>NC_045790.1:71851434-73229434 GCF_009873245.2 Balaenoptera musculus
AATATTGGAAGAAGGGAGTTAGTGGTGACATGCTCTGTCAGCAGTGCATTCTAGAGTTGTAGCTGGAGCAGTTTTAGTTCTCTCCTCCCCCAGGACATTAAGACAACAGCACCTCCTTCAAAGATGGTGATTCTGCAGGATCGATAAGATATGTGAATAAAAGCCAGTTGCTTTTCCCAATTATTTTGAATAAATAAGTGTTAGCAAGGTTCATAGCTCCCTCATTACTTAAGTTTTTAGAAGCTTAGCACTGTAACTGACAATTCTGGAATATTTTGAGAAGGGAAAAAATAACCACTTTTGCATTTCAACAAAATAAGGAAGAGGGACTCTATCTTCAGGGTGTATGGAAATACATACAGTATTTAGAGTAATGGATTTACTTCATGTGAGTGTGGCTAACCATCACTTAACATGCCATAAATCATATTACATTACACACAACTGGTTGGAATTGTTGAATAATAATCAAAGTAGACATGACCATAATGCCAGGCAGAAGCCTTCCAACCCAGCCTTTCACTTCCTGGAGCTTGTGTGGACTAGAACAGGCAGTGGAAATGGAGAAAATACATCAAGATAAATAGGATCAATAGTGAAGAAACATCAGTGAGGTAATGTCATAGTCAAGGAGTCATGATTTGTATCCTTTTTGAAATTTTCAGTAAAACAAATTAACATAGGGTGTTTTACCCTGAAAAGGCATGGCCTTAATCTATGGAGCATGTGGGAAAAGCCCCCTTAGCTTCTCTCTGTACATAGACCATTGTAATCTGCCACTAGACAGTGTGGTTGGCCTGAAAATTCAAGTTAAACATCCATAAGAGATGTTCAGTTTCTAGAGCTTTTGAGGGGCCACTCTACGTAGTGCAATCGAATCCTTGGCAATCTGTTTACTCTGAATAACTCTGTGGATATGGACTAATATGGTTTGACTATTAGGCATTTGAGATGGCTTTTCATGATTAACTCCTAGCATACTCTCTCTTGGTGTGTGTTAGATGTGTACTCACAAGAAGCAACAGCCACATAGGAAACCTAGGGTTATTTTATTAAGAGCTGGCTAAGTGCTCAATGTCCTCTCACTGCCTGGCTTTCCTGACAAGTTGTGCTGGAGCAGGTGGGCTATTCCAGGAGACTCGGGGTGTACTCTTCCAACCAGTGGCATGAACAAGGATGGAGAGTCAAAGAACAGGATCTTCCATACTTACATCATGGAAGAAGAAGGCACAATGCTATTGAGCACCACGCTGTTCTAGAGACTGGGAGTAAGGGGAATGCACATCTTTTATCTAGGCAGGGCACACAGGATGGAAGTTTCATCTGCTAATAAGCAGGTGTGCCCCTGAATGTGCGACATATCAGAGTCTTTCCTCATTCCCTCAATGAGACATTTCTGAGCCTGAACATGTGTAGTCTTCATACTTACTTCTTTCTCTGGACTCAGGTTCCTACACCTGTGATTCTCAAAATGGCCCCCAGTGCAGCAGCAGTGGTATCACCTGGGAACTTGTTAGGCATGCATGTTCCAGAGCCCTACTCAGACTTATGAATCAGAAACACGAGGCAATCTGTTTCAACAAGCCTCGCAGGTGATTCTGAAGCACGCTTAAGTTTGAGAAACACTGTTTTAGAGGAGTGCTTCTAAAATTAACGAGCATACAAAACTACTGTGGATCCTGTTAATGGCTGAGTCAATAAGAGGAGCCTGAGGCTCCTAGGTGATACCAGTGCTGCTGGCCTGGGCACCATACATTGAGAAGCAAGGGTTTGGGTGTCATGGCTGCTATTGATATGTGTAGTTTGGAGAGTTTTAGTATGGTGGTGAATGTCTTCCTTCCTTAAGAAGGAAGGCATTAACCGCCTTTCCTCTGGGCAACTATAGAGATTATCATATTCTATAATTATTTGTCTACTTCTCCCTATTCCCAATTGATATCAGCTTTTTGAGGGCAGGAAAAATGTCTGTATTTGCAGCAACTTTAAGTGCCTGGCATATAGAAGTTCCTTGATAATGAGAGATAGAGCATATCTATGGCTATATCCGTATAGCTTGTCAGTAGGAGTTGTATTATAACTTGTTGCAAAAGCTTGTGTGTTATTTATTTGGTAACCTTATTACAGTTATTTCCTACCAGCTTATGATAGAATGGTAAAATCCACAAGGCTGAAATTCTTCAAGCACAGCCAAAGTAAGATGAACTTTTTGTCTTAAGTGGCTGTGTCTCCAGTGGAGGGTGGGAGTGAAGTAAGGCTGATTTTGGCCTGGTTCCTGGTGAACTGTGACTAAGGGGTCGTTAATGCTTTCCTCTTTGAGTTAGAGATTGTCAGTCCTCAAGAGAAAAACTGGAGAGTTCAGCATTCTATCGTGAAAAGACTACTCTTATTTTACCCATGACAGAAGCTGAAATTCTTTTCTCCCTCTGTTCAGAATGATATGGTCAGTACTGTGGATTATCTGTTTTTTAGTCTGTTTCACCTTAGTCAGTAAATTCCTGATAAGGATGAAAGTATTTACCTAGCTTGTGAAAATATCCAATATTTTATTATAAAGAACCCTGGCTAGTGAGGTCACCTCTCCACTGTAGCATCTCCTTTGTATGCTCAGAGGAATTTTCTCTAATAGTGTGAAGATTGACAACAGTGGCACTGGGACAAAGCTAGGGATATCTGGTAATATCCAAGGGAAGCGATCGTCTCATCACCCAGAAGAAAACCTACTGGAGGGACTGGACTCTCTGTCTTTGTAGAAAGCAAGTCCCACATTAAAAGTGGGCAGTAGGTAAGAATTTCGTGAAGAATATAAAGTAAAACTAAGTGGTCTAAACTTACCCATCCTAATTTAAATGAATGTTAAAGGCTTGAAAACATATCCTTGCAGATGCAGATTCTATTTATCGCAGTTATAGGTTTCAGTGGTGCTCAATAAAGTTCTCCAAAATTAAGAGCAGTGCCCAAAGTACCATTCACCCAAAGACCTAGATAAACGCCTTTCTTCCACAAACTACAGAAAACAGTAGGTCGTATTGCATTTTCATTAGATGTTTAATTATCATAGTCCCTCACAAAACATTCTATCTACAACTTCAAAATTCATTTCACTTGGGATCACACGAGTTAGTCTATTGGAGTGATTTTCAGTAAAGTCTGGCTTTAAATTAAGACTGTCTGGCTTTCACAGATCAAGTAGCAGGTACAAAATCTATTGTGCGCTCCAGGCCACCAGGACTATAAACTGATTTGAAGCTCTGGCCCCATGGAATGTTTCCTCTCTGGGCAGCTGTCCAGAGACAACAGTAAAGAGGGCAATTATCTTGTTTTGTAGTCATTCGTAGTCATTCTCTCTATCAAAACATTTCTTTTTCAAGTTTATATTTTGAAACAAAAATTTTCTATTAACGTGAAAGAATCATCTGACAAATCTTTATTACATTTGTCAAAGGATATTTTATTCCTGGGGGAATTATCAATCAGGATATGAACCTGAAAAAACATATCTAAAATCCCTATTATCACTGTTTTCCTATATTTACCCTTATAGAGCAAGCAGCTGAGAACTGAAGAGGTAACCTTCCTTCCAGAGTTTCCAAGTAGGAAGGACAAAGGCTCTTCCTTGAAAAATTTGTGATAGCATCATATGTCATTAGGAAAATGAAAATTAAAACAACAGTGAGATACTACTACACACATATTAGAATGGTCAATGTCTGGAGCACTGACAGCACCAAATGCTGGTGAGGATGTGTAGTAATAGGAACTCTCATTCATTGCTGGTGGGAATGCAAAATGGTACCAGCACTTTGGAAGACAGTTGGGTAGGTTCTAAAAAACTAAGCATCCTCTTACCATATGATCCAGCAACCGTGCTTCTTGTTACTTACCCAAAGGAATTGAAAACTTATGTCCACACAAAAACCTGCGCACAGATGTCTATAGCAGCTTTATTCATAATTCCCGAAACTTGGAAGCAACCAAGATGTCCTTCAGTAGTTGAATGGGTAAACTTTTGTATACCCAGACAATGGAATACTATTCAGCATTAAGAAGAAATGGACTATCAAGCCATGAAAAACTTAAATGCATGTTACTAAATGAAAAAGCTAAGCTGTAAAGTCTAAATACTGTATGATTTCAACTGTATGACATTCTGGAAAAGGCAAAACTGTGGAGACAGTAAAAAGATCAGTGGTTGCCAGAGGATAGATGGGGGTGTTAGGAGGGGCAGGCGAATAGGAGGAGCACAGAGAATTTTTAGGGCAGTGAAACTGCTTCATATGACACTATAATGATGGATATATGTTATTACACATTTGTCCAAACATAGAATGTTCAACACCAAGAGTGAACCCGAATGTAAACTATGGCATTTGGGTGATTTTGATTATGGTATAGGTTCATCAGTTGTAACAAATGTACCCCTCTGGTCGGGGATGTTGATAGCGAGGAAAGCTATGTCTGGGTGGGGACATACGCATACATAGCGGGTATATGGGAAATCTCTGTATCTCTTCTCAATTTTTCTGTGACTCTAAGCCTGCTGTAACAAAAAGTCTTTTTTTCCTAATATATAAATAAACCCAGCATTTATTTTTTAAAAATCTATTATAGTTTAATTTATGGCCTAGAGAATGAAAAACGTACCTGATTATGAAACAAAAGGATATTAACTCCAGATACTGCCTAGTCTTCATAGGCTCAAAGAACAGTGTGATTATCTAAGTTTTATGTCTTAAAAGTGATGGATCATGAAGAAAGATTAATAGATATCTCATTCTACCTCTTCCAGAACAGGGCCCAGGCCAGATTGCTAATTACCAGAGGGCCAAATAAACAGAGGGCACTCAGTTTTGGAAGACATCATTCATTCATTCATTCATTCATTCATTGTACACATTTTTTGTTCAATAAACAAATGAACCCCATTTAGATGGCATAACAACATTCTGTGGGCATTTAGAACATATCTTGAAGCAGCCTCTTCTGCATGAGAGCCCTTTCGCAAAAAGCCTATCCAGCCAACAGGAAAAACCAGGAAAGCTAGCTGCTGCTTAAATTTGGGCAGGCCCTGATGATTTATTCTGATGCAACAAGCAATGGAATCTAAACGTGGTATGGGAGGCAAAGAAAAAAAAGAAGGAAAGGAAGTTTGGTGACTCTGCTTATCCAGGAGCCTTCTCTCAGCATTAATGTAAGAAAAGGAAATGGCATTTTTATTTTCATTAAAATGCAACAAGCATCAAAGTCAGAAAACAGATCACCTTTCCCCATGGCTGGAAGCATATAGAAGCAGATGAGCGGGTGCGTTCTGCTGGGTGCTGCTGGGAGTTTGACTGACCCAGATCTGTCAACCTGTATGTGAGCACAAACTTGTAGGGAGGAGGAGAAGAGACTGAGGAGGACGGGGTGGATCCCTGTCCAAGCAGACAAGCAAGCCCTCGGCTAGTTCTGGAAGACACTTCCTTCCTTCATTCCACAAGTCTGTACTGAATCCCTTCTGTGTACCAAGACGTGGCCGTGCTCTCAGGTTGCCCCCAGTCTAATGGAAGAGACAGATGAGCAAGCAGGCAACTGCAACACAGTGTTGAAGGGTCATATATAAGAGCTTTAAGAGCATAATCAAGAAGGGCAGTTACTGGGCTTCCCTGGTGGCACAGTGGTTGAGAACCTGCCTGCCAATGCAGGGGACCACGGGTTCGAGCCCTGGTCTGGGAGGATCCCACATGCCACAGAGCAACTAAGCCCGTGAGCCACAACTACTGAGCCTGCACGTCTGGAGCTTGTGCTCTGCAACAAGAGAGGCCGCGATAGTGAGAGGCCCGCGCACCGCGATGAAGAGCGGCCCCCGCTTGCCGCAACTAGAGAAAGCCCTTGCACAGAAACGAAGACCCAACACAGCCAAATAAATAAATAAATAAATAAATAAATAAATAAAAAGAAGGGCATTTACTTCTGACTTGGGTGGTTCAAGGAAGGCTTTGTAGGGGAGGTACCATCTAGGTTGATACTCAAAAGATGAATCAGCCAGGTGACACCCCAATAGTGTGGACAGGAGAGGGGGGCAGGGGAGCAGAGAGGAGGCAGCAGATGGTGGCATTGGCAGAGTTCACAGCACGTTCAGAGGCCTGGAGAAGAAAGGGAACGTGGCACGTTGGGAACCGACACATAGTGCGTGAGGCTGAAGCATGTTCTGGAGAGAGAAGTGAGGCTGAAGAGCTGAGGAAAGGAAGACCCGTATACATCACACTAAGGGCTTTGAATTTGCATCAAAGAGTCGCAAAGGCTCTGCTCTGGACACTTCTGGAACCTCTGTATAATGTGGATTGCGTGCAGGAGGGGCCGCACCCCACACATGGTGCCTTTCACATACCTCAGGGCACGGAAGAGAGCTGTTTATATTTCTCTTCACCCCAGATCAGTTATCAGTATCTGGAGGGCAAAGAACAGTCTTTGAAAATGTCTACATTTCCTCACTATGGGGGTAAATAACCTATCGGGACCTGCTGTGTTGGGGGCAGGACATAGGCAAAAACACATAGGCAAAAGTGCTAGTCACTTCAAAACAAGACGACCACCAACCTTTCCAACACTCTGTGAATCCAGTGCCATTGGTGGATACTAGTCATGGCAGGTGAACAGTGTAGTAATTGATTCTTTGGACAACAATTGCACATTTCAAGACATTTCTCTGCCCTTTCAGTACATTAACAGTAATGAGGCTAGTTATCAAAACAATGCCAGTGCGCCACTGCCAGCCTTTTTCTAACAGGGCAAACACTTCCCACCAGGTGGCAAATTATGAATCAATCCCTTGAAAATTTTTAAAACGGTAACTATTTGAGAACAACTGTGATTTTGGGGTCTTTGAGTAATCATATAATGACTACGCGGGGAAGGGAAGTACGCTAAATAACAGTCTTAACGGTGCAGGAAGGATAGTTCATTCGTTCATTCAGATGTTTATGGAAACACCACTATGCATCAGTTGATGGAAATTGAAAGACAGATCAAGCACTGATGCTGTGCTCAGGGCCTCACGGGACGGGTGGTGTGATGAGGGATAGAGCACAGTCATTATAACGCAGCAGGGCAAGTGCTGTGATACGGACCTGTCAAAGGTCCGGGGGAAGCGGCGGGGGTGGATGGTGAAGGGGACATGGGCTCAGCCTGGGGCTGTCTAGTGGGTCAAATGGTGGCTCTCCCAAAGGTATGTCCACCCAGAACCTGTAAATCTGGCCTTATTTGGAAAAAGAGTCTTTGCAGATATAATTAAGTTAAGGATCTCCAGATGGATCATTCTGGATTAGGGTGGGTCTTAATCCTATGGCAGTGTCCCTGTAAGAGACAGAAAAGAAGACAAAGACATAGAAGAGAAGGCCATGTGAGGATGGAGGTGGAAAGAGTTTTGTTGCCAAAAGCTAAGGAATGTTTACAGCCACCAAGCTGGCAGAGCCAAGCCAGGACTCTCCCCTAGTGCCTTCGGAGGGAGTGTGGCTCCACCAACGCCTTGACTTCAGACTTCTGACCTCTAGAATTATGTGGGAATACACTTCTGTTGTTATAAGCCACTCAGTTGTTGGTCATTTATTACAGTAGCCTATAAACTAATACAGGGTGGAAGCTGTGAAAAGTCAAAGACACTTCTTGAAGAGAACATGCCTGAGTGAAGTCTTGAAAACAGGTAGAGGGAGCCAGCTGAAATGATTCGAGTGGGATTAGGAGGAGGATGGACAGGAGGTAGGAATGGAAGGGCATGTGATGTGGCGTCCAAGGAAGCGTCTGGAACAACTAAAGCAGTGATGCTGAAAACGTACTTGTATCTGATTATCTCGTGGTTGAGTTGATGTGGCCAAAGAGGAAAGGGTTATACGTAGGCACATGCTTCAGAAAAGATTTCTGTGGACAAATAGGTTTGGAAAATGATGTATTATATATACTATTTGTATTTTAGAGATCCAAAGTTCACATAAACATATTGACACCTCATGGAAATTCTCTTTCCCCTAGAGTTTTAAACGCTGTGCCTGTGTGTGTGTGTGTGTGTGTGAAATACCTACTAACAGCTCAAGGAAAACAGCACTTCCAGAGCATGTTTAGGAAACAATGCCCCAGATAATGTTTGGAGGATGTTAGGAAGACTCCCTCATGCCTTACCAGTATGAAACCAAACTGTCAGGGCTCTTTTCCTTTTTTTTTTTTTTTTTGTAATTATGTAATTATGGGAGGTTTTTTTGTGATTGTAATAATTGTATATTTTTTGTAATTAACTTTATAATGACAATTTTTTTAAAGCATTTTTTGGTAGTTGTTAAAAGACTAATCGTTTGCTTCTAGGAGTTTACCCTTTAAGCCGAGGCCTTAGAAATTGTGAAAAGCTGATTCTTTTTGCAAAATGGGTTTAAATCAGGACTAGTGTGAGAGGCCATGAAATGTCCTGAGAAGAGTAAAAGGCTCAACCTCAGCATGGCCATTGGTGGATGGAGGGGTGAGGATGCAGGTAGAGAAAGTCCTGGGGAGAGTAACAGCCAGTTCTGGTGTCTCCAGGGTCTGGCGGCACCAAAACTGTGTTCACGCAGCCACTGACTCACTTTGACTAAGTGTGGTTTGTTTTTGTAGCTCTTTCTCCCCTGCTCTTTCATTCTGATTTCTGGCCAAGCAGGCAGCCCCCTTAGGGGGTCTGAGAGAGTGATCTCCTTGACTAAGTCCTGGGAGCAGGGCATGTGCCAGTGTCCTGGTCATCTGCTCTGGCTTCTCCTAGGATACTGCAGTTTTTCCTCAGGGTGGGCAGAAGAAGACGAATGAGTTTCAGAGGATGACATTTACAGATAAGTTCTGTTTGACCGAAACAAACTGCAAGTGTGCAATGATCCAGCCAAAGATAATTGAAAAGATTTTATTTAAGTAACAACAACAAAACCTCCAAGCCAATCAGTTCCTGAAAACTACATTTTATGGTGGTAACTTAAATTACAATTAAGTGATGCCAAGCAGCTCAGAGTCTCTCCTGAGCACTCCCATATCATGGTCTCCAATTTAGTTCACATTGGGGCTTTTGGATTCTTAACCAAAAGCAATTTACAGAAAGAATTTTCTTCTGTGACAAACATTCAAAGCTATTACAATTTGATCTGTCCTCTCTCTGTTTCTTTCTCTCGGCTTAGTTTTAGCTTTGTGCTTGTTTGTTTTCTAGATTAGGCCTGATTTTAAAGTATCTGTAAATCTTTCCCTAAGTAAAGGACAGCTTGCTGATCTGTATGCAAATGATATACTTGCCTGCCTTAAAAATTTAAGATTGACTTTGAATTGACCCCGTGCTTTATCCCTCAGTGGAGAAAAATGAAAGGATATTTATAATACCTGTGGACATTGTGTATGATACCAGTGGGAGTTTTCTCCAACAGTAGATGAATAGCAGAAACATGGGCAGACTAAAATGTGGCAGATATAGGCAAAAGGCAGATTGAAACTGTTACATAGCTGGGTATTTCTTACTGTAGCTCTCTGTGGTTTCTCCCTCTCAGATACCTACAATGCTATAATTTTCTGTAAAAATAAAGAATATAAAACTGAAAAAAAGCACACATATGATCACATACCAACAACTGAGCCCCCAAAAGTTTACAGTACAAGTTTCATTTTTTCTTTCTAAATATATTATAATTTTGAGGACAACTTAAACAATTTTTACAGTAACCTTTTTACCACCTAGGGGCAAGCTACAAAAATCTCATTTATGTTGGAAGTTCATGTGCTTCAATATACATACCCCACTGCACATCAGTTTTCACCATTAGCAGAGACATTCTTTGTTTTATTTTTTGAACCTCTTTTCTTCACACTGCCTTAAAAATTAAAATAGAGCAGAACATTGACCTGGGATGAAATACGGATTTTTTTATGCTTCTCTCAAACTCAAATTTTATTAAGGTTATTGAAAATAAGATCACTTCACTTAAAAATGCCAGAGAAACCCAAAGGATAAAATTGCATGAGATTAACATACCTATTCTTATCCTACAACAAACATATCTCAGTCCAAACCTCAGAGTTTCTTGGACTACACTATTTCAGAGCTACATTTTTTAGTGTTTAGTTTTGATTTCCACAGTAGCACATTAACTGTCCCGTGTTCTCAAATGAGAATGTTGAAGTTCTCCAGGTCACTTAGGTAGTGGCTGGAACCAGAGTCTTAATATCCTAAGGATCATGAGTTAAGTCTCTTCCCTAAAAGTTTTGCATTCATTGGCTCACAGTGACGCGACTGGGAGTGCTGGGACTGAGCACCCCAACAGGGCATGATTGTGAAAGTAACAAAAGACAATGCTCTCCTTTCTTTGCCCCTTGTCTCCCTTCATGAGGACCTCCTACCCACCACCTGTTATGTCCAGGGCTCACAGACTCCTTTCTGTTCCCTTTATTTATCAAGAAACTATCTGATATCAGTCTCATTCACTGAATGCCTAGCTGTAAGTGTTTGTTATTGAATGAATAAATGAATGAGTGAATCCTTTACTTTCCAGTTTGTGGAGACTAATTAGAAAGATTAAAGAGGATGAAATGGGTCATACAGTATGAATAGATCTTTCTGGCAATAAAAGAAAGAAAATAAATCACACTTGGGTCTTCCAACCCCAGTCTTTTCTTCATAGGGTAAGTGGGAAGAAATATGGCTAAGAAGAGTTGATACCTGTTTCAGGAGCAGAAGGAAAATGAGAGGTGACAGAAGAGGGATAGAACCTTCTGGTAGAAATCAAATTATTCCAATACTTTCCCGTGTGTTCTGGCCTGATGTCATTATTGAGGGCAAAGGACTATTCAGAAGGGAAATTACTATGGCATTATGATGTGTTCTACAGCAGGAAGGAAAGAAGTCAAAAGTGCTTAGTGGAAGTTAAAGAGATATGTTTGCAATATATACAGGAGTAGCTGTACAGGCCCCTAAACTTTGTGGGAGAAAGACTGGGTTTGGCAAACCTGTTGCATTTCCTGTCAGCTCTGCAGTGCAGGTAACGAAGCATGGAGCTACATTCCCTTGAGGTGGGAGCTCGGCCTCCTGGTTCCTAGGTGAGCTACTCTGGGCTTAAAATTGCCCTTTCTCTCTGTCTTTAACCTCCTGGTGGTCCCTTGTGTGGTAGGTGGGAGAGGAGGATGGGACATCATCAAGGGGAATGAGGGCACCCCCTGTGTGGGAAAGAAGAACTTAGGATTCCTCCATGCATGCTATGCTGAGTCAAGGAATGAGATTCCTTCATACTTCCTTTTGGAGTAATCATCAAAATACTGTCTGTCTTGTGGGTCACCATTTCTTTATTGGGAGATGTCAGAGTTAAATAATATGTTGCCTTTACTGGGGGAATTTGAATTTTATGACATTTCTTTCATTAGGCAGTGAGAAAGTTTGATCCTTGTTAATGGGAATTCTGTCATTATTCAGCTGCAGAAAAATTAAGGTGTTTTACCAAAGCCTTCTTAGCCCTCTCCAAACAAAATGAGGAGGAGAGCTTCCTATTCTGCCTGTGCAAAGAGTGGCTGCTGGGAACAGAAGTGCCAAGTTCAACCTAAAAGGGGTCTAGACCCCTTACACTGTGATTTTGCGTCTCTTACCTTACAAGAAAGAGAAAAACAGCAGACCCTGACATCCAGGAACTGGTCTGATGCTCACAGCCAGCCCTCAGTGTTGTTGGAAGCTGGCCTGGTACTCACAGCTAGACATGCTATTCTCCTGTTGGACATAAACAGTCTCACAGAACACGAGCATCAGGCAAGAGCACTCTCAGCCCGTGATAAAATGAGAAAACTCGAGCCCACTTCATAATTTTGTTGAGCGCAGAGAAAAATAAAATCACCGTGTAATCCACAAAGTACCAAACATCCCCTTTCTTGGCTAATATGAAGGACTGCTACTTCTTTACCAATTACAGCTCACTCTAGTCTGCCTTATTTATAGGTACAATTTATTGAGATAACCTATTATAGAATCGTTGCCTCTTTCAGACAGTCTTCAATCCAGAGAGAGCCCCTACTTCCTTAGACCCTGCCTCAAAATACCATAAGTCCTTTCTAATACTCTCTTATTGAGTTCCTTGTGGTGGGTGTTCTCCTTTGCTAATAAACCCCCAACTTGTTCATCCATGGATGTGTACCTCGTAGCCTTTGGCTGGAGTGACTTGACACCTCACTGTTCCTGAAGTGTGATAACCTTGCCTTCTGTTGGACGCTTCAGGACTTTGGTCATTGCTTTTCACACACCTGCTGCTAATACCTGAATCAGAAGACTGACATAGGCTATAGATACATGAAAGTTAGGACTCTGATTTGCAAATGAAAGAAAACCTAACCCAAAAACTCACTAAGAAATAAAAAAGTGAGGAGAGTCATTATCTCATTTAATGAAAAATTCCAGGGATACATCTGGCTTTGAGAAAGTCTGTATTAAAGGACATCCTGCCATTTGCAACATGGATGGACTTTGAGGACATTAGGCTAAGTGAGATAAGTCAGACAAAGAATGACAAATACTGTATAATATCACTTATATGTGGCATCTAAAAAAGCCAAACTTGTAAAACCAGAGAGTAAAATGGTGGTTACCAGGGGATGGGAGGGGGGATAGGAGAGGTATTGTTTAAGGGTACAAATTGCAACTAGTAATAAATAAGTCCTAGAGATCTAATGTGCAGTATAGTAAATATAGACCACAATATTATATTATAATCATCAAACTTTCCAAGATACTAGATCATAAGTATTCCAACCACTAAAAAGAAATGATAATTATGTGATGTGATGGAGGTGGTAATTATCACTACGATGGCAATCATACTACAATATATAAATGTATTGTATCAACATGTTGTATATCTTAAATTTTTACAACATTATATGTCAAATATATTTCAAGAAAAAAGAAAGTCTGTGTAGGAGATTGAAACAACATAATCAAAAATTGTTTCTCTCCATTTCTCATACTTTTTTCTACTATATTGGAAACGTTCATCTTTTTTGTTGGTTCTCATAAGCCTGTCACAATGCATCAGGAACGTGCACTGTTCAAATGGCCTAGCCTGGGTCATATGGTCCACCTCTGTTACTAGAAATGATCCCACCCAGGCCAAATGGAGCAAGAGCTTGAGATATGGGAACTGTCAGGCTGAAGTTCATTGCACATTATGAATCTTATTGGGGGCAGGGATTTGAGAGGCAGCGACCGAAAGCTGGAGCAAAGAGAGTTTGTGGAAGCACAGGTTTTAGAAGCTGTATAGATTAAAGGAAAACCCTAGTCCTGCCCATGCTTGCTGGTATAGCACTACTCTAAGTAGCATTTTAGGGCTGGATGGGCGTTGATGGGGGAAATATCAAAAAAAGAGTTCAGGGGATATGTGGACGCTAAGAACAAGATTTTAATGTTTAAAGTACAGTTGATCCTTGAACAGCATGGAGTTGGGGCGTCCACCCTCCATGCAGTCGAAAGAGTCCACGTTTAACTTATCGTCAATGGCCCTCTCTATTAGAGGTTCCTCTGTATCCGTGGATTCAACCAACCTTAGATTGTGTAGTGCGATAGTATTTACTATTGAAAAAAATCCACGTATAAGTGACCCCGTGCAGTTCAAACCTGTGTTGTTCAGGGGTCAACTGTATAATTATGTGGGTCCAGTGTTTTCCATTAAGAAGTGAATACACACACAATAAAACAGGCTCCACGGAAGCAAGCAGTGACCTAGTTTTCCTCTGCCTGGACAGCTCTCCCTGTCACTCTTCACTGCTTTCCTAGTCCTCCTCAGGTCCCAGCTAAAGGACGTATCCTCTGGGCAAGTCTTTCCCAATCCTTTAAAGGTCAGATTCCATCTGCTATAAATTTCATAGTATAATTTCCCTAAAATTTGCATAGCATTTATCACAGTTTCAACCTTAAATTTATTTATGTAATTGCTTGCTTAGTATTTGATTTCTCTATTAGACAGCAGGGTCTAGGAGGGCAAGGTTTTTGCACCTAGTGTCTTATCTGGCACATATGAGGTATGCATTAGATATTTACTGATAAATTTATAAGCAAACACCCCAACAAGTATTTAAAAGCATACTATACTCTTCTAATACAGTCTGTGTTATTGTCTTCTTAAAGGTAATAAAGGGTGAACAGATATTCAGCCACATCAGATGAGAGATCTGAAGTCTACATTATGACCTGAGGACAGAACAATGCCTTTCAGCCTTATAATCTTGAGGATTGTTACCAAATGACCGCTTGGAGTTTCTGTTCTTGGCAACACCATGATGCTACAGGAGACCTGAGTCCGAAGGTTGCCTGTTTTATTTCAGTTCAGCTGAGCAAGAACCAAGTGAGTATCATTGACCTAACAACATACACCAATGGCTTCTCACACGCACTAAAGGTTTTTTGGGTTTGTTTGTAGTCTCTATTCCTAGTGACATGGTTCTTTGTAACAAGTAAACTAAGACATTTGTCTATGACAGTGATTTTCAAACCATCACTGGGGAAGTAGCAGTTTTTGAATTTCCAAACTGTTGAGGAATACCTTTTTAAGGTACAATAAAAGTAAATTACTAGTAAACAAAAATACACAAAATACACACCTAAGTTTTTATAGGTGAAACAAACAAAATTACTATGTCAAGTTGCTAAAAAAGGTTTCTAAACACTCTCAGTTGTGTACTTTTCTTGTTTCTCGTGGCAACCTTACTTAGTCTACAACTGATATCTTACTATTTGCAATGGCAGAAAAGTCTCAAGACACCAGTTCAGTTCACACGTAATGTGTGTGAAACCCCCAGCAAATTGTTGTCTCTCTCACCAAATGAGTCTGTAAAGGTAGGAAAGTCAATATCAGCAGATAAGCTTTCTGTTCATACAATGCAATTTGAGAAGGTAACAGGATTGTTATGGGGCTCCACGTGACTATTTAACATTTTTTTCTATCAAATATTAAATATTAAAAATTCAATGGAAAACACAGAAGATACTTAAAAAGGAGTATGAAATGAGGGAAGCATTTTATATTTGGCCAATGTTTTAAAACTCATTATCCACTTTAAAAAATAAAATGCATATTTCTTTAAAATCTGGGGCTTCCATTTCTATTACCCTAGAATTTAAATATGAAGAAAGAGGTGGACTAAAGCACTATAACATATTGCCCTCTTACAACAAACTTCAGATCATAAGAATGGTAAATGTGGTGCTGTTAAAATGATTTTGTTAACTTGTGGCCAGTATGACAGGACACTTCATTTCAAACCATTGGTTTTCTAGACAAAATATACCACTGGGATGAAATCAGATTTCCTCTGACAATCTGTAGGAGAAGGAAGGATCTGTGAGAGAACTACATTATCATAATTGTGAGATTAAAAAGACACACACAAATAGCATCCAAGTTATCCAACACTGGGAGACTGTAAAACTTGATTATTGCAAAGGTGGATTGGCATATTAATTAAAAATAAGACTGACATTTGAAGCATATTTTAGATTTCATGGCAAACTTCGTCATTCTAAATATAGTTTCAGACTATGACACACTTGGTGCTAAGCTATTTTAGAATTCAGAACACTTCCATCTTGGAATGGTTGCAGCAAATCAGGGTGTTTGATCAAGGCTGCAGAGAAAAGACAGTGGATGTAATATTCCAGGTCTCCTCATATTCTGCTTTTAGCTTTTATTTTCTGTGCAGGTTAAGTTGATAGAGCTTTTGCAAGGTGATGGTACTCTGAGTGCAAATGGGATTTGACATTTTGAGTGTAAATAAGAATGGTTTGTCTTCCTGCAATATAAGTCACTTTTCACCAGCAGTTAAAATAAAGTGAAACCCACAGAAATGTAGGGTTATTCATTTTCTTGTAAATCATCCTGAGCTTCATTTTCTTCATTTGTAAAATCAAGCTGTTAGACAAGATTATCTCCAAAGTCCCTTCCAGCGCTAATATTTCAAGGATTGAGTTGTCAAACATTCGGGTTTAAGTCCTGGCTTTGTCTCTTTACTCCCTGTGTGATCAGGGAGAGGTTGCTTAAACTCTGTAAATCTCAGTTTTCTTGGCTCTAAGATAGGGGTTAAATAATTAATTCAGCACATATTTATTGAGTTTCTCTTTTGTGCAAGGCAGTGAGGACACTGGTGTGGATGCGGCGGAAATGGTCCCTGCTCTTGTAGAGTTTACATTCATCCATTAATTAATTCATTTGTTCAGAAAGTATTATTGAGTGCCTACCATTTATCAGGCAATGTGGTAGGTGCTGGGGATACATCAGAAGATATTCGTAGAGTGGAGGCAGGTGGCCAAAAAGCCTCAGCAAACAGCAATAGGTACTATGATGGAAACAAACATGAAAAATGAGAGGACAGGGCAGGAGCTATGTCCTTTATAAGGAAGTCAGAGAAGCCTTCCTTATAAAAGTGACATTTATGCTGAATCTTAAAGGACAAAAAGAAACTAACAATGTAGAGTGAAAGAGAAGAACCTAAGTGCATCTGAGCAACAAAAAGAAAATCAATGTAGCTGGTAGTAGTAGGATGAGATGACCATTGGAGAAATATTCAAAGGCCAGACATGCAAAGGCCTTAAGAGTTTGCTTATTCTGAGTTCAATTAAAAGCTACTGATAGTAATGATAGTAATATGACTTCGTGATAGTAATGGCAAGATATGAACAGTCACTTGACCTAATTTATATTTAACATCTTCCTGGCTGTTTGGTGGAGCATGGACTGAGGGGCAGCAGTGAAGGGGGGAGGACCAGGCATGTTGCAGTAGTTCAGGCAAGAGCTTATGGCAGATGACCTCCAGGAGAGGCAGGGGAAGTGGGGAGATGCAACCTACTGCAGAAACAATTTAAGGCAGAACAATCAGAGTTGCTCATGAATTTCATGTGGGAATTTAAGAAAATGGCAAAATTAAGGCTGTCCTCTAGTGTTGGGGACATAGGTTTAGGGAGGAGAATCAGGAGTTCCATTTTGGACATGCTGTATTGAGATGCTGCTAAAGAGACAGAGTAGAGCTGTCAAGTCATCAGTAAGATATGTGAGTCTAAAGCTCGTAGAAGAGGACTGGGATGGAGAAAAGTAAATATGGGCATCATGAGGAAAGGCCACAAGAATAGATGAGATCACTAGAGAGCTGAGAGACAAAAATGGTTTAGTTCTGAGCTCTAAGGAACTCGCCTATTCAGAAATCATAAGAACAGGTCCCATAGGAAAGACTATCAAAAACAGTCAAAGAAGGAAGAGGGCATAAAGACATTGTGCTGTTAGAAGCTACCAAAGAAGAACAGTTCAAGAATGAGGGGGCTCAGAAGTGTTGAAAATTGCCAAAGGATAATGGAGATGAGAGAAAAACATCCACAGGAACAGGCAACGTGATGTTTGCTGGTCAGTTTAAAAAGAGAAGATTGAGTGACTTATTGGAGGAGGAATCCATTCTGCAGTGGATTAAGTTGTGCTATAGGGGATGAGGGAGTGGAGATAACACTTCTGAAAAATTGGGCCTAGAAGAGAGCAAAAAATAGGTAGTAACTGGAGACAGATAAGGCTCCAGGAGGTTTTATTTTCCTTTTTAAAGATGGAGGTGTTGTATAGAATTGATACGCTGATAGTAAATAGCCAGTGGAGTAGGAGTGTGGGTGGCAGAGTCGTGGTGCAGAAGTTGCTGTTATAAAACATAAAAGAGGGAACTGAGAGAAAGGAAAGTCCTGGAGAAGCTGAGGAAGGTTAGAGTCTGGAGCACAAGGAGAGGGCTTAGCACAGTGTGTGGCATGTAGTGACTGGCCAGTAAAGATAGGTATTGATGATGGCGGTGGCTCTAAGGAGCTTTTCCTCGTCTCTGTGTTGGCCTAGCCTGGGAAGAGGCTGCAGTTGGAGAGAGGAGTCCCGGGAGTGTAGAACAGTGGTGGGGTCACCAGTTTTTCAGGTCTAGTTATCAGTGGCTTCCTAATGTAAAACGGCAAATTTAGGGGAAAACATTCTTGACAATAGAGGTTTAATCACAGGGCAAGCCTGGACAGGGCAAAGAGGTTTGTAGGGACATTAGAAAAGAGTTCTCTTCCCTTGCCTCCTTCCCACACTCTGCCACTCAAAACCATTTCCTGTCTCGAGTGCAAAGTGGTACAACCTCATGGAGAAAAATTTGGCAATACCTAACACAACTTCTCATGCATTTGCCTTTTTATTTATTTATTTTTTAATTTTTATTGGAGTATAGTTGCTTTACAATGTTGTGTTAGTTTCTACTGTACAGCAAAGTGAATCAGCTATACGTATACATATATCCGCTCTTTTTTGGATTTCCTTCCCACTTCGGTCACCGCAGAGCATTGAGTAGAGTTCCCTGTGCTATACAGTAGGCTCTCATTAGTTATCTATTTTATGCATAGTATCAATAGTGTATATATGTCAATCCCAATCTCCCAATCATCCCCCCCCCCAACGCCTTACCCCTTGGTATCCATATGTTTGTTCTCTACGTCTGTGTCTCTATTTCTGCTTTGCAAATAAGATCATCTATACCATTTTCTTTTTTTGCCTTTTTACAAAGCACTTCTCTGCTGGGAATTTTACCCAGAAGATACACTCCACAAACATGAAAAACAAAAATGAAAACACATGCAGAAGATTCATCACTGTGGCATTATTTGTATAAACAAAATATTGGAAACAACATAAATGTTCATTCTTAAGAGACTAATTGAATAAACTATGGTAATTTCACACAACGTAGTACCGTGCAGTTGTGAAAAATAATGAAGTGATAGTGATTTCCCGGATATATTGATAAGTGAAATATAAATTTTATATGTATGTATGTGTATATATATATATAATTTTTTGGTAAGAGGTTACACAAGAAGTATAAACAGAAACAAATGAAAATGATTATGGGAGGTGAGTAGGCATACAGGAATGGAAATGGGATAAAAGTGGGAACTCTTTGAAAATAACTTTGTATTTAGTTTTGACTTTTTAATTATGTAAATGTTTAAAATTTTCTAAATAAAAAGCAAGATAGATTAGATAGATAGATAGACAGATAGATAGATATCAAGTATTTCCAATTCCAAAATTTTTCAATTCTGATTGTGGATTCTTTTTATTATAAATCCTTTCCTTTTATTCCTATAGCCAGTGCCTCAGCTCTGTCCCTAATTTTCTCAGCTTAAAAATACTGGGTCAGTATTATCCTGCATTGTCCTGACCCCATGAGCAATTTGATTATGTCCAAATTGCAGGCTGCCATTTACTGCCATATTTCACTGTAAGTTAGTAGCATCACTGTCTTAAAACACACTCTTAAGTAGCTCTTAATACTCTGTCTTAAGTGACACTTGACCTCCTGGGCCCAAAGCCAAGCAGTGACATGGTCCTTCTGCCTCTGGTTTTTGGGGCAACCTGTAAAAGTGACCCTTGGAAAGGTTTCCAGCTATTAGAAGGACATGTAATTCTCCTAACTGTCTCCTTTTCCTGAGCAGTGGAGACAGTTGGTCAGTGTGACAACCTCCTCACTCATTCCAGAAGTAATTGTATCAGTTTGACATTGTAGCCTGGGGGATAGGGGCCATGAGAGAGTAATGGGATTTAAACTCCAATTCTTTTCAGCTGCTGGCTAGGATTAGTGAATAGAGATAAATAGAACCCTTTCGCTATTTTTATTTTTATAAATAACAGCTTTGATATAGGTTTAGATTTGAAACATCTGAAATTTCTCCAGAGATGACATATAAAAGCTACCAGTGGAAATGTACAGAAAACCTACCGTTGGTTAAGGAATCTGGCTCAGTTTCTCTCCCAGACGGCATTTGGGGAAACGATCTCCATAAGGTTTTATTATTACTGATCACTGTATACTCCTTCTTGGGCATTTGTCAACAAATTGCTCCAATAGAAGCACTTGTAATAAATCCCGTGTGCCCTGTGGATTCATTGCCTTGTAGGTACAGTCCTTCTTGGAGATATTGCTGTTTGGTTGTTCAATGACTTTGTAATTTAAACTGTAACTGGTAGAAGGAAGAAAACAATCTCATCTTCTCAAAGTAATGATTTACAGCTACTATGCTGAAGACGTGAGAGTTTCATGGCTCTGTCGTTTCTGTCTTGTTTCTGTGTTCATTAGAGTGTGCTTAAACTGAGGAGGGGATAGTTAAGTCTGAGAACTATCTCAAATCAAGCAAATGTGTTTACTCACGTTGGAGAAGAAAAGACATAGGGGACACATACTTAAATATTAGAAGGGAATATCATTAAGGGGAAACAGGCTGATTGTGTTTCCAACAAGGCTGAACTGTAAGCATTGGTGGGAAGGTACAAGGGGTCAGTTTTGAATTTAATAGAAAAATGAATTTTCTAACTCTATCCAGCAGTGGAACCGATTGCCCAGCACTAAAAATATCCAGGTAAAGGCTAAATAACTCTGTCAAGTTTATAATTTGTTAATCTCCAACATCTGCTGTCAATTTTAAGAGCCAATTCATTCATTAATTCATTCCACATTCATTCATTCATTCAAGTATTAATTATTATTGAGGAATTGTCATGGTTACCAAGTTACTGCCTAGACATTGTAGGAGCAATGATGAATGACAACAGACATGGAACCTAGTATCACAATCTGGTAGAGAGAGAGGAGGGACAATGACCAAATAATCACACAATCAGTGCATGATGTTAAACTGGGATGAGTATGTTGAAGGGAAGGAATGTGGTCCTATTAGAGCATAGGGCAAAGGAAACTTCCTGAACATGGTGGTGGTGGGGTGGGGTTGTGAAGAAAGGCTTTCCTGCTAACGTCATGCCCGAGTAGAAAGTTGGGAGATGAGTAAATCTGGTATGGCGGGAAGAGGAAGGGAGGAGGAGAGTTCCAAGGAGAATGAAGAGCATTTGGAAAGTCCTGTGAAAGGAGGGATCGTGGCATGTTTTTCCCAAATGTTCCTGCTAGTAAG
Source organism: Balaenoptera musculus (assembly GCF_009873245.2). Classification (NCBI taxonomy): domain Eukaryota; kingdom Metazoa; phylum Chordata; class Mammalia; order Artiodactyla; family Balaenopteridae; genus Balaenoptera; species Balaenoptera musculus. The sequence goes on from NC_045790.1 coordinate 71,872,379, forward strand.
AATGACCTGGGGATTAGGAACTAAGATGGTGGAGTAGAAGGACATGCTCTCCCTCCCTCTTGAGAGAACACCAGAATCACAACTAGCTGCTGGACAATCATCGACAGGAAGACACTGGAACTCCCCAAAAAAGATACCCTACATCCAAAGACAAAGGAGAAGCCACAATGAGACGGTAGGAGGGGCGCAATCACAGTAAAATCAAATCCCATAACTGGTGAGTGGGTGACTCACAGACTGGAGAACACTTATACCACACAAGTCCACCCACTGGAGTGAAGGTTCTGAGCCCCATGTCAGGCTTCCCAACCTGGGGGTCTGGCAACGGGAGGAGGAATTCCTAGAGAATCAGACTTTGAAGTCTAGTGGGATTTGACTGCAGGACTTTGATAGGACAGGGGGAAACAGAGACTCCACTCTTGGAGGGCACACACAAAGTAGTGTGCGCATCGGGACCCAGGGGAAGGAGCAGTGACCCCAGGGGAGACTGAACCAGACCTACGTGCTAGCGTTGGAGGGTCTCCTGCAGAGGCGGGGGGTGGGTGTGGCTCACCTTGGGGACAAGAACACTGGCAGCAGATGTTCTGGGAAGTACTCCTTGGCGTGAGCCCTCCCAGAGTCTGCCATTAGCCCCACAAAAGAGCCCAAGTAGGCTCCAGTGTTGGGTTGCCTCAGGCCAAACAACCAACAGGGAGGGAACGCAGCCCCACCCATCAGCAGTGAAGCGGATTAAAGTTTTACTGACCTCTGCCCACCAGAGCAAGTAGAGCAGTCACCTCTACTCACCAGTCCCTCCCATCAGGAAACTTGCACAAGCCTCTTACATAGCCTCATCCACCAGAGGACAGACAGCAGAAGCAAGAAGAACTACAATCCTGCAGCCTGTGGAACAAAAAACACATTCACAGAAAGACAGGCAAGATGAAAAGGCAGAGGGCTATGTACTAGATGAAGAAATAAGATAAAACCCCAGAAAAACAACTAAATGAAGTGGGGATAGGCAACCTTCCCGAAAAAGAATTCAGACTAATGATAGGATGATCCAGGACCTCGGAAAAAGAATGGAGGCAAAGATCGAGAAGATGCAAAAATGTTTAACAAAGACCTAGAAGAATTAAAGCACAAACAAACAGAGATGAACAATACAATAACTGAAATGAAAACTACACCAGAAGGAATCAATAACAGAATAACTGAGACAGAAGAACGGATAAGTGACCTGGAAGACAGAATGGTGGAATTCACTGCTACAGAACAGAATAAAGAAAAAAAGAATAAAAAGAAATGAAGACAACCTAAGAGACCTCTGGGACAACATTAAACGCAACAACATTTGCATTATAGGGGTCCCAGAAGGAGAAGAGAGAGAGAGAAAGGACCCGAGAAAATATTTGAAGAGATTATAGTCGAAAACTTGCCTAACATGGGAAAGGAAATAGCCACCCAAGTACAGGAAACGCAGAGAGTACCATACAGGATAAACCCAAGGAGAAAAATGCCGAGACACATAGTAATCAAATTGGTAAAAATTAAAGACAAAGAAAAATTATTGAAAGCAGCAAGGAAAAATGACAAATAACATACAAGGGAACTCCCATAAGGTTAACAGCTGATTTCTCAGCAGAAACTCTACAAGCCAGAAGGAAGTGGCATGATATACTTAAAGTGACAAAAGGGAAGAACCTACAACCAAGATTACTCTACCCGGCAAGGATCTCATTCAGATTCGATGGAGAAATCAAAAGCTTTACAGACAAGCAAAAGCTAAGAGAATTCAGCATCGCCAAACCAGCTCTACAACAAATGGGAAAGGAACTTCTCTAAGTGGGAAACACAAGAGAAGAAAAGGACCTACAAAAACAAACCCAAAACAATTAAGAAAAAGGTCATAGGAACATACATATCGATAACTACCTTAAATGTGAATGGATTAAATGCTCCAACCAAAAGACACAGGCCTGCTGAATGGATACAAAAACAAGACCCATCTATATGCTGTCTACAAGAGACCCACTTCAGACCTAGGGACACATACAGACTGAAAGTGAGGGGATGAAAAAAGATACTCCATGCAAATGGAAATCAAAAGAAAGCTGGAGTAGCTATACTCATTTCAGATAAAATAGACTTTAAAATAAAGAATGTTACAAGAGACAAGGAAGGACGCTACATAATGATCATAGGATCAATCCAAGAAGAAGATATAACAATTATAAATATATATGCACCTAACATAGGAGCACCTCAATACATAAGGAAACTGCTAACAGCTATAAAAGAGGAAATCGACAGTAACACAATAATAGTGGGGGACTTTAACACCTCACTTACACCAATGGACAGATCATCCAAAATGAAAATAAATAAGGAAACAGAAGCTTTAAATGACACAATAGACCAGATAGATTTAATTGATATTTATAGGACATTCCATCCAGAAACAGCAGATTACACTTTCTTCTCAAGTGCACACGGAACATTCTCCAGGATAGATCACATCTTGGGTCACAAGTCAAGCCACAGTAAATTTAAGAAAATTGAAATCATATCAAGTATCTTTTCTGACCACAACACTATGAGATTAGAAATGAATTACAGGGAAAAAAACGTAAAAAACACAAACACATGGAGGCTAAACAATACGTTACTAAATAACCAAGAGATCAATGAAGAAATCAAAGAGGAAATCAAAAAATACCTAGAGACAAATGACAATGAAAACACTACGATCCAAAACCTATGGGATGCAGCAAAAGCAGTTCTTAAGAGGGAAGTTTATAGCTATACAAGCCTACCGCAAGAAACAAGAAAAATCGCAAATAAACAATCTAACCTTACACCTAAAGGACCTAGAGAAAGAAGAACAAACACAACCCAAAGTTAGCAGAAGGAAAGAACTCATAAATATCAGAGCAGAAATAAATGAAATAGAAACAAAGAAAACAATAGCAAGGATCAATAAAACTAAAAGCTGGTTCTTTGAGAAGATAAACAAAATTGATAAACCATTAGCTAGACTCATCAAGGAAAAGAGCGAGAGGACTCAAATCAACAAAATTAGAAATGAAAAAGGAGAAGTTACAACAGACACCACAGAAATACAAAGCATCCTAAGAGACTACTACAAGCAACTCTATGCCAATAAAATGGACAACCTGGAAGAAATGGACAAATTCTTAGAAAGATATAACCTTCCAAGACTGAACCAGGAAGAAATAGAAAATATGAACAGACCAATCACAAGTAATGAAATTGAAACTATGATTAAAAATCTTCCAACAAACAAAAGTCCAGGACCAGATGGCTTCACAGGTGAATTCTATCAAATATTTAGAGAAGAGCTAACACCCATCCTTCTCAAACTCTTCCAAACAATTGCAGAGGAAGGAACACTCCCAAACTCATTCTATGAGGCCACCATCACCCTGATACCAAAACCAGACAAAGACACTACAAAAAAAGAAAATTACAGACCAATATCAGTGATGAATATAGATGCAAAAATCCTCAACAAAATACTATCAAATAGAATCTGACAACACATTAAAAAGATCATACACCATGATCAAGTGTGATTTATCCCAGGGATGCAAGGATTCTTCAACATACATAAATCAATCAATGTGATACACCATATTAACAAATTGAAGAATAAAAACCATATGATCATCTCAATAGACACAGAAAAATCTTTTGATAAAATTCAACACCCATTTATGATAAAAACTCTCCAGAAAGTGGGCATAGAAGGAACCTACCTCAACATAATAAAGGCCATACACGACAAACCCACAGCAAACATCATTCTTAATGGTGAAAAACGGAAACCATTTCGTCTAAGATCAGGAACAAGACAAGGATGTCCACTCTCACCACTATTATTCAACATAGTTTTGAAAGTCCTAGCCACGGCAATCAGAGAAGAAAAAGAAATAAAAGGAATACAGATTGGAAAAGAAGAAGTAAAACTGTCACTGTTTGCAGGTGACATGACACTATAAATAGAGAATCTGAAAGATGCCACCAGAAAACTACTAGAGCTAATCAATGAATTTGGTAAAGTTGCAGGATACAAAGTTAATGCACAGAAATCTCTTGCGTTCCTATACACTAATGATGAAAAATCTGAAAGAGAAGTTAAGGAAACACTCCCATTTACTACTGCAACAAAAAGAGTAAAATACCTAGGAATAAACCTACCTAAGGAGACAAAAGACCTGTATGCAGAAAACTATAAGACACTGATGAAAGAAATTAAAGATGATACCACCAGATGGAGAGATATACCATGTTCTTCGATTGGAAGAATCAATATTGTGAAAATGACTATACTACCCAAAGCAATCTACAGATTCAGTGTAATCCCTATCAAATTACCAATGGCATTTTTTATGGAACTAAAACAAAAAATCTTAAAATAGGTATAGAGACACAGAAGACCCTGAATAGCCAAAGCAGTCTTGAGGGAAAAAAACGGAGCTGGAGGAATTGGACTCCCTGACTTCAGACTATACCACAAAGCTACAGTAATCAAGACAATATGGTACTGGCACAAAAACAGAAACATAGATCAATGGAACAAGATAGAAAGCCCAGAGGTAAACCCACGCACCTATGGTCAACTAATCTATGACAAAGGAGGCAAGGATATACAATGGAGAAAAGACAGTCTCTTCAATAAGTGATGCTGGGAAAACTGGACAGCTACATGTAAAAGAATGAAATTAGAACACTCCCTAACACCATACACAAAAATAAACTCAAAATGAATTAGAGACCTAAATGTAAGACCGGACACTCTAAAACTCTTAGAGGAAAACATAGGAAGAACACTCTTTGACATAAATCACAGCAAGATCTTTTTTGATCCACCTCCTAGAGTAATGGAAATAAAAACAAAAATAAATAAATGGGACCTAATGAAACATAAAAGCTTTTGCACAGCAAAGGAAACGATAAACAAGACGAAAAGACAACCCTCAGAATGGGAGAAAATATTTGCAAACGAATCAACGGACAAAGGATTAATCTCGAAAATAAATAAACAGCTCATGCAGCTCAATATTAAAAAAAGAAACAACCCAATCCAAAAATGGGCAGAAAGCCTAAGTAGACATTTCTCCAAAGAAGACATACAGATGGCCAAGAATCACATGAAAAGATGCTCAACATCACTAATTATTAGAGAAATGCAAATCAAAACTACAATGAGGTATCACCTCACACCAGTTAGAATGGGCATCATCAGAACATCTGCAAACAACAAATGCTGGAAAGGGTGTGGAGATAAGGGAACCCTCTTGTACTGTTGGTGGGAATGTAAATTGATACAGCCACTATGGAGAAGAGTATGGGGGTTCCTTAAAAAACTAAAAATAGAATTACCATATGACCCAGCAATCCCACTCCTGGGCATATACCCAGAGAAAACCATAATTCAAAAAGACACATACACCCAATGTTCATTGCAGCACTATTTACAATAGCCCGGACATGGAAGCAACCTAAATGTCCATCAACAGAGGAATGGATAAAGAAGATGTGGTACATATATACAATGGAATATTACTCAGCCATAAAAAGGAATGAAATTGGGTCATTTGTAGAGACGTGGATGGATCTAGAGAGTGTCATACAGAGTGAGGTAAGTCAGAAAAACAAATACCGTATATTAACGCATATATGTGGAACCTAGAAAAATGGTACAGATGAACCGGTTTGCAGGGCAGAAATTGAGACACAGATGTAGAAAACAAATGTATGAACACCAAGGGGGGAAAGTGGCGGGGGGGTGGGAGTGGTGGTGTGATGAATTGGGCAGTTTGGATTGACATGTATACACTCATGTGTATAAAATTGATGAGTAATAGGGGCCTGCTGTATAAAAAAATAAATAAAATAAAATTCAAAACTTAAAAAAAGAATGACCTGAGGCTCTTGTTACATATACTAGCCCTTCCCCTTAAAGTATTATCTAGTGGGCTTGGAAATTTTAATTTATCCAATAACTTGAATGATTTTTCCCCTAGTTTCAGACATGATGTTAGAGGGCCTTTCGAAGGCCAGTGTGGCTGAAGCATAAAGGCTGCGGGGTTGTTGGATGAGAGGCAGGACATGTCCATGTATTGGGCACTGTCTTGAGAACAACAGGTAGATTTGTGGAATTGGTAACTGAAACCTGAGGGAATTTTTTCTGAGAGCTTCAGTTTTCTCTGTGGTGGAAGGAAAAGAAGATGGTTGGTCATACACAGTAGGGGCAGGCTGATCAGGCACATCACAGTTTTGAGGGAAATGGAGAAGTGAGAGGGCCAGTTGTCTAGGAGAAACAGGTAGGATTGATGGGTGGTGTTGAGGGCTCACTTGAGGTGAGTGGTTATGGATTTATGGTGGTAACAGTTTGCCCTGTTGTGTTTTTCTCCAGAAACTATTACATGCTTAAGTGTTACCAGAGAGAAAACCCAACAGCAGGGTTGATCCCAGATTAAATGTGACAAAATACAAAGACATAAAGGAGTTTGGGGTATCAATGAGAGTGTTTTTTAAAAGAATTAATTAATTAATTAATTTTAATTGATATATAGTTGATTTACAATGTTTCAGGTGTACAACTATGTAATTCAGTTATATAAACACACACACACACACACACACACACACACACATATATATATTCACATTCTTTCAGGTTATTTTCCATTATAAGTTACTATAAAATACTGACTATAGTTTCCTGTGCTATACAGTAGGTCCTTGTTGTTTATTTTATGTACAGTAATGTGTATCTGTTAATGCCAAGTTCCTAATTTATCCCTCCTCCTCCCTTCCCCTTTGGTAACCATAAGTTTGTTTTCTGTATCTGTGAGTCTATTTCTGTTTTGTAAATAAGTTCATTTGTACCAGTTTTTTAAGATTCCACATAAAATTATATCATATGATATTCATCTTTCTCTGTCAGGCTTACTTCATTTAGTATGATAATCTCTAGGTCCCTCCATGTTGCTGTGAATGGCATTATTTCGCTCTTTTTTTGGCTGAGTAATATTCCATTGTATATATGTACCACATCTTCTTTATCCATTCCTTTGTCGATGGATATTTAAGTTGCTTCCATGTCTTGGCTATCGTAAATAGTGCTGCAGTGAACACTGGGGTGCATGTATCTTTTCGAATTAGAGTTTTCTCTGGATATATGCCCAGGAGTGGAATTGCTGGATCATATGGTAGCTCTATTTTTAGTTGTTTAAGGTACCTCCATACTGTTCTCCTTAGCGACTGTATCAATTTACATTCCCACCAGCAGTGTAGGAAGGTTCTCTTTTCTGCACACCCTCTCCAGCATTTGTTATTCGTAGACTTTTTGATGCTGGCCATTTTGACCAGTGTGAACGAAAGTGATTTTGAAATGAATGATTATGCCACATAAACTGGATAAGGAGGGAAGTGAAGAAATTAAACAGGCTGAAGGATTGCTTAGCATATAGAGGTCAATAGATCAGAGGTTCTGATGAGTCCAAATTGAGAGTAGTTGGAAGTACAATGTCATAGTCGAAGGGTAATATACCCAGGTTCATGATTTGGAGATAGAACGGTCTTATATAACATTTATGTCCACAGTATTATGGGTTTGAGATAGGTTTCGTAGGATTGAGTGGGGAAAAAGTTTATTGGAAAAGAAGCAGTGAAATAAGTGAGAGATAAAATCCTCTCATCTCTGCTACTATGATATAGGAAAATTAAGACTGGAGGAGGGGATTTTGCTTCAAGGCATGACGTGTTTTTACTTTCACTCTACTAGTCAATGTCAGGGTGGCTGTAGGTCAGGGAATTGGGTAGGGCGATGAGACTGCTTTAGGTCATCACAAACCACAAAAATCTTAGGGATCAAGACGGCAGTATATCAGGGCTCGGAGCCAACAGAAGTCAGGAGGACATAAGTACTAGAGAACAAAACATGGCAAGTGGCCAGGAGTTGATGGGGATGATGAGCAAGTGGAAGATCTGTAGACACTGAGCGAGAAGAAAAAGAAAGATTGAAAAATAAGCAGAAAGCCAAGCAAAATCAGGAACTGAGGTGAAGACAAGCTAGGCAAGAAAGCAGGTGCAGCACACCTGTAGTGAAGGAATCACCTTGCTTTAACTCAATTTGAGCTGTGTTATTTTCTTGTGACCCTGATGAAAACTGATCCAGGACAAGCCTGGCCTGCAGGTGGTAGTCAATGAAAACAGCCAGGGATAGGAAAACGTCTGGTTGAAACAAAAGCTTGGAAACATGTGGTCCTTTGTCCTTGAAGATAGTCCTATTATACTTTAGACTCTAAATTGGGATTTGTAGCCAAAAAGAAGAATTTCTTCCTATTTTCTCTTTCCTGATGGTAGCTTATTAGCCTATATAGCCATTGGAAAATAGAATTGTAATGCTTCACAAGTCCAAAAATAACATTTCTTCAAAAATTCATCAGGTAGGGACTGAAAATCAAGTAAACACACTTATCCGACCCTTGACCCAAACCAGTGCATCTGAAGCTAGAATGCTGCATGCATTTTTAGATGATTCACCTTGAGAAAAATGTGATGAAAAAGGCTAAGCAATACTGCATTTTAACCCAGGCAAGAAGGAGATTATGCCTCAGAAGGCCTTGCAGTAGCCCTTGACTGCTGTGCCTCACACTATAGGCCAAAGAGTGCCTGGCCCGCCCCAAGAGGCACTCCCTTCTGACCTGACTCTGCTATCTAGGACCTTGGAATTCCTGTTTAAGTGGCTTTGACCCTACTTTCAGAGCCTGGGTGAGTCTGTTCCCTCTGTCTTTGCTCCTAAAGACAAAAATGGCACCCCTGGTGGGTACACTCTAGACTAAGTAGTGACCAAAGGACAGTTGTTTGTGGAGGCTGTGGCTGGAGCTTATATACACCACCTGTGTGTCCACACGTGTGTGAGCAAGTATGGAAAGGAACCAGGGGGAGGACAAGGAGGGAAGAATGCCAAAGGCCACAAGCTGGGAGCCAGGGGCCATCTCTCCCTGTACTGCCATGTTCTCAGAACTCTGAGAATTCCAAACTCAGACCTGGCCTTCCAGGTTTTATGAAATTCTGTTCGTCACAGAAGAAGAGTAGAACATGTTCTATTTAGCCGTCTGTTAGCTTGATATATCTCTTTTAAACACTTAGACATGTGTTACATGGGCCTCCATCTGTACTCTTTCTAAGCCCCAAATATTTGGGATAGGCCTGGGTTTATGTGTACAAATTGCTCTAACTTTTTATAGTCCTCCAATGTAGCATTGTCTTATGCCTGTTTATGTATCTATCTCTCCTCCTGGACATTTTGCTCCTTAAATCATCTCCTATTTATCTTTAAATTCCCCAACATATAGCTGATTGCCTCTTGGCACATAGTATATTCAATGTGATTCACCTCTCCATCCCCCACCCCTGGAAACTGAAGAGAGAACTGCATTCTACATTGGGATTCTATGGTATAAAACAGAAATATATGCAAAAATGCAGAATCCCAGAGATCAGGATTACTCTGAGAATGAAATGCTAGCTTTCTTGAAAATTTGCAGGACTCCCAGAGAAGGTTTTGAACTTCCGTGGATTGTGGAAGGAGTAGGAATTCAAGAGTCTTATCTAGAAAGTGAGGTGTATTAACCATGTCTTTTATTTTCTGAATTCTGACGCTTTGACATCTGGGGTCTTGCTGACCTTGGAGGGACTGCCCCGTCCAGGGTTGGCCAATTCCTAGAGAAAGTAAACAATTCATCCATAAGTGTGCCTTTCAAATGCAAACCACAATAAGGGCTCTTGCCCACAGTTTCGCTCTGTCCCTCTGTTTCTTGACCAACCCCAGTTCTTCCCTCTGTGTCCCCCATGATGTGGTGTGCCCTCTCTTCTTGGGATCTGTGAGTATAACATTCATCTTTTCAATAGCAGTTGTCTCCTGATCTATTGGCCTTACCATAAGTAATAACAAAACGTGGGGCAGCTAGTACCCTTGAACTTTCCCACTGCAGTCCTTTCTCCCCTTTCAGTAACTCTCCCTACTTCCCTCTGGCACTGTGCTTGTAACAGTTTGCTGTTAATGCTGCTGCCCCCGCTTCCTAGTGAAAATTGCTCCTAGTTTGCAAAGAGGATTCAAGTGAAGTTTATTTACAGAGGACTCGCCTGGTTGCCTAAATTTCTTTTTAACTTATTAGTGCTTTTTACTTACAAAAATAATACACCTTGTAAGAAAATTTTAGTACAAAAATTTGTAGAGTAAATGAGTTTAAAATATACATATAGAAACAAACACAATGTTTATTAATTTATCACTGTATTTTAGGGTTCTTGTTTGAAAGCACAGGAGTCTAGTCTTGCTAACTTGAAAGGAAAAGCAATTTATTGGAAAACAATTTTAAGATGTTATATCTGTAGGTAGGGAACACAAAGAATGCCCATTGATGTATTAAAGCATATTTCTTCCTTAAGGAAGAATTGAAGAAAAGGTTGAAGAGCTAGGTAAAGATATTTGGAAAAGACAGCAATCAGAGTAGTTCTGGGCATTGTGGTAACAGGAACCCACGTCATAAGCATGCATCAGCTCTGTCCCTTTTTGTGCTTGTGTAAATATCATTTGAGATTCAAACTCCCAGGGAAGTGTCAGATTGCTTAGTTTGAGTCACAAGCCTTCCTCTTGGCCAGGGTACCTTGATTGACAAAGGCGAGAGATGGTCTCTAGACAAAACATATTTCCATTACCAGAAGCTGAGGGAATGGATTTGTAAAACAAAAACTTCAGGTGTTCACTATAATTTTTCACATGTCAACTGAAAAAATGCACAGCGTGAGAGTTGTGAGTTAAGTTTTATTTGGGGCAAAATGAGGATTATAGCATGGGAGACAGAATTTCAGATAGCTCTGAGAAACTGCTCCAAAGAGGTAGGGGGGAAGGTCAGTATATATGTGATTTTGGTGAAGGGGGAATACATGCAATCAAGCACATATGTTTTGCAGAAGGATGCTGCTAGTCTCTTGAAGGTTACTGCTAGTCAGAAGGAGCAGATGTCACCGTGAAGGATTTTAGTGCTTTTCTAGATAAGAGGAGATGCAAGAATTGGGCTCATAAAATCTTCTGAAAATATCCCTCTGAAGACCTGTTCTGCAAGTTTTTTCCAGAGCACAGAGTGCCTCATTCCTGATCTCCACCCTGAAATCCTTTCAGGGGGTGTTGAAGGTCAGCAGCTGCAGCAGTTCATGATTTAATCCTTGAAGAGGTAGATGGCAAGTGCCAATTTGTAGTTGGCACAAACATCTATATGTCATGGACATTCATTTATGGCAGCACATGTAGATCTACCCTTTAAATAAGGTGCAGTGTTTTGGGAGTATGGATGAAGTATCTAGAGGTCAACACTTTTTGAACAAGGAAAGTTATCCTTGAGCTTCCTCTCATCGGATTAGACCAGCTGATTTTAAACTACCGGGGTTTTAATTGACCCCTTATTTTCATGTGCCTTGCTGACCTCAAAGTCTCTAACATGGCGCACACTGCTTAAACAGCATTGAAGTTGACTCCTGCCCTAAAAAATGCATTTTGATTTGGAGCCAACTTCTTGAAATAAAAATAAGTTTACATCTAGGTGCAGGGACTATTGATTTTGCATTCCAGTTACAGTTGCAAAGAGTTCAATTTGCAAACTGGCAGCCACTGGCTATTTCCATAATAATAACTCCTATTTATTGAGCCTTTACCATGCACTAGGCACATTACCTACTTTATCTCTACTCCTTATAGCCACCTCAGGAGCTAGGTGCTGCTAATCTCTAAAGACATACAAACTGAGGCTCAGCAGATGTTAACCATTTCCTCAAGGTCATGGGATTTGAAATTAGGTTTGTTTCCTAAACCTTTGGCTCTTGCCCTGCTGCTGTGTGTGGAAACCTACACTCAGCAGTTTGGCTCAAGCCCCTTTTCCCAGCTTCCTCTTAGTGTTTGTGGACACAACTGCCTCCAAAGTTATGCTGGAAACGCCTCTGAAAGTACAGATTATTTTTAATTCTCATTGTGTATCCCACAGCAATCATCGTGGTGCCTTACACAAAGTAGAAGTTCTTTCTTCACTGACGTATGCTCTATCTCTTCTTTCTGTTTGCAAACACATGTGTGCGCGTGCACACACACACACGGATTATTGGGGGAAAATGAATTTTTTAAGACAATATAGATAGCCATTGAATCTTTCCATTTTCTGATGAGCCAATTTCTAAAGTTAATTACTCATCCATCTCTTCTTTTAGCAACTGTGTAAATAAAAAGTTTGAAAAGCTAATTGGCTCCTCTATAAAAAGCACAGGGAACCAAACTTAAAAATCTCTAAAGCAACTGCAAATGCTCCCTCAATAGTTGATCCACTTTGCTCAGGCTCAGAGGGAGAACAAATGAGGCTAAAAAGTCTTGAAAGACAAACACTTAATAGTACAGAAAGTAGATTTCAAGGAGCCAGCAAAATTCGAATCTATGCAAGTACAATAGGTTTGTGCAAATTAAAAATGAGGTGAGTGACCTTGGGCAGGAAGATAAGTGCTAGTAAAAGCCAAAGCCTGAGAGAAAGCTGAAATACTCTTGACTTAACTAAGTCAGGTACAGAGGATGAGAAGAGGAAAGGAAGGCACTACAATGGGGATGGTGAGGAGACAGGGGACAGAGGATCATTTGAGCGAAAGTATCCATAGGAAAAAAATGCCCTTAAATGTACTTGAATTCTAACTTATAATGCAACCTTTCACCTCTCACTGAGAAGGAATCTCTGAAATAAATTTGTTCTTTTTTTTTTTTAAGAGCCAGAGTTTGCATAGGCAAATGGAAAATCAGAATTGAGGAAATGTTTTTTGAGACTCAGACCCCAAATTTCTGAAAATAAGAATAATGGGATTTGGATGTGTGAGATAAAGGGAGAAAGGGAGATTGAATTATCCAACTTTTCTCCACTCTTTGTCTTAATTTGTCTATAAAGGTGGGTCATTGATAAATCCTATAGAAATAAGCCCATTTCAGTATTTCAAGGGGCAGTTGGTTGAATAGATTTTGTTTATCTAATTTTGAGATCATGTATGCATTTTAAAATACATATTTTTTAAAATCCTGCAGCTAAATACCTGGTTTTCCTGGTTTATGGGAATGAGGATACTTTACCTTGATATTTTTGTGTGTGTGTGTGAAGTAGAAAAGAATAGCTTTATTACTTTGCCAGGCAAAGGGGGCCACAGCAGGCTAATGCCTTCAAAACTGTGTGTCCCAACCTGGAGGGAGTAGTGAGGAGTTTTATAGTAATGGTTCAAAGAGGGCATGATCAACTCATGGACATCCTTCTTTCTGGTTGATGGTGAGCTAAGTGGGAGTCAGCATCATCAACCTTCTGGTTCCAACCAGTCTGGGGTCTACATGCTTGTGGGCAGCATACAGTTAACTTCTCCCACCTGATAGAATTTCAGAACCTGCAAAACAACTCAGAGATATTGTTATGTAGATCCCTTGGAGGTGGGGGCGGGGGGTGGGGGGGCGGGGAACGGGGACACAGGACCCTGCCCCAAGGCTGCACTATTGTTTCTTTCTTTCTTTTTTTCCGAATTTTATTTTATTTATTTTTTATACAGCAGGTTCTTATTAGTTATCTATTTTATACATATTAGTGTATATATGTCAATCCCAATCTCCTAATTCATCCCCCTGCCACTTTCCCCCCTTGGTGTCCATACATTTGTTCTCTACATCTGTGTCTCTATTTCTGCCCTGCAAACTGGTTCATCTGTACCATTTTTCTAGGTTCCACATATATGCGTTAATATACGATATTTGTTTTTCTCTTTCTGCACTATTGTTTCTTGACTGTTCCTCCCTTGTCTCTGCATACCCTCCCTTCCCTAGTTAGTAACTGTTTGAACCTGCCCTTGGAACTCAGGGAGGGTCATGAAGGCTGAATGAAGCCTATTTCCTGTAATCAAGAAGTGGGGGACACAGAAAGGCTTTTGTGCCTAAGAGCCCCACAGGGTCCTGCTCAGTTTCAATCCCCCCTTTTCTTTGATACTCTTCAATCTTGAGGAGAACAGGTGTTGGGCAAGAAAGGGAATAATCGTTTTGGATAGAGATATTAATCATAAACTCAGCAGAGGGCATGTCTGTTGGCAGAGTGGTCATGAATCCGCCTGCCAATGCAAGAGACATGTGTTTGAGCCCTGGTCCAGGAAGATCCCACATGCCGCAGAGCAACTAAGCCCATGAGCCACACTACTGAGCTTGCGCTCTAGAGCCCGTGAGCCACAACTACTGAGCCCATGTGCTGCAACTACTAAAGCCCACATGCCTAGAGCCCGTGCTCCACAACAAGAGAAGCCATCACAATGAGAAGCCCATGCACCACAACACAAAGTAGCCCCTGCTTGCTGCAACTAAAGCCTGCGTGCAGCAACGAAGACCCAACACAGCCAAAAATAAATAAATAAATAAAAATTTTAAAAAAGAGATAGCTATAAAAAAAATTAAAAAAGTAAACCCAACAGAGGATCTTGGTTTTAGGGGGACTTGGTTTCAATCCCCCTTTTTCTTTCAACCTTCCATGAATCTTTTAGGGTGACAACTGCTCTACTTCCTGCTGAAATGGGGCATAGTCCTGCCTCAATTTGGGGAATGGACATCTGAGTTCCAAGTCCTGGATCTGAGTTTAGTATGAAAGATGGCTCTCAAACTGTCCTGTGTGTAAAAACTTACTGAGAAATTTCTTTAAATTGTAGATTCCCAGCCCCCCACTCCCACCCCAGTCTAAGTCACTTGGGGGGTGGTTCCATCCTGGACTCAGCACCTTGAATATAATCCCAGAAGATTCAGACGTAGGATCCTAAAACCATACTTTAAAAAATATTGGTTTATGTAATACTGCCAATAATGTGATTAATGAAACATCTAGATGTAAAGTATCTTTATAACAAATTGATATATTTTCCAATTCATTTGTAATCTTTATAATTTATGATGGTTAGATGGCCTATATTCATGAATATGGTAAAATAAAGCAGAGGATGTTCTAATACCATCTGGTTATAACTCTCAGGGAGGAGTGTATGTATCTTCAAACATAGTGTTCATGCTTGAATGGGTATGAAGAATCAATCAAAGTTGGGTCAGAGAGCTGTGGTCCACCTCACCTAGAAGGGAGAGAAGGAGGACTCCAACTATATACATTTCGGTCTTTTTCACATTCTCACTTGACGCTGACAAGGAAAATGATTCTCAGAGTGTTGGTGGAAATATGGTTTTATTGGTAGACATTGCTTCAATTTATTTACAAATAAGTGCATCTAGTTATAAGGAGGACATTTTTTTCCTATGTGAAGGTAGTAACAAATTTATAGGTTATGACTGAGAAACAGCATGAAATGAACAGAATTAATACTCAGAAATGAGATGTAAGGTTTATAAGATAGAGTCTGAGTAGGAGTGTTTGTGCCTATACTGGAGGAGCAGAGTAATAAGTAGCTAAGTGCCTTCACTTGAAATCCATGACCAGAAACCCAAAATGGTTACTGTCTGGCAGTCCTGTTACAATGCTTTCACCAAGTATGGCAGGCTTAATGAACAGGCTTCCTTCCAGAGGGATGAAGCAGGAAGTCTGTCTACTTTTTTCCTACTCAGAAAAATGGTCAGACCTTGCAGAGATAAATTCAAACCACAAGACAATTTTTATATTTTGGAAGAGAAGAAAGCACTATGGATTCCTATAATTTTTATCCTCCATACTATGGGTTCATCCACTTAGTAAAACTTTGTATCCTGTTCAAAAGGAATCTCTAACTAATGGGAATACTCCTTAACTTTGGCATGGATTTTCTAAATAAAGTCCATGTAAATATAAGTCACTATAAATCTAAACTAGCCTTATAAGCCACTAATCAAAGTAAAAAACAATACTTAATGCCAACATACTGTGTAATTTAATGTAAATTATTTTATTTTATTTTTTCATGGTATATGTTTCTCTTATTTATTTATTTTATTGAGGTATTGTTTATTTACAGTGTTGTGTTAATTTCTGCTGTAGAGCAAAGTGATTCAGTTATATACACATATATATATATATATTCTTTTTCATATTCTTTTCCATTTCCAATATCACAGGATATTGATTATATTTCGCTATGCTGTACAGTAGGACCCTGTTGTTTATCCATTCTATATATAATAGTTTGCATCTGCTAATCCCAAACTCCCAATCCACCCCTCTTCTACCCTCACCCCCTTGGCAACCATAAGTCTGTTTTCTATGTCTGTGAGTCTGTTTCTCTTTCGTAGGTATGTTCACTTGTGTTGTATTTTAGATTCCACATATAAGTGATATTATATGGTATGTCTTTCTCTGTCTGACTTATGTTACTTAGTATGATAATCTCTAGGTCCATCCATGTTGCTGCAAATGGCATTATTTCATTCTTTTTTATGGCTGAGTAGTAGTCCATTGTATATATGTACCACATCTTCCTTATCCAATCATCTGTCGATGGACATTTATGTTGCTTCCGTGTCTTGACTATTGTAAATAGTGCTGCAATGAACATTGGGGTGCATATATCTTTTAGAATTATAGTTTTCTCTGGATATATGCCCAAAGTGGGATTGCTGGATCATATGGCAACTCTATTTTTAGTTTTTTGAGGATTCTCCATACTGTTTTCCATAGTGGCTGTACCAATGTAAATAATTTTAAATTAGGTAAAACAAGTTCATATTTATTTCATGGTTGATGAAATCAGTGAGGTATAAAATTAAAAAATGATAGATCTATTGGTTCAGCACGAATCAAACTGGTTTAAACTGAAAAAAATTGGTCCAACTCATTTAAACTAACTCAAACTAGTTCTAACCAGTCCACAATATACTTTTAACCTGATCAGTTTCTTAACAACCTCGCCTCCCACAAAATTTTCACCCAACCAATCTTACCCTAAATCTTGCCCTCATCAGAAGTTGCATCACCTCTGAAATTTCTGTTTCAAGTAATAAATCATTCTTGGACCTTTGCAATTTATTCTTCCAGTTACTTCCTGTAGCTTCTTAACTGTAACAGTTCTTGCCTTATTGAGCCTTTGCTCTATAATTCTACTTCCTTTTTACTCTTCATCCCCCTTCTGTCTCTGTTTTCCTTCTCACTCAACTCAGATTCCATTCATAATCCATCATTGTAGTTGCTTTCTTGAAAATAGCAATAGTTCACCTCTCACTCCCTTTTTATGTATTTGTACAGCAAAATTCTAACATTGGTCAAACCAAATCGTTCACTTCTTCTGTTCCAATACTGAAGGAGCAGAATATTTTGGGGGACTATCACAATGTAGCTGACTGGCTTCACTTGAAATCCATAACTAGAAACCCAAAATAGATACTGTCTGACAATCCTGTTATTTACAATGCTTTCACCGAGTATGGCAAGCTTAATGAATGGGCTTTTCTCCATAGGGACAAAGCAGGAAAGCTGTTTCTTCTCTCCAGTCACTGCTTTCCAACCCAATGAGTAGGAGTTCTCTTCCTCACTCACCGATGGCCTCTCAGGCATATTTCATGAATTCTGACCACTTTCAAATATAAACAAACACATTCTCAGGTCAAAGAAAAAAAGTGTAGTCCAGTCTCAATTACACCTTGAGCTTATCATTCAATTAAAAGTTTCTCCTCTTCCCAGCTCAGCTGACCCATGGTTTGAGGATATTCAGTGGAGGAGTAGAGCATAGTCTATATTTTCAGTGTTTCTTCACCTTGCTCTTCCACTTCTCTACCCCAAGCCCCTTGTTATGTTTCTTTTGGATCCTGGAGGGTCAAGATCAGGAGAGGATGAGTGAAAATGGGGAAAGACCATTTCACTTAGCTAAGGCTAATGAAAGTTCTCTCTTGTCTGAGAACCTGACGTTAACCTCCGTCAGGTCAGGTATTCAAATGCTGGCTCTTCTTTTGTCTTTAGTGATCCCCCCAACAGGGTTTTCAGTGACCTCCTCCCCCAGCAGAGGGAATCTTGGCTCTGTTAGAGTTAGCAAACTCTTGTGACCCACTACCTCAGTTTCTGCACCCACCAACTCCACCAATACCGTGACAAGATATACATCAACAGCCTTTTGAACTTGGAGTTTCTTCAACCTTAAAGGCAAAGAATTATTTGAGCAAAGATGCTATAAGAATATTCATATCTGACTCCCCTCTACAGCGACCACTCATATCCTACAATAAACAGTACACATCCTTGGTCTGCTGGATCAACACCTTGGTCTGATTCCAATACTGAGCTCTTTTCTTAGTCTCTTACTAAGAGCAGGTGAAAGCAGGAATCAAGTGCCTGTAGCTCTACTTTATTTTTTTTTCTTGAGGCTCGCTCTAATGGCTCCCTTGGAGCCCTACCAACCTTCTGCTATCTATGGGGAAGGTAGTAAAATTAATCATTCAAAACTCCATCTTTCCTTGAAATTCCCTTTCAAACAGTCCTCCTCTGCGAATTCTTAAACGTTGGTTGTAATTCTATAGGCTATAGAACGTGGTGATTACTAGCCATTTTGCTGTCTTTTTATAGATCCTTCATACAAGCATCTGGCAGACCCATCAATTCTCTAGGCTTTTGGGATCTAACTGCAATTCTGAAAATAGAAAGTATCTCATTCAAAATTCTTTTACATCTGTAATTTATTTCTTTTAGTCTTTGAGATGATTATTTTATGCCTTCTCCTTTCTCTTCATATCTTGCACTCATTTTCTTCTATTCCCTCTCAACTGTTGACTTTGTCTCACATTTTGTTGAAAGAATAAATATCATGATAGGGAAACTAGGCAAATGTAGCCATATTCTCTACTTTCCTTTTTGTTTCCAGGAAGAGGTGCCCCTTTAAACTAGAGTTTATTGCGGTGAAATTTCTGAGGTTATCAAACTGGAGGGGAAGGGCTTTTTAAAAATTTGTCTTGGAAGACAAGAATCAAAGTGGAAATAAAAGAGAGAATAACTGGGGCTTGAAACCTGGCTACCAAAATTTAGAGGACACAACTATTTAAACACTGATTTTAAAAAATACTCCTCTATTAGAGACTGTCATACAGAGTGAAGTGAGTCAGAAAGAGAAAAACAAATATAGTATATTAACGCATATATGTGGAACCTAGAAAAATGGTACAGTTGAACCGGTTTGCAGGGCAGAAATAGAGACACAGACGTAGAGAACAAACGTATGGACACCAAGGGGGGAAAGCGGCAGGGGGTGGGGGTGGTGGTGTGATGAATTGGGAGATTGGGATTGATATGTATACACTGATGTGTATAAAATGGATGACTAATAAGAACCTGCTGTATAAAAAAATAAATAAAATAAAATTCAAAAATAAAAAAAATACTCCTCTATTGTAATTGGATGAAATTATGTACAGCTTTATTTTATTTTTAATTTTCATAAACATGAACATAAGCATATGTTTATTTATATCAAAAAATACAGAAGGACCTTTACTGTTGTTTTGCTTTGAGAACAAATAACAGTAGCCTTCAACTCAACTAGTTGGAACAAAAAGGAAAGTTTATTATCTCTCATACAAGACATGTTGAGATAGGGTTGTTTAACTGAGAGCTCAGTGATGTCAGGAAGGTTTCAGGTTCTTCCATGCCCTGCCATTCTGTGGATGTTAGTTTTTTCCTCAGTCTAGCTTCCTCTTGGTGGTTATACAGTCCAGGCATCAAATTCAGACATGTCAATTTTGAGAGAGAGAAGAGGAAAGCAGTCTTCCAAGAATCCTCCTTTCATATCTCATTGGACAGAACTGGGCCATATGACATCCTTTAATCCAGTCACTGGTTAGAGATGTAGGATTACCATGATTCATTAGACTAATCAAGATTTACTCCTCGTTAGAGATGGGATCACATTCCCTGCAGAGTAGAAATCTGAATTCTGTTTGTAAGGAAAGAGGGGCAAATGGAACTATTGCAGGCTTATAATGAATGTAAGCAACAGTGTCAAGTTCCCTTATCCCCTCCCCCATTCCTGCACATTATTCAGCAAATTCATTCTTTCAGCAGATATTTATTGAGCAGTTACAATCAGCCACTTGCTATTCTAGGTACTGGAGACACAGTAGGAAAGTTCTTCAATTTTTACTTCTGGTGGTTACTCCATATTTCTAAATGGTATGCTTATGGTACAGTTTCTTAATATATCAAAATTAGACATTGCCTTTTGACTTCCTGCCATGAATCATGAGAATTTGGCTATCTTATATCACTACCGACCTCCTCTGTGTCTCTCCTACTCTCATAGTCCCTCCATGAATCTTCAAAGAGGATTTTTAAATCTGTTTCTTATTTAATAAATCACAGACAATCTCTCTCTCTCTCCCTCTCTCTCTCTCCCCCCACCCCCTCAGCATTTAGCATTTATTTAATTCCTAATAGCAATTTGGCAACAGAAATATGAAATCTTTCTTCCTTAAGTCTTTTTCTTTCTTGCAAACTTTTCCAATGTCATTTTCAGTTGCTTTTAATTTCTACCTTTTGGTGCCTTGGTGCTTCTTTGCCTATTGCTTCTCTCTCAGTCAAGAACATCCAAAAAGTGAGACTTGGTACTCTAATTCTTTGGGAACTCAGTAGCTGAGGGCAATGGCAGAAATCTGAGGGAAGGCTCTCACTTTATAGACGGTAGGTATCTCTTGGTTCCCAAATTCGTAAGATAAAGTCATTAGTCCTCCCTCCACGATCCTCATCCTCTTTTTACCTCTCAGTCTTCATCAGTTATACCTTTCTTTTAATATTGTCAATACTAAGAATATTTACACTTTATATCTTTTCCCTTGATTTATTTACCCTTGTTGACTCTAAAAGGTGAAAATGAATAAGTAATAATATCATATTATGACTACATAAATATTTTCTGCTGCAAAAAGAGTCAAATAGTGTCCTCAGATTACATTTTTTTCCTCTATGAGTCAGTGTCACACCAAAGAAATAATTCCTGTCAGAAGTTTGATTGGATTATCTCTCTCTCTCTAAAAAAATAAGCCACCAATTATATAATCAAGTTATTCCAAGCTTTTAACCACACTGTGTAATTTAGAAATTCCCAACGACTGACTTCATGAATGGCTTCCACGTCAGCCAGGTTCTTTGTCAGTCAGCCCTCAGCTCAGCCAGAGGGGCCCAAGGCTCACAGAACATACAGAGGTTGGCTTCCAGGTTCACGCAGTTTCCTCCATTTACTCCAGTGTGCCTGATATAGGTTACCATTTTTATTTGTGCCATGATATGAGAAAGGTTGAGAGGAATTGGAAGCCTTTCAACTTTCTCATTTTTCCCCACAGAGATCTCCGAGAATCTGAAGTTTGCTTTATTCCTGTTGCAAAGTTATCATCTCAGGACTTCCCTTCTCTTCCCTTCCCTTCTTCTGGATTAGATCTATTGTTTTCCTGGATCCCATGTTTTCTTTTTTCGGGGTTTACTCTCACATTTTCCTGAAGTCTAAAAGGTGTTCTGAGACAATTTCTAATGTGTGTGTGTGGGGGCGGTTCCCACATCACCAACAAACAGTTCTCTGACACCAGCTGGGTGTCCTATAATTCAACTCAATTCTGACACTATCTGTCCAGAGATAGCATCAGATCCTGAAGGTTAAAGGCTCATTCCCATAAGACTGCTCCTCCCCACCCCCACTTCAGACACCCATCACAAGCTCAGTTTGTCACCTGTGCTTCTAACCGATCAGCTATAAATCAGAGGTTCCAGTGACCTCCTCCTCAGGTTTAATTTGCTAGAGTGGCTCACAGAACTCAGAGAAACATTTTACTTACTAGATTACCAGATTTTTATAAAAGGAAACAACTCAGCAACAGCCAGATGGAAGAGATGCATTGGGCAAGGTATGGGGAAAAGGCCTGGAGCTTCTATGCTCTCTCCAGGCTCACCACTCTCCCCAAATCTCTACGTGTTCACCAACCTGGAATCTCTCCGAACTCTCTCCTTTTGGGTTTTTATCGAGGCTTCATTACATGGATATGATTGATTAAATCATTGGCCTTGATGATTGGTTCAGCTTCTAGCCCCTCTTTTCTTCCCAGATGTTGGGGGTGGAGGTGGGACTGAAAGTTCCAACCCTCTAATCACAAGGTTGGCTCTCCTGGCAACCAGCCCCCATCTTTAAGTGCTTTCCTAAAGTCAATCCCTTCAGATAACAAAAGACACCTTTTTGCTTTCATCATTTAGGAAGGATTTTAGGAGCTCTATGCCAGGAACAGGGACGGGGGCTAAATATATATTTCTTATAAATCACAATATCACAAGTCTGTCTTCAGGCTACTTCCTAGAAATTATACTGGGAGGCAAGAATTCCGAGTCTTCCATTTCTCTAAATATGTTTATTCTGCCTTCATGCAGGATTGATAGTTTGGCTGAATGTAGTCCTCTCAGAACTTTGACAGCACTGCTTAGTTTTCTAGCATTCAGTTGTTGATGATAATTGGGGCCACTGTTTTTTGGGGTTTTTTTTTGGTACATGACCTGAAAGCTTTTAGGATCTTTGGTTTATCCTTGATCTTTTGAAATATCATGGTGGTGTGTCTGTAGGGCCATATCCATTCATTCAGCTGGGCACTCAAGAGATCCATTCATATAGATATCCATGTTCTTCTTTAGGTCTAGAAAATTTACTTCTGTTTCTCTGAAATTTTCCCTTTCATTTTCTCTATTCTGTCTTTCTAAAATTTAAATCAGATAGATATTGGACCTCCTAAGTAAATCTTTATTTTCATTTTTCTTTACTCTCATATTTTTCTGTCTCTTTTTCTCTTTGTCCTGTATTCTTAGAAGTTTTCCCAATGTACGTTCAAACATGGCTATTAAAACCCCAGAACAAAGTCCTCCTTACTCTGAAATTTGGGCCTCTCCAAGTGTAAAAGCTGCTTCCTAATTTGTTTAGCCTAAAGCAAATCCTTCTAATTGGCAAACCCCATTCACGTACACAGAGCTTCTGCTTCTATCACCTTTTTTTTAGATTTTCCTGAGTTTTATTTTATTTTGTTTATTTTATTTTATTTTTTTTTTAAGAAATTCACGTTCTTTTATTTATTTATTTATTTATTTATGACTGTGTTGAGTCCTCGTTTCCGCGCGAGGGCTCTCTCCAGCTGTGGCAAGTGGGGACCACTCCTCATCGCGGTGCGCGGGCCCCTCACCATCGCGGCCTCTCCCGTTGCGGAGCACAGGCTCCAGACGCGCAGGCCCAGCAATTGTGGCTCACGGGCCCAGCCACTCCGCGGCACGCGGGATCTTCCCAGACCAGGGCTGGAACCCGTGTCCCCTGCATTGGCAGGCAGACTCTCAACCACTGCACCACCAGGGAAGCCCTATTTTGTTTATTTTTAATTGAGCTATAGTTGATGTACAATATTTTATGTTACAGGTGTACAGTATAGTGATTCACAATTTTCAGAGGTTATATTCCATTTATAGATATTATAAAATATTGGCTATGTTCCCTGTGTTGGACAATATGTCCTTGTAGCTTGTTTTATACATAGTAGTTTATACCTCTTAATTCCTACTCCTAAATTGCCCCTCCCCCCTTCCCTCTCCCCATTGGTAACCAATAGTTTGTTCTCTATTTCTGTGAGTCTGTTTCTTTTCTGTTATTTTCGCTAGTTTGTTGTATTGTTTAGGTTCCACATATAAGTGATATCATACAGTATTTACTTTTCTCTGACTTATTTCACTTAGCATAATACCCTCCAAGTCTATCCATTGCTGTTGCCAATGGCAAAATTTCATTCTTTTTTATAACTGAGTAGTATTCCATTGTGTGTGTGTGTGTGTGTATATATGTGTGTGTATATATATATATATATATATATATATATATATAAATATATGTACCACATCTTCTTGATCCATTCATCTGTTGATGGACACTTAGGTTGCTTCCATATCTCAGCAATTGTAAATAATGCTGCTATGAACATTGGGGTGCATGTATCTTTTTGATTTAGTGTTTTTGTTTTTTTCAGCTATGTACCCAGGAGTGAAATTGCTGTGTCATGTGGTAGTTCTATTTTTAGAGTTTTGAGAAACCTCCATACTGTTTTCCACAGTGGCTGCACCAATTAACATTCCCACCAGCAGAGTACAAGGAGTCCCTTTTCTCCACACCCTCGCCAACATTTGTTATTCGTGTTCTTTTTGATGATAGCCATTCTGACAGGTGTGAGGTGAAATCTCATTGTGGTTTTGATTTATATTTCCCTGACGATTAGTGATGTTGAGCATCTTTTTATGTGACTGTTGGCCATTTGCATTTCCTCTTTGGAAAAATGTCTTTTCAGGTCTTCTGCCCATTTTTTTATTGGGTTTTTGTTTTTTTGATATTAAGTTGTATGAGCTGTTTACATATGTTGAATATTAACCCCTTATTGGTCATTTCATTTGCAAATATTTTCTCCCATTCAGTAGGTTGTCTTTTTGTTTTGTCGATGGTTTTCTTTACTGTGCAAAAGCTCACCTATGCTTAAATGAGAACAGATAACCAAGGATCATTAAGCATTCATGGAAAGCCTGCAACATGAAATGTAATTAAGCTAACTAAAATTAAACTAGGAAAATTTGACTCACATGGAAAGAGATAATTCAAAAAGAGATCAAAAGAGAACAAAAATAAAAACTAGAAAAAATTAATTTCTTTTGTAGGGGTTCAGTACAGGCTTCTCAAGATGTGTCACTTTGGCATGTGGATTATTTTACCTTTCTGTTTTTGAACCTCTTGTGTATATGGACTCTCTGACCCTCTCATGTATGTAGGGTTGCCATACATGCAAAATTAAATTTTATTTTCTCCTGTTAATCTGGGTCTTGTCAATTTAATTCTTAGACCAGCGAGAAGAACCTAGAAAAGTAGAGAAAAGCTTTCTTCCTTCCCAACATTTTCTTAAAGAAATACCCTTTTATTTAGTTCTACCTGGAGAAAGATAATAAGGTAGCAGTTCATTGCATAGATTTTCAATGCAGTCCCCCTTTTTCCTGTGCTTTTTCACTTTTGAATCCATAGCCTCTTTGGGGTTTTGCCTGACTCCCTGTTTGGCTGAGGTACCCTCTGAAAATATAGCTTCCTCTGTTTGTTTCCATTGGTTTTTGTTTCTTCAGAAAGTTTTAAAAACTCTCACCCATTAGTGTTCCCCCACATCCATTTCCTTTGTTATTAGGAAAAATACCTTTATGTATCTCTGCCATCATTTTAAGGGATATCTGAGAAAAGGCAATAAATATATGTGTTCAGTGCAAGATCTTGAACAGTGGAACAAATTCTGACGTTTAACTTTTTTTGAAATTTTTTTCATTTCGTTTACCAGTTGATGGTGCATGTACTTCCCAAAAGAGACTGCCTGGTTATCAAGAATTGATTAAAATATTTTAATACCAAATTTCCCATACTGTTAATCATCTCCATCTGTTAAATGCATCCTGAGTTATGAAGTTGTTGTGAAGTTCATTTTGTGTTGCTTATTCTGGTCAATGTTGCTGGTTACTACTCCAGCCAGTTTTAGCATGCCAACTAAGACTAGTCTGGGTGATGAGAGGCTGTATTCAGCATACACTTTACCCTTAGGAAAAGTATAGCATAGAATATTCATAAAAGAATTTTGTAGAAGAAATACATATTCTTATATTGGGATGACCTTACAGATTTCTGACAATAATAGGCTGTGAGAAGTCTAGATCAGTGACCTTAAATATTTTTGTTTATGTTCCTCCTAAAAAATATGAAAACTTACTTTCAGTAAATACCCCTTTTTATATTTTAAGTATTCAATTTTATTTGTCAAAAGATTTTTTTGTTTAGGTTAAAGCGAGTTTATTTAGAGAGATACACATTGCATAGACAGAATGCAAAGCATCTCAGAAGTTGAGAGCAGCCTGTCAAAAGATTAAATACCTGCAAAAGATATAAGTATCACATGTAAAATTAAACTATTGCAACCCCTTAAAAAATTTACCCAATGGAATCTAAATATAATATGAATTTATACCTATTACCATCCATTAAAAAATACATGAGTAAGCTATCTTTAGTAGTATATTCTCATTGCATTTCCCCCTCTGAATTTTGTCCTAATGTAATATATATTTAGGCTGGAAAGTCTTTTTGTTTAAATAATATTGATGTTCTATTTATTTATTTTATTATGATTTTTTTTTTTGGCCATGCCACGCAGCATGCAGGATCTTAGTTCCCTGACCAGTGATCAAACTAGGGTCCTTGGCAGTGAGAGCAGGGAGTCCTAACCACTAGACCACCAGGGAATTCCCCACACTGGAAAGTCTTTAATTAATTGTCTTTATTGATTAACTCTATGTAAAAAATATATATGAAAGTAAATTGAAATAGCAATATATTTTCTGTAACTCTAAGTCTCTAAAGGTTAAATTTATTTTTATTGATTTATCATTATGATCATTAGTAACAGCCAGTTACTCAAAACAGTATAAATGTATCACAAATTTTGAAAAGTATTAAATATAAAATGTGGAAGTGTATTGAAAATGAATCATTTAATGAGATGGATATAGTCATTTTTCCTGATTAATTCACATTATCATGAATAAGTACTTCTCATTTCCAGAATGAGAAAAGGCTCAGCATATTTTTTATTCTAGTTTTTTACTTTTATAGATATAATCAATAAGGGCTTACCTATTAAGTAGATGAGAATACATAGACTTTTTTTTTTAATTTTTATTTATTTATTTTTGGCTGTGTTGGGTCTTCATTTCTGTGCGAGGGCTTTCTCTAGTTGTGGCAAGCGGGGGCCACTCTTCATCGCGGTGCGCGGGCCTCTCACTATCGCGGCCTCTCCTGTTGCGGAGCACAGGCTCCAGACGCGCAGGCTCAGTAGTTGTGGCTCACGGGCCTAGTTGCTCTGCGGCATGTGGGATCTTCCCAGACCAGGGCTGGAACCCGTTTACCCCTACATTGGCAGGCAGATTCTCAACCACTGTGCCACCAGGGAAGCCCAACATAGACTTTTGTTACAATAATGTCACTCATTTTTTGGAACTCCTTTTGATCTATTTGTCAAAAATCACATGATGTATTTTGAAAAATTATTTTTCATCATCTAGAATCTGACAACACAGTTTTGCTTTTTCAATTTTTGGAAAGCATGACTTGGAAATTACCTGATAAGCACACGGATTTGTTATTCAGTTATTAAGGTCATTCACTTTCCCAAACCGACACCGGTGTTTTGAATTCATTCAGTGTTATGAGTTTTTACACCTGGAGCAGTGCACCATATTAAGTTGCAGTGGAACGTATGCTACCTTTTCGTAAAGTGGAAGAGGACAATTGTGAAAGGGATGGTTTGACTCTTACATATTCCCAGTCCAATCAATTTTAGGAAAGAAAATATGTGAAGGATGAGGATCCAATTTGATTCCCTTCAAGTCATTCTATCCCTTGGGAAGCCTTTGTGAACTCTCAGAGGTAGCAGCAGTCCAGAACCCTACTGAACTATGGGATTTCACTTCCTTTTGACCCTTTGATGATAAGAATTACTGATGTTTCCTTTCTCCTATAAAGGAAAACACAGCTTCAAAAAACTTTAAAGAGGGTCTCGAAGTGATTGGGGAAAAAATAAATGTAAACTGCAGAGGAGAAAAAACTCTGTGGTTAGGAAGCCCAATAGGCAATGAGGAGACTGCATAAAAGTGAACTAAATAAAATCCAATGTTTAAATCTGATTAAAAATGGAAATTTGGGGTTTTAATCTATGAGAGGTGTATGTGTGCACACACACACATACACACACACACACACACACACACACCCCACACCTATTGCCTTTTTGTGCCAAAACAGCAGGCTGATATCTGAAGATTTTAAAATCATAATAAATTATCATTGCATTATAATAGTTTCGGAAGACTTTGAGTAAAGGTGGACTGATGAATGATTGCTTTGGGACAGTGGCTTTTAATCTTTTTAAACACAACTCACAGTAAAAATACAATTTACATCTATATAACTGAAATGGGAGTTCTCTCAAAAAAAAGATTATACTTACACGTACAATGTGAGATATTCTCTGATATTTTGTCTTCTATCCTCCATTTTTCTCATCTATTAAAGACAATGCTGGTCAAGAATTACCAAATTTATTTCACAATCCACGAATGGGTAATGGTCTGTAGTCTGAAAATCATTGTATAACAAGGTCCTCTGAGAAACAACATTATATCTTTGTATTAAATATTTATTTTAAAACAATGTTGTAAAGAAAAGCACACTTATATTGAACTCATCTCTGCCTAGGAGAAACCAAGCTTTTCATACCCAAAGGATAAAACCAAGATTCCTTTGGTCGCAGCCAACCCCAATTGTAGGCATCGTGCCTAGAATGAAGTAGTTTCTGAAATGCTATAGAACAACAGTAAGTAAGAAAAAAAAATCAGCTTAATAGAGAATCAAAGGCCTCATAAGTCAATCTTTGAATTGATGGAACCCTTTTGTTCTGGGATGATAGAAAGTAGGGGTGGAATGGGAGTGGAGGAGGTAAGGAGGTAGGGAGGTTGGGAAGGAGCAAGATTTGAGAGAAGAGATGATGTAAGTGGAAAGTTACTGGATCTTCTTCACACAACTGATCTTCCCAGTAGAGTGCTAGACTATCTATGTGTTCCACACATCTTGTAACTGATAACTGTCCTCACTTGCCTTTTCTCTCTAAGAGAAGAAATATGCAGAATTAAACAAAGGCATCGGCTTCCTAAGAATGTGCTCTTGGAGTTGGCTCGAGTCTGTGAGGCTAATAAGAGAACAAACACATCATTAGGGTGCAATCCAAGCAACCCAAGTTAATGAATACAATAGGAGAGGGCTGTGGGAAGACTGCTGAAGCCAAGAACTGGTTTTTAAAAGAAAGGGAAAATATAAATTTCTAATCTACCTATTACTCTAAGGTTCTTTTTACAGTAGGTAAAAAAAAAAAAGTTAAAGGCAAATGAAACAAAAAAAATCTCTGAGTTACACAATGTTATCACTATCAAATCAAATTACAAAACAAAAAATTAAACAGGATTTACTATCCTGAAATGTGTCAGGATTGAAAAAATACCCAGAGTGCCTAGGACTCTAAACACTTACACCTGTAACTATCAATAGAGAACTTATTGGTCAGATTAAAAAAATTTAAAAACAAAAACATTGTCCTAAAATCCATTGGAGAACCAATTGAAATGGCCCTAAATGGATTCCTAAATGGAATTACCTGGGGGAGCTTTTAGACCATCAGAAAATATAGCCCAATCCAGACCAATTAAATCAGAGTCTCTGGGAATGGGACCCAGGCATCAGCATTGTTTAAAGCTAATATGCAGCCAAAGTTGTGAACCATTGCTCTAGACCCTCCTAGTCACAGTGTCTTCTGTGGACCAGCAGCAAGAGTATCCCCTGGGAAATTCTTAGCCATTCAGAACCTCAAGCCCTCCCCTAGACTTCCTGAATCAGAATCTACAATTAGACAAGATCCTCAGATGATTCTTGTGCATATTAAACATTGAGAATCACTAATTTGAAAGATCCACACTATTAAATTCTGGTGTTCACTGTTTCCGTAATACTTTACTGTTTCTTGTTTGATGTTGATCTACATCACGGTATTTGGAATGAGCCAACTGGCAGCACCTGCCTTGTTTTACTACCTCTGAATTCTCTAGTTGCTCAGAGTTGGTGTCCTAATTCCTAAGACCTGTAGGGCCAATTCCTGTCTTGATCCTAATCGTAAATAGCCTTGGCCCTTCCCAAGTGAGATCTGAATGTTGCTAGGATCCTACGTAGAATCCAGCGTCTTTTGCTGAAAACCATATCCAGGACAGATTTTGGTGTGCTAATTCTGTTTATTTATTTATTCTTTAGATTAGGCATCAATATTAGCACTAAGACCTTGTTCCTGCCTTCTCCCTCTCATGGTTTTCTCTTTCAGTTTCTATTGCTAATTCTATTTAGAACACTCCTCTGAATCCAAAAGAGTGGCTGTAAGGGCAGTTGGCCTTCCTTGCTTATGCTGTTTCTTTTTCAAAAACGTGGCTAGAATTCTGAATGCACATGTAGAACTGGATGAAGATGCTACCCAATTGGTTCCACTGGTACTGCCTTTTCCATGCATCTAAGCTTTC
The DNA here is from genome assembly GCF_009873245.2 of Balaenoptera musculus. Classification (NCBI taxonomy): domain Eukaryota; kingdom Metazoa; phylum Chordata; class Mammalia; order Artiodactyla; family Balaenopteridae; genus Balaenoptera; species Balaenoptera musculus. Next base: position 71,902,573 of record NC_045790.1, read on the forward strand.
TGTGACTTTTCAATTTTGTTTGTCCACCAGGCTACTGGAATGGACTGATAACCATTAAAATAACTTCTAGAGTAGAATTCTTCTTGCATTCCACTGGAGATGACTTCTAGAGCAGAAACCCTTCAGTCCCTGGCCCTGGAACTGAACTTTATAAGGTCCCAGCTCTAGTCTTCCTTTCCTTCTAGCTATATTTGGTTATATATGACCCATAAAACTTCATGTCTCATGCCCAGCTGAGCTCTAACATTATTTATATGGTAGATGGTCAGTATATAGTCATCTCAGGTTCATTAGATTTGTAAGGAAATCTCAGAAGGTTTCTATGTATAGGGACAAAGAGGCAAAAAATAAAGGAAGAAATGCAAAAAGAGCTCAACCAGAAAAGTCTTTTTTACTGTGTTTCTGGCAAACCTCAGCATATTCCTGGACATATTGTTGGATTGTCCTTGTGTAGACGTACTCTGAGATCCTGGGGAAAACGTGTCTGCAGGCACTAGAAGTGAAAGCCTTAAAGGATTCTATGATGACTAACTCCTGTAGTAACAGAATTTGGGGACATGTGCAACTCTGGCTTATTGAAGAAGAATTGATTTCTGAAAGGGAAGATATGAAATTCCTCCAGAAAAGAACATAAATGTTCATAGGGCATTCACATCATAAGAACAAGATACGTAGTTGGTTTAGAATCAGGAGCTTTCAAACTGAACAGCTGTAACCCATTTGGGCAGTCGTGCAAAACAGAAAGTTGGCAGACCAGATAGTCTTTTCGGACATTAAACACAAGATGCTTGGGGCCAAAACCTGTGATTAAGAAATCAAATGTTTTCTTTTTCCCCTTCCAACCTGTTCTCAGACTGTGGAAAGTTGTGTGATTTTTCTTCTCTGACTCTCTGGCTATAGTTATTGAGAACTGCCTGTCTCTTCAGCCACTGGAGGTCAATTCAATTCAATTCAATCCATTCTAGTCCAGTCCATTCCAATTTAATCCAGTCTAATATAATCCAGTTTGACTTCATCTACCTTTCTTTGGGGGAGACCTATATGAACATAAGAATTTAAGTGCCATGGGGGCTGAGATACCAGGTTCTCTTCAGCTCAGCTCATAAAGTATCTTGACTGTGATGCAATATCTCTCTACTTCTCTGCTTCCACTGAGGATCTAGAAATCTGGTTTCTAGACACTTTTCTGCATCCTGGATTCTGTTTCCTCTATAACTCCCAGTTGTTGTACATTCATTTGGGCGTGACCTGTTGCATTTCTGCCTAACTCTAATGGATGTAACTGACGTCCCAACTCTCTCCCAAAGTCTCCTCCCAGCTCTTCTACAGTACCTGTCTGTATTTCTGTCCTTCATTTCAACGTTTCAGACTTTACTTTCTCCTCCCACAGCTTGGCCTAGTAGGGACCACTTCCTTTCAAAGGGTTTCCTTTCAAGTACACATGCAGAAATATGCATGAGCATCTGGTGTGAGCCTTTAGTTCAACTTCAGCCCCTAGTGAAATATGGAGACATAGACACTGAGAAAAAGACAAAAAGGCAAGATTAATGAGAACAAACATCAGAGAAATGCCTTCATGTCTAGAAAATGTTAAGAACCTGCTTTGGCCACATTTGAACAGTCGTATGTCTGGATTTCAGCCTCTTTTTTTCTGGTGTACCTGGAATAGACCAGACTCCCAAGAAGCCTGGCAGCAAGAAGTAGGGGGTTGTAGTGAAAAGTAGCTGCTGGCTCCAAACTCTCATGAGGAAAGGGGTGAAGTCAAAGCTTCTAGTCAACAGGCAAATACCCATGATGGTCGTACTAGTTAAAATATGGGAATGCTACCCTGCTAATCGGTAACCAGCCATTGCCCCACGTCCCCACTTACTCCTCTTCTGTGCCCTGATGCCCTGAGTGCCCTCATAGGTTCCTCTCATGCCTCCAGCAACGAAAAGGTTAACATTTTAATTTGTGGTTAAATGTTGTGAAAACTCATTCCTGGATGATGACTCTTGACTCTGGGAGGAATTGAATGCTTCGAACTTCTTTAGGAACCAATAGAAAGTAAATAATTTGTAGGATCTTAGGAAGTGCTGTGCTTGTAACTTGCCTCCTGAGTTAACTTCCTTAGGGCTGCCCAGATTCATCCAAATCCTTTTGCTTCAACCATCCTCCTCACTAATTTGGCGTTTGACTGTCTGTCTGATGATCTAATCTTCCTGCCCCCTGTCCTCCATCCATGGAGCCTGCTGTCTCCATTAAGCACAACTTGAAACTCCTTCTCTTCATATAGTCACCTCATCCACTTTCCTGGACAGGAACTGGTTGGTTCCAGGTCTGATGAGCAGATTCTTCCCAAATGTTCACTCCATAACCCCACGCAGCCATGTGCCGGCTTCTCTGCCGCAGCCACCACAGGCAATCCGGTACCAGTGAAGCCCTCCTGCCATTATCCTCCCAGACAGTGTCAGGGAGCTTTGGAATCAGATAGACCTGGGTTTGAAAGCCAGCTTCTCTTTACTAACCAAGTTACTTGAGCAAACGACTGACTTTTTATAAGGCGATTTTTCTAATCTGCAAAATAAAGGTAGATATTACTTCATAAGAATGAGAAGGAAGAACAAATGAAATAATGCTGTTGTAGTGATACATTTATTTTCTTGGCCTGCCCAGCATCTCTTTAGGGAACCACCCTTTCCTATTCTTATTCTACAAGGTTTGACAATAGGAATGCACATGACCCAGGGGACCAGAGTACTTGGCTACAGTGGTTCATTCTGATATAGGCAGATGACCCAAGTCTAGCCAATTAGAATCTTCCCTGAGAATTTGCTGAAACAATCCACAAAGAGATAGTCTCTTTTCATGAGTACACTTTTTTTGTTTGTTTCTTTGTTGTTTAATCTTTATTGGAGTATAATTGCTTCACAATACTGTGTTAGTTTCTGTTGTATAGCAAAGTGAATCAGTCATATGCATACATATATCCCCATATCTCCTCCCTCTTGAGCCTCCCTCCCACCCTCCCTGTCCCACCCCTCTAGGTCATCGCAAAGCACTGAGCTGATCTCCCTGTGCTATGCTGCTACTTCCCACCAGCCGACTGTTTTACATTCGGTAGTGTGTATATATATCCATGCTACTCTCACTTCGCCCCAGCTTCCCCCTCCCCCGTTCCCGTGTCCTCAAGTCCATTCTCTATGTCTACGTCTTTACTCCTGCCCTGGTTCATCATTACCATTTTTTTTTTTTTTTAGATTCCATATATATGTGTTAGCATACAGTATTTGTTTTTCTCTTTCTGACTTACTCCACTCTGTGTGACAGGCTCTAGGTCCATCCACCTCACGACAAATAACTCAATTTTGTTTCTTTTTATGGCTGAGTAATACTCCATTGTATATATGTGCCACATCTTCTTTATCCATTCATCTGTTGATGGACATTTAGGTTGCTTCCATGTCCTGGCTATTGGAAATAGTGCTGCAATGAACATTGTGGTACATGACTGTTTTTGAATTATGGTTTTCTCAGGGTATATGCCCAGTAGTGGGGTTGCTGGGTCATATGGTAGTCCTATTTTTAGTTTTTTAAGGAACCTCCATACTGTTCTCCATACATTTTGAATAGACAGTAGGAGAAAAAGAATTATTTTTTAAAATTATTTGTATCCAGTTATGTATTTTGAGAATAATGGTTACAGTGGTGTTCTGACACTTATAACCTAGAGTTTTGGTATGCATAAAAGCTCCAACTCTAAATGTATATGTCATATCAATATATGATTTAGAGCACTAACTTAGTTCTTGATAAATGGTAGCTAAATTATTTAATCCTTAGATTAGCTTAAGAAAAAATGGAATTTATTGGTTCATGTGTCATGGAGCTAGGGTGGGGTGTTGAGGTAAAGAACTGTCCTTAGAGACTCCAGGAAGTTTGAGAGTATCACCTCTGCTTCCCTAACGGCCATTGGCTTTGTGATCCCTACTGTAAATGAGTTATTAAATTGGAACAGGGACATGACCAGAGACAACTTTAGATCTTCATAATTTCAGTTTAGTAACTCCAGAGGAAAGAGAAGACATCTTTTTCATTCAGTGTCTATGAAGTGTCTTACAGGGTCTTTGAAGGCACATTCACAAGAGCACAAGTTCTTAAAACTCAGGTTGGTCTGGCTTGAGTCACTTGAACATTGCTGAACCCATCTCTGAGATGTATATATATATACATATATACATACACACACACACACACACACACACACACACACACACATATGTGTGAGTGTGTTGAACTGTGTAATTGACACATTCACCAAAACCATTTGGAGAGGGAGACAACAGTTCCTAAAGGAAAAGGAGGTATAATTACAAAAGAATGGTGGAAAGGGAGGCTTGAGTAGGCCAAAACAGTAAGTATCTCCTATTGATATCATTATCATCACCACCTTCATTCTCATACTATTATTCTTAATCATCACCATCATAATTACTCTTGCAGGAGGTGTATACTTAACAGTGATTCACTGTCAGACTGATTTTCAGGGGACATTTGAAAGCAAAGGGAGATGGGCATGGTAAAAGCTAACAGTATTTGGCCCTTTTGACAGTAAAAATTGACCTGCCATCTCTGGCAACAGCATATATAGGTGGTATTTCCTTATTAAGAGGAAAAAGCCATAATTCCTAACTTACAGTAAGCATTATCATCCATTTAAAAATATTAGTGTCAGTAGGGGCTGAAGCTTCATGAAAAAAAAAGATGTTTTAGATATGCAGAAATTTCATGGACCACGTGCTCCTAGAAACAGTGCTCTTACCTGGAAGACACTCACATCCCATGTAACACAGCCTGGTGCACTTTGTGGCTACTTGAAGAATATGAATTCAATGCGATTATTGGACCAGAGGAGCAAAGGCAGTATCTTTTAATAGTTATTTTCTGTATGTCACATCTTTGGTAATAAGGTGCCAAAAGGGATATTTCTGGCTGTGATTGGTTAGTATCATTCCATGTGCATTAGAAGACATGCCAAATATATTTCTCCATTTTCTGCAGCAATATTTATTTCACTTTATTATGTAATTGGCTTTATTAAAAAGTAAGAAAAATAAAATATTCTCTCAGTATAGCACATGAAAGTTGATATGACAACCACTTCTCCTAGTATACTGTGGTTTTGGAAATTCAATAAATGCAGATGTATACTTAGGCAGATTCAAAAAGGCACAGTATAGAATTTCTACTTCATATAAATTAGAAAGTCATTTGGAGCTTTTATGGCTTTTGGTGATAAACTGTATTAAATCAGCTTTCGAAGAAATAGATTTTTATGAATTCTAAATTGTATGCATTTGGGCCTTCATCATTTCATATTAACATGCTATCCTTCTTACCAGATGTCTAGTACTTAGTAACATTCATGTTCCTTACTAAAAAAAAATCCAATTTTTTCAAAGCAGGGCGAGAACCAGTAACACTGCCAGAATTACGTTCTGATTTCAGAAATGGAATAGATGTTGCCCATTAGACACCCCTCTTACCTATCTTTGACTCTGCCCCACGGTAGGAACACCAAATTTAGCAAATAAAAATCTTGGGTGTCCAGTTAAATTTGAATTTCAGATACACGATAAATTTTAGTATAAGTATGTCTCATGCAATACTTGGGACATATTTATGCTAAAAATTATTTGTTGTGTATCTGAAACTCAAATTTAACTGGACATCCTAGATTTTTATTTGCTAAATCTGTCAACCTTACCCAAAAGGGCATTACCTGACTCTTTCCTCTAAGACTGTGCGCCCTCCTCTTGTTTTTTAATGTGCCTTTCTGCTAAAATATGCACAAGGCAGAGGATCCCAAGCCCATTCATTCTAAGATATAAACCTGTGTGCAGCCCTTATGGTCCATCTTAGCTTGCTGATATACCCAACAGAAACATAACTCTGACTCAAAACTAGCCTTTAAGGGAGGCAAATTTTTCCTGGTAGTCCCTTGAGGTTAGAAAGCACATCACACAATAAATCATCTTAGAGGATGTCTTCTTTCCCTGTCTCTCTCCAAAGTCTTACTCTGTGAGGAATTCCTTCTCACTCTTTCTTTCTTTTCTCCCCAACTTCTCTTCAAACTCCCCTCTCCACTCCCACCCTCCATTATGTTCAGTTATCTTATCTTCCCCAGCCTTCAGCCATTTGCATTCTCACTCATATCCCAGCAGATTAGAGGAAGGAAGAGGTAAAAAGAGGAAACGCTGTGGGTGCAGGTTTATGTTGACATATTTCCCCCACTTACATACCAAACACTACTACAAATGAAATACTTATAATTATCTTATTGACTTGGATTGAGTTGGATTAACTTTAACCTTCTTCTAACTCTTCTTCCAAAACTAAGATCGTCCAAATTTCTTAAAATATACCCCCTCAGCATTGTTTGCAATTATATTGCCTTTCAGTGTCTTAACTGATGACTTCTAACCTAAAATGTAAAATAAGAAAGCTTTTTTCCTTCTTTTTAGCTAGGAAGGTCATCCCAGAAGCCCAGAAATTATTCCATGCAGGCAGAATTCCATATTCTGCCCTCCCTCTGGATAAATTGAGCTTGTCTGTAGTAATTTCTCTGTATTTCCATACCCACACACTTATTACAGCTGCCATCGTCCAGCAATATTTTTCCCCACTCATCATCATAACGGCTTATAAGTATTTGATGGGATTAAACAGAGCCAACCTAATTCTGTCACTTAAGCAGCCAAATTCATGAGCCCAGGCATCAATATATACTGATACAATGTCCAGAAGCCCATTCCTGCTGGCTGTCATCTGAATGGTGTATGGGTGGGTTTTAAGTTTTGGAGTCAGGTAGACACCCTAGATAGCAAAGCAGGTGAGCTGTGATATTAATAACTGAATTACTTTGCTAAAATCTGCCCCTGAATTTTTTAAGTTTTGTACAATCTATCCCTGGGGACAGTCAAGTGCAGGCTTGAAAATAGCTGTTTACCTTTTCATTTGCCCAGAGTAAATAATGATTATTTCTGGGTATGGAGAAAAAAAGTGTTTGTTTACTTTATGTTGCTGACATTAAGATATCCGCATCCCAGCAACCACCAAGGGAAGGTAGGCTGGAAAAGCATTTGTTGGAAAGGAAAATAACAACAACGATAATAACAACAATTATAACAATTTAGTATTAGCAATAGTATATCCCATATTTCAAATTATCAGCCTGATGTATTTTAAAACAATTGTACAGAGACAAATTTGAAAATGTGATTTTTTAAAATACTGTACTACTGAAGGCTTGACTATATGCATTTGGAGGGTAAAAAGGTTATTGACTATAATTTATAGCAGAAAGAAAGCTATCCTGCATTTTTACATGCAATTTCTCATTTTGTAAGTGATGTGCCTCTAACTTTGTGAGTGAAACAGGTAGCATGTACAGAGTAGAATAACACCCATTTGAAAAGTTGTTAATTTAGCCAAATAATATTTAAAAATACAGTGTAATGCCAAAAAATTAATGGATCCATTTCATTTCATGGATCTGTAGCACATTCTTGATCAACTATTGTCCTGATGATTTATCACAACTGGCTCTTCCTATGGCTAAAAATTACCTTTTAAACTGGAACATATATTTGCATGATGCAAAGATATTATTTGACTCTGATGATTTTATCTTTCTAAAGTATTCTAGAAGATTAATTGATAGAATACTGGGCCATATGTGGACTATATTGTTGGGGCTCATGTGCATATGAAAAAAATGTTAAGCCAAAAATTAAAAAAGCTGGACCCAAAAGAAAATGTGCAAATTGATTACAACTATGTAAAAGTATTATACACATCAGCAAAGAATAAAAATAGGTTTGGAGAGTAATAATCTAATGCTCATTAGGAGTGTGTGTATAAAGTTTGATTTATAACACTTAAAATAATAAAAAACATCCTAGAAGGAAAAGTGCCAAGACAACACTAGTTTTAAAATAAAGTTTTGTGCTATTGAAACATGCGTATGTAGTCAAAACAATTTATTACTAGGGATGGATTAGAGATATAGTAGTTTTAGTCTTTAAAAAAAGCAATAGAACAAGATGAATATTTTAAAAATTTACTTAGAAACAAAACACTAGTGGCTTCCAGGATCCCATGTGCCAATTTCCCCCTCTGAACCATTTTTACAGACAACTTACAACCTCCCTAAATTATAGGTTTATGTGGGAAAATAAGGGGTTGTTGTATAATAAGGAAGCTGACAAATCTTTAAGTATAACAGAACTAGTTATTGCTACTGTAATTTATGCACAGATACTGATTCTAATTAAGTAATAGCAGAGGTTGCCTTTAAATTTATGAGGCTATAATCAGCTCCCTTGTGCTCAGTAAATGCCACAGCTACAGACTGTGGTGTTAATTTCACACTACAGTGGAAACTAGTGGTTGTTGCCAAATATACTCATAAGTCACAGGCAATTTGGATTATTACTGTAATGTGTGCTGCATCGAGCAATGTACCACTCATAATCACTTTTTAAAGTCATTATTGAGTGTTTGTGTATGATAAGTCTTCTGACATTGACAAGGCAGAGTGCGGTAGCTTGCCTTTCCCCGAAGTCATTTCCAGATAAAATAAATATGCTAAGTCCTCTGGAAAAATAATAATATAAGAAGCTCCCACTTCCTCAGCTCCCTAGCTATTTCTGGTACATGAGAGCTGGAAACTTAGGATTTTTCCTATAAACTACCCTGTGTGTGATGTTTCCCAAAGGAGAGCACCTGATATGGGGTCACTTTCCTTTGGGGATCTCATGAATTAATGTGATGGGATTTCATAAGTGCCACAAACTGAGCTTTCTGGCAAAACTGCATTCTGTTCTTTTCCACTTTCCTGAAGCTGGGTGTGAACTAGAGAACCCTCGCTGTGAGGTTTAATGCTAGTTACTTTCCTCAAAACATCACATGAAAGATGAGAAGTGAACAAACCAGCTCACACAAACACAGTATCTTCCTCTTTCTTTTACCTTCTCCCTTCTATTTTAGAGGAGTTCCTCTTGACACTTGGGATTTAGGAAATTCCACCTAGGACTACCTCATATTCCACATCTTATTCTTAAATCCGCAACATTGGAGTGGCTCCTTATGGTCCAACGGTAAACGGGTCCAAACTCCAGCTGTTGACGATAGGGGTCTTCTTTGTGACTGAGTGAAGACTGCATCAATCCCAGGGACAGCATGCTCTGACTGGTGGCAGGGACCACAGATTTCTGTTTGGAATATTGTCACATCATTTCCTAAGGAACCCAGTAGGCTCCAGTGCAATCAACCACATAACAGGAGCACCATGTTTTCCTCTTAGCGGGCAAGCACAGGAGGCAGATGGCTCCCCAGGTGATGTTGTTTTAGACCTGCCAAAATCAAGATGCAAAGAGCGGCCGAAACTAGTCAAGTTTCACCGTCTCATTGTATTCTTCCAAATAAAATGACACGAAATATCAGGTATTTCCTGTATGGCTTTTCATTATTTGCCAAGAGAGGATTCTTCGAACATCTGAAAGATCTAGGATCCTGGAGTTGAAACTGCTCCTTTGGTGATGGGCTATCCATAGAAAGGTGGTTTCAGCAACCTACAGCCAGTGCCCTGTGGAGATAATGGGTACTCATTATGGAAAAATGTGTGCGTGTTTGTGTTCTGATCCCTCTTACTAACACATTCCAGGGGCAGAAACTGTGGTCTCATAGTGGCACATAATCACAACTTTTCTTCACTTAATTTGTGACACAAAAGGACGAGTCTCTCTTCTAGTGTTGTACAGACAAACACATAACAAAAAATCAGGTCAATAGCTTTATTAACAAAAAGGCTTTAGGAAGAAAAATTGCAGTTGTACATTCTCCTCATTCAGTGCAGACGTGCAGCTTAGCTTTTTGGAGGGAAAATGGAGACCATTAATAAATCCCACTTAACAGCACAGACAGGGTCATAGTGTGTCTGTGGTGGCCATGGAGGTGCACCATTCAACCCCTCCTAGAGAGAACCTCTTGAGAAGCATTGTCAGCTGAGAGCCTCTGCTGTCACACCTCTGGATCCACCACAGCATTCGTGCCAAGACCATGGTCTTCCCAGACAGCGCTCAGCAAATGGCCATGGTGGGGATACTAGAGACGGGCCATTCCTGCTTGACATGGGACTCCTCCGATGGGCAGGATGTGCTCGGGGGTCCTCGCCAGCCTGACCACAACTTTTACAGAGCGGCACTGCAGCCTGAGGCTCACCCTGCTCAACCCGCCTTCCTTCCCTTTTCTTTTTCCACAGTCGTGAGACCTCCATCACCATTTGAAGTCTCTCTCTTTCTAACGCTGCTGTCTTGTCCTTTTGCCATACATGTCTCCAGATATCACCACATGTCCACTGGATGAGGGCCACTGGTAGAAAGTAAGAAAGCTTCCCTAAGGAGAGTAAAGCACTTGTTCCCCTGGGCTCCTGTGGCGCTTAGTTTCATTAAAGCACTTTTTATGCTTAATTGTCACTGTTTAGCTGTCAGGTTCTCCCACTAGATTACAAGCTCCTCTAAAGAAACTGTCTTTTGTGTTCATTGTATTTCTCCAGTCCTCTTTGGTTCTGTTTAAAAGGTGCTCATTTAAATGTCAAATAAGAGAAGAGAGGGAAGGTAGCAGGAAGAGAGGAACAGAGAGGGAAGGAGGACAAAAGCAAGCAGTTGGGCAGCCGAGGAGGCAGGACAGAGTGACTCCATGGTTCACCTTTCCTCTGCTGACCAAAGAGGGCTACGATGTGTTTATACTTTTGAGCCTATTCATTCCAAGTTCACTGCTTCCCATTTGGGCCTTCCTGCATTCCTTCTTTCTATATTATTAGTTTGTTAAGGAACCATTCATTTATTATACTCCAAGTGTTGAAATCCTCTTTGGTTTTTGGACCTTCTCATGGTCTCATCTGCCCACTCTGAGGCCATTACCAGGCAACAGCTGGCAGCTTGTGGTCCCTCTCCAGTAGTTGACAGCAGTTAACCATCAATAACGTGATCTCACACACCAGGGCAGTGCTCCAGAGGGTGAGTACTTTTTGTTTTGGATTAACAAAATATTCTGAACAGTGGATGGTCCCAAATGGAGAGGTAGTTAGGAATGCAGTCAATTAACTTGGATGATGTCATAATCCACGAGTGGCAGAAGAACTGGAATTCCAGCCCTTTCCTTGCTCAGCTCTTCTGAGGGTGATTAGCTGTGTTCCAAGGCCTTCCACAGGCTATTGTGTTCTATTTCTCTAACAGTAAAATAGGCCTTGGAGACTTGGAAAAGAATTCATTTATTAAAATTATTTAAAACTCAGACTAGCAGGAATGAGAGCAATGCTGGTAGGCATAGCAGAATTATACTAGTGCCTGTTTTGGCTCATCTTGCTCTCAAAGCCTGCGTTCTTCTCAATAGCAGATGTAGACGTAGAGAGGCAAAGGAACTCTCTGGCCAGGCATGGGCCAGGTATTACAACCTACCCTAGAAGCCCTCCTAACCCACGCACTAACTGGTTCATCTAAATCTGTTCCCTAGATAGAGGTTTGCCAAGCTTAAAAAAATTTAACTTCTAGAGTTCTTAGTCTTTGATATTTTTCATAGTCTTCCTAATAGCTAAAAATATCTTTTGTCATCTATCTTTGACATTAAGGAATGCTTTGCCACTGTCACCCAAATTGGAGTTTTATGGAATCCTAAATTTGTAAGGGAGGAATCAATTATTAAACTCAGTAGTGGGACTTCCCTGGTGGCACAGTGGTTAAGAATCCACCTGCCAATGCAGGGGATACGGGTTCGAGCCCTGGTCTGGGAAGATCCCACATGCTGTGGAGCAACTAAGCCCGTGCACCACAACTACTGAGCCTGCGCTCTAGAGCCCGTGAGCCACAACTACTGAGCCCGTGTGCCACAACTACTGAAGCCCACGTACTCTAGGGCCCGCGAGCCACAACAAGAGAAACCACCACAATGAGAAGCCCACACACTGACGAAGAGTAGCCTTCACTCGCCGCAACTAGAGAAAGCCCACACGCAGCAACGAAGACCCAACAGCCAAAAATTTTTAAAAATTTAAAAATTAAAAAAAAAACAAACCTCAATAGTTCCCAAATTTTAGTGAATGAAGCATTCACCAAGGGAGCTTGTTAAAAATTCAGATTCTGATGAGGCCCATCTGGTCCAAACTTATTGTTTTATAGATGAGGAAACTGAGGTGTAAATGTAAGTGCCTTGTCTGAAGTGAAATATTACTGTTAAATCATTGGAATTGTGTCTCTGGAGAGGCTTCCTTGAATCATTTAATTTTCCTCGACCTCCCTGTGATGAGAGAGATTGAGTCCCTGAAGAAGCACCTTAACAATCATATCAAATACTCTTCGTATTTCTTTTTTATGTTTATTTCTTTCTTTATTTGGCTGCGCTGGGTCTTAGTTGCAGCAGGAAGGATCTTCGTTGCCTCGTGCGGGATCTTAGTTGTAGCATGCGGGATCTAGTTCCCTGACCAGAGATCAAACCCGGGCCGGGCCCCCTACATTGGGAGTGCAGAGTCTTAACCGCTGGACCACCAGGGAAGTCCCCTCTCCTTATTTTGGATTCACCTGACCAATGGTACGAGATCCAGTGTGTGAATATTCTTTGGATTTTCTTCTGGGTTACAGGAAATTATTGCCAGGTCTTTCCTCAAATTAAGAAATATTTACTGAGAGACAGATGATGTAACAAAATAACTCTTTAAGATTCTTGATTATAGTGTTTGCTTTTGTACATGGTAAAACGCAATGAACAAAACCCCTAACTTGACATCAAGCCTCCTCAAGTTCCTCCAAAGGAACTGTGTCTGACTGACTGAATAGACTTATTCCTTGCCTCCCTATTCCATGCTTCCAGCCTGGAAACTGGTTGCGTTGATCTTGAAGATCTGGTAGAACAAGTTTTTCCCCCACTTTTTTCTGGATCACAGGCCCCTTTGTGAATTTGATGGAAGCCACAGAGCCTTTTGGGGGAGGGAGATGTTGAGGGACACATAGGCAGGTGATGTGGCAGCTAAGCAGAGGATCCAGGATCAGGCAAACAATAGTCAGGGGGCAGGACTGGTTACAGCTCTAAGAGTGTCAAAGCTCTGTAAGGGTGCCCCTGCTGACTGAGTCCTTTGTTCTTCAGGAGTCCAGGTCTACCCCATGAAAACTACGCTCAGGCCTAATTTTACAGAAGAAGAAAATGAATTTCTGGGAAGACCAAAATCTGCCTGTAGCCAGTACTTAGCTTAGTCATACAGCCAGTACCAAGCTCATGACGTTAACCCAAGTCTGTTGTACTCTATCACCCATCCTATGCTGTCTCCACTATTTGCTCTAAAACTGAATGTAGGAGAATGATGTAGAGAAGCACATCAGCTAGTGACCATTTATAGGTAGAGCAAAAGTCTTCCAGGCCCTCACCATTTGATCATTTATCCACATGACCGTTTTAAAGGGCTAATGAGAGTTTACGAGGCTATTTTCCTTTTTTGTGGCTTCTCTAAAAATTGGAAGTGCAACCAATGCCATAAAAGTAAAATGAGTTAGTCTTCCTTCAAAAGTAGTAAAAGAAGGGGGAAGCAACCAGAATATATCCTTTAAAGTAAGCAGACAATTCTAAGGATAATACTCTCGATTTCCATTTATGACTTTCTTATGTGAACCCTCAGTACTCTAGAGCGAGCATGTGTAACTTACTGATCCTGGAACAGAGTGCCCAGCCCTTGTCTTGAAGAGACCTGCGATCTCCTATCACACCCCTGCGTTTGAGGCAAGATGGATGATCCTGTAATGACTTGCTTCTGTAATCCTTTTTCAGAGCCTCTGAGAGCTAAAAAATGTGAATGCCAAGAAAATAAACAAACTGAAAGTGTGAATTATCTTTATAACTAAATTACACATTCATATATATATATATATTTGTACATTGCAACAAAAATAAAAAGCTTGGAAGAATTTCTAAACACACAACACATATTAAATGTATTTTAAAAGTTGTCAAAATAATCAAGTTCATCCATAGTTCTTAGCCTCTTTCTGCTGAATCTCTTTCGTAATGATTGGCTATGACTATGTTCTTCCCTCTACTTTGAGCTTTTTTCCTTCACTTTTCACCTGCAAAGCTCTAAATCAATTTTCAAGACTTAACTTCAGCACTTGCTACTATGACTTCCTGAGCATGCTGTATATAATTTCATTAAAACACATACCTTATTGTATTATAATATTGGTTTTCCTGTTTGTCTCCCCATTAGCTTGTGGGACTATCTTGCTCATGTTTGTATTCCCAGCACCTAGTGCAGTGCCTGGCAAATAGTTGATACTCAGTCCTGCTAGACAATAGAATTAGTGAACGCCATCCCGCTATTCCTTCTTATCGCTGGGTCTACAAACCTCTAGTTCACTTTCCTACATTCATTGATAACTTTGCCATCTTGCGTCTCTTACTCACTTCACTCCCTCATCTTTTACTGTCATCCTGAGAGACTTCTATGTGGTTGATACATCCATCTTTGACATGAAGTCAAATGGAATTTTCATCCTGATTCTGCTTCATAAATTCATTTCCATGACTCAAGGATAGATTCTTCATTTCGCCAAAATGTTTCCCTTCCAAAATAGTAAATTCCAATATGCTGTTCTGTGATCTCAGTTTTATATCCTTCCACTTTTATTTTTTCATTCCCACTCAACCAGATTTCAAATATATTAGGATTTCCAGTCCCTTTCTCTGATTATTTTTGGCTCACCCTGAAATATGGTTCCTTGTTCACTATGTCCAAATCTTATGATTAGTCACTTCATTTCTCACCTATAACCTCAGCGCCTTTCACCTTCCACTAATCCTATCTCAGAAATCTTTAGTCTAAACTCTGCAATGTAATTACATCTCTCTTATATTGGGGCCACTGAATGTTGTTGGAGAATAATATAACATGGCTTTGTAAATTATTACAGAATATGAATGTCGGTATCCAATATACCCTCAGTGCGGCTCAGATTTTTTCTATTCTTAGGGAGTAGTTGACTTTCATAGTCTTACTATTATTTGCAGGTTAACTTCCTGTTTCAGACACCTTTTCCTCATAAGGCCAGAACCTGTTGGCCTTACCTTTCTCAGGGGCCCTCAACCATTAGCTTTGCCCCACATGTACTGCAATGATCTGCTCTATGTGGGCTCTTTCCAAGTATTGCTTCACCCACCATCTTCATGAGGGCACAGTAACTCACCTCCCACCCTGGGGCTTCCCTGGGAAACTGCTAGGCACCCATATTAGAAAACTAGTAATGTAGGAGACTTGATGCTTTCTGGGGCAAAACTTTGACCAGTGGAGATAGGAGCTACTGGAAAAATTATTCTCCATTCTCACTCCCTCCCTGGACTGTCCTGCAGTGTTTCACATGACCTTCTGCAGTTGGATGTCTGATGTCACATACTTAGCTGCACTTGGTAGCAAGCATTCATTATTTCAGTTATGTGCCTTTTCATACTTGTTCTTCCTCCTTCTCTGTCTCACTTCCCTTTTCCCTCCCTCATACTTCTTCGGAATTATGCCACACTTCCTCCTCCAATAAAGTGTTAGAAAATAAGCTTTTGCCCTAGGTTCTGTTTGCCGGGTAATCCTGGCTAGAATACTTTCTATGCCCCATTACCTTCACTCTCAAAAGACTACTTGCTTTCTATTTTATAGAGATAATGGAGGCTACTGGGTATGAGAATTTTCAACTCTCTTGCTCTGTAGATGTAAATTTAATTACCTGTTCCCATGTTTGTCTCCAGTCTCAGAGAAGAGGTATCATTTCCCTAATATAAGTCTAATTTCTTTCATTAAGCTTTGGAGCTAATCCCTTCCCTTCCTCAAAGACTGTGATGTGAGCCATTCATTGTAACTTCCTCTTCTCTTTAATTTCACTGTCTCCTTTTTTGTGGCTCCTTCCCTGTAAATTGCAAATATGCACATATTTCCTACATTAAAAAAATCCTCTCTGAAACTATAGTCCTCCTGTACTCACTCATTTTCTTAGTAGTGAGATTGCTTAAATGAGTCAGTAACAGTCTTTTCCCGCTTTTATCATCCTTGAACACACTCTTAACTTCATGTAATGTGGTTTCTTCTCTTACTTCTTAGATGGAACTGTCCAAGCGAAGGCCACCAAACGTTCCATTGTTACCAACTCTTAATGGACAGTTTTCAATATTGATTTCCCTGAGATTCTTGATACTTCGGGACACTCTTTTATTACTTAAGCTCTTTCCTCCTTTAATTCCAGGATTCTACTCCCTCGTAAATCCCACACCTGATTTCTGGCTATTCTTTCTCAGATTCCTGTGCTGACATCCTTTCCTCTGCCCACCTTTAAAGCAGATGTGTGCAAGACTCCATCATCCTCTCCTCCTCCCCCCCTCCATTGTTCCTCACTCTGCACACTTTTCCTGTTGGAGTGCATCCACTGCCATGATTCTAACTCACATCAATATTTTGATGATTGTCAAATCTAACCTAAGTGTATGTCACAAGTACCAGCCGCACATGTCCAATAGTATAATGGGTGTCTTCATCTGTCAAAATCATCTCAACATGGCAAAGGTCTCAAGCATGTGTCATGCTCCTTCTACCCACAGTGCTCCTCTATGCAAGATCCACACGTCCACCTCCTTTTTCATCCTTCAAAACCCACTTTAATGTCATCTTCATTAAACCTTATCCAGTTCCTTCAGGTAGAGTTGATGACTCTGGCTTTTGGGGTCCACTCTGGTAAACCTCTTCCAACAAACATTCATTGATAATGTACTTTATGTCAAGCCCTAGAGAAAGAGAAATGAAAACAGCTCACAGAGCAGCAGAGAAGTCACTGAAGAGGTACAAGTTCCTTTAGTAACAGAAACAAGCAAGAGAATCTGGTAAGGCCATGGTTCTCAAAGTGTGGTTTGTGGGCCCCTGGGGGATCCCTGAGACTCTCCCAGGATGTCCACAAAAGCAAACGTACTTTCATAATAACATTAAGGCATTATTCACTTTTCCACCATATTGATATTTGCACTGATGATGCAAAAGCAATAGTGGATAAACATCTTGGTGCTTTAGGCAGTGGCACTAAACTAGTACTTGTTGGATTCTTCACTTCCTCCCACTTACAGTAAAAGAAAATACCAAGATCACTTGAGAATGTTCTTTCTGAAACAATAAAATTTTAAATTTTAAATCTCAACCCTTGAGTGTAACTCTTTTTAATAGTCTGTGTGACAGCATGAGAAGTACACATAAAGTACTTCTATTGCATACTGAAGTACGATGTTTATCTTAGGGAAATTGTGTAATTGTTGTGTAATTTCTCATTTTGTGTCTGTTAACCTTTGTCGTATATGTTGAGGTGCTCCTATGTTGGGTGCATATATATTTACAATCGTTATATCTTCTTCTTGGATCGATCTCTTGATCATTATGTAGTGTCTTTCTTTGTCTCTTGTAACAGTCTTTATTTTAAAGTCTGTTTTGTCTGATATGAGTATTGCTACTCCAGCTTTCTTTTGATTTTTGTTTTCATGGAATACCTTTTTCCATCCCCTCACTTTCAGTCTGTATGTGTCTCTAGTCTGGAGTGAGTCTCTTGTAGGCAGCATATATATGGGTCTTGTTTTTGTATCCATTCAGCCACTCAGTGTATTTTGGTTGGAGTGCATTTATGTTTATGGTAATTATCGGTATGTATGTCCTTATTGCCATTTTGTTAATTGTTTTGTAGGCCTTTCCCCCTGCCCCCTGCCCCTTTTCTTCTTTTGTTCCCTTCTCTTGGGAGTCAATGATTATCTTTAGTATTATACTTGGACTCTTTTTTCTTATTTTGTGTGTATATCTGTGATCAATTTTTGGTTTGGGCTTACCATGAGGTTTTTATATAGTAGTCTCTATAAATATGCGATTGTTTTAAGTTACTGATCTCTTAATTTCAAATGCATTTTTAAAACCCTGCATTTGTACCCTCCTCCCCTCATGATTACTGTTTTTGATATAATATTTTACATCTATTTGTTTTGTGTATCCCTTAACTGCTTATTGTGGATACAGGTAATTTTACTACTTTTGTCTTTTAACCTCTCTACTAGCTTTGTATGTGGATGATTTCGTACCTTTACTATGTGTTTGCCTTTACCAGTGAGCTTTTTTCACTTTGTAATTGTCTTGTTTCTAGTTCTGGCCTTCTCTTTTTCACCTAGAGAAGTTCCTTTAACGTTTATTGTAAAGCCGGTTGGGTGGTGCTGAATTCTTTTAGATTTCATTTGTCTGTAAAGCTTTTGATTTCTTCATCAAATGTGAGTGAGAGCCTTGTTGGGTAGAGTATTCTTGGCTGTAGGTTTTTCCCTTTTATCCCTTTAAATATATCATGCCACGCCTTTCTGGCCTGCAGAGTTTCTGCTGAAAAATCAGCTGATAGCCTTATGGGAGTTACCCTTTTATGTTATTTGTTGCTTTTCCCTTGCTGCTTTTAATATTCTCTCCTTATCTTTAATTTTTGTCATTTTAATTACGATGTGTCTTGGTGTGTTCCTCTTTGGGTTCATCCTGTATGGAACTCTCTGCACTTCCTGGACTTGGGTGACTGCTTCCTTTCCCAGGTTAGAGAATTCTACAGCTATTATCTCTTCAAATATTTTCTCAGGCCCCCCTCTCTCTCTTCCCCTTCTGGAACTCCTATAATGCAAATATTACTGCACTTGATGTTGTCCCAGAGGTCTCTTAAACTGTCCTTGTTTCTTTTCATTCTTTTTTCTTTTTTCTGTTTGGCAGCAGTGATTTCCATTACTCTGTCTTCCAGCTCACTGATTCATCCTTCTGAATCATTTATATGGTCTATTTTTCATTTCAGTTATGATATCCTTTATCTCTGCTTGGTTGTTCTTTATATTTTCTCTTTGTTAAAAACATCTAACTTCTTGCTCTGTGCATCTGTTCTTCTCCCAAGTTCTTTGATCATCTGAACTCTTTCTTGGGTAGATTGCCTATCTCCATGTCACTTAGTTCTTCAGGAGTTTTATCTTGTTCCTTCATCTGGAATATGTTCTTCTGCTGCCTCATTTTGTCTAAGTTTCTGTTTGTATTTTTATGTGTGTGGTAGGTTATTTACATTTCTCGACCTTGGAGAAGTGGCCATCTGCAGGAGACGTCCTGTGTGTCCCAGCAGCCAGCTCCCCCCTTATTACCCAAGCTATATGCTCTAGGGGTTCCCCCTAAGAGGGCTGCATGGGTCCTTCTGTTGTGGCGGGCTGACTGTGTGGGCTGTCTGGTAGTTGGTTGTCAGGCCGTGACTTGTGTGGATGCTGCTGGCTGCTGTTCATTGGGGCGGTCATAAGGCAGCTGGCTGCAGAACTCTAGGGGGCCCTGGGGCTAGTGCTGGCTCATTAGTGGCTGGAGTCAGGGTTCCAAAGACTCTGGGGCTGTTGCCCACCCACTGGCAGGTGAAGCCAGGTTCTGGGGTTAGTGCTGGACTACTGGTAGGCAGGGCTGGTTCCTGGAGTCTGGCTGCAGGACCCAGGGATCCAGAGCTCATTTCAGATCATTGGTGGGGAGACTGGTTCCTGGCACAGTGGGTATGGGGTGTTCTGAAGCTTGTGCTGACCTGCTAGTGGACAGGGCCAGGGCCAGCTGGTCCCAGGGTAGGGTCTGGCCTGCTGTCTGCAGACTTGGTCCGTAGGCTGTGGGATTGTAGTTTTCTTGCTTCTGGTATCTTCCCCCTGGTGGATGAGGCTGGTTTAGAGGCCAGTCCAGGCTTCCTGGAGGGAGAGATCAGTGCCTGCCCACTGGCGGTGGAGCTGGGTCTTGGCCCTCTGGTGGGCAGGACTGTGTCTAGGGGTGTGTCTAGAGGTGGCTGTGGGCTCAGGAAGTCTTTAGGCAACCTGTCTGATGTTGGGTGGGGCTGTGTCCCCGCCCAGTTAGTTGTTTGGCCTGAGGCATCCCAGCACTGGCGCCTACAGGCTGTTGGGTAGGGCCAGGTCTTGGTGCTAATGAGCCAAGATGGCAGCCACCAGCAGCAGTGTTCACACGATATCTGTGTCTGACACCAGTGTCTCTGACCCCAGGGTAAGCTGCAGCTGTCCTCCACCTCTCCAGGAGACTCTCCAAGACCAGCACGTAGGTCTGGCCCAGGCTCCTATCAAATTACTGTTTTTGCCTTGGGTCCCAATGCACGTGAGATTTTATGTGTGCCCTTTAAGAGTGAAGTCTCTCTTTCTCGCTGTCCTGTGAGGCTCCCGAAATTAAGCCCTGCTGGCCTTCAAAGCCAAATGCTCTGGGGACTCATCTTCCCGGTGTAGGACTCCCAGCCTAGACAACCCGATGTGGGGCTCAGAACTCTCACTCCTGTGCGAGAACCTCTGCATTGTAATTATTCTCCAGCTTGTGGGTTGCCCACCCAGGGGTGTGGAATTTGATTACATCTCGAGTCTTCCCCTTTTACCCATCTCATTGAGGTTCCTTCTTTATGTCTTTAGTTGTAGAAGATCTTTTCTGGTAGGTTCCAGTCTTTTTTCATTGATGATTGTTCTGCAGAGAGTTGTGACTTTGATGTGCTTGCCAGAGGAGATAAGCTCAGGGTCTTTCTATTCCACCATCTTGGCCACTCTCTGTTGTGGAATTGTTGAGTTGTAAGGTAGACTAGTTGCTGTTTGTGAAATGCTATTTTTTACTTGAATGACTGATGAGTAGACTATGGTTATTTAGACTTGAGTATTTGGCAAATATATCCTAAAAATGAGTGAGTGAGCCTGTCACGGAAAATAACTGACTGTATCTGTTGCTAATGATGAAATTCAAGCTTGCAAGTGAAAATTAGAATTTTGGAAAACATATACACCTGTAAATTTGAAAGCTTCCTAATATTTAAGGCTTTTTTTGAGATTGGTTGTGATATTAACAATGTGATTTTTTAAAATACATATTATATAATGAGATGTGTAACCATTTGAAAGATCTTCATGACTTAGTGAACCAGTGTTTTCCCAGTGACCAATGCATGATGTTAGAAAATCATGCATAGATAAAAGATCCTTTCAATGTGAAAGATAGACCAATGAATTTTAATTTAATAGAGTATGTAAAGTTCATTGGAATGGTATCAGATCCCACATTGCAACTAACCTTTAAGAAACTACAGCTTGGCAAGTTTTGACACAGTATTAATAAGAATATCCACAATTATCTGAAAAGGATATTAAAATACTCCCCCCTCTTCCAACTACATATCTATGTGAGGCCAAATTTTCTTCATATACTTCAACTGAAATAACATAGCTATAGGAGATTGAATGCAGATATGGGAAACCAGCTGTCTTGTATTATTCCAGACATTTAAAAGATCTGTAAAAGTGCAAAACAACTCTATTCTTCTCACCAATGTTTTGTTTGTTTTAAAAAATACACTTTGTTAAAAGATAATTTTTTAAAAAGATCAAGTGGAATCATGACTTTCATACAGGTATAAAAATAAGCACAGGTTAAAGATCTTATTCTACTTGTTAATTGGTAAGGGAACCAAGCAGATATTATAAACAGTTCAAAACAATAAGTTAAATTCAAATTTATATGGAGTAAAAGTATATTAATGAATTGTAAGTGGAGGCAAAATGGGTTTGCCAATCTAACCTTTATCAGACAGGACACAATTTGCATGTCTCTCAGTCATCTACAATTATAGAGTTATAATATAGCTCAAAAAAAAAAGAGATGTTTAGAGTCTGGTAACCCAGAAAGGGTGTCTTCTACGCAATGCACAGTTTCACAATGAAATAAATTTTTCTCAACAAATTAATTTTCATTTAAAAAAATGTTGTGTTAACAAGAAATGGGTATCATTCTGGATGAAAAACACTTTCCATTTCTTGACCTTTTGAACTTTAATGACCTCCACTCCATGTCCTTGATCGGATCCTAAAACTTTTCATTACCAGGAAATCCTTCCCTCCATCCAAACCTCACACTTTCTGATCACGGTTCCCTCAATCTGTTATTCTCACTATGTCTGCTCTTCAGTCTCTTTGTGATCTCTACTGCCTTGTTCCTTCAACTGTCATCCCACATCATCTTCAGTCCCATCATGACCACGAGGCAAATTTCCTCATTCACGCTCTTGCCAGAGTCTTCAATTCTCAGTGTCCTCCTTTCATCTCCTACACCCGGTAAAGTCCTAATTTTACAGATCTCCAGCTGATTGCCTTTTCTGCCTTCACTCACAGGCTTCTTTCCCAGTGCTACGCATAAAGCTTGGTGCTGCTATAAATTCATCTTCTCTAATTTCATGCACTCTTCAAAGGTGCCTTGTATTTATATTTATACATCTTCTGAGTCATCTCTC
The DNA here is from genome assembly GCF_009873245.2 of Balaenoptera musculus. NCBI lineage: Eukaryota > Metazoa > Chordata > Mammalia > Artiodactyla > Balaenopteridae > Balaenoptera > Balaenoptera musculus. The sequence continues at coordinate 71,924,955 of NC_045790.1, forward strand.
TCCAACTTTCCCCACACCCCTCAAGCCCTCTCTTCTACTACCTTCTCCTCCTGTGCATCAGGAATGCATTTATCTCCTTCCTCACATACATACAATAAAAGGAGGCCATCACGTGAGATCTCTCAACTTCCTGTCACTGCTACCCACACCTGCATCCAAAAATGGCTTTGCTTCCGCCTCTGAGGTCACAGTGGAAGAGTCAGAAGGTGTCCTTTCTAAAGCTAATCCCTATCCCTGCAAGATGGCTCAGACAGGAGCTGTGCCACTAGTTGAAGGATGTAGCCACATTCCAGTGACCCCACAGGGAAGGGCTCAGGGGAGAAATACCCCAGCCTCATTTCTTTTCTGTCCTTTTCTCTTGCTGGTGCTTCCCACTGACTGAATCCAGTTGGAAGCAAGAGGGCAAGGGAGCCCATTGATACGATCCATAAAATTTCAGTCTCCCAGGACCCAGGGCAGAGGGGATAAGGTGAAGAGTAGATCTAGAAGGCCAAAAGAAAATATCCTCCTTTTTCAGAGCTAGGGACTGAGAAGGATCTTTCAGCGTTTTTTGCTTCATTGGAATGTGATCCCCATGGCACACCCAGCGTTCCAACCAGTGAATGTCGCGGGGGCAGGGGCAGGAGGGGCACACCGGAGTGGACTAGGACCTCTTTTCCATATTCTTCTGTATGTCGGGTCCTCTAGCTGGAAAGGAGGAGCTCAGCATTCTATCAGCAGTGCCCCTACAGTGCAGGACAGCACCCTCACACCTTTCCACTTGTCTGCCTGCCCAAATAGCACGCTGTGGTGGACATTCTGTGGCTATGTCGTATGCCCCTTTTCCTTAACTCCATTCTCAGTGTTTGGAGACACCTCCACTCCTTCACATGAAAGAGTAACCCAGGGGACTTCACTCATGGTTTAGAAGGCTCAAGCAGGAGTTAAGTCAAAAATTATTTACCGAAGGGCCCTTTCTGAGACCACCTCCTCCTGTCACCTACAGTGGAGAGCTGGGCTGAATGCCTAACAGATGAGTTCGGAGAGAGGTAAGATGACCATTTGCCACATTTTCCTGTGTAGCTGACTTCACTCCTCCTGGCTCTTCCTTACTCCTGATCATATTTAAGCAGAGCCAACTATTGCAGCAAGAGATCGCTTTTGATATGAAGCATATATCCTCCTATTAGGCATAAAAATTAATCTGTATTCAGTCATTGTGTGTAAGAAATTAAACCAGAAGATTTTCCAAGGTCTGAGCCTTGTCACAAATAAGTATGTATAAGCTATGTCAATGCTGTGCTTAAACATACTATAATGTAATGGGGAAGATGAATATCTTCCCTTCTGCTTTAGATTTGAGGTTAGATTGGGTAGGTCTGTGCCAGGGTCGTCTAGATCTAGACTGCAAGCAAATCACCTTCGCTGAGATCAGACCTGATAATGGAAATGAAGTCACCCAGCTAAAATGTGTTGAGCCTTACAAAAGACTTCCTCCGTGCTCCTGTTTATATAGGCAAATTACTCACCCCAGTGGCTCCTAGGCCACTGTACCTGCTGAGCCCCTGCCTGCTATTTTTGAGCCAGCGATTTATCACAACTAGAGTTTTATTAAAAAATGTACCCTCCGCTCTTCAGAGAACAAATATGAAAATCTGGTTTCTGAAGATATCAGAGCCATTTATTTTTGAAGTTGGCAGCGCTGGCTGTGAACACTGCTCCAGGATGGATCTCTTCTGTGGAAGGTGGAGTTATGTATTTTTCAGAACAAGGTTTTCTCCTTTCATCCACAAGAAGCAATAAAATATTAAATATGGTATAAGATAATTAAAACATTTTGGAAGAGAAAGAGCAAGCAAATCACATTCCCTGAGTGGCAGCCACTGTAGGGGGCCTCCCTGGCAACAGGGAAGAGAAAGTGGCTGGCACGGGGCCCTCTGATCACTGCATCTGTTCCCCAGCTTCCCTGCAGAGCTGGCTGCCCCATGCTGGGCGAAAACACTGGCTTCTCCCCGGCCATAAAGCGGACAGGAACAGATGGGGCATCTTTGAGGAGGCTGTCCAAGACCGGCCAAGGCCTGCTTATGGGACACTAGGACAACTAATTGAAAAGTGAGAAAGTCAGCCAGCTGGCTAGTTAGCTGCTTCCTCTTCACAAGTGCGAAGAGGCGGCCTGGAATGAGAAAGACTTGGTTAGGACTTGTAGCTTAACCGCTTACACAGTGTGTGGTCTTGGAAAAATTACTTATTACTTATTACTCTGAAGTCCATTTTCTCTTCAAGGAGAATAGAGATTACAATATCCAGCATCCACCTGGAGGTATTGGCTGCAATCATTAAGGTAAAGCACCCGGACTAAAGTAGGGATTTATCACAGTCATGGTAGCAAACACTTACACAGCGCCATTCCTTCCTAAGCACTTTATGCGTCAGCTCATTTAATCCTAAAACAGTTGTGTGATACAGGTACAAGTTTATCTCCATTTTACTGGTGAAGAAACTGAGGCACAGCAAGTTTAAGTAACTTGCCCTAAAACACACACTTGCTTATAAGATACAGAGTCAGGATTCAGACCCAGGCAGTCTGGTCCTGGTTCTCAATCTCTAGACCTGTACTCTTCACCTTAGAAGAGTCTCATATGGATTAATGTTCATGTCCCCCTACCCATAGTTAACAGTGTGGTTTTTCTTTCCACAGAAATAAAAGGGAGTTTTGTTACTGTCATTTTTGTTTAGACATGGCTCCCATGAATTTGAGAGAGCATCTTAGGACTCTGCATTTCTTCTTTGCAGTGAATGGCCTTTCTTTTCACTGTTTAAGAAATTCAACACACTTCAGGTTGAGACTATTCAGTTTAAGTCCATCATGTTCCAAGAGAAACCTGCTGATTCAGTTACAATGATGTACAATGGACAAACGACTGGTTATTTAGGTAGTTTGAATTTTCATCAGGTTGTCAGGGAATTGTGGAGACATTATAATGCTGGAGAACCAAGACAATCAGATGCAATCCTAAAGTTATGATGTCGATGATAAACTTAGGTATCAATTGCCAACCAGAACCCTTTACTTAGCAAAAATGAGTCACTGTCAATTTTATAGGTGAAAACAAAAGGATACTATGTTAAATCAGGATCTTGGCCTATCCTGATTTGTATATTTGTCTCGTTATACATTAACTGATGTGTTTTTGTAAATGTGAATATGGCAGTCATCAATAAACCTTTATGAGTGATTGAGTTAACCTCAAGTCACTGTAGCTTTAGTAATTGCTTGTTAGTTTAGATGCTAGAACTGCATGTGTTGTGCATATTCTGATTTTATTAAAATAAAAAGTTGAACTGCAAAAAAAAACTGCATGGAAAATTAATTTCGTAAATAAATCAAATTTTAAATTCATAGGGAAATGTAGTATTCTGTAAAATCATTTTGTGAAATGAAGGCTTATTCTGTGATGGAAATATGTTCTGGTTAATGTACCTATTCAGTAATTGAAGTTTTTGTATGATGATGTTTCTAAAAGTGAAATGTATATATATGTATAGATGTGTGTATAATCAGCAACAGTGACACAGAACATAATCCTGAGCCCTTGAAGGGCACTGAGGTTTGAGAATGAGGTTCCCATGGGTGCCATGTTTGGTTTTTCCTGCAATATCTACCTATAAGTTGTTGGCAGTAATCCAACAGTAATCAGACACCATCTGTGATTTCCTTTCTGTTTAATATCAAAACCTCACCGACTATAAATACCCTCCTTCCTCCCATTACCACGCATCTCTCTCTGCTTCCCCCACCCCCACCAAATCCTCCCAACAGACTTCAGGGCTGCTCTCTAATCAATTTATTCCTACAAAAGAGACACACAAGTTACAACTTAATGGCAAGTTGAATTTTCCAAGTGTCTAAGTGTAAACCCTACAGTCATCTATCAGTAGAGATATGAGTATGAACTAAAGCAGAAAAACATTAAATTCCTGAACTAGGTTTATCAACAGTTCAGCCTGATAACAGTTTTATATGTTTCTAATTACAGCTGATGATGCAGACATCAGACTAACACTAAAAACACATAAATACAATGGCATTTGAGGGAGTATGAAGGTGATTTCTACCCACACAGACTACAGCTTTCAGAAGATCCTGGCTTCAGCTAATAATGACCATTCAGATAATATATGCACTTATAGTGTCTTATTTACATAAAGAAAGGAAAGAGATGAGGGACTTCCCTGGTAGCGCAATGGTTAAGAATCTGCCTGCCAATGCAGGGGACATGGGTTCAAGCCCTGGTCCGGGAAGATCCCACATGCCACAGAGCAACTAAGTTTGTGCACCACAACTACTGAGCCTGTGCTTTAAGCCCATACTGAACCCGCGTGCCTAGAGCCCGTGCTCCACAACAGGAGAAGCCACCGCAGTGAGAAGCCCGTGCACCGCAAGGAAGAGTGGCCCCCGCTGGCTGCAACTAGAGAAAGCCCGCACGCAACTACGAAGACCCAACGTAGCCAAAAATAAATTAATTAATTTTTTAAAATATTTTTTAAAAAAAGAAAGGAAAGAGATGAGATGGGGTTGAGACTTTATCAGAATGGCTGCAAAGTAGGAGAGATTGGAATCAGTCTACTGGACTTGAATTTTAGGTCTAAGAATATATGCATTTGGCATTCAACTTTTAGAAGATGTTTATAAATTCTTCTCTGTGACAAATACAATTTATTTTCTTTAAATGTTTAATAGGCACATTTTTTTCTGTTCAGCTGCAGTATCAACTGTGCACACCTGTATAAAGGAGAAGATATTGCTCGGTGTCAAGTGGTTATTCCTTTGCCCTTCTCAGGGCAGTGATGCAGCCGATGTACCCATTACTGCTTTTAGTCCCCTTTATTTTCCAGGAGCAAGGTGAGCTAAAGGAGAAAATTCACTCCAAACATAGAATAAAATAGAAAGGAAGAAGAGAGAGGATTTGAGCACTCATGAACTATAAAGAAACAGGGCAAAGAGAAGTCAAAAACTTGTGTGAAGTGTTCAGCCTGCGTGGATGTGGGTGGAACCTGCAGAAAGATCAAGCGGACTAGTCGTGTTGGGGAAGAAGATCTACATGGGGAGGGAGGCAGTAGAGAATGGGCTTGGGTTGGTGTAAATGTGGTAAAAGTAGACAAAGAATTGGAAATGATCAGCAGGTACATGGAAATATGGAAAGATGCTGAGAGTATAGATTTGAGAATCATCTGCACTGAAGGGTCAGGTGATGCCTTAATAAATGAGTTTTGTTTGGTAATATCTTTAACTTATTATATTTAACGTCTTATCAGGTTTTTCTAAACAGATTAATTTACTTCTGGGGAAAAAAGAAAAGAATGTACATTCTAATTCAAGATAGATTGAACATACATATTCATCTCTCTCCCTGTAGAGACTACATTGAAATGATAATAAAAGTTTTTAAAGGAATGGAAAGAGTGTGGAGAGGAGGAAATGAGTAGATAAGAGACTTCAAGAAACTTCTAGATGATGGCAAGTGGTTGGAAGCATGTAGACAGATGAAACACAGTAGCAAAACCATAGCCCAGAATGTGCTGTATGATGGTCTGCAGTGCAGAAGAGCACCCATCCGCCTGGAGGGGCTAAAGGCTTGGAGTCACAGGAATGATGAGAAAGAAGAGGTGAGCAGAAACCATAAACAGGGGAAAGTTGTGTGAAAGTCAGTGCCTGGCAGCCCTACTTGCTCCCCGACCCCTCAGAGCTGCAGGCCACCTGGCCATTGCCTCCAGGATCCTTCTCAAAAGATAATAAGTAAACCAGGGAAAGCCATGACCTCTTTTGAGAGTTTTGGCTGTTCAGCAAAAGAATTCCTTATTCTGGCATTTGGATACCCCTGAACTGTCAGGGAGCTCCAAGCCTACTTACCATAAAGCTGATCTTTCAACCTGCCCTTCCCTTGTACACGGATCTTCCAGGAAGACCCTCCAAGCGAGGAAAAAAACTCTCTACTGAACAGAGGAGGAAACACACATCTTCATTATTAATATGTAGCATCTAGGGAGGATCCAACACATGAGGAAGACAAGTAGTATGAAAGAGAAAGACCACAATTATCAGAGAAAATAGACATTATTCAGAAAACAGAGAAGGACTTTTTCAAAATCTTCTGGTACTCTCAGAGATTCGAGAAGATATTGTATCCTAAAATCAAATTGTTGTGAAACAGGAACACAGAATAAGTAAGACTGCTTAGAAATTAAGCATAATTGCTATAAGATAAAGCAGAGGAAATCTACAAAACAAAGCAGAAAGACAAAGAAAATATAAAAAATGAAAGAAAGAGACATAGAGGCTTAATTTAGGAATTCCATCTTCTGACCATAGAGATTCAAGAACAGTAGATTTTAATAAAAAGAAGAGGTGAAAATTCTTTTTAAAATTAATAGAAAAATGCCCCAGCAATAAGGATAGACACAAGTATTGAAATTGAAAAGGCATACTGAGGGGCAAATGGGATGAATGTAATAAAGATTCCTACCTAGAGACATCCTCATGGAATTTCAGAGCAAGAAGGTTAAAGAAAAGTTCCTAAACTTCCAGAGAGAATAAACTTGGACTTCAAAGTAGTTAGAATCAGACTCACACAAGACTTCTTATCATCACCTGTGGATGTTAGAAGACAATGAGGGAAAGCTTTCAAAGTACTGAAGGAAGACGATTTTCAACCTAGCTATTTTTCTTTTTTAAAAAAAGTTGAAGTGTAGTACCCATGGTGAGATGCACAAATCTTAAGTGCAGAGCCTGGTGAGTAAATGTGCACCATCCAGATCAAGATGTAGGCTGTTTCCTTCACCCCAGACAGTTCCCTCATGCCTTCTCTCAATCAATACACATTACTTTCTCCCTCAAATCGGTATTTGACTTCTATCACCATAGATTTGACTTCCCTGTTCCTGAACTTTCTATAAATGTAGTCATAGAGTATATACTTTTATGTCCAGCTTCCTTTGATCAATATAATTGTTTTAATATTTATCCAAGTTGTTGGGTGTAGTAGTAATTCATTCTTTTCTATTGCTGAGAAGTCTTCCATTGTATTATTATGGTATGGTTTGTTTCTCCATTCTCCTTTTGGTAGTCATTGGGTTGTTTCTAGTTTGAAGCTATTTTGAATACAGCAACTACAAACAAACTTACACAAGTTTTTGTGAATTGTTTGACCATTTCTTCTGGGTGGATTTGAATTGCTGGTTTGGTCATAGGTAAATGTACGTTTAATTTATTAGAAACTGCTATACAGTATTTCAAAGAGTTTTACCCTCTCATAAGCAATGTATTCTGAAGTTCTAGTGTCTCTACATCTTTCCCAGTAGTTGGTATTATCAGTCTTTTTAACTTAAGCCATTTTGGTCAATGCACAGTGATATCTCACTGTGAGTTCGATTTTCCCTGATGAGCATTGATAATGAGCAACTTCTCACATACGTCTTAGCCATTTGGTTGTTTTCTTTTGCAAAGTTCCTATTCAAGTATTGGCCCATTTTAAAAAATTGGGTTGTTTATCTTTTTCTTACTGATTTTTAGAAGTTCTTTGTAAATTCTAGGTCCTGGCTTTTTTCAGGTTTATGTATTGCAAATATTTTCTCCTAGTCTGCAGCTTGCCTTTTCACTTCTTTATTTAACTTATTTATTTCACTTCTTTATGGAATTCTATACTTGGTCAAACTATCCACTGAGTATGAGAATAAAAATAAAGACTTTTTTTAGAGGTATATGTCTCAGGATCTCCTAATATCCTTTCTTAGTAAGTTATTTTGGGATGTCCTCTTAGAAGACAGGGGTAAAAAAGCAAGAAAGAGGAATAGGTAAGATCCAAGAAAAAGTAAATCCCAGAAAGACAGTGAAAAGATGAGGATAAAAGCTATACAATGGGCTTAAGCAGCAAATACTCCTGATTGGAGCAGGAGAATGCAGAGTTCAGGGAGTTCTGGGGAAAAAGGTGAACTCCAGCATGACTGATAGTCTAGATAAGCCTGAGAATAAGGTGAAGGTGAATTATTCTTCTATCAACAAGAAAAAAGAAAGCAATTACAAACTTCAGGAGAAACAAAAAACTATGTAGGAAATTCTAGTTCAGATATTATGAAATAAAGTGTGTCAATTTTTTTTTGATATAGGATGTCATGATTTTCAGCTTTTAATTGATTTGGCATAAGAACAGGGAATTTATTTGACTAGAGTGATTAAGATATAAATATTCTCCTTTAAATTGCTCAGGGGTTATGCCATTAGACCTTTTATAAAAAAATATATAATTCTAGCCTATTACTTGTCTTTGCAGTCATTGACATGTACATAGTTATGATAACATAAGTCTGTTAATAGATTTTTGACTTTTAGAATCAACCTATTTAGGTAAAGAATGGAAGACCTATTTATATTTGAAAAACAGAATGGAAACATTAAAAATCCTGATGATATACAAAATACAAGTACAGCTGTAAAAGAAGAATTGGGCACCACTATCCTCATGTTAAAGATAAGGTGTTAGTTGAGACACTAATTAGGTGGTGGAGCTGAAGTAGGAGAACATAATGTGAGAATGTGAGTTCTATGAGGGCAAGGATTTTTTTTTTTTTTTTCTTTCCAGTAGGGAGGTCTCTTCATTGCTGTATCGCTGGCACCTAGAACAATGCTCTGAGCACATAATTTGCCCTTAGTATAAATTTGTTCAGTAAAACACATATTTAATGTAACAATTAGAAGAACAAAATATATGCTGCCTCATACTTGATTTCCACTTCTTATCCCCTTCCTTAAGAAGGCCAGTTTTGGGCTTCCCTGATGGCGCAGTGGTTGAGAATCTGCCTGCCAATGCAGGGGACACAGGTTCGAGCCCTGGTCTGGGAAGATCCCACATGCCGCGGAGCGACTAGGCCCGTGAGCCACAACTACTGAGCCTGCGCGTCTGGAGCCTGTGATCCGCAACAAGAGAGGCCGCGATAGTGAGAGGCCCGCGCACCGCGATGAAGAGTGGCCCCCGCTTGCCGCAACTAGAGAAAGCCCTCGCACAGAAACGAAGACCCAATACAGCCATAAATAAATAAATAGGTAGATAGATAGATAGATAGAAGGCCAGTTTTGTGGTTCCTGACCTTGGCCTCACCCCTAGAAAGAATTTTTCACATGTCTCTTAAGTTTCAATCACTGCAGCCCACTGTCCTATCTTGTCTTAGGTTCTTACACAAAGCCCAGTTCAATTCAATCACCTAGAATTCAGGTTGGTTGGTAAGTAAGTTTAGCCAGATATCACTGTCCTACTCCAGTTCTTAGTTTCCATTGAGTTCAGTGGCAGGATCCAGGAGCTGGAAATGTGCCCAGTGGACAGCATCTGTACCAAGAATAGGGGCCTGCCATGTATGGAGGATGAAACATGCACTTCTGAGGCACTAATGCTGAAAGGGCCTATATGACTGAATGAAACAAAGAAGAATTGGCATCAGTTGAAACCATATCTTTGGGTGGCTAAACTATTTGCTGTCAAAAGTTAGGAAATGGGGTTGATAGGGAGGGTGGGAGGGAGACGCAAGAGGGAGGGGATATGGGGATATATGTATACATATATTCACTTTGTTATACAGCAGAAACTAACACACCATTGTAAAGCAATTTTACTCCAATAAAGATGTTAAAAAAAAAAAAGTTAGGAAATGCCTAGTGTCTTAAATTGGGCTGCCATAGCAAAATACCATAGACTGAGTGGCTTAAACAACAGAAATATATTTCTCATAGTTCTGGAGCTGGGAAGTCCAAAATCAGGTGCCAGCATGGTTCCATGAGGGCCCACTTCTAGTTTGCAAGTTGCCACCTTATCACTGTGTCCCTACATGGTGGAGAGAGAGCTCTCCTTATGAGGGTACTAATCCCACCTTGGGTGCCCCACCCTCATGAGGGTAGGATGTCCCATCCATCTAAACCTCCCAAAGGCCCCACCTCCAAATACCATCACATTGGAGGTTAGGACTTAAACATATGACTTTTGGAGGGACACAAATATTCAGTCCATAACACCTAGCAAATTTCATTTTGATTGCGCTCATCATTTTCATTGTAACTTGAGAAAAAGAAGTTTGTTGCACTGATCAATTTGAGACTTTAAGGACTAGATATATATGGGAAAAATCACTGGAAAGTGTCAGATGAGAAACAGAATGTTTAAGCAGGAAATCTCTAATTGTGATTTCCTCTCAATTAAAAAAAAAAAAAAAAGAAGTAGGAGGCTTGAGAGATTTTAAGACATGATTGAGATCTGGATGCTAATGTAGTTAGAAAGAATAGATCAGAATCCACTTAAATTCCAGTCAGTGGTCTTTTTACAGTGTAACACTACTCTCGTTCTTGCCAGTGATCAACCATCCTTAGCCAGCAGTAAGGGATTTGATTTCTACTGGCCAATTTAAAAAATCATGACTTTTGCCATTTCCATCTAGAAAACCTTGCAAAAATATTTTAAGAATTTTAAAGAAAAGCTGAGATAATGAACATCAGTGAGAATATTTAAAGATCATAATAAAGTGGGGTAAGAGAGAAACCTTCCTTGATGGAAGACACAATCCCATGAACAATAAGAGGAGCAAGAGAAATTCTCACTTTGGAATTCATCTGGTATGAATATTGGATGAATACATTATTTTTTAAAATCATTTTGAGGTTGGGGAGTGATTTAATAGCATGCTAATACTTTTTAAATATCTGGTTGAATCTAGTAAAATAATCCATTTCATCAGGTTGCTTAAAATCCATTTCACCAAATTCACTATCTTTTTTATTAAACCTTTTTGGGTGAACAAAAAAAAAGCCCATATAAGAAACAAAAGAAAAGGTTTGTGTAGTTTATGCTTGTATATATGCCATAGGACTCTGGAAGAATCTGCAAGAAAAGGTAACAAGAGCTGCCGCTAGGAAGGGGAGTAGAATCACTAGGGAGAAGTTTGGGAAGACCTACATTTCAGCATATACTTTTTGCAGCTTTTGAATTTTGTACCATGTGCATAAATTACCATTCAAAAGCTTTAAACATAAAATTTATTTTTAAAATTTAAAAAATAAACGCAGTTGAGTTTTTTAAAGTTAAATTTGGGGAACACAGTGAGCTGTCTTACTGCTGCTTGGAGTACAGTGTCCCGAAATACCTTGGCGAAATTTCTACAGTCATTTTGTCTGAGCAGCTCAGAAGGGAGGGCCGTGGCCTCCATGGTCACTGTACTGTTTTGCTTTTTTATTTACTGTAGCTGTGACAAGGTGGTGTGCAGAAGAGAAGCCTCCACCTTAGTCACTGGCAAAGTGCTGACTTGAGAAGTTTTGTTCTCCGTTATGTTTTTTCAATAAAAACTGGCTGCATGCTTCACTATCTTTTTTTTTTTTCTTTCTAAGTCCATACAAATGTCAAAATTGCATTCACATTTCCAGCTATAAAGTTAACATGACCAGCAAAAGGGAAACTGTCTGCTTCCAGGACTTGACTTTACTAGGGATTTTTCAAGCATGAAGCTTTTAATAAGCCCTCTGCATGCAGTATTTCATTTCCTTCAGACGAGACACTACCTCACGGCCTCCAAACGCCCTCCCCTTGGCTCACAGCAGCTGCTCGCTGTGTGTAACCTGCCTAGGGGTTTGTACAGCCTCCTCCCATGGAACCCGGCATGTTTCTAGAGAAGAGATACGGAAGTTAAATTTTTCTTTAAGTGGCATATATAGCTACTTCTCTCTAAATTCACAAAGTTGCATGTTTATGCAGTTATGGAGAGTACTAGGGACCTGGGCAAAGGCCACCAGTGCTCTAGGGACTACAGGTATTTTGAAGAAGGCTGCTGGAGAGAATTTTGAAGCTTTGGGACTTGGCACTCCTGGAATATCAAATATTTTCTCTTTCTTGCTTTCCTCTTTTGGACCCCCAAAACAACAAATATTATTTTTTCTTCTTGGAACAAGTATGGAATTTAGAGATGAACCTATAACCCTTTTGGACATCAGTTTTTTATTAAGTGTTGGGTGGAGTAGGGTCAACGTTTCCAGAGACAACTCGCCAAGAAAGGTGGTAAATCAGCATTTTTACAATCTACCATGAGAGTTTGAAGAGGCAAGAACTTAAATGACACTGCTGGGAATTACAGACTTTGCTATAATTGCACAGTGGTGCACATCCATATGGGAGGGAGCCTTTTATTTATTCCTCTAGTCATCTTTCCTCTGTTTGGATGGGCCGGAACTGGGCTGTGTGTGCTGCCTGCATTACATCCAGGACTGGTGCTCTCAAATGCACCATCCATGGAGTGAGTTCAAAGGCTATCATTCATGCCCCTACTGATACTGCTTCTCACTGTTTGTTTGAAGGGGAAGTGGAGGATGAGAAGAACTTGGAAGCCATGGAGTGGGTGGGCTCACCTGGGTGGGGAGCAGTGAAGAAAATGTAGAGATGGTAGACCTCATATGGGCACGTTTATGTGTGTTTTTGGCCTTTGCCAAAATGTCAGGGTTGGCATCCACTTGGTTGAGATCTAGTTTTGGTTCTTTAAAATAAGCAGCAAAATAGAAAGTTTAGGACACAGAGAGCCTTAGCAGAGACCTGGTAACTATCCAAAGAGTTTCCTACTTCTCTTTAACGGTTTCCCTCTGTGCTCACAAGATTCTTTCCTTTGGTACCGTTATTTTCTTTTTCTTTTTGATTGTCTAAGGTATGGACTAACGACCTTCTTTTAAGGATTTTTGTCAGCAAACTCACGTTTGCCTCAGAGTTAGGGTGAGTGAGAACAGAGGCTCTTCCATCTTATTTGCTTACAGCCCTTTTGGGATGGGGAGTGTGGAAGGTGGAGTTGATTGGCAGTGCTGTCAAAACACACTGACTCTTTTTAGTGTGGCTTCCCTGAGCAACATCAAACAACAACAGAGCCTCACTGTGAGCAGAGGAGCTTCTCTAGGGGAATTTGCAAGCATCATGCGTTCTGCTTATTGCAGTAGTGTGAAATTTATCTTTCTGAGAAGGGTACATGCAGATCTCCATGTGCCTTTACGTCAGTAAAAGAGATAACAGTCACAATTTACTAATCCCATTTGTTTCCCAAAAGAGGGGGAAAAATCACTAATTTTACAGCAAATAAAATTTTCCCGTATTTCATAGACTATAATGTCATTGACAGTAAGAACCACCGTTATTTTATAGATAGCTCAAGAAAGAAAAAATGCTGTCAATTAAATTTACATAACATTGTTCTCTCACTTAGAGTTTTCATTTTCTTCTTATCGAAAGAGCTGTTTTAGAGTTATTTAGGCATAGATTATTTTGATATAGAACTCTTGCGCTTTCCTTAAAAAGGAAAACATAAGCAAATTAAATTGGTTGAGATATTCCTAAAACTTCTAAACATTTAGATGCTGTCTCTTCTAAAAACTTTTTCACACAAAGCAGTAGATATTGAGATTTTCTACATACTGTGGTTACTGACCCAGATTCTTGGACTCTTTAATCAATAGAAATTGATAAGAGGCCAGACTAGAAATTCAGGCAAGGCTTTATCGGGACTGGTGCTGCAGCATGAGAGAGTGAAAACAAGTAACAGGTTCCCTTGCTCGCTCCCTGAGGGGGGAGAGCTGGTTCCTTAAATGGGGTGAGTGTAGGGGTGGATCCATGGATGGGGCTGGAGGGGCGGCTTAGGCGATCTGCCCACCCTCTTGGTGGTGCTGTGTGCAGAGATCATGTGCAGTACACTGTTTTTGCTCCGGACCTCTCAGAAGTGGCAGTTGGGTTTTGGTCTTTGTGTGTCTTGTTGTTCATAGTTTGCCCCAACTGCCCATGCACGCAGTTATTTTTAGTCCCTTACAGTTTCTTTGTATCTGTTGCTTGAGGAACGTGTGTCCAGGTGCAAGCGCTGCAACAAAGGAGCCCAGTTCCCAGGACCCAGCCTGTCTCACTATTATCTTCCATGGTGTCAGGAGAGTTGGTGATGTCACATTGCTTTAAAACCATCCTTCATCTTTTCCATGAATTCCTTTGAAACCACTGACACCGACCTTACTACTTCGGATGTACCAACACACTATGACAACCATATCCTGACTCTGCCTGCCCAACAGGGATTAGGAGATCCCTCACCATTTCATAGATGTAAAACATGCAGAACAAAATTTGTGTCTTAGAACTGACACCTTGCCCTATAAACTGGAATTTGTCAGAGGTCTTCCAAGAACTATGACACTTTGGGAAGGACATGTGATGATCTTTTACATTTATATACCATGATACCCCAGTCCAGTTGTAGGATTCATTCATTTATTCATCCATCCATCCATCCATCTAGGCACCCAGTCATACAATATATTTATTGAAGGCCCAGGCATAATGCTTGATACTGACAATACAATGATACTTAATATGAAACTTGCAACAAAATTGAAAAATAGACTTAAACCCAATAGTCACAATATGATACTATTGGTGAAACAATAGAGATATATAGTAGGTACTTGTTACAAGGAAATGAACAAGCAAACACCTTTGCTTGGAAGGCTGAACAGACCTAGACCTGCTGCTGAGATGGAGCAGGGACATTCCTGGTCCTGAAAACAGCTGGCCTTCCTTCCAAGCAAGGTTTACACACTTCTTAGCCATACTACACTCAAGCAGAGAGCGTTGCCAAATGAAAACCATTGCCGTCCATCTCTGACTGGTGCTGTTGGGTTGTTTACAATGTAAAAGCCTATCACTTTTGTGGGCCTCTCAGGATTGGAGATCTGTAGCCTTAGACAGGAGGCATGCTGTAACTTCAGTAGCACACAAGTAGACATTGGAGAGGAAGCTGGAAAAGTGTGGGCCAGAGCCAACAGGGCTAACCCGGGTGTGCAGCTGGCCCCAAAGAAACTAACCCATGGTACACATGACACTAAACCAAGGCTGTCCTGAACTTGGGGCTGTCACTCAAGGGATGATCCTAACATTTCCTTGCAGACACACTGTTACAAGTAGCCAGCTGGCAGCATTGTTTTTGCAGTGAGATCCAGTCAACTACAGTGGAAAAATAGGACCTTCCATTGAGCCAGGGGAGGAGTCATACTGCAGGTATAGAGGTTTCAACCTGGGAAAACTGGAACACACTTAAGGGATCGGGGGCAGAAGCCAGTCTTGGGAAATCTCAGGAAGACTTAGAGAGAAATGTTGTTCAGTGGGCCCCTGAACTCAAAAGCTCACCCCAGGCACACAGACTTCATGCTGCAAGACTAATTCTACACTCCTTCTTCTGCATCCTACCTCTTCGTTCAGGGAATAGGAGACTTCTAAGAGTCTCCCAGGCCTGATCAGTATTGGCCCAGAGAATTCCTTGGATAAACCAACAGGGAGAAGGCTTTTATCACTCACAGCTAGTGGGGAATGACACTCACATTTTTCAGAGGGAATTGAGATTTCTAGAGGATAAATAACTGCCAACACTTATCCAGCTGGGCGGTAGTGAAGGTGACAGCCTTTGACTTGAACCCAAGCTTTCTGATTCCAGATTCCATAAGGGGCACTTTGATACCTGATAGGAAGGGAGACTCCTTCTCCCTTGGACTTAGCCTCTGCCCAAAGGAAAACAAATTCTGCCCAAGCTTCTTTTCCCCAGTCAGAGGACTACAGAAGGAAATGTTAGTGGCTGCAACTGGATTTCCTTACCAGACAGAAGGATTTTCTTTCTTTGTCCGCGCCTGACTTTCATTTGGTCAGAGTTCACTAATGGGTGAGGTCATTGCGTTGGGAGCAGCTGAGCATCTTCTGCTTCTGATGGCAGTTTTCTCGGGGCAGGCCTCTTGCTCACACTTTCACTTCCTGCATTCTTGCCTTGGGCTTTCTTTTCTCAAACAGGAGGGCCACCTGGGCAGAGCTCTCAACCCACCTCACAGAGGCAGGCTCCACCAGAGCCCTTTCTCCCCGTAGGAGGAAGCCAAGGCCTCTTTCCTGTGCTCTCTTTCATCTCACATAACAGCTTCCTATCAGTTCGACAGCCCAGATAGTGGAGTCTGGGTAGCCTAGGCAGCTAAACAGTAGGCATTGGTGATAACTACATGATTTTTTTTTAAACTTCTTTCGTGTTTCCTTGTTGCTGTCACTGGTAAGTGTGTTTTGAATTGGCTTTCCAGTGGGGTGGGGGTTCCTGGGTGTTGATAACAGGCTGAGACTTACTTAAGCCTCTTGGCCTTAGCCATGCTACAAAACCTTTTCTAGAGGAGCCCTAATTAGTGAGTATTTTCTAAGATATTTGACCATTTTACCTTCTGTGTTCTGTGTTTAATACATTTAGCACAAAACCTGGAGGATAGAAGAAGTGAGAAATCAGATTTGAGCCCTAAAACCCACATTCAACCTTGAACCCATAACAACAGCATCGTCCATGGTCAAAGATAGGTACTCAGTCAGTGATAGGTGCCCAGTAAATGTTTGATTTTATAGAGAAATTCAGGTGCCTGTGTATCATTAGTGTGCTTCTTCCTCCCAGAGCCCAATAATCTTTACATTTTCTAATCAATTAGTCCAAGGACCTTTTCCACCTTGTCCTAGCAACTAAGAGTTGCCATTTAGCATATGCTAAATCAATTTCCATACAAGGCAGCGACATTTCTAAATCAAGCCATAGACTATTATGAGTTAGTTTCATTCACTAGAATCCAAGACAAACAGTGCATCTTATGCCTTTTGACAGCAGTTGTTTGTTTGGAAGAATGTTTTCTAGGGTAATGTGGCATGAAAATAAAATTACTACAATCAGAAAGTTTTGCACACTAAAGAGGAGCAGACAATGCACAGTTGAAAGGAGGCAATGAGTCACACTGTAGTTTGGAAAACAATTCCTAAAACACACTTGTGAAATGCCAACTCAAGAGACATTCAGCTAAAGGATAACAGTTTCAGCTGCTCAGAATTTTTGGCACGCTGTGAAATTATTTTCTATGATTAGTGCTTCCTACGTGAAAGGAGTATCCTTTATATCCAAAATTATATAAAAAAACAAAAGCATTTTTAAAAAGAAAAGTAAACAGAAATATTTCTTTCTGTAGCAGTGTCTTCTGAAGAGTGACAAAATGTTTCTTTAATTTAAAATAATAAGTTAAAGTTTTGGCGCTAGAAAGAAAGATTTCGGCAGAGTTGCTTAACTAAATTTATGTTTCTTAAGAACTGTGGATAGTTGAAGTCTACCAAGAAATCACTTTTGGTTTTTGTCAAGGTGATAACCAACAACTGATTCAACTCGACTTTGTCCTTTTGACCTGTTGTGTGATGTTTTATAAGTAAAAAATTAAGAGAAAAGAGGTCAGGCCTGTGAAATGGCCTCTGAATATATAACTGCTTAATCTACTGGGTGGTTTTGGATAAGCGAATTAAATTTGCTAGACCTTAGTTTCCTTATCTGTAAAATTAAGGGAGTGAGTTAGAAGACCCTGTTGGAGTTCTCTCTTTGTTTTATTCCTCTTTCCTTACCTTCCTTTCACCACTTATTTTACTTGGGAAGAGAAGTCTATATTTTATAGTACTGCCAACCATTTCCAACTATTGTATTTCTTCCTTTTACTCAGACATTTATTTCCATCCCTCTTATTTTATTGGCTTCTATTTGTAGTAACAAAGAGATATAGGCCAAATGCTTGATGTGTGTGAAATAACTTCAGCTGGAGCCTTATTCCTCTCTAACATGCTGTGTGACTTTTAACAAGGAATCTGTGCTTTAACATTATGTAAGGGCTGATAAAATGACATTTGTACAACGCTGTGGAGTGGAAATAAAGGAACTATGTACTATGGAAAATCCTGTTATTTTTATCAGATGATGTTGTGCCAACAAGAAAACAACACAAAACTAAGTTCTCAGACTGTTTGGCTGGGTTTGCCTGTCTGAACGTACATTCTTTGAAATATCATTTCCAGGTTTATAGTTACCGCAGAAAAGCCTTCTAAACAAGATGTAGTTCTAGTTTGCACATTGTGGTAGCCATCTTCTACAGGGTCCCCCAATGATCCTCGCCTCCCCTGTTAAATAGGGTTGACCACTTATAACTAATAGACTATTGTGTAAATGATGGCATGTGACTTCTGAGGGTAGATAATGAAAGACATATGGCTTCCACCTTGTGCTCTTCGGAATTATTTTCTTGGGAGGAAGTCAGCCACTGTGTTCTGAAAACATTTCAGCAACTTTTTATAAAATTACACGTGGTGAGGAATTGTTGCCTCCTGCCAACAGCCAGCACCAACTTGCCAGTGACTGAATGAGCCATCTTGGAATCAGATCCTCCAATTCCAGTCCATCATTCAGATGGTTGCTGTTCCAATCATCATGTTTACAGCAGCTGTGAGAGGCCCTGATCCAGAATCGCCCAGCACCCAGCGCTCAGCTAAGCCACTCTGGAATTCCCGAACCACAGGAACTGTGTGAACTAAATGTTTAGAGTTGTTTAAAGCTGCCACTTTTTGAGGGTAATTTGTTACGCAGCAATAGATAACTAATACACAAGTCAAAAGAAAAATGTAACGGCCACTTACGCATGTGTAGGAAAGAAAATAATGTTCTTTATTTTTCTATAACAAAGTAATCTCTATTTTAAACTTCATTATATCTGATTATGGGAAAAATAACCTTAATCCATTCTGGGATAATTTAGTAACTTCAGATTTTAACACAGGTAATTCAGGATTTTTCCTCACTCTCCCATCTGCCTAGGAGTGGCACCTATGACCAGAGGACAGTGGCTTACCTGGTGTATGGATGTCTTATCCCTTGTCTTTGCAATATGTCCTCAGCGGCATCCACTAGAATATTAATGGAATAATAGGTGACTATAGATGTATTATATAGGTGTATTATAAAGGTGGACTTCTCAGGATTCTTTCTAGGTCAAATGCTTTTCACTGTTTTATCTCTGATATTTACCTCTGATATTTCATTAAAACCCAAAGGAATTGTACAGGACACAGAACAAACCAATAAAGTCTCACTAAAAATTCTATGGCTTATTGTGGAGGTAGAAGGCCAATGTTAATTTAAATGTGTGGACTCCTTTGAAAGTCCTTTCCTTTGCTATGTGTCATGAGCTATCCATGAAGTTTTAATATCTGAAAGCTCTCCTGGAAGGGCAGAAAGTAAAAGAAGCTACTTCAACATTGCTTGATACTTTAAAGTGAATGATCATTTGGGGAGCATTATGCTGGATGCCTTAAGCTGCCTTCAATATTTTAAGACAATTTTGCTTTTTTTAACCTGTAACTCTTTGGAATAACTGTCACGGCTCTCTCCTTTGGTCAGATAGAAGTGAATATGTTGAATAAATGACTAATAAAACATACCAGTGACAGAAATGTGGATTATTAGCACTCAGGACCGGTGTTGCCATATAGTAAATCACATAGTTAGATAGTTACAGTGCAAGTATTAAAAATAAATTACCTATGACAGTTGATCAGGACAAATACTGCGAGATGGCATGTCCCATCACGTGGTACACCTCAGAAATGAACAAAATCGACCCTTACATGACCTCTCATTTGACGTCTTTCCCTTTGTTTCTTAGCCTTTGTTTCACTACTAGAATTTAAATGACTTTCATCATGTTCTATGTTCAGTGATATCTCCAGGTTTAGGCCACTTCATCAAAGTAACAGCCTAAGACACGTTCCTGCCACGGAGCTCTCCTTCTATTTTTATCAAGGCAAAAGCAATCCACTTGTTAGCCTCTATAATTCTCATAGAAGCTGAAGGATAAAAACAAGACATTGGGAGGACACTAATATGAGAAATTCTCTCCTTTTTGGAGGTAAAATTTCATGGCCCATATGTTCTTTTGATTTTTCTTGCCATTTCTTAATTTCAGGGTCATTATTACTTGTAAAATAACCTGAGTCCTTAGACTATATTACCATGCCATCAGTAGATGTGTATTTATTTTTCTGCCGTACATATTTTATTTGTTTTTTAGTTGCTTATCTATTCTGGAGTTGCTTTATCATTTTATAGTGTTGATTTTTGATTCATTGCATGTCTTTTGGTATATGAAAGCAAGTCACAAAGGAATATCATAACATAGTACAAAAACTGGTAACAGATAGAATAATATGAAGTCCTGAAATAATGATTAAATCAAAGAAAGATGAAGAAAGACTAGTGTGATAGGAAGCACTATAACCACGTTCTTAAAAATGAGGTGATTTCTGTTGTAATTCAGATATAAAATCAATTTGAGAAACAAATATAAATTCTGATGTTTGAGGCAAGGTGAAAGGCAAGGTATATAAGGAGGACAGTGAGTGTCATTATTATAGTAACAAGTGACACACTGAATTGAGGGAACAGTCAATTACCTTGTCCCTTTGAATTTCCACTGCAGCATTAGGGACTCTCAGTGAAATGTATTCTTGGAGAGACAGGCTATTCTGTTTAAAGTTGGGACATTCTACTCTGTGAACAAAGACATCCCATTCCCCAAAATAATTTTTGCCATTGTATTTCAGAAACTTAGATATTATCCTGCTTTGAAAATATTTTTATTTTCTATTGGCCATATCAATATTATTTGGAGATCTGTGGACTTGCTGTGTTACAGTGTCTATGATGGACTCTGTAATCACTTTCCTTTATCTTCTAAACCATAGTCTTAAATGGGCATTTTTCTAATATAGAAAGACACTCTGTCAACTCCTCTACTTTCATCATCAATATCAAAAGTATCTGCTGAGTGGCTATTACGTATTTGTCACCATACAGATTCTGCAGTTAACCAACAATACACTCTAACTGTAAAACACAGCCTGGTACATTGTTTATAACCATATTACTTTTTTTGTAAACATAGAAGTAAAAGCCTAAACAAAATACTATCAATCCAAAATCAGCAGCATATAAAGAAGCTATTCTATCACAGATATAACTGAGTTTATCTCAGGAATGCCAAAAGTGGTTTCACATTAGAAAAATTATGAATGTAATTCATCATATTAGTGAATTAAAGAAAAAAAAAGCTATATACCAATTCCATTTAAGCAGAAAAATCATTTGATAAAATACAACACCTATTCAGTTTAAAGATAACTTAGTAATCTAGGAATAGAAGAAAACATTTTTATCTTGATAAATATTATTTAAAAATAACTAGAGAAAACTTCATACTTAATGGAGAAATACTGAAGTTACTGTCTTTAAAATTAAGATCAAGATAAGGGTACTCACTTTACTGCATACATTCAACATTTATTGAAGGCCCTTGTCAGTTCCATAAGACAAGAAGAAAAAAAACTAAAGGTATGAAGATTACCAAGAGAGTAACTTACTTAAGATTACTTAAGATTGTTGATTTATGTTATTTATTAGAATAAATAAGAGAATAAAGCAAAATGAGCATATATAAGATCAATATACAAACATTAATTGCATTTTTAAATACTAGCTAAACTTTGTTGTTTTTAAAACTGCATGACATTTAAAATAGCAATAAAAAAATATAAGATCCTTGGAAATAAATCTAACAAAAATTGTGCAGAACCTCTTTGGAGATATCATAAAACTTTATGGAGAGACATTAAAGAATACTTAAATTGTGAAATTTATCAGGTATACAGATTGGAAGATCCAATATCATAAAGATTTTAATCCTTCCCAATATGATCTATAGATCCAGTGCATTCTAGTAAAAAAATAAACAAAAAAACAACTGCAATAGAATTTTTAGAGACACGTGAAAAGTTGCTTCCATAACGTATATCAAAGAACAAAAAGCTAAGAATAGACAATGGGGTAGTAGGATTTGCCCCACCCACATCAATATTTATTATAAAGCTTTACTAATTGTGACAGTGTGGTATTGGTACGGCCTCTGTTATAAACAGAAAAAAAGCCTAGAAACAGATACACACATTTATCAATACATGATATATTACAGAGTTACTATTTGATAATGTTGCTGAGACCGTTATGTATGTGGGAAAAAATAAAATTGTGTCCCTACCTCATTCCATCTACAAAGATTAAAGGCTTATATGTAAAAGGCAAAACTTTAGAGCATTTAGAAGAAATGATAGAAGAATATCTTTTTGATAGTGGAATACGGAAAAAGTTTCTTAAATAAAAAAGCACTAAACGTCAAAGAAAAGATTAATAAGTTTGCCTATATTAAAATTAAAAACTTCTGTCTTTCAAGCAGTATAATAAAAAAAGTGAAAAAAATAACCACCCCTCCAGAAAAAAAAGGTGAGAAGATATTTACAATGAATATAACAAGTATATAAGGAAGATCTATGCATTTAAAAAAAAAAGAATAAAGAAAAACAGCTAAATAGATAAATGGATAAATGACATGAATAGGTATTTCCTAGAAGAAGAAACCTGAATGGCCAACAAACATTTGAGAAGTTGTCCAGCCTCATTAGCAACTAGGAAAATGTGAGCTGAGACCCCAGTCAAGTATTATTTTCCACCTATTAATTTTCAAAAAAAAGTCTGAAATACCAAGTGTTGGCAAGAATATGGATAAACATACACTTTATATACTGCTGGTGGGAATGCAAATTAGCAAGAACTCTTTCCAAAACAATTTGTCATTATCTTGTAAATTAAATGTTTACATGACCTGCAACCCAGCAATTCCACTCCTAGGTATATCCCCTCAGAGAAACTCTCTTCCAGGTGTGCACTGTGATAGAAATAAAAGAGTGTTCATTGCAGCACGGTCTGTAAAAAGATAAATTGGAATCATCCCAAGTGCCTGTTTATAGGACAGTGGAATTAGGTCATATTCACACAATGGAATGTTATGCAACAAGATGGATGAATCTTAAAAACCTAATAGTGAAAAAACAGGTTTTGGAATGATACATATGTGTGTGTGTGTGTATATATATATATGTATATATATGTATATATATATATATATATATATATATATATATATATATATACATATATATATATATATATATATATATATGGCTGCTATGAACATTGGGGTGCAAGTATCTTTCCAAATTAGTGTTTTTTACCTAGGAGTGGAATTGCTGGGTCATATGGCAGCTATATTTTCAGTTCTTTGAGAAACCTCCATACTGTTTTCCATAGTGGTTGCACCAATTTACATTCCTACCAACAGTGTACAAGTGTTCCCTTTTCTCCATGTCCTCCCCAACACTTGTTATTTGTGTTCTTTTTGATGATGGCCATTCTGACAGGTGTCAGGTGATATCTCATTGTGGTTTTGATTTGCATTTCCCTGATAATTAGTGATGTTGAGCACCTATTCATGTGCTTGTTGCATCTGCATTTTCTCTTTGGAAAAATGTCTCTTCAGGTCTTCTGCCCATTTTTTAATCAGATTGTTTGTTTTTGTGATGTTGCGTTGTATGAGCTCTTTATATATGTTGGATATTAACCCCATATTGGTCATATCATTTGCAAATATTTTCTTCCATTCAGTAGGTTGTCTTTTCATTTTGTCAATGGTTTCCTTTGCTGTGCAAGCCTTTAAGTTTAATTCGCTCCCATTTGTTTATTTTTGCTTTTCTTTCCTTTGTTTTAGGAGATGGATCCAAAAAAATACTCCTATGACACATGGGTGACCTGAAGGAGCGAGGTATGTGACCATATTGGCAGGGATCCTTCTAGACAAAGGTTGGTCAAGGGGAGAGTACAAGGGTTGATCACAAGTGTAGGCCTGAGCGACAGAATGAATGGAGGTAACATTTAAATTTTTTTTTTCCCTGCCTTTATTTTCTTATTTTTTATTTTTAAATTTATTTATTTATGGCTGTGTTGGGTCTTCATTTCTGTGCGAGGGCTTTCTCTAGTTGTGGCATGTGGGGGCCACTCTTCATCGCGGTGCGCGGGCCTTTCACTGTCGTGGCCTCTCTTGTTGCGGAGCACAGGCTCCAGATGCGCAGGCTCAGTAGTTGTGGCTCACAGGCCTAGTTGCTCTGCGGCATGTGGGATCTTCCCAGACCAGGGCTCGAACCCGTGTCTCCTGCATTAGCAGGCAGATTCTCAACCACTGCGCCACCGGGGAAGCCCATGGAGGTAACATTTAATGAGATGAAGACAGGTTTGGCCGGATGGATGGGACAGGAGTGTACGGGAAATTAAGAGTTTGGTTTTAGATGTGTTTAGTTTGAAATGCCCTTTAAGCCTCCAAACTGAAGGGTTGAGTAAACAATTGCGTAGATGAGTCTAGAAGCCAAAGTGCAGGTTGAGTTATATGGGATTGCAGGTCAAAGCACATGTGCAATTACATTAAAAATGGGTATAAGGCCAAATTTATAGCCACCTTAATGTAATACAGGTTAAAGTAACAATAAATATTCCTCACTAACAAATAATCCACTGATTTTGAAATATAAAATAAATTGCAAGAACAGTTTTCTTCCTAAGCAATTTGCTCTTGCAATTCATGTACAAGAAGCAAAGCTTCTGGTTCAGAGCTGTGGTCGGTCGCCTTTCTGCTGGTCATTTGAAACAGCAAAGCAGGGGCTTGTCAATGAGGCTTGACTGAGCAGAGGCGAGATCCTTTGTCTCACTGAGTCCGGTGCTTGCTGGCCTGGTTGAGCACAGCGTCCTGCTGTACCCAGCGTTTTCGAGGCATGAAGGCCGTGCAGGTTGAAGAGCCACAGCATCGTTGGAGCCAGTACTTTGACAAGCAGGTTTGCTCCTGCAGTGGGTTTTCAATGGAGCCAGCATAACAAGGAGGAAATTCTGCCAATTAGTGAATGACAATGGGCTATAGGGCAAGCCATGCCGAGACTCAGCAGCAATTGTACCTAGAGACCAGAACATTCCATTCCCTCTTTCCCTTTGCCTCATGTTCCTCAAATACCAATGTTTCATGTTGATGTTAAGTCCCCAGCAGCTCTCCCACAGCCTCAGCAAGGCCTTCCTCCTTCCCCCGTCCCTCGGGTTTAGATAACACTAGGGTAGGGGGATCAATGGATTTCAGTTAGGCTGAGCATTGTGATCTCTTGCCCAAATTTGACCCGAACAGCAGCCAAAACTTGAGATCTTGGGAACACCCAAGCAATGTGACACACTTACTTCAGAGTAGGGGATATTCTCATTCTTCCTATCTAGAAAGTGAGCATCATTTCTACATGCCTCTTAAAGATGCAATGATATATGCTTCAAACATCTGTCATCACAAGATGTTTAAATATAGGAGATAAATGATAAGTAGGCATTACTCATTTGGAATCAAGAAACTATGTATTATGTCCAGTGTACAGAATTTATAAATAAAACTCAGGTGTAAACTGAGGTTTCCATGACCCTTGAAGATCTCAAAGTTGACTCAAACTCAAATCCCCCTATTCTATGGCCAGTGACAGTCCAAAGTTGTCTTCATGATTTCAGTTAGTCCTAAAAGCTAAAACTCTTCCTGGTCCCCTCTATCCCTTATGTCTGTGCCCACTTGTGCTACCTCTCTCTTCTCCCATATCCACCCATACTCCAAGCTAAAACCTTTTACAGATTTTCACAAAAAATGACTCACCCCTGCAAAGCATCTAGTGGGTTTGGTAGCTTTCCTAGAAATTTGAAAGGGAACAGGGAGGGGGCCCATCGTGCACTCTATGGCTTTGGTCATCTCAACAGCTTTATTCCTCCTCTCTTTCCCTTCTTCACCTCCAGGGCCAAATGCAGTCTTTGCCGTGTTCATAGCAAGTTCTGGTTCTAACAGAAAGTGTGGCCTCTCTGGACTGTCAGGACCTCAGTTTACACAGTCATAAATATAACGTGCCTATCTTGTACTGACTTTGAGTCCCACTGAACTCTCACACATGACAGGTCCACCAGAGTTCTATATTGATATGTATTATAATCATCAAATGCAAATGGAGCCCCAAGGAACACAGACACACATGTTGCACAGATCTCCTCTGTTCACACATGCTCCCTTGTCTCATTGGACTTTACTTACAAAGCACACGTTCAAAGATGACAAGTTATATAAGACAATCAGGATGGCAACAGCAGTGCATTAAATCAAGTGTGCGGAACTCTTCTGAGCATGGTGTCTTGTGTGACTTTCTGCAGCCCTGGCTGATATCTAACAGAACGGTATGAGATACCAAACCAGAAATACTCAGCTAAGCTTCCCCTAAGTATCTGACCCATAAGAACTATGAGAGAGAATAAATATTTGTTATGCAGGAACAAATAGCTGATATATGAGTCTCAGTAAAATGCATACTCATTGATTCTAATTCAGGGTCAGGTCGTAGCCCAGGAATACGCATTTTAATACTAATCCCAAATGTCAGGGAAGTACAGATCAAAACCATAGTGAGCTACCACTTCACACCCACTAAGCTGGCTGTATTAAAAAAACCCAATAATAACAAGTGTTGGCAAGGATGTGTAGGAATTAGAATCTTCACATACTGCTGGTGGGAATGGAAAATGGTGCAGCCACTTTGGAAACAGTCTGGAAGTTCCTCAAGGGTTAACAGAGTGTTACCAGATGAGCCAGCGATTCCATTCCTAGATATGTACCCAATAGAATTGAAAACACATGTCTATAAAAATATTGTACACAAATGTTTATGGCAGCATTACTCATAATAGTCCCAAAGTGGATACAACCCAAATGTCTGTCGACTGATAAATGGATTTTTAAAAATATGGACTAGGGTTCAGTAGTAAAAAGAAATGCGGTACTGATACATGCTACAACAAAGATAAACTTTGAAAACATTATGAAAAGTGAAAGAACTCAGTCACAGAAGACCACATATTTTATGATTCCATTTATATAAAATGCCCCCAAATAAGCAAATCCATAGAGACAGAAAATAGATTAGTTGTTGCCTAGAGCCGAGGAGGTTGGAGGGAAATGGAGAGTGACTCCTAACGGGTGTGGGGTTTAACTGGGGAATGCCGAAAATCTCCTAAAATTGATTGTGTTGATGGTTGTGTAACTCTGTGAATATGGTAAGAATCATTGAATTGCACACTTTAAGCAGGTGAAATGTATGGTATATGAATTGTTTCTTGATAAAGCTATTATATAAAATAATAATCCCCAGATGACTCTAATGCCAGTGGTCCAGTTTTTACACTAGGCTGGTCCAATGCCAGTCTAGTCTTTTAAAGTTGATATTCATTTAAAATAAAAAGAATAACTATAATAATTCTAATTCATTTTCTTATGTTCACCACTTAAACCTTTCTAAAGAGAAAATATGACACTAGACAAGTGAAGCAAAACTTGGGATAAGACAGATCTTTAACTTCAGTCTGAAACGACTTTTAAACTATCCAGCTGTCTTGGCAAAGAACAAAAAGCATGACAGTAGCTGTGAGGATTGAAATGAACTCTTGAGAAGAGAACAAGTGTGTCAGTAAGAGAAAAAAACATTCATAGTTCCTCTTTAGAGGCAGTGAAGAGGAGCTTTAATTTCTCCACGAAGTGGCTTCTTTGCTTGTTCTCAAGACACCCTGTCTCGGCCTGGCCACCATGAGTGTCATTCATTTTGCTTTTTCTCTGAGATTACTTACAGTCTCTTCTCCTAGCTGGGACGGGTTGACAAGACACAGGATGCACCTTACAATTTCAGTGACAGCAGTTTTTATTCTAATTTGGTGTCTGTCAATGCCTAGCATTTTGCCTTTTCTCTGTAGAGCTTGCAGACACAGTAATTATTTAATTGCTCAAGCTCTCTTTGTCATAGGCAGGGTTTGAGCTCTACTGAAGCCAGGGATGAAGCTACGGAGAGGAAACGAAGAGGTTCTCTGTGCTGAAGCGCTTCCCTCTGGAGGCGTGCACAGTCCTCCCTTTCTCTTACAAAATGGGGATGGTCAAAAATTGCCCAGTTTCCACTCTCAATTCCTTAACCGTAAGATTGAACTCTTAAACTGTGATCTTTAAAAAAATTTTGGCTTCTATACAATGTGTAGAAACACTTGACTATATATATATTTCTCATGTAACTCATAAATTGAGAATGGAATCATTTGTTGGGAATTCAAAGATCCCTTTTTAAACATCTAAGGTGACCAATATCATTTGAAAGACTATGAACGAGAGTTGTAACTAGGGAGAAAAGCATATTCTCACGATTGTGCTAGTTATATCAAAGATGTGCTATGGATTTTCTGAATTTATAATATATGCCACTGTATTCATGACTGAAATTTCATCTGAAGAAAAAACAGGAAAAAAAACTTGATTTCAGCCCTGACCACCTCCCAGGAAGGGACTGTGCATTATTTATGTTAACACTAAGCCCAGATTGCAGCACACTGTTTGGAACATAGCTGGTGCTCAGTAAATGTTGGAGTTTACAGAATTACCTTGAGAGCTTCCCTGCTCCCCTTTGGGCACCTCCCTCTTGCTTCCATCCTTCCCAAATCATGATTCTCCAAGTGCTGCATGTGTTGCCTTGTATGGCCTTGTCTCTAACATAATCCCCTCCATGGCTAGATGCCTTATAACAGGGCCTCATCGCATTTCATTGAGTGCTGTGTGCTATGAATTATAAGGCAGCAAGATCATTTTTTAGGAATGTCTAGAGTTTACCAATTTTTCAAACTCTCTTGCTGGGAGAGGGGGCATATCCATCCCCAAAGAGTTCTGTTAGATCAGTTCCATTTAGCTGTAGAGCCATTAATTTGAGGAAAATTCTTGGGTCCTTCCCAGTTCTGCTTCAGGAAGCAAACTCTAGAGCTCATGAGAGAGTCTAGTGGGTCGAGGAAGGGAGGAATAGTGGGGCTACAGAAAGTAAAGAGCCCCAACAAGCAGCACGAAACTCCCTGGAACATACCCTGTTAATTGATAAGATCTGCTGATTTAGCCAAGGGCAATGCAGAGGGCTCTGGGGCTCCACATGGCCCAATATGGTGGAGCTGCCAATCAATCTGTTAATTTCAGGTACCTATAAGCCTGCAGGATAAATTTTCTTCTTAAAGACCCTTTGTCCCTCATGAGGAGGATTCCACAAATGGGATTGTTATCGTCGAAAATTTACAAAGGTAATGGAGAGCAAGCAACAGTCAGAGGCTGAAATAGAATTTTTCAGCTGCCACCTTTTCTCTCTGCATCAGTTTATGAACGAGGCCCTCATTAGTCCTCATCAAATGGGAGAGGCCTGGAGAGTGGCTGATTTTCTGGGGGCCTCCTAAATCTCTAACAATGGAAAAATAAATCACCACTTCCTTAGTAGGAGAATCAAGTGGACTGATTGGAATTTTTAAAGTCATTTCCTTTTTTTAATTCTTTTCAGGAAAACACAGGGCAATTTTGCCACTTAATTCTAGAGACACTATATTTAAATGAACAAGAAGAAATTAGCAGAGTTTAAAAGAAAAAGAGCAGCTTTGGTTTTAAATATTTTCAAAGCAAGCAAAAACCACAACAAAGCATGTTTTCAGCACCATGAAAACATAGGTTCCTAGAGGTAAAAGATAGTCCAGTCTTTGTACAGATTTCCCTGTCATGCTTTGTACTGCACGGGGCTGGCTTCAATGTGTTCTTTGTTTCTTTTCTCAGAAGCCCTGTCTCTAGTCTTTCACCTGGAGACTGGAAGAATTTACCTGATGTTGACTGAGGGAGCAATTCTTAGGAAGCAGAACTTGAAATTGTGGACACAAAATGAATCTTTAGGGACCAAACTTCCCTTCCTGAAGCTCAGTCTCCTCATCTGTGAGATGAAAGAGTCCCACGGTATCTTTAGGTTACCTTTATATTCTAAGTCTAATGATGATGACAGTACTACACCTATTAGTTTAACTTTCCCAGTTCACCCTTAACTTCCATTTTATTCTTCTGTTGGAGTACATTTTAAAGAATGAGGGCTTTGAGGTCAGTAAACCTATGTTTAAATCCTCATTTGGCTCTTTGCTAGCTGTGTGACCACTGACCAGTTACTTAATCTTTCCGAGATTCAAATTGCCTCTTCTGCAAAATGGCAATACTAATATTGTGGTGATGATTGAACAAAATAAGCTATATACAGTCATCTTGTAATATCCACAAGGGATTGGTTCCAGACCTGCCTTGAATACCAAAATCCATGATGTTCAATTACTGTTATTTGTGATTCTGCATCCATGGATTCAACCAACCTCTAATTGTGTAGTTATGTAGTACTTAATGAAAAAAATCTGCATATAAGTGAACCCGAGTAGTTCAAACTCATGTTTTTTGAGTCACCTGTACTGTGTTATGGACTGAATTCAACCTAAAATTCATATGTTTAAGTCCCAACCCCCAGTACCTCAGAGAGTAACCACGTTTGGAGATAAGGTATTAAAAGAGGTGAGTAAATTCAAATGGGACCCTTATGGTGGGACCTTAATCCAACGTGACTAACGTCCTTATAAGAAGAGGAAGAGGAAGATACACCAAGGATACTTGCACAGAAAAAGGGCCATGAGGACACAGAAAGAAGACAGCCATCTATAAACCAAGGAGAGAGGCCCCAGAAGAAGCCAAATCTGTTAACACCTTGATCTTGGACTTCAAGCTTTCAGAACTGTGAGAAAATAAGTTTCTGTTGTCAAAGCCACCTAGTCTATGCTATTCTGTTATGGCAGCCATAGCAAACTAATACAACTTTTACAGTAACTGTACCACAGTCCACTTTTAAATAAATAGTAGCACTATTACCATTTGACAAACATTGGTTGAGTGCCTACACTGTGCTGGGCCTACTAAGAGTGGGGGGCTGGAGGGGTAATGAAAAACACAGCCAGACTCTTTCTAAAGAAGCTCATAGTCTATAGAAAGTCAATATATTAGCAATTAATACATTATAATGTGATTAATACTGTAATGAAAACATGTTCTTTACTTGTTTTTCAATTTTCCTCCTTTATTATATAACCTAAATGGTTATCCTTAATTTTATTAGAACGTCCAACCAATCCTAATTACTTTTTTCTCATCTCTTCTTTTCCTATTCAACTCTACCTGTGCCTGAAGCGATTTTCTTTTTTCTACTTGGGACCACCTGAATTCTCTATTCCTTACCTTCATTATTCCAATCGTTCATTTGTAATTTTTAGACCCATCACTAATTCAGTTACTGGTTTCTTGGAGTCATCTGCCCAGTCAATTCCAATTGCTCTGAATAGCATCTGTACATTTCAATGTGATATAGCTAAGTGATGGCTTTCCTGGCTCCTCAATTGCATTAGGTTTCCATGACAACACAAGCTTCCATTGATAGTTTTAACTTCTTTAGCTCTGAATTCCAAGTTGTCCCCACCCCCTTCCCCATTACTTTACTTCAATGCAGTATTTTACTGTGGGTTGCTCTGTAATTTTCTCCATATGGTTCTAAGCCCATGGTGTTTTGAATGTGCAGGTGAGGTTCTTTTTAGACACAAAATTAGTTTTATCTGGTATGGGTCATTTAGATTCCTGACAACTGTTGACAGATGTGCAGGAATATGCTGACTGAAATTACCCACTCTCCAGCTTTTGCACACTCACACGGTCACATTCATATTCAAGGATAATTGATGGGTGTGTCACAATATTCATTAAAATTATGACCCATCTTGTCACTTAGGAAGGGTCTGTCACATATGTATGAACAAACCTCTATTTTCAGCACTTTATGACTTTTCTATAAAAGAATTATTGTGGAATGAGAAGCCCAGAATGTCTCTCAGCTCAGAAACATTTTTTTCCCACTCTCTTTCTAAACTGTAGTATCAATTTCTCATTATTTCTCCTTCTGGGAAGTTGAGAATGACTTAGTTTAATGGTTTTCTCAATAAGTCACACATGAATTCTGTAGCATTTTTGCCTCTTTGGAGTTTTCTCATGTACTTTGTGGAATTAGTACCTGAAGATATGGTGTAAATTGAAAAATCAAAAGAGCAACTATATCAATTTTTAGGGTAAGTGGAGGAAATCAACAACTGAAAAAGTAGCAAAGGGCCTTGAAGCATGTGCACATGGTCAAAAACATGTAAAAGATTCAACTGGATTCCTTCCAACAGTCACACAAAATGTGTGAAAAGCTAAGGAGTAGAGGGGGCTGAAGAACTGAATCAAGGTTGACAAGAAAAGGGAATTGTCAGTGGAATGTTCTCTTACAACTGCTTTCCATGACTCTTCATCTTAATTGAGGAATCATATTCTCTAGCCTTCTGGTGTCAACCACTGTGACCCTTTGCTCTCTTGTCCCCATTCCCAGTGTCTACCATATTTCTCCATTTCTCTCTGTATAGCCACTGTGATACTCAAGCTTCTTATCCCCTCACCACTAGATTCCTCCCTTTGCCTCTCAGCTTTCCCTGAGCCTGCCATTCCCTGCTCTTCCTCTGTAGTATTGTTAACTGAGATAATGCTTAATGCACTTAAAACAGTGCCTGGGACATAGTAAGTATCATAAAAGGTACTGTTATTCATCACCTCCAACCTAACCATCAAAAACATTTCTTCTTTTATATTTTCCACATGATTGTGAATCTTGTTTATTCCATACTCCAAACCCAAACTCTTTGGCTGAATATCTAAGGCTCACTCTTAATAGGCCTCATTATACCATTTTTAAGGTCATCACTCAGTGTCGTAGCCTCTGACCCCATTAGATTAACATGTGGCTTCTGTTTAGGTCTTCATTATCCCTGCTCTGGTAACATTTATGTCATTCTAGCTTACATTATGCATCATCATTTTATTCCTCTATTTTATTCCTCTATGCACACTCTGCAGTAGGTATTATCACCCCCATTTTACAGAATAAGAAATTTAGTCTTAGAGAGGTTAAGCAATTTATTAAAAATGACATAGCCAAGACATGAACTTGAACCAGAACTTGGACCAGATCTATGCAAACTCTTTGGACTTCCCCAAGTTTTCTTGACTAGTTTCAGAGACATCAGTCTTCCTCTCTGCTAATCCTCTGAGGCCATAGTCTTATGTTGTCTTTTTTTTTTTTTTTTTTTTTTCTATGTTGGATGGTTTGTTGTCCCTATTATAACCTCCTCAATCATTTAGTCCCTGTATGTAGTGGAGACTGGTGTATCTTTCTTTTAATTATCATAGTTGTCTGGATTAGCACTTTGGGTGGAGGTACATGAACAAATGATTAGTACTGGGAGTACTGGGCTTTCACCTCTATCTTTTTTTCTGAGTACTCAGCAAGGAGGTTCCTGCTAAACTCAGTGACTACGTGTGAGGTGAAAAATACTAAAGTGCTGAACCAAATCTTCTGTCTGGTGGCAGTCACCTCTCCTGGTTGAGTGTGCTGCACGCGGCCAGCTTCCCTGAATTATAAGCAGTATGCGACGGAAGAAGCTGGAGGGAAGGTCTATGTGATGCTGGCTTTATGTTCCCATGACTGTTACAGGGAATAGTCAACTCCTTCGCAGATCTCAGTGAGAATGGAACCAAGGCTTCGGTACTAACTGGGGACTTTGAATTAAACAGCAGACCACTCAGGCATGGGCTTTGTGTCCTACCATGAATTGAGTTTCTCTAAAGTCTTACCTCTACGTAAATGTCACTAATCTAGGATATGCTAAAAAATGTAGCCTATAAGATAGGAGATTCTACGTGGAGTTGGAATTGATGCATTGTCAGCTCCAGAAAGCAAATGCAAACTTGTGGCGTGAAGGTAATGCCTGCGACTGAATGTCTAAAGAGGTTTTAGTGGCATGCAAAGGCTAAAGGGCTAACCTTCACATCTGCCACCCAACTGGGGCTTTCTAGTTTTGTTGACTTTGGTCCCCCAGTATTCTATAGCAGGCTGGAAGAGACTGGCTGCAAGCTACCGGTAACAAGGCTCATTGCTCTGCTTCCTCCTCAAGAGACAGAAGGAATCCTCACGGGCTTTCCAACTATGGGGCCAGGTGTGTCCTTTAAAAGGAGAAGAGAGGAGGTCAAGGGTAAGCATTAAATCATGTTAAAGTCAGAGTGTAAGTTCTGACTTGTGATGATTAACTCCACTGGCGATCAATTTAAATGAACTCAACCAGACAGGAAAAGAGAATTTTGATGGAATCACTTAAATAGTAAAAATTTCAGGAGCTGCTGTATGAATTTTAAAGGGAACTTGAATGCTTCGTATCCTCAGAGCATTGTTTTGCTTTCTGCTGCTGATGTCTTGGTCCTTTGGAAGATAAAGTGAATGCTTTGGTTAGACTGCATGTGTTCTAGTCCCTGAAAAGTTGGGTTTTATCTTTGTATCACATACTGCTGTGAATGAGAATAAGTAAATCTATCTTGCTTTTGTAGCTACAAATCAAGAAAAAGGTTTGACTGTGCACCTCATCAAGAAATATATTTATTATATCTGCTGCTTCTAACCAGCTACCCTGGCTGCTTCCATTATCCTCTTGTAATGCTTTCTGTTCTCAGCTTTTAATTTTTTTTCTTTTGTAGGCTTACGTTGAATCCCTTGTGTTACTGTGTTATTGGAATGTTTCCTTGTGTTATTGGAATGTTTCTTTATGAAGGATTCATGAGTAGTGCGTGAAGTAAAATCAGAATACTAATGCTACTTATTCTATTTTTACTCACTCATAATTTTCTTTTGGGCTGAGCCTTTGTATTTTGATCAATTTTTGCTCTCAAATTCTCAGCTAAATTTATTAATCTCTTTTGTGCATGAATAGATCTCTAGTGGGAGATGTAGCTACCAACTTGAGAAGGACTAAAGCTTTTAAACTTCTGGTACGGCTTCATGGCTGTGAGTAGTTCTAATGGATTTGTCAAATCCTAAGGAATTTTGTAGGTTGTATATTGTTTTAGAACTCTGATTTCAGGTGAAAATATATTTGATCATTTTAACTCACTGGCTTCAAACTACACTATGAAGATTTCATCCTGACCCATTTAAGATTGCAAAAGACCGTGACATACCGCATTTGGGCTCTTAAATTGGCGTCCTCATGACTATTTATATCACTATTGTCATATTCTTTTAATTATTCTCCAAAACTAGTTCTTTCATTATTTGTTCTTTATTAAAGAAACACAGTAGAAAGTGAAGGAATTTTTATCAAACAACCACTCTTTTATTCAACCAGCTTTTCCAAGGGTCCTTTTTTTCCTTCTGTGCTTTTGGTTGCTCTTCACTTCAACTTTGAACACTACTGAACTGAAACAAGGTTTTCCAGGCTAAGAACCCATAACTCGCGGACAGTTGTACACATCTCCTAGTCAGGAGACAATTCTCCAAGGGATGAATGGTCCAGCAGAAGGACAGTTACCACTGAACAAAGGGAAAGGGGAACTAAAGAGTCGCTATTATGGCGGCATTAGATACATTAAGTGAAGCGAGCTGTCCTAGAAGCATAGATCTTCCCTTGCATTTCTCTTTGATGATTTATGATATGGTTACGTTGAGTGTCCTTGTGGCCTCATATGCAGCAGACATTACTTTGATTTTCTTTTTTTCGAGCTTCATTTCATTCCACAGAGCACAATCCAAAAAAGCCAGAGAGGCTCCTATTCAATGCACTGTAGTCCATTTAAGCTAGCTCCCTTCTGGTTGACAGAGAACGGGGAATTTGGGCTGGCAAATTTTATCTGGTAGAACAATGATAAACAACATTAGACAATTATTACCTTTACTGGAATACTCCTTAACCCCCAATATCATGTGATACTTTTTCTTTCACATGCTTTTTCCCACTTATAAAAATCAGAGAACTATGCATTGAAGTAATTTTTGATTCCTTTATCTCTTCAACTGAGCCAGATATTTTCAAATACATCATTATATTATTTAAATTTCAATATTCCTAAGAGATAGATATAGTCACTAGATCCATTACAGAAACTTACACACATCACATACGTGGTAACTGGCAAGATTAGAATTCAAGCCAGAGCAGTCAGGATTGAAACTCAAAAGTCATATACTTTCTATTACATGATGCTAAAATCTTGCTGAGTTTCCCTATATAATACACACCATTAATAAAAAGAAGATATTTTCTATACCAATAACTTGTCCTGGGCACTCTACCTTTAAAAACTCAAACTCAAGTTATATTTTTGCACTCTGGCCCTTACACTCATTCTTTTCCCAACTGAAGGATTATAGTCAAGCACAAGGATAAAGGTCACCTTAGGACAAAAAGGAAGGGCCTGTATTTATTTTAACTGATGTAGAAACATTTCATGTCCAATTATAAGCTACTATTCAAGCCAAAGGAAAAAAACAGTTATTGTTTTGATGGCTTACTATGACATTATGAAGGAAATCATCAAATCACATGACTCACAAAGAAAATGGCATTCTTTTACCAGATGGACAGTAGCAGCATATAATCAGAATTCTGAGATCAGATCTTTTCCCCACTTTGGAATGCAATTATGGGTCTGAGTCACGTTTGTTTTTAGTTTCTTTCTTCTTTCAACTTCAGAGATTCTAGTCAGCGGTTTAACATCTAAAATTTATGAGTTTCTTTTTCATTGAGTAAAAGAGAACATTTTAATTTGTTTATTGACCGTACTAACCACTCCAGTTAGTGTTATATTTGATACTTTAGCTGGATTTCCTTGTGTCTTAGACTGGATTCTTCCAGAAGCAGACCAGAGGCAAGCATTTGAGAGCAAATAGTTTATTTGGGAGGTGATCCCAAAACGCGCCAGTAGGGAAGTGGAGAAGTGAGACAGGGAAGGAAATAAAGCCAATAAGAGGTGTGTTTATGAAGGCAGTTACTACAGTGAGCAACCTGGTGCTACTCCACGAACTGCTTGTTACCAGTTAGCAACGAGATAAATCCAAAAGTTGAGACCAAATGTTTATAAACGCTTATAGCAAGTTGACATTGTCATGAAATACACATTGATTTTTATGGTATTTTACAAAAATATTGGTCAGAAACAAACAAAAAACTGGTACCTCACAACTTAAGGGTTGAGAAGCATTGGTATACAGCAGATGCCTCAGCATTAAGTCACCCACCCCAGAGGGTCTGAGCTGTGATGCTTGTATACCCAGGCTGCTAGTACCTGTAGCCCTGCTCCTGGAAGGGGTAATACCTGGTCTGTCTCCATCTGCTGTGCATGTGGGCAGAGTAGGCAAAGAGATGCAGGTGCTGGCTTTTGGAAATTGGGTAGGGCACTTTTCAAAAACTGAAAACAATCAGTAAGTTATTCCAGAAGTGATCATATGGCCAGGGCATGAAAACCAAAGGGATTAGCTGGGCTGATACTTATTGAACATCTCTGAAAACATATGGCAATTTAGAACTCAGTATTCAACAAAAAATGACTTTCTAGTAAGGAAGGTAAAATAAAAACACTTTCAGATTAAAGAAATCTAAGAGAATTCATTGCCAACAGAACTTCAGTGCAAGAAACGCTAAAAGAATTTCTTTAGCCTGAAGGGAAATGATATAAGAAGACAATGTGGATCTTTGAGGAGTAAAGAATATCAGAAATGGTAAATATCTTGGTAAATATAAAATATTTTTTCTATTTAATTTTTAAAAAACAAATAGGACTATTTAAAACAAAACATCAGAACATTGTCTTGTGATTTTAAAATGTATTTCAATATAATATAGATAACAACTATAGCACCAAGTTTGCCAAAATTA
Organism: Balaenoptera musculus; assembly: GCF_009873245.2. Classification (NCBI taxonomy): domain Eukaryota; kingdom Metazoa; phylum Chordata; class Mammalia; order Artiodactyla; family Balaenopteridae; genus Balaenoptera; species Balaenoptera musculus. Next base: position 71,962,473 of record NC_045790.1, read on the forward strand.
AAGAAACCTATATGATTTTAAGGTTTCTATGTATTATGTGAAGTAATACAACATTAACTTTATGTAGACTGTGAAAAGTTAAGGATGTATACTATTATTCCTGGAACAACTACTAAAAAATTGCAGAGTTGCAATGGCAATAATAAGTTAAAATGGAATTATTTGAATGATTCAAATAATTCCCTTTATTAATGCTACCAAGTTCCATCTATGTTGTCACAAATGACAGAATTTCCTTCTTTCTCATGGCTGATTTCCTCCTTTTTCATAAACCAGCTGGTTTTGAAAGGAAAATACATGTTGAAACTTTCTAAAAATGGAGAGCAATATATAAAATGCCTGGGAAACCAGAGAAAATATTTATTTATTAATAATTTTTGAGAGATTCTTCAATAGCAAAAGACATTTAATCTATTTTATTTTAGATATTTGCCCAGAGTCTATTAAAGCGTGAATTCTTTGTGAAGTATCCCCTAGCGCAGAATTTTTTCAAACATGGGATTATAGGTATTTCATCTTTGTTACCTATACATTTTTAGTTTTATTTGAGGAGAATAGAGTTGAATAAATAACTAATATTTTGAGCTGATAAAGTAGTTTGGAGAAAGCAGAGCTTTCCTGTCTTTACATTCTGAATTTAAAATGTTCAAATATAAACCTTAACAACACTCCTGGACATCAGCATAAGCAAGATAAAGTGAGGGTCTTTATTTAGTAACTGAAGCCCCATAGTTTGGGTTTGAACAACATTCTACAAGTGACCTTCTGATACACTATAGTTTATTTTTGGGTTTTAAATTTGATGTTAGATGTAAAATTAAAACCACGTGTGCATCACATTATATATGTTTACACAGTGAAAGCATAAGAGAGAACTTTCTTAAAATGGGAGATATACAAACGTGAACCTTATGACGATTTACCAGCTGTTCAAGGGTATGAGAGAAGGTGGTGGGATTTTAGACCTCAGTGTTTCTGGGGGCTCATTCAAATTCTAAAATTAAATGACTGTTATTCCAAGTTTGTTTACTCTAACGTGGATGTATTCACCGTTATACTGTGCATGTTTATTTCTCTGCTGCCTTCTACGTTCTCTGCCCCAAAGACCTCTGCTCTTCATGTCTGGTTGTCTTTGTCCCTGGGAATGTTTGATCATCTGTCCCTTGCTCTCCCTTTCATGTCTAGTGCTTTAAGGTTCCTGCTCGAGCCCCATGGTGGACAGACAAATCCAGAAATGACCAGCAGAAGCAGCAGGAAGTGAGGGGTATAAGAGGGGAGCAATAAATAAAAGTAGCCTCTTTTAACTTCACAGTGTATTGGACTAAGCAAAGTGAGATGAAAAAGGCTCTAAATGGGGCACAAGGACCTTGTAACTACCTATCAGTTATTAGTGAAATGGGAGTAATTTGTCTCCTGCATGAAAGGAGTTGGCTTCTGCAAGGTTTCTTGCAACACTTCCAAAAAGTGTCAGTGCCACTTTTTTTACAGACACTGACAGCTCCCATGCTGCTTCCTGGTTGTCCAACTTTATTCATTGACAAAATTTACATACCCTATGCCCTATTCCCTCATAATCCTTATCTCTCATGTTAGCTACTGTGACAAATTATCCTAGCAATGAGTATGTATAGTTAACGTATTATCCTTTCTCAGGGAACGTGTTGGCCTCCCATAAAAGGGTCTTATTCTCTTCTGTCTGCTCTCTGGAGGGCAGGCCACTGAGGGAGGCATTTGGAAGCCCTCTGAGGACCTTTGATTGCATTGGGTGGGCAGTTGCCCATCCTGACTACCTTTAGGTACCAGTTTGAGGAGTGCACACCTCCGCTGCCCATCGCTGCTTCTTTTGTACTCTCCCAAATAACACTACTATCCAGTGCAGCTGCTGGAAGGGCAAGGGAAGGATGTGACTTGCCAAGGATGCCCTCTTCTGAGTGGTATTGACAGTGGTGCAGTGGCAGAAGGGACCCATGAACCACATGTGAGTCCTAAGTACCAAAAAGCACAGTTTTAATGTCAAAGCCCAAGATCTAAAGCTGGTAAAGGCAGAGCCTAGATTGCAAACCAAACTTTTCCACCTGGAGGTAGCAGCACATCTAGTTTCCTATACTATTGATTTATTTTCTCTACAACAAAGGAGAAGCAGTAAGAGGAGGGTAGAGGATACCCAAAGGGAATGAAGCTGGGGAGGGTACTTGGAAACGTACAAAAGGGACATAAAAATAGAAAAGAGAAATTCTTGGATATTCAGATTTTTCAACAGACTAGTAGTGAGGATTGTTTTAGACAGCACATCTTGGCAGCCAGATTTCATGCTGGTAGGTAATGTTGACTTTCAGCTGCACCAAACAGAAACAATGTGCTCTCCAGTCCTCATCAGTGGTAAAGCCGGGAGCAGGTGAAGACCTCCGTCATCTCACCTACATGTGTGAGAGGTAGCTAATGCCACCAATGCAGGGCAGCCGTTCCCAGGGCTTTGCAAGCACAGCCTCTCTGGTGTAAACAGGTTGGATCTTTTCCCCTTCTGTGCTGAGCTAAAAATAAAACTACCTGACTCCCTGCGAGAGCCCCATGGCCAGCTGCCTGCCATCTATTAGTGGAAAAGACTGGGTAAGAATAATTGCTCGTGCTTCCTGTGTTTTGATCAAAATGGCCTGAATTTAGATTTTCAAGTTCAGTATTGTATTTCCGTACAGAGAACTCTACTCCAGGCTCTCCTCCCATCCCCTCCTGTCTGTCTTCTCTGTGTTTCAAGTGAAGAGATACGTTGAAGCACCGGGAATGGATTTATGGGGCTGGCTATCACTATGACTTCAAGATGCAAGTAATTTATTGAAGCCCTGTGGTCCCCTGGGAGTGGGAAAGGCTGGTCAGTGCTGAAGAACCGTAGCAGGCCTTGTTTCCTTTTCATTTATGGGACGACTGGAACGCTGCCTCCTTAGCTTGGCTGAGGAGGAAGTTGTTAATAACTAGGTTTTCTGGTATGGACTCTGTCTGTATCGGGTCGATACATTCTTTGTCCAGATGTTGCTAAGGCCTCAAAACGTACTGATAGCCTTCAATCTGATGGCATTGCTGGCAGAGCCAGCTTGTGACATTCACCCAATGCATGAGTTGTTCCGAATCTGGTTTCTGTTTTCCCACCTTCTCTCCTAGTCCCATCACCAACCCTTTTCTCCATTAATCTGCTCACCAGCCCTTAGGCATGTTGGAGACATTCCTACCTCCAAACACTGGTTCACAACGTCACTCCTACCTGGGCTGCCTCTTTCATTCTCCCTCTCCCTCTCCCCCCCTCTCTCCGTATGTCCTCTGCTTCTCTCTATTGTATTTACTCTTTAGGGCTCAGCTCAATCCCCTCTTTCTCTGGGAAGCCTCTCTTTCCCTGACCCTCTTTAACTTTGTTTCCCAAAACGAGGTCCATGTGCTCACATCATCAGCATCATGTGGAAGCTTGTTCGAAGTACAGATTCTCTGGCCCCACCCCAGATCTACTGAATCAGATGCTGCCGTTTAAAAGAACCCCAGGAGATTTATAGGAACATTAATTTTGAGAAGCACTGTTCTAAAGCACCTACTGCCTAGCTCATTTGGCATTTAGCAGCTGTCTCCCCAAATAGATCCTAAGCTCTTGAAGAGAGTGACCCTGGGTTCTAGCTCTTCGTGTCTGCAGCGCCATGCTTACAGTGGCTGGTGGTTCACTCTCATATAGTCATTCAACAAACATGCAGCTAGGCACTGAACTTGGCTCCAAGGATATTACTTGGATCACTTTCTTTTAAATTTCCAGATGTATCTTTCTAACCAAGTTCTATTGCCCTGGGGTCTCTACACCAACTAAAACAGTGGGCTTTAGTGCTTTATAAGAAAGGTGAATTCCCCTTTTTCTAGAAAATTAGAATATTTTCTGAGTGCATTGCAAGATGATCAATGGGATTTTCCAAATTCATGTTCTCATTAGCACCTGAGGCCTAGCTGGCTTAATCATGGAACCCTTTTATAAGTTATAGGGTAGAGAAAATTCTAGGTACAGTGTAAGGAAAAGGGACACTTCTAGTCCCTGGCAGTCTCAGTGAATTATGAGAAGAAGAAATTGGAGGTAGGGAAACAGGTTATGAGACATGTTTATCTTGTCGTCCCCACTCTTAGCCTCAGTTCTGTAGCAGGGAGGTAGTGTAGATAAAACCAGGGGAAATCCAAGAGCAGAGAGGCTTTTGTTTCACTCTCCACTTGGGACTTTCAAAGCAGGAGAGACCACAGTGTCACTTTGCCCTGCAGGATCAGGAACCAAATGGAAATCTCAGCCTTACTTCAGGGAAACTACCACTTCAGAGCTAAGGAGGGTTGCACTGAGCAAGTGGAGATGTCTGGTATAAAGGAAGCAGACCTTGAGGTACATGAGCAGTGGACACAAAGAGGATACCCAGGGACAGGACTGAGGTGTAAAAAAACAATTAAAATTTTAGTAGTCAAGAGCTGGTATCTCACTCCATGGTCATCTTGCTGCTTCAGCATCCATTGCTTTCTTTCATATGATCCAAGATGGCTGCTCCAGCTCCAGTCATCATGTCTGCATTCCAGCAAGGTTTGATCTAGTGAGAACTTAACAAGCATGAGAAATGTATTTAGTCATTTAATGAAATGTTTTTCTATGTCCTTTTTAATATTTATACTTTATTTAATTTAATTTATTTATTTATTTATTTATGGCTGTGTTGGGTCCCCGCCTCCGTGCGAGGGCCCTCTCCAGCCGCGGCAAGCGGGGGCCACTCTTCATCACGGTGCGCGGGCCTCTCACCATCGCGGCCTCTCTTGTTGCGGAGCACAGGCTCCAGACGCGCAGGCTCAGTAATTGTGGCTCACGGGCCCAGCCGCTCCGCGGCATGTGGGATCTTCCCAGACCAGGGCTCGAACCCGTGTGCCCCGCACTGGCAGGCAGACTCCCAACCACTGCGCCACCAGGGAAGCCCCTCTATGTCCTTTTTAAAGATACAGTTAGTAGATAGTAAGGTTTAACAATTAATATTCTGTTAAATTAAGAATGCCACAAACCAGAATAAATCTTAATCTAAAAGGAATTATGCATGCATATAGAAAAAGGAAATGAGGAATAGATGTGGAATAAGGTAGAATGACATATTTAACATGCAGCCCAAAAGTTTGGTTTATGGACAGAAATTCAGATGTCTGAAACGTTTTATACAAATTTGGCTTGGTTCCTAAGAGACACAGAAAATTCAGATAACTCATGTTTAACTTCTCCAGTGTTTGGGGAGGAATGAAGTCAACAGCAGATGCCCCAGTGGTGTACATGTGATGAAAACTGAGTAACAGTTTCACATGATGGCAGGTCTGTACACCTTAAATTAAATTGCTGAGCTGAATCAAAGACAAAAAAAATGTAATCCTACAAAGATGAAAATAAATTGTTGATCCTTTCTTATTTTCTCCTGAGAGACTCTATAACAAACCATTATTTTTCTTCCACCCATCTTCCCAATTTTTGCTCCTCGTATTTTCATAAGTTAATAGAGGAAAATACCATCGGCATCTAAACTAATTTGGTCTAGTTGTTGCATGGATTAAATAGTCAACTAACACAAGAGTGATTTAAAGTCCATCCCACCCCTTTTTGTATTCCCTGATGAATGATTTGACAAGATGCCACCAAGGCAGCTCAGTTTAAAAGAATAGTATTAATGTGGACACAAAACCAAGAAGCTCAGTGACGACCATCAGCCAAAGTACATCTGCTTTTCACATAGTGAACACATCCATTTCCAACCGTTCCTAATTTATGTGTGACATACTGATATGAGGTTTATTAATGGAAAAGGTGAATTTGACTGGCCTTCTAATACAATACACACAACCAGTTATGTAGAAATGTATTCAAACAACACTCCTGTTTTGTTGAGAATAGAAAAGGAATAATGAAAAGAATAATTGGGGGATAAAGTACAGTGGAATAGTGAATAAGACAATGTTCTGAAACTGTAAAGAAAAGCAAATTGTAAATAAAGCAGTGGGCCCTCCAGGACCATCAAGAGAGAATGGGGAAGATGGAGAAAGGCTATTTCCAATATCAGGATTTATTCGATGAGTAAAAAAAAACAATAATTATATTAAAAACAAAGAAAATCACAAAATGACACCAGTTAACAAATTAAAGATCAGTATTCTGACCCACTATCTTATAGGACATGATAAATTTCAAAGAAAGTACCTGACAATCTCAGATGTGGGTGAGGAGGTACATCTTGTTGCTAATAGACCTCAAGTGGTGGCATTTCGATGTGATAATTTAAACACCCTCAGTTTTACTTACTTTATTTGGTTGGAGTATCAGAAACTCTAGCTCATCGATGCTGCAAATACAGTTGGAGGTAGGGTTGCTGAGTCACACAAACTAAACTCACAGAGGCTGTTATTTATAAACATAATGACAATTTAATAATTTACAAGGAATAACATAACTCGCATGAGGAGTAGATTATTCATTTTAACCTGGAGAGCCCATTTTCTTCCTATGACAAAGCCATACAAAGAGGAAAATAAAATTCAAAAGGTTGCTACACAAATACGGAATAAAAAAGTTCATCGTCATTAGAAATTTAGAACCCGGTACATCTATATTCACAACAGGGATTAACTGCAAAGTGGGTCTCTTCTTGCCAAGACACTGTCCTTTTTTAGACATTGCTTTTCTGACTTTTTTTTTCTTTTCTGACTCTCTCTTGTCTCTGTGTTAGTTCTGACTTTCCTCCCTACCCTTCTGATTGATGTATTCTTTCTTTAGATATGATAATAACATCAATGAGGTATTATTATTTTTGTTGTCATCATTGTTAGTCTGTTCCTTAGACTATTTTCAATTTTTGAAGTATGCTAAAGGACCTCACTACTCAAAAGTGTAGTTTAGGGACCAGCAGCGTTGGTGTCACGTGGAAACGTGTTGGAAATGCAGAATCTTGGGCCCCACCCCAGACCTACTGAATCAGATTGTGCATTTTAATAAGATCTTCAGGGATCTGGGTGCACATTAAAGTTTAGAATGTACCTCCCTACTTCTCATTCCATCCCTACCTCTCCTTCCATCTGTCTTTCTACTTTTGCCTTTACAGTTGGATTAACTCCAATTCAATATTGACGATAATCTCAAATATAAACTCTTCTCTAAGTTGGCCCACTGTGTTTTGAGTTTATATCTCAGGTCTCAAGGGAATACCTTCATTTCAAATTTTGGAGGCTACTTTGCTGTTGCACCCGGGGAAACAAGCTTTCTGAATACTGGGCCTGAAATGGAACCACACAGCCTCAATAGTGTACTTGGAACAACAGACATACTTGAGACATAGCTCTATCATTGAGTAAATAAGCTAAATTCCAACTAAGATCTCCTTTGAAATAGTCAGGATTCTACCACTTGGAAGTTATAGAAAAGTAACTAAAATGGTTTAGGTCAACAGGAGAATTGCTGGTTCTCAAAATGTCAAGGGTTGGGGGTTTGTGTCACTGATGATACAGGAACCCAGAGCATCATGTCGCAAGGCTCTCGCTCATCACCTCTCATGCCAGCTTTACTCCCGCCCTCTGAGGACGGTTGCCAGCACTTAGAGATTCAGCCCCTCTGTGTAGCTTACAGCCTAATCTGCTGGATATCACAAGACAATTTCTGTTCCTACTACTTGAGAGACTAGGGTTCAGATATATTCCTGATCAAAATTAACTAATTTCATTACTGCTAGAGCCAACCATAGAAAGCTGAGGAAAGCAATTATTAAGGAGATTATGAAGGAGAAGATGCAAAAGAAAGAGGTAGGATTGGTGGATCTGGGCTCCATCCCTGTCCTGTATTCACCTGTATTCACCTGTATTCACCTCCAAGGACTGGAGGACCCACCCGGCGCTGTGCACATGATTAGTGGCCGCCCAGAGAGATTATCTCTTTTTCAATTACGTGTTATCATGTTTACACTACTTCAGTGTATAATCCATTCATTATTTAGATTTCTTTTTCCAGTAAGAGTCAAAATGTATATAGCTAATCTGGCCCCTCTAAATTGCTTACAATATATTTAAGATTGAAAGCAAAAAGTTTTCCTTAACTTTATTCTAATCATCACATTGTGGAACTTGCTCTATTGATGTTTGTGTGCAATTCCCACAATATAATTTTTACATGTGTTTGAAAACAATAACAAACTACATTGGGGGAGTGAGTAGCTTGTCAAGTTTAATCTTGTTTCATATTTGGAGTGATGTCTCAGTCAGGGACTGTGAACTTTACAGTGCTATTTCTCCATAAAAAAAAAGCTTCATAAGGAATCACATAATAAAAGCCCAAACTTTATTAATAAAATTAAAATCAATCATCCTTGGAAGGCATTACTTGGACTGTTTACTAATCAGAGGAAGTATAGAAAATGGATCCCACAGTGGCTAATGTTAATTTTTTCTTCCTTTTCCTCACCCTAATCAAATATAGCTTGCTTTTAAAAGTATTTGCCTAAGATTAAGACAGAAGTTTACACCCTGTGGTAGAGAGAAAAAACAACCTTGATTTGGGGAGATTTAACATTCCTTAATTTGCTGAACTGATGCTGTGCTCAGTCGTTTTTGTGATTGTCTGTCCTACAATAGGATACAAATTCTTCAGGATACAACTTAGAGGCAATACAAACATCAGGTTTCCATCATGAAGGGCAGCCGTAGTGCATCTCACTTGATCAAGACATACTGGGAAAGTTAATCATTTGAATGGCACTTTTTAAAAATGATAGGAACACAGGGCGGTTCATGGGGGCAGGCTGTCCCACCAAAAATAATACTGAAGATTGCTTATTTTCCATAGGTGTGGGCAGAAATGTCAGGGAAACATGAGAGAGGTACAGTATCTTGAAGGTGATCACAGTGGAGCATCTTTACCACTGCGAGGTATGAAAAGAATGGGGATCTGGAGAGAGAGAGAGCTAAGTATGGCCAGAATGAGGGAGGGTGAAATGCTTAGGGGCAGAAATTTAAGGAGAAACCATCGGGGTTCCTTCTCTGGCTCCTGCCCGCCTCCCAGTCCCCCACCCCAATGGACCGAACATTGCCCCCGGAGGTTTAACTTCCCTATAATTTTGGTTTTCTGACATCATTAGATACCGCCTTGAGGCAGAAATTGGGAAGACTAACAGAGGAAGCTTTGTCATTTGTCATAGGACGGCCACCACTGTAAGGGATTCTGTGCCCACCTCAGTAGAAAGTGCTCCGAAGGCAGAGGCTAGCTGAGGGGACCTGACCCCAGGCCCCAAGGCTACACAGAGAAAGCCCTAAATGGAGGTGCACTCGGGCACATTTGCCAGCGTCTTGCTACTTTGCTTTCCCTTTGACTCCCCCAGCCCCATCCCTTCAAGTCCAGAAGACCTTTATCACCTCAGAGACAGGATTAAACACAGTATTACATCATGTATTTGGATGTCTACTTTTCAGTGGCAAAGATCAAAACGTTTTCTTTTAAGCTGGTGTCTCTATCACAATTTATAACATATATTTTGAAACTCAGAAGTTGAGCATTGTCTTTTTATTTCTTCTTGTATTTCTGCTATAACAACTCTACCCTGAACTGGGGGCTGTGGGGAAAGAAGAACTGGAGTAGCAGAATATGGCAGCAAACAAAGTATGGGTTAAAGTTTCAAAACATAATCTGCCCCCGCCCCCCCCAACCCAGTATTGAGGGGTGAAAATCATTCATTGCTGAGTGTTCCCAGTCTTACCCCGAGGCCTTGCTTAGTCAAGAGGACAACGGCTTGACCTCAGTCTATCCACTTCCCCACAGTGCCCTCCACCTCCCACCCCTACGAAGGTCCCGCTTTGATAGACTGATTCTGAGACTGTTGTAGGGGACAATCTGGAGGAAACAGAGGAAAGAGGAGCATGGAAAGAGGCACATAAATGGAAGAGTCGGAGGGATTTGGGAGGAATCTCAAGTTGAGGAAAGCAACTGTGGCGTGTGAGGGCAGTGTTCAGAGCAAGAAACAAAATGGGAGCTTTAAACAAGTATTGCAGGAAATTGTGTGTCCCTTGTTGGTGTTCAAGAGATACATATAAAGGACTTGAGTTATTTCTAAATTGCTTCTGATTACACGGACTGTGTTCTTTTAACTGCGACTTTTCTCTGGGACTGAACCACATGAATCACGTTATGTAAGCATTCATATCACTCCTTGAAAAGACGTCTCTGCCACTCTCTTCTTTCTCACTTCTTTTTTCTCCTCCTTACCTCTCCCCTTCTTCCTCCCTCCTTATCAGCTTTTTAAAGTGGGTTTATGGACTTATGGGCTATAAGGGCTGAGATACTATCCTCCCCACAAATTTAGACCATGGTGATGAAAGGAAAAGCATGATCTCAGATATTTGATCTTAAATTTTCGGCTTTTGAATGTTATATGTCACTTATTGTGTGCTGTGTCTTACAGTCCTAATGAATGTTGCTAAGTCTTTCTTAATTCTACCTCATCCTCTCCGCCATGAGTCCATAAGCTCTAAGGGCCTGATCTTGTCCTGAACTTGTCTCCAGCCCAGTACTGGAGAGCACCAGCAACCCTTCTCCTTTAGATTGCAGCCTTGCATTTCCATTTGTATTCGTTGCCCAGGGTGGCTTTAAAATGCATTACAAACTACTTGGCTTCACACAATAGAAACTTTATCTTCCAAAGTTCTGGAGGCTAGAAATCCAAAGTCAAGGTGCTAACAGGGCCATGCTCCCTCTGAAGGCTTTGGGGAAGAAGACTTCCTACTCTTCCCCAGCTTCCGGTGGTTGCCAGCAGTCCTTGGTGTCCCTGGCCTGTAGCTGCATCTCTCCAGTCTCTGTCTCCATCTGCACGTGGCCCTCTCCCCTCTGTGTGCGTCTCCTCTGCATCTCTGTGTCACTCCTGTTATTAGGGCACCAGTATAGTTGGCCCTTGAACATTGTGGTGGTTAGGAGGGCCAACCCTCTGTGCAGTTAAAAATCCACATATAACTTTACACTCGGCCCTCTGTACCCATAGTTCTGCATCAGTTCAACCAACCACAGATTGTGTAGTATTGTAGTACGTGTCTAGTGAAAGAAATCCGTGTATAAGGGAACTTGTGACGTTCAAACCTGTGTTGTTCGTCAACTACAATTGGATTTAGAGTCCACCATAATCCAGTATGACTTCATTTTAACTTAACTAAGTACATCCAAGTTTCCAGGTGGATGTGAATTTGAGAGATCGCTGTTCAAGCCAGAACACAATTGAAGGCCATGCAGCAAGCACTTCCTCTCCCCTTCACCCAAGGCATCACACCAGCCCAAGACTGGCGATCGAGCCTGTGGCCAGGACTAGACGTGGGAGTTAGATGTCACCCCAGCCCTCTGGGCTGCAGCTATTAAAATGCAACCGTAGGCGTTCAGGTTGCTCTGGCACTTCAGCTGTACCTTTTCCAGGAAGGCATTCACCCCAGAGGCTGTGGGGACATACTTTGGCATGGAGCTTCAACAGTTTGATTTAGTTGCAACGATGGGGTTTAAAGCTCACTGAGGATAGCTAGCTATCCAAATGGCACATCAACTCTAAGGCACAATCCAGTTTATCCTTCTATAAAACACTTCAGAGAACATGGACAGATATATTTTACAATGTTTAAACATTTCTGTAGGGCCAATAAAGGAAGAGCCTGGTTCTTGAGAGTCACTTTGACTTACTGGTATCTTTCCGTGTTTATGGGCTGCCTTGTAATGCAGATTTAGGGGACTAGAATGAACTCCAAGGCAAAGCCACAAAGAGGAGGCCAACAGAGGGCAAAAGAAATTACCTCTTGCTGTATGAACTCCTGAATTGGAAATGCAAACAAAATCCAAGTTTTAGATATTAATTTATAAATCAAAACAGAGGAGCAATACCCTTAGCATTTATTTGTACATAAAGATTCACGTCCTGTATCTGTGGACTGTGGCCAGAGAAGCCTGTAGTTATTGCTGTGAGACTCCTTGACCACTGAGTACTAGTACAGCCTGGCTTGGGGCCCGAATTATTGATACTTTGTGTTGATGGCTGCCTGGCAAAACGCTGGTTAGATTGAGATGCCCAGTATAATCGCTGCTGGGTGGTAACTAAAACCAGTCATTAGGAAGTAATCTTATAAATCTAAGGTATATACCTATAGTCTCCTAAGGACAAGAAAGAGTAACATAAATAAAGAAGTAGGCTGGGTGAGAGCTGCAGCATTGACGAGCCGAGGCCCCTGCTGCATGGAGAAGCAGGTACTTTTTTTCGATGACTGTTTGCTCACATTTAGAATGTGAATTTTCAGTACCAGTACAGCCAGAACCTTATAAAATTCTCTTAAGGAAAACAAAGCATCCCGACTTTTATGTAATTTGCTGCTTTTAAAAATGTAGATGACTGGTTAAATTCTTTTGAAAACACAATCCAGGTAAAATCATCATCATCATCATCATTGAAAAAAGCCTGGCTTCTACAAGTACCCACTGATTTAAAATCTCCATCTCAAGATTAAAGAGGAAATATCTTTCTCTAGGGGAAAAAAGAAACAAAGAAGAACTTTCTGTCATCAACCATATTTTTAACAATAGGTCTGCATTTTACATGAGGAGACTTGGGGTTGTACTCACAGCTCTGCCACCAACAAACTCAAAACCCTTCAAAACCTTCACTCTCAGGACATCGATTTCCTGATGTGGGACCGATGATTTCTGAGTATTTCTGTTGCTGTCATTATTCTGTGATTTTGTGATCAAGCACCTTGAGGCAAACAGTGATCCCTTTGTTCGGTGTCTAGCACAGTACCTGGCGTGTTGTCAGCACCCAATAAGTATTGTTCAATGCAGGACTAAATGCATGAGTGAGTGAATCAGTGTTATCCCCATTTTCAAGATGAATAAACTGGGTCCCAGAGACGTTGAGTAATGTGTCTAAGTTTCTACTATTAATAAGGGTGGAGTCAGGATAGGGAACTTTGGTCTTTCTGCCCTTGAGGTAGTGAACATTGAACACTGAACATGAAGGAGGATGTACCAAGTGCACGAACGCCCCCTAGATTATGTTACCAGAAGTTCAGCTCGGTCCAATTCCTTGCTACTGGTCACTTTCCCCCCAGGTTTTTTTAAAAATTAAGATGTCATTTACATACCATAAAATCACCCTAATTTTAGTGTACAGTTGGCAAAATTTTTTTGTTTTTAATTAATTAATTAATTAATTTTTGGCTGTGTTGGGTCTTCGTTGCTGCGCGCGGGCTTCCTCTAGTTGCAGTGAGCGGGGGCTACTCTTCGTTGTGGTGCGCGGGCCTCTCATTATGGTGGCTTCTCTTGTTGCAGAGCACGGGCTCTAGGCGTGTGGGCTTCAGTAGTTGTGGCACGTGGGCTCACTAGTTGTGGCTCGCGGGCTCTAGAGCACAGGCTCAGTAGTTGTGGCGCACGGGCTTAGTTGCTCCGCAGCATGTGGGATCTTCCTGGACCAGGGATCGAACCTGTGTCCCCTGCATTGGCAGGTGGATTCTTAACCACTGCACCACCAGGGAAGTCCCCAGTTGGCAAGTTTTGAAAACACATAGAATCATATAACTACAACCAAAATCAAGATATAGAAAAGTTCCATCAAAATTACACATATATTAGCTATACATAAAGTTGTTCTATAACTGGTGTTCATTATTTTTCAGATATTTTCTTCTTTGTGTTTCATTTTGGATAGTTTCTATTGCTGTATCTTTAAAATCACTGATATTTTCTTCTTTAGTATCTAGGATATTTTAATTTCATCCTGTGTATTTTTCATCTCAGACTTCGTGTTGTTCATACCTAGAAGTTCAATCTGGGTCTTTTAAAAATATCGTCCATAGCTCTCCTTACCATGCTTATGTTTTCCTCTACTTTCTTGAACATATAAGTTATAGTCATAATAACTATTTTAATGTAGTTGGTACTAATTCTATCATCTTTGTTACTTAAGGGTCAGTTTTGATAAGTTGATTTTTCTACTCATTGTGCATCATATTTTCCTGCTTCTTTGTATGTCTGATAATTTTTGATTGGATGCCAGATGTCTTGAATTTTTCCTTACTGGGTGCTGGGTTTTCTTTCAGTTTAAAAAATACCCGGGAACTTTGTGCTAGGTTACTTGGAAATTCTTGGATCTTTTTGAGGGCTTCTTTCTACAAGCTCTGTAAAGTGGGATTAGAGGAGCCTTATTGTAGGGCTGATTTTGCCCCCCTATGAAGGTGATATGCTGTTGAGTACTCTGCCCAGCCTTCCATGGGCTACAGGCTTTGTCTGCTTCTGGGCAGGAACAGGAGCTGTCCCAGGCCTGTGTGAGCCCCAGGGGTGGCCCCACCTGCTCCTTTGCCCGTAGTTCATTCCCTGGCCTCAGCTAGTTTCTTCACATGTAAGAGCTGGTTAGTATGCAGATCTCCAGAGTGCCTGCTCTGTGCACTTCCCTCTGGTCTAGCTGCCTGGGCTTTCAAAAGCTCCCATCTCCATCTCCCCAACTCAGGGAGACCTGGAGGACTTGCCTGGGTTTCCCTTTCCTGCACTGGGGCCTGGAAACGCTTTCCAAGCAGTGAGCTGGGGCAACAGCAGAGCTCTCTCCTTATTGTGTCCCCTTTCTCAGAGGCCACTGCCCTGCACTGTCTGTTGTCTATTGCCTGAAAAACATTTTTTCATATGTTTTTATGGTTATCTATTTCTTTTAGAGTGTGTGATGGGGGACTATACATCCAGCCCTCATTATTCCACCTTGGCAGGAAGCAGGCCATTGGTCTCTTTGATTTCCTCTTGTTCAGCCACTCATGAGGTGGTTCTTTCAGTGTCCCTTTTGTCCCTTAACAATGCCTGATTCCGATTTCCTTCCTTGTCACGTTGTCTCCAGTTCATAAATAAATAGGCAATGGGAATAACTTTATTATTTTATTTCTAGTCAGTAACAGTGGCTAATTCACTTTTTCAATCTATCTCTGTTGCTTACAAATTCCCTCATCAGCCACCACGTCAGTTTAGTACTGATTCTTGGCACAAACGCCCCACTCCAGAGCTGCCGACCTGTCTCAGCTGCGTTCCCAGCGTTTGAATTCGCTTCTGGATGCCACCCCTAGGGTCTCCACTTTCCCACTCATCTCCAAGGTCTTTACAATGCTCATATTCATTCATATGCATTCAAAAATTATTTTGGAGCATCCACTAGTCTAGTCCTGTGTTGGCCCCTGGGAGACCAGCGGTGAACAGAGAGGCCATGGCTCCAGTCTTCGTGAACCTGACCGCATAACAAAGGGAATACATGTCACTCAAATATTCATTTGTATATTTGTGAGAATTCAACTCAGAAGACTTCAAAATGATGGATAAAATTGTTTCTCAAACACTTTTTAAAAAACTACAGCTGAATAGCAGATAAAGAGGAAAAAAATGTGATAGGCTTGATATAAAAATGGTGTAATTTCCTAGAATAAGCTATAATGGGCATGAAGGTCTGCGTCCTTGGAGTCCTTGAGGCTCGTTTTCAGCAGGCCACGTGTGAGAGGGGGACAGGAAACAAACCAGGAGCTAAGGAAGAAAGATCAGGTCAGAAACCCTACTGAGGGTGGACCCTAAGGAGTAATCATACAGGAGTGAGCCAGCCAACCTCCATCCCACAGATGAGATCACTTCAGTCTCATCCCCAGCTCTGGGTGGAGCAAATGAAATGAAATGAAAGCAGGATCCTCTGAGACTCCATTACTACAGCCTTCGATCACCTGATACTGGGGCTTGGCTTTAAGTGTGATGACCAAGGGGGCTTGGCTTTAAGTGTGAAGACCAAGGGGCTGGAGGCCAAAACCATAATTTAAGGTATTGCTGACAGTCCATAGAGGAAATTGATGCAAATGACTGTTTAACATAGGACAAGATGATAAACCTCAGTCATAATAAAAATACACTGAAATAATACTTTGCAGCTACGAAACTGGTAAAAATACCGAAGAAAGACATTCTCATTTACTACTGATGGTCATACAAAATGCTCCAACTCCCATGGAGGAGACTATCTAGTAAAATTACATACACATTTACCCCTGTACACATGGGCCCTATTTCTAAGAATCTATCCCAAAGGTATGCCAAAAAATATACAAGTTGATATCAGCAAGTGGCTAAAAATTGCAGCTTTATTTGTAACAACAAAAGACTAGAAACAATGCAAATGCTCATAGAGCACTAGAAGAATAAGTTACTGTAATAGAGAACTAAGAAGTTGATTGAATAGCAATAAAATATTATGCTGTATGCTGTTTATAAGAAATATTTCAGAAATAAAAGAACTTAAAATGATTGAAAGTAAAATGATAGAAAAAGATATATAAAGCAAATACAAACCACAAGAAGGAGGGATAAAAAAGTTAATTTTAGACAAAATAGAATTTGACAAGTTATTATAAGAGATAAAGAAGATCACAGCATATTAGTAAATGGTTAATTTCACCAGAAAGATACATGTTTAACTTTGTATATTCCTAATATTATAGCTTACAGCAAAACTTAACAGAATCCAAGGAGAAACTGACAAATCCACTAGCTTAAAAAGGAGATTTTTAACAGCATACTTAGTAATTGCTTGATCAGAGAAAAATCATAAGGATTATAGCAGAGACAGCTACTTTCCCTCAATATCTGGGGTTATTTCCCTTCCTTTAAATACTTACTTAGCATCCAGAGTAAAGACTGTGTTTCCCAACTTCCCTGACACCCAGGTGCTGTTGTGTGACCAAGTTCTTGCTAAAGGAAAAAGTGTGAAAGTGGTAAGTACACCGTCTGGATCATGTCCTTAGAAGGAAACTGGCTGGACTGGAAAGGTGAATGTAAGAGCTAGCGATGGACCGGGAGATGGAGGCCATGTGTTGAGGGGAAGAGCAACAAGGAGTGTGGGCCCTGGACACTGTAAACACCTTGCATTGCTTTTGTGATAACTGCTGTTTGAGAGGGAAGTAAACTCCTGTCTGGCTTAAATCACTGTTATTGTGGGTCTTTAATACAACATGTACATCATAACAAATACAAACTTAGTCCCTGGAAGTGGAGCTACAGGAACAGAATCTAGGTGACATTTGCTTGGAAGGCGCACTACTCAGAATGCAGACTCTGAGAATGCAGACAGGGCAGGCTGGAAATCTGGGGGCCTGCACAAATCTGAGGAAATCTGGGGGCCTGCGCAAATCACTTAGTAAATCACTCAGTTCCTTTATTTTGGATGACTTCAAGGTAGCCACCAATAAGTTGAAGCAGAGCAGGACTGGCAGAGCACAGAGATCATTAATAAAAGTCCAGAACTGAAAAACTGCTAAGATTAGTGCTTTCTAACCACATTCACTCATGCACTCAAAATATAATATAATATTTGTATAGCTCATAGGGGTACATCAGTGAAGCTACTCATAGCCAGTGGTGACCAGACTGCATGCTCTGATCATCCCAAGTAGAGCCCAAAGGGAACAATATCTTGGATGTATTTGTAACCTATTTGTGGCTAAACAGTATGCCCAGTGCACTGCTTGAAGAGCTCTGTTTTACATAAGGTCTTTGGCTGTAGTAACTCCAACATGGAACTGACCAGAAGCAAGCAGCCTAAGAAGGCTAAGCGAGTTTTGCCAAAGAACCCACAAGCCTAGCCTGAAAAATCTGTGCTTGTTGACTCCTTAAAGCAATCCCAAGCCTTAAGTCTGGAGAAGCAGGAAATGCCTGTAATACCATCGGTCACCGAGGAGGCGCACATTCTAATAGCCACTTCATTGTGCCACAGGACAGATAAGAGGTAGGGAAGCTCCTTCTAATGGCAGAGCCAGAGGACAAAGGACAAAGGAGTTCCTGCCAGACCTGAAACAATAACTGCAACATGGGCTAAGCAAGAATTTTCCTCCATTGCCAGGACAGTATATCTCCACATGCTCAGTAGCATTTAGATTTTCCTATAGAGGAATGACTCCTGGGTGTGACTAAGGTTCCCTCTTCTCAATGAGGAGCTTTTTATTGCCAATATTCTATTCATACTCCACAAGGGTGAGCATATTAATAGCCTTCATTGTAGGTGGCTGGGTCTTGCAGAGCCAGACCTGATGGAGTGAACAGGGCATCTCCCAGCAATTCTACACTTCTGGAGGGGATTTCAGGGATGGATTGTTGTCCTTTGGGAGAAAAGGTTGTGTTATGTGTAGTGAGAGGTGTCCATTGACATAGTTGGGTAGGCATAATAGTTATCTATCATATCAGTCCAGGATTGCTTATGCTCGGACTGTTTTGGGAGAGAGAAATACTTCTACCTTGTTTAAGTCACAGACTTGTTGGGCCTTTACTATAGCATAACTACTGGCCTATATCTTAACTACGATAGGTATAGAGTAGATTTGAATAGCATAACCAAAAGCAACAGGAAACATGCATAAGAATAGTCCTAGAAGCTATTTTTAGAATTGTACAAAACTGCAAACAATTCAAATATCCATCAAGAACACAATGGGTAAATAAATTGTAGTTTGTCAGACAGTAGAATATAAAATAGTGGGGAAAAAACAGGAATAAACATGAATCAACTATGAACAAACATGATGTTTAGTAAAAGAAAATCACAGAAAAAATGCATGTGGAATTATTCCATTCATGTAAGGTTTTAAATGAGACAAAATTAAAGGCGTACTATTTAGGTATACATTCATATGTGGTATATCCATTGTGGTGGCTGATTTTATGTGTCAAAATGACTGGGCCAGGGCTTCCCTCGTGGTGCAGTGGTTGAGAATCTGCCTGCCAACGCAGGGGACATGGGTTCGAGCCCTGGTCTGGGAAGATCCCACATGCCGCGGAGCAACTAGGCCCGTGAGCCATAACTACTGAGCCTGCGCGTCTGGAGCCTGTGCTCCGCAACAAGAGAGGCCGCGATAGTGAGAGGCACGCACACCGTGATGAAGAGTGGCCCCCACTTGCCACAACTAGAGAAAGCCCTCGCACAGAAACGAAGACCCAACACAGCCAAAAATAAATAAATAAATAAATAAATAAAAGACTGGGCCACGAGGTGCCCAGATTTTTGGTCAAACATTATTCTGGCTGTTTCTGTGAGGACCTTGTTGGATGAGATTAACCTTTAAATCAATAGACTGAGTAAAGCAGATTTCTCTTCCTGCTGGATGTGGGTGGGCCTCATACAGTCAGTTGAAGGCCTGACTAGAACAAAAAAGCTGACTGTCCCTCTAGTAAGAGGGAATTCTATCTGTTTGATGACCTTTGAACTGAGATCCTTGCTTTTTTCCTGCCTTCAAACTCAAACTGAAACATTGGGTCTCAAGCCTGCTGGCTTTCAGACAGGAAAGCTCTCCTGGGTCTCAGCCTTCAGCCTCGGACTAGAACTCCACCAACGCCCTTCAGCTCGCCGACTCATCCTGCAGATCTTGTGACTTGCCAGCATCCGTAATCACATGAGCCAATTCCTTATAATAAATCGTTTTCCATATTTATATACATCCTATTGTTTCTGTTTCCCTAGAGAACCTTCATATGTACAATCCTTCAAAAAAAATAAAGCAAGAATGATTAACAACAAATTCAAGGCAGTGGTCACATCTGTTAGGGACAGAGAGGAGGATTCATTCATTCAGGACACCCAGGGGACTGTCGTGTTCATGACGATGCTCTTTTGCTTCATCCTGGGTGGTGAACTTCAAGGATGTTCACCTTATTATTAGCCTTTAAAATGTACTTTTATCATATATTGTTTTTGTATGTATGATATGTTTCACAGAAAAAATGAAAAAAAATTTTTTTCATTAAAAAAGTTGCAACTTTGAAAGTGCCATGAAAAGAGGTGAAAGCTTCCATGGGCGCCTAAAGAAGGGTGGTCAGGGGAGATGTCACTGATTGTTCCTGTCAGGCCTTCTGTGTCTGTAACTAACATTCACAGTGTTTATTTATTGATCACATGAGGGACTTCCAAACAAATACTTCTGTTCTTTCTCAATATGCAGTTGACAAAAGCAAGGAAAGGTCAGTCACTCCCTAAAAGTGACACGGGTGACTTCCCTGGTGGTCCAGTGGTTAAGAATCTGCCTTCCAATGCAGAGGATGCGGGTTCAATCCCTGGTTGGGGAACTAAGATTCCATATGCCGCGGGGCAACTAAGCCCACACGCTGCAACTACTGAGCCCATGTGCCTCAACTAGAGAGTCCACGTGCCACAAACTACAGAGCCTACGCCCTCTGGAGCCCATGCACCACAGCTAGAGAAGCCCACGCACTGCAAGGAAGAGCCCACACGCGGCAATGAAGATCCCGTGTGCCACAACTAAGACCTGACGCACTCAAAAATAAATAAATTAAATAAATAAAATATATTTTTTTAAAAAAGTGACAAGGTCCAGCAGCTCCTGAAACTAAGTGGAGAACCAGTTTCTGGCCAAGGCACACATTGAGGTCATATGACACACACACAGAGGCAGGCGTTGGAAACACACCCCTCCCGTAATTTGTTTCCAAGCTTCTTTGGTTAATTTCACTAGGATTATCTCAGACAAGAAAACTCTTAGTCCCTGAAAAAGATAAATGGTCAGAAGAAAGCACACAGGAGATCACTGAATTGAGTGTCAAGGGAAGTAAATTCAGTCCACTCAGTTTATTTTTTTAATCTACTCATGACTCATTCATGGAAGAGTTTAAAATCCCAAAATCGTTCATCATGCTGGTGTGGAATGTGGAGCTGGATGCTCCGGTTAGCTGGATGCAAAATTTTCGTGCAGCTAACGTGGGGGTCTGGAAACACCTGCCCTCCATAGTGGAAGTTGGTAGAAAAAGTGTATTCAATGTGAAGAAATGTATTACTGACCAATCTATTTAAATGAAGAGCATGTTATTAAAACAATAAAGAAAACAAGAAAAAGACAGTTGTGTTTTATGTGGCAATTGGAGGTGGTCCTGTGTGTATGTATTCAGTGTTTTGAGAGTTGCTGACACAGCAAAAATAAGATTATCATTTATTAAATGCCTACTAGGCAGTTTAGACACAGTATCTATTCTTTTATTGAAGTATAGTTGATTTACAATGCTGTATCAGTTTCTGGTGTACAGCAAAGTGATTCAGCTATACATATATATATTCTTTTTCATAATCTTTTCAACTATAGTTTATTACAAGACATTGAATATAGTTCCTGTGCTATACAGTAGAACCTTGTTATTTATCTATTTTATATGTAGTTGTTTGTATCTGTTAATTCCAAACTCCTAATTTATCCTTCCCTCCCCCTTTCCCCTTTGGTAACCATAAGTTTGTTTTCTATGTTTGTGAATGTGTTTCAGTTTTGTAAATAAGTTCATTTGTATCATATTTTAGATTCCACACATATGATATTTGTCTTTCTCTGTCTGACTTACATCACTTAGTATGATAATCTCTAGGTCCATTCATGTTACTACAAATGGCCTTATTTCATTATTTTTATGGCTAATATTCCATTATATATAAATACATATATATATATATATGTGTGTGTGTATCACATCTTACTTGTCTATCTATCTGTGGATGGACATTTAGGTTGCTTCCATGCCTTATCTCTTATTTTTATGAGTACGCTATGGTGACAGTTTATTATCCCCACTTGACATAGGTAGGTTCAGCACCTCTCCTAGATGTGAGAAACATCCTTGCCTTGAAGCAGAGAGTATAGAAAGAGCTGCCAGGTCTTGCCCACCTTGGGGTGGAGCGCTAAAGTGGTGGGATTCTGTCTTTACTGACCTGGGTTAGAAAGGTAACGCCTGCTTATTCCTAAGTAACTTATCCAGCATCTTCGTCAGCTTCAAGGGTTGGAACTCTCCCTTTTTCTTCCCTACTCCTTGTCTGCCTGCCCTCTTGTTGCCTTTCCCCTATATCCCTTCTTTCTGTGCTTGGTCCTCCTCTGTTGGATCCTGCTTCTCCTTTGCCTTGGGTCCTGATGCAGGCTCCTTGCTCTCATTTCCATTTGTCATTACTTT
Organism: Balaenoptera musculus; assembly: GCF_009873245.2. NCBI lineage: Eukaryota > Metazoa > Chordata > Mammalia > Artiodactyla > Balaenopteridae > Balaenoptera > Balaenoptera musculus. The sequence continues at coordinate 71,984,488 of NC_045790.1, forward strand.
GGACCATCCTTTACCTTCCAAATGGAGTTTTCTGGAAGCCCTTATATATGACCCTGGAAAAGATGGATCTAGTGCCAAGGTTTTTGCTCCTTCCTCTCATCTCATTTGACAGTAAGCAACTGAGAAGAGGCATAAAGATAAAGTCCAAACTCCTTAACATGGTCGATGTGGCATAAAAGTTCATTTAGATATCACCTTATTGTCTTATGTTAAGTCTCCTGTAGGAGACTCAAAGAATGAAAAGCTAAACATTCCTTCCATTTGTATTCTGGAAGGACAACCAAGCATCTGTCTTTTGGACTTCTTGCCCTAGTAATAGTGGAGATTAATAATTCCTTTGTTTTTCCAGAATATCACTAAAGATATCTTTGAATGCCTTTGTTTAGAAGGCCTAAGAGAGTACAGAAAAGGGTACTTTGAGAAGAAAAGGCATGTGACCCAATCCTAGAGGGAGAACCAATTCTTGGTTCCTGTGAAACTGGAAATACAGGTAAGTTGTGGGTTTCATGAGTGGCAGGCACCAGGACTCTGCTTATATTTACGCCGTAGTGGGTGGCAGGACCTCAGATACACATATGTTCTGGGATGCTCGCCCCTGAGCCCTGCATTTTGGAATCCATGGAAAATGTGGTTGTCTCTGCAGTGCTCATAATGGATGGAGAGATGCTGCTGGCTTTCAGATGGAGGGAAGCCCCAGGCCAGAGAGCATTGGAAGCAGCAGCTAGGATAGAGGAAACATCAGAGGTCCTCATCAACTTTTCTGGAATATGAATACTTCATAATTCATAGAGGAAATGATCACAAAAATGTGACTGAGAATAGCTATCCCTCAATCCTTAGCAGAAATAGATAGCCATTTGCTAAAATTAGATATATATATAACATCTCCAGAGTCTGGTGCAAATTTACTTCTTCCAGCTTTGCTTTGCCCCTTTACCAAATTGTATTTTGCCTTACTCTAGTTTAGTTAAAATTTTTCTATTTTTAAAGCACACCATTAGTTTCTTTGCATCCAAAACCTTTGTGTTTGTCATTATATCTGCTTGAAATACTTCTATCTCCTGTCTTCCCACCCCCAAGACACACATACACACACACATACTTAGGTGAACAGAAATTTGGAATGGGACCATGTGACCCTGGGGTTGATGGTAAGTCTGCCTATTTTGATTCACTTGTGTAGCTGACTAGGGATTTGTACTTGTTTAATTTGGTCACTGCTAAATACAGAATTGAAAACTTACACAGAAAAATGAAATTTGTGTGTAGCCCTGATTTAGAAAGGAACAAAAGTGCTAGCAAAAGTTAAACGAATCCTGCATAGAAATATGTTTCCAATCAAAGCTGAGAAATACTGGGAACCAAAAGGCTGTCTCTTGCCTTTTATTATAAATCTGATGCACTAGCAAAGGCCTTGAATTGTTGAGCTCGTTACAAATCCATAAAATAGTCCTCTCTAAGGAGCTATTTCAACCTTTTTTATATAACACTCATTATAAATTAATTCTCTCTGACAACTAACTAGGGAAGTATTTTAATCTGGATAGACAAAAATCATACTCTTCTAAGCCACCATAAGGTCTATGTTCTGTTACTAAAGACAATTTTATGAAGGTTCAGGGGTGATTTGCAAACTAATGTTGTTTTGATGTGTCTAATACACAATATAGTTGCTGAGTTTATCTACTAAATTAGTCCCTCTTGGTACACATTACACTGGGAGCAGTCTTGAAGAATGATAGTGAAATTGAACCTTGTTTCATGTTTTGATTACCTGTATTATTATTACTTTCTCCCTTGAAAGACTTAAAAAAACAATTAAAATTTTCTTGGGAATAGAATGAGAGCAAATATTATTCTGCTGTGCAGACATACAACTGTAAAAAGAACACAAATGTTTCAAAGAAACCAGAGACAACTCTGCCTGCGGGAGGTTTGTCTTCTTGTCAGAAGCCTCTAGATTAGGTTTGCTACATTGAAATCAAATAATACATATTTCAGTCCAGGGGATATTGAAAGTAGAATTATATTTCTATGTTCAATGCATAAAACATGAGCAAATAATTCAGTGGTTGCAGAACAGTTGTTTCTTTGGGTAGGGATTTTGCCAGCCTGTTTTGTAGCTTTGCAATTCTCTTGAGCAAAGTGATAAAGGTGATGAATGTCTATTTTGAATTAACTCCTGTTACAGTGAAGTGCCAGTTGATCCGAGCTCTTTCAGTCATGACAATTCAAATGTATCTCATTCTTTTTATAAAAATCTGAGCAATACCTTCTTGAAAAGCAAAAACTGACAAGAAGTATACCTCCCTGGAGATAAAGGATGGATGGGAATCATTGAGTGGACTTTTGAAATGTCATTGTCAGATTGCACTGGACACTCTGCAATCACTCAATTGCATAGTTGCTCCCCAGCCTCTCCTCTGTGTTCTCAACACCAATTCCTTCCAAGCCTGAGTCTTTGGAACTTACGCAAAAAGGAACGACATGGATTTTTATATCTTCCTAAATCCATTTATGAAATAGCTGTGACCATTGTAAATAGAATGTGAATATTACACTTTTGTGACAGTACATTGAATCATAAAATGTTTGAGTTAGAAGAGGCCTGAAAAATCATCTTAACTTTACTGTAAGGAAATTCTGGCCATAGGAGGTGGCATAACTTGGCAGTTAGTTGGTAGAAAAGCCTGAATAGGAACTTTGCACAATATGTGGTATGGAATAGGTGCTCAATCAGTTTTAGCTTAATTGAATTGAATTGGAATATACTCTAGCTCAGAGTGCAACAAAGATGGCTTATCACTTTACAGACGCTTAAGATGACTCAGAAAGTCATCTCTGTTGAGAAGAAGAGCTAACATTTCTTGAATTTATACTATGTGCCAAGCTTTATGCTAAGTGTTTTATATACATATTATTTCTACTGTTCAATCAGGTATATTCTTTTATCTTTCTTTTTTCTTCACACAAAGAAGCCAAGAATCAGGAAGATTAAATAACTCGGCCAGTTACCAAGCTAGTGAATAAAAGAACGAGGATTCCAACTTAGGACAATCTGACTCCAAAGCTTGTTTTTTTTAACGACTATGCTGTAACCAAGTATTTTTACTGGCCAAGTTAAAGAATTGAAGTGTCCACAGAATGTCTCCAAGTAATGCCTGTTGATACTAAGAGAATTGACTGAAAAATGCAAAGACAATAGTCTAATTTGACTTCCAATTCTGGTAACTTGGCAAAGTAAGCCAATTGAGAAACTCTCATGTAACAACTACTTGGAGAGCTGGATGAATTATTTTTAATATGATATCCTTGAGGCGCTTAAAAGGAAATCACATAACACAGGAATGCTCATGCACACATATACACACAAACACACCACACACACACACACAAACACACACACACACACACACACACACGAAAGATATAGCTACAAGCAAAGATGAAGGATTCATATTTGGAAAACAAACTTTGTTGAAATTTAATTCTCAGTCAAAATTGAAAAATGTGTTTGAAAAAGATCCATGTGTGTCAGAGTTATCAGGCACAATAAACAGCAGGATTTATAGTCCCCAAAACTTGGATAGATAGAACCCATTGGAAAACAACAAGACACTGTGAAAAAAACAACAAGCAGATGTGAAGAAAAGAAAAATCAAACTTGAATTTGCAAAAATGAAAAATATAACAATTTAAATTAAAACCTCAATCTACAGGCTAATTAGCAGATCGGACCTGGTGGCAGAGAGAACTGGTACAATTGAGAGATCTGAGCAGTTTTCCAGACAGTAGCTCAGAGATCTGAAAAAATGGAACAAGTGAAAGAGATTCTAAGCACCATGGAGCATGTGGTGAGAAGGTTCAACATTATCTAATAGGAGTTCAGAAGGAAAGAAAAGAAAATACTTGTTGGCAAGGTTCAATATGATATTCAATATTCGATGATTGACTACATTTCTAGAACAGGCAAAAGACATGTATTTTCAGGTGGAACGCATACACGGCCCAAGGAGTTTAAAAAATATAAATCCACACTCTTTTAAGGGATATTTTTGGCCAAAGTCTCGACAGTCTCTCTCTTCTATGCCAATATTCAAATCAATTATAGGATTATTTTTTTTTAGGCAATAAATTAAAAACTCAGAAATCCAAGAAAAAGTCATTAGTCAAATGGCTTTTCAACAAGTCCGTTTATCCTCTACTCAAAATAACAAATAACTAATCATCAAATATTACTCTCACTGTTTCCAAATATTACTTTTATGATTTCATAGCCTTCTATGGTTGGGACCTGTATCATTTAATTGTTTCCTACATTCATCCTTGTAGAACTGCCATCTTAGGAGTGACAGACCAAAAGAAGTTTGTCCTTGGTAAAGCTTTGTGGACACAATCCAGCTAGTGCTTTTCCCAGCACGGCCACATATATCCAAGAAAAACTAACATATTCAAAAACAGTTACAGGTTGTATAACCCCTAAATGAGTCAGGTGTAGATGGGAGGGAGGAATACTCAAACCAGTAGAAACCAGGAAAGAAACCTAAGAAAAAACATTATTCAAAGAAACTACAAAGTAATATGGAAGAAATAAATCCAAATGTACCAATTATCACAATAAATGCCAATGGGCTAAACTTACCAATTCAAAGACAAAGAGTCTCCACTTGCTTTTTAAAAAGTACTGCTGTTCAACACCCATTTATCATAAAATCTCTCCAGAAAGTAGGCATAGAGGGAACCTACCTCAACATAATAAAGGCCATATATGACAAACCCACAGCCAACATCATTCTCAATGGTAAAAAACTGAAAGCATTTTTTCTAAGATCAGAAATAAGACAAGGATGTCCACTCTTGCCACTATTATTCAACATAATTTTGGAAGTCCTAGACATGGCAACAGAAAAAAAAGAAATAAAAGGAATCCAAATTGGAAAAGAAGAAGTAAAAATGTCACTGTTTGCAGATGACATGATACTATAAATAGAAAATCCTAAAGATGCCACCAGAAAACTACTAGAGCTAATCAATGAATTTGGTAAAGTTGCAGGATACAAAATTAATGCACAGAAATCTCTTGCATTCCTATACACTAACAATGAAAGATCAGAAAGAAAAATTAACGAAACAATCTCATTTACCATTGCAAAAAAAAGAATAAAATACCTAGGAATAAGCCTACCTAAGGAGAAAAAAGACCTGTATGCAGAAAACTATAAGGCACTGGTGAAAGAAATCAAAGATGACACAAACAGATGGAGAGATATACCATGTTCTTGGATTGGAAGAATCAATATTGTGAAACTGACTATACTACCCAAAGCAATCTGCAGATTCAATGCAATCCCTACCAAATTACCAGTGGCATTTTTCACAGAATTAGAACAAAAAATTTTATAATTTGTATGGAAACATAAAAGACCCCAAATAGCCAAAGCAATCTTGAGAAAGAAAAATGGAGCTGGAAGAATCAGGCTTCCTGACTTCAGACTATACTACAAAGCTACAGTAATCAAAACAGTATGGTACTGGCACAAAAACAGAAATATAGATCAGTGGAACAGGATAGGAAGCCCAGAGATAAACCCACACACCTATAGTCACCTAATCTATAACAAAGTAGGAAAGAATATACAATGGAGAAAAGACAGTCTCTTCAATAAGTGGTGCTGGGAAAACTGGACAGCTACATGTAAAAGAATGTAATTAGAACACTTCCTAACACCATACACAAAAATAAACTCCAAATGGATTAAAGACCTAAATGTAAGACCAGACACTCTAAAACTCTTAGAGGAAAACATAGGAAGAAGACTCTTTGACATAAATCACAGCAAGATCTTTTTTGACCCACATCCTAGTGTAATGAAAATAAAAACAAAAATAAACAAGCGGGACCTAATTAAAGTTAAAATCTTTTGAATAGCAAAGGATCATAAACAAGACAAAAAGACAACCCTCAGAATGGGAGAAAATATTTGCAAATGAAGCAACTGATAAAGGATTAATCTGCAAGATATACAAACAGCTCATGCAGCTCAATATCAAAAAAACAAACAACCCAATCAAAAAAATGGGCAGAAGACCTAAATAGACATTTCTTCAAAGAAGACATACAGATGGCCAACAAACACATGAAAAGATGCACAACATCACTAATTATTAGAGAAATGCAAATCAAAGCTACAATGAGGTATCACCTCACACCCGTCAGAATGGCCATCATTAAAAAATCTACAAACAATTAATGCTGGAGAGGGTGTGGAGAAAGGGAACCCTCTTACGCTGTTGGTGGGAATGTAAATTGGTACAGCCACTGTGGAGAACAGTATGGAGGTTCCTTAAAAAACTAAAATTAGAACTACCATATGACCCAGCAATCCCACTCCTGGGCATATACCCAAAGAAAACCATAATTCAAAAAACCACATGCACCCCAGTGTTCATTGCCACACTATTTACAATAGCCAGGACATGGAAGCAACCTAAGTGTCCATCAACAGATGAATGGTTAAAGAAGATGTGGTACATATATACAATGGCATATTACTCAGCCATAAAAAGGAATAAAATTGTGCCATTTGCAGAGATGTGGATGGACTTAGAGTCTGTCATACAGAGTGAAGTAAGTCAGAAAGAGAAAAACAAATATCATATATTAACACATATATGTGGAATCTAGAAAAATTATATAGATAAACTCATTTGCAAAGCAGAAATAGAGACACAGACATAGAGGACAAATGTATGGATACCAAGAGGGATGGGAGGGTGGGATGGATTGGGAGATTGGGATTGACATATATACACTACTATGTATAAAATAGATAACTAATGAGAACTGACTGTATAGCACAGGGAACTCTACTCAATGCTCTGTTGTGACCTAAATGGGAAGGAAATCCAAAAAGGAGGGGATATATATATACGTATAGCTGATTCACTTTGCTATACAGCAGAAATTGACAACAATGTAAAGCAACTATACTCCAATAAAATAAATAATAAAAATAAAAAATAAATTTAAAAAAAAGTAGTTATATTCTATTTAGCGAAGACATCTAAAAACATAAGATGACAAAAAGAAAAAACAAAAGGATAAGTATATACCAGTCAAATACTAAGCAAATGTTATTATAGTGAGTGGTGCTTAATACCTTCAGATGGACATGGCCTAAGGGCAAGGACCATGTGGGCAGCAGCTAGGATACACTAAGCATCAGAGTTATCAATTTTTCTAGGATGTGAATATTTCACAATTTATGTATAAGGAAGAAAAACTAACCATTTTATTTTTTTCCAACTTATTTTTTTGAGTTGGAAGCTTATCTCATTAATTTTTAATTTTCAAACTTTTTGTTTTTGAATGTGTATATATTATATGCTGTAAATTTCCTTCTAAGTATTGCTACATTCCATGAATATTAATATATAGTGTTTTCATTGTTTTTTACTTCTAAAAATTCAAATATCCATTATGATTTCTTCTTTTGAGAAGTGAGAATTTCAATTTTCAAACTTTTGAGTGTGGTTTTCATTTTAAACTATATTTTATATTTAGGTATTAAGAACATACAGTGACAAAAGAGAAAAATAATAATTCTTGAGTAAAGTACGTTGGAATAGTTGAATCTTTTTTTAGAGATTCACTATGTATATTAAAACATAAAAGGACATGAAAAGATGTGCAGCTAAGCAACCTAGCTGTCATTTTTATATATTCCCAAATTATTTAACCAGATGTCTGTTTATAATGTTGCACCTATTGCAGTGACACCAGCAGTGCCCTGCCCATATCCCCTCAAAACACAGAAATTCCAGTATATGCCCATAACTACAAGCAGCTGAGTGCTTTCCCTTGATCCATAGGTGAGAAGGCAGGAAGTGCTAGGGATTTAAAGCCCTTGGGAGCAGCCCTGAATCACTGATGAATGAGGGAGAGTCAGTACCCTAGCTTCCTTGCTCCTTGGGTGAGACAACTTCTGGGCAGAAAGGACGTTTTCTAGTATCTCTCAGAGTGCCCCAGTGGGACCAAGCTCCAATTGCCCACAGTGGAAATCCACTTTATAACACACGTTTTCTTGACTTTCTTCCCTTTCCTGTCTCATTTCCCCACCACTTACTGGTGCTCCTAAGAAGTCAACCCAAAACACCAATTGACAGCTTGAAAGAATTCTGAAAGGAATAGAATTTGAGGATAGAAGCTTTAAAGCATTGGGTTACCACCAGTTTCATTATTTGCGTTTATCTGAGATTAGAGGAACTTATTCATATTCATGAAATAAAGAACTATAGGCAAGTCAAGAAATACAGTTTATCCCAGCAGAGAGCTTATGGCCCCTCATTCTACTTTTGGAGAACTTGAAACTCTTTAATAAAAATAAATTTCTGCTCCTTGTAAGCCACCCAGTATATGGAATTCAGTTAGAGCAGCCAGGACAGACTAAGACAAGGGCTTTTTATCCTAGGATCCATGGATGACCAGGGGATAAGTGGTTAGAATTCAGAGAGTCCTTCAACTTGGAGATAGATAGGTAGATCGATAGATACATGGATAAATCTAGATAGACACAGATATAGAGATCTAAATATATATATCTTTAATTTCAGTAACCTCTAACTGAAATTTAATATATCCTTCAATTGGGAATGCAGGCACCAAACCACACAGTAGAATTGGCTGTCACTTTATGACCTGTAAAAATTGTTGGGTTTTTCTGGTAACACATTATAATTGTTGTAGATAACTTGAAATATTATTTTCACTCATCACAATCTCAAGATTATGGTAGGTATTATACCCCTTAGTTCTTATTATCTAGTAAGTAAAGATATATATAAATACATACAACTCTGTCAGCTATATCTGTTTAAATATGTTGATAACTATTTTAAAAATATATTTGGTGTCTTTTGGAATCCTATGGTATGTTATTTTATGCATTAAAAAAATATTTTTTTTGAGAAGAGATCCATAGGCTTCACCAGACTGCCCAGGGGTTCAAGGCATAGAAAAGATTAAGAACACCTAATGGGCACCATTACCCATTTCACATATTGGGAGACTGAGGCATAGAAAGCCTAAGCAATTTGCCCAAGGTCAAAGAGTTTATAAGGCGCAGAGCTAGGAGAGAAACGCAGGTAATCTGGCTACAGAGTTCACGCCCTTAACCGAGACCCTGTGGCTGCCTCTCTGAGAGTCTGTGAAAGCTCCTCTACAGTATTAGATTACAGAGGCGCCAACGTCTCCCCAAGAGTAATCTCGGCCGCGCATGCGCGCTCCACATAGCAGCCAGCTGCGCTCAATTAAACCCTCAATTGGATCCTTTTTGTACCATCCTGCGTGTTCCGGCCGTCGACTACCGCTCCGAGCCTCTCTCTGCTTTCCAGCCGCATTGCTCTTTGAACTCAGTCTGTCTTCTTGCTGGAACGCTCTTCCACCCTTCACTTCTTTTTCATCGTTTGACCTTGGTCTCCGTGTCCCCACCAAACAGAGGGCTTCCGTGGTTAACTTATCAAAGTAAGTTCCCTTTTTCTTTATGTATTTTATATGTTAATCCTGTCTCAGTTCCGGATATTGCAAATATCTTTTCCCAGTTTTTGGCTTGTCTTTCGCCTTCTTTAATAGAATCATTGGATGAGTAAAATTCTTAATTTTAATGAATCAAGTTTATCAGTCTTTTCCTTGATAGTTTGTGCTTTTTGTTTCTGAAGAAATCATTCCCTACCTCCTAAGTCACTGGGATATACTTTTGTATTTCTTCCTAAAAGTTTTAAAGTTTTGCCATTCACATTTAAGCTCTTGATACATCTAGAGTTGACTTTAGTGAAAGTTGTTATGTAGGGATTCAATTTTTTTTCCTTATGGATCTGAAACATTTCTTTAAAATCCTTTCATTTTAGGATATTTTAATTTCAGAATATTGTTATTTCATAATGATAGAACATGGGGTGCTTAACAACAAGAGAAGACCCTGATGCTTTCTGTGAAGAACTTGCCATGATTTGTGATGTGGAGGAATGAAGAAAGCACTTTTCTATTATATTTCCACTAAGTATTTTCTAAAGAAATTAAAACTGGCCAATTTTAATTAAATACTCAAATTTTAAACTCCTTAAGAAGAAATGCTATGTATAGAATTGGCAGTCATCTCTCTATGTTTTGGATGCTACTTCTTGAGGCAGTCCTACCTAGCACTATGTCCAGCAACTTGGCACTTAACATTCAGAAAGTGAAACTTCTAGAAAACAAGAGATCAGGGGGAATGCATGTGCGTGCCTGCATGCATGCATACATGTCTTTGTGTGTTTATGTTGGGATTAGTGTGTTTGCGTATGTATGAAGTAAGGGGAAAAACACAGAAATGGCAGTGTGGCATTTCATCCTGAAAAATGTACCCTTTCCCAACTGCAGCACAGTGGAAGGTGACAGAGAAGGAGTCCTGGTGGCAATGCATGCTGGGATTGTTGCTTTCATAAACTCATTAGTTCAACCGGTCACCCTAGTTACTGTTACCAGATGTAGGGAAAAGAAGGGGAGATAGAAGGAACGAAGTGGGCAACTGGCAGAAATTTCTGCTGTGGGAATCTGCATGTACAGCCTTTTGTAGTAGTTCTTGGCATACAGCAAGACATGTCAGGGCCTGGACTATGGACTCAGGAATCCCTATAGATGGATGAAAGGTCACAGCTGAACATCTGGAAAGATAACTGGTTCCTAGGAGTAAGTGATTATAGCTGTAACCTTCCTACTGAAAGATCAATAGCTTAAGTATTTTGTTCCCTTAATTGGGCTTTAATCTGAAAATGGCACAGCAAGACTTTACGTTTCAAAGGAAACACAGAGGGAAAAAAGTCCTTTTCCAGACTTTTATAGAAGGATATTATATAGAATGAAACTGGATAGTTGTCACTCATTCTCTCATTAGGGCACCCTAAATACTGTGATTGGGTCTAATTCTCAGTAATACTGTAGAACAGTAGTTAAGAGCTCAGATCCTGAGCTAAACACCTAGGGTCCTAATCCTGCAGCCACAATTTATCACTTGCTTTTTCTTAACATGACTTTATCTCTATGCCTAACTTCCTGTATCTATAAAAATGGGGAGAGGGAGTAAAAATAGTGTCTGCCTCATGGAATCTTCTAAGGGTTAGATGAGGTAATATGTGTTAAAAGCTTGATCAGAGCCTGACTGACAATATTATAGAATTGATAGACCCCACTCTCCAAAATTTCCTCATTCAACTCTATGTAACCACAAAGTGCTTGCTAAAACAGCAAACTGAGTTAATAAGAAAAAATGCTAACTGGTTTGATTCTCTCATTGCTACTTTACCTCCAGGAAAGAAACTTGACATTTTGTTTCTGTAAAACGCCCCAGGAGCTGGAGTATGGTAGGTCATGTCATTGTCCCCAGTTCTCCCATGTTTCTCCCAGGGAGTAGTTTTTACCTCCCTACCCATCAGCTTGGCCATGTGATGATGTGTTTTGGATGATACATTTTGAGCAGAATTGATGTATGCAACTTCCAGACAAAAATGAAAGGGTCATTTCATGATGTGATATTGCTCTGTTTCCCATGAGGCCAGTTAAGGACAGCTCCAACAACCTGGATCCACTAATGAAGAAGTTGTGAATTAGAGCCATCTCCAGTCTGCAGCTGACATGAACATGGGCAGAGATAAACTTTTGTGTTGTAAGCCCCTTAAGAGTTTGTTTCTGCCGTATAACTTATATAAACTGATACAAGGGAGATGGAGAAGTGTGTTAGTTTAGGTAGAGGCAGAAACTGTCAACCTGGGGCAGGGAGAAGTTGTCCAACACTGGAAAAACTGTGTTTTCAGGGACCCACACCTCCTCTCCCTACCCTGCTGCTTCTCTGCCTAGAATAGAGGACTGACCTGAGAAAAACAAACAGCTTAATGCATTTAGTTATGTGAGCTTCTAGCCTCCTCAGAGATGCTCTTCAATGCACATCTTAAAGGGTTCGACCATGTTGACTTTTCTACATGAGCATATCATAAAGACCACCATGAATCTAAAGATAATGGGGTCTCCCTGAAAGACCTGGACTGTGTAAGCCCCCACCCTAGGACTTCAGCCTAATCCCAGTGGAGTTGGGAGCCCCAGGAATGACTGAGACTGAATTTCTCACCACCCTAACAAGATTAGAAATTTGAGCTAAATTTTGCATGCAGTTGTGGTAGTCATGAGTTTATGCCTGCTTTGTTTGCTTGTTTTGGGAGCTTCTTTTTTTTTTTTTATTTTTGGCTGTGTTGAGTCTTCGTTTCGTGTGAGGGCTTTCTCTAGTTGCGGCAAGCGGGGGCCACTCTTCATCGCGGTGCGCGGGCCTCTCACTATCGCAGCCTCTCTTGTTGTGGGGCACAGGCTCCAGACGCGCAGGCTCAGTAGTTGTGGCTCACGGGCCTAGTTCCTCTGCGGCATGTGGGATCCTCCCAGACCAGGGCTCGAACCCGTGTACCCTGCATTGGCAGGCAGACTCTCAACCACTGCGCCACCAGGGAAGCCTTGGGAGCTTCTTTTGAAAAACATGATTATTTTAGCAAATATGTTTCCTAGATATTGAGCAATAACTGAATTACGGACTGTTATGGCATAATCCCTTGCTCACACCAAGTATCTTTTTTTTTTTTAACATCTTTATTGAAGTATAATTGCTTTACAATGGTGTGTTAGTTTCTGCTTTATAACAAAGTGAATCAGTTATACATATACATATGTTCCCATATCTCTTCCCTCTTGCATCTCCCTCCCTCCCACCCTCCCTATCCCACCCCTCTAGGTGGTCACAAAGCACCGAGTTGATCTCCCTGTGCTATGCGGCTGCTTCCCACTAGCTATCTATTTTACATTTGGTAGTGTATATATGTCCATGACACTCTCTCACCCTGTCACATCTCACCCCTCCCCCTCCCCATATCCTCAAGTCCATTCTCTAGTAAGTCTGTGTCTTTATTCCTGTCTTGCCACTAGGTTCTTCATGACGTTTTTTTTTTTTTTCCCTTAGATTCCATATATATGTGTTAGCATACTGTATTTGTTTTTCTCTTTCTGACTTACTTCACTCTGTATGACAGACTCTAACTCCATCCACCTCATTACAAATACCTCCATTTCATTTCTTTTTATGGCTGAGTAATATTCCATTGTATATATGTGCCACATCTTCTTTATCCATTCATCCGATGATGGACACTTAGGTTGCTTCCATGTCCTGGCTATTGTAAATAGAGCTGCAATGAACATTTTGGTACATGACTCTTTTTGAATTATGGTTTTCTCAGGGTATATGCCCAGTAGTGGGATTGCTGGGTCATATGGTAGTTCTATTTGTAGTTTTTTAAGGAACCTCCATACTGTTCTCCATAGTGGCTGTATCAGTTTACATTCCCACCAACAGTCACACTAAGTATCTTAAAATCACCTCTGACTCCATTCTATCTCACCCTGTATCCAATGCTTCAGGAAATTCTGATGGCTCTACCTTTAAAATATATCAAGAATACAACTACTTTTCATCACCAGGGTGGTCCAGTCTACCATCATCTTTGCCTTAGGGTATTACGATAGCCTCCTAACTGGTGTCCCTGCTTTCACGTTTGCCCCTTCCTATAGTCATTATCAACAAGACAGCCATAATGGTCCTGCTAAACTTGGAACAGATTATCTCGATATTTCACAGTGGCTCCTCATTTCTTTCAGAATCTAATCCACGGTCCTTAAAATGTACAGCAAGTCCCCCCCTGTACTCTCTTACCTCTCTGAGTGTATTTCCTTACCTCTTCACTGTTTTTTAAACATATTAGGCACATTCCTGTCTCAGGGCCTTTGCACAGACTGTTCCTGATGTCTGGAATGCTTTCCCATCCAAAATCTGCCTGGCTTACTCCACATTTACCTCAAGGAATTACTTAAATGTCTTCTCTGATGTCCACTGATACTCATAAATCTAGACACCTCCATCTAAAACTGTAGCTCTTTCTGGCACTCCCAGTTTCCCTTATCCATTCTCTTTTTATTTAGCCAGAGTACTTAGCCCATTTTGACATACCGTACCATGTCTTATTTATTATGTTTGCTTTTTGCTGTTTGTGTTCCTTTCCAGGAATGTGAGTGCAGGAAATTTTGTTGATTTTGTTCATTGAAAACTAGAGTGGTACCTGGTAGGTATCAGATGCTCAACAAATATTTATTGAATGAATTAATAGATGAATGAATGAAGTGCAGTACAGTGTGCTGGTGGTCACAGGCCAGAGCAAAAGCCTCCACTCTGGTTTGACCGAGCCATCCTGTAATGAGGTAGGCCCCTGTGGTTGGGTCAAGCATTGTGTAATTCTGAGAGGGAGAACCTCCCTAAATTTTGCACCCTAGCACCTGCCTTACTCATCTCACACAGTCTGGGCCCTGGTCAAATGTGACAGCTTCTGTTTCTTAACTAAAGACTTCTGAATAGAGAAGATGGTAAGGAAACAACACAGTGTATCTGAGTGAATTTTACATTTTGTCCCCTGTAAATCCAGACTCATTTTTTTCATTTTTTCATTGGGTGCCCTACTGTTCACAACAGAAATAAGGGGAGAAAAACCATTTTCTTCTGAGGAATGCAGGTGTCTTCAGGAAGAGAACTGTGATTACCATATTTTTTAAAGATTATTTGAGTCCACTGCAGAAATAGTTGTGAAATTATACATTAATCTTTGGAAAACATTGGAATGTAATTTACTGCTACCAGTTAGACTTAATATTTAATTCAGTTAGGTTCAGTTCAGTTATTAGCATTTTCCTTCTCAAATATGCAAAGATCATTTAGTTCTCTGGGAAATTCTTCCTAGGCTTCAAGAGTTCATATTCAGGAGACCTGCTGAGAGGCAGCAAGCTGCAGGTACATCATTCATACATTCAGAAACCCTATGCTGACTCTCTAGCTGGCATAAACTCTTTTGTATTCAGATCGTAATATTGCTGTCTGATTAGGTTATGATACTGAATTCACAAAAAAGCCACCCAAAAGGATTCACTGTATGACCCAGTACCTAAACTGTATCCAAAATGCTACTCTCTTGGTATAAAGATTTCCGAGGAAAGGAAACGCCCTAGGTTCTTATTCATTCATTTGCTTGTTTCCTGCTGTAGTAGCAATTGCAGCAGAGATCTGGAACCTCAAAGAGGGGCTTGCTCCTTTACCAAATTAAAACTTCTTCTGACTGCTTTAATGTGTGGGGTTTTGCTTTTCTTTAAGTCACAGACTGAAATTGACATTTGAAGTGCCGCAGCATTGTAATTAATGCTAATTATATTGGCAGTAGCCCAAGAGCCAGGAGGTGGTGTGGGAGGAAGCACAGTGGTCCCTCTTCAGGACCCTCTTGCTAAAAGTGACCTGTGACACTCCTCCCTTGTGGCCACGGTTCAGTTTAATTCAACACTGAGCGGAAGTGGACACCTCTGATGTGCAGAGCTGCAAGCTCCTTTTTGAACCCTAGTCCCTCGTTAATATGTAACCTGAGCAGCCAAAGAATAAATCTTCCATGCTTTCTCCTGGCACCACCTTCAACCACGCATGGAATATTTCTGTCCTTTGCCAAGTGACAAACCAGAGATGCAGGCTCTGAAAAAGACCATGGGCTGTCATTTTTTTAAGTGTCTTTGTGGAGCGAGCCACAAAGAAAAAGGCAGCAGGAGCATATGTTTGTAGATGCTTTTTATATCCCAAAAGGAAAAAAAAGGAGGAAGACACTGTGGGGATTGCGATTTACATTTGGATTATTTATTTTTATGTTAAACACAGACTCCCTGGGAAGAGTGTTGCTTTTAACACAGGCCAGGGTGGCCAACTGGAAACTGGTACTCCTTCCCTCTCTGCGGGCTTGCCCACTCAGTCAACCAACTGTCAAGCAAGTGGGTTTGCCTCCTACTTATGTGACTGTTTCCAGCTTCCCCCCAGACTTATCCAGTTGCTTACGTGGGTGCTAATCTTACCCCTTTGCCTAAAATACAGGGGTAAAACTTGCCTGGATGTAGATTGCTCTAACACCTGCTAACTTCATAACTTTGGACACATAGTGTCAGGACTCTAAATCTCAGTTTTCTCATCTGTAAAACAGGGGTAATGATAGCTCTTATCTCACATGGTTTGTCTTGGGACCAAATCCATGTAAGGCGTTTGGCTCAGTGCTTGGCATAGAGTACTCCCTCTTAAAATTCTAGCCATTATTACTATTACTATTATTATTATTATTATTATTATTATTATTATTATATTTCTTATTGGCACCATAGAATAGATACCTCCCGGGTAATTTTCATAGAGAAAAATCTAAAATTCTAGCATGTGCTAAAGACTTCCTGGGTTCTGCTCAGTTTGGGTTCACCCTAAAGTAGACGCCTGAAGCAAAGATATAGTTACATGATCATAATGATGATTTTTATTCTTCAGTTTGTTAATGTGGTGTATCACATTGATTTCTTTGTGGATGTTGAACCATTCCTTCATCCCTGGGATAAATCCCACTTGATCACAGTGTATGATCCTTTTACTGTATTGCTGAATTTGATTTGCTAATATTATGTTGAGGATTTTTGCATCTATGTTCATCAGTGGTGTTGGCCTATAATATTCTTTTTTATGGTGTCCTTGTTTGGCTTTGGTATCAGAATGATGCTGGCCTTGTGGAATGAGTTTGGAAGCATTCCTTCCTTTTCAATTTTTTGGAATAGTTTGAGAAGGATAGGTGTTAATTCTTCAATAAATGTTTGGTAGAATTCATCTGTGAAGCCTCTGGTCTGGAATCTTGCTTATTGGGAGTTTTTTGATTACTGATTCAATTTCATTGCTGGTAACTGATCTGTTCATATTTTCTATTTCTTTCTGATTCAGTCTTGGGAGATTGTATGTTTCTAGAAATTTATGAGTTTCTTCTAGGTTGTCCAATTTCTTGGCGTTTAGTTGTTCATAGTAGTCTCTTATGATCCTTTGTTTTTCTGTGATGTCAGTTGTAACATCTCCTCTTTCATTTCTGATTTTAAGGTTTTGGGCCCTCTCTCTTTTTTTCTTAATGACTCTGGCTAAAGGTTTATCAATTTTGTTTACCTTTTCAAAGAACCAGTTCTTAGTTTCATTAATCTTTCATATTGTTTTTTTAGTCTCTGTTTTATTTATTTCTGCTCTGATTTTTTATAATGTCTTTCCTTCTACCAATTTTGGGTTTTGTTTGTTCTTTTTTTCCTATTTCCATTAAGTGTAAGTTTTGGTGGTTTATTTGCAATTTTTCTTATTTCCTCAGGTAGGCTTGTATTGCTATAAAATTCTCTCTTACAACTGCTTTTGCTGTGTCCCATAGATTTTGGATTGTTGTGTTTCCATTTTTATTTGTCTTCAAGTATTTTTTTATTCCTTCTTTGATTTCTTCAGTGACCCATTGGGTGTTCAGTAGCATATTGTTTAGCCTCCATGTATATGTGTTTTTTGCAGTTTTTTTTTCTTGTAGTTGATTTCTAGTCTCATAGCATTGTGGTCAGAAAAGATGCTTGATATGATTTTAATTTAAATTTACCAAGGCTTCTTTTGTGGCCTAGTATGTGATCTATCCTGGAGAATGTTCCATGTGCACTTGAAAAGAACGTGTATTCTGCTGTTTTAGAATGGAAATATATATATATATATATATATATATATATATATATATACACACATATATATATATATGCCTGTTAAGTTCATTGGGTCTAATGTGTCATTTAAGGACAGTGTTTTGTTACTGGTTTTCTGTCTGAATGAACTATTCATTGATATAAGTAGGATGTTAAAGTCCCCTATTATTATTGTGTTACTGTCCATTTCTTCCTTTATGCTTGTTAACATTTGTTTTATGTATTTAGATGCTCCTATGTTGGGTGCATATATATTTACAATTGTACTTCTTGTTGGATCAATCCCTTTATCATTATATAATGTCCTTTTTTGTTTCTTGTTACAGTCTTTGTTTTAAAGTCCATTTTCTCTGATATTAGTATTACTATCCCAGCTTTCTTTTCATTTCCATTTGAATGGAGTGCCTTTTTCCGTTTTTTACTTTCAGTCTGTGCTTATCTTTAGATCTGAAGTGAGTCTCTTGTGGCAGCATATATACATTTTTTAATCCATTCAGTCATTCTCTGTCTTTTGATTGAAGCATTTAGTCATTTTACATTTAAAGTAATTACTGGAGGACGACGTTCAAGTTGGCGGAGGAGTAAGACATGGAGATCACCTTCCTCCCCACAAATACATCAAAAATACATCTACATGTGGAACAACTCCTACACAACACCTACTGAACTCTGGCAGAAGACCTCAGGCTTCCCAAAAGGCAAGAAACTCCCCACGTACCTGGGTAGGGCAAAAGAAAAAAAAAAAAACAGAGACAAAAGATTAGGGACAGGACCTGCACCTCTGGGAGGGAGCTGTGAAGGGGGAAAAGTTTCCACACACTAGGAAGCCCCTTCGCGGGCAGAGACGGGGGATGGGCGGGGGAGGGAAGCTTTGGAGCCACGGAGGAGAGCGCAGCCACAGGGATGCGGAGGGCAAAGCGGAGAGATTCCTGCACAGAGGATCTGTGCCAACCAGCACTCACCAGCCTGAGAGGTTTGTCTGCTCACCCGCCAGGGCAGGTGGGGGCTGGGAGCTGAGGCTCCGGCTTCGGAGGTCAGATCCCAAGGAGAGGTCTGGGGCTGGCTGGGTGAACACAGCCTGAAGGGGGCTAGTGCGCCACAGCTAGCTGGGAGGGAGTCCGGGAAAAACTCTGGACCTGCCTCAGAGTCAAGAGACCATTGTTTCAGGGTGCGCGAGGAGAGGGCATTCAGAGCACCACCTAAACGAGCTTCAGAGATGGGCACGAGCCGTGGCTTTCAGCGCGGACATCAGAGACGGGCATCAAACGCTAAGGCTGCTGCTGCTGCCACCAAGAAGCCTGTGTGCAAGCACAGGTCACTATCCACACAACCCCTCCTGGGAGCCTGTGCAGCCCGCCACTGCCAGGGTCCCGTGATCCAGGGACAACTTCCCCGGGAGAACACACAGTGCACCTCAGGCTGTTGCAACGTCACGCCAGCCTCTGCTGCCGCAGGCTTGCCCTGCATTCCATACCCCTCCATTCCTCCAGCCTGAGTCAGAGTCCCCTAATCAGCCACTCCCTTAACCCCCTTCTGTCTGGTCGAAGAACCTATGTCAGAAGGCAACCTACATGCAGAGGCGGGGCCAAATCCAAAGCTGAACCTCAGGAGCTGTGCAAACAAAGAAGAGAAAGGGAAATTTCTCTGTGCAGCCCCAGGAGCAGTGGATTAAATCTCCACAGTCAACTTGATGTACCCTGCATCTGTGGAATACCTGAATAGACAACGAATCATCCCAAAATTGAGGCGGTAGACTTTGGGAGCAACTATAGACTTGGGGTTTGCTGTATGTGATGACTAGTTTCTGATTTCTATGTTTATCTTAGTTTAGGTTTTAGAACTTATTATCATTGGTGGATTTGTTTATTGGTTTGGTTGCTCTCTTCTTTTTTTATTTTATTACTTTTTAAATTTTTTATTTTAATAATTTTTAAATTTTTTTATTTTCATAATTTTATTTTATTTTTATTTTATTTCTTTTTTTTTTCTCCCCTTCCTTCTGACCCGTGTGGCTGACTTGGTGCTCCAACCAGGTGTCAGGCCTGAGCCTCGGAAGTGGGAGAGCCAAGTTCAGGACTTTGGACCACCAGAGACCTCCCAGCCCCACATAATATCAATTGGCAAGAGCTGTCCCAGAGATTTCTGTCTCAACGCTCCACTCAATGACCAGCAAGCTCCAGTGCTGGACACCCCATGCCAAACAACTAGCAAGACAGAAACACAACCCCACCCATTAGCAGAGAGACTGCCTAAAATCATAATAAGTTCGGAGACACCCCAAAACACACCACCAGACATGGTCCTGCCCACCAGAAAGACAAGATCCAGCCTCATCCACCGGAACACAGGCACCAGTCCCCTCCACCAGGAAGCCGACACAACCCACTGAACCAACCTTACCCACTGGGGGCAGACACCAAAAACAATGAAAACTACGAACCTGCAGCCTGTGAAAAGGAGACCCCAAACACAGTAAGTTAAGCAAAATGAGAAGACAGAGAAATACGCAGCAGATGAAGGAGCAAGGTAAAAACCCACCAGACCAAACAAATGAAATAGGCAGTCTACCTGAAAAAGAATTCAGAGTAATGATAGTAAAGATGATGCAAAATCTTGGAAATAGAATGGAGAAAATACAAGAAACATTTAACAAGGACCTAGAAGAACTAAAGAGCAAACAAACAATGATGAACAACACAATAAATGAAATTAAAAATTCTCTAGAAGGAATCAATAGCAGAATAACTGAGGCAGAAGAACGGATAAGTGACCTGGAAGATAAAGTAGTGGAAGTAACTACCACAGAGCAGAATAAAGAAAAAAGAATGAAAAGAATTAAGGACAGTCTCAGAGACCTCTGGGACAACATTAAATGCACCAACATTCGAATTATAGGGGTCCCAGAAGAAGAAGAGAAAAAGAAAGGGACTGAGAAAATATTTGAAGAGATTATAGTTGAAAGCTTCACTAATAAGGGAAAGGAAATAGTCAATCAAGTCCAGGAAGTGCAGAGAGTCCCATACAGGATAAATCTAAGGAGAAACACAAGACTGAACCAGGAAGATATAGAAAATATAAACAGACCAATCACAAGCACTGAAATTGAGACTGTGATTAAAAATCTTCCAAAAAACAAAAGCCCAGGGCCAGATGGCTTCACAGGCGAATTCTATCAAACATTTAGAGAAGAGCTAACACCTATCCTTCTCAAACTCTTCCAAAATATAGCAGAGGGAGGAACACTCCCAAACTCATTCTACCTGGCCACCATCCCCCTGATACCAAAACCAGACAGAGAGGTCACAAAAAAAGAAAACTACTGGCCAATATCATTGATGAACATAGATGCAGAAATCCTCAACAAAATACTAGCAAACAGAATCCAACAGCACATTAAAAGGATCATACACCATGATCAAGTGGGGTTTATCCCAGGAATGCAAGGATTCTTCACTATACGCAAATCAATCAATGTGATACACCATATTAAACTGAAGGATAAAAACCATATGATAAAAAATGCAGAAAAAGCTTCGACAAAATTCAACACCCATTTATGATAAAAACCCTCCAGAAAGTAGGCATAGAGGGAACTTACCTCAACATAATAAAGGCCATATATGACATACCCACAGCCAATATCATTCTCAATGGTGAAAAACTGAAACCATTTCCACTAAGATCAGGAACAAGACAAGGTTGCCTACTCTCACCACTGTTATTCAACATAGTTTTGGAAGTTTTAGCCACAGCAATCAGAGACAAAAGAGAAATAAAAGGAATCCAAATTGGAAAAGAAGAAGTAAAACTGTCACTGTTTGCAGATGACATGATACTATACATAGAGAATCCTAAAGATGCTACCAGAAAAGTGCTAGAGCTAATCAATGAATTTGTTAAAGTAGCAGGATACAGAATTAATGCACAGAAATCTCTTGCATTCCTGTACACTAATGATGAAAAATCTGAAAGAGAAGTTAAGGAAACACTCCCATTTACCATTGCAACAAAAAGAATAAAATACCTAGGAATGAACCTACCTAAGGAGACAAAAGACCTATATGCAGAAAACTATAAGACACTGATGAAAGAAATCAGAGATGACGCAAACCGATGGAGAGATATACCATGTTCTTGGATTGGAAGAATCAACATTGTGAAAATGACTATACTATTCAAAGCAATCTACATATTCATTGCAATCCCTATCAAACTACCAATGGCATTTTTTACAGAACTAGAACAAAAAATTTCACAATTTGTATGGAAATACAAAAGACCCCAAATAGCCAAAGCAATTTTGAGAAAGAAAAACAGAGCTGGAGGAATCAGGCTCCCTGACTTCAGGCTATAGTACAAAGCTACAGTAATCAAGACAGTATGGTACTGGCACAAAAACAGAAATATAGATCAATGGAACAGGATAGAAAGCCCAGAGATAAACCCACACACATATGGTCATCTTATCTTTGATAAAGGAGGCAAGAATATACAATGGTGACAAGACAGCCTCTTCAGTAACTGGTGCTGGGAAAACTGGACAGCTACATGTAAAAGAATGAAATTAGAACACTTCCTAACACCATACACAAAAATAAACTCCAAATGGTTTGAAGACCTAAATGTAAGGCCAGGCACTATAGAACTCTTAGAGGAAAACCTAGGCAGAACACTCTATGACATAAGTCACAGCAAGATCCTTTTAGACCCACCTTCTAGAGAAATGGAAATAAAAACAAATGGGACCTAATGAAACTTAAAAGCTTCTGCACAGCAAAGGAAACCATAAACAAAACGAAAAGACAACCCTCAGAA
Source organism: Balaenoptera musculus (assembly GCF_009873245.2). Classification (NCBI taxonomy): domain Eukaryota; kingdom Metazoa; phylum Chordata; class Mammalia; order Artiodactyla; family Balaenopteridae; genus Balaenoptera; species Balaenoptera musculus. Next base: position 72,006,974 of record NC_045790.1, read on the forward strand.
TGGGAGAAAATATTTGCAAACGAAGCAGCTGACAAAGGATTAATCTCCAAAATATACAAGCAGCTCATGCAGCTCAATATCAAAAAAAAAAACCCAATCCAAAAATGGGCAGAAAACCTAAATAGACATTTCTCCAAAGAAGATATACAGATTTCCAACAAACACGTGAAAGGATGCTCAACATCACTAATCATTAGAGCAATGCAAGTCAGAACTACAATGAGGTATCACCTCACACTGGCAGAATGGCCATCATCAAAAGGTCTACAAACAATATATGCTGAAGAGGGTGTGGAGAAAAGGGAGCCCTCTTGCACTGTTGGTGGGAATGTAAATTGATTCAGCCACTATGGAGAGCAGTATGGGGGTTCCTTAAAAAACTAAAAATAGAACTACCATATGACCCAGCAATCCCCCTAGTGGGCATATACCCTGAGAAAACCGTAATTCAAAAACAGTCATGTACCACAATGTTCATTGAAGCACTATTTCCAATAGCCAGGACATGGAAGCAACCTAACTGTCCATCGACAGATGAATGGATAAAGAAGACATGGCACATATATACAATGGAATATTACTCAGCCATAAAAAAAAAGAAATTGAGTGGTTTGTAGTGAGGTGGATGGACCTAGAGTCTGTCATACAGAGTGAAGTAAGTCAGAACGAGAAAAACAAATACCGTATGCTAATACATATATATGGAATCTAAAAAAAAAAGGTTCTGAAGAACCTAGGGGCAGGACAGGAATAAAGACGCAGACATAGAGAATGGGCTTGAGGACATGGGGAGAGGGAAGGGTAAGCTGGGACGAAGTGAGAGAGTGGCATTGACATGTATACACTACCAAATGTAAAATATATAGCTAGTGGGAAGCAGCTGCATAGCATAGGGAGATCATCTCGGTGCTTTGTGATCACCTAGAGGAGTGGGATAGGGAGGGTGGGAGGGAGATGCAAGAGGGAGCGGATATGGGGATATATGTATACGTATAGCTGATTCATTTTGTTATATAGCAGAAACTAACTCAACAGTGTAAAGCAATTATATTCCAATAAAGATGTTAAAAAATAAAAATTAAAAAAATAATTACTGATAGGTATGTACTTATTGCCATTTTGTTAACTGTTTTCTGGTTGTTTTTGTAGTTCTTTTTTGTTTCTTTCTTCTTTTTTCTCTTCTCTTGAAATTTGATGACTGTCTTTACTCTTCCTAGCATTACACTCAGTCTCAGGAGCCTTATGCCAAAGTAGGCCTGGGATCTTCATTCTACAGCTATTAATAACCAACAATTCCATTTCAAGCTTTTATACAGCTCTTTCCCTAGAGACATACCTAGAGTACCATGGTAAATGGGGTCAGGAGAGATCCAGACCCTATACTCAGGACCAGCTCTCCCTCCACCAACCTGGGCCCTTTGATTAAGTCCAGCTATTCAAATGAAACTTCCCCTTTCTAGTTGATGAGTTTAATCTGGGAGTGGGATTGCCTATTTTTAGATTTTACAACCATGTTTCTTCTGCAGCATCTTCCATTTGATCAACAGTTTTTAAAAGGGTGAAACTTATCTCTTCTTAGTTGCAGCATAGAATTCTTGTGATGCCTCTTAAATGTATGGTTCCAGCCCAGGGACTCATATATATATAAAGCTGCCTGCTGAATATTCTACTTGGATATACCATGAGTCCCTCAAAATCACTATCGGCTTCCTCAAACATGCTTTTCTTCTGTTTCCTACTCAAGAAATAGGAAATGGAACAATCACTGACTCGGTTACTCAAGCCAGAAAGTTAAACATTCTCCTTGGTGCCCACCTTTCTCTTACTCCTATGTATAATCATTCACAAAGTCCTGGCGTTTCTTTTGAAAATACCTACTTCTCTCCATCCCCACTGCTACTATTCCAGTCCATATTACCTGAGCTGTGAAAAAATCTTCCCAGTGAAACTCCAGATATTCCTTCCTTAAACCATTCTTCATATAATAGCTAGTGTGATGTGTCTCAAACACACAAACCTGATCATATCTCTCTGTACTGCTTACAATCCTTATGTCCAGAATACTAATGATCTAGCATTGCTTATCTTTTAAGCCTGTTTTCATTCCACTCTCCTCCTGACAAACTGCTCTTCATACACTAAATTTCTTTTAGTTCCATGAAAGATTCAGGCTCTATTTCACTTACAGGATGTTGCACAAATATCTCCTCTACCTGGAGCAGTCTCTCCCTCACTCTTCACCTGACCCACTCCTATTTATCTTCAGTTCTAAGTTTAAATGGTACTTGAAATCTGGCCCCCAGATTTGAGTAGGTTCCCTTCCTATGTACTCATAGCTTCTTTATTTCCTGTTATCACTTTACTCTTCTACAACCCCCGTTAGATTATAAACCCTGGGAGAAAAGATCCTGAGTTTGCATCACCTTGTAAAACTAGCTTCTAGCACAGGGCCTGCTATGTGGTAAGAATTCAACAAATACTTGCTGAATGAGTGAATAAGTGAATTGTGGGAAGCCATTATGCACAGCTCATGACTCCCTTATTTTCATCATTATCAAATAAACATCTAGGCAGTCACCAACAGAATCAAGTCAAGAGGTGCCAAGGGTGGAAACTGAGTTTTTAAGTGTAGTTCTAGGGGAGTTTACAGTTCTGTAGCTATCTTTCCTTCTTTTTTCTCTTGCTTGATGTTATTTAATTAAAGATAACTGTGTTTTTAATTATATGAATACTCACTGTAAGTAAAGTATTAATCCACTCACCCAGAATAATACTTTTCTCTTGACTTGTTTCTCTACCTATTGCAGTTGTGATCACACTATGTTGTTTTTAAAAACATTACTCTTAAACAACATTTTAATCATATTCTATTATTTGCCCTGGAACCATGAGCTGAAATAACTCATCTTTTGATTCAATTGTTTACACTATCTCTAGGAATATTAAAGAAATATTAACTGCAATTAATGTGGGCTTGAATTTCCAAAGAAAACTATTCTGCAATATATTGCTCCATATTTACCAAATGGTTGGAGTTTCCCCAAATTTCTGATCAAAGAATCCCCTGGCACTTCTTAAGGAGTCAGTCTCAGGTCCTAATCCTCTCTATTGCTATAGAATCCCCAAGAGGAATGTGGGATCTGTAGTGCATTTACTTGTGTCGTGAGATACTAGAGCAGCAGAACAAACACCAGGCTAGGATTTATGGAGACAAGAAGTTCAGTCCTTACTAACTTTTCCCAAACTCTGAGACTGTAGGAAAGCTGCTTAATATCTCCAGGCCTCAAGTTTTCTTAACATAAAATGCTGATTCTTTTTCCTATACGATTTACTCCAGAGGAATGTTGACCAAATCCATTGCAAAGATAAATATATATAACCGCTTTGAAATTTACACAGCCCTGCACTGACATAAGGCATGATTAGTATCAGATAAAGGGCGCAAATCTATCATTTCTGTTCATATGGTTTAATCAATAGCATCACACTCTTGCTTCTTTTCCAGTTACAAAGTTAAACCAATTCTAAATGCTTTTGAGTGAAATTTTAAATCAAACAGTGGCAAAGCTTTCTATTTAGATAAAGTCTTAGTTTTCTCTATCTTCTGAAAATAACATTTTGGCTAATCACTAGAATCTGTAGGAAGAGTGACAGCTCAGAAGGCAGTGGTTGGAAGGTCATAGGCTTGGATGCAGTCAGGAAATTCTGTGTTTCTCAGCTTTGATCTTTGGTTCTTTCCCCACTATCAAACACCTTTTCCAGTTTTTTGAAAGATTAACCACTTTACGTTAAAGACAACCTTTTAAAATACTGAAAGTACTAAAATTATTTAATTATTATTAGTGTTTACAATTGTTTTCATACTTTTCATTTAATATACCAACACACTGGCAAATAGAGCCATTCTTATATCTCTGTTTTTCTCACGGCTGTTTCTCAAGTACTTACGCATGAAGACTTGCTATGGGATCATAAAGCTTGACTGATTCAATATTTATTCATGGTTTTGAGTAAGTAAAAAATATTTATCAAATACATCATATTATATAATATATTTAGGTGTGGGGGGAGAGGGAGAGAGAGAGACTGAGATCATTAAAATAAGGCCCTGATTGACTGTTAGTTCTCATGGATACAATACATCATAGTAGAAAGAACATAGGATTGGGAGTCAGATAGACAAGGTTTCAAAAGTGGAATCTGCCATTGCTAACTGCAGTGATTTCAGGTGAGAATTTCACATTTGTAAGTATGAGTGTTCTCATCTGTAAAATAGGAATCATAGTGCCTTGTGAGTAGAGTTTGGAGAGACGATGTAGGGAAAGCGCTGGCATGAAGTAGGTGTTCACCGAAGATTAGTTTACTTCTCCTGTCACTGGAATGATGTTTTATGTCTTTTACTTACCCTCCACGTTCTCTTCCTGTCACTGCATGCCAACTTTCATTCAGTTTTGCCGATGTGCTGACAAGGTAGATTTTTTTTCCTCTTTCACATTTAAAACTTTTGTTTTGTATCCTAGCCTGTTGCTCACCTGTGATTGCATTTCCCTTCAGCTTATAGGAGAAAGGAAAGGAATTATGAAACAGGTTAAGAAATCAAAAATAATAAAATTGCCTGCAGCACGGGCAAGAAGCAAGTGTCATTTTTTTTTTTTTTTTGAATGTTGCAAGTGTCATTTAACGCGGCCCCATAGAACTGAAAGTGAGGCTGGTGCTTAGAAATGGATTCATTACTTCACCTCACAACATTGCATTTGTTGAGGGTCTGCTGGGTGTGTGGTACCGTTCCAACTGTTTTAAATACTGGATGTCACTTTTAACACTACCCTCCTTCTATTTTCAGCACAACCGTCCCTTTAATTTTGCTTAACTTAATTCTTCATGTACTCTTTCTTTCCTCATCCTGAACTGCCTTCCATCTCTCCCCTCTTCCTACTCCATCTATCTAAATCCCATTTATCCTCCTAGGCTATGGCTTATATCATCTGTGAAGTTGTCCTGTCTGCTTGAAACCCACTTGGGCATTCCTTCCTCTGCGTGCCTCAGTTTCCATATTTGTGAAATGGAGGCAAAAATAGTACCCGTCACATAGAACTGTCAAGAAGACTCTACTATAATGTATATAAATCACTTAGCAGAGTACCTTTTTTTAAAAAATGGAGCTGTTATATTAGTAATATTTTATCATTACCCCTAGCATCATTATCGTTATCATTATTACCTCTGGGTGCCTGTAGTATTTTGCTTGGGCTTTATATTTGATGTGTGTTTTATTCTGCCTGATACTGGAGGAAACTACACGTGCGTTTCCTCCAGAGCAGTGTGCACTGCTTGCAGAGAGCAAGGCTCTTTCCTGACTGTAGCCCCAGAGCCTTACTTAGTGCCTGGTGAAGAGTGGAAACTTATTAGATGCTTACTGTGAAAAAAATGGACAAATCCCTTACTTCCATAAAGAAAAAATTTAAGACCTCTTTATCTGTGGTTTCAGTTTAGCAGTTCTCACCATGAAAGGTGTCTCGAGCATGCAGTGTGATGAAAAGAGGATTTTCTTTGTTGTCTTTTCTTTATTAAATGTTTAATGGTAAATTGGCTTTTCCTTTTGCAAGGTAGTCCCTCGAGACCAAGGATTTAAGGGAAAAATGTGCGATTATGCAGACTTGGAGTAATGGAGCTCTCGTCCCCTGGGCCTGAGTCTTGCCTTGGGAGTTGGTGTGGCACCTTGGGAGACTCACTCAGGCATTGAGGTCCCTCGAGAACCATGTAGCTTGGTGCTGTTAGACTCAGAGCTTGATGCTGGGCTGAACAGTCTTGGAAAAAATTGCCTGGACTCATTTCATTAAAATATCTCAGTCTTTGGCGTTTAAGTTATTTTTTATAGAGATGGTGTCGTGGTTAGAGAAATATTTCATGCACTAGGTCGTATTTCTCTACGCAAGCCTGGTTTACAGGGTTAACAATTATAATACGTTTAGAAGGCTGGGCCTGGATCATTCTATGCTGGCCACTTCTCTTAAGTTTGAAGATTGAGGGTGGCAGAAGAATCTGGCTGTAGCTGAAAGGGATCTTACTTCTATCCAGGCTACCAGTGGAGGGCTCTCTCCCCTGGGGTTTGCTGTGGCAGGTGGAGATTGATCTGGCTGCATCTTAGGACTCAGTGTTCTTACATTTGGGAAACTTTCTTCTTATAGAGACTGCTAAGGATAAGGGCATTTTTGAAATTGTACCCGTATGAATTAGAGTTTTGAAACCTTAATGGAAAAAAATTGAGATCTCAAGCTTTCAAGTGTTATGAGAAGTTGGGGGCTTGGATTTGCTCTTTAGGACAAATAGTTCTTTCTGAAAAGTCCATTTCTATCAACTTTTGGTGGTAAAAAGGAAAACAAAGAAAAAAAAGAGTCTAATTCCGTTAAAATATCAAATTTATCTTACTTGTGGTAAAGCTTATCTCTAGATATCACTTCTTTTAGGAATTTTTTTCCCAAAATTATAGATTAAGATTTCACTTCACCTGAAAATTGCTTTTGGAAAATGTGTGTGTGTGTGTGTGTGTGTGTGCGCGCGCTTGTTTTCTCATTCAAGCAGTTATCCACAGACAAATAAGATTGGAAACCAGAAGATGATAGTAAGAGTTCTGGGACATGACCTCACCTCATGCTAGTGGAAGATGCATAAAGACACCAGACTTTGATTGCTGACACCCAACAAGAGCCATATATTAAAGTTGTTGGTCTCAGCAGTGTTATTATAGACTAAATTTCCTAGATATTGATGAATACACTGATAGTAGATATTTGTGATATGACAGAAAATCCTGAAGGGGATTCTAGGGCAAGGCCAAGGGTAACTACCAAGGATAGGAAGTGCTGTTTTTTTAATGAAAGTATCGAGCACCCCAAAAGCCAATCATCTCAGAAGGTGAGGGATCTGGGATGCAACATGAAGACTCAAAAGCAGACCTGGAGCAGGTGTCTGTGGCCTGGAGCACCATAGGGAGGAGGCACTGGAACTCATTTTCCCTCTTTTTTTCTCTCTCTCTCCCTCTTTTCTAGAGAGTATGGCAGACTTCCTCTATGTAGAAGCAGGCTCAGAGCTAGACTGTGAAGCATCCAAGAAGATCACAAGGTAAAGGGTTGGACCCTTGTGAGTATGAGATCAGTCATATCTAGTATCTGAGCTTGAGCATCTATGAAATGTAATTCTCTCCTGTTACACCCAAGTTTTCAGTAAAGTTTGCTAAAGGTTTTAGCCTGGTTTGGGCAGCATAGTATGGAATTAGCTGTGTCCATGCTTAGCATGTGGATAAAGACAGAAACAGTTTTCCCTACCCTCACTTCCATTCCTTAACTCCATCTTTTCTGAAGCCATTATTGTGGCTGCTCTTCAGGAAAAAATTGATGTCTTGAAAATCCATGCGGTGACTGGCAGCAAAATAAGAAGTGATCCAGGGCAGAGGAGTAAACAATGACATGGAACCAGTCAGCAATATGAGCACAATCTGTTTCCTAATCAGATGGCAAGAAATGTTTACCAGATGATTAAGAGATAGATTTGCTCAGCTTAGTTTAGTCATTGAATTATATTAACCTTAGATGTTTTATCTGGCTATCAAAGGACTCTACCTTGTTGCTTTGATTAATGATTAGCCAGACAACAGAGATAATTTCTATCATGTGTGTTTTATGCCAAAGCAACCCTCAGTAATTTTGATAGATTTATTACTATGTTTCTAGGAAAATGCTAGGAATTTTGTGAGACGGGGTGATATGGTAGATGAGAAAGATCATCCCTGTTGTTTTGGAAAATGACTCAGTCCTGCCGCTGAAAACAAAGGAATAAATACCTCATGATAATTCCGGATAAGTCCTCAAGTTGGGCTATGAGACACTACTTCATAGGTTTTATCAAGAGATGTCATTTTGGCAGAATGAGCACTCCCACCACAACCAGAGCCAACAACCTAGTCAATATGCAGAATGGCTGGGGAGGTAAAACAGCTTTTGGAGAAAGTGCAGCATCTCCTTTCTTCACAGGCTGTGAGCGAATTCTCAATAACCACGCCCACAACCCAGCACACACACACTGCCTTGAAGATAAGGGGAAGGACACACAAGATAACTGGTTTTAATGTTTGATAGTTGCTTCAGGGAAGAGGTACATTCTTACTCCATGATGTTATGTCTTCCTAACTAGTGGGACTGGTAACGTTTTCCAGAGCAGTGCAAAGAACACTGGGGAGGGTGTGGGATGGTAGTACGGACAGAAAATGAATGAAGCAGTGAGTGCTACCTGTTGTAGTATTCTTGGGCTGCCATAACAAAATACTACAGATCGGTGGCTTAAACAACAAAAATTTATTTTCTCACATTTCTGGAGTCTGGGAGTCCAAGGCCAAGGTATCAGCAGGGTTAGTTTCTCCTGAGGTCTCTTTCCTTGGCCTGCCTTCTTGCTATGTCCTCACATGGCCTTCTTCTGTGCATGCACATCTCTGCTGTCTCTTCCTCTTCATATAAGGACACTAGTCATGTTAGGTTAAAGCCCCACTCTTACGACCTCATTTTACTTTAATTACCTCTTTAAAGGACCTGTCTCCAAATGCAGTCACATTGAAAGTTAGGAATTCAGTGTATGAATTTTGGGGAACACAATTCAGTCCATAACACCACTCTTCCCAAAATTATGTTCTCGAGAAGTATAAAAGATAAATCTTTTTTCCTTCATGCTTTCCAGAATTGGAGCCACGGTGGACTGACGAGTGTGGAGGCTGCAGAGTGCTCAGAACCTCCATAGCGTAGAAAAGGGAGGTGCAAGCATCAGAGGACAATGATGTAAATCCTCCAGATGGATATCAAAGTTCTCAGGGGACCACCAGTCCCTAAGAGAACTATTTGAGAATTAGTCCTTAGTGATCAAGGCTTGTCAAACAAATGACTAAGTCTTGTAGAGTTTACAGACAATGAGCTAGATCAACAGTGATGATCGGCAGAACATCAGTCTTGCCAGGACAGGCATGTAAGGACTTATGTTTTACCTTCCTTTGTCTTTCTCCCTACCCGAACATCAAGGAGTAAGATACCAAGGATGGTAAAGGTACAGCTAGTAAGGCCAGAATTGTATAACCCTAAGAATAACAAACAGAGTATATGCCCAGATGAATGAAATCCATCACCAATAGCACAGCAGAAAAATATATTTAAAATTCCAAATGTAATGTATGAGTATAAAATTTTGAGGCATGTGCCATAAGTGACATGTAAATTGGCATTACTACTATAGAGCAGGGATTGGCAAATTTAGCACACAAGCTAAACCCAGCCCATCACATATTTTTAAGTATTTTAAGGATTGTTTTTTTCCATTTTTGTATATAAAATGAAAAAAAGGCTCTTAGGAGATTCCATGTCTAGAATGGTAGCATGAGGAGTTCCATGGACCTGTTCCCCAAACCTTTGAAGTTGCTGGAAATTATCCTAAGGGCATACAACAAATGGATGGGCATTTATTCAAGAAAATCTACTAAATCTTAGTAAAAACAGCAAGAACTTATGGCACTTCAGCTATGACCCTCCTTCCATACCCCCAGCTCAGCTTGATGGACATTTCATTCTGAGCAGGTATGGCCAAGAAGACAAGTCCCTCTCCCCTCATCAATCAAGGGATACAATCTCTCTCCAGGAGGGACAGGCCATCAGTAACTCTCATTTCCTCCAGATCCATGTTGCAGAGACTAAATTCCTGGTAAGGGTGGCTAAGAGGTCAGGGCTCCCTTTCTCTACCCAGTCCCCACTCCTAGGGCACAGGCCCCAGGCATGTTAGGCCACTTCACCTCTGGGGCAGAGCTCCCATGCCATAAGAGACAAGCTGAAATACCAGAGGCTACCATCACTGCCCAGAGCCCTGATTGTAAAGCCCAAGTATTATTCCTGCCCCCAGCTCTAAAACAGCGTCTCTGAGTTTTGTGCAAGGGGAGAAGCAATCCATAAGAACATAGAGCTCTGACATGCTCCAAAAGCTTACTTTATTTGAAACAGAGTGTGGAGAAGTTCAAGCGTAAGGGCACTCTCAAAAACAACGGAGATTTTGGTGGTATACAATTAAGAGGAAGCTGCTGGCTTTATGAGAGCAACAAGCTAAACCGTAGGACTGCTAATTTACCAGGGAGAACCAAGGAAAACTATAGCTAAGAAAAGCCCTCCTGGAATCAGAACAAACCTGAAAGACTGGCCTCAAAATCTGTTCCTGCAACAGGCCCTGAAATTAATTGGATCATACCGTGGAGCAGTTTATGCCAGGGTATTGTCAAATAGTGAATATTGTCGGCTGGCAATTACTGAAACTTAATAGCCGAATGTCATACCAAACCTATCAGACAGTAGAGAGGTCAGGGGAAGAGGCAGTCTAGAAAGCCCTAAAATGAAAGCCCTAATATAACTCTTATCCCAGGTTGACTGTACACAGTTAGCTGTGTTCTCTAAGGAACAACATCAAAGGCTTCACACTGTAGGGAAAACATATTTCCCTAAAATAGTCCAGCCAAGTCACTAAAGTAATAAAACAAGCTAATAAGAAAAACAAGCCTTGAAGATGAGGGAAGGGAATTAGTATCAAAAATTGCTACAATATATTACCTAAAATGCCCAGTTCTCAACAAAAAGATGGTGAGAATACAAATAAACTGGATAAATATATAAGAAGAGCAGAAAAAGATTACATATTACATTCCTTAGTAGCTTACTTATTCCTTAAAGTAACTAAATGGATAAGACCATGTTTCCCAAGAATTTTTATTGGTATTATTTTATTCATTGGGATTTACAGGAGGGCATACAAGAGAAAAGGTCACTAACTGGGCATTTGTAAGAAATAATCTTTTAGGATATTTTCCATTTCAAGGAAGAGTGTGTTAGAGAGGAGCAATGGCTGATCTTGAATGGAAGCTGAAGTTAACCACCTATTGCCTTCTAGTCTTTAGAATGTGTCCTATTAATTTGAACATGACTATTCCTCTTTTTCAATGACTCTTTGGGTATCATCAAATGAAAGTGCTGTTCATTTTTCCTTAAAGAGGATCAAGTAAGTGTTTCATTTGGCATAACTTTAGCTTTCAGTTACAGGTGTCTTCTTGTAACAGAGGAGCTTCTTGGGCCATCTGAATTTGTCATCTACTAATGGTTCCATGACAGTTATGCATCTGGGTTAGAGCTAGGGCTCAATGGGGGTAGCAGAGAGGAAGAAGAAGGACAGGGGGCAATGAGGTCACCTCACACAAGTGCAGATTTGGCCAAAAAGGGCCTCTGTGGCCAACATCAGATGCCAGATTATAAGGGAGGTGTGGGACACTTACTTGGATTTGCCTGACATCTCAGATTCTTAAAAATCATAACCTCTAATAGAAGAGACATAGCAATAACAAGGGCATAGTTTAAGCAAAGGCATAGTAATACTTATATTTTCAAGGTCATGCTGCCAGCCAAATGAAGAATTTGAAATGGATTTCAGACATCTGCCCAGCTAGACTGATTGTAATATCCTTTTTTTTTTTAACATCTTTGTTGGAGTATAATTGCTTTACAATGTTGTGTTAGTTTCTGCTGTATAACAAAGTGAATCAGCTATACATATACATACATCCCCGTATCTCCTCCCTCATGCGTCTCCCTCCCACCCTCCCTATCCCACCCCTCTAGGTGGACACAAAGCACCGAGCTGATCTCCCTGTGCTATGCGGCTACTTCCCACTAGCTATCTATTTTACATTTAGTAGTGTATACATGTCAATGCCACTCTCTCACTTCGTCCCACCTTACCCTTACCCCTCTCCATGTCCTCAAGTCCATTCTCTATGTATGTGTCTTTATTCCTGTCCTGCCCCTAGGTTCTTCAGAACCTTTTTTTTTTTTTAGATTCCACATATATGTGCTGGCATATGGTATTTGTTTTTCTCTTTCTGACTTACTTCACTCTGTATGACAGATTCTAGGTCCATCCACCTCACTACAAATAACTCAATTTCGTTTCTTTTTATGGCTGAGTAATATTCCATTGTATATATGTGCCACATCTTCTTTATCCATTCATCTGTCGATGGACACCTAGGTTGCTTCCATGTCCTGGCTATTGTAAATAGTGCTGCAATGAACATTGTGGTACATGACTGTTTTTGAATTATGGTTTTCTCAGGGTATATGCCCAGTAGTGGGATTGCTAGGTCATATGGTAGTTCTGTTTTTAGTTTTTTAAGGAACCTCCATAGTGGCTGTATCAATTTACATTCTCACCAACAGGGCAAGAGGGTTCCCTTTTCTCCACACCCTCTCCAGCATATAATATCCTTTTTATTTACCTCAAAAAAAAATGTCCTGCTGTGATGAATGAAGAAAGTGATAGAAACATGGAAAGAATCATCACAGGTTAAAAAAAAAAGGACATACAAAATAAAAATCCTTCCAAATGCAGCTGTGACAAAAAGACATCTCTGCAAGTCAGTCTATAAAGCGTCTGTGATAATTCAGAGAAATTATTTAGCACTCAGGAAAACATTGCCATGGAGTGATGGAGGGGTCTGGCAGGAGAAATTGTCAAAAGACAGGCATCAATCACAGTTAAGTGTGGCATCTCCGCTGATTACGTGTACCCTGCAGCGAGCCTGCCAAAACAGATCTCTGACACAGCGATGACACGCTGATGGGTGACTGTGAGAATGATTGATGGGGTGGCCCGCCAGCATCTGGTACTAAAAGGAGCAGATTGACATTGCTGAGTGTTTTGAATGCAGAGTAATTCTTTGTGATCCTGGCATTACATCCCTGAAGCTAAATGTACACAGTGAGAAAGAGGAGGCTTCCTGTGGCCTGGCTTTCCATGTGTGTGAGCTTATCCTCATTATTTGCTAGAGAAACCAAAGGTTTGGAATGGCCTGAGTTGGTCTGAAGTACTACAAAGATGTACAAAGAGAAATCTTTAGAATTTTTCTCATCAAAGCCTATAAAATGTTTAGTGTTTTCCTCACACTTCTTAATGAACTCAAGAATGACAGCAACTACCATATTTTGAGTGTCATTTATGCACTGTATACTTTATATATCATTTCAAATCTAACACCTACCCTACTAGGTGGATATTAATAAGCCCATTATATAGCTGTGGAAACTGAGGCCCAGAGAAATTATGTCATTGAACTGAGGCCACCCAGCCTATAAGTAACAGTCTTCCTGCTTGAATTCAGGAATGTCAGACTCCAAAGCCTGTTCTCTGCCCACTCTGTCATACCACCATCTCCCAAAAAGCCGCTTACATGGTACTAGACACTGGGTCTGTTAAGAGATTATGTAACTACCAGATGAGCAGTGGTACCTTAATTTTGAACTCATTGTTTAGAACAATTAGGTTTCCCATAGACTTGAAAACTCAGAAATAATAGTTCAGTTGTAATAGTTCAGTTGTAACTTCAGTCACTTCATTCTTCCTATCATGAGACTGAACTCCATCAGGCCCTATCCAAGTCTTGCATATGCAAGAAAAGTAAGTAGCTGATAGCTCGCATGCCTAGTAACTGCCTAGCAGATTTATCACGGTCTAGATCACTACTGTCCAATAAAAATAGAATACAAGTCACAAACGCTAGTCATATAATAAATTTAAAATTTTCTAGTAGCCATATTTTAAGAAGAAACAGATGGAATTTATTTTAATAATAGATATTATTTAACCCAATAATTCAAAGGTTATCATTTCAATATATGATCAACAAATAAATTATTCTTTTCTGTACTGTGTCTGAAATCTGATGTACAGAATGTCTGTTTGGACCAGCCACATTTCAAGTGATTGATAGCCACATATTGGACAGTGTAGTTCTTGAGAGTAAATGACTTGGCTTAACTGACCCAACTCCTTGAACTCAGACCAAATGTCTGCTTTACCTATTGATCCATCTGTCCCTTCTATCACCTGATTTATTTATACAATATTCATTTATACAAGAATGTGAGGGAGCTGACATTCCTCTAAATATCATCACCTCACCTACCAGTTCTTAAGTTCTTATCATCTCAAACTTTGAAAGCCTGACTTTGACCTGAAGTTGGGACCCCTTCCTCTTCCAGCTCCAGTCATCTGGACATTGTCCTGAAGATTCTGCCTGGCCCTAAGAAAACTGTTAGCTTTCTTTTCACTGAATATTCTGTTTTGGTAATGTTCACAAATCAAAAGTAGACAGCTCAATGAATTCTCACTCAGAATTCAGATCAGATCAGAAAATCCTTCTATCACCCCTGAATCCTACTATCACCTCATGCACCCTCCTGTAATCATTACCCCCTCCAAGGTAACCACTATCCTAAGTTCTAACACACAGATTAATTTTGCCTATTTTTAACATTACATAAGTAGACTCTTCTAGGGCATACTCTTTTCTATCTGCTTTCTTTCAGCCCTATTCTATGTGCGAGAGTCATCATGCTGTTGCATGTAGTTTCTGTGATTTCATTCTCACTGATGTAAAGTATTCCACTGCACAACTATCACAGCTTATTCATCCACTCTACTGTTGATGGATGTTCTAGTTTCTGACCATTACAAGTCATGCTGCTATGAACTTTTTTTTTTTTTACATGTCTTCTGGTAGAAAAAAAAATGAATGTGTGTATGTGTAGAATTGCTGAATCATAGTAGATCATGCCTGTGGTAGGTAGAATAAAGACCGCCCAAAGATATCAGGTCCTCACTCCTGGAACCTGTGAATTTTACCTTGTAAGAAAAAGAATCTTTGCAGATGTAATTAAGGATCTTGAGATGGAGAGATTATCCTGCAGGTCCTAAATGTAATTGCTATCCTTATAAGAAGGAGGCAGAGGAAGATGTCATGTAAACAGAGGAAAAGGAGATGAGAAGACAGAAGCAGAAATTGGCATGATGCGACCACAAGGCAAAGAATGACAGCAGTCACCAGAGCTGGAAGAGGCAAGGAACTGTTCTCTGCGAGAGCCTCCAGAGGGAGCACGGCCCTGCCAACACCTTGCTTTCGGGCCAGTGTACTGATTTCAGACTTCTGGCCTTCAGAACTGGGAGAGAATTCATTTTTGCTGTTTTAAGTCACCCATTTTGTGATAATTTGTTACAAGACATTAATAGTGCTAATTCGTTTTCCCAGTTGACAGTTAGCTGTTTAAAAGAAAAAAAATCTTAGTTCTCAAATTACCAACAATATTAAAATGCAAAGTATAGACTCTAAAGAGCGAGGTTCAAAAGAAAAGTCTACTGTCACTACTACCATGTTTAAAAGAAAATATCACCATCCAGAGGGCTCAGAAGAAAAGCATACTCTAAAAATAATTCACTGAAACACACAGATGAAAATTTTGGTAAACTGTCTAGCATCCTTCGTAAAATATAAATAGATATAAACTCTATTAAAAGAAAAAACACCTAAACTAGGTAAAGAGAATCCAAATTGCTGCATGCTAAGTAAAATAGCAAGGGGCTATGTGGGAACTCTCCATACTATCCAGACAGTTTTTCTGTAAATATACAACCATTCTAAAATAAAAAGTTTAATTAAAAAAATCAGAAGAATGGTAAACAGAATTCAAGAGCACGCTAACCTCTGCTGAAGCCACTTCATGGCTTCTCTTTGGCATATTTGAATTGCTAGCATCACTAGTCTTGTGCTTTGGGGCCATTATTAAGTAAAATAAGGGTGAATTGGGCACAAGCACTGCAATACCGTGACAGTCAATCTGATAACCAAGTCAGCCACTAAGTGACTAACAGACCAGATATGTGGGACAAAGAGATGATTTCACATCTTGGGCAGAATGGAGTGGGAAACCATGAGATTTCATCATGATACTCAGAACGATGCACAATTGAAAACTTATGAATTGTTTATTTCTGGAATTTTCCATTTAATATTTTCAGACTGCACTTGGCCACAGGTAACTGAAACCACAGAAGGTGAAACTGTGGGGGGAGGAGGGACTACTGTACAAAAATGAAGAGCTAGAGCCTAGAATGGATGCAATAGCAGAAAAAAGTCTTTCCTGTGTTGAGGGAACAAGTATATATTGAACAAGCTCACTCCAGGCAAAACTAATTAAGAGACCTATTTCTAGATACAGACTGGAAAAGAGACAAAATACCTTACTGGTATTCAGACCAAATAAAAGAAAATATTTTTTTAAATTTAATTAATTTATTTTTTTATGCAGCAGGTTCTTATTAGTTATCTATTTTATACATATTAGTGTATATATGTCAATCCCAATCTCCCAATTCATCCCACCACCACCACACCCCCCAACGCTTTCCCCTCTTGGTGTCCATACGTTTGTTCTCTACATCTGTGTCCCTTTTTCTGCCTTGCAAACTGGTTCATCTGTACCATTTTTCTAGATTCCACATATATGCGTTAATATACAATATTTATTTTTCTCTTTCTGACTTACTTCACTCTGTATGACAGTCTCTACGTCCATCCACATCTCTGCAAATGACCCAGTTTTGTTCCTTTTTATGGCTGAGTAATATTCCATTGTATATGTGTACAGCATCTTCTTTATCTCTTCATCTGTCAATGGGCATTTAGGTTGTTTCCATGACCTGGCTGTTGTAAATAGTGCTGCAGTGAACACTGTGGTACATGACTCTTTTTGAATCATGGTTTTCTCTGGGTATATGCCCAGGAGTGGGATTGCTGGGTCATATGGTAATGCTGTTTTCACTTTTTTAAGGAACCTCCATACTGTTCTCCATAGTGGCTGTATCAATTTACATTCCCACCAACAGTGTAAGAGGGTTCCCTTTTGTCCACACCCTCTCCAGCATTTGTTGTTTGTAGATTTTCTGATGATGCCCATTCTAACTGGTGTGGGGTGATACCTCATTGTAGTTTTGATTTGCCTTTCTCTAATAATTAGTGATGCTGAACAGCTTTTCATGTGCCTCTTGGCCATCTGCATGCCTTCTTTGGAGAAATGTCTATTTGAGTCTTCCGCCCGTTTTTTGATTCAGTTGTTTGTTTTTTTAATATTGAGCTGCATGAGCTATTTATATATTTTGGACATTAATCCTTTGTCCGTTGATTCATTTGCAAATATTTTCTCCCATTCTGAGGGTTGTCTTTTCGTCTTGTTTATAGTTTCCTTCGCTGTGCAAAAGCTTTTAAGTTTCATTAGGTCCCATTTGTTTATTTTTGTTTTTATTTCCGTTACTCTAGGAGGTGGGTCAAAAAAGATCTTGCTGTGATTTATGTCAAAGAGTGTTCTTCCTATGTTTTCCTCTAAGAGTCTTATAGTGTCTGGTCTTACATTTAGGTCTTCAATCCATTTGGAGTTTATTTTTGTGTATGGTGTTAGGGAGTGTTCTAATTTCATTCTTTTACATGTAGCTGTCCAGTTTTCCCAGCACCACTTATTGAAGAGACTGTCTTTTCTCCATTGTTTATCCTTGCCTACTTTGTCATAGATTAGCTGACCATAGGTGCATGGGTTTATCTCTGGGCTTCCTATCCTATTCCATTGATCTGTATTTCTGTTTTTCTGCCAGTACCATATTGTCTTGATTACTGTAGGTTTGTAGTATAGTCTGAAGTCAGAGAGTCTGATTCCTCCAGCTCCATTTTTTTCCCTCAAGATTGCTTTGGCAATTCAGGGTCTTTTGTGTCTCCATACAAATTTTAAGATTTTTTTGTTCTAGTTCTGTAAAAAAATGCCATTGGTAATTTGATAGGGATTACATTGAATCTGTAGATTGCTTTGGGTAGAATAATCATTTTGACAATATTGATTCTTCCAATCCACGAACATGGTATATCTCTCCATCTGTTTGTGTCATCTTTGATTTCTTTCATCAGTGTCTTATACTTTTCTGAGTACAGGTCTTTTACTTCCTTAGGTAGGTTTATTCCTAGCTATTTAATTTTTTTGTTGCAATGGTGAAAGGGACTGTTAATGTATAAGAATGCAAGATATTTCTGTGCATTAATTTTGTATCCGGTAACGTTACCAAATTCATTGATTAGCTCTAGTAGTTTTCTGGTGGCATCTTTAGGACTTTCTATTTATAGTATCATGTCATCTGCAAACAGAGACGTCTTTACTTCTTCTTTTCCGATTTGTATTCCTTTTATTTCTTTTCCTTCTCTGATTGCTGTGGCTAAAACTTCCAAAACTATGTTGAATAATAGTGGTGAGAGTGGACAACCTTGTCTTGTTCCTGATCTTAGAGGAAATGGTTTCAGTTTTTCACCATTGAGAGCTATGTTGGCTGTGAGTTCGTCATATATAGCCTTTATTATGTTGAGGTAGGTTCCCTCTGTGCCCACTTTCTGTAGAGTTTTTATCAGAAATGGGTGTTGAATTTTGTCAAAAGCTCTTTCTGCATCTATTGAGATGATCATATGGTTTTTATTCTTCAATTTGTTAATATGGTGTATCACACTGATTGATTTGCGTGTATTGACAAATCCGTGCATCCCTGGGATAAATCCCACTTTATCATGGTGTATGATCCTTTTACTGTGTTGTTGGATTCTGTTTGCTAGTATTTTGTTGAGGATTTTTGCATCTATGTTCATCAGTGATATTGGCCTGTAGTTTTCTTTCTTTGTGACATCTTTGTCTGGTTTTTGGGTATCAGGGTGATGGTGGCCTCGTAGAATGAGTTTGGGAGTGTTCCTTCCTCTGCAGTTTTTTGGAAGAGTTTGAAAAGAATGGGTGTTAGCTCTTCTCTAAATGTTTGATAGAATCCACCTGTGAAGTCATCTGGTCCTGGGCTTTTGTTTGTTGAAAGATTTTTGATCACAGTTTCAATTTCAGTGCTTGTGATTGGTCTGTTCATATTTTCTGTTTCTTCCTGGTTCAGTCTTGGAAGGTTATACCTTTCTAAGAATTTGTCCATTTCTTCCAGGTTGTTCATTTTATTGGCATGGAGTTGCTTGTAGTAGTCTCTTATGATGCTTGTGTTTGTGTGGTGTCCGTTTTAACTTCTCCTTTTTCATTTCTGATTTTACTGATTTGAGTCGTCTCCCTCTTTTTCTTGATGAGTCTGGCTAAAGGTTTGTCAATTTTGTTTATCTTCTCAAAGAACCAGCGTTTAGTTTTATTGATCTTTGCTATTGTTTTCTTTGTTTCTATTTCTGCTCTGATCTTTATGATTTCTTTCCTTCTACTAACGTAGGGTTTTGTTTGTTCTTCTTTCTCTAGTTCCTTTAAGTGTAAGGTTAGATTGTTTATTTGAGATTTTTCTTGTTTCTTGAGGTTGGATTGTATTGCTATAAACTTCCCTCTTAGAACTGCTTTTGCTGCATCCCATAGGTTTTGGGTCGTCGTGTTTTAATTGTCATTTTTCTCCAGGTATTTTTTGATTTTCTCTTTAGTTTTTTCAATCATCTCTTGGTTATTTAGTAATGTATTGTTTAGCCTCCATATGTTTGGTTTTTTTACGTTTTTTTCCCTGTAATTTATTTCTAATCCTATAGCATTGTGGTTAGAAAAGATGCTTGATATGATTTCAATTTTCTTAAATTTACCAAGGCTTGATTTGTGACCCAAGATGTGATCTATCCTGGAGAATGTTCCGTGTGCCCTTGAGAAGATACTGTAATCTGCTGTTTTCAGATGAAATGTCCTACAAATATCAATTAAATCTATCTGGTCTATTGTATCATTTAAAGCTTGTTTTTCCTTATTAATTTTCTGTCTGTATGATCTGTCCATTGGTGTAAGTGCGGTGTTAAAGTCCCCCACTATTATTGTGTTACTGTCTGTTTCCTCTTTTATAGCTGTTGGCATTTGCCTTATGTATTGAGGTGATCCTATGTTGGGTGCATATATATTTATAATTGTTATATCTTCTTCTTGGATTGATCTCTTGATCATTATGTAGTGTCCTTCCTTACCTCTTATAACATTCTTTATTTTAAAGAATGTTAATTTGAGAATGTCTATTTTATCTGATACAAGGATTGCTACTCCAGCTTTCTCTGGATTTCCATTTTCATGGAATTTATTTTTCCACCCCCTCACTTTCAGTCTGTATGTGTCCTCAGGTCTGAAGTGGGTCCCTTGTAGACATCATGTATATGGGTCTTGTTTTTGTATCCATTCAGCGAGCCTGTGTCTTTTGGTTGGAGCATTTAATCCATTCACATGTAAGGTAATTATCGATATGTATGTTCCTAGTACCATTTTCTTAATTGTTTTGGGTTTGTTTTTGTAGGTCCTTTTCTTCTCTTGTGTTTCCCACTTAGAGAAGTTCCTTTAGCATTTGTTGTAGAGATGGTTTGGTGGTGCTGAATTCTCTTAGCTTTTGCTGGTCTGTAAAGCTTTTGATTTCTCCATCGAGTCTGAATGAGATCCTTTCCAGGTAGAGTAATCTTGGTTGTAGGTTCTTCCCTTTCATCACTTTAAGTATATCATGCCACTCCCTTCTGGCTTGTAGAGTTTCTGCTGAGAAATCAGCTGTTAACCTTATGGGAGTTCCCTTGTATGTTATTTGTCGTTTTTCCCTTGCTGCTTTCAATAATTTTTCTTTGTCTTTAATTTTTACCAATTTGATTACTATGTGTCTCGGTGTGTTTCTCCTTGGGTTTATCCTGTATGGGACTCTCTGCGCTTCCTGGCCTTGGGTGGCGATTTCCTTTCCCATGTTAGGGAAGGTTTCGACTATAATCTCTTCAAATATTTTCTTGGGTCCTCTCTCTCTCTCTTCTCTTTCTGAGACCCCTATAATGTGAATGTGGGTGCATTTAATGTTGTCCCGGAGATATCTTAGGCTGTCTTCATTTCTTTTCATTCTTTTTTCTTTATTCTGTTCCGCAGCAGTGAATTCCACCATTCTGTCTTCCAGGTCACTTATCTGTTCTTCTGCCTCAGTTATTCTGCTATAGATTCCTTCTAGTATGTTTTTCATTTCAGTTATTGTATTGTTCATCTCTGTTTGTTTGTTCTGTAATTCTTCTAGGTGTTTGTTAAACATTTCTTGCATCTTCTCGATCTTTGCCTCCATCCTTTTTCCGAGGTCCTGGATCATCTTCAATATCATTATTCTGAATTGTTTTTCTGGAAGGTTGCCTATCTCCACTTCATTCAGTTGTTTTTCTGGGGTTTTATCTTGTTCCTTCATCTGGTACATAGTCCTCTGCCTTTTCATTTTGTCTGTCTTTCTGTGAATGTGGTTTTTGTTCCACAGGCTGCTGGATTATAGTTCTTCTTGCTTTTGCTGTCTGCCCTCTGGTGGATGAGGCTATCTAAGAGACTTGTGCAAGCTTCCTGATGGGAGGCACTGCTGGTGGGTAGAGCTGGGTGTTGCTCCTGTGGGCAGAGCTCAGTAAAACTTTAATCCACTTGTCTGCTGGTGGATGGGGCTGGGTTCCCTCCCTGTTGGTTGTTTGGCCTGAGGCAACCCAGCATCAGAGCCTACAGGCCCTTTGGTAGGGCTAATGGCAGACTCCTGGAGGGCTCACGAAGGAGTACTTCCTATAACTTCTGCTGCCAGTGTCCTTGTCCCCGTGGTGAGCCACTGCTGCCCCCCAACAGTAGCAGCAGGAGACCCTCCAACAGTAACAGGTAGGTCTTGTTCAGTCTCCTATGGGATCACTGCTCCTTCCCCCCTGGGTCCTGATGTGCACAGTACTTTCTGTGTGCCCTCTAAGAGTGGAGCCTCTGTTTCCCCCAGTCCTGTCGAAGTACTGCAATCAAATCCCGCTAGCCTTCAAAGTCTGATTCTCTATGAGTTCCTCCTCCCGTTGCTAGACCTCCAGGTTGGGAAGCATGACGTGGGGCTCAGAACCTTCACTCCAGTGGGTGGACTTCTGTGGTATAATTCTTCTCCAGTTTGTGAGTCACCCACCCAGCGGTTATGGGATTTGATTTTATTGTGATTGCACCCCTCCTACCATCTCTTTGTGGCTTCTCCTTTGTCTTTGGATGTGGGGTATCTATTTTGGTGAGTCCCAGTGTCTTCCTGTCGATGATTTTTCAGCAGTTAGTTGTGATTCCGGTGCTCTCGCAAGAGGGAGTGAGTGCACATCCTTCTACTCCACCATCTTGAACCAATCTCCAAAGAAAACATTTTTAACAAGAAGCAGTAATCAATTTACCACAAAATTCTTTTCTGTAAAAAGAAAAGAATTCCAGAAAACCAGTGGAACAACACCTGGAGTTCTAGGAGCAGTGCTAAGGCCCAATAATTATATAATTTAAAAATGCCATCCTTATACAAAGGCAATAGAAGGATATTCTCAGGTATTAAAAAGCCCAGGAAATAGGCTACCCACTTACCTATCTTGGGAAAAAATATATTTTAAGTCTTACTTCAATCAACTGAGATGAAGCAATACTAAGTACTCCAGGACTTGGTAAATCATAATATAAAAGGGCTGAGCAATATTAAATTTAAAAATATCGAAATAGTATTTTAAAGCTGTTTTAAAAAATGGAGTGGGGGAAGCGAAAAATAATTACTTCAAGAAAACATATGTAATCTATAAAAATTTCACACGTATTGTCTATATCATAAAAACAAACATATATAAACACATACAAATCAGTGACTCCTAGGAAGACTCTCTTCTGCCACCCCTGATACCACCATTGACTAGAACCCCGCTCATCCCTTGCTACCAGTACCAACAACTTCAACAACATGACCTGCCTAAGTGACCATCAGAAAAAGTATTTTACCTAAGTCACTTTGAGGACCTCAAGACTTTGAGGTCATCTTTCTTCACCTGGACACTCATCCACACATAGCCCTGTAAATTCCTTACTCTGATCCAATGTCTTATTCTCCTCACCTTCACAAAACCTTCCACTGTCCACCAATCCCTATATATTCAGCTCTTTTCTGAATGATTCTTTTACCTTTTTAGTCTAAGACCTGATTCTCTCCTGTGCACATTGTTCCCTGTTATCCTTCCCCAAAGTAACTATTTTTTTCTCCCACACCTGTCAGGGCCACTAGAGTTAGGGCAGATATACTCGTTAGTACTCATTCTTTGAAGATTTTATCGCCTGGCTCACTGTCACTTTTTCCAAAATTAGTCTTGTCATAATTATTGATGAGCTCAATATCAGTATCCTTGTAGATCAATCCAATAAACTGTTTTTCAGTGATGGAAATGTTCTCTTTCTGCCCTAGCTAATATGGTAACCATTAGACACATGTGCTAGTAAACACTTGAAATGTGACTAGTGCAACTGGGGAACTAAAGTTTTCCTTTCATTTAATTTTAATTAATTTGAATGGCCATGTGTGCTAGTGCCTACCATTGTGGGCAGCACAGACACCGATGATAATTTCAGTAGCCAGGGCTCTCAGGTGTTTGTCCTATATTCTTCCAAGTGGCTTGTCCTCCATACTACATCAAGCGTCTACTTTCAAACCCTAGAACACGTTACCGATAACTACACCTCCTCCAAAAGTTTGATTTCAGACAACCCCCACACCAACCACCATTCTTGCTCTTTACAACTCACTTGCTCTGGTAGACTCATCCCAACAATTGCACAGATTCACCTGGTATATATCTCCAGTTCCCTTGCCTCTCTCTCTCCATTTTACTAATGTGACAGAATACTGCCCTGATTAAATCAGCACTCAGGTGACTAAATGTGGCTGGCGAAAAACACACAACCATGCCGACCTGTCTCACTTTAAGTTTATATCCACCAACTTCAAGAGGGCTTTTACCTCTCTCAGTTTTACTACACCTCTCTAGTCCACTCGCTCTCACTCTCCTAGACAGATGTGCTATGTCCAGTCCCAACTCCTCTAACTTTCAGCACCTCCTCTCACTGTGTATTCTCTGCCAAAGATTTGGTTCCTATTTCACTAAGAAAATAGAAGTAATGAACACAGAGTTTCTATAATGCTTCCACTGATACATCTCCCAGCCCACCTGCATCTGTCCCCAAATATTCTGCTTCTGTTTCTGTGTTGGATGTGCAGTGGATTCCAAGCCCCTATAGCAATTATCCCCCATATCTCCTGCATCATCAGTTTCTCCCTCTCTTCTGGATATCTCATCAGTAGGCAAACAAGCTATAATACCTCCCACATTAAAAAATAAAAGCTTTCTTTAACTCAGTTGATTCATTCCCCTTCAGCTATAATCCCATTTCTCTGTTCTCCTTTACAGCAAGACGCTGTGAAAGAATTAGTTGCAATTGCTATCTCTGTGTCCTCTTTCTAGGTCTCTCTTAACTCCGTATTCATCAGGCTTTTGTCCCCACTGCATTCACTTAGATAGCTCATGTAAAGGTTTATAGTGACCCCCATGTGGCATAATTTGACTATCTCTTCCTCACTCAGCACCATTAATCAGCAGCGTTAATATAGTTATCCCTCCTTCCTGCTGAACATTTTTAGCTTGGCTGCCAGGATTCCTTTATTTCTTGATTCTCCTGCTAAAGCACTGGCTACTTCTTAGTCTCTTGCTGATCCCTACTTATGTCCCAACTTCTAAACATGGAATTGCTGCTGAGTTCACCCTTCTGATCCCATTTACACCCACTCCTGGTAGCACATGAATCTGATATCATGACTTTAGATGCTCTCTCGGTGTCGGTGAATCCCCAAATTTATCTGTCTAGTGCAGCATATCCCTCTAAAGTCTAGGCTCACATTTCTAATTGCCTGCTCAACATCTCTGCTAGGGTATCTCACAGGCAATTCATATGTAATACACCCAAAAGTGCTCCTCCCATAGTGTGCATCACCTCAATGATGGCAACACCATCCTCTCAGCTGTTCAGACCAAAACCCTTGGAGTAAATCTTGAATCTTCTCTGTCTACATCCTATTTGCAAACCCTATTTGCTGCTTTGCTTTCAAAGTTTATCTTGAATCCAGGCACTTCTTACCATTTTCACCACCATCATCCTTTATCTAGATTACTCCAATAATGCCCTACTATCACTCTTTCCTTCTGAAGTCCAAATAATTATACTTATATAACAAAAGTCAGATCCAGTCACTGCTCAACTCAAACTCTGCGATGACTCCCATCTTGCTCAGAATAAAGGGCTTACAAATGGGCTAGAAGGCCTTACATAATCTGGCCCCACTCCTGTCATCAACTCTGTGGCCTCACATACTACAAATATCCCCCGAGTTTAGTCCCCTCTAGCTACCCTGCTTCTTCTGCAAGTTATCCACATGATCTGCTACTTTTCTTCCTTCTGATCCCTGCTAAATACTGCTTTATCATAGAGCCTTCCCTGACCACCTTATATATAATTTCAGCAATTCTCAGTCCCTGATACACCACATCCCTTTTACCCTGCTTTATATTTCTTCATAACACGTAACACCATCTGAGCTAACTCTGTAGCTAGATCTTCTGTATATCTACAGCAATATCTACATATTAGAGGGGGGGCATATTTCTGAGGGTAGTAACTTTATATTTTTTCATGCTCTGTCTCTATTTTCTGGCACTTATTGGAAATCAATAAATATATTTTGAATGGCTGTAAGAAAGATCCACACAGGAATTGGGTAGGAACGAAGAAAGCACTCAGGTTGGGAACAGCACCCCTGGGAGGACCAGAAGAAGAGGGGTAATAAATGGGCTCAGAGATCTTCTGTGGGGAGTGAGTGGTGAGAACTACATATTGGGTGCCCCAGGCCTGGGGTTTGACACCAGGAGGACGAGTCCCCTTAGATGGTTTGAAAACCAGTGGGACTGATAGTGGGGTTGTAAGAAACCTAGACTCTGCTCTTGAAGAGCACACACACGCTTGCTTACTCGTGAAACAAGGCAGTGTAAGCAGATTGAAACTGCCCAGGACTCTGGCTGGTTTCCCGTGACTGCCCTGGAGCATGCCCTAGCCTGAGCCAAGTGTCCACTCCAGCACCACTCACCCCACGGCGCAGCTCCACACTAGGGGAAGGGCTGCAGTGGCCGAGGGGAATGTGCAGTTGTGAGGAACAGAGCTGGCTTGGACCCAGAACAGCATCTGAATGGGGAGAGGGTGGCCGCTACTGGGGCCTGAGGAGGCAGTGGGTCAGCAACTTGGGACCCAACCCTGCCCACAATAGGGGAGTATTGGTCACTGAGAAGAGGAGAAGCTCCAGCTTACACCTGGCTCTGGCTTTATCCCCTCCATCTCTAGCCCCACCTCCTACCAAGGTGATAGCTGCCAGCACACCTGTGGGGGAGGGTGTGATTCATGCTCATATCAAATCCAGCTCTCCCACCAAAGCCACTGGATACAAGCAGACTGCATAGGGACACAGCCATTCAAGGACACCATTTGAAGACCACAATAGGTAACTGTTTCAACTAATTTCATAGAGACAGAGAAAGTTAAGCAAAATGAGAAGACAGAGAAATTTATTTCAAGTGAAAGAACAAGAGAAAACCCCTGATAAAAACAAGTAATGAAACAATTTACTAGGTAAAGAGTTCAAAACATTAATAATAAGAATGCTACCTGAATTAGGGAAAAGAATAAATGAACACAGTGGGAATTTTAACAAGAGACAAGAGAATATAAAATAGAACCAGTCAAAACTGAAGAATACAATAACTGTAATGAAAAACACACTAGAAGGAATTAATAGCAGACTAGGTAATATAGAAGAACATTGAAGTGATCTCAAGATAGAATAATGGAAATCACTCAATCAGAACAGCAAAAAGAAAAATAAATTTTAAAATGAGAACAGCGTGAGGGACCTCTGAGGCAACACCAAGCATACTAACATTCACATAATAGGGGTCCCAGACGGAGA
This sequence comes from Balaenoptera musculus, assembly GCF_009873245.2. Classification (NCBI taxonomy): domain Eukaryota; kingdom Metazoa; phylum Chordata; class Mammalia; order Artiodactyla; family Balaenopteridae; genus Balaenoptera; species Balaenoptera musculus. Next base: position 72,033,710 of record NC_045790.1, read on the forward strand.
AGAGAGAGAGAAAGGGGTCGAAAATGTATCTGATGAAATTACGGCTGAAAACTTCCCAAACCTGAAGAAGGAAATAGATATCCAAGTAGAAGAAGCTAAGAAAGTCTCAAGCAAGATGAATCCAAACAGACCCACACCAAGGCATATCATAATTATAATGAAAAAGTTAAAGAGAGAATTCTAAAGGCAGCAAGAGAAAAACAAAGAATCATAGACAAGATAACCCCCATAAGGCTATCAGTTAATTTTTCTGCAGAAACTTTGCAGGCCAGAGGAGAGTGGCATGATATATTTAAAGTGCTCAAAGGGGAAAAACCTAAAACCTAGGATACTCTACCCAGCAAGATTATTATTTAGAATTGAAGGAGAGGTAAAAAACTTATCAGACAAGCAAAAGCTAAGAGTTCATCAATACTAAACCTATGCTAAAAGAAATGTTAAAGAGTCTTCTCTAGCTGAAAAAGAAAAGGCTACAACAAGAAATAAGAATCTTTAGAAAAGGAAAAATCCCACTGGTAAAGACAAATATATAGTAAAGGCTGTGGATCAATCACATTTTTAAATAAGATAATACAAAAATTAAAAGACAAAAATTTTAATATCAAATAAAACTATAATAAACAGTAAAGGGATAAACATGAAGCTGTAAAATATGACATCAAAAACACAAAATTGGGGGGAGTAAACAAAAATAGATCTTTTACAGTGTGTTTGAATTTAAATGATTTCTAGTTTAAAAGAAGTAAATACAGTTATAAGTTAACATATATGAACCCCATGGTAACCACAAATCAAAACTCTACAATAATTTAGTTAATTTAGTGTATATCTCCTTCTCAAGGTCCTATGCTCCCCAAGGTAGAGAATGTTCTTGTTTTTCCATTCCCAGAACCAACTGTCAGGTTGTGCACAGAGTAACCATTCAAAAAGTGCTTATTGAGTAAAGGAAGGCCTTTAATCAAGAGGCCACTCAGAATGAAGCAACAGTACAGGGGAAAAGGCACAGGACTTTGATTCAGGAAAACCGAGTTAAAGCTCTGGCTCTGGTATTTGATAGCTATATGACCTTGGGCAAGTCACTTTGCCTCCCTACCCTCGGCTCTCTGAATGAAAAATAGGAATAAGGTCATCTAATTCATGTGAGCTCAGTATTTGACTCAACATATATTTTACATGAATTATTATATTCTTCATCGCCTATTATTCCCTTTCTTTAGACTACAGGTCCCTGAGTCACTCCCACAATCTTTCCCCCGTAATTTTACATACCTCTATCCTTTCACTTAGACTCACTTCTTCATCTTTTTCTCTTATAATTTCATTGTATGTGCTGTAAGTCCTTAAGCATTAGAGAAGCAGTAACTATTTCTATATTGCCCATTGTTGTGCTGGACTGTGCTGTAGTCACCTTGGTTAGGTGAGGAGCTAGGATCTCTTTCTGTCTTGGTAGCTGGTTAGAGTCGGCCAAAGGAGAAACTTGCATGAGATTTGGGAGGCAAACTGAAGCAGCAGTTAGTGTTCTCAGAAAGTCTTTTTCACAATCAGACACTGTCGTGGAAGGATGCAGAGAAGCCCAGTGGGTCCTAGCCTGTCCCAACTCTGCTTTGCTCCACATCCAGTCATTTCCTGCCCACGCTGGCCAGGCTGCTGAACGGACCGACCCCAGATGCTCCGTACAGAGGCAATCGTGCTCCCCTTTCTCAGTCTCTCTTCAGAAACAGGATGTGCTTAGCTTCTTGGATTTCCCTGCAAGCTCCAAATTGTCCACACGTGCCAATGTCTAGGTGAACTGATTAGGGACTCAGTCTCTAATATCCCAACTGCCCCTTTCCAGACCTTTGCTTCCCCAGCTCCTCTCACATTTTAACAAAGTCTAGATAACATACAGTATCTCCAGTTTGTCGTGTGTGTGTGTGTGTGTGTGTGTGTGTGTGTGTGGTGGGGGTGGGGGGCGTGGTGGGAACAGAGAGAGACAGAGACCTGGCATATAGTAGGTATCCAATAAATACTTGTTAAATTAATGAATAAATGAATGAATGTGAATATATATACTGATTTAATTCCCCTATAAGACTGTTTGACCCCTAAGATCAAGGACTACATCTAAAGACTCTTTAAATATCTTTTACAGTACTAAGTTAGTATTTGTTAGTTTTCAAAATGGCACATGGAAGAACCAAAAACAATGATGAACCCCAATAAAAAGATAGAGGGGACAAGCAAACACAGTTTGTAGACTTTTGTGTGACACAGTTGAGCTCCAAGGAAATACAGCTAAATACTATAGGTTCAAATAAAAACACAGGGTGACTCAGACCTTGAAAAAATGATTACTCCATAAAGTTAATGTGGGATATGATTAAGCCAAGCAACGATTATGAGAGATCCTCCGTTATTTCTGTTTTCCAAATAATCTAGAAATAAATTTTATGTGTTTCATATATAGATAGATTTCATGTCTTAAGAGTCAAATTATGTCTCCTTTTTCTTATATTGTTCTTCTATCAGTGGAAGAAAGAAATCTGTAATAGGAAAATGTGGTACATTGACTGAAAATTATACATGTTATAAATCTTTTGCAAATTCTGCTCTAAGACTTCACTGTGGTCTTTCCTTTCTCTCTTTTTTTCTTAACTGCAATCATATCCACCCAGATGTTTGAACCCTGAACAAGTGCGATGTGTTCAAGATGTACACTTCATTAAATGAGGATTTAACGGGAGCACTGGTGTGTGATTTTCCTTTTTGAACTACATAGAAAAGAGAAAGCCAAAACCTATGGTAATGTGACATTTAAGTTGCAAATTCAAACTGAAAAAAAAATTAGGAAATGCAAAAGTTATGGTTGTCATAGCAATTCTAGCTAAACCTCAGTATGCAAGTGTATTTCCTGAAACTCATTTACACTGTAGAATCTTTTATATTATAATAGCATATATTTTAATGTTACATGGTTCATGATTCCTACTAGCATATGCATTTATATGAACACAAAACAAGCTCTTTTTTGTTTATATATTTTGCTATAGTAGTTCACATACTAAAAGCTGAATCTAAAAACTGCTCCTAAATTCATGCTAAAATTTTAAATTCTGGGTAGAGTTTGTTTACTATGTCTTCCTTTCCCATCACCAGAACATGGTGTTTGGAGTAATGCGTTCAACAATGTATGAGATGATCTCATTTGGCTTCATCAGTATTCACGTCGAAGCCCTCTTGACTTGAAAATGCAACATTAAAGAATGTACAGAATGCTGGATTCTTTAATCCCAGTTGACTTTTTCATCATTTCTACATACCACATTACGCATTGCGTGCCAGGTGCTTTAAAGCCTCTTTCAGCCTGGAAATACTATGATTCTCCCAACTTACAGACTTCTTGCTCAAAAAACACCCCATCACTTCTCCAACCATTGTTCCACTATCCCCTATGAATACTTTTGAAATATCATTTATTTTTGTAAGACAAGACAAAATTGAAGCATCCCTCAGGCAACAAATAATAGCATACATATCGCATCTTTTTTTTCTCCACTAAAAGTTGTGTTTTACTTAGGGCAAAACTTGATAGAAAAGCCAAGATTTTTATGAATAACTTGAAGGCAAATTATTATAGCTCACACCTTTAGAGCTTCAAAGCATCTCAGCCAAGAAAGTACATAACTCTATACAATTTTCAGTATGTTCTATCGAACAAATCTAAAAGGGAAAGGACTTTTCAATTTCCCTGTTACTTATAAGCATCATTCTAATTAAACATTCCCCTTTTCTAAAGGGAGATAGCAGGGCCAGGTGCTCTCAGCTTAAATCAAATCCATCCAGCCTGCAGTTGACCTTGACGTCCTGTTCATTCATATCATTTTCCTCAGTATAGATAGTGCTGTGTCTACTCATCTCTCTCCCAAGTAGAACCCAGGGTTCAGACCTTATCCTGTTCCTCTATTTTGCACACCATTGCATCCTGGGCACTTTCCAAAGGGAAGCACTACATAGTAAATGCAGATATGTATTTTTGGAATGAGTTAATTAATGATTTATAGCCTACTAAGCCTTCATCTCCCCAGCATGGATGCTATTATTAAATTCAGGGTAGGCACTCAGTAAATTTTTGGTGAAGGAAAGAGCGTAAGAAAGCTTCTAGTAGAACTCTGAGGTGAGCAGAAAAGTTCTTTAAGACATCCGGGAGAGGAATATTGCTCCAAAGGAAATCACAGACATCAGCGACCACCAGCATGTTTGCTATTTTAGAATGTAATATATTTGGCATTGGATTCTGAGTCCTTGGTGCCTTATACCAAAATATTCATGGAAACAGCTAAATAAAATGTTTTCCTGTGGAGTGTTTTGCAAGTCTCAACCCATATCTGGCAGTCAAAACCCACTTGGATGTTGAGAAATGCTGTTCTGTTGCATCCAGGTGTTTGGCTGCATCAGAGCCCTTTTGTTTTCATCTGCCCTGCGTTCTTACCTGGTGACACAGTCCACAGATTGAAAAAGCACACCAGGCAGAGACCGTAATGACTTACCATTGTTCAGAAGAGCCTTGGGCCAAAAGTCGCCATTTCATAAATGGTCTGCAAGCATTTGAAAATCAGGAGATAAGGACATATTAAGAAAACTGTTTCCACTTGGTAGAAGACTAGGGAGTCAAGGTAGGAGGTGGAGATAGGTGGGGAGTTTATTCTTCTTCCTTTCAAAAGCGTCCATACTTTGCTCCATTCTAAGTCTGTGATAAACACACTGGATACTTCCGGTATTCCTCTGTGGTTCTTTGTTCATTACAAGTATTAACACATTTGATCCACACAACATTATTACAACTGTCCAGTGATACTGCTATTTGCTTAGCCAGTATCCATTTCCCCCCTTTCTTCCATGTAAATAATACCATAATTTTGTTTGGGAGTGGCAATGTGGCCAGCTAAATCAGTAAAATCCCCAGCCTTCCTTTACATGGTAAATGTGATGCAGTTCTGTCCAATGAGATAGAAACAGAAGTTTCGGAAGAGGCTTGCATCATCAAATAATAAGGTAGAACAAGCCAAGAGAAGACTTTTTTGCTTTACCTCTTTCTCTTTTCCCCCTTTCATATTCTGCCTGGAATGTGAATATCTGCAGGTGTGAAACCATCTTGAGACCATGAGAATAAAAGTTACACATTTGTTCCACACATTAAGGATGGTGACACAAAGCTAAGGAAAAAATCTGATGGCCTCTTGGAGCCATTGTTCCAGCCCTGGACTGCCTACTCCTGAATTATTACCCTAGAAAAATAACCACTATTTGAATAAGCCATTGAACTCACATTTGTCTTGTGCAGCTGAATCTAATCCGCACTGACAGAGGTAGGGACTATTTAAATCCATGTGTTTCTAGTGAGGAAACAAGACACAAGGAGATTTAGTAACTTGGCCAAGGTCTCTCAGGCAGGAAGTGGAGGGATTAGGATAAGCACCCAGGCCAATTGCTCCTGGACCTTTGCTTCCAGCATCCTGACCTGAGCTCTCGCTTACTCTCTCTCTCTCTCTCTCTCTCTCTCTCTCTCTCTGTTTGGTTCCTACAGATAGTCAGGACCTTTGCACATTCTTCAAACCCTGCACCAGTCATCCCACTTCCCTGGTTCCAACAGAGAAAAAGGCAATGTCCACAACAGGCTTCACAGCATTCAGGCTTAAGGTAGAGAAAACTATTTCAGAAAGAAATTACTCATGATATTTTTCTCTAAGAAACACATGAAAGCTTTAAACAAAGTCCTAAACTAATAGGCTGCAAATCTGTCTTGCAATGGGCTTGTGAGGAATGAACTGCAAATTAATGAAAAACTCTTTCATTTCTAAGGGCTAAATCACTATCATTAAGACAGTAGTTCCAAGGGGGCGCCTGGAGAGCTGTGACTTAGTCTTCGATCTTCAACCATCATGCTCTCAGCCTTTTCTCTCCTAGCAAAGTTTTAAGCGGACGTGCATAGGTTCTGCCTCTTGATATAAATTGTTTTAATTGCTTATTAAAATTGAAAATGTACAACCATGAAAAGCAAGAAGAATGCAAATTTTCTGTTAGCAGCCTGTCTTCCAGGAAATACCCCAACAAGTTGAGTACCCTTGGAGATGTAACTTTATCAAATAGAACACAGAAGGGAGAAATGGACAGTATGTCTAAGATCTGGAAGTAGGGTTAATCCACCCACTGACCCTAAGAAACATTCCAGAGAGTGGTCATTTGGCTATATGAATGACAGCCTTTACAACGCAAAATGCTTTTCTATTCAAATAGAAGTTTTCGGAGCCTTAGGATTAAGTTCCAGATGATTTTGTCAGAAGGGCCTTAGAGCAGCATTTCCCAGAGGGTGTAATGGTCAAATTTAGGAAATACCATATTTTGTAGACATTTACAATGTACATTAGCATATTTAAGGCTTTGAAGGTTTCTGCAGTACAGTGACAGGTTGGATATTATTCAATATATTTAAATATATTTGAGGAAAATATTAACCTACACAGAAACTGAGAACATCACGTCTTTACCTTGTCAGGTTAATGCTTACGTGAATACTTTAATAATCCTCCTCCACACCCCCCATCCCATTCATAAAGCCCTTAGCTATGCAGGAAGTTTGAATCAATTATATACAGTCAATCCTAATTCTTTGCAGATTCGATATTCACAAATCTGCCTATTTGCCAAAACTTATTTGTAACTCCCAAGTCAATACTCCTGGTGCTTTTGTGGTCATTTGCAGACATATGCAGAGAGGCAAAAAAAATTTTCTCCCAATGCATGTGTTCCCAGCTGAGGGGAACAGGGCAAGGCTTTGCCTTCTCGTTTCAGCTCTCATACTGCAACAAGTGACCTTTTCACAGTACATTTAGTGCCACATTTTTGTTGTTGTTGCATTTTTTATGCTTTGCTTGTTGATGAGTTGTTTAAAATAGCCCCTATGTGTAGTGCTGAAGTGTGATCTAGCGTTCCTAAGAGCAAGAAGGCTGTGATGTGCCTACAGAGAAAATGTCAGATAAGCTTCATTCAGGCATGAGTTATTGTGCTGTTGGCCAATATATAATATATAAGCATGTATATATATAATAATATGCATATATACTGGGTTCCGTATGATGTTATGGAAAAACCCAAACGAACTTTTTGGCCAACCCAATATAATGGTTATGAATCAATCATTTATCTTAAATAAGGTGTCCTTAAATAGAAACACACATAAAACAAGGCTATGTGTTGACTGGTTGACAAAAATGCTGTGACCAGAAGCTCACACGAACCTGGCCCTGCATTTCTCCTACGAGCGATGCTTCAGTTTCGGCCAACTCAGTGTTCAGGACAGCTTTATAGAACCTAACTACCACAGACAACAAGAATCGATTTTATCTTGTCAAACTTAATCAATTTAAAAACTGTCTTCAACACATAAGCACAAGTAACTGATAAGAAAACTTTATATATGACGCTATTCATCTTCAAGGCATTTTAATATAAGACAAGCAGTGATAGAAACAAAAATATATAAAAACATTTACTGAGTCCTCACTATGTGCCAGGCACTGTTTCATATCTTTCAAATGTATTAGCTCAAAGAATCCTTCGAATGACCTGTGAAGCAGGAACACTTTCTTGTCTATATTTTACCTGAGGAAACTGAGACACAGGGAAGCTAAGCAACCTGCCCACAGGTACCCAGTCAGGACACAGCAGGGCTGGGATTTAACCCAGGCTGCCTCCAAAGCCGTGCTCATAAACGAGTTACATGGGCTGTGTGGAGAGAGGCAGGCGGCAAGATGCATTTTGATCCAAAACTCAGACGGAATACATCAAAAACATTATGGTCAGCATGATAAACACCTGCTTGAGGGTGGTAAATAATACTGGAATTGTTTCAACTGAAGAGATTCCAGTGGCAGTCACGGCATCAGATGCTGGAGGATACTAGGGCTCAAGGTGGTACTTTCTTTGTTTTGGGTTCTGAAATTTAAAGCACTTCAATTTAGGGCAAATTTAGATCAGACTAGCTTTGGAGCAATAGAAGACCCTGTGGATGAAGGGCCACTGGCAAAGTCTTTTAAATCGCTGCTACTGTTCTCCCTTAAACACTTCACCTGCACAGAAACTTGATGGGAGATTCGTGGCAATCAGAGCCAGGGCAGGCAGGGTGTAAAGAGTAAGGAACGGAAAGGAATGGGCTTTGGAGTGGGTGATTGGGGAGAGGTGGATAAACATGGAAGAAGAAAAAACTTAAACAGTAAGAATGAAAAAGCTTCACTATTTCAGTGAAGCTTTTTATGGCCAATTTAGAATCCATTTCTCTCCCACCCCACCTAATAAACTTCTGTCTGTTCTTCAAAATTTAACGAAAACCTATGTGCTAATCAGTCTCCATGTGTCATCGCCCACCCAGCTCCATCGTTCTCCCTTCTCTGCTGGGCCCCTGTGGGCTGTGTACACCTCCTGGCTGCTGGCCTCAGCTAGTGCAGAGAAGATGGGAGGAGAGAGAGCTCAGAGCAGTTCCTCCCTACCCACTGGCTGAACAAGTCATCCCAGTTTGCCTGGGACTTTCTGGTTTCAGCAGAATCCCCCATCCCATCCCGGGAAACCCTTCAGTTCCAGGCACACTGGTACAGCTGGCCACCCTACCTACTTCTCCCTACTTGGGCACAATGTCTCTGAGTGTCTCCATCCTTCCATGACCACAGCTCTTATCAGGGGAGCCCTCCTCCGTGCCTCCATGTTTCAAGTCTCACTGGGTCCTAGTTAATGCATCTCCTTACCTCATCCCTTTGACCTGCAGCTGGAATCTAGGTGCCATACTCCCCACTTGTTCGTTCCCCAAAGCCTGCCCAACCTTCACCTTCCTTTCACGAAAGTCTCCATCTGAACCATCCAGAGTGGATTCTATTTCTGCCATCACAATGAATGAGGCTACTCTCATGACTTTATTCAGAATTCACATCCCATCTCCTTTCCTTCCCCTCCCAGAGACCTCCCGTAACACTGGAGATGTATTCTGCCTGGTCTTGGCAACACTTGTTTGCGTATCATCTCTTTGTGGGTAGAGACTGTGCCCAGTACTCCTCTGTAGCCCTCACGGCATTTAGCGCAGAGCTGGACATCATGTGCCCAGTTGTTGGTTGAGGAGTGGGCGGCTGAGAGCACGAGTGAACCAGCCTACAATGGCCTTGCGTCGAGCGCTGCACTGCCTGCTGCTTTAACTCCTGAGCCACTCTTTAGTTTGTAGTTTTGACTAGGTTGAGATGTTTTCTTCCAAATCTCTGATGTGGCACAATAAAGGTATGAATTAAAGTTTAAAAGACTATACTTATTGTGGTGGACAGAATAATGGTCCCCCAGAGATGTCATGTCCTAATCCTCAGAACCTGTGAAAATGTTAGGCTTAGTGGCAAAGGAAAATTAAGGTGGCTAATCAGGCAACCTTGAGATGGGAGGAGCATCCTGGATAACACAGGTGGGCCCAATGCGATCACATGGTCCTTAAAAGCAAAAGAGAAGCAGCAGGAGAGTCAGTGTCAGAGGCTGAGTGAGCTTTGGAGGTGTTATGCTGCTGGCTTTGAAGATGGAAGAAGGGGCCACATGGCAGGGGATGTGGACAGCTTCTAGAAACTGGGAGACGTAAGGAAATGGGTCCTCCCCCAGAGCCTCCAGAAAGAAAGCTGCCCTGCTGACCCCTTGATTTCAACCCACTGAGACCCACTGCAGACTTCTGACCTGATGTCCAGAACTGTAAGGTAACTAATTTGTATTTTAAGCCACTAAGTTTACGGTAATTTGTTACAGGAGCAGTAGAAAACTGAGTCAGGAACCAAAAAGTAATTGTGTTCTTTTAATACGGATATTTGGTTGATTTCGTAGCAAAGTCTTGTAGAATTAAAAAACTAGTTAAACTTTCTTATCATTTGATTCATGTCTTAACTCTACAGTGTGATTTTTATAAGTATAAATTCATAGTCTTTTTTGAAGAAAGTTTAGAAACATCTGATGAATGTTAGAGTTGGATCATCGGCTTTGTAGAAAGTTGAAAACTGCTTGTTCCTTATTTTCTGATCCACGAATGGCTACCTAGGATCTCTCTTGCAGGTGTTTCCACTTTGGCCTCTGTGATTTTCCCTCCTGTAGCTCATCCACAGTTAATTTGTTGATTAAGTCGTTGACTGAATAATCCTGAGTTTCCAGACTGCAGGATGAAGTCCTGATGACACTCAGCTGAACTCAACACACACACTGGCCACTCATGCTCGCCTCCCCCTTCCAAAGAAATTTTATCTTAGGCTTTCTGGCCATACACAGTGCTAAACATCCTACAACAAAGAATTACCTGTCCAAAATATCAATGATGCCGAGGTAGAGAAACCCTGGTCTCCATGGTTTACTGATTCCTTTATTACTTACTTCATTCAACATTTTAAAACCAAATATTTGCTGAATATCTACTGTGCTCTAGACCCTACATAAAATTTGATTTTAGAGAACTTATAGCCTTGTTTGTGAAGAAGTCACATTAACAGTTATAGTTAAGAGCAATGGTGTAATCACTAAAATATAATCTCTGCGAGGTCAGGGAACCACTTTACTGACGTATCCCTGGCACCTTGTAAATTCTCAAAAAATACTTGTTATTTGAATGAAATGTTTTATATGGAGAGAGATGCACAAGAGTCTAGGGAACCCAGAAAGAGGATTTCTATCCTGAACTAAGAGGGTCAGAATAAGCATCCTGGAGAAGATTGTCCAGGCAAAAGAGGGGGATGGGGTGGTGGAGGGGTAGGAATGGTCATGAGGGATAAAGAGAGGTGATTTCAGACAGATCAGTTTGGGCACCATGGTAGGACAACATGCGGTCTTGTTACTTAGCTTTTCACATGTGTGTTCATGTCCTATCTCTCTAGTTCCCGTTGTAAGCAGTTTGAGCATTGGGATTGTGTCTAATCCTTTAGCAGAGTGTATCCCCTCCCTTCTTCAGCAGTGCCAGAGCAGTGTCTTGCACACAGCAGGTGATTAATACGTGATTGTTTATTAACCAGTATAATTCACTATAAGAAGATATAAACAACAGCATCTCCAAATACATTACGGTACATGCGTATTTACAAATATAGCTTATCCTATGAAATAGGTGAGTTCTAAAACAATGTATGTACATTAAATTTTGTAAATTTTAAATTCCAGCAAATAACCTAAAAAGTAAAGAAATCAAAATTTATTGGGTAGTGCACAATATTTTTGTGATGGTGAAATTTGCCCCCATGTCCTGGATCTGTTTTTTGTGTATAATTTAGCTGTGGTATATCCAGAATGGTAATCTTTAAGATGGAAAAGAAGCATGAGCAAAGCCTCAGGCTGTGGGACAGTATTCAGCAGCCTAATTCATACCTATATCTTGAGTTCCAGAAGGAAAGAGGGAGACTGAAAGGGTATTTGAGGAAATAATGGTTGGACAATTTTCGAAATTTGTTGAAGACTAAACCCACCCGTCCAAGAATCTCAATGAAACCTAAGCAGGATAAGCACAAAAACAAACAAAAAACCTAAGTACAGTAGTATTAAAATCAAATTGTGGAAAACCAGTAATAAAGAGTCTTGAGTATTCTACTTTTAGCTGCTGGTCCTCGGTTTTCTTTCATCTGTAAAATGGGTCTAATATCCATTTTGGTTTTTTCTAATAGTGGAGGCAGGTATGTAGAGTAAACAACATGTATTTAAGACCCCCATGATGTGGTGATTCTTAACAAAGGCTCAAGAACAGCCTGTGTCCCAAACTCAGCTTAAGGAATCTCTGGCAGGTTACTTAAGCTCTCTGTGCCTTGGTTTTCTCATTGGTAAGACAGGATTATAACAATCCTACCTTTAGGGATGTGAGGGTTAAATGAGGTGATGACTATAAGATACAATAATGCCTGAAAATAGCTAGTGTTCAATAAATGTCAGCTTCTATTTAATGAGAAGCAAACAACCACGTTCTAGCACTAAAGTGATGTGTTTCCAGAAGGAATGCTAAGCACAGTGTTTTTCTCAGTGCACCTCAGGTTTAGGAACTGAGGCAGACTTGCACGGCACATAGGACCGGCTAGAACTGTGTTCCTGAGGTTCATCCGCAGGCTGCGCCTACAGCATCCCAAAGCACGGACCCAGCTCCAGGCTCCTTGGGTAGAGAAAGTGCTGTGCTTTGGTAAAGGAAGGAATCAAGCATCTCCTTGGGGAGTGAACTTGCAAGTCCAGGCAGAATCTAGTTTCCCTTAGGATCTCCTGAAAAATTATCGATTTTTGCAACCAGCAAATCTTTAAAAATAGAATAGTCTTTTAATAAAAAGTTCTTTTTCCCCCCAAAGAGTAAAAAAGGAATTTAAAAACTATAATATTAATGCTGAAATAAAAAGTAAAACACTATCCCCTGGAACTTTTATAATCACTTTTGTCTGTGCCAGCTTTCATGAGCTTCAGAATTGTAGGTTTGATTTGAGTTGTCAGTCAGTATTCATCCATTGGGGTAAAATGTCCCACGTAAACAAACACACAGATAAAAGAGGGTCACCATTGCTCTTTGCACAAGAAAAAATGACGCCGATTCACGTAAAGGGAGATCTGTCCATCATTCTGTCACCAAGATCCATCTTGCTTTGTTGGATTTGGCATCTTAATAAAGCCCTTTTTATCTTAAAAAGACTAGGGTCTAGTTCAGCAAGACCTTGCTTAGGGTGTCATTTTGAACTTATACCATTTCATATCATCATGGGGCAAAGGGGTTTGGATCGACATCTTGCTTCCCGCCGATTTTATTGACAACATTGAGAATGTCATCTCGGAGGAGTGAAAGTTAAGTGCACTATTGACAACATGTAAATAAGAGAAGATTAGTGCCTTTCCTGGTGAAATAAAAACGACCTCACTTTCAAAAAAGACTGTTTGAAACTGACTGCTCATGACTGTATACAACTGACACTTGGAGTTATTCCATCTTCCCCTAAAGTATAGGCAAACTGTCTTAGTCAAGGTTCTCTTGGTTGCAGGTAATTGACAGCAACGGAAATTTACTTGAGGGGAAAAAATGCAACTATTGGAAAGTTACTGAGTTCCCTTCCAGAATTCAGGAGAGACTGGGCCTGTCAAGTAACTGCAACCAGAACCAGAAAGGGAACAGGAATCCAGCTGTTCCTCTCTCAGCTCCTTGTTTCTGCTTCTCTGTGTGTCTCTGTTCTTCTGTCTCTACTGAGCAATTTTTAAAAAAATTTTTTTATTGAAGTAGAGTTGATTTACAATGTTATGTTAGTTTTAGGTGTACAGCAAAGTGATTCAGTTATATATATCTATATATGTATATATATATATTTTTTCAGATTCTTTTCCATTATGGTTTATCACAGGATACTGAGTATAGTTCCCTGTGCTATACAGTAGGTCTTTGTTGTTTATCTATTTTACACAGATATCTATTTGTGTATCTGCTAATCCCAAACTCCTAATTTACTCCTCCCCACATTCCCCTTTGGTAATAAGTTTGTTTTCTATGTCTGTGAGTCTGTTTCTGTTTTGTAAATAAGTTCATTTGTATCATATTTTAGATTTCACATATGAGTGATATCATATGATATTTGTCTTTCTCTTTCTGACTTACTTCACTTAGTATGATAATCTCTAGGTCCATCCATGTTGCTGCAAGTGGGATTATTTCATTCTTTTTTATGACTGAGTAATATTCCATTGTATATATGTATCACATCTTCTTTATCTATTCATCTGTTGATGGACACTTAAGTTGCTTCCATGTCTTGGCTATTGTAAATAGTGCTGTGATGAACATTGAGGTGCATGTGTCATTTCAAATTAGTTTTTGTCATTTCCAGATATCTGCCCAGGAATGGGCTTGCTGGATCATATGGTAACTCTATTTTTAGTTTTTTAAGGAATCTCCATACTGTTCTTTTCTGAGCAATTTTTCACCATCTCCTTGCCCACATGGCAGAAAGTGTCCAACCTACAGCTCCTTCAGTTACATTCACTTGGTCACGTCCACAGGCAGAAATGAATGAGTTATCTCTGAATCCCAACTCTGAGTTACTAGGAGTCAAACCTTCCTAGTGAGCTCAGATCAGATGTCCTCTGGTGGTCTAATAAGCATGGTCAGTGTGGGTACGTAGTCTGGGGGACAGGATGTGTGACACAGCATGGATATCTGAGCTCCATTTCTGTGAGCAATTAGTTGGCTGTAGACTGAAAAAAATGCACAACCTAAAAATTGAGAATTATATTTTATTTGGTGGACAAAACTGAGGACTTAAGCCTGGGATGCAGCCTCTCAGATTGCTCTGAGGGACTGCTCAGGAGAGGTAAGGGAGGAGCTGGGATATATAGGAGTTTTTGCAACAAAGACTAACTAGGTAGTTGGAACTTCAAAAGATTACTGTTAATGAATCAGAAAAATAGACATCTCAAGTTAATGAATTTAGCACTTTTCTATGTATGAAAGATTCAAGAGTCTGGGCTCATTGAAATAATTCCTTTGATTAAGAACCTTAGCTATCTGGTGCCAGTTCTCTCCCATCCTGAGTTCCCTCGGGGTGCACAGTTGGGGGCAGCTGCAGTGGTTGAGCGCATGGCAGCGGGCAGCCTGTTTGTCTCCATCCTGAGTTCCCTCAGGGCTCACTCTTGGGTCAGCTGCAGTGGCTTGATAGCTGCAACATCCTTTGTTTACCAATATGGCAGGCAACATTTCTCATTCACAAGGCAGTTCTCAGAGAGAAGGGAGATATTTAGCAGATATCTGCACAAACATTAAAAGAGTTGCTTTTTTTACATAATAATAGCTATAAAAGATAATGTCTACTCAGCAAAGAATTCAACTCTTCTATTCCACCAAAATGTAGCTAAGGAAAAGGCCCCACAGTCAACACTGGGCCAGCCTGAGAGAGGCCTTGGTGTGGAGAAAGGTGACTTGAAAGAGGCCAGATCTACAATTGTTAGGAAAACACAACTTGCCATCTCTGGGTCTCCTGACACTCCTCTTCAATGGGCAGACAGCAGAGTTTTTATAGAATTCTTTCTGCAGTTAGTGGGAATTTGTGTGCAAACCTAAATATTAGCAAAGATAAAATTTTATCTAGAACTTTGTACTGTTTATTTTTTAGAGCATTAAAATTTATAGCTAAGCTGAAGTTGGTTTAAAGTGTAATAAAACATGGGTTATTCCTTTGAGATAATACTTTGGGAATATACCAAGCAGCTGATAAAGCCTTAAGGCATTTTCCATCTTGATGTGTTGACTTGATGGTGAATTTAAACCTTCACCACGGTATCTTTCAGAATGTTGTTGTATATTTTGGGGAATTATGTATCATCTGCCTCCCTCTGATTTTTATCCTCAACTCATTCAGAATAAACTGGCTCTTCAGTTTCTTTGTAACTTCCCAAATTCCACAGCACCTATGATGGACTCCAGGTCTCTCAAAGTAGCTTTTATAAATCATTTATGTTAAAAGTAATCCATTCATTTTAGAGATATAGACTGAATTATACTGGGATAAAATTGCATGATGTGTGAGATTTGCCTTAAATACTTCAGTGAAGAAAAACAAAAAGGGCACTGATGAAGCTAATGTGGTAAGGTCTAAATAATAGGTAAATAGGGATGTATTGCACTATTCTCTCTGCTTTTGTGGATATTTAAAATTGTGAACAACAGTAAAATATTTTAATAATACAGAACAACATGATCCTGCCCAGCCATTCTTCTGATGTTAGAATTCCTCCATAATACTCCTGGCCATCTGTTGTTGAGCTTCTGTTTGAAAATCACCAGATCAGGGAATTCATTATCTTCTAAGGCAGTCCATTCCATCTGAGGACAATTGTGCCTATTTCACACTGCGTTAACATTTATTTATCTGAATCAACTATTACCCCACACTTTTACCACCAATACTGTCAAAAAAAATCGTCAAATCAACTTTCTCAGAACTCTAGAAATTAGCCAAAGGTTTGTAACAATCCAGGGATAGTTTAAGAAAAACAGCCAAATATCAGTAAAAACAACAAGCATTGTGGCATTTTAACTTGCTCTATTCCCATTCACCCTCCTTGGTTTCCTTGAAAACCAACATTTCCACAATCACGTGGAAAGCAGCAACCTAGCAGCCTCTGGAGGTGACAGAAAGAGGTTGAAGATCCTCCAAAGCCCTACTTCCAGAGAATTGTCATTATTTGTTCTGTCTAGCAGTTCCCTGGAAAACTCCACTTGCATGGCTTGTCTTCATTTGACCTGACTCAGAGCTCTGCCCATGGATGACAGATTTGCCTCCAGTGGTGTTTGTTGAAAATGATAGGTGTCAATTGTTTAATGGTTCAGCTGCCTGAGGTAGTGATAACAGTTGGGGCAAATGGTAAGCTGACTAAAAAAAGTTAAAACAAAAAGCTGGAGGATGAGATATCTATAAAAAGGTTTGGAAAGCTCCCACATGTTCCTGGGGCATCTAGAAGACCACACACATGTGTAGGGCTGTGCACATGCCCAGGGCTGTGTGCATACTTAGGAGAGACCTGAGAAAGCCTTAAGCACACATATGTATGTCTGACCTTGAGACTCATCTCAGGTCGTAGTGAAGGATAAGGCAGAGTGGCAAACTGAGTGGTGAAGGCATACCACAACACAACAACACACACCCAGAACACCTCAACAATGGCTGGGAGACTTACCGGTTGCAGGTATTTAAGGGAATCTCTGTGCAAACATTAGCTGACCACTGAAGCAACCAAGCAGAGATTTCATTGGCTGCAGAGGACAAAGAACCGAGACTTTAGAGAACTATTCTAGAAAACTCGCTAAACGAACAGCAACAGCAGCAATAACAATGATAACAAACTCTGGGGAAGCAGGAGAATCTAATTTCCAGAATTGCCACACTATATTGTTAAAAACATCCATTTTCAACAACAAATTTTGACACAGACAAACTGTCAACTTAAAGAAAAAATGCACAATATGAGAGTTGTGAGTTTAAGTTTTATTCAGGGACCTTGCTGAGGACTGTAGCCTGTAGAGCCTCTCAGTAGCTCTGAGGGAACTGCTCCCCAGAGGTAGGGGAGAAGCCGGTATATATATGATTTTTAGCTCGAGAATACGTGGTGTCAAGCATACATCTTGAATAAAAGATGACTGCTAGTCACAAAGAATAGAAATCTCAAGTTAATGACTTTAGTGCTTTTGTATGCATGTATGTATGTGCTGTGACTGGACTGGTTTCTTCTAATGGTAGCCATGAAAGTCTCTGGACCACTACTACTCTTACTAGTCTGTTATGGTCTAGGACACGATTCTCCCTTGTTGCTTCTTCCCATATCTAGAGTTGTACTATTATAGTCATTTTGATCTTATGTAGAACTATATATTTAGTGAATCATTTCAAGTCACTTAGTCATCATTTTTGTCAGATGGTTAGTTACACATTGAGTAATACAAGAAACAACAATCTCACAGAATAGGCAGAATACAAGTAATATAACTAGTAACATTAATAAGGTCATAAGTAAGAATTTAAGTCAAGAACTTCAGAACCAAATCAGGTCCTTAAAAGATCACTAGGACTAGGAAGATGATCACTTAAGGCAGAAATCTGATTTTTCTTGTGGGTCGTTAGATGCATTATATTCTCTAGTACGACTTAATTGTTCCCAACATAAGGGGGCCTTTAAACTTAAATGACCAGAGCTTACTGTTATCTATATAAATCCATCCCATAATTGAGGGAGAACCCCTCCTGATAATTGGGAAGTTATGTTTGTTTGTTTGTTTTACCAAAACTTAGCTCATTGCTCTGACCAAGCTTGAGTAACTTTTAAAGAAAATTTATCTTTATGGTCAAGATCAGAGCAAGTATTATTGATAGGCCAAATGAGGGGATACCACCTAGTAATATCAATAGTGGCTTGAACAGAACTATAACTCCCTTCCTCTAAAATAAATTTTCTAAGTGTCATCCAATCAGAGGCTTGGAGAAGAGAAATCCACCAAGGTAAACCAGAAGTACTGGACATAGGTAATTGACCACAAATCCAGAAATTAGGTTAATTTAAAAACCTGTATGTGTAGGATCATGCCTATGATAGAAAAACATTGACTTATGTGCAAAAGTCTAAGAAGTCAAGAAAACATAAATAATCATTCAGGTCAGGTCCAGAATCTTGGGATAGCTATCTATTTCTGATGTTGTCATCTTGTCCCAGTGTGGGTGTTGTTTCTTCTCTGAGCATTGTTTTAAAGTGAGTTTGAGGTCAGCAGTCTTCCCTATAGATCAGTCTGGTGCAGGGGTCCTTTTTAGGTGGGAAATATAAATCTGAGAGTCAATTCCCTTCAGTTTTGCTGGGCATGAGCTAGTTAAGAGTACCTGATAAGGGCGCTTCTATCTATGTTGGAGAGAGTGCTTTGAATGGTGTCTTTTTCAGCATACATGATTATGACCTGGTTGTAGGTCATGGGACATCTGATCTTCATCTAAAGATAGAATACTGTGATAAACTTCAGAAACAAGCTTAGAATGTCCTTTTAATAATTCAATTAAACTTTTGCAATAATGTAACATAGCAACAAGGACCCATCAAGGAAGTGAGTCTTACTCAGTAAACAGTAATATCTCAAAGACAATTAACAGCACTGGAACTTAATATCCACAAAACTATATTACTGAAAGATAGTTTTTCTCTAAAAATCACCCTTATTTTTACCAAAGATAGCCAAATTAAGACATTCTCAAGGCTAGTCCATATGCTGGGCCATAAAACAAGTCTTACTAAATTTAAAAGGATTGATATCATAGAAAGTTTGTTGTCCAACCACAACAGAATAAAATTAGAAATCAAAAATAGAAGGATATTTGGCACATTTGCAAATATATGGATATTAAACAACACACTCCTAAATAATCAATACGTCAAAGAAATCACAAGGGGAATTACAAAATACGTTGAACTAAAACTAAAACTCAACAAAACTTACAGGATACTGCTAAAATAGTGTTTAGAGAGAAATTTATACCTGTAAACACCTATATGTTTTTAAAAGATATCTAATCAATAACTTAACATTCTACGTTAAGAAACAACATTCTAAACACGAATTAACCAGAAGGAAGGAAATAATAAAGATTAGAGTGGAAATACATGAAACAGAATAGAAAAACAGTAGAGAATATTAACAAAGCAGAAGTTTGTCTTCAAAAATATAAACAAAATTAACAAACCTTTAGTCTTATCAAGCAAAAAAAAATTCACATTACTAAAACTAGAAATGGAAGATGGGACATCCCTACAGCCTTTACAGAAATAAAAAGGATTATAAGACAATATTAGTGTGTGTGGAGAGAAAGAGAGATATTTATTATAAGGAATTGGCTCATTCAGGGAGGCTGACAAGTCCCAAGATCTGTAGTCACAAGCTAGAGACCCAGGAGAGCCAATGATATAGTTCCAGTTCAAGTCTGAAGGCTTGAGAGCTGGGAAAAGCAATGGTATTCTTCTAGTCCAAATTCCAGCAAGCTCAAGACCCAGAAATAGCTGATGTTTCAGTGTGAGGCCAAAGGCAGGAAAGGACCAATGTTCCAGCTCAAGGCAGTCAGGCAGGAGGAGTTCATTCTTCCTCATGGGAGAATCAGTCTTTTTGTTCCATTCAGGTTGTAAATTGGTTGGTAATCCAAAAATTTCCTACAACAACCTACAGAATGGGAGAAAATATTTGCAAATCATATATCTGATAAGGGATTAACATCCAAAATGTATAAAGAACTCATACAACTCAATAGCAAAAAACCAAACAATCCAGATAAAAAATGGGCAGAGGAAACTAAATAGATATTTTTCCAGAGAAGACATACAAATGGCCAACAGGTATATAGAAAGGTTTTCAACATTACTAATCATCAGGGAACTGCAAATGAAAACCACAGTGAGCTATCACCTCACACCTGTTAGAATGGCTGTCATCAAAAAGACAAAAGGTAAGTGTTGGCAAGGATGTGGAAAAAAGGAAACCTTTGAGCACTGTTGGTGGAAATGTAAATTGATACAGCCACTATGGAAAACAGTGTGGCAGTTCTGCAAAAACTTAAAATAGAACTACCCTATAATCGAGCAATTCCACTTCTAGGTATTTATCCAAAGGAAATGAAAACACTAACTCAAAAAGATATATGCACCCCCATGTTCATTGCAGCATTATTCACAATAGCCACAACATGGAAACAACCTAAGAGTCCATCAGTGGATGAATAAAGAAAATCTGATATATGTATATACACATACAATATGGCATATTATTCAGCTATGAGAAATAAGGAAATCCTGCCATTTGTGACATTGGATGGACGTTCAGGGCATTATGCTAAGTGAAATAAGCCAGTCAAAGAAAGACAAATACTACATGACATCACTTACATGTGGAATCTAAAAAAAAGAAAAAAAAAATCAAACTCATCAGAACAGAGAATAGAAGAGTGATTGCTTGGGATGGAGGAGGTGGGGAAATAGGGGGAAGCTGGTAAAAAGAGTACAATTTACAGTTATAAAGTGAATAAATTCTGAGGATCTAATATGAAACGTGGCTATAGCTGATAACACTATATTATAAGATTGAAACTTGGTAAGAGAGTAGAATGTAAATGTTCTCATAAAAAAAAAAAAAGTGAGGTGATGGGTGTGTTAACCAACTAGATGGTGGAAATCCTTCCTCAATGTATACATATATCAAATCACCACAAGGTACAATTTAAATATCTTACAATTGTATTTGTCAATTATACCTCAGTAAAGCTGAAAATTTTTTCTACAAAGAAGAGTTCAGTCCCGTATGGCTTCACTCGTGAATTTTATGAAATGTTTAAAAAGAATGAACTCTCAGTTCCTAAAAAAATCTAAACACAGAATTATCATATGACTGAGATTTTCTAATCCTATGTATATACTCATAGGAATTGAAGACAAGGATTCAAACAAATACTTGTATGCCAATATTTATTACAGTGTTGTTTACAGTAGCTAAAAGGTAGAAATAGCCCATGTCTCAATCAACAGATGAATGAATAAACAAAATGTGGTATATACATCCAGAGAAGCATTATTCAGCCTTTAAAAGGAATCAAGTTCTGATACATGCCACAATATAGATGAATCATGAAAATATTATCCTATATGAAATAAACCAGACATGTTAAGAAAATAATACAAGGAGGAAATATTTCCCAACTCATTCTATAAGGCCATGGTTACTCTGGCACCCAAACCAAAGAAATCACAAGAAAGGAAAAGTACAGATTGATATCCCTTGCAAATATAGACATAAATCTCCTCAGAAAAACACACGTGAACTAAATCCAGCAACATTTAAAAAGGATTATACACCAGGACCAAGTGGGATTTATTTCAGGAATGAAAGATTGGTTTAACATACAAAAATCAGTCAATGTAATGCACCATATTAATGGAATAAGGAACAAAAACCACATGATCATCTCAATTGATGCAGAAAAAGACATTTGACAAGATCCAACAAACTTTCATGATAACAACACTCAACAAATTAGGAATAGAAAGGAATTTTTCAAACTGATAAAAGGCATCTAAAAAACCCAGAGCCAGCACTATACTTAATGGTGAAGTACTGAAACCTTTTCCTCTAAGATCCAGAACAGGACAGGATGTACAATCTTGCCACTTCTATTCATCATTTTATTGGAGGTCCTAGCCAGTGAAATCAGGCAAGTAAAAGAAATAAAAGGTATCAAAATTGGAAGGGAAGAAAGTAACACTATCTCTATTTGCAAATGACATGATCCTGTATAGAAAATTCTAAGGAACTCCAAAAAGCTATTAAAACTAATAGTGTGACAAGATCAATATGCAACAGCTAATTGTTTTTCTGTACACCAGCAATGAACAATTTGAAAATGAAGTTAAGAAAGCAATTTTATTTATGAAAGCATCAAAAAGAATAAAACAGGAATAATTTTAACAAGTACGAGACTTGTGTACTGAAATCTACAAAACATCATTGAAAGAAATTTAAAAGTTCTCCATAAGTTGAAAGACATCCTGTGTTCATGGATTGGAAGACTTAATAATCTTAAAATGGCAATTGTCCCCCAAATTGATCTACAGATTCAATGCAATCTCTATCAAAATTCCAGTGACTTTTTTGCAGAAATAGAAAAACTCATCTTAAAATTCATGTGGAATCTGAAGGGACCCCAGAGAGCTGAAACAATCATGAAAAAGAACAAAACTGAATGAATTCTCACTTCCTGATTTCAAAACTTACTACAAAGCTACAGTAATCAAAACAATATGGTACTGGAATGAAGACACACATATAGACCAATGAAATAGAGTAGAGAGCCCAGAAATAAACCCTCACATATATGATCAAGAGATTTTTTATAAAAGTGTCATGACTATTCAATGGAGAAAGGACAGTCTTTTTAACAAATGATGCTGTGAAAACTGGATATCCACATATAAAAATTTGAAGTGGATCCCAACCTCACACCATACACAAAAACTAATTCAAAATGGATTGTAGAACTAAATGTAAAGCCCAAACTACAAAGCTGTTAGAAAAAAAAGTCATAAATCTTCATGGCTTTGGGTTAAGCAGTGGTTTCTTAGACATGACACTGAAAGTACAAGCAACAGAAGGAAAAAATAAACTGGATTTCATCAAAGTTAAAAAATTTTGTGCCTCAAAAGACACAATCAAGGAAGTGAAAACACAACCCATGGAACTGGAAAAAAATTTTACACATCATATATTTGATAAGGGATTAGGATCCAGAATACATAAAGAATATCTGTACCTCCATGATAAAAAGACAGTCAATCCAATTGAAAAGTGGGCAAAGGAACTGAATAGACATTGTTCCAAAGAGGGTATACAAATGGCCAAAAAGCACAAGAAAAATGCACAATATTATTAGTTATTAGGGAAATGCAAATCAGAACCATGAGATACTACTTTACATATAAATCAACTTTTAATACCTGATGCGAAGTCAAAAAAGCCAGACACAAAAGGTCACATATTGTATGATTCCATTTATATGAAATGTCCAAAGTAAGCAATCCATGGAGACAAAAAGTAGGCTAAGGGGTCAGGAGAGGGGCAATTTGGGGGAAATGAGGAGGGACTGTGAATCATTTTCTTTTTGGGGTGATGAAAGCATGCTAGATTAGATGGCGATAATGGTTGTACAACTTTGTGAACACACTAAAGACAAATGTAATTATTTACCATTCATTAATTTACAAACCCTATCTCTCTACTGGGTATATCATCCTTCTGCCCAATAAGCAACTTTGCAGTTTAAATGCCATGCTTCAGTATTTGGAAGTTTGAGAGCTCCTGGTATGAATATGCCCTCCAAGAAAAAAAAATCCATATGAGGTAGAAAAAAAGAATATCCTTCACTTAGAAAGAATATTTATACAAAGATTAAGAAATTTTCCCATCTTGCAAAGTGTGGGAACTATTACTGAACTAATTCTAAAGAGACGTGTTAAGGTTCAGGGCGCCATATGTACTGATGCAGATAGACATCATTCATAGTACTTGAGAATTCTCATTTCCATATACAGCAAGCCGGGGAAATAAACACAGCTTTGATTGATTTTTCCAGGAAAAAAATGTGCAATATGGTGTAAGCACATTTCTTTTATTCATTTTTTTATTTCATTTTCATTTTTTTTTGTTTGTTTTTTTTGTTTTTTTTCCTGAAGAGAATGGTTCTGGGAAAACCACAATAAGCTAGAGAGAATTCTGGGAGTTGCGTTTCAACTTCTTATATGGGAGCCCCAGGGCTCATTGGAATGGAGGGGTCCCTGCAGCCTCCTATCTGTGCTCTTTGAGATCTAAGCCATTTCTTTCAGTCTCTCCAATAATTGCTTTTTTCCACTAAAAATTTAACAGATAAGTCCACTCCAGTGAATTGCCACGTAGCTCACTGAGATAAAAATTAAAAATTGTGAAAAAAGTAATTAGATCTTGAACTTAATATGCCCCAAACAGAATCATTGATTTCTAACCCTTCCAAACCCATTCTTCCCCTAGTTCTCTTCATCTCAGTAAATGGCATAACAAACCATCTAATTGCTTAAGCTAAAAACCCAGGAGACTTCTTTATTCCTCCCTTTTTTTCACCTCCAACATCCAACCAATTATCAAGTCTTATTGGCTCTAACTCCAAAACATCGCTTTAATTCATCTACTTCTCTCTAAGCCCACTGCTACCATCCGAGTCCAAGCCATTATTTTCTCTGACGAGGACCACTGCCATAGTCTCCTAACTGGTCTTCCCAACTCCACAGTCACCCCACTGCAAGCCACTCTCTCCTGAGCTACTAGATTGGCCTCAGCAAGAAATTCACTTCCCTACACAAACCCATCTCCCGAAAAGTGTCCCATTGCATGTAAAATAAAATCCAAACCACTTACAAAGCCCTGTTCTCCCAGACCCCTGCCTTCCCCTCTGACCTCCTCCTCCACTTGCCCTCACTCGCTAGACAGCAGCCTTCTTTCTTTTCCGCTAACACTCCAAGCTGACCCCCAGTTTAGGTGGTTGCATATCTGAAACATTCTGGTCATTTCAAGTCTCAGCTTAAGAATCACTGCCTCAGAGTATCTTGAGTGATGACTAATCTCATACCTTTCCCATTACATTGTGGTATGTTAATCATAGTACTTATCTTTATTTAAAATTCTTGGTTCTATTTTTATCATCTATGAAATGTAAGCCCCACACAGGTAGTCTGTTTTGTTCCTCACTGTATCCCCAGATCCTAGAAAACTGCCTGGCACCTAGTAGGAACTCAATAAATGACGTGTTTAATGATTACATGTATTTCAGGACTGCATTTCCTGAGCCCTACATGAGTTCCTAAAAGCTAGTCAGTTCTTCCCACAAGCATTTTGTCAATGCCTTATTAAGTGCCAGGCGTGATGCCAGGAGCTAGAGGCATGAAGCCTAAAATCTTACCTTTACACACCTGTGCACACTGTTAGCCAACTGGGGGCCCTCAGTAGATTTTGATTGATATGGAATGATCTATTTATTATGCCCAGTTAAGATTACTAAAGAGGATATTGAGGGCTTCCCTGGTGGCGCAGTGGTTGAGAGTCTGCCTGCTAATGCAGGGGACACGGGTTCGAGCCCTGGTCTGGGAAGATCCCACATGCCACGGAGCAGCTGGGCCCGTGAGCCACAACTGCTGAGCCTGCGCGTCTGGAGCCTGTGCCCCGCGACGGGAGGGGCCGCGATGGTGAAAGGCCCGCGCACCGCGATGAAGAGCGGTCCCCGCACCGCGATGAAGAGTGGCCCCCGCTTGCCTCAACTAGAGAAAGCCCTCGCATGAACCGAGCACCCAACACAGCCAAAAATAAAATAAAATAAATAAATAAAGTAGCTATAAAAAAGAAAAAAAAAAAAAAAGAGGATATTGAACATTTTGACAGTTTCTTCTATCACTATGGAGACAGAGACTATTACTATATTTAAAGCACAGATTTGCCAACTTAAGAAGATGTTGGGTCGCTAATAATAACATACTAGTATGTTATTATAGTTGATATAATTATTAATAAAATAGACTAAGCATAGAACATCCCTAAACTGATGGTTACTTGGTGAGCCCACTGTGACAGGAAAGCAGCCAGTGCCCAAGAGAAAGTCCCATTCACTCGGATGCCAGTCTGTAGTAGCACTGGCCCAAAGGCAAAGGCTGAGTCCAGGATGAGCAATGTGCTGCCAGAGACCAAGCATCTCAAAGTACCTGCCAGACTGGGCTGTGTCAGGCAGGTGTCTATACCAGCTTACAGGCCATGATGTGGAATTAGGGCAATTCATGAAGTATTTGCTGAGCGCCTGTAGTGCTCCAGACCCTCTGCTGCACATGGGAGATACAGACCCAGACATGGTCTGGTGATGCTGAAGTATGGTTCATTTATTGAAACCCAATGCTCAGCTCTCTTATCTTTCTTTGAAGACTAATTTCAAGCCACTTTAAAATAATTTTACAAATACCAATTCACTTAATCTTTATAACATTTAGGTGGTTATTATTACCATCCCCATTTTAAAAATTCAGGAAGTTGGGCTACAGAGGGATTAAGTGACTAGCCTAAGGTAACACATCTGGTAAGTGGTAAGCCTTGCTCAAATACCACCAGCATCTGCATCTGACTCAGTGACCTGACTCTGCTCTAAGGATCCAAACTCTGCACCTCACCCTGGATCTAGTCTCGCTCCTCTTGAAGTTGATCTCCTTGACTTGATATCCTTCTAACTTCTTCTTCTGCTTGTTGCTTTTGTTAACGTCTCAACCCTCCCTTGCCCGGAGTCTGAACCGACTCTTTCTCTGATTTGTGAAACATCCTCCTCCTCCCAATTCCTGGCTCCAAATTGTACTGATAGCAACTGTCTGTGGGCTATGAAGGCTATCCAAATGGGCTGGTTGTTTTGGATTTATCAATTCAGCAAAAAACTGGGACGTTGTGATTCCCACATAGACATCTTGGAAAATGCATTCATATAGGAAATGAAGACTACACAACCACAGACAAGTATTTTGCATCTCTACAAATAAGTTGCAATATAAATGCAAGACTGTTATCTTTTCCAATAACGTAATGTGCCAAAGGGACACGAACAATGCACAACAGAGGTGAGAGCAGCACTGCAAATAGACAGCACACTTTAAAATGGGGGCCACTCGTGGGGAAATTGTAATTGTCATTTTCAATTTTTTAACACTCTTCTACCCTATTGCCCTCCAGTCTTTTTAATAAGGCATTTCTGTGTATGTGTGTGTATGTGTGTGTGTGTTTTCTTTTCACATCTGAAGGAAATGGCTATGTACAATTGTATTTGTAATAAATAGGAAAGTCAGTCGGCAAGTGATTACGAGTTCCACAATGAGTCATAAATATTAAATTTCTCTTGGAGCGTTTGGCACTCTGCAGTGTAGTTTCCCAGATAATGTGCATATAACCCCAGGTCTTATCAGTTTATGAACCAAAGGTTACGACCACAGTGACATTTTATCCTTAGGTCCTCCTGGATTATATAACCTCTTACTTTCTAAGGGGCAAGCGCTAAGAGAACCCCCTTTTCCCTTTATTATGTTTTGCTGAGAGGCCCAAAATAGGGGGGTTATGGGTTCACGTGTAATTTCCCCTGTTGCCTGTACCTCTGCTGTCCTTACATTCCAGCCGAACCCTTGCCATCCCTCTGATCTGTTTTCTAATCACTTGGCCTAGAGTGCTTCCTACATTCTCCTGGGGCTACTTACGAGGAATCACTGACCTAACCTTTTTTCCTGTGCCCTTGCATCCTATACCGTCACTGCTGCTGCCACCTGGAGCTCGGTAACTGCCTGGCTGTTAATCTCCATCACTGAACGTCACCTGCCATGATTCTCTGTGCTGCCCCTACTCTCAGACCACTCATGTAGTGTCCCTGACTGGCTTTTCACCTCTGCTCCCCACGTCTCCAGCTGATGGGGGCAAGTTTACTGCCTTACGTCTCGCTGTTTGGAAAGTAAGAGGAGGGGGTCTTTTAGTACAGTCACGCGAGCATCCTAATGTTGAGATCTAGTTGTTTTATTTTGCATCATTCTCTTACCGTAAACACTTAGGGTGCCTCAGGGTGGTTCAAATATAACGTCACTCCAGTCCTTGAACCAGTGCCCTCCTCAGCTCACGCCCTATTGTTGAGTCTGGTGCAGCCTGTAATCTGCCACCCAGTCACCTTCTCCAAGGCATCCAACATAACTGTCTATGTCTGAACTCTAGTCCAAGTTTTTTCCTAAGTCCCAAGGAAGTGTCACAGCATTTAGCCCTGTGTCATTCCCATTTGCCAACTTGTGATTGGGTGAATTGAGAATGCACAGTACAGGAAATGGTTTTGATAGCAGGGACGAGGAAGGCTTTATCTGGAGTGGGGTAGCCAGTGCTGAGAGGCCAGACAAAAAGGGAACTCAGTGCTTACTCCACCAGGCCATTGAGGATATTGGAGAACCAACCAACCAACAATCAAACATAAAACTGAAGGGCTAGACCACTGTAAGTTTATATATGGAAAGTGTATGGAGTGGCTCATAAAAAGGAGCTAATTCTTAATCTTCCATAGTGGGGGCTTCGGCTTCAACCAGCTGTCTTCAAACTTTAACTTGTGTAATGTCATTTGTTTGCTGGCTCTTGATCTATTCGATGCCCTTCCCCTGAAACTATATTTCTCAAGCTTCCTTGCCAGCTAGCTCGGGGCTAGATTCAGCCAATAAAATAGGCAGCAGGAGGAAGAAAGAAGCTAGGGCGTCCCTCCTCCCATTTTTCTGTGCTTCTAGAAGGATCTCTGACAGTGGCTGCCTCTTCTCCATGGTTTCTCTCTCCCCAGGCCAGACTAACACCTCCTTCCATGGCCCTAGCTCTCATCTTATGGATTCTAAGTCAATTCAACACTACAATCATCCTTTTTAAAAAATACATGAGCAAGCTTTATATTATTAATTGAAAAATTTAATCATTGCTTTATTTCCTCTTTGGGTTTTTCAAATTTTCACTCTACTTCCTTGACATAATTTTATATAAATGTAATGTTGAAAGTCTTTCATTAATCATGGGATCAAACAACTGTAAAACAAAATGTATATATAAAAATTTCAAATTGGTTTAATTTCCTGTGACCTTAAGTCTTCATGTGATCAAATTATTTCTGGAATAAGTTGTCATTACAATTATTATTTGTAAATATTTGATCTAAACAACAGTTATATTTTACAAATTTTAGTAAGTAAAATATAGGAAGTAGAATTTTAGTATAATGCCCTCCAGTGAGAGAAATTTTTTTTCTCAATTAGTACATGTATCTATGGATGAAAATGGCTTATTGCCAAAATCAAATAAGGGTCACCATTGATTCTTTATCCATTATTTACTTCTGTAAATGTAAACCCTGAGAAACCATGTTCACACATATATGGTATGAATATTATTTTTTCTTTTAAAAATCTGTGTCCCTTGATTTTTTAAAACTCCTTCCTGGTTATAAACCAAAATAAACACAATACTCTATCATCAAAAGTTTTTTTTTAAGATAATATATATGATGTACAATTTAATTGGATCCTTCTTTGATTTTGTGGAATGTGAAAAATTGGAAGCCACTTGAATTGCAAAATTTTCTTTATGAGTTAGACATTTGAGTCATTTTCGTTTTATATTTCAGGAAATATAGTCTTTATCCAAATTTAGAGAATTGTTATTAATTATACTTGTTACTCTACAATTTAAAGGCATCATGTTTAACTTCAGAAAGGATTGAGAAAGAGCATAATATTGTGAACCTTAGTATACTTTGCAGTTGCATTACTTTCTGATGAAATACTTTTATTTAATCACAAGCTTTAAATATACTTTCATCAAAACCCTGGAGCTACAGATTTTGCTATTCAGGTTATGAGAATTCTCTGCCATATAACTTAGTTAGGAAGGCTGACCCTTATTTTCTACCTATCAGTCATATAAAATCTATTTTCCATCAGAAAAAGTCTGATTCTATTTTTCAATTGCAATAAGCATATTATTATGTATTTCAGGGAATATGTTTTTTTAAATAGATACAGAATAATAGACTACATCTTGCAAAATATATTATTAAAATTATTCAGGATTAAACTGTTATAGAACTAATGTAATTAATACATCCATTCTCTAATAAGTTTTAAGATAATAAATCAATGTTCTATTACTCATTTTCTACCTCATGAAAATGTAAAATGTTGCTAAAATTGTGTTCTTTATGAAGCAAGAAGTATGATTAAAAAGGCATGAAATTCAGTAAATATATTTTGACCCTTGGCTTTTAGGAGTAATAAGAATCACATTTAAAAAATCAGAAATAACTCTACTTATTCATTAGACATTATAATCAAACTTTACTTATGTACTTAATGAAAAAGCATATCCTGCTAAAAATTAGATAACTGGCTAGCCTCTTTTTTGTTAACAGGAAATGGAAATACTAAATATTACATGAGATAAAATAGTTTACTATATTTGAAATAAACATTTTGAAACATATTTTTGATAAAATAATAATTACCATTAAATAACACATCAGAATTTTAAAGAAATCACACACAAGTTTCATCCATGGGTTTTACCCACCGTGTCTTAAAAATCTAGATAGTGCTGGGAAATATCCTAGTTATATTTAAAAGAATCCATAACACCAATCTATACTGCTTCGGCTGTTGGAAGGTGCTTTTTGTTCTCAGCTAACTATATATGTCTAAGAATAAGTATGCTGAGTAGTTGAAATGAATTTGTATTTAGATATTTTTTAAAGTTGTTTGCAGTGTTCAATATTTTCTACCACTTTGCTTTGCTCTTATGGGACCTTCCCTCAGAGTTACGCAATCTCAATAGTCAGGGACTTAAATAAATTTATCACTACTACCATACTCTATCACATATCTGAATTCTGAGTATGCCAACAAGGACAAACATAGCCACTTTCCAAGAAGAAGCTTCACCCTTAAGAGTGATGCAGTATGTATAAGACAGGGACATCTTACCAGGTAATGGGGACTTGATCCATCCTTAGCAAGCCTCCTCCTTTAGTTGGCACTCTTGAGATTTCTATATCGGGAAAGATTTTTGGATGAATGAGAACAAATGCCTTTGTTTTGTCAATTGAGAGAAAAGCTATTGTGAACTCAGACTCAATTTCAGCTACTGAAATTTTAGGAAAGTGCATATATGGATGTTGAAAGCCTAAAATTTAACATCTAAATCTGTGCCTGCAAAACCCTTGGAAAATCTTTGTGTACCCCAATTTGAGGACTGCTGGCCTAGTCCATTTTCTCCTTGCAGGGTTTAGGTTTAGCTAATGGTCCTCTATGTGGTTTTTGCGGTTTGTGTGAGACGTGACATACTTATCAACTTGCCCGAGGTTTCCTCTATGAAATCTCTATCCTTGAGGACCCCTGGAATGTTTGACTCCAGAAATGACAGTGAACATCTAGGTTTTTGGACTTGGTCTAATCTCTCTTCAAAGACCTGCTCCAGTTGTCTCTGAAGTGGTACAGGAAAGGGTGGGCCTTTTAAACTCCTTTGGTCATAGTCACTTCCTGATTAGTGCATGAGCTGAGAAATTGCCCATTGTGAAGTGCCAGGATAACACTTCCTGTGTAACACAATTAGCAAGCCCTCGAGGGAGGTCATTGCTATGTTTTAACCTCATCTTGCTCACTATTCTGTGGACTTCATTTATACCCTCAGAAAACATTATTTTTTAAAATGTTAGTATAAATGATTTTAATTATTTTGTAACCTTAATCATAATTTATGAACAATCAGAATTTTGTTAATGAATATGAAATATTCTATTTTTTATGTCTTCAACTTTAAAAGGGAACATTTAACATGTTTCCATTCATTCATGCGGCAGATATTTATTCAATACTTGAGTGCCAGGCACTTATACTAAGTGATGTGGATGCAAAGATGAGAAAACACAGGATTGTATACTGTAGAGATGGAGAATAGATTAGTGGTTGCCAGGGGACAGGGACAAGAGCAAGGGGGTGCATGCCACTAAAAAGGGGTAACACAAAGGAGTTCCTCTGTGAAAATGGAACAGTTCTGAGTCCAAAGGTAGATAAAAAACAGAGGTCAACAAATTTTTTCTTAAAGGGCCACAGCATCAATATTTTAACGAAGTTATGCTTAGAGAAACAATCAATATTAGCAAGAGATTGTTTGTCTTATAGATGGTTCACTTTGAAAAATCTGAATGACTTTTACAGCTATGACAGAACCTCCAGATCTGAACCTACCACTTTAGGATGGAGCTGGAGGCCCTGGCAACAGAGCAAAGGAATATGTAAGTCTATGAGGAATATAGAGGAGAAAGAAAAGAAGGGAGACCAGAAAGAGAGTGACTCCAAATGCCCAGCAGAGGAGGATTCTGAACAGACTGACACAATAGGAAAAACAATGATTTATACTAGAGTTGGAAAAGTATGACCCGGGGCAAATCTGCCCCACTGCTTGCTTTGGTAAATAAAGTTTTACTGGAACACAGCTCCATTCATTCATTTATGTACTGTCAATGGCTGTACTAGCACCACAACAGCAGAGTTAAGTACAGTTGGCCCTCCGGTATCCACAGGTTCCACATCCTTGGATTCAAACAACCTTGGATTGAAAATATTAGAAAAAAAATCCAGAAAGTTCTGAGAAGCAAAACTTGAATTTGCTCTGCACCAACAACTATTTACATAGCATTTACATTTATTAGATATTATGAGTAAACCAGAGATGATAAAGTATATGGGAGGATGTACTTAGATTACATGCAAATACTAACCTATCTTATATAAGGGACTTGAGCATCCAAGGATTTTGTTATCCGCAGGGTGTCCTGGAACCAATCCTCCTAGGATACCAAGGGACCACTGTAGTTGTAACTGAGACAATATGGTCCACAAAGCCTAAAATATTTACTATCTGTCCTTTACAAAACAGTTTCCTGACCCCTGTTTTACATCGACTTTAGACCCTGTGCCTTTCCTTCTGTCCTTGTGTTTATATGCCCTCTCAGGTGTCATAAGCATAACATGGGGATTATATTGAGTTCATGCATGCAACAGAGTTCTCTGCAGTTGTTAACAAAGTTTTATGTAGCTTCAATGTGAAATAGGGAATGAAAAAACTAATCAATATGATATAATTGAAAAAAAGTAAGTTTTGGAAGAGAAAATGTAGCCAAAAGCCATGTAAAATATAAATACACTCAAAATGAAATACATATTTTTGTATACTTATAGAACAGTGGCCAAGATGGTGAGGTTATAGGGCATTATCACCCTCTGATTTTTACATTTCTGTATTATTTGGATTTTGTGCAAAGGATGTTATTTAATAATCAGAGGGAAAAAAAAAAAAGCTCCTGAGAAAATAAACAAATAAGAACATAAAACATTGAAAAAACCACATTCACAGAAAGATAGACAAGATGAAAAGGCAGAGGGCTATGTACCAGATGAAGGAACAAGATAAAACCCCAGAAAAACAACTAAATGAAGTGGAGATAGACAACCTTCCAGAAAAAGAATTCAGAATAATGATAATGAAGATGATCCAGGACCTCAGAAAAAGAATGGAGGCAAAGATTGAGAAGATGCAAGAAATGTTTAACAAAGACCTAGAAGAATTAAAGAACAAACAAACAGAGATGAACAATACGATAACTGAAATGAAAACTACACTACAAGGAATCAATAGCAGAATAACTGAGGCAAAAGAACGGATAAGTGACCTGGAAGAAAGAATGGTGGAATTCACTGCTGTGGAACAGAATAAAGAAAAGAGAATGAAAAGTGATGAAGACAGCCTAAGAGACCTCTGAGACAACATTAAATGCAACAACGTTCGCATTATAGGGGTCCGAGAAGGAGAAGAGAGAGAGAAAGGACCAGGGAAAATATTTGAAGACATTATAGTTGAAAACTTCCCTAACATGGGAAAGGAAATAGACACCCAAGTCCAGGAAGCGCAGTGAGTCCCATACAGGATAAACCCAAGGAGAAACACACCGAGACACATAGTAAGCAAATTGGCAAAAAGTTAAAGACAAAGAAAAATTATTGAAAGCAGCAAGGGAAAAATGACAAATAACATACAAGGGAACTCCCATAAGGTTAACAGCTGATTTCTCAGCAGAAACTCTACAAGCCAGAAGGGAGTGACATGATATACTTAAAGTGATGATAGGGAAGAACCTACAAACAAGATTACTGTACCTGGAAAGGATCTCATTCAGATTCGATGGAGAAATCAAAAGCTTTACAGACAAGCAAAAGCTAAGAGAATTCAGCACCACCAAACCAGCTCTACAACAAATGGGAAAGGAACTTCTCTAAGTGGGAAACACAAGAGAAGAAAAGGACCTACAAAAACAAACCCAAAACAATTAAGAAAAAGGTCATAGGAACATACATATCGATAATTACCTTAAACGTGAATGGATTAAATGCTCCAACCAAAAGACACAGGCTTGCTGAATGGATACAAAAACGACCCATCTATATGCTATCTACAAGAAACCCACTTCAGACCTAGGGACACATACAGACTGAAAGTGAGGGGATGGAAAAAGATATTCCATGCAAATGGAAATCAAAAGAAAGCTGGAGTAGCAATACTCATATCAGATAAAATAGGCTTTAAAATAAAGAATGTTAGAAGAGACAAGGAAGGACAGTACATAATGATCAAGGGATCAATCCAAGAAGAAGATATAACAATTATATATGCACCCAACATAGGAGCACCTCAATACATAAGGAAACTGCTAACAGCTCTAAAAGAGGAAATCGACGGTAACACAATAATAGTGGGGGACTTTAACACCTCACTTACACCAATGGACAGATCATCCAAAATGAAAATAAATAAGGAAACAGAAGCTTTAAATGGCACAATAGACAAGATAGATTTCATTGATATTTATAGGACATTCCATCCAAAAACAGCAGATTACACTTTCTTCTCAAGTGTGCACAGAACATTCTCCAGGATAGATCACATCTTGGGTCACAAATCAAGCCTCAGTAAATTTAAGAAAATTGAAATCATATCAAGCATCTTTTCTGACCACAACACTATGAGATTAGAAATGAATTACAAGGAAAAAAACGTAAAAAACACAAACCCATGGAGGCTAACCAATGCATTACTAAATAACCAAGAGATCACTGAAGAAACCAAAGAGGACATCAAAAAATACCTAGAGACAAATGACAATGAAAACACGATGATCCAAAACCTACGGGATGCAGCAAAAGCAGTTCTAAGAGGGAAGTTTATAGCTATACGAGCCTACCTCAAGAAACAAGAAAAATCTCAAATAAACAATCTAAACTTACACCTAAAGGAACTACAGAAGGAAGAACAAACAAAACCCAAAGTTAGTAGAAGGAAAGGAATCATAAAGATCAGAGCAGAAATAAATGAAATAGAAACAAAGAAAACAATAGCAAAGATCAATAAAACTAAACGCTGGTTCTTTGAGAAGATAAACAAAATTGATAAACCATTAGCCAGACTCATCAAGAAAAAGAGGGAGAAGACTCAACTCAATAAACTTAGAAATGAAAAAGGAGAAGTTACAACAGACACCACAGAAATACAAACCATCCTAAGAGACTACTACAAGCAACTCTATGCCAACAAAATGGACAACCTGGAAGAAATGGACAAATTCATAGAAAGGTATAACCTTCCAAGACTGAACCAGGAAGAAACAGAAAATATGAACAGACCAATCACAAGTAATGAAATTGAAACTGTGATTAAAAATCTTCCAAGAAACAAAAGTCCTGGACCAGATGGCTTCACAGGTAAATTCTATCAAATATTTAGAGAAGAGCTAACACCCATCCTTCTCAAACTCTTCCAAACAATTGCAGAGGAAGGAACACTCCCAAACTCTTTCTATGAAGCCACCATCACCCTGATACCAAAATCAGACAAAGATACTACAAAAAACAAAAATTACAGACCAATATCACTGATGAATATAGATGTAAAAATCCTCAACAAAATACTAGCAAACAGAATCCAACAACACATTAAAAGGATCACACACCATGATCAAGTGGGATTTATCCCAGGGATGCAAGGATTCTTCAATATATGCAAAGCAATCAATGGTGTTAATACACTGTATTAACAAATTGAAGAATAAAAACCATATGATCATCTCAATAGATGCAGAAAAAGCTTTTGACAAAATTCAACACCCATTTATGTTAAAACTCTCCAGAAAGTGGGCATAGAGGGAACCTACCTCAATATAATAAAGGCCATGTACAACAAACCCACAGCAAACATCATTCATTTTCAGTGAATAACTGAAAGCATTTCCTCTAAGATCAGGAACAAGGCAAGGATGTCCACTCTCACCACTTTTATTCAACATAGTTTTGGAAGTCATAGCCACGGCAATCAGAGAAGAAAAAGAAATAAAAGGAATACAAATTGGAAAAGAAGTAAAACTGTCAATGTTTGCCGATGACATGATACTATACATAGAGAATCCTAAAGATGCTACCAGAAAAGCGCTAGAGCTAATCAATGAATTTGGTAAAGTTGCAGGATACAAAATTAATGCACAGAAATCTCTTGCATTCCTATACACTAATGATGAAAAATCTGAAAGAGAAATTAAGGAAACACTCCCATTTACCATTGCAACAAAAAGAATAAAATACCTAGGAATAAACCTACTTAGGGAGACAAAAGATCTGTATGCAGAAAACTATAAGACACTGATGAAAGAAATTAAAGATGATACCAACAGATGGAGCGATATACCATGTTTTTGGATTGGAAGAATCAATATTGTGAAAATGACTATACTACCCAAAGCAATCTACAGATTCAGTGCAATCCTTATCAAATTACCAATGGCATTTTTTACAGAACTAGAACAAAAAATCTTAAAATTTGTATGGAGACACAAAAGACCCCAAATAGCCAAAGCAGTCTTTAGGGAATAAAACGGAGCTTGAGGAATCAGACTCCCTGACTTCAGACTATACTACAAAGCTACAGTAATCAAGCCAATATGGTACTGGCACAAAAACAGAAACATAGATCAGTGGAACAAGATAGAAAGCCCAGAGATAAGCCCACGCACCTATGGTCAACTAATCTATGACAAAGGAGGCAAGGATATAC
This sequence comes from Balaenoptera musculus, assembly GCF_009873245.2. NCBI lineage: Eukaryota > Metazoa > Chordata > Mammalia > Artiodactyla > Balaenopteridae > Balaenoptera > Balaenoptera musculus. Next base: position 72,070,500 of record NC_045790.1, read on the forward strand.
AATGGAGAAAAGACAGTCTCTTCAATAAGTGGTGCTGGGAAAACTGGACAGCTACATGTAAAAGAATGAAATTAGAACACTCCCTAACACCATACACAAAAATAAACTCAAAATGGATAAGAGACCTAAATGTAAGACCAGACACTCTAAAACTCTTAGAGGAAAACATAGGAAGAACACTCTTTGACATAAATCACAGCAAGATCTTTTTTGACCCACCTCCTAGAGTAACGGAAATAAAAACAAAAATAAACAACTGGGACCTAATGAAACTTCAAAGCTTTTGCACAGCAAAGAAAACCATAAACAAGACGAAAAGACAACCCTCAGAATGAGAGAAAATATTTGCCAACGAATCAATGGACAAAGGATTAATCTCCAGAATATATAAACAGCTCATGCAGCTCAATATTAAAAAAACAAACAACCCATCCAAAACTGGGCAGAAGACCTAAATAGACATTTCTCCAAAGAAGACATACAGATGGCCAAGAAGCACATGAAAAGCTGCTCAACATCACTAATTATTAGAGAAATGCAAATCAAAACTACAATGAGGTATCACCTCACACCAGTTAAAATGGGCATCATCAGAAAATCTACAAACAACAAATGCTGGAGAGTGTGTGGAGAAAAGGGAACCCTCTTGCACTGTTGGTGGGAATGTAAACTGATACAGCCACTATGGAGAACAGTGTAGAAGTTACTTAAAAAACTAAAAATAGAATTACCATATGATCTAGCAATCCCACTCCTGGGCATATACCCAGAGAAAACCGTAATTCAAAAATACACATTGACCCCAATATTCATTGCAGCACTATTTACAATAGCCGGGTCATGGAAGCAACCTAAATGCCCATCGACAGACCAATGGTTAAAGAAAATGTGGTACATATATACAATGGAATATTGCTCAGCCATAAAAAGGAACGAAATTGGGTCATTTGTTGAGACATGGATGGATCTAGAGACTGTCATACAGAGTGAAGTAAGTCAGGAAGAAAAACAAGTATCACATATTAACGCATATATGTGGAACCTGGAAGAATGGTACAGATGAACCGGTTTGCAGGACAGAAATTGAGACACAGATATAGAGAACAAATGTATGGACACCAAGGGAGGAAAGCCGTGGGGGGGTGCGGGTGTTGGTGTGATGAGTTGGGCAATTGGGATTGACATGTATACACTGATGTGTATAAAATTGATGACTAATAAGAACCTGCTGTATAAAAAAATTAATTAAATTTAAAAAAAAACATAAAACATTGCCAGTCCAGGTGGACTCAAAAGAGAGGAAATTACTTCTAATTAGTCTGTCTGTGAACAAGGAAGCAGACAGCATAATAAGCTAACGCTAAGTTCTGAAAGCAGTGTGTTGGGGGCAAGGGAGAGGGGTGTTCCAAGGCAGCTGTGAGTGTTGGAATGGAAGGAGAAGGGAAGAGTGGCAGGAGATTCTATGCTATCAGGCTGGAGGGGAGGGAGTATCATTTGGTGACTATAAAGTCACCCAAGGAAAACTAAAGAAAAATAAATTTCAAGATATAAGGTATGAGATTTTAAAATATTTTGAAGTACCAGACAATTGTTATACAATATGAGTAAAATTTGACAGCTTTATTTAATCATCAATTTCTGAAATAAGGATGGCAGCTTATTCATTTTGTTTTCTTTTGTTTTAATGAACTGAACTGGCTTCCAAGACAGTATGTACAACATTTCATGTAAGTGGTAGCTTATTATTCTCTTGACTAAGTTGTTCTCCTCAATACCTTCTGAGCAGAGTTTCTTGCAATGCCCTTAACAGATTATGATTATAGCCAAGAGAATTATTTCTTAAACCACTATTGATTTTTATGTATGTTGCATTCACTTTTGTTGCCAATCTTAGCAAGCATTTTTTTCCTGTAGGAAAAACTTGTTTTACTTTTTTATTTACCTATGAGATTGGCTTTGAGTTCAAAATTAGTTACTAAATCAGTGCCATAAATCAAAATTTCAGTTGGTTACATTGATTGCAGTCATCTTCAATGGGGAACTCACCATTGAACAACTGTAGGTTTGGTCTAACAGCTTATAACCTGGCACATATTTCCATGGCAATAAATTAACAGAATGAAAGTACTGAACTGATCAGTAATATATGTAAAAAGAGACTATTCCTTAAAAAAAAATATTTGGGACTTCCCTGGTGGTCCAGTGGTTAAGAATCTGCCTTCCAACACAGGGGACCCGGGTTCGATCCCTGATGGAGGAACTAAGATCCCACATGCCACGGGGCAACTGAGCCCTCGCGCCACAACTAGAGAGAAGCCTGCTCGATGCAACAAAAGACCCCACATGCCACTACTAAGACCTGACTCAGCCGAATAAATAAACTTTTTAAAAAAGTTTTAAAAATAGTTATTTTAATCCAGGTGAATTTCTTGATTTTATATAATCCAGGTTAATCTCTTGATTTTAGATAGTGATTTTTTAAAATTTATTTTCAGCCCCACTCCAATTCAGTTTTAAGATTGGTAAGCTGTGAGCTTTAGAAATATATACAAATATATACATGTCAAACAGTTACAATTTCTTAAATTTCAAAAGAGACTGGGTGCAATTTAATACTACACTATATATGAAGAAATGGTGTAGAAGAGAAAGAAAATTAATTGGCCAAGAAATCAGAATATCTCTCCTAGTTACATAACCCTAGGCAAAACACTTAATTTTCTGAACTTCAGTTTCTTATTGGGAAATAACTTAAAGAAATGTTCCTCATTCTTCCTCAGATGTGTGAGGGCCAAGATAATAGTGTATGTGGAAGCACTATGCAAATGTCAAACTACAAATGTCAAATATCAAGGTGTTTCTTGACTATCTACATCCATTGTGCTGAGTGATATTCAAAACACAACGATAGAATAGAAATTTTCATACTATTTTCTAAAACACTGAAGCATAAAATTTCAGAGCTAGAAAGCATCTTTGACATCATATTGTTTGCTATCTTAATTGTTTGAAAATACTCCCCCACTCTTTGCTTCAAAGACACCCTGTCCGTTCAGACCATTTCTTCTCAGGCTCTGTTGCCCGCATATTCTCCAAGGTCAGGTTTTTTAATATTAGAGTTCCTCCAAGGTCCTCATCTCTGGCCCCTCTTTTCTTCTTATGTTATATTCCTTCCCTAAGCCCTCTTATACTCCCATAGCTTCCATCTCCACCTACAGGCAAATATCCTCTAAGATTCTATCTCAAGTCCACACCTCTCCCCATCCCTAACCCAACTAGCCAACTGCCTACTTAACACTTCTATTGGACGTTTCAAACACAGTTCAATAGAACCTTTCTAAAACTGACCTCATATTCTGCTTTCTCCACTGTCCCCCAGACTTGGCCCTCTTCCAGTGTGCTTACCTCAGCGTATTTCATGCCCATGTAACCTGTTCCACAAATCAGAACCTTGGGTATTATTTTTGTCGTTTCTCTTGCTGTTACTTTCCATACCCAAAAATGTACTTTAGTTCTATAGACTTTGCCTTTAAGAAAGTATCTTGGATTTATCTACCTCTCTCCATCTAAATAACTAAATAACTTTGGGAAACACTGAGTTCAACAAAATCTGTAGGCAAAATCTATTACTTCTGAATAACCCCAGAGACTCTATTCAGTTAATACCTATTATAAATCTCTTCACTTACCTGTTTTCCCTTGTTCTAGAAGCTGAAAATTTGGGCCCCAAAGCACAGGTATCATGACCCTGGCATTTCCATTAACAACCATGCATAATTTTTGGCCTCTTACCCTGACCAGATACATAGACACCTATCTCTGGTCCAGGTCACCAACCACAGGGTCTTGGCTGGGACCCACTTAGTCCACCCTGATGGACCACCATAATTCAAATCTCAGAGAGAAGATATGGGAAAGGGAGCTGGTCGTTGTCCTTCCTCAGAAGAAGAACTTTGAACTTCTTAGGTAAATTGGGCCATCTCTTCCTAGGACCAGCTTTGTATACCAAGGACCTAGAGGAGTGGGAGTACTGATCAAGTAAAAAAAAAAAATTTGTAACACTGTAATTTATAAAACTGAGTGGCCACTTAGGTGGCTTTATTCTGAATAGTGAGGTCTGTTCCTATGGCCTGCTATCTCCACCCTTAGACACAGGAGAGGCTGGGATTCTCGGTATCTTCTTAAATCCTATTTTATCTCTGCTTTGACAGTTGTCTGGTTATTTACCTCCTAGGACTGCGAGGAGCCCTAAGTGAAATAAAGTGGTTAGCATAGTTTGTGGGATGGAATAAGTGTTCCATAAAGGGAAACTATTATTATGGCTGATTATTTTAATCTCCCTAATTACCTTTAAGCACCGTAAGGACAGGGACCAAGTCTTATGTTTCTTTGTATCCTCATAGAAATTAGCATAGGGTCTGGCTCATAGTTGTCTTATATTGAAGAAATGAGGTTGCTTACTTCACAGTTTTTGGGGTTTTTTTTTTTTTACCTGTCTATGCCCTATGTTCCTTGGATCCCATTCAGCTAAAGAAATAATTGTAACGTGAAGTAAACATTTATTATTGTCCATACTGGTTCCTCTGAAAAACCACCCCAAAGTATGCAGAAGAAATAGAGTTTGAAAATCCCTCTTAGTTATGGCTACTATCTTGGAAGAGCAATTCCAAGCCTCAATCAGACAGCTACTTAGAGAGCAATCTCTTTGTCTACATTGTCACATAAACTTGGCGTTAGTGCCTGGATGGAGTTTCAGCGAATTCTATATATCTCAGGTTCAACTTCAGCATCATTCAAAGAGGACTGTTGCTGCTCCAGGCTTCTTCTCCTCACTGGTGAGTGATGCCTTAACAATGAGGGATTCATCTAAAATGTCATCTGATTGAAGATCGCATCAAACTGTGGAGCCCAGGGCATGCCTACTGCAGGCCAGCTCTATTGTGAAGCTGGAAGAGTAGGAACCAGGATGGCAGAAGAGAAGTTTGATCCTTTGAAGGAGGTTAGGGCTAGGAAACTCTTTCCTTAACTCTTTAAGCCAACGCTGTTCAATAGAACTTTTTACAATGTTAGAAATGCTCTATATCTGTGCTGTCAGATAGGGTAGCCGCTATCTACATGTGACTATCACAGCTGAGGAACTGAACTTTCCACTTTATTTAGTATTAATTAACTTTATTTATTTTTTAAATTTTATTGAAGTATAGTTGATTTATAATGTTGAGTTAATTTCTGCTATACAGCAAAGTGATTCAGTTATACATATATATATTCTTTTCCATTGTAGTTTATCACAGGATATTGAATATAGTTCCCTGTGCTATACAGTAGGACCTTGTTGTTTATCTGTTCTATATGTAATAGTTTGCATCTGCTAACCCCAAACTCCCAATCCTTCCCTCTCCCACCCTCCCTCACCCTTGACAATCACAAATCTGCTCTCTATATCTATGAGTCTATTTCTGTTTTGTAGATATGTTCATTTGTGTCATATTTAGATTCTACATATAAGTGATATATGGTATTTGTCTTTCTCTTTCTGGCTGATTTCACTTAATATGATAATCTCTAGGTCCAACCATGTTGCTGCAAATGGCATTATTTCATTCTTTTCTATGGCTAAGTAGTATTCCATTGTATATATGTAGCACATCTTCTTTATCCATTCATCTGTCGATGGACACTTAGGTTGTTTCCATGTCATGGCTATTATGACTAGTACTGCTGTGAACACTGGGGTGCATGGTTTTTTTTTTCATAAATTTATTTATTTATTTATTTTTGGCTGCGTTGGGTCTTCGTTGCTGTATGCAGGCTTTCTCTAGTTGCGGCGAGCAGTGGCTACTCTTCGTTGCGGTGCATGGGCTTCTCACTGGGTGGCTTCTCTTGTTGCAGAGCATGGGCTCTAGGCACACAGCCTTCAGTAGTTGTGGCAACGCGGGCTCAGTAGTTGTGGCGCACGGACTTAGTTGCTCCATGGCATGTGAGATCTTCCTGGACCAGGGATCGAACCTGTGTCCCCTGCATTGGCAGGTGGATTCTTAACCACTGTGTCACCAGGGAAGCCAACCATATTTCTTTATGAATTATAGTTTTGTCCAGATATATGCCCAGGAGTGGCCTTGCTGGATCATATGGTTGTTCTATTTTTAGTTTTTTGAGGAAATGCCATACTGTTTTCCATAGTGGCTGCACCAATTTATATTCCCACCAACAATGCAGGAGAGTTCCCTTTTCTCCACACCCTCTCCAGCATTTGTTATTTGTAGACTTTTTAATGATGGCCATTCTGACCAGTGTGAGGTGGTACCTCATTGTAGTTTTGATTTGCATTTCTCTAATATTAATTAACTTTAAATAGTCACATGAGGCTAGTGGCTACCAATTTGGACAGTGCAGCCCTGAGCTATGGAATACAGTTCTAGAAGGGATAGTTAAACCAATGATGTCGGTTGCTCTTATGCAAGGACTTCAGTTTCATAACCTGAAAAAAGAAAGGAAGAAAACTAATATGTTAGGTCACAAGATTTTTCTGAGGATCAAATGAGATAACAAATGTGAAAGTACACAGTTATGATAAAAATAAAATCCTCTACCAGTGCAAGGCATTATTATACAATAAGTACTACATGGTATGATAGATAGATAGATAGATAGAAAGATAGCGAGACACATACATAGGAAGAGAGGGCAAGAAGATGGTTGCTATTTTATAAATTCTCTCTTTCCTATAAGATGACTTTTTGCTTCCTATAAGCCTTCTTCTATATGGGGGAAGAGAGGGAATGTGAGTTCAGGTTCTTCTGACCAGCACCTCTCAGCATATTCTGAAAAGGGAGCTGACCCTGCAGCTGGAAGGTCTCTGAAATTAGAATGAGAGGTAATCTGTGCCCTATGGTTAGCTATGGGATCTGATTGCCAGTTTCTGGGAATAGCCTTTCAAAACCTCACAGCAGCATGTCACATGAGGAAAGGGAAGGGGGAAAGGAGCATGGAGTGGAAAGAGCCTGGGCTGGGGCTGACGAGATAGTTACAAGTGGTGGAGCATGAATGAGAGACATTTGGTGTGGAGCCAAGTGGCAGAATGGAGGCGGGGGATGGGTACGTGGAAGGCAGGTGACAATGTGAGAAACCTGGAACACCTAGAAAGTAAAGCAGGAACTCTCACACCTGAAAAAGTAAGCATGCACTTTCATTTCAGTGAGTACCTACTATGGGCTTGAACTACACTCGTCAATAAAACAGACAGATATCCATGTCCTACTCATATCCCAACAACCTAGTAAAGGAAAGTCAGATATCTATGGTATTTTTTCCAGAGCAGCTGCTCGTTATGGCAGTGTGTAGCCACAGGTGGCTGCTGAGCTCCTGAAATTTGGCTAGTCTGAAGTATAAAATATATACCTGATTTCAAAGACTTAGTACGAAAAATGATGTAAAATACCTCATTAATATTAATATTGATTACATGGTGAAATAACACTTTCAATATATACTGTGTTAAATTGTATTATCAAAATTAATTCCACCTGTTTCTTTTTACCTTTTTTGGTAATGTGGCTATGAAAAAATTTACAATTATATATGTAGCTCACATTATATTTCTATTGAGTAGTACTGACTTTGGAGTCAACCCAGCTGAGGCTGGTCTGAGAGGCTCACCTGAACACTTCCTGTGAATATATGCACACTGTGCTAGGCACCAATATACCTATGAGAAGATCGACGAGCCCTGAAAAATGTCTGCAGCAGGGGTTCTCAAGTGGAGCCTCTCTGAGAAAGAGATTTAATAATTGCTTTCAAAAGGCCCACATTTCATCAAAGAGTATATTGTTGCTGCGAAAAATCCTCTCTCAGCAGCACTGGACCTTTGTCTTTCCTTCCACGTTGACCAGATTCCCTATAATCTCTGAAATGGCATCTTTCCTAATGTCCCTTCTGCTAACACTAGACAGTTTCTTTGATCCATTGAAATATCTATATCTATCTATAGATAGATATATAGATATATAAAATATTTATACCTGAAATGTATATATTCACACACACAACTCAGATTGCATAGCCTTATACTATAGACTATCTGGAAGAAAGTATTTAAGCCTTAGGGAATATTTTACACTTCTTTCCTTCTTAATTCTTCCTGTAAGAATCTACATACAATTTTGTCTTCTATCAGAAGGTTCAAACTTCAGTGAAATGTCTTGTGACTGGAGATCATTAGATAAGAGAAAGGAAGTCCGGGACTTTCTGAAGACAGCTTCATGTGTTCACTCTCATCTGACAACACTCTATATTCATGTATATCTATAAACTGACTGAGATACTACTAACAAAGACCATTCTGCAGGAAGCAATGATCCAAGTTTTCTTACCATCTTTACTCACGTGTACCCATGGAATAGATGATTCTTTTATCAGGAGCTACTAACAATTTTTTCTTTAACTATGGGATTCTTGAGGTTTAAAGAAATACTTCAATGACCAGGTTAATCATTTTGGAACAGAGCACTCTATTTGTACATTTTCACATGCTTATGTGTTATGTCCAAAGAAGAACACATGCATTTACAGAAGGCAATCACCAAACCAACTTCATTTACAAAGAGAGGTTATGCATCCATACACCTAACTTGTGTTCACATGAAGTGGACAAGGGCTGTGTGTCTAGTAGTATTTTATCTCTAAATGCATCTTCTGAATTCAAATGAAATATAAAAAATATTTTCAATTTTTCATCTTTGGAGGGAAGACTTCTCAAACTCAGATGCTATAAATATTTTAATTTCCCATAATTCATTAATGTTAACTGCTTAATATTTTCTGGTCCACATTATAAACATTTCCAAAAAGAGAGAATTTCCATAGTTATTACAGTTACCTGCTGCTGTAGACTGAATTGTGAATTCCCACCCCCAAATGCATATGTTGAAGCCCTAACACCAAAGCAATGGTATTTGGAGATGGGGCCTTTGGAAAGTAATTAGGGTTAGATGACATCATAAGGGCGGGACCCTTCACATGGTATTAGTGTCCTTTTAAGAAGAGACGGAGAGAGAGCAAGTGTCTCTCTGTACATTCATAAAGACGAGGTCATGGGAACACACAGAAAGATAGCAGCCAACTACAAGCTGGGAAGAGAGTCCTCCCCAGGAACTAAATTGGCCAGACCCCTCATATTGGACTTCCTAGCCTCCAAAACTGGGAGAAAAGAGATTTCTGTTGTTTAAGCTACTCAGCCTATGGAATTTTGTTATGGCAGCCTGAGCTGACTTATTCATGTCCACCTCCCCATCCTCCTACTCTTCTTGTTTCTAAGAGTGGGTAACCATCATCAGTATCTCCTTCTGTACTGTATTGGAAAGAGATTTCCATGAGAAACCTTACCAACCAAAGAATATTCAGGCACATGACTACTTATGGCCCTAAAGATTCTTGTCATTCTTTCTCCTGAAATCAAACTGTTAAATAAATAAGTAAGCCTGAAAAAGAATGCATTAGTTTGTTCTTTCTGATGTAACAAATTACCACAAACTAAGTAGCTTAAAACAATACAAATTTATTCTCGTACAGGTCAGACATCTAAAGTTAGTCTTACAGGATTAAAGTCAAGGTGCTGGCAAGGTTGGTTCCTTCTGGAGTCTGTTCCTTACCTATTCCAGCTTCTAGAGGCTGCCTGCGTTCCTTGGTATTACTTGTCTTTTCTGGGCTTGAGGCCACATCACTCTAACTCTTCCATCAGCAAATCTCCTCTGTCCACCTTTTATAAGGACACTTGTGATTACTGGCTCATCCAGGACAATCTCCCCATCACACGATTAATCACATCTGCGAAATTCCATTTGCCATATAAAGCAACATTCACAGCTTCTGGGGATTAAGATCTGGATATTCTGGGAGCCATTATTCAGCCTGCCACAAATAAATACCACCACAAAAATGTCACCTATTTAATGGGTGTTACACATAATTTCTAACTTCCCATTTGGTGTTACAATTGTTGATCCATTTCTCTATGTGCTGTTGAGAAGGTGGCAATTTGACAGAATTTAGAACTAGTGGCATAGACAGTTTCCAGTGCAAATGATATTTTCTCCAGGAGTAATCTAATTCTCTCATGTACTAAAGGGTTTAATTTTTCAACAGCCAGACAAGGTGGCAAAAGCTGTTATTGTTTCTCTTGCAAAATGCAACCAATTATCCTCATTTGTGGGTGAAATGACTTTTTGTTAGTAAAAAGGTGCAAATTATCTTAAATTGGATAATTTTGCAAGTTGAGAAATGTCACGCCATTTGAGATGTTTCAGATATTCACATGAGAAAGATAGCATCGACTCAGGCAAACTTTAGCAGATGACTAGGAAAGAAGCCTGAGATTGTCTGCATATAAAGTATGTCCATAGGTTTGAACATAATAGGTAAGCAATAAATATCTGTTTCATGTAAAACTGGGGAGGAGTGTGACTCAGAAGTTTTCTAATGAGTCTAACCCTCTCATTTTATAGATGAAGAAACTAAGGCCCAGAAAGTGATCTAAGATCACAGAGCTATAAAGGCCCCTTGGGTATTTTTTAATTTTTAGAGGTGTGAAAGGTATTTGGACGTGGGACTACAGAAGTGAGCAGATTATTTTGCTGTTTAGATTGGAGATTTTGCCTGTAACAGGCCCCTGCCTTAAGTGCCTCATACGTATGCTGTCTCGCACACAGCCACCGTGTACTCTCTTACACTGGCCTCCTCCAGATGCACCCGATTCCTGACAAAGGAAAGGAGGTCAGGCAGCGGATAGACCGAGCGGACTAGAGGGAAGGGCAGCCCGGCCAAGTCTATCGCAGGTCCTGGCCAGCATCTTGATCAACTGTGGACTCTACCACATCGGCCGCCTCCTTTTTTTTTTTTTTTTTAAATAAACAGAAGAGGTTTTTTTTTGTTTTTGTTTTTTTATCTATTTATTTATTTATTTATGGCTGTGTTGGGTCTTCGTCTCTGTGCGAGGCTCTCTCCAGTTGCGGCAAGCGGGGGCCACTCTTCATCGCGGCGCGTGGGCCTCTCACCATCGCGGCCCTTCTCGTTGCGGAGCACAGGCTCCAGACGCGCAGGCTCAGTAATTGTGGCTCACGGGCCCAACCGCTCCGCGGCATGTGGGATCTTCCCAGACCAGGGCTCGAACCCGCGTCCCCCGCATTAGCAGGCAGACTCTCAACCACTGCGCCACCAGGGAAGCCCCTGGGCCGCCTCCTTTTAAAAACAAGATCAGAGAAGCCTTTCTCTGTGATGGGCCCAGGTCTCGTTAACTACTTTGTAGCAGCACCAACAAAAGCAGCGCCACAGACTGCTTCCCAAGCCAGTGCTCTGCAGAGGCCATATCCATTTCTTGAGGCTCCTGGTTTACTAGTAAATGAAGATCTCTGAAAGCAGAATCACAGAAATTGTAGGATATCCTATAGGTTGACATTAAAGTAATGGCTTAATGTTTTAAAAGTGTTATAACATTCTTATCTTCACAGGATAACTATGAGATATACTTTATGTATACATATATAATTGTAATACATAAGATATAATTGTAAGATTCTTATCTTCACAAGACAACTACAGGATATATTATATATTAATTATAATATATTGGATATAATACTATATTATATATAATAGTATAGTAAACTCTTAATGTATGTTAAGTATTTGTTGACTTGCAGTGTAGTCTGGAAGAGAGACACAAATTTTATTGAATTTTATTTTTTATTCTAAGTTTTATTTTTATTTTATAAATTGTATTGGAGTATTTTTAAAATGTGTTAGTTTCAGGTGTACAGCAAAGTGATTCACTTATACATATACATATATTAATTCTATTTTAGATTCTTTTCTCATATAGGTTATCACAGAATATTGAGTAGAGTTCCCTGTGCTATACAGTAGGTCCTTGTTGGTTATCTGTCTTATACGTAGTAGTATGTGTGTTCATCACAAACTCCTGATTTATCCCTCCCCTCCACATTTCCTCTTTGGTAACCATAAGGTTTTTTTTGATATCTGTAAGTCTGTTTCTGTTTTGTAAATAAGTTCGTTTGTTTCTTTTCTTTTTTAAAATTAGATTCCACATATGAGTGATAGCATATGATATTTGTCTTTCTCTGACTTACTTCACTTACTGTGATAATCTCTAGGTCCATCCATGTTGCTGCAAATGGCATTATTTCATTCTTTTATACGGCTGAGTAATATTCCATTGTATATATGTACCACATCTTCTTTATCCATTCCTCTGTCGATGGACATTTAGGTTGCTTCCATGTCTTGGCTATTGTAAATAGTGCTGCAATGAACATTGGGGTGCATGTATCCTTTCAGATTATGGTTTTCTCTGGATATATGCCCAGGAGTGGGATTGCTGGATCATATGGTAATTCTATTTTTAGTTTTTTAAGCAACCTCCGTACTGTTCTCCATAGTGGTTGGACCAACTTACATTCCCACCAACAGTCTAGGAAGGTTCCTTTTTCTCCACACCCTCTCCAGCATTTATTGTAGACTTTTTGATGATGGCCATTCTGGCCAGTATGCGGTGATACCTCACTGTAGTTTTGATTTGCATTTCTCTGATAATTAGTGATGTTGAGCATTTTTTCATGTGCTTTTTGCCCATCTGTATATCTTCTTTGGAGAAATGTCTATTTAGATCTTCTGCCCATTTTTTGATTTGGTTGTTTGTTTTTTTGACATAGAGCTGTGTGAGCTGTTTGTATATTTTGAAGATTAATCCCTTGTTGGTTGCTTCGTTTGCAAATATTTTCTTCCATTCTGTGGTTGTCTTTTTGTTTTGTTTATGGTTTCCTTTGCTGTGCTGAAGCTTTTAAGTTTCATTAGGTCCCATTTGTTTATTTTTGTTTCTATTTACATCACTCTGGGAGGTGGATCAAAAAAGATATTGCTCTGATTTATATCAAAGAGTGTTCTGCCTGTGTTTTCCTCTAAGAGTTTTATAGTGTGTGGCCTTACATTTAGGTATTTGATCCATTTCAAGTTTATTTTTATGTATGGTGTTAGACAGTGTTGTAATTTCATTCTTTTACATGTAGCTGTCCAGTTTTCCCAGCACCACTTATTGAAGAGGCTGTCTTTCTCCATTGTATATTCTTGCCTCCTTTGCCGTATATTAATTGACCATAGGTGCGTGAGTTTATTTCTGGGCATTCTGTCCTGTTCTGTTGATCTATATTTCTGTTTTGGGGCCAGTACCATACTGCTTTGATTACTGTAGCTTTGTAGTATAGTCTGAAGTCAGGGCATCTGATTCCTCCAGCTCCATTTTTCTTTCTCAGGATAGCTTTGGCTATTTGGGGTCTTTTTTGTTTCCATATAAATTTTAGGATTTTTTGTTCTAGTTCTCTGAAAAATGTCGTTGGTAATTTGATAGGGATTACATTGAATCTGTAGATTGCCTTGGGTAGTATAGTCATTTTGACAGTATTGATTCTTCCAATCTAAGAATATGGTATAACCTTCCATCTGTTTGGCATCTCCGATTTCTTTCATCAGTGTCTTATAGTTTTCAGAGTAGAGGTCTTTTGCCTCCTTTGGTAGGTTTATTCCTAGGTATTTTATTCTTTCTGATGTGATGGTAAATGGGATTGTTTCCTTAATTTCTCTTTCTGATCTTTTATTGTTAGTGTATAGGAATGCAAGAGATTTCTGGAGACACAAATTTTAAATTAACTGATGATAATCTAGCAATACCATCAGTGTGTCTCTGTGACAGTATTATCACCTTGGGTACTGTCAAAACTCCACTACGTGTATGAGAGGCCACAGTTATAACCATGGCCCATAAAATATATGAAAAAACTATTTATACAATACATAGAAAACAAGTCTTAAAGAGAAACAAATTAAACTTTACCATGGATGACCTCTAAGAAGGGAAATGGGATCAGGGTAGGAGTTGGTTTCCCTCTTCATATTCCTTGAGTTTCTTTTTTCAATGAGAATAATCCTATATCCCATTTATAAATTTTTTAAAAATTTAAATTGCCTCAGCAGAAACCATCTTATCCCATATGGAGTCAAAAGTTTGACAGAACTTAAGTCTCCCTAGGAGGGAATCATTCAGGAGACTGATATGTTGAATCCACCAAGGAAGGAAATAAAAGGTCAGCACTGGACCCTACAAAATAAAAAGCAATGCATAAAACATAGCCCACTACTGGAAAGATTCAGTACTTCAAAATTAAGATGGAGTAGTCCATTTCTACCTTTTACTAAATCCAGCCTCTCAAATAAATAAATGAAAAGATTTAAAAACACAACAACTTCCCAGTGCATGGTATAGTAGAAGCGACTTGAGAACTCGGAAATCCTGATCTCTAGTGCTAATGCTCCTCTTTATTACCTATAAGACATGCTTTAGGAAGCTGCTTTGGAAAGCAGAACCAGTGCTGTGGGGCTAGACAAGATCTCCCACTCAGCTCATCCATGAATGGAAATAACACAGTGCAACTGTGAGCCGTATTAATTTACCTTCTAAAATCACTGCAGTCAATTCAGGTTGGAATTCAGTCAATTGTAGTCAATTTCCAGATCATAAACATTCTAATAGGAAAAGCATGGGGAGAGGGGGCCAGAAAACATGGGAGGTGTGAGATGGAGGTAGAGCGAGAGATCTATAGGCTCAGCTAAGCCTCGTGAATTTGGACCAAACCGAGCCACCTCCCTGCTTTCCTTAGAAATCTGTTAAAGGGTAATGAATAGGATCAAGTAGCTGAGTCACACTGCACATCCTGAAGAATTCTGCAATATGTTAAAAATCAATGTTAACCTCATTTTCCACTTGCTGTAGTTGTAATTGTTTTAAATTTTGTTATTCTCTACAGAACTTTGTAGCCTATTCAAATGCTTTTTTTGGAATAAGATAGAGTTAAAATTTTTTTGAAGATACTGTTTTTATTCCCAAATTCTGCCACCAACTATTATAGGCTGTTATCTAGTGCAGTAGGAAAAGAGTACAGTTTGGGAACTGAAAGGCCTTAGGTTCAGATCCTTGTTTTGTCAAGGTGGTTGGCTCTAGACAACTCACCTTGAATCACAGCACCCATATTAGAGTGGCATTGTAAGATTCAATGAGACAAAGTGTAAAATGCAGTAAGAGCCTGGAAAATGTTTCCTTCTTTGCTCAAGAATTCTATCGCACCCCAAAAAAGCACAAATGACTCAGGAAGCTTCTTAAACAATCACAGAAAAACAAAGCATGTGTCCCAACAGTGGCTTCAGAGCAGCGTTCAGTGTGCTGAATGCAAGCTAGAATGATGAAGGACCAGAGATGTTATAAAGCACAGCATTTATAGCTTTTGAGAAGGCTTTTTCCTTTTGGACGAAGCACTCTATCTTCCTCAGTTTAATTTTGTGCAATTGTGACTCTCCTCTAAAATATGCAGTAAACAAATATTGGATTCATTCTTTTAGAAGAACAAAGCTATGCATTGCCAATGTGGGAACTAAGAAAGATTTAAGAAGAAGTGGAAATACATTTTTTAAAAAAAGGAATTGGGGGCTTCCCTGGTGGCACAGTGATTGAGAATCTGCCTGCCAATGCAGGGGACACGGGTTCGAGCCCTGGTCTGGGAAGATCCCACATGCCGCGGAGCAACTGGGCCCGTGAGCCACAATTACTGAGCCTGTGCGTCTGGAGCCTGTGCTCCGCAACAAGAGGGGCCACGATAGTGAGAGGCCCGCGCACCGCGATGAAGAGTGGCCCCCGCTTGCCACGACTAGAGAAAGCCCTCGCACAGAAACGAAGACCCAACACAGCCATAAATAAATAAATAAATAAACCCAAAGTTTAAAAAAAAAAAAAAAGGAATTGGGAGCTTTCCCTCTTCTCAGCCCAAACCGTATCAGACAATGTTTGGTAAATGTAGAATGAATGAGCCCAGTAGGCATTGCCAGCTGTGACATATATTCCCTCTCAAGTCTTGCAGATGATTCAAGGTGGTCTGGAGAGTGTGAGAAAGTCCAGGAAATGGGGTCCGGAGACCTGGGCTCTGGACATTGACATGTTCTGTGACCCTGGCCACAATTTTCTCAACCAGCCACAATAGTGATGAGTCTCCAATTTGTAGGTTCAAAGATAGGCAGTTCCTGTTCTCACCATTCCCTTTTAAAATTCTCTCTTTGGAGGGTCTTTCTCATATCTTCCCTTAATTACACCCAAGCAGTCTCATTCTGTGGTTTAAACTTTGGCTTGGGAAGGATTTACCATCTGGGAGACCTTGGAAAATTATGTAATCCTTCTTAGTCTCAGTTTTATCACCTCTAATATAGCAATAATAATGCTATATTAGAGTAATATAGAATAATATACTTCACAGAGGTACTATAAGGTTTAATAAGTTAATATAAAGCCCTACCTAATGCATGGCAAATAGTGAATAAATATTAGCTATTACTTACCATTAATATTATTTCTCCAAAATATTTATTGTAATTTCTCTTTTCTTATGACTTTATTCATATTCTCACAGCCTGACCCAGCTAACTTTTTTTGTTTCTAAATTAAAAATAAAATATTTAAGTGTGTATTTGTTAGGCTGGGTTTCAGGAAATGTGTATGTTACACATGTCACATTTGCCACCTTGTTGGTTGAATTTTGACCGAGTAAGAGTGTATTCTGAGCTACAGAGCACAGATAGGTGATCGCTTCTTTACTATGTCAAGATTCTATTTCTAACCTTAGTTTTTTCAGTGGCATCACAGGCATCTGAAGAAATGTCATTGTTTCTTCTGCAGAGTAGGGTGGCCCAGCATAATCTGGCAATGACTTTAGCTTTCCAGCAGTAAGAAATCTGGCTTTACTGCCTTACGATAGGCAGCCCTAAGGCCATGTGAAGTTGGCTTTGTCTGGAGTCTCAAAATGGTTGGAATGGACTTTTCTTTTGCCCAAAGAAACTGCCAAACAAAGTTTTCAACAATTCCAGATTACTTTTGGAGGGGGAAGAAGGAGAGTATTTGGTCTATCTTTCTTTGTGAGAATTGGCACAAGGTGAAAGAAGAGGTACATGATTTCTCTCTACCCATTGACCAAAACCTCTGATCCCAAATGGAGATGGATGTGCTCCAAGATCCATTCTGCCTCCAAACTGCCAACCTTTGGGGCAAGATCTAACTGAGCCTATCCCAGACCCTCCAGCTTAGTCCCTCCTCCTTGATGAAGCCTTCCCTGTCCCACACTCAGTTTAGTCCTTACTTATTGTCTTTAGTATTTGGTCTGCATTGCTTATTAATTCCAGCAGATAGTAAACTCCTTGGGTGAGAAGATCATGTCTCTCCCCATGGTGACCAGCACAGTGCAGAATCTATAGTAAGTGCTCAAAGCTGATCTATTCTGACATCACAGCTTATTGTCCAAAACTATGCCTTTTCTCAGCCCAACCCACATATCCCCACCAGTGGGCTCTCTGCTATGGTCTAGATGGCAAACACCATGAGGGGGTTAGGGGCGGGCTCATTCAACATTACACCCTCACAGCTCAGGATGGCACTGGACACAGTAGACATGCAATAAATAGTTGTTAATTTGAATAGAATTCTCAACATTACCTTTACTGAAAGCTTTCCTTTCTCCTTCTAAAACACCACATTGAGAAATACCTCTACTTTTTCTTTCATTTGTTTCTGGACTTCCAAGTATGACAGAAGCTTATCAGAAGGTTAAGGACCCGTGCCAACACTCTAGGTCAGGAGTAGGCAGACTATAGGGTCAAATTCTACCTGCCACTGGTTTTTGTAAATAAATTTTTACAGAAACACACCATGCCCATGAGTGTGTGTAGGGTCTATAGCTACTATTCTCCAGCGACAATGACAGAGTTGAGCAGCTGCAACCATATGGCTGACAAAGCCAAAAACGTTTTCTGTCTGGCACTTCATAGGAAAAGCTTGCCAACCTCTGCTTGTTTAAACTACAAAACCACAGCACTTCTTGTGTATTAGTTATGAACAAGGAAAAGAAGCCTTGAAAATTCCCCAGTACAGAAAATAATAATATTTCCTGATAGTTTTATAATAATGAGAAACTTTCTGGGGATACATTACCTATCTACATATGTAAAAACATACTTATAAAATTTTTAATATATGTAATCTCATTTGATTCTATTAACATTTGGATGAGGTAGACAGGGAAATTATATCCTTGTTTTACAAATGAGGAAATAAAGAAATTAAATTACTTGCTCTGGGGGGTAAATTGTTTAAAAAAATTTGATTTCCAATTGGGTCTTTTCCTAATACCCAGTTATTGAACAACAACAAAATAATAACAGTTCTGCCTTATACCCTTATTCCTTCTTTACCACTAAGCTGGCACTTGAAGATGTCCAGTGCTGAGCTTTGAAGAGCGCTGCTTCATAAAATTCCCCATGCTGGAGGCCCGTGGTCCTCTTATATAGATAGAGTTTACTTCATTTAAATCTTTGTGGGCCCCATTGTCTGAGACAGCACTGCCTTTTGCTGCAAAAAGTGTTTGCAGAACGAACAAAGGGTTGTGAAGACCCTTGTTTCCCTTAGTAGTGTCTCCATCTCAATATTCTCCTGTGGGGAGAGTAGGTATTGCTGTGTTCTTTCATGTGCTTCTGTAAATGCACCCCAATTCAATATTTTATTACAGAAGGTTTCCGACTTTTGGTCACTTCATAGGTTCCTGAAGGGAATACAGAAGGCCCCATGCATTCATCCCTGTATGTGAAAATAGACTGTGGCCAGAACAAAATGATGACAAATCTCATCACAGTCTCCTCTTCAGAAAATCCTGAAAGTTTGAATGATCCCATTTCAGACACTGTCATTCTCCCTAACCAGTTAATGGCTCCTACTGGTATCTTAACCAGGAAATTAGTTGCTTAGCAGCGATTATGTAGATCTTTATGTGTATACATATGATTAAGCCAGCAAATAGAAGCCAAGCCATTTATTTGAGTAGGTCTGCTATAAACCACTGAATCAGGCAGAAGGGAAGAAAGTGGGAGATGGCATCTGGAGAAAAAACAATTTAGAGCAAGTCCAGCAGATATAGTTACCAGAGATGTAGGACTTCTGAGGGCAAAGGAGTGAGAAAGTTCAGAGCAGTGCTTTTCAAACTTTATCATGCATCAGAATCACCTGGAAGGCCTGTAATAAACAGATTGCTGGGCTCCACCCAGAGTTTCTGATTTAGTCGGTGATGCTGGCGCTGCTGGTCCAGTGACCACACTGTGAGAACCACGCTAGACTCTGAACCAGTGTTTCTCTAACTTTAATGTGCTTATGAATCTCTTTGGGATCTTGTAAAATTCAGATTCTAATTCAGCAATTTTGGAGGAAAGAGGGCTGAAACCCCTATATATCTAACAAGCTCCCAGGTATTGCTGACTCAGCATATCTGGCCCAAGTAGATCTGGTGTTGTATATAACAAGGGATTCCACAGTGTTCCCTAGAACAGGAGGTCTATTTTGCAAGTGGAATTACACTTCTGAAGTTGCCGTGAAGTTATAGCATGCTTCAAGACTTTAAGTTTGCATCAAGTGTTTTTTCTCCTGAATTCAATGCCTATCTTTCTTTCCTTTCTTTTCTTCCTCTTTCCGTCCTTTCTTCCTTTCCTCTTTCAAACTCGAGTTTACTCTCTCATCTTCACCTGTCAGCTGTGAATGTATTATAAAGCTAAGGAGAGCTTAGTATAGTGAAGACAGGCCTGAGGTCGGGTAACTTGGATTCTAGTTTGGGCTGTGGTTCTAAAAGCTGTGGGGTGTTCAGCAGGTCACAGGATCTTTCTTGGCTTCAGCTTCATTTCCTCAAAATGACAGGGCTGTCCTAGATGATCTTTTAGGTCCCTTGAAGGTCTCAAAGACTATCGTGTTAAATGCAATCAAAAGCGCACCAAAAAGCAATAGTACATGTGCTGCCACCTTTGGGTGGAAAACATAACTTTAACTGGACCATACACAACTTTGAAATGAAAGATATTGTACTGAAACTCATGGCCTGCAGCCCCAATACCAAATGATATTTCTTCCACATGATTGCAATTCATACTGACCTCCCTTTAACATAGAATTTCAGGCACAACCCAAACATAAATTTGATTTTGATGTCATTGTCTTTTACATATATTAAAATTCTATAGCCTGATCAGTGTCTTGTGGATTTTTTTTTTTTAAATAAATTTATTTATTTTATTTATTTATTTTTGGCTGTGTTGGGTCTTCGTTGCTGTGTGCGGGCTTTCTCTAGTTGCGGCGAGCAGGGGCCAGTCTTCATTGCGGTGCGCAGGCCTCTCATTGTGGTGGCCTCTCCCGTTGTGGAGCACGGGCTCTAGGCGCATGGGCTTCAGTAGCTGTGGCACTTGGGCTCAGCAGTTGTGGCTCACGGGCTCCAGAGCGCAGGCTCAGTAGCTGTGGCGCACGAGCTCAGTTGCTCCGCGGCATGTGGGATCTTCCCGGACCAGGGCTCGAACCCGTGTCCCCTGCATTGGCAGGCGAACTCTCAACCACTGCGCCACCAGGGAAGCCCTGGATTTTTTTTATGTTATAAAATTAACATGGTTTCAGAAAGTTTGAATTACATTGGGTTATAATAC
Organism: Balaenoptera musculus; assembly: GCF_009873245.2. Lineage (NCBI taxonomy): Eukaryota > Metazoa > Chordata > Mammalia > Artiodactyla > Balaenopteridae > Balaenoptera > Balaenoptera musculus. The sequence goes on from NC_045790.1 coordinate 72,091,107, forward strand.
ATTCTAGTTAAAATATTGATTAGTAAGTAATTGAGCAACCCCAGAAATGCACAGTGGAGGAACAGAACAAAAATGTGTGCATTGGAGTAAAATTAACCTGGATTTAAGTTTTCGACCATTCTACTTTCTAACTATGCTATTTGGCAAGTCATTTAACTTCCCTGTACCTTCCCTTTGTTGTTGAGAGATTGAAAGTTTTACCTTGTAAAGCCCATGGCAAAGTAGCTGACACTTGTGAGTGTTCCATATACACAAGATATTAGCAAATGACCGCTGGAAGGCAGCCTGTGATGTTGAAAACCAAATGGGCTTTAAAGCCAGAAAATGGTCTCATTCTGAGCTGTTCCACTTATCAGTTTCGTGACCTTGCACAATTCACTGAACCTTTCTGAGGCAGTTTCCTCATCTGTATAATGGAAATCAAGACTTTCTGGAATTGGTTGAGGATACATGACGTTGCTATGGACTGAATTTTGTCCCCCACCCCATCCCAGTTCATATGCTGAAGCCCTAACCCTGAGGTGACTGTATTTGGAGGCAGAGCCTTTAGGAGGTAATTGAAGTTAAATGAGGTCAAAAAGGTGGGGCCCAGATCCAATAAGATTAGTGTCATTATAAGAAAAGATAACAGAAAGCATGCTCTCTCGCTCTCACTCACTCACTCGCTTGCTCGCTCCCTCCCTCTCTCTTTCCCTCCCTTTCCTTTTGTTCATTTGCACCAAGGAAAGCTCCTGTGAGCAGACAGTGAGAAGGCAGCCATCTGCAACCCAAGGGGGAGAGCGCTCACCAGATACCAAACTGCTGGTGCCTTGATTTTTTATTTCCAGTGTCCAGAACTATAGGAAAATTAATTTCTGTTGTTTAAGCCACCCATTCTATGGTATTTTGTTATGGTGGCCCAAGGTATCAGACTAATACAGTATCATAATTAAATGTGCATAAAACCCCACCAGGGATTTGAAAATGATCCCTTTCTCCTTTCCTCTTCTCCTTTGCTCTAATAAAAAGAATGTTAAAATTTTTGTTGTTAGGAGTTTAACTCACTTCTGGAGTAGCTTAGAATTAACCCAAAGTAATTTCCTTGCCACTAGAAACATACTTCTGCTAGCATACTTTCTTCCAAGTGCTGGAGTGACATGTAACTAGATTCATTGTTCTGGTCTTTCTCATTTGGAAACAACTGTGAAGGAAAAAAAGATCTGAGCAAGGCAAATGAAGTTGGGCATCTTCATCGGAGCCACCTGCAGATGGCACCCTGGAAATAGGCAACAGAACCAATAACTGGAACCCATATCCAGGCATAGAAGCAAGCTATCTGTGTGAATAATAAACTGTTCTTTGTTTCTGACCCCAGAGTCTCATGTCTTCTGCCAGCATCTATATCAGAGCAGGCTAACCTGTTAGCTTGCATATAGGAAAAATCTCAAACCTTTCACAGTTCTTCACACTTATTTTATCCCTAAAAACCCAGATCCTGCTTACCTTTAAGTTTACTTCAAGTGCCTCTCCTTCATAAAGGTGTCCTGGTTCATTTTTGCCTTATCTATAAAATAGGAATAATCATAGTATTTACCTATTTGGTTGTTGTGCAGGTTAAATGAGATGATATATGTAAACATAAGTTACTTTCTACTTTGTATGCTTCTAATTTATTTATGTATATTATTTCATCTTTTAACCTGTAGCTTCATTGGGAATAAGAACTCTAGTGGATTAATCTCAATGGTCCTCAAATGCCTAGCACAAAGAAGACATCAACTTATAATTCATTCATTCACTCATTCCTGCAAAAACATGTATGGATCACCTACTATGTACTAGGTACTCTTCTATCATGAGTGATACACCAAGAACTACTGACACTAAATAGGAGCAGGGGAAAAAAAATGCTAACCTTAAATTTATTTTTTCTCTTTTTAGGGATATAAAAAGTAGGATTTGGGAATTAGAGTTTGAGAAAAGCACTTGCTTATATAATTTGAGCCAAAATGGGAAATGGCTGTATCAGATAATGCTCAGGATTATTGCATTTAAGGCTTCCTTAAAACAATCTTATTTTCTCCATTGTTGCATATGGGTGAAAAAAAAAACAAAAGGTTATGTAATTTTAAAGTTTTTTTTTAATTGGTACACATTTGGTCGACTTAGGTGACCCCTGACTTTCTCGATTATTTGAAAATTCTGTGCATTTGCAATTTTCCTTATCCAAGCCAGTCTCCCACACACTGTCTTCAGCTCTCAGACATGGAGTGTGAAATCAACTTTCTCGAGAAGGCAAGTCTCCTGGTTCAGTTTGGTTGGTGTACTCCACCCCTTGCCAGCTTTTGGCATCTGACACTGGTAGAAAAGGTCTCAGCATTGTAAGTGTAGGAAGGGTGGGGGCATCCCAATGATCTCACCCTTTCATCGAATGAATAGGTCTCTCCAGATAACAACCGCCCTGAAACATGCCAGCCGGAAGGGTAGGGCCAACTTCCGAGAATCAGGAGCCCCACTACCATCCATTCAATCATGGGCCTCAGTGCCCTGAGAAAATCATTCTGCTAAACCATGGCTTCAGCTGCTCTAAAACTATGCAAAATACATCGTCATCTCCCTGAGAGGTGTCTGGAAAGACAGAAACATGCCATAATTATAATCATATTTGCAACAACAAAAATAAGCGTAGATATGTGTCAGAGGAGATAGTTTCTCTTCTTCCTTGACACTGCTCTAGATTAAAGAGACAACAGCAATCCTCAGATAGTGCCTTTGCGTCCCCTTGCTGGGATCCCATTGCCAATTAAATTTTCTTTCTGTGTTTATTTTTTTACTAACTCAATCAGTACAAAACATAAGCAACAGCAAACACATTTTATAAGTGCAAAGTAGTATAACAGCTACCTGGGGAGCCACTCTCCTTCTCATATCACGTGACCCAAAGAAAAGCAAAGGTGACCTGAGTGTTAAGATCCCCATTTGTTTTCTCATCATTTTGTGAGGATCGTCCTCACAAAAGCTTCCAAGATTACATTTCCAAGCAAAGCCAGCTTTTCCAACAGGGCTGGCATGTAGAGGGCCTCAAAAAGTGTTACCTGAATCAAGTTGAAATGCATTTATTAAATTCGGAGGAAATATAGTATATCAGTATTATAGCACATCTGGTTCTGGACTTCAGACAGACTTTGGGGGTCAGAAGTTGTCACCCTTAAACTCGATAACTGTTTGCTCTCCTCTTAAACCAATAGAATAAGATGGACCTGCAAGGCTCCAATGTTAGCATTTTCAAGGAGCTGCGTTATCTACCTCAGTGAACAGCTGGACACATATATAAATTAGTGAGTAGCAAGAAGCTTCCCGAAATCACCAAGCTCTGTTTGTTTTTCAAAAATAAAGGAATACCTTTCTATTAACAAAAAGGATGTGCTCTAGTGAAACACTTGCTTACTGACAGAAGTCTGGTAAATAAGTGCAGAAGTAATACAGATAGCATAGGGATGCATTCTAATGTAAAATAATTTTTATATTATTAAAATCATCCCTTTAGCTAGTCAATGTATATATTCATTGATCGCTTACCCTTTCTGAAGGGTAATACAGGCTCTTCCAAATCTAGAAGTTTCAGAATCAAATGGTCGCTCTTTTAAGGCAGCTCCCCAAGGTAAGGAAGGAGCTTGGAGATATAGAATGACAAGTACCTCTGTGGGTCTCTCTGGGCCCTGTCCCAACCCTGAGGATGTACTTGGCAGTGTCCCTCTAGGCTCACAAGAGGACACCAAGTTTGAGCTCCTTTCCTTACCTGTTGTTTATTCCTGCAGCCCTTTTCATTGTGAACAATGCCTTTTTTATCAATTTGGAAAAATGTAAATAGTTGCTTGATGGTTGCATGGGTTTTACTTTAAATGCAATCAATTTGTCAAGCCACAAGTGATAAAGAATTATCTCCTTATTAGATCTTTGTTGGGGCATTAGTGTTTCTGAAGCCAAAACCTCTGCTTAACTACTAGACCCCCTGCCCACATGATGTTGCATCCTCTGGACTTCTGTTTTCCTTTCTACTAAAACATCTGCCCTCCCTCTGCTGTGAAAAATGAAATAATGAGTGAGAAAATGATTTGGGAGCTGTGAAGTGTGGTGCAAACATGGAGATGAGGACAACGATGGTGGTTACTACTAGCGTGTGGTTCCAGACACTTTACCCCCTTAGAGCTCAGCACCCTCTGACAAGGTGTGTTTGTCTCTCCAACTCCTCACCCCATTAGAACATGAGTTCCAGGAAAGCAAGCTCTTTATTTTGCTGCTGTATCACCAGGCACCCAAGGAGTATTTGTTTAATAAATAGAAGAGGGAATGAATTGTTCATGTATGCTGCCAAGTTTTCTGTGTGTGTTTGCTTATTATTGAATAACAGCAGCACAGGGAGTTCCATTTGCCAAAATCCTTACCAAAATTCAGTTGAAAAACTTTATGCTAACTCAATTTCTTTGAGTGCACGTTTCAAAAATTACTTTGTCATGCTCTGTCTTTATTGGAGTAGAGATATTATGTAATATCTCATAAACTTTGTAAAGCTGGAAATGGTGAACAAAGACAAACACTGAGTCCCCATTCTATGGAGAAGACAGAGGCCAGAGATGTGGGTTTCTTGCCTGTGATGTGTAACGGTGGCATCCGTAGGCTGACAGTTGCGTGCTTTGCCTCCAGGTGATGCTACCTCTCTCTTCTCTCAGCAGACAAGTTGGGTGCCTGAGTGTCCCCTGCCATTCTGACTTCTGCTGGATAAGGAAGGCTCTCTCTGTCAAGCCACTTAAGTGGGTGTTGTCACATAAACAAGAAGAAAGAAAAGGAAATAAATGGGGGTTGGGGTCATACAGATGGGAAGTCAACTAGTGAGGGGAAAGAGATTAAAGTGGGAAGAACTTAAATAGCCTAGGAAACCAACAGAGCTGTCATGCACTTATTTAGGAGATACTGAGCCCCTACTATGTGCATGACTCTGGGGTAACAAAGGTGATCGCCACCAAGTTGGTGTTTTGGTGGAGACTTACTGTTGTCAAAGGAACAAAATGAATTGAAAGATGGGAACTAACTTTAGCTTGATTGTCTCGTCTCAAACCAGTTTGCAGCTCTAACCAGGTACTGAAGGTATAAACTATAATAAATAATTTTTATCACTATTATTAGCCATATATTATACATCTATATGCCGACTGGATAACTCCACCTCAGTATAATGTATCTAAAACTAAATTTCCTCCCAAATCTCCAACTCCCATCTCCCTGCCTTTGGATTTCTTTCTCAGTGCATTTTCCACAATGCTGTCAGAGCTATCATTCTAAAATGCAAATATAATAATATTACTTCTCTGCTCAAAGCCCATCAATGGCTCATCTTGAGTTTTAGGTTAACTTTCAAAGGTAGTAGTTTAGCAAACAGGGCCTTTCATGATCTGGCTCCTGACAGCCTGCTGTAACTCATCTGCTGTCCTTTTCTTCCCTTCCCCTCCTCCTCTTACCCAAAGAACAAACATGCTTTTTGCTCTTTGATCCATCCAGATTGATTTAGTTTGGTTCCCTGGATGAATCCTCCTGTTTTACATTGCTGGGACTCAGCATGTACAGTTCCTGTGCCTCAAATATTCTCTGGTCCTTTTGTGTAATTAAAGATCACTATCCCTCACAAGTCAACTCAGGCTTGTCTTTGAGGAGTCTTTGTGGTTACACAGTCTGGAGATCTCCTCTGGCCTCTGGTAGAACCATGCTTCTGCGTCCTAGAACTTACTATCCTGGTCTGTTTACCCTACCAGATAATGAGTTCCTTGAGGGAATGAACTATGTCTTAGTCAACTTTCAGTCACTGGCCTGGTAGAATATTTGGAACAGGGTGATTCTTCATTAAATATTTGGGAAATTAGTACATTTAGAAATGAACAAATGTACAATAGAGAAAACTTTTCTATTTTAGAAAGTTTCATATGAAAATCTAAGGAAACCTGGTCTTGACAGTGTTTTGTGTCTGTGTACATATTATCATTGGGGAAGCTGGGTGAAGGGTATATGGGAACGCTTTGTACTATTTTTGCAGCATCCTGTGAGTCTTAAACTATTCAAAATAAATTTTTTTTAATCTAAGGAGAAGAACAAATCCATGTAGCAATTAATTTCCTATAAATTATTCAAAAATCAACATGCTTCTAAAAAATTAAAATCAGTTGTTCTATTTTCTCCTAAAGAAGAATGGGTGACATCTTCTGAGAATTTCTTAGGAAAACTTAGAAGGCGTTTTGGTTATTGCCTCCGTCTCCTCCCCTCCCCCCCACCCATTTTTTGTCCAAAGACAGCCTATGATACAAAAAGACTTCTCTCCCTTTTCATCTGAGAATAAGAACCACATTTAAAAAGTATGTGAACTCTAAACCCTGAACATCACAATGTGCTGTGCAAACAATTGACAGCAGCATTAACTCCGATGCTGTCTAGAGAAGGGGAGTATTTGCAGTTTTTCTATTTATCACCCAGTCATCTGGCCCAAGCACTACATCAGGGTCCCTGGTCAGACTTTACTCTGGGTTTATAAAGGTTTTATTGGGATAACAGAGGAGGTACCACGACTCTTTTAGACTAGAAGCAGCAGGTCAGATTATATTCTTACGTGGTAAATGGGCTGAAGTTCATCATCACTGTCTGCTATAACAAATAGCATAGAATGGGTAGCTTAAACAGTAAACATTTCTTTCTCATAGTTCTGAGGCTGGGAAGTCCAAGATCAAGGTACCTGCAGATTCTATGTCTAGTGAAGGCCTGCTTCCTAGTTTGCAGATGGCTGCCTTCTTGCTGTAACCTCTCGTGGTGGAGAGATATCATCTCTCTCATGTCTTCTTATAAAGGCACTAATTCTATTCATGAGGACTCCACCCTCATAGCCTAGCCTAGCCTCCCAAGCGCCGCCTTCAAATACCATTGCACTGAGGATTAGGACTTCAACATACGGATTTGGGAGAGACACAAATATTCAGTCCATAGCTGGCACCTTTCCTTTTCTTGTAATGACACATCAAGACTGTACAGAGAAAAACAATGCAGAGCAAAGCAGAAGGCAACCCTGAGAGTGGAAACTTGATGAGACTATTTAAGGGAAGCATACTCTTCCCTCTTCATGGAACACTTTACCCATCTTTACTGGCTAGGTACTAAAAGATATTTAGGTTATTAGCATCATCCCAGAGGTTCCCACTGGCCCCCACTCTGCGCGTAGAGACTGGGTACATGCCCCTGCCACATGCTCCGCCAGCACCAGGTACTTTCTCCTCTTATAGGCTCTATGACACATATGAATGGTAGTTATTGTCTTGTCACTACACTCCTTGAGGCCAGGGACTACACACTGTATTGCTGATGCTCTCCAACACGTGAATAAATACCTGTTGAGAAAACGAAGTGTTGTGACTACAGGTGAGATTCGAGGGATCAGTCTCTTCTAAACCAACAGTTCTATCTGTGATCCTGAGTTTTCCTGTTGATTTTGTATTTCCCACTGAACTAAAGTAAACTATTTTTGTTGGCAATGTGAAATCCAAAGTGTGCATTAAACAAATCGAGTGTTTAGCTAAAACAAAATCAAACCCCAAATCATGATAACCTCAGGAGCCTTTGAAAATTCTGTATTCTTTCACAAGAAGGACATTTAGCTGCTGGCAATGTACAATGAGTTGCCAACCAATCTACTTCCCTGATGGCCTTGGACAGTCACTAGGCATTTTTCCACCCAGGATGGTTCTGTTCTTCAGTATGATGGATAACCTCTGGCACTTTTTGGAATCCATGATTTCCCAAGCTGAGCATAACTTGCATTGCTAGTATCTTCTTTATCTCCCTTCTGAAGATGAAAGCTGCTTCTGCGATGTGCACCTACACAGAGCAGATGTTCCATTTGGCTTTACATAAACGAGCAATTCCCCCGAATCAAGACTTGTTCCCACCAGTGCAGTTAATTAATCTGCCAGTTAATCAACAAATATTTATTGAAGAGCAGGCACTATTCCAAGCACTGAGAATACAGCAGTGAACAACACAGAGAGCCCTGCCTTCAAGGAGCTCACACAAGTCAAGAAGTGTGATTGTACTGGTTGGTGATAAACATACAAATAAAATTATAATTTATGAAATGTATCCGAGGTGATAGAGAAAGGATTTCCTGCCTAAAGGAAATAACAGTTTTGCTTTATTGAGTCACTGATTCAGAGCCAGAGAAAGCACTAGTTGTAAGGATTATTATTGGAAAGAATTTGTTGTAATTAGGTAAACCAAGTACTATTAACTCTGAGCTGCAGGGATATGGAAATAAAGAACCTTCTTCAAAACGGCATTGGCATCAATGGGATTTTGCCTGTGGGCCGCGATGGGATTTCACATAGAACTGTATTATTTGGCACAAGAGGAAGTTTCCTCTTTCCCCTGTTTGTCTCTAAGGAGCAATATGAGTTATTTAATGTATGTAATGAAGTAAAAACTTGACTAGTTGAAAGAAAATTAGGGCACATTTGTTTTTCTGTCAGCCTGACCCAAGTAAGTCATTAGTGGTCAATCCCATCATAGAACCAGAAACCCAACATGTGTGAGAATTTATCACAGAGTCAGAAGATAGAGCTGGGTGTTTATTGTCAAGTCACTCTACTTTCTGCTACCATCTGCACAATCTTTGATTTATCTGTGTGCCACCTGTACTATTACTTACACAATATTTTTCTTCATGTTGACTCATTCTTTGCCATAAAAAGCAAATTTGATGTCACCATGGATGGAAAACCAGTATAATTGCCAGAAATAGAACTCAGCCCTAAAAATCAATACAATAAATCAAGCAATACCATTATGTTCTAGTTAGATAATGCTGTCTGCTGAAGGCTCTGATTTTTGAGGTCTTCTCTCTTTTTGTTAAAAAAAGAGAAATTGGCAACTGTGAGAGGGGTTTTAGAGACATTCCAGCATAAGCATGAGCCATCTCCTTGAGACCACTAGAAGGAATGGCCTGAGCACTGAAAAGGGATTAACATTTCTCCCTCTGTGATCCAGTGTTATCATCATGTCCATGCATAAGCTAAAGTAATAATCTCTTCTAGGAATGGATGACTCTCTGTGCTTTGGGAAACATTTCACTAGATGAGCTTGAGAGGACCTTCCAGTTCTGAAGTGGCACACACTCTGAGACACACCCTCTGCTGGGGCAGGAGGACAGATGCTGTTTGAAGCCCAGCAAGAGTCATCTAGTACTTCCACTTCTCCCAGCCCTAGCCAAAATGTCACATCCCATTTTCTGTCTTCTACCTGCTGGAGACAAGTCAAACGACTTCGGCCTGGATATCTCTCTTTAACAACACAGCAAAATAGAGGAAAGAAAACAAGGTAGATCAATCACAGAACTAGGGGTCTGGGTGATCCAGGATGAATGGAGGAAAATCTTAGCTCCTTAGCTAAGTGTGGCGCCCACATGTCACCTGACGACATGAGGGTATTTGGAAACATCTCTTAGGGAGGCGGTATGTTGAATCTTGATGGAATGTTTCACTTTTCATGCAAATATTTGGAACCCTATAAACAGTGCCTCCCATCACCCTCTGTGCCACTCTACTCCCTGCCAGAATTATTTGTTGTCCTTTACACACTTTGAGTCCCATATTTAATTCACAGACACACAAAATTCTATTACAGGGCCAGAACGATCCCAGGATTTGCCAATTTGTGAAGAAAGAGAAAAACACTGAACAGGCATCAAATTCTTAACAAAGCTGAGGAGGAAAGTTAGGACTATTCACCTTTGTTAAATTTATAGATTCTCAATCTTTGTTTTTGTTGACTGCCGCCCATCAGTCTAAGTAGTCTCCATTTTTGCTTTGCTCAAGCAAGGAATTAGTCATAATTTAATCTAAGTTAACAAAAATTTTTAATGAGCCTTCTAATCTGTTTTGTTTACGAAAGACCATTTCGTTCTGGATGCTCAGATGTTTTGGTTTGCCTAAATCTTTTCGTTAAGACAATGCACAGAATTTCTATGATTTCAGAAAGAGAACTCCCTCTTGTGGCAAGAGTAGTTTTTGCAGCCAATTCTAGAGCATCTGAGTTTCAGATGCTAAAGAGCTGTGTAAGATCTTAGAAACCCCCTCATTTTACAGGTGAACTGAAACCCAAAGAGGACAAGTAGGTTATCAGTGTTTATATCTAGTTGGTGACTGAGCCAGATTCAGTACCCAGGTCTCCTGTCTTCTGGTCAAGGGCTTTTTCTCTATATGTTAGTAATGGAAGAAATGCCCTCACTGGTGTGATTTCCTTTTTCGAGGCTCTGCTTTCTGCTGCCTCTGAACAGAGCTGATAGAGAGATGCTGTCCTCAGTCTGAACAGGCAGAGTTCTTCACATGAAAGCTGCTTCTTGGTGAGCTTTCCCTCTGACACAATTAACCATTTCTCAGTGCTGGGCCGTAAGCTTCGTGCCTTACACCTGACAGCAGTTTGGCCCAGAAGACAGGGGCTCTCTTCATCTCTCTGGGGACAGCCACCACCTGTCATCACCTGGATGCTGCTTCCTGTCTAATTATCTGCCATAGGTTTTGGCTTATTGTGGCAATGGGTAGGGCCAAACACAGCGCTGAGAAATATAGAAGGACACACTGACAACCTGGCTTCCTATAAGGAGTAAAAATTATAAGTACTAGAAATATGATGGGACTCTCTAGAGCCTTGCTACTCAAAATGTGTTCTTTGGACCAGTAGCATCAATATCACCTGGAAGTCTTCCGGAAATACAGAACTGTGTTCTTAAAAAGCATAATCCGATTTAGTAGATCTAGGGGCTAAAATTCTGCATTTCTCACAAGCTCTCAGGTGACGTCAGTGCTGCTGGTTCGTAAACCACACGTTGACAAGCAAGAGTCTAAAGTAAATTAAGTTACCAAATTGCAAAACACAAGTCACAGTTCTGTTTGTTCTGTAACTGGGTACGACTTGAAAGTTGCTTATCAAAGTGAAGACAGTCATAAGCCCTTGATCTCGTAAGCTTGTGAAGAGAGCTACCACTGACACAGCCTAATAAATTGCGCTCCAGTCCATGTCGAATTTAGTCACCAGTGAGTAGAAAGACATTCATTCTTGGATTGCCAAATACACTTCTTATCCTGCCCATGTATCTTATCTCTAAGTTTATCACAGAACCTCAAATCTACAAATTAGAGAGTTTCTGCTTAGAATAAGGCCCAAGTCCAGCAGATCTACACACTCAGCCTCTGCTATCTCCTATGAATAACTCAATGGGTTTCCGTAAACCAAAAGATCTATTCCTAACAAACCTTCCCATTAAAAACATACATCAGTCTTTGCCTGTATTGACCATGAGGCAAAAAAAAAAAACAAAAAACCAGGAAGTGAGGACATTTGGAAAAAGAACAAAGCAGCGTCAGAGAGCCTTGAGGGATGCCCACTGTGGGAAGAGGAAGCTGAACAGTCCAAAAAATACCCAGATCACACAGTGTTTCTGGTGACATCTGAGAAAAATAATACTCACAGTTGTTCATGATTACTTTGACTGACTCGTAGCACATAGATAAATGTTTCTCACAGTTATATGTTGGATGTATTAATTTTGGATCATAGCCTCGAGTTTCCCATCTATTATGACTAGTAGAAATGATGAGACTTTTGGAAAAGCAGCTCTAGTCCAGTTCTGAATTGATTTTATAAATAATCACTCTTAGCAAAGCAAATACCGAGATTTCATGTCCCCGCTTGATGCAGATGGGCAAGTACTAAGGCTGAGCAGCATTCCAGTAAGCCTCCAGTGCTATCTTGGTCAGACACCCTGGGAAATTGCCTCTGAATTGGAGATTTCCAGGCAGCGGGTTTACTGGGAAGCACGACGCAGAACTCTACCTGTAAGGAAGCTGGGAAGGATTGGGATGCAGAGGTCTTTCCAGGAAGGATTGGGTAGAGGGAGAATTGATCTGCGACACTCAGCAGATCCCACGGGGAGCTCTGAAATAGGGATGACCTTCAGAGATGTCCCAGGTTGAAGCTAGGGGACCATGCTTTCTTACCTGTGCAGTCATTGGATAGGGACTGCTCCTGGGGAGGGGTGCAGGTTTGGATGAGGCGCTTCCTTGGATTGAGGCAATTCCCAGGCAGGAATCAGGTATGAAGAGAGCCTACAGCAGCCAACAACCTTAGAAAGGACACTCAGGGACCGAGAGCCTTTGTCTTGAAAGGGTGGAGGGGAAATATCTGGGTACCACACCATAGCAGCCATTTCAGTGACCAATTGCAAAATTTCCTCTTCTTACTCCTCCATACCGTTTATGTCCTGGGGCTGCTGTCTTTTAGCTTTGAGGGTATTTGTCTAACAAACTAGAATCATCTGGTGCAACTTTTAAGAATATCAATACCCAATTCCTACTCTCTAATTGAATTGATTTCAATGTGCAGCCAGGGTTGAGACCTCTATATCTAATAGATCAGACGGTTATTCTTAAATCTGAAGCGTGATAATGTCCCTTACCATGTACATGCAGCATCTCAGGATTACATTTGGCTGGCATGGGGCAAAGCTGTGAGTTGAGAATTCCAGCCACCACTGCTCCAAAGGGATTAATTAGAGATGTTAAGTACATTTAGGGGAATGAAATGGCCAACATAAACACATACACCACCAACTCATTCAGGGTGCCACCTCCCAAGACTTTGCGGATGGGTTTTATTGGCTAGATTTTAAATGTTTGAAGCTTATAGTTTGTTTCTTTTTCTTTCTCTAGCTCATAGTTTGTTTCTCTTTCTTCTTATTTTTGGTTCAGTGTCTGCCTTGGGGTCCTTGTATAAAGGAGACTTTTATCTGCCTAGCTCTTGTAGTCCTACCAGTTTGTGCCAAAGTACAGTGGTCGTTGCCTTTCAGAGCAGAACAAACTATTCATGAGCCTCATTCAAATCATATCCCCGGAAACATAATAGTCAAGCGCTGTAAAATCAAAAATTCCATCAATGATGCCCTTCTCTAAGATACTGGCATTATAAAGTCACTCTTCTTAGGATGTGCTTTTATGTGTTGTGTCTTGTGGTTGTGTGTGTATATAAATTTATTTTGTGCTATGAGAATTTTCAAATATAGAAATGGAAATTTTCAAATAGAAATGTAGAGAGCATGGCATATTTGATTCCTCCTTATTTATCACCGAGCTTCAACAGTTATCAATATTACGGCCAATTTTTTTCATCAATACCTATCATTTCTGCCATCACCCCTTCTCCCCCCACCCAAAAAAAAAACACCTGGATTGTTTTTAGGCATATCCCAGCTATATCATTCCATTCACAAACACTTCAGAAGAGACATGCTCTTTAATCCCTGTCAATATTCCTAATTCATCAGCACGTATCCTGGAACTGATGTGAGCCATAAGTCTAGATCAGAAATGGAAGACTGGAATTATTCATTTGACAGACAGATATTGGGCATCTAATACATGCTTGTTACTTAGAATTGAAAATAGAATTGGAAATGGTATTTGCCTTCAGGAATTTTAAGTTCTTGGTGTGTGATGTATATGTAGGGGTGTGTGTGTGTGTGTGTGTGTGTGTGTGTTTGTGTGTAGGTAGGTAGGTAGGTATTTGGAGGGGGAGGCAGGAAAAGAAACACATGAAGTTGGCTACAATGCAGTTTGTGATTGTTGTGGGCAAGAGAGGTACAAGATTTGGGAAAGGCTCTTTGCCAATTTCTTGAGTGAATTTTTGAAGATTCATCACCAAATGATGACGTGGAGGTTGAAGGATGTTCCAGGCAGTGGGAAGAACCGTATGAAACTCCTCACCTCTGCAGTATGTTAAGTGCCTATCTACCCATCGTTGAAATTGCTCTATCCAATCAGCTTTCCCACGGAGGCCATTTAGCATCACTCGGACACTTGGTCACAGTCACATTCTTATTCTAGACAGAACTTCCAAAATGAATGTAGTCACAGAGGGCAGGTCTACTCATCTATGACCTCTTTGACAGCCTGTACCAGCATTTTTACCTTGGATCCCCTAGCCCACCTAGAAAACTTAGGTACAGCATGGAGGTGATATATGTGGATCTGGGCGAATCAGAAGGCATCATCTACAGAGGGTGACTCAGTACTGTGATCTCTGTGTGTTATCCATGGGTCTTTTGGATTTGAGTATTTGCAGTGTAACTGCAAATGATAGCTGGTATGCTAACAAAATCAACGAAATAGACTCTCTGAAGTTTGAGCTGTTCTTTTCTCACATGTGCTCCATTGAAAAACTGTTAAAATATTTGCAGGGAGAAATTGAAATACCACTTGATGGTATTCAGAGGTATTTTGGTATATGTATTTCATAGACTATTTATGATATTCACTGCTAGTTCTTATTAAGAAACTACTATGTGAAGTCACATATTAAATCCCTTTTCATAAATTATTTTATTGAATCTTCACTACAGATTTATGAAGTAGGTCCTAGAATTATACCAATTTTACAGATAAAGATGGAAACAGAAAAGTTTTAAGGACTTTTCCCAAGATCATACAAGTGGTAAATCTGATGTTTAAACCCAGGTCGCCTGCAGTGTTGACACGACACAGCATAGCTTCTTTATAGTTTTTGATATTTTATGACTTCCATGTAGAATCAGGCTATGTCGTAGGTCATTTTCAGACTGCAAAGCTTGCTCTGTGAAAATCATTGAACCAAGAGGATGTGCCTCTATACAGATGCCAGTACAGTATTATCTGTAATATACTCCCCCCAAATTGGAAATGACCTATATTGTCCACAATAGAATAATGGTTATGTATGTGTGTCTATACAATGTGTGTGTGTGTGTGTGTGTGTGTGTGTGTGTGTGTGTAGTATATCTGTATGATAACTCTCTTGCAGCCATGAAAAGACATATTTAAAAAATAAATGGGGAAATAGAATATATTTGAAATATATAAGTGAAAATAAATGAAAATGAAATATTTGGAGAAAAACTACATATGTGTATGTGTGTACATTATACATATACACATATGTATAATTTGCCTAATGTATAATATGAGAGAGAAAGTAGATTTAAAAAAAAACCCAGATAGTGATTAGAGGTTAGAGGTGTTTGGGAAAGTTATGAAATATTTTTATTTTTTAAATTTTTTTCTGCAGTAAACTTATACTCATCCAATCAAAAAAGGACATT
This sequence comes from Balaenoptera musculus, assembly GCF_009873245.2. NCBI lineage: Eukaryota > Metazoa > Chordata > Mammalia > Artiodactyla > Balaenopteridae > Balaenoptera > Balaenoptera musculus. The sequence continues at coordinate 72,106,297 of NC_045790.1, forward strand.
TTGAAAAAAGTTCAGCTATCTCAAACTTTGAGGAAATTAAACTTTTTGTTGAAGAATGTGTCTTAACTGTAAGCTAACCATTCATTTTTACAAATTGAACTTGCTTCCAATGTTACTGCTATGCCATCTTATTTTTATGTTGGGAGAAAGATTCAAAGAGAACTATAGTTAAATGCTGTGATAAGCATTTCTAGTCTTGTTTTTATCTTGACCCATTTCTAAATGTTTTTTACATAATAGAGTGACCTACCTTTACTTACATCTCCTTTCTTCAGACTCCTGAAGGTCTTTTCTTCATTGGTATTTATCTGACACAGTAAGCAAAATGGTCATTTAGTCCATATTTACAAGAGGATACACTAAGGAAAAAGAGTTCGTGAATATTCTGTACTAAATAATCTGCTGCAGTGCGGTGTTAACACAATTTTCTTCAATTTTTACATGGAGTCATACTTCTTTCATGCATACTGCATCCTCAAAATTGTCTTTTCTTTAAATAATGCAGTGAAGAAATTAAATACTTAAAATTGCAGACAAGATGTATTAAAGACTTTAAGCAGAAAAGGAGGGAAGAGTGACAGGAAAGAAATGAACATTTTTAAAGAAAATACTTGAAACCCTTAATGCACATGCTATTTAAAGAGAAAACCTGCATGAATGAGACCTGAAGGGAGAGAGGAAATGGCCAGTCTTTCTTTGTTAGAACAGGAAATTGGTGATTTTTGTTGATTGTTTCACTTGAGTAAGGCCTTTGGTGTTATTGATTAGATTGCAGAGTTTCAAGTAAATTTTAAATTACTTTATAGACCCATCAAACATCCTTCAGGATGTTTGAACTTATTGGAAACAAACCTCTGTGCTCTGGTTACTGGAGCAGCCAAAAGCTGCATTTGGGGAATCCTGTTGGCAGACTGGCAACCTTTACAGGGAAGGTTAATGGTATTCCACTTTCCTGCCTTGGCCTTGCTGGAGACTAGGAGATTATTTTGAATGGATTTTAAATGTCTCAGAGAACAGAGCACTTTCCCCTAATCCAATCAAGAGCTCAAATCCTCATACTTTGCTCAGAAATTGACTTTTAATCTTAAGGGGAAACAGAGAGTCATAAAGATTCTCATTGGTTGAAGAGAAATTCCTTGTGAGTTAGAGAACTTTGGTTAAAATTATAAAATAAAAAACAAACTCTTGGGGCTTCCCTGGTGGCGCAGTGGTTGAGAGTCTGCCTGCTAATGCAGGGAACGCGGGTTCGAGCCCTGGTCTGGGAAGATCCCACGTGCCGCGGAGCAACTAGGCCCGTGAGCCACAACTACTGAGCCTGCGCGTCTGGAGCCTGTGCTCCGCAACGAGAGAGGCCGCGATAGTGAGAGGCCCGCGCACCGCGATGGAGAGTGGCCCCCGCTTGCCGCAACTAGAGGAAGCCCTCGCATAGAAAATGAAGACCCAACACAGGCAAAAAAAATAAATTAATTCAAAAAAAAATTCTTAAAATCTTAAGCTCCCTAAGATTTGGCACTGAGAAGTATACCAAATATGAAAATCGTATAATATTTTCATTCTATTCAAACTCAACCCCCAACCTATCTTTTAAAATTTATCTCGAGCTCTGTTTTCTCCATGAAATTGCCTGGACCACTCCAGCAGTATCTTCACCCCCTCACCTTCTTTCTTAGTGTCAGCACTTAGCATTGACAATTAGACAAATTAAATAATAATATAACAATTGAAGTGTTTCAACAAATGGCTTAAAGCTTTATGAAACTGTGACTTCTATATTAGTCATTGATTCAACTGAGTAAATTTTAAAGATCTTGTTGGCTTTATTCAACAATTCATGAATTAGGAAGCATCCAATGTAGCAGATTAAAAGGAGCTCTGAGGAGCTGTACAAAATGAAAGACATTTATAGGCAGAAAGAAGCAAGAACAAGGAAGTTATACTAGACAGAAAAAGGCAGATTGGTTCTTGCAAGGTTACTTTCCCTATAGGGGATGGCAGGGGTTTATCAGGAGATTGCCTAACTGCTGATCAGGTGATTCCTGATTGGCTGCTTTAAGAGTCCATTTCTGGGAGAGTCAAAACTGTAATTAAGTGAAGTCTCAGTTTGTTGATGTGGTCTTAGCATAAGCAACTCCATTTTGGGCCTGTTTTCTTTAATACTAGTATTGACTGACTGACTGAAGGATGGATGGATGGATGCAGCAATCCTGGTAGTCAGAGAAGTAGATTTGGGGAATGCTGTCAGAGTTGAGAGAAGAGCTAATTCATTCACCATATTTACTGACCCACTTCTCTTGTTTAAATTACATACCTGGTCCCTCTAAAGTTTGAGGCTGCAAACCATTCTCTAATTTTTGGAGCATGAGAGACCCAAAAGACGTTAATTCATCTAAGGAAAAAAAAATCTACAACACACACAGCCTGTATTCATGAAGATACTCTCTGCAGTATTATTTACAACAATGAAAAATTGGAAACAATTTAAATGTCTTAGTAGAGTTTAGTAAATTATGATACATCAACCCAATGGAGTATGATCATTAAAATGATAATTACAAAGACCACAGAGACATATTTGTAGTATACATTATATAAAAAATGCAGAATATAAAAGTGTATATTGTGTTTATAACTTAGTAAAGATATAGTTGATTTCATACCAATACTAGGAGAGAGTACATAAATATGAAAGTAGCCATGTTTCAGCAGTGGAAATATTGTTATATATTTCCTTTTCTCAAATTGTTTGAAATATTTTCTCTCATTTATTATTATTGATGAAGATCAGGGTGATGAAGGACAATATGTGATGAATAGACAAATTGATAGGAAACTTGGAACAAGGGAGATACGGGACGAAAAATGGGGATAATAGGGTGAAGGACTTAAATTTGCTCTAAAGGGAAGGAGATGCAGTTGATGCTGCCTCACCTGTGATGAATCTTACTTGTGGCATCTGCTGCTTTTACCCATACACTTTTTTTTTTTTTTTTTTTAAATTTATTTTTGGCTGTGTTGGGTCTTCGTTTCTGTGCGAGGGCTTTCTCTAGTTGCGGCGAGCGGGGGCCACTCTTCATCGCGGTGCGCGGGCCTCTCACTGTCGCGGCCTCTCTTGTTTTGGAGCACAGGCTCCAGACGCGCAGGCTCAGTAGTTGTGGCTCACGGGCCCAGTTGCCCCGCGGCATGTGGGATCTTCCCAGACCAGGGCTCGAACCCGCGTCCCCTGCACTGGCAGGCAGATTCTCAACCACTGCGCCTCCAGGGAAGCCCAAGAACACAGTTTTAAAAATAGCTCTATCGAGGTATAATTGATATAAGGAAAAGGTCCAATTTTAAAAATGCACCTTTGGCCATCAAGTAAGAACAGCTCTGATAATTGGGTCACCTATAAAGTAAGCATGTAACTGACTGAGAACCTTAAAACCATTCTTTACGAGAGTGTCCATTATAATGAATTCCAACAAGACTTCACAATTGCCTCTCCTAAAACTAGTGGAGTTTCATCATATGGGCACATTGCAATTAATCACATCCATAGTTTGCAGGACCTGGAAACTTAGCAAATGAAAAGAAAACCTCTGAATTCAGTCAGAAAGGAGAAAAAGCATTTAGACACAATGAATCCCACGTCTGCTTTCTTCCTAGAAACTTTTGGAGAGGTGTTGATTTGGATATCCATCTGGGGACAGAGCTGAGAAATGACTGGACTTTGAGGTGAAGAAAGATGAGGGGAGGGGTAACTGCTACTTGATGACGGACTCAGGAACCCCTGAAGGAAGGCCCTTAGCTGCGAATTCTCCAGTCTCTCCTCCTCGGCTAACAACACAAAAACTTTCCACAATGAGTGACTGGTAGAGGCATGGGAATAGGACAGAAGTATATATTTTAGGGGGCTTATCTTTGTAGGGACTTTGTTGTAACTCTGGGATAGTGGAATTAGCACAAATACAGGATTCAGAAACCCTGACTTCCAGGCCAAGTCCCATCACTCCGTAGCTGTGTGCAGCTGCAAACATCGTTTCAGCACCCTCTTTCCATATCTGTAAAGTGACTGAGATGGCTGTGACAGTGTTAAAATAATGACGATGTCTCCACTTATTTGGCGTGTCACTCTGAGGAGTAAATATTATAATAACCTGAAAGTACTTTGAAAACTCTAAAGAAATGCTCTGTCAATGCTCTATCAATAATAGTCCTCAAGAGCACTCGGGGTTATTATTTGTCCAATCAGTGTGACAGGGCTGACTTTCACCCTGGCTATAGAGATTTGCCAATTTCCTCTTTTCCTTTGATCCCGTTGCTTTCAGGGAATTTTACTTTGAATTTGTAGAACGGAAAAGGCCTGTTCCTGCCTAGACTCCATTTGGCAGAGAGTTTATCATTAAACATACAGAAGGCATGACTAACACAGGAGAAATTGCAGCATTCCAGGCCCAATGTAAGTCAAAGGGCTATTGGATAATAGAATATTGATTAGATCATTTGTTTCAGAGTCATTAGTTTCCACACATAACTGAACCACTTCTGGAACCTCACACCTCTCAAATCATGAGACTCCATCTGCTAAACCCAGAGCTCACCCCCAAACAACACAGTTGGGTAGAAAAAGTGTTTTCCAAAGTGTCCAGATTATTAAATGCAAAATCAATTCCATGTGCATCCAATTCTTTCATCTAGTCAGTGGTGTGGTCTTGAATATTTCCCTGACCTTTAGGTGATCAGCTTTTTGCCTGTAAGTTTTTCATCTAACATCTAGCACCCAGCTCCTTTGAGCCTAGAAATCTTTTTCTTTTTTAAATTAATCAATTTATTTATTTTTGGCTGCATCGGGTCTTCATTGCTGCGCACGGGCTTTTCTCTAGTTGCGGCAAGCGGGGGCTACTCTTCGTTGTGGTGCGCGGGCTTCTCACTGCGGTGGCTTCTCTTGTTGCAGAGCACAGGCTCTAGGCACACGGGCTTCAGTAGTTGGTGGCTCACGGGCTCTAGAGCGCAGGCTCAGTAGTTGTAGTGCATGGGCTTAGTTGCTCCGCGGCATGTGGGATCTTCCCGGACCAGGGCTTGAACCCATGTCCCCTGCCCTGGCAGGCGGATTCTTAACCACTGCGCCACCAGGGAAGTCCGAGCCTAGAAATCTTAACTTCCACCATCCCTTAAGATTTTTTTTTTCCTAGTAATGCTTAGCCCAGTTTTATAGAATGTCACTAAGTTTTGCATTGCTGACATTCTCTGCAAAATCTTTTCATTTTTCATTTCGCTGCCAAAATGTCAACATGCAAATATCCTGTGAATTTGCCAGCTTGTATCTGTATGGACACATGCACGATATGTATGACAAAGACTAGCATAAGAAAGGATTAATGATACCAAATATATTGCCTGTTCTTTCCTACAGGATTCAATCTATGCTCACCTCTCACGGTTCAATATGCTACCAGATCTCTAAACAGTACTCTAATTATTTTTTAAATAAATGAACAGCAGTACTAGAGAAATGTCTTCCTCACCCAAACTCTAATTATGATGCACAGTATTTTCATAAAACTTGGTCTCATCTTCACTCACAGAAGGCAATATTTAGCATTTATACAGCCTATTTATATTATAGTCTTATTTAGCACATCTATGAATCAAGTTTCCCTGCTCATATTTGGAGAAAATTGAAGAGAGAAACCTGCCTCAGGGTCTCCAGTGATTTAGTGGACTCAGTTCTTGATACTCTGGGGGAGCCAACTAAGTCATAGGACTTAAAAGTGTAGCACTGCCAGAGTCCAAATCATAGTTTTTTTTAATGCAGGATCTGGTTTTGAGCCATCGCAGGAAACTTGTAAATAAAAAGCCAGGGAAATCTTACACGTTTTTACAATTGGAAAGCCCTGAAGAGGCGTCCTGTTGAATTGTATTTCCACTGCCTTTAGACAAATAAAATTTTATCAATGAATTATTTGTAAGTATGGGATAACCTTTTTGAAAATAGAACTTTGCCACCGTTCTCTACAGAACAATAAAGAATAGTAGATGCTCACTGGCATTAAGTGTAAGCTGAACTCCTTTCTTTCCAGGCAAACTACTGCAATGAGGTTCAGCTCTGGAGTATCTTACTAATAAATACCTTTATTTACCATGCTTCTAAAGGTTAAGGGTGACATAAAATGTCCTTTTTTCATGCATTCCTAAAATCTGAAGTAGATTTAGGGAAGGTTGGTAGGGAGCAGAAGCTTTACAATTGTTGTGTAACAACTACATCCAGAATACACCATGGGAAGAATGAAGTTATGTCACGCACATGACATAATGATGAGTGATCTAGGTATACAGTTTCTGGAAATGGTGAAATGTAGTAAGTATAAAGGATGTACTAATACAAGGTATTTGCGAAATAATTTTGTCATAATTTATCTTGCTTCAGACAAACAAGTAAAAGTCATAGCAGATGTGTTTTGAATTACAGTGTATCATTTGGCATTATTGAATCAGAGCTACACAGCCTGAACTCAAAAAATGTTTTAATTCCAAGGGTCCATTCAACTTAATCCAAACAAGATCAGTTGAGTCAGTAGTTATTAAACCCCTGATTCTCTGAGAGGTTTAAGAGTAAAAGAGCCAATAAAACGTCTTGGAGAAAATGGTCCAGAGGCATTACAAAGAGAGCAAGTCTTGACTCTTAGGGGATGGCTGCTGCCATTGTCATAGGATTCATTCCTTTTGGTGGGTAAATCTCCAAGACCCAAGCCTATTGCTTTGATTTTTTCCCCCACCCCTCTCTACCTGCTTTTCCCTGAATTAGAGTCTAATTTAGGGAGAGGGGAACATCACATCCATCCACCATATCCATCCTGATGGGTATACTGCTCTGTGATGAGGGATAGAAGCTAGAAGGTGACAGAGTTGGTGTCACTGCTTTCATATGTATATCTGAAGGAAGTCACCCACAACCTTTACACTTTGCTTCCAACTGGAAAGCTTTCTGAGACCCCGCTTGTCTTTGTAGGATTTAAATGTCCACAGATGAGGGCCAATTATGCCAATCTTAGACAACTTCAAGCAGGTTGAAGAAGGAGCAAAAGCTTCCCGAAATCTGCAAGACGTTAGTCACCTATTAGTGTCCCATTATTTAAATATTATACAAAAAGGTAATATCAAGCCCTGAATTAACTTTTTTCCTGGGCTCATATGTGTCATGGGTCATATTTTTAGATGGTGGTAGTTAAACATCTAAAGAATCTGAAATGTTAAGTCAGGTGTCCATTCTCCTGATTGAATTTATTAACCCAAATTTGCAAATTAGATTAATGTTAATCCTAGGTTCATAGCACACTATTATCTTTGGTCCATGTATCCCTTCCTTTGTTTTTTTTGTTTATTTCTAAAAAATCAACTTTATTGACGTATAATTTATATAAAAGTAAATGCATTCATTTTATAATTTGACAAGTTTTGACAAATATAACCACCACTACAATCAAGATATAGATTACTTTCTTAGCCTTAAATGTATTCTCTTGCAGTTAATCCCCAGAACTGTCAATCACTGATCTACTTTCTTTCTGTATAGTTCCTTCCTTCGTTTTATTTCTATTATTCATCCATTTCTTAACTTATTTTTTCCATGATAGGATTAATGTCTTCCAAATTAGTTTTTTTTTTTTTAAACATGAAACCCAGTGTAATTTTTTTTTAAATTTTATTTTGGAGTATAGTTGATTTACAATGTTGTGTTAGTTTCAGGTGTACAGCAAAATGATTTCGTTATACATATTCATATATCTATTCTTTTTCAGATTCTTTTCCCATATAGGTTATTACAGAGTATTGGCCTCCATTTTCTTTTCTATTAAATAAATAAGTTAGGGTCTATGATACCTAAGGTCTCTTTCAGCTCCGATGTTCTGTGAATGAGATTAAGGCCTGAAATGTGTTTGGCTCAGTGCCTGGCATAGAACTAGTTCTTAATAAACAGTAATAATAACTACCATTTATTATTATTACCATTATTAAATTTGACAAATTTCCACTGCCGATTCTGAATTTGATATACTAGAAAAGTGATTAGAATCCCCATAAATTTACTGACTCCCCTACTGGGCAGTGAAATTTCTAGGGGCAGTTTTCCCCCTTGGCAGCTCCAAACTTTCCATTACCAATTTATTGTTGATTCACAGAATCTCAGGTTGGAAGAGATCTTAAAGGTCATTTTCCAACAAAGGATGTAGCAGAGGAAGAAATGAGATGTCTCAGAAGGCAAACTCTTCCCAGAATAATTCCCATTTGCCGAGTTTCAAGATGAGTCCTATGGAGTTCTTATTCGCTTCTTGTACTAAACTGCCTGGATTTCTGTTCATCTCATTTCACTGGATTTTTCTGTTAGAGCTGTGAGGGACCTTGGCAGAGAGGCCAAACACTAGTGGGGCCTCATTATCAAGTAATATGTTGCTAAGTATAAGGCAGAGTAAAACTTAAAACTGCCTAGTTTCCTGCCATATGGCATGTTACAGAGGGAGAGAGAAGGGTCAAATCGTGGGTGCTACTCTTAGCAGACAAAAAGGAAGCATTTGGGGAAGACTTAGATTTTAGCTTTTCAGCTTCTTTTCCAATGTTAGTGATGGTTGTGCACTAATCATTACTATTCTGTCAGTTCCTTGTTCTTTTGGCTACTGAGGCATTGATAATAGGGCTGAGTGTGATAACCAACAAAGCTGAAGGTCATGAAAGAAGGTTTGTTTTTTGGTTTTTTTTTTTGCTTCAGCTATTGATCCTTATTTGGAAGCTTCATTCTGGCCAACTGGCTCTAATCAAGGAAACTAATGAGTTCATTAAGGTAGATCTCAAAGCAGGAAGCAGGGTGTGCTTGTGCACCAGTGGGAGTAGTATTATTTAGGTTTGAGAATCCCACTCTTTGAGAAAACACACATAATTGAAGTGGAAGAGAACCGTGAAAGCGATGGACACCAAGATGAATGAATCTACATTCATATGTTTGATTTGACAGATGAATGGGGGCTCCAAATCTTTTTTATTTTTTTGAACAGAGCTAGTTTTTTCCCTTCTGAATAAGTATGCATCCAAATGGAAGAATACACCCTTTGAGTAAGCTAAATGCTGGCCCAGGGATTGGTTTACAAAGCAGAAAAGTGGTTGCCCATTTTCCTACCTGACTTTCCAATTCTCTCTCATGCTCAATGCAGTGTATGCTGTGTGTGTGTTACAAGCAGGGCATGCTCACAGAAGGCAAGAGTGTTAGTGGAAAGAAAAAGAGAGACACACCCTGGAGAAAAAATATCAATGAGAAATTTGCCACTGTTAGGAAACAACCTCCAGGCCTCAGGAGACCTGGTGCGGTGACGCCCCTTCATTTCATGCAGAAGTCGAAGCCCAGAGGCAACATAGCTTTCAAAGAGAAGCATTTTTGTGCTGCCTTTGCTGTCCTAAACAATAATGGCCCAGAGTCACAGAGAAACCCACAGGCCATGCTGCAAACTCGACTCATGAAGTAGATTGTGTAGTCCTCGCAGTGGCCACCCTCCTGTGGTTCATCGGCCGACAGGCTCTCCCTCCAATCTGACAGCAAACGCCTTCAATTCTTCAATACGGCTGACTGGCGTATATTGAGAATTGGATCTTGGCTGAGGTCTTCCCATCCCATGTGAAATCCATCCGCTTCTAGAGGAATAATCCAATGTCCCTGTGAATAGATGCAGGTAGTCTGGGTGGCAATTAACAGTGACCTAATAGGTTGTAAACTTTCTAGGCTCCAGGTTGAAGAGGGAATGTGCAAAGGGACTAGCCAGTAGCCAGGCTGTACCGAAACTCTAAAGCCCAAAGCATAAGCATAGTACTTATGCTTTAATATCTACAAATAACAACAATAACAATAAACCACATTTAGAGTTATTCAGAGAGTCTGAATTCCATTAGTCCTTGGTGCCTCCCCATCTTCCCCCTCCTCCTCTTTCTCCAGGATCTAGCACAGTGCCTGGCACATTCTAGGTGCTCAAAAGATATGTGTCCAACCAGTCAAATAAGTAAATGAGTAAAATACATGTCTTTCTGCAAATGATTTAGTTCTTCTGATCTTCCACTTCTTCGTCAGTAGTGTGGGAATAAGGTTATTTGGTGGGTTTGTTTTCAAGAGTAAATAATAGGGCATACATTATACGATGTGTAAAATGTCATAAAATGATAATTTTATGAATTTAACTATGAATTTTATAAAATTTACATGTTTTGTGTCTGCAGCTATGGTTCAGCTGAGAGGATAAGGGAGGAAAGTAAAGCCCTAGGCAGATAAAAGAATCATTACCCAAAGCTATAGGTGTGATGGGTAAATTACCCTCAAATACATTTAACCAATGCCTAGGAAGAAAGAGAATGGGGGATGGGAAAAGGAGAGGGAAAAGGGGGGCCCGGGTTAGGGACAGAGTGAATACTTTTAAGGTCAATTGAATTATTTCATAAGGGGTACATTTTCTATTCACAAGAAGTCGTCCCTGTGCCAGAAAAGGCGGGGAGGTGGTTCAGCAGAAGCGGGTTAATCCGTGCTCCCTCCTGCCTGCTGCAGTCACAGCGCAAGATACAGCAATGAAGGCGGCGCAGTCACACATTTATTTCATTCGAAATTCCTCTGTGGTCCTTTTTCTATCAAAGTCTCTCACTGTTACAGGGCCGTGCTTGAAAAAGTTGCAAAACTTCTCCCTTGGTGGAGAAAAAGAAGCCCTCATCAGACTCAGTGGAACGAATGAATGAAGTTATTTCCTTGGGCCCAACAACTCCATCCACTTTCATACCGAATATACACAGAAACATCTTTCCCCAGTTCCGCGACTGGAATTTTACTCTTCCGTGGCGTTGCCTAGTATTGGAAGCACGGATTTCGAAAGTCAGCAGGCAGCAGACTCGGCTTTGGAACCGCCGTGGCTGGCTTTTGCAAGAGTCGATGCGCCTTACGGTCCTGTGTGGTAGCTTCTCCCGGGAGCAGAATGTGTAAAATAAACAGTTGCTGAAAAGCGTGAAGAATTAACGAAGTGAAAATCTCGGGTTATTTGTTCGGCTATTGACACGCAAGTGACCTCCTTAAATACCTCGTTGTTTGAGGAGGTTCAGAGCTAGGATGAATGAATCTTCGGGGCACTTGACTAGAACCAGCTTGTAAATCTCTTTAGTCTTTCGGGAAGTGGTGGTAAATTAATACAAATCCAGGAGGGAGGGGAGAGAAGGGGGTAAAACCTCCACACCGGGGCTCTCTTCCCAGCCCTTTGGAAAGACTCGCTTTTGCTGCCCAGGACCCTGGAGGCTACAGCCTGAAGAACCCGGCGGCGCTAGGACCTGGTTGGCGCCTGGCCGTGGCCGCTTTCGGGCGGGCGGAGGAGGGAGAGGAGGAGGGGGATGTGGGAAAGGAGGGGTGTCGAGCGGGGCGGGGGGAGTCATTTATGCAGAGCGGGTGCTGCTGCCATTGCCACTTACACTCCCGGCGCGCCGCTCGGAGCCGGAGGGAGCGCGGGGAGAGAGCTAGCGAGCGCTCGGAACCTGGGCCAGCAGAGGGGGCGCCCCGCCGCTGCCTGCACCGCCGCCTCCGCCGCGCTCGGGGGCCCCGGGAGGAGCGAGGGCGAGTCGGAGAGTCCGGGAGCCGAGCCCGGCGAGACCCAGCAGCGGGAGGGCGCCCGCCCCACTCAGCCGCCTCCTGCGCCCGAGCCGGGGAGCGCCGGCCGACCGCCCCGCGGGCCGGAGAGCTGGGAGCACAGGTCCCCGGAGCCCCAGGGATGGTCTAGGAGTCGGCGCGAGGCTCGCTGCTCTGCTCCCTGCCGGGGCTCGCCGCCTCCTGCCGATCGCCCAGGGCTGCGAGCCGCGGCGGCCGGGGGCTGCGAGCCGGGGCGGCCCAGGCCGGAGAAGTTAGTTGTGCGCGCAGCTTAGTGCGCGGAGCAAGCGAGCGAGCGAAGGAGCAGCGAAGAGCCGGGGCCATGGGCTGGGGGAGCCGCTGCTGCTGCCCGGGACGGCTGGACTTGCTGTGCGTGCTGGCGCTGCTCGGGGGCTGGCTGCTCCCCGTGTGCCGGACGCGCGTCTACACCAACCACTGGGCAGTCAAAATCGCCGGCGGCTTCCCGGAGGCCAACCGCATAGCCAGCAAGTACGGATTCATCAACCTAGGACAGGTAACCGCTGGCTGCTCGGGCTCTCGGCCCTGAAGCTGAGAGGGCAGGGGTGGGGGCTGGGGGGAGTCGCGCTGGTCCCCTCCTCGTCAATCCCCCTCCCCCTCTTCCAGATGTGCTCTTGCAGCTGTCGCCCTAACTCTTGAGCGATGCTCTCGCTCTCTCACACACACGCACACACACACACACACACATATTCGCTCCCTAAAGTTGCTGGGGTTTGTGTTTTGTTTGCTTGTTTCTTGCAAGTCACGAGGCATAGGTAGGGTCTCTAGAAGAATCGCGAATGTACATACCCTCCTGGTGGTTTCAGACCCGACCGGAACTTTTGCAGTGGAAAGTCGGGGACCAGTGGGCTCTTTGGGGGGTAGAGGGTAAGCGCGCCCCTGGTGCCGGCTCCCTGTGGTTTCTGAGAGCTGGTGTAAGGGGGAGGCGGGGAAGGGAAAGCCTTTCCTGCTCGGACCTGAATTTAGTCCAGAAAGAAGTTTCCTCTTCTAGGGGGGAGAGAACCGCTGGGACCGGAGCTAGACTGGAGGAGGGAGAGAAGAGGGCACCGGACCCGGCGTGAGCAAAGGTTTGAGGGGAGACCTCCCGGCTTCTTCGCCTCTTGAGCTGGATCCGCGTGGGGCTCCCAACTGGGGAGTCGGAGCGGGAGGTGGGAGAACTTCCGAGACCGCTGACGGGGCTCTGCTTTGGAAAACGGCGAGTCTGCCCTCGCGGAGGCTCGGTGGGGCGAGAGTTGGGCAGGCAGCGGGGCGCGGGGCTTTTGTGGGGTGCCGCTCGCGGGCTTTGGGCAGAGCTGCCTGGCTGGGGGACCGTGAATTGAGTGGTGTATTGGAAGCGCAACAGATTTGTAGATACCTCCATACGGTCTGGGCTTCCTCGCTCTCTTTCCTGCAAGAAATGGGGTGACAAAGGCTGTATACGCGGGTCCCAGAAAGTGCACCCCCATCCTTACACCCCTCCCACTCGCTTCTCCCGGCCTGGCCCGAGGAGCGGGCCCTGGCCTGACCCTGGTGAGACTTTGCTGGGGTAGGGAGGCGAGGGTGTTGGGGGCGCCCTCACAGCAGACGCGCTTGTGGGACTGCTCCGGCTGCACGCGCCCTGCCTGCCCTGCCAGGATGAGGAGAGAGGAGGGTGCCGGCTGGGGCCACTGGAGCAGGAGAGCACAGACGGTTTCTGATGCTGTCGACCTCCATGTCCAGGAACACAAGTGCTCTAGCACGGGGACCCTCGGCTGCCTGGGGACGCGGCACCGAGAGCAGGCAGAGCTGCTGTTGCCGCATCTAGAAAGAGCACTGGGGGCATCGGAGGAGCGGGGGGCGGGAGGTCTTGCTGCTCTTTGCGGGTCCAGAGGGAGGGCATGTTGCGGAGAAGCCAACCTTGTGCAGGGCTGAGACCAGGGCAAGGGGCATCATCTGTGTCTCCCGTCCCCGAGACCAACACACACCAGGAAGGAAGGAAGGGACAGCCAGCCAGATTTTCTTGCCTGAGTGCCTATCATCTTCAGGAGAGTTTCATTCTAATGGCTTGGTAGGGTTCTACCTGCTTCTTTTTTTCTCTGGAAGAAAACATTGAGTCTGTTCAAATCTTTTTACACGAGCTTGAAGTTGGGTGCTGCACGTGACTGGAGAATGTAACAGGGAAGGCTAACAATAAAAGTAGTCATGTTAATAATCTTTCCAGATGCATCACTCAGGTTCAGTTAACGTTGAGCATCTCTCATAAAACAGGCATATTTGGAAGAATAGTTCTTGACCATACACTTACTTCATAATCCACAAAACGACCGTTTTTGATGGATATTACTTCACATATAGCAACAGGGAACCTAATACTCTGGAGAAGTTGACCTGCACAGGGTCACCCAGCTAGACAGTGGTAAGGGCATGATTCAGACCTAGGACTGTCTGGTCCAGGCCTACTCATGCTTGTGAGGATGGGGGGAAGGAGGAAGTAAGTAAAATCCCCATTTCCCTGAATTCTGATTTAGTGGCTCAGTAGACTGGATGCAAACATCCATTCTTAATTCACAGATACTTAGTTCAAGCCGACCTGGACTTCTTGAACCTGAGAAGCTTCAGGAATTACGAAAGCAGAAAGATCTGTATCAAAATAAACTCATCAAATAGAACTTACACAGTTCGGAACCTGGCAGAGTGGGGGAGAAGAAATTGTCACAGAACCCACTTGTGAAGAAGCAAACATTGCAGTATCCTGCAACCTGGCCTGACTTTTTACAAAGGGCCTTCTAGTGAAGATCCATGGATTTTCATTTAAAAAGTAATACTAAGAAAGTTTACATACAAATAACACCAAACATGATTTATTGTGGTTTTTACAATGCCAGTGAGGAAACTGAGTGCTTACAGAGGTGACAGAGAACCCGTTGAACTCATGCCCTAACCAGAGTAAAAAGATCACCTATTCTTACAGTGTAAAGCATTTCCTCTGTAGATCAAAGGAGCATAACCTAAGCTAAGTCTTGCAGGTGGTAAATTGAGTTCACACATGCAATATCATTGCACTGTAAGAGCCATCCTTTTGTTATTCTTTCTTTCCATCAGTAAACCAGCTGTGGTTCAGTTGAGGGCAGTAATTTATTTGCAAATGTCTCTGGAATGCTCTCCTATTTTTACCCTTTTGGGCTTGGGGGGGTCCCACCTTATATGTCACAGATTGGAACTGAGACCTGTTATTGTTTCTAAAGTCATTTAATATCCTGGTAGTATTTTTTTTAATTTTATTTATTTATTTATATTTATTTTTGGCTGTGTTGGGTCTTCGTTTCTGTGCGAGGGCTTTCTCTAGTCGTGGCAAGCGGGAGCCACTCTTCATCGTGGTGCGCGGGTCTCTCACTATCGCGGCCTCTCTTGTTGCGGAGCACAGGCTCCAGACCTGCAGGCTCAGTAGTTGTGGCTCACGGGCCCAGTTGCTCCGCGGCATGTGGGATCTTCCCAGACCAGGGCTCGAACCCGTGTCCCCTGCATTGGCAGGCAGATTCTCAACCACTGCGCCACCAGGGAAGCCCCCTGGTAGTATTTTTGCTATCTTTCTGTATAATATTTTAGGTGAATAAGGTAGTCACTTTCCACCACAGTAAAGGTACGGTTTTGACTGTCTATTCAGAGTTTCAGTATCATGTTTTGTATAGCATCTTAGCATTTAAAAGCCACCAGAGGTAAAATTTCTGGCCTGGAGATTTCTACAGAAAAGAATAGGCATGCCTCTCATGTTCACGAAAGATAGGATATGGAGAGTAACACAAGAGCAAGTAAGCAAACAACAGGCAGAAGGGACATACTTGACTTCCTGGAAGGGAATAATAATGAAGGTTTTCTTGTCTTTGGTTATAGAGATAGCGCTTGTTTTGGTAGGTTTTCACATAATGTTTATATTTTGTGAATGGTTATGCCTCGAAACTCTGAAATTCTAGAAAGCCCTTCCTTTCTTCCCTTACAAGCCCTGACTCCAAACCCTCTTAATATTTAGTTCGACCTCTGTACCCCGGGTGGCTGAGGGTAGGTACGTCTGCCTGTTGGCCTGCACAGGGATGGAAGAACAGGCCTAGTTCTTCCTTCCTAATCGTGTGCTCTGACCCTTTGAACTAGCGGTATAGTGGTTAGAGGATAGAAAAGACGTAAAGGAATAAGACCTGACATAATGTTAATTGTGAACCTTTGTTTGGACAAAATCTACAAACCAGTAGGAATTAACTTCTGGTTATTTGAACCCAGGGAGAAGGTCCTCTGTAAAGGTTGTTTGCAGTATGCAACAGCTGTATTTATCCTTCTGTGAGGTGCTTAGAATCCTTGATTCCAAACTGAGATCACTAGGAGCAAAAACCCCTCCCCAAACCTTGTAACTTATCTTGAGCAAGATTCCAGAAAGATAAAGCCAGCTGCAAGCAATACTGGGGAAAATGTTTTACCTGGTGTTGCCATTGAGCGCATAGACTTGTAAGCTCTGCAGATGCCATTTGCAAGGTCCAGGAAAGCAGGAGAGTCACTGAACTTAATGGAGCCCCTGTTCCTTCATCTGTAAAAGGATAAATCTCTAGATAATAGAGGGAGTCGATTCTGTGTTGCCCAGCATATAGTTAAGCTTGCTGTGGAAGGTTTGTTGAATCTGAATCTGAAATAAGTGAGATTCAGACTTTATTTAGATATGGAGAATGGAAGACATTTTTATAATGGAAGATGCAACTCATTGAAGATCAGGAAAATACATTTTTGATGACCAAGTCAAAAGAGCTAAATCAGAGCTTTGTAGACAGGGAAACTGGTTTTCCACTTCAACTAACAATTTAAAATAGTTTAAAAATAGTTTTCTGTTGGGTTCTGAACAATTCCGGCTGATTTCCCATGGTAATGCTCCCCTCCCTGGTTGATCTTTGCTGTAGTCCATTAAAGAGTATAGGATAAGCTCAATGGAGATGGGAGAAAGGGACAAAAAATACCTGAAGACTGAATATTTTATAAAGCATCTTGCCTTGGTATATTATGATAGATCATATTTGAATCCATATTTCGTTTAATTCTGAATGTGGTTTACCTGAGGAAGGTTAGAAGAAGCATTTTCCAAATCAGCAGGAAGAACCTTGCTCAGCAATGCCCTGAAGGCCTCCCACTCTGCTGGTTGGTTTTGACCTGTGAGTAATGTGGAATGCTTGAAGTGCTGGTACACAGTGGAGAGTGAGTTCTGGGTGCTCATGGATGGCATTAGAAATAGGGGATGGGGCTAGTCTGGTAGGTTGTGTGGGAGTGGACTGTCCTCCCCTAGTTATATCCTTAGGCATTTGTAAATGGATGTGGGATTCCCAGGTTGATCCTTGTGTGATGCATCTGCCTTTGCACCAGGCAGGAACCTCAGCTCTGACCTCCATGCCCAAGAACTTTAGCTTTGACCTCTGCTAGCCACTCTCACATGCGTAGGTTCTTATGAGTGGGGGAACCATTCATGAGAAAAAGCAGTTCAGAGTGCTTGGCCTGATGATGGTGGGTCTGTTGCTTTAACCTCATAGACTAGGAATGGCTTGTATGTGACCATTGGGATTTTCGGGGTCTGTTTGAAATGAAACACTGCATTTTTGTGAGCCCCAAGGCAGCTGAATTTGCCTTATTGCTATCTTTCATGAGTTTATATCCAGAGGTCCTAACTGTAAAGGTCAGCCAGAGAAGCAGGGTAGTGTGCTGGGAAAATGTCCAGCAATGTCTGACTCTTTGGTTAAGGGAGGGAGTCCTGACCCAGAAACATCCCCTGGGCAGGGAGGGGAATTTGTGTTGTCGGTTCAAGTTATGTGAAGCAGTGTCTGGGTTTTCCCCAAGGCTAAAGTATCTCCCGGCATCGCTCTGGCATCGCTCTGGCTTCGGACTTTATCACTTGGCTAATTCAGGTTGGATTAAATGACAAAGAAGCTGACTTTGTCTTCATGGGTGGTAAAAATGAGTGCTTATACACACGCATGCATGCTATAAGATACATACGTATGTATCTGTGAATTTCTATTTTTATCAAAGTTAAATTTGTACATAGTTTAAAGTGAAATTACTCATGCAACGTTCTCACTAGTTCAACAGATTACATCTCTCCATCTAAGTGTACCAAGAAGGAACAATCCATGCCAATAAACTCTTCAGTTTGGGTTAACCCTGGGAGGAAAAAGAGACCAGAAAGAAAACCAGACTGAGTCAGAGGTTTGAGTGAAACTTCAAACCTTTTATTTATTTACCAACCTGACCCTCAGTGCCTGATTTTTCACTTTGGGGACCTTAACACCTGCTCCATCCACCTCACAGGCTTGCTGTGTTATCAAGTGCCCTAATAATGAACATGAATATATAAATAAAACAAGACATAGGAAGCATTACATGATCTATAAGGACTCCACGGAGATGCAAAGGCTGCTCAAAGGAAAAATAAGAGAATGCCAGGGTTCCTGGGGGAAAATCACTGGTGATTTTCCAGTTTCTGGTGATTGCCCCTGGGGATCTGGTGGAAGCAGAAAGGGGGAGGAATCAGGGTGGCATCTGATTCTCCCATTTGAGGGTACGGAAAGCCACACTTTTCCCTTGAGAGCCTTGGAGAGCAGTGTAGGGCTGGGACATCTGACCAGAACATCAACCAGTTAAGGTTCCCCATCTCCTGGTTGGACAGCTTTGATTTATAAGGCATATGCAACATGGAGGTCACATGATTTTTTTTTTTTTTTTTAATAGAGAGAATCAAAACATAGTCTTTTAAATTTGACTCAAATGTGAGCTACGTATAGAAGAATAGTGGAGAATAAAACCGAAATACAGAGAGGCCCATAAAGAATACAGATGGGACCCTTGAGTACAAGTGTCAAAAACCTAACTCATACTGCTTAAATAGAACTGATAAGCAGATAAGGAAACAGGGAATCTGTTGGTGTAAACAGACCCACGTGCCTTTATGTGCAGTTCTGAAAGCAGAAGCTGAACCTTTTTGCAACCAAACCTTATCTGATCTGTACTTTCTTTGTGGCAAAAACCTATCCTGACCTAAACTGACATTAATTAGGGCATTAATTTGTTTGGTTGAAGAAATCTGTTACTGAGTTTGATTATGAGGATGTTATCCTTGATCCAGATAGAGGTCTGTATAATACACTCCAGCATGTGCCCCATTGTACTTTTCTTATCTGAAGAATTACGAATTTCCGAAACACATCTAGATTCAAGAGTTTCAGGAAAGCGATTGTAGGTCTGCCCAGGTGAAAAGCCAGAGGTAGTGCTAATGTCAGTTATTTATCTGTTTCCTGTGTTAGCTTCATTTTCAGTCAGGCCCTTTCCACAGGCAGTAAAGCTCTTCTGATTCTTAGTACCTCTCTTACCCAGTATTGAAATTAACCCCTGAAAGAGATTCCAATTCTTCCTGCTTGGGTCATATCTCCACTTGCAGGCCAATCACTTTTTTCCAGGGGTGGTGGTGTTTTGGTGAGTCAGCTTGGGTCACATGTCCAGCCTTGAAGTGAGGGGGATGTTGACCTTGGATGGGCAACCCACCAAATGGGGAGAGACAGTTCCCTAAAAGAAAAGAGGATGCTACTACTAGAATAAGGGAAAGGAGATATAGGACAAGAAAAAAAAAATCTACTGCAAATCAGATTATATAAGGCCTTAAATGACTAGGCTATGGAGTTTCAACATTATCAAGGAAGATAAAGAATTATATTGAAGGTCTCTGAGAAGGAGGCAACAACCTATTGATTCAACACACATGAGAGTCCACCGTGTAATCCATAAGACAGTCTCTGCTCCCAAGGACCTAGGACATTTTTTATTTTTTAATAAATTTATTTATTTATTTATTTTTGGCTGAGTTGGGTCTTTGTTGCTGGGCACGGGCTTTCTCTAGTTGCAGCAAGTGGGAGCAACTCTTTGTTGTGGTGTGCGGGCTTCTCATTGAGGTGGCTTCTCTTGTTGCGGAGCACAGGCTCTAGGCACGTGGGCTTCAGTAGTTGAGGCTCATGGGCTCTAGGGTGCAGGCTCAGTAGTTGTGGCGTGCGGGCTCAGTAGTTGTGGCTCATGGGCTCTAGAGCACAGGCTCAGTAGTTGTGGCGCACGGGCTTAGTTGCTCTGCGGCATGTGGGATCTTCCCGGACCAGGGCTCGAACCCATGTCCCCTGCATTGGCAGGCGGATTCTTAACTGCTGCGCCACCAGGGAAGCCCATGGACCTAGGACATTTTTATCCATAACTACTGTTAAGCAAGACAAGTACCAATGGAGCCACAGGTAGTGCGGTATGGTTCAGTCCTGCCTGGGAGGAGTTCTCTGGTAGCCTTGTGCGTAATGACCTGGAAGAGGCAGAGATCCCATTGTGTTGGGAAAAGTTATTGTTAACAAACACAAAACCTGTGACAATGGAAAGAGAATAGATTGAGAAGCTCTTATACAGGTGGATTCAACATGGCTTGGTAACCAAATGCAAGTGGAGGTTGAGGAGAAGGGAGAAGGTGAAGAGAGCAAAGTTTATAGCCTGGGGACCCGGAGAATGGGGACTTGTCTGTAGAATGAGGGCAGTCTGCTGGGAACAACATGGTAGGATCAGCCTTAGTGTTGTTGGCAGGTAGAGAGTCATGCAGATGCAAATGTCCAGTAGGAAGAAGAGAATTTAGGGCAGGAAGGAAGTGAAGACTGGCACTCACCACCTCAATATAAGTGAAACTGTGGAAGGGCATAGGATGCTAAGATGTGAAGCACAAAGAGAGAGGAGGGCTGGGAATACAACCTGAAGGAATGCCTCCATGGAGAAGGCAAGGGATAAAGGGAGTAGATGAAGGAGGCGGGGAGGCCCTGAAGACACAGAGTCAGAGAGCCACAGAGGGTCGCACTACAGAGAAGTGCTGTAGAGAGAATCTAGGAGGTGAGAACTGAAACATGGCTTTAAGAATTGGGGACAAGGAGGTTACCCGTGCTCTTAGCACCAATGCTTGATTGAACAGTGAAGGGGAGTTTCATTGCACATCTGCCTGCCCACCTACATTATCTCCCTTCATCTCATCAGTGTCCTGGAGTATTTAGGATCATAGGTCTAGAACCAAAAGGGTTTGAATCCTAATACTGCCACTTCCTAGCCGGGGTGACCTAGGCAAGCATCTTAAGCTCTCTGTGCCTAAGTTTCTTTATGTGTGAAAAAGATCTAATAGTATTTCCCTCATAGGGTTGTTGTGAGGATTAGTTGAAAGTAGTTAGAATGGTGCCTGGCACATACTGCATACTAAATAAATGTCAGTTATTATGTCTTGTTTTTTTTTTCGACCAAGTTATGCTCAGTTTCTATATACTGTTTTCACTTAACATTGTATTATGAGCCTTTTCCAATGTTACTAAATAATTTTAGGCAAATTTTAATGGCTGCATAATCGAAGGTGCCATACTATCTTGTAATTAGTGTGACCATAATCATATTTTGCCAGGGACAGCACTGGTTTATGCCTACGGTAAATCAGTTCACCTCCATTAAGTATTTTCTATATCCCTTTCACTTTCAGACATGTCTGAGTTTGGCAGAGAAATGATATGGTCACCCTGATTGAATGTGTATTTGTGCGTGTGTTTGTGTGTGAGTGTGTAATTGCATATCTGTTCTTCCACTAGCTGGGAAAGCAGGGCTGTGCCTCATTCCTATTTGTGTCCCCAGCACCTAGCACAGTGGCTGGCATAGGAGAAGCACAGTGAGAACTTGGGACAGGAAGCACGAAGGGTGCACGTAGAGAGGAATAGGTTTGGAAAGGAAGAGGGACATTGGTGCCTTGAGCCTAAAGAAGAATGAAGGTGAATGGAGATTTAGGGAGTTCACATTGGGGAGGGAAGGAAGTGAGCATGTGTGGACAACGGTCTGGATCTCACTATTGGTTCTGAGGTGAAGGTCACCTGCAGAGAGAGGGGGAACTGGGTGAAATTGGTGGCCTGGTGCTCCAGTGCTCCTACCAGAAAATTCTGATAGGAATTAATGGTCAATGCCTAATGAGAAGAGTTGCCAAACAGCAATGGCAATAGCTGCTTGTACATAGTTATTGCTCAGTAAGTAGTGGTTAAGTGAATGAGAAAATGAACCAATCTATATTGTTTTGTGCTTTTGTCACTAATGCTCAGGAACCTTAGATTAGATAAAGACAAAACAGGGAGTTAGAATGTATCAGAGTGAGATAGAAGGGAACAAGAGACTGTGGGAAGCTGGGGGTGATGGAGATGAATGGTTCTCGAACACAAAGGGATACTGTCTTTGAAATGATAGACCACAGTGTCCTGGCTTTGAGAAAGATGGTAGGGCTAAAATAGGACTGGGGAGCCAAAGGAATAAGGCAGGTATAAAGGTTCAAAATAAAAATGGAAAGCCAGTTTGATAAGAGTGGTAGAAGTGGAAAGATGGGAGCCATCCCAGAGGGTAATTTTCTTTGTAAGCTCTAGGTTAGAGCTATTCTGCATGATGATAAGGTCCAAGGTGGGCTGACCAGATAGAGAACAGGTGAAGGCCAGGGGACTGGATGGGATCAAGAAACTGTGAGGCTGTGATATTGGCAGGGTTATCAGTTTGGATAAGATAAGGATTACAAGTATTTTGTGCTGGTATACCCACTAGGCAGATAAATATGAAGTCTGCCCCATACTTCAATTCTCCTTGGATAAATTTAGGTATTATCTCTACTTTACATATCTGTGCACTATTATTTGCACTGCAGGTCCTGTATCAACTTAAGGGATAAAGATAGATTCATGGGGGATTGCTTTCCAAATGAGCCTTCCCATATTTGATTTAAAAACTGAAGATTGCATTCAGCACTGAATATAGAGGGAAGAGTGTAAACAGAGAATGTGAAGCCAGAAATAATATTTAAGGATGATTTAAAAATGGTATATATGATGTCACATTTTATGTTTGCGTCTATCTTAAGTTGTCATGTAGCCTATTTTCCATTATAATAAATAATTATACCTATAATTTATTCACGTCATTTATTCTGCCCTTCACATATATTTTTTTATAGTATAATGAAGCTGTGTTCTGAACATGTCTTTTATGTATTCTTAGTCTAACTTTACTGCCTTGTAAGAATATGGATATATTTTTAAATGTGTTTTTTAAATTATTTATAAATTGCTCTCTGAATAATATATCATATTTTTCGGTTGCTGTCTACAATACTAGATTAATCTTGTTTGCATTTATATGTGAATCTGATTGTTAGGTTAGGATTAGCATCACAAAAGAAGCATGAAGTTTCTAGTTGAATCTTCTGTGCATTATCTAAGGGGTTAATTCTGTCCTGGGAAAATTACATTGTGGATACCCTGCCAGCATTGAAACTGGTTAAGATTTATTAAAAGCAAGTCCTTCCCTGCTGCCTTTCCCAGTGTGTGTGTGTGTGTGTGTGTGTGTGTGTGTGTACACACACACACATATATATATCATATATATTTGTACTAAGTACTTAGGGCTGATATTTTTGTAATAAGTACTTAAGGTCTGGTATTTTTCTACTCTGAGAAGCTCTTACAGCTGTAAAAATATACCAGTTCTCTCCATATCGATGTTCCCAGGCTTGTACCTTGTTTTCACTAGTTGAAGTTTCTCAACCATAATAAAACTGGGCAGTGCTCATGAGTTTGAATGCAGTGCAGGGAGGGAAGACAATTTCAGAGCCTTTAATCTTGTAAGCATGTATCCGTAACTACAAGTTTAGAAGTTTACTGCTTACTCATCCTGGGCCTATTCTAGTTGCATTTAACTAATTTTTTTTTTTTTTCTTTTCTGTGTGTGTGTGGGACCCATTCATCAATTTCAGAGTTTTTCAAGAGAAAACTAAATTGTAGGCCACTTAAGATTTATGACAGCCTAGCTTCCAGCAAAACCTTTTTTCTTTATTTTTTTTAACCTTGGGGCATCTTTCCATTTGGTTAGTGCTCATGAGCCAATTTACCAAATGCTGCATTCTTTGACTCATCATAGGATGATGTCATTGCTTCTGGGCTAGTTGGGCAATGCTGAGAACCAGTAAACAAAACTCAAGGCTGGAAACAGGTGACTTGAATTCTCCTCTAGGTCCTGCCCTGCCACTAATTTGCCACATACTTATGAACTGGTGATAGTTTTCTGTCTTAAAGGATTAGTTTTACTCATTGTTTTATTTTAAAAATAGTTATTGAAGGACACCATCAAGAAAGTCAAAAGACAACCCACAGAATGGGAGAAAATATTTGCAAATCACATGTGATGAGAGGCTTGTATCCAGAATATGTAAAGAACACCTACACTCAATAATAAAAAGACAAATAACCCAATTAAAAATGGGCACAAAGGATCTGAATAGACATGTCTCCAAAGAAGATATACAGATGGCCAATAAGCACATGAAAAGTTGCTCAACGTCATTAGTCATTAGGGAAATGCAAATCAAAACCACAATGAGATACTAATTCACATCATATTCATTTAGATTGCTATAATCAGAAAGACAGATAATCACAAGTGTAGACAAGAATGTGGAGAAATTGGAACCCTCATACACTATCAGTGGAAATGCAAAGTGGTGCAACCACTGTTGGAAAACAGTCTGGCAGTTCCTCAAAACATTAAACAAACATAGAGTTACCACACGACCCAGCAGCTCCACACCTAAGTATACAGTCAAGGGAAATGAAACATTTGTTCACACAAAAACTTGCAGACAAAAGTTGGTGGCAGCATTATTCATAGGAGCCAGAAAATGGAAACAACCCAAATGTGTATCAACTGATGAATGGATGAACAAAATATAGTGTATCCTTACGATGAAATATTGTTCTGCAATAAAAATGAATGAAGTACTGATACAGGCTACAACATGGATGAACCTTGAAAACACTTCACTGGCTGAGTGAAAGGAACCAGTCACAAAAGGTCATGCATGTATGATTCTGTTTATATGAAATGTCCAGAGTAGACAAATCTACAGAGACAGAAAGTAGATTAGTGGTTGCCTAGGGCTGAAAGGATTGGGGGGTGGGGAGATGGGGAGACTACTCATGGGTATGGGGTTTCTTTCAGGGGTGATGAAAATGTTCTAAAGTTGGTTGTGATTTTTGCACAACTGTGTAACTATACTAAAAACATTTGAATAGTATACTTTAAATAAATATATGGTATGTGAACTTTATCTCAATGAAGCTGCTAAAAAATAGTTCTCGAGTACCTGTTGTTTGTCAGCCATTCTGTTAGACCCAGTCCTACTGTATCTGTCTTTAATAAGGTATCTGCTCACATGGAGCTTATAGTGAGAGGAGCCAACCTATGAGGCAGTCATGAAGTGAATAAAATAATTTCAAATTATGATAAGTTGCTATTGGAAAGCAAAATACATTAGTAGAGTATAAAGTGCCTGAGGGTGGGAGGACTCCTTCAGATAGGCTGGTTAGGGAAGCTCATTGAGGAGGGAACACTTGAGCAGAGATCTGAATAAGAAGGAGCCGACCACATGGAGGTCTGGGGTGGGGTGAGTTCCCTGCAGAGGAGACAGCTGGTGCAAAGGCCCCAGGGGAACAGAAACCGGCGGGTGTAAATGAAGTCTAGTCAACAGGGAAGAAGTGGTTGAGCTTGAGATTGAAGAGGGTGATCTTAAAGCTTAATTTTGGTGATGCCATTTACCTGTTCAGAAGTCACCAGTAGCCCCCATTTGCCTCCTGTGTTTAAACAAACAGATTTCTTCTCTGGGCTTTTACAGGCCTCTATCTACTAGTCCTGAAATACTTTTTCCATCAACTTTCTTGCTCCGTCCCTTAACAAAGCCAAACTGGACTTCCCATTGTTCCCCAGATACTATACTCAATCCTTTCCTGTTTCTGTGCCAGTCTTTCCACCTGGAATATTCATCTGACCCCTTGCCCTTCTGGAAATTCTCTTCTTAAAGGCACATCTCAAATGTCACCTCCACTATACCTCACTCTGGAAATACAGGTAAAATACAGGTACAATCACTCTGATTTTTCAGTGCTTTGACTCCAATAGTACTTTGCCCGAAATCTCCCCAGGGAATTTAGTAAATTTTTTTCTTCTTTTTTTCTCCTTGTAAGGGGTGTAATTATTATTCCACAGCATGTAGCATGGTGTTTGGCTGTGTAAAGGTAATCACTGAATATTGGTCAAATCCTAAAGTATATTATAGTCCTGCAGTGTATATAAAATGAGAAACAAATCTGAACATTGGAGAAAAATTACAAAAAATTCTACTACCCAGTCAATAAGGAAGGCTAACAGTGCATAGTATATTCTATAGGGGAGTGTGGTAAAAAGGAGTGATCGAGGATTGATGAGTCATGTGTGTATGGATTCTAAAGTCTAGGGCTTCCTGGGAAATAGCCTAATCCTTATCTTTGAACGTTTCAGATCTTGGCATCGTCAGCAGGGTCATTCTTTCTGGCTTTGACTTCATGAGAATTCTTAGTGGGAGAGTCAGAGTACACAGTGTGACATCGTCCACCCCAAGAGCCAAGTCCCAGATCATCCTAGGACTGCGATGGCTTCTCCAGGGATCCCAGGGAACCCTGGGGGCTCTGCTGGCTATGCTCATCTCCCTGGGGGTGACAGTGCAAGTCTTGTATCTACTGGAGCAGTGGGAAGAACAGCACAGAGGGGCCCCCCAGTGATGGAACTGGTCAGTAGTAAGAGAAGGTTTCGGATCACAGGCTAATTTTACTGTCTGTGTGGAATGCACGGGAGTAGCAAAAATAAGCAGATTTGGTGCACACGACAGGTCCTAAAGCTCTGTATAATATAAGCCATAGAATCTTGTGATGGCCCATGGCTGACCTACCTGGATCGACCATGGAAGGGCTTACCTGGATTGGCCAATTTGAAGGGCCAAAGTGCTGAAGTTAAATCTGCATGAGAGGAGGAATTACAGGCTCCAGGACAAACAGACATAAATTTAGCCCTGCAGTTTAGTCCTTAAGGAGTGGCTTCAAAGATATCCTTGGAGATAGGAAATAAACTCAGAACAAATAGAGGAACTATCCATTGGGAGTTAACTCCACTTAATTATGAAAGGAATGCCCTCTTGGTTGGGTGACATGGCCAGAAGCTAGTCTCTCAATCGAGATGGGTCTCCCCGTCTGACCTCGTCACTTTGATCAGTTCTAAGCCTCAAATGACCAGTCCTTTCAGGCTCAGGCAGATAGAGGGAAAGGTGAGTTATATTTTCTGGGTCAGATGAAAGGGAGATGGGAAAGCTGAGTATTCCCCTGCTGTATACGATTCTAGAGTAGAGCTATTCTCTTCTCTCCATTGAGGTGGGTCTACTGTAGCTAAGCCCTTTGTTACTTCTTGTTTGGACTATTGCGCCAGTCCTATCCTGTCCCACTGTCTTTCCCTTCAAAACATGCCACGTAAGGCAGTTTAATCTCTTCAGAACCCACTGTGGTCAAAGAGACTTCTTCCTCTTCCTCCTCTTCTCCTCCCCCCTCTTCCCACTTGCCCCTCCCCTCCCCCTTCTTGCCCCTCCCCTCCCCCCTCCTTCCCCCCCCCCCCACCCCGTCTATTCTGAATATCATTCAGCCTAAACATTTTGCCATTCTTTGCACGTGCACTGCCGTGCCCTACTTTTCTGCCCCTGCTCGTGTTGCTCCCACTGCCTGGACATCCTCCTGTCTAGTTCTCACTCATTCGGCAAAGCCCTTCTCAGACGTCATTTCCTCAAATGAAATTGCCTGTGGCTAAAACCTCTTTTGTTTAAACTCTGGTACTTTATGGTACCTGGAAGAGTGTGCTCTGCCATTCAGATGCTCTCGGAAAAATATTCTGAAATGGATAAATGGCTGTGAATACATGGAGGCCGGGAGGGAATAGAGACGGCAGCGTCGTTAATACCGTCCCCTGAATATTTTCAGTTCTTCTCCTCGCCATGTGATAGGATTGTATTTCCCTATTTGGGGTGTAAGTTGGTGTATTTCCTATTTGGTCATGTAACTTCTGTTGGCCAATGAAATGTGAGCAGAAGTGACACACGTCCCCTCCTTAACAGTCAGTGCATGATTTACTGAGCTCCCCATCTGCCCTACTTTGATCTGCCAAGCTCCAGGTGGTGGGTGCTCCATTGGCCCGGGTCCTCGCGGGCCATGATGAACGGCGCTCCCAGCCAATGCACAATGGATGTGTAACATGAGCTAGAAACAAGCTTTTCTTGTTTTCAGTCACTGAGATTCATGGGTTCATTTGTTCCTACTGTGGAACCTTGCCTGTTCCCACTAATACAAAAGTTCAAGAGCTTTCTCCTTAGCCTTGCACACAGTATAGATGGAGATTGGTAATGGAAGAGGGAGAAAGATTATGTGATACTCTAGATAAGAATCCTGTGACTTAATGGGAAGACCTCATGGATCTCCAGTATACATTTTGCGCATTATGCAAGTGATAATTACATGTGTTTAAAAAAATCAGAAGCCAGATATTAGGTATTTACAAATGTGTGTATGGGATTCTGTTGCTTAGAGATTTGCACTTCCTGAAAGAAACCCTGAAGATCCCAGAGCTTAATTGCTCTGAGTTGCTTCTCTCCAGCCTCGCCAGCTCTCCGGAGGAGACTTGTTCCATGAGTTTAGATATAGCTGTCCATGACTGGTAAGACTAGAGAAAATTGAGAGTTTGTTTCCTTTTCCAAGAAGACAGAAACTTAGTGTATTACAGTTTGTCTTTTATTTTTTCCCATCAAATGAAAATAACATGTTAGCTTTGTACCTCAGTTAATTGTTTAATATTGAACTTGCTTTTTGCTTGCCAATTGCACTTGTTTGTGCCATTGCTAAGGACCACACTGTACTCTCAGATTATGACACCCACTGCTGCAGAATACACTTAAATTTGCCGCCGCATTCCACAGACCATTGTGCCTTAGTTGTTAGTGAACTGACTTCCCAAACATGTGGGTATCTGTGTGCTTATTGATTTATGTGAGGTGGACACAGTGGGGAACATCTGAGATTTAAAATGTTATGGCCTGAATTTCCAACTCTTGACATGAATCCAAAGCAGCAGATTTTTCTTCTTTGGCAAGACAGAATTGAAGCAACATGCAGTGATTTGGTTCGCCGATTTGCGAGCTGTTAAAAATCGGAATAATTTAAAATGAGGAGTGTAAGTGCTGCATAATGTGAAAACTATTCTAAAGGTCACATGGCTATGCAGCCTTAGACAAGTTAAGCACCGTGAAACTAGAATTATTTTGAATAAATTTGAAACACTGCATGTGAATGAACATGTGGATTTTTTTTTTTTTTTTTGCTAGAATATTCTGTTACCAAAGTAGTTGAAATCTTCTTTAGTTCACCCTGAATCTGAAGAGACAAGGTTCCAATGAACCTAGGAGGTCCTGCTCCTACCTTTTAGTCTCTCAGTGATGGAGGCCATTTCTGGCCTTTATTTCTTTCACTTGTGGGTTTTTTTGTGTTTTTTTTCCTTTGCTATCATCATTCTGTCCTTCAACATTCACTGCAAATGTTTTAGACTATCTCCCCTATGCTAAGTACACTACTAAACGCTGGAGATGCAGTGGGGCACAAAAATCTCTACCTTCTTGGAACTTACAAGGGCCCCAGCTTGCTTCAAAACATAACACCCGAAACCCAGTGGCTTAAAATGACAATCGTTATTGCTGTGAGGCTGTGAGTTGAATGTTAGGTTCTTCAGGCAACTGGTGGGTCACCTAGGGCCTGGCTGGTCTGGGATGGCTTCACTCATGTTCTTGTGGTTTCTGCTGGCTGCTGGCTTAGATTATGGGGGTAACTGGTCATGGGTCTCCCATCCTCCAGCAGCCTGGTTTGTGCTTCTTCCCTTAGCGACAAGAAGGCATCCCAGCAACCAGAGAGAGAAATTCTCACGTGCAAGCTCTTTTCAAATTTTTGCTCGTGTCCCATATCCTAACATCCCATAAGTCAAAGCAAGTCACATTACCAAGCCCAGCTTCAAGAAGCAGAGACATCTCTTCCTCCACAGAAGGAGATGCCAAGAATTTTGGCCATATTTTGCAGTCTATCACAGGGAGACTGTTAATAAACAATTGAATAGAAAACAAAAAAGTATGTCCACTGGTGGTAAGTCCTGTGCACAGGAAGCAGGGAAGGGGGGATGTCTGGAAAATTTTTTTCAGTTGTAAACAGGATGGTGAGGGAAGTTTTCATGGAGGAGGCGACATGAGAAAAGATCTGAAGAAGGTGAGGTAAAGAAATGAGCCTTCCAGATATCTGGAGGAGGCACATTCTAGTAGAGGAAGAAGCCAGTGTAAAGGCCCTGAACAGGAGAGAGCCTGATAGATTGAAGGATTGGTAAGAAGATGCTGAGCGAGCAAGTCAGGTAGCAGAGAGGTAATAGGGGTGGGTGGGAGAGGTGGGGGAGACTCAGTAGGTCAGTGCTTGTCACAGTTTTTTTAATTGAAGTATACTTGATTTACAATGTTTCAGGTGTACAGCAAAGTGATTCAGTTATACATATGTGTATTCTTTTTCGGATTCTTTTCCATTATCAGTTATTACAAGGTGTTGAATATAATCCTCCGTGCTATACACGGAGTGTATACAGTAGGACCTTGTTGTGTATCTGTTTTATAGCTTCTCACATTTTAATGTGCATAAAGTCACTTGGGGATCCTGTTTAAATGTAGATGCTGATTTAGTTGATCGATGGGGCCTGAGGTTCTGTAGTTTTGACAAGCTCTCGGGCGATACTATTATTGCTGCTGGCCCTGGGACCACACTTTAGTGCAAGTCTGTGTAGCCTGTGCATAGTAAGGACTGGATTTTCTCTGAGGGAAGAGGAAGGCCATTAGACAGTTTTGAGCAGAGATGTGACCTGTTCCCTACTATGTGATAAGAGACGTTAATTGTTTAGAATGTTAACATCCATAAAGTGCACCGGGTGGAAATGTTGTGCAGTCTCAGGTGGAGAGGAACATCGTCTCAATTTAGCCTGCTGTGGCTTTAATCATCTGAATGTCCTTTCCTCTACAGGGCCATTTTCTTCTCCTCTGTTGGTGAACATGAGAGAGACCTATCTCTGGACACCCCCTACCCGACCCCGCTCCCATACCAGATTCGTTCTAGGAGGAACTGGCTCTGTTTTATTGCAGTCACTCAGGTCCTGATTACTGGAGCTGTGCTTACTCAGCCTTTTCTATCCCCCAGCCTCAGTGACCCTGACTCAGTGGCCGTCAATCCCTGGCTCACATTCCAGTCACCCGGGAGCCTTTAAAGGTATCTTCAGTGATTCTGATTAATTGACCTTGTGTGGGGTCTGCGCATCCGTTGTCTTAAATATGCAGCCAGAGTTGACAGCATCCACTGTGCTCAGTTCTTCCTCAACACCTGATAGGCTGGCTGTTTCCCCAGAACTCAGAGCCTCTCTCTCCCCAAGGAAGCCGCTCTCCCTCCACTCTGGTCTCAGCCTTCTCTCTTTTCATTAACATCAAAACACAGGAATCATTAGCTCATTTTCAACTCTATTGCGCTTTGATGATTCCAGCCTCAGTACACAGATTTTGCTAAATTACAGTCTATTTTCTTTTGGACTGGGGGCTGGTCTTTGGATAGCTACACATATATAAGTATTTGTTGATGTTGAATGTCACAGATTTGTGCTTTTTTATGTAATTTCTATTTAAAGGCCCTGGCCACATAATAAATCTTTAAATGAGCTCCAAGATCTTACTCAGGGGATGGAATACCGGAAGCATGGGCTGAAGATCATTTGGCTCCAGGTTTCATGTTGAAATATCTTCCAATTTGCTTATAGATGTAGTTTCGTACCCCGGCCATATTGAAATACAATGTCTGTTTACTTTCATCTCATTTCTCATTACTACATTTCACTAGTTATAGTAAGTACACTAGGAATGAATATACATTGTGCATTCTGAAACTCTGGTGGACAGCATAGTTATATTTTTGTATTACACATAAACATTTAAATAAATATGCTACATACTTAAGCATTTCTTTATTTTACAATCCACCAGGCAGCTCAAAATATAGAAATGGGCTGGGGTCTTTCTCAACCTTTGAGAGGTCTTTCTGAAACCCTATGTAACTCCTTAGGAAATTGCTTTTTTTTCCCTTTTAATCCAGTCTGTATGTATATAGGTCTTATTTGAAGGTCTTATTTGTTCTTTAATGCCGTTTTGTTTTCTAATCAGAGTAGGAAATAAAGAAAAATGAAAGGCAGTGCAAAATATTATCTGTAACTTGTATCACAAATTCGCTGTATCATCATGTACCTGGAATGACTTGTCTATGCATCATTAACTTGTAACAGATTTAAACTAATTATTAACTCAACCAGATGGATTTACTCGAGTGTTATCATAAAGGGCTTTGTGATGGGAGAGTATGATCAAGTTCCATAAAATTTATTGCTTAAATCTTGCTGGATCCAGCATTCCATTAAGGCACTGCCTTGTACGTTATCACATCAGATTTGGTTATTCCTTATTGTTGGAAAGAGAGGGTGTGTATGTGTGTGTTTTAATTAATGGTAATTTGTTTGTTTTGAAAGACAAATGCCACTTCCAACAATCTATGGCTTTGGAGGAGTCCTATAATATTGTCTTCTAAAATGTAAATGGCCCCGTTAGGTAGTGAGACCTGTTGGGTTTCAGGTTTGCTAGCAATTGTACCACCTAGCCCCTCATTATAAAGATGAAGAATCTGAGGCCTCAAAAGAAGAGGTATGGCTAGAGCAATGAACGGGCATTTAGCAGACCTGAGTTCTAGTACCTTCAAGCTCTGATTTTAAAGGTGACTCCTGAGAATTGTCTTACTAATAATATAGAGAAGCTTTTCTAGTCATCTTGATCCTTTATAGGAAGAACATATATATCTTTAGTAAGTATTGCTAATAATTTTTGTATTTATCAGGGCCTGTGTCTCTTTAGGAGATATATGAGTGGGGAAAATTTATCAAAGGTGTTTGCATATTTAGGTATGTGGTGTACGAAAAAAATCTCGATTTTGGAGGCAATATTATTTTCCCTACTTCTGTGAAAATCTCATTTTTATACCCTTTTCATTAAACTACCTTGAAATGAAATGTTAGATGTTTTTTCCTGGTTTTGGTACATCAAAAGGTCATTTTTATTGTGGTGGCTGTTTAGTAACGAGGTAAATGATTGATCTAACGACTAAAGCATGAATACCTTGGTTGGTCTCTTGAACCAGAGAGCTGTTTCCTGGGGAAGGTCACAAGGCTTGTTTTGGGAAAGGTGGGTGTAGTGGTCACTTTTGCAAATAGGAATATGACCATATTATAATGGGGGTGCCTTTATCCATGACTGTAACCTAAACTCAGCTTTCCTTGGTGGGTTTATTAAACTGTGTGATGAGGCATAGGAAGTTAGGCAGTAACTAAAGTAACAGTATAGAGACATTTCAGAATATCTACTGCAGTCACTGTAAGAATTCAAATTAATATGATACATTTGAAATGGGAGTAAATGCTTGTAACTGCCCAAACCATTCTCCGCCCTGGGTCTTTATCACTTTAGTTTATTGGGGCTTTAAACCTATTTCACAATTTAGCTACAGAATGTCACCATATTTGAGCTAAGAGGGAGGAAAACTTGTGAAGCCTTTTTTTCTACTAAATTGCCTGCCTCTATTTGAGTGATACAAATGTAGCAGTCAGGCAATATCCAGTGTTTGGAGTATCAAAATAATTCATGGATTAATTTTTAGTCCTGTGGACACCTCAGATAGAAGATTAATATATATTAAATTCACTTACTTTTTCTTCATTTATCCAGATATGAGGTATTTGTCCAGATAAGTATATGTCTTCAGTTACTGCAAAATACTGTAAACATTGCAATGATTCTTTTGGTAAAACACTGTATTTGGTTTATCTTTTATGTCAACAGTAAGTACTTAGGAATGATAGAAGAGAAATACTTATAACTCAGTCTACCTCCTGAGTACATTTTCTTAAACATCACTTCTAACTTTCTATTTTATGGATACAGACATTTACTTGGTAGGCATAATGGTTATTTAAACTCTCTTTTTTGGGTTATTTGACATATATTTAAGATCAGGCAAGCTGCTGAGATAAAGGTCAATGGACTTTTTATGTTAAGAAAAAAAAATTTTAAACTTCAGACAAGCTCAGGAATTGCTGAGATAAAGGTATTAATCCTACAGTTAATCATGTTGGAGTTGAAACTTTAATAAGAGTTGAAAATATGACTCTAAGCACAAATTATGATTTTTTTAAAAGTCTATTTAGGATTTGTATCAAATAGTGAAACTAGCACTGAGCTTAGTGTCAGAAAAATCTTGTTTCTATTACTAGCTCATAGTATGAAGTTGGGTAAATTGCTGAATTTAGCTGGGCTTCAGTTTTATTATTTGGAAAATTAGGGTAATAATTCTTCACTTATTTCACAGTATTCATTCATTCATTTATTCATTCTATAAATGCTTATTGGGTAGCCACTCTGTGCCAGGCACTGTGGTGGGTGCAGCCAATATACCAATATTTTAAAACTTAGAAAATAAACAGCTTGATCAGATGGAGAGGAACTGGAGAAGGTCAGAGAAGCTTTTTTTCTGAGGAAGTGATATTTGAGTTAAGATCTAAAAGAGGAGAAGGAATTAGGCAATGGGAGATTGGAAAAAAAGGAATGCCAAGACAAATGGAACAGCAAGTGAAAAGGTCCTGAGGCTAGAAAGGAGGCCAGTGGGGTTGGATTGAGTGAAGGGGAGAGGTGTTAGAAGATGACAATAGAAAGGTAAATAGGAGCCAGATCTGGTAGCCCTTCTTGGGCCAAATTAACCATACTTTATTTTTTTATTTTTTATTTTTTTTATTTTTATTTTTTAAATTAATTTATTTATTTATGGCTGTGTTGGGTCTTCGTTTCTGTGCGAGGGCTTTCTCTAGTTGCGGCAAGCGGGGCCACTCTTCATCGCGGTGCGCGGGCCTCTCACTATCGCGGCCTCTCTTGTTGCGGAGCACAGGCTCCAGATGCGCAGGCTCAGTAGTTGTGGCTCACGGGCCCAGTTGCTCCGCGGCACGCGGGATCCTCCCAGACCAGGGTGCGAACCCGCATCCCCTGCATTGGCAGGCAGATTCTCAACCACTGCGCCACCAGGGAAGCCCCCATATTTTATTTTATTATAAAAATAACAGGAAGTAAATGGCCAGTTTTATAAAGGGGTATACCATTATCTTAATTACTCATAAAAAACAGTGTAAGGGAAAGCACTTTAAAGGTGGAAATATTGCTGTTACCTAGGATAAAACAAGACAAAAACATGTGGCCTGATGAGTTATTGATCCTGTTTACAAAATTGTAAAATTCTTAAAGTGGGCAATGGTGCTAAAACATGCAGATCATCCAAAACACTGGCATTAGTTTTACACGTGTTTTGGGCCAAGTGTATGCATGGAGGTGAGGGGCAACAGATCTACCTTGGTGGTGTTTTGCTTAAACTGATGTTCAGATGTTGTTGCCTGTGAGTATTCATCCACAGAAGAACTGAATGTCAGCTGGGAACTGGCATCAGATTAAATATCTGCCCCTAGATGATTGAAAGATTAGATAGTCCATTTGTGCAGAATTACGAATGTATAGCCCTTGGATATCATGGACAGATAGTATCAATAAAGCAGGACTCCAAGAGGAGACATTGATAATTTAATGCAAATAAAGCCTTGTTTTATAAATTGAGCATATCTGCTGGTATAATTATGATGATATTTGGGACTACTTTATTCATCTTCCCTGTGCTTGATGAACTCTCATTCAGATGGATGAAAATAACATTTTTCTACTAAGGCATCTGTTGAAATATCAAAACATTTTACTTGAAAAGAGGAAGAAAAACATGTTCTGATCTTTACGGCTTGAGGTATTTATTGAAAATTTAGAAATCATTATTCATCCTTTACATGGAAAGAAAAAGCTAAGAAGATACAGTCCACATAAAGTAGAATATGGCAGGACCCAATGGTTATTGGGAGACGACTTTTGATTTTTAATAGTTGCAATTATTAGTATGTACATCACCTGTGAAACTTTAGTTCTGAAACTTTACTCACTTGGTTATGGAATGAACTGATCTGTCACAGATAACTACACCTCTCTTAGTACTGTGAACATTATTAATGTTTTTAATTATCTCCTAGAATTGAGTTTGCATAAAATTCTACTTGAAGTCCAATTTCACTTTAAATACAGATTGGGCTCAGAGCGTTTTAAAAGGGTAAAGCCTGTAATTAAAACCCTTTGCAATCATTGTTGCTTTTGTTGTGGTCATCCATGTACAATGCTTGGTGTCAGTCTATTTATGTCTTGTAAAAATAAAATACAGTGTGTGTGTGTGTGAATAAAAAAAAAAAAAAAAAAGAAGAAAAAAAAAAAAAAAAAAAAAAAAAAAACCCTTTCTTACTATGTAGATTGTATGGGCATATGGCGGGGTAGGTTTGTACTTCATCTTGACCGCATGGGTGGAGATGGACGGCAATGTGCTTGCGTCCTTTTTTGGATGTTTTTTTTCATCAGCCATTCATGATGGCCACTTCCTCATCTGTTGAACTTAGAGTTTGCTGAGCAGGGAAATGACTGGATTCTGATTCACGTTGGGGTGGAGCACATGAATGTGCATCTGCTAAGCTCCTGATGAGATGGTGCCAGTACTGCTGGTCTGATGCCCGTAATCCTGGTGCCACGCTTCAAGAACTACCGACTTATATAGATTTTTACTTACTTTCAAGGCAGTTATATTAGGTGTAGAGTTAACAGCACTTAGGAAACTGAGCCATTTATGCTTTCTCATCTTTGTTTCAAAATTACCAGCCATATTTTCAGAGTTTACAGTAGCTTCAAATGACTCCATCATTTAGCATAATCAGTCATAGTTTGTTGTGACTAAGGTGGTCACGTTCCTGGAAAGCAGGTCTGTACTAAAAAATGTTGCAAGACTTCATTCCTTTGATAAAAGGAAAGCTTTACATATTGTGAATGGTTCTCAGGGTTGCTGTTTGCACTGTGTAATTCCAAATGTTGAAGTGGTTGCTGTGGATTTAGGGAAGCTCCTTAATCAAATAAAGCCAATTTGATAATATATTTTAATCCAAACAGCTTTTTAAACTTTTTGCTTTTCCATTTGCATCACCTTTCCAACTAACTCACTTTGATGACCGGGCTTTCCCCTATGGACATTTTTTTGGGATCAGGTTTATTTGAGGTATTATTTGCATACAGTAACATTCCCTGTATATTTCTGTAGGTTTTGATGAATGCATATAGTCATGTAAACACCTCCATAATAAAGATACAGAGCAATTCTGTCACCTCAGAAGAACTCCCTGGTGCTCCTTTGTAATCAGCCTCTTGCTTCACCCCCAATTCTTGGCAACTCCTAATGTATTTTCTGGTCTACTTGCCTCTTCCAGAATGTCATATTAGTGGAATATGCATTTATATATAACATTTTGAACCTGGTTTCTTTCCCTTGTTACAATGCATTTGAGATTCATCCCTAATTAATCAATCAATAATGTGTTCCTTTTAATTGATGAGTGGTATTCCATTGTATGGATTCACCGGGTTGTTTATTCATTCACCAGTTGTAGGCCAGTGGGTTGTTTCCAGTTTTTGGTGATTATGACTAAAGCCACTATAAACATTCATGTGCAAGTTTTTGTATGAACACAAGTTCTTATTTTTCTTGGAGAAAAGATTTAGGAGTGGGACTTCTGGGTCATATAGTAAATGAATGTTTAATTTTGTAAGAAACTGCCAAACTGTTTTCCAGGTATTCCCAACAACACTGTATGACCTTCCATTTACCTACATCCTCACCATCAGTTGGTGTTGCTGTTTTTTTGGTTTTTTAAAATTTGATCTATTCTAATAGTTGTGTATCTGTAATATCTTTACTACAAATGACCAATAGCTGCCTACAGTGGCAGCGCCTCAGGAGCTATAAAAGTAGGACCCAACCTCACATCTGCCTAGATGGAGAAATTCTCACCTGGCTGGATACCTCACCCACCTGTCATCTGCCATTGGCTACAGGTGCTGTTGCTTATCCCCTGCTCTGGGCCCTGTTTGTAAGTTCACCACCCTGCAAGTGTTAACCCTGCCAGTCCCCAGGAAGGACCAAGATAGGGACAAAGGAACAAGGCATCTCTGAACAGCCATTAGAAAAGACACGGAGCTTCTGCATCTAATAAGTTTTTTAACTGAGAGTGACAAGGCCATCAACTGTCTTGAGCACACATAGTTTCTATCACATGTTCTTTTTTTTTTTTTAACGTCCTTATTGGAGTATAATTGCTTTACAATGGCGTGTTAGTTTCTGCTTTATAACAAAGTGAATCAGCTATACATATACATACATCCCCATATCCCCTCCCTCTTGCGTCTCCCTCCCACCCTCCCTATCCCACCCCTCTAGGTGGTCACAAAGCACCGATCTGATCTCCCTGGGCTATGCGGCTGCTTCCCACTAGCTATCTATTTTACATTTGGTAGCTATCACATGTTCTTAATGCTCACACCTTCTACTCTCGGAATCTTCCTTTTTAAGAATAAAACGTGTCATTTAAAATTCTGTAGAGCTCAGAATAGCCTCTGTTTACCAGTATGATAAAATATTGGAAATTACTAATCTGGTTATACTAAATACATTTTTCTAAAAACTTTTTTTGGGGGAGAGATGGCTTTTGAAATAATTAAGGGGATGAATAAAAGAACAAAACATACCAGTTACATGAGTGCTAAAATGAAATTAATTAGATATTTTCTCATTTAAACATACTTTAATTAATTAGATAGGAATAATTGAATGGAGATTGCAGAATTCAGAGTAAATTGTTCTATTTCTGCAGAATGAGATGGATGGATTAGAATAGTGGTTGTTGACCTGTAGAATCACTTAGAATGCTTTTTAAAAGAAAATACTCATGCCCTGGCTTTTAACTCAGATCATTATGTCAGAATCTCTGGGGTGGACATGGGGGGAAACGAACACTTAGTATTTTTTTTTTAGCCTCCATATTATTCTAATGTTTAGCAAGGGTTGAGAATCATTGAATCTAAAGAGAAAATTTACTGTTCCTAGGGTAATTCTAGAAATGTTGCCACCTATCAAAATAGGTACTATTTTGTGTTTGTTTTCATATAGTACATGGAAATGCTTTCAGGTTGCAAAAGTGATCAATAATGAAAAGAATAATACAGATCTAAATATAGGCTGTGTGTGCTCTTTCTTGCTCAGCCTTTCTTAGACTCTTACTTCGTGTGTGTGTGTGTGTGTGTGTGTGTGAGATGTGTGTCTTATAAGCAGGTGGAATAGTTTAAATATTAAACAATAATTTCTTTCAGTTTCTCCAGAAATTACTTACAGATGAGTTTTTAAAAGCTCTTGGAAAGAATAACTGACTATAAATAGCAGTAATAAATGTTTTTATCTGAGGAATATAGTACACGGATTATATTACATTAAGGATAAAATTATTCATTTTGGATGCAAATGGATCAAAGAAAATAAAAGCCTAATGCCATTTACAGTTCATTCTTAAATAACTGTTCCAAACATGTTATACATTGAATGTTAAACCCCATCCTTATCTATAATAGACTAATACGAAAAATTATTTCAGTTCTCTTGGGAGAAATATTCTGATTCAATAGGGAAAATGTAAATTTCATACTTGCAGTTGACACAGTGGGGTTGTCAGAGTCAAGTCAGAATGTTATCTGCATCTTAGCAGGGTCTTTGTCTTGTTCACTCTGTCTCCAGTGTCTTTGGATCAGTGCTTGACATAGAGTATGCTCTCAGTAAATAAATGAATGTCTTGGCAGGCTGTAAATGTATAGAGTAGGAGATAGAAAATGACATTCAATATTCAACAGAAATGTAAATTTCTATCATTTACATTTAAGAAATTAAACTATAGACTGGAGGAGAACCAAATTAAAAAGGGCATCTGAGGATTTTTCAGTTGGCCAAGTTCATTCAGCTAAAAATATTTCAATTCTAAGCTACTTCTAATAGAAATACATTGCCCAGGGAGGTCATGGGATCATGACTCTATCCTGGCTCCACCATACCTAGAGTTGAGCTGTGTTATGTTCTGGGTTCCAAGTTTTCTGGGAAGGCATTATGGATGTTGGCACGTCTAGGGGAAGCAACCTTGCGAAGGCTTGTCACATGAGAAAAAAATGGAAAAACTTGGATGTTCAGCCAAGAACAGGGAAGACCCAGTAGGGACGTGTTGGCTGTCTGGCATGCAGAAGAGGGATGACCCTATTGGGTTGGCCTCACAAGCTAGAACCAGGAAGGAGGAGTGGATTTAGACTAATTATCTGGGAGAACTTCCTAACAAATGGACTGTCCCAGAAAATGCAGTGCTCTACGTTTAAAGGTTGAAGAATGGATTCCTGCATTCAGTGAGGAAAGGCAGATCAAAATCCTGTTAAGGTCTTTTCCAACTCTGATATTCTCTGATTTGCTTCAAGGGAAACTTCCTGTCCTGTGTGAATAGCGGGGTAGATCGTAGGTTTCTCACTTGAACTTGGGAAAATCTGGTGCTCACTCTGTTTTTTTCTGTCTTACATTTTCTTGGTGAAATTGCTGTATCCGTTTCTTGCTTGCTTGGGATTTGTAGTCAGGATGTTTTTGATCACCTGCTTTTAAGATGAACTATTGGGACCTAGATTCTGCTATACTCTGCTGATCAGGTAGCTTTAGAATAAAATAATGAGGCCTCATCTTGGTGAGGGCAAAGGAGTGGGATGGGGTGGGGATATTTGAGTGTGCATACTGAATTAAATGTGGTGATAGAAAACCCCTTGAATAAATTTTAAATAAAAAACAAAGTGCTATGACTAGAAAAAGCTTAGATTTTGGAAATCAGACTCAGACATTTCCTCACTTGGGCATGTTACTTAGCCTCTCCCAGGTTTGGACTGTTTCCTTCTCCATAAAATTAGAATAATTCTCCTTCCTTTGCAGGGTTGTTGGAGAGATTGGAGATAATGTAGGAAAGCATCAGTAAGTGGTACCTATTGTTATTAGTAGTATTAATTATACATTGGCTTTGAATAAACAAGCCGCTTACTGGTTCTCTTTTGCTGGGCCAGTTGCTTTATCTTGCTTTTCGGTTTGTTTTGAGGATTAAGCAAGAGAATGCTAACAAAGTGCTGAGCAGAGTACTGGGTTGATACTAATCACTATTATTATACTGGTATAGCTACTTAGAAATTGATAACTGAATACCCAGAGAGTCCTGAAAATTATGAAGAATAAACAGGCTCCAAATACAAATAGTCTAGTTTCGTTTCCTTTGCTTCTCATGGATGTCTACTGACATACCAGTTCTACCTAGTATTAGTTTCCTCTTGCTGCCGTATGTAACAAATGATCACAAACTTAATGGTTTAAAACAACACAAAATTATTATCTTTCAGTTCTGGGGCCAGAAGTCCTAACCTAAAATGAAGGTGTCATCAGAGTTGCGTTCCTTCCAGAAATCCTAGAGGAGCCTCATCTCCTTGCCTTTTCCAGCTTCCAGAAGCCACCAGAATTCCTTGGCTTGTGACCCCTTCCTCCATCTTCAGAGCCAGCAACATAGCATCTTCAAATCTCTGTCTCTCTCTTTTCCTTCTTTTTCTTTCTCCCTCTCCTTCTCCCCATCTCTGATCTCTGTTTCCGTCTCTCTCTGTGCTTCTGCCATCACATCTCTCTGACTTTGCTCTTATAAGGACTCTTGTGATCTCATTGGGCCCACCCAGATAATCCAGGATAATCTCTCCATGTCAAAACCCTTAATTTAATCACAGCTGCAAAGTCCGTTTTGCCATATAGGGTGGCATAGTTACAGGTTCCGAGGATCAGGATATGAACATTTTTAGGGGGCCATTATTCAGCGGTCACATTCCTGCATATCTGAGAAAGTTGCTCTAAAATCATAGAGATTATACATCTTTCCTTGAGCATCCTGATGAAAAAAAAAATGTAGTTCTTTTGCTCTGAATTCATGTATTCTAATGTCATTCTCTGAAGAGCTGAGTGATTGACTTGAAACTAAAGTCTAAGGAAGACATTTTTCATGTCATTTGTGGTGTTTCATGGAGTAACATCCAGGATGCTTGGTGCCAGGTATTGTACTTGTTAAGCTTAGAATGCCCCTTGAACTTCAAGGTGAAGGTGTACCTTAAAGATAATTTCTCACCTAAAGAAGACACTAATGTAAGTTCCTTGGGGTCAGTGGTAGAACAGGAAACAGAGACCAAGTTCCTTGCCCCCCACAGAGGACAAGAATGGGCTCTTTCTCACTCTCAAAGATGCTTGTCAACACTTTCTCTTTTGGATCTGCTCAAAGAAGATAGAAATATCCCTAGGAAACATCCCCTCTGTGTACAACTCTTAGGAGCACAGTCTTCTGGGTAATTGTTTTAAATTCATCCTTAGAAACCTTTTATTTTAAACATCTTTTGGAGTAGTTGAGAACATATGCTCTGGAGTTAGGCTGCCCAGAATCAACCTGAGCTTGGCCCTTTGCTGTGTGGCCCTAGGCAAGTTCTTAAACTTTGTGAGCTTCTGCTTACGTGCATATAAAATGGAAATCGTGGGCTTCCCTGGTGGCGCAGTGGTTGGGAATCTGCCTGCCAATGCAGGGGACACGGGTTCACGCCCTGGTCTGGGAAGATCCCACATGCCGCGGAGCAACTAGGCCCGTGAGCCACAACTACTGAGCCTGCGCGTCTGGAGCCTGTGCTCCGCAACGGGAGAGGCCGCGATAGTGAGAGGCCCGCGCACCGTGATGAAGAGTGGCCCCCGCTTACCACAGCTAGAGAAAGCCCTCGCACAGAAACGAAGACCCAACACAGCCATAAATAAAAAATAAATAAATAAACCCAAAAGTTAAAAAAAAAAACAAAAAACAAAAAAAAAAAAAAAAAAAAAAAAAAATAAAATGGAAATCGTGATACCTACTTCATATGGTTGTGAGGACACAGTGCAATGATGCTGGGCACTTAGTTTGTACTTCATAAATATTAGCAATTCAACAGATTTCTGTAGTTAGTTGCCTTCTAATTTAATATTTAATAAATTCAACAGCCTTGTTATAAATATCACTTTTGTTCAGTGATTCCAATAGGTCATTGACTATGATGAAATAAGAGAGGGAAATACAAAGGCAGACTTTGGTGATTAGGTGGTTGTTGGTAGTAAATTATTAATTTTCAGATATGTTTACATGTAATAATGTCATTCATTCATTCAACCTTTATTAAGTATAAAGTGTATGTTATATGTTAATGTATCACAGAAAGGGTTATAAAGAGATTTGCAAGAAGCCTTCCCTAAAGTTTAGAGACATGCTCACTGCTGCTTTGATTTCCTGAAGATCAGGGACCATTCATTCATTCATTCATTCATTCTAACATTTATTGGGTATGCCTGGCACTGTTAATAGGAGCTAAGTCTAATTCAGCAGTGAATAAAACAAAAATTCCTGACCTATGGAGCTAACATTCTAGTAGGGAAAGACCAGCAATAAATGGGACAAATAAAGAGAATATATAATATGTTAAGTGGTGATAAATGTGAAGGGGAAAAATAAATCAGGGAAGGGTCAGTGGGGTATGCTGGAGACAGCAATTTAAAATTGGGTGGTCAATTCGGTGGAAATCTTCCCTGAGAAGAGAGCATTTGAGCAAACACCTGAAAGCAGAGAGGATGTGAGTTATGGAGATTTCTAGAAGGGCATTCTGGGCAGAGGAAAAGCAGGCGCAAAGGCCCTAAAGTTGGAGTATTCTTGGTGACTTTGGGGAAAGCAATCATGGCCACCTTCTCTTTGATTCTCCTTTGAATGTTATAGAGTCTGAAATACAGAAGGCAAATAGTTACAATGGTTTTAATATTCTCAGGGAAGTACAAATGAGGCATCACAGTCAAATTTTAATGAAGGGAAATCAGTATATCCAGGCGGTGCTTCTGTAGCTTTCTGTCTGAATGGAATTTAGCAAGCAGGAGTTTCAAACTTTAACTCCTGGATGTCGGAGATTGATCGGCAAGAACAATTGTCTTGGTGACTTGGTTCCTCCCCACCTCACCTGAGAGGGTGGGAGGAGATCTGAGCTGAAGAACCCCAGGTCACTGGGTTCTTGCATTTCCCAATCTCTGAATCATTCTACAGATGGGAAAGAGAACCAGAGATCAGTAGAGGAGATATAACTTTTGAACTCACCATTATTGTGGTATAATTTATATACTCCCCATCGCAGCCATTTTTGTGTAAGA
The DNA here is from genome assembly GCF_009873245.2 of Balaenoptera musculus. Taxonomy (NCBI): domain Eukaryota; kingdom Metazoa; phylum Chordata; class Mammalia; order Artiodactyla; family Balaenopteridae; genus Balaenoptera; species Balaenoptera musculus. The sequence goes on from NC_045790.1 coordinate 72,150,235, forward strand.
TTGGATGAGTGTTGACAAATGTACATACCCTGGGTTGTGCTGATAAATACTAAACAAGTGACTGATCAGGGAAAAAAGAAGCCCTAATTTGTAGCCTTTGCCAATTTTTCCTGATGTGTTAAAAACTTCCATCATTGTTGATGTCAAGTCATCAATGTGATGTCCCTGCAGAGGGTGTTGGGAAAAGATGCAATTGGATCTGGCAAGCCTGCAATGAGCTGGTTCCAACATGCTGGAGCACTTACCACTGATGGAATTACCACCACAGTCATGATATAGAACATTTCCCAAACTCAAAAGTTTCTCCAGGCTTTCCCCAAGATTATCACTGATCTGTTTGCTGTCATGATAGAGTAACTGTCCTAGAACTTCTTACCAATGGAATCATACAGTGTATCCCCTTTGTGTCAGCATGCTGTTTTGACCTTCATCCATGAAGCTGCATGCATCAGAGTTTTGTTCCTTTTTATTGCTGGGCATTCCATTCTATAAATATACCACAATTGATTTATCCATTCACTTGTTGATAGACATTTGCATTATTTCCAGTTTGGGGCTATTATTAAGAAAGCTGCTATAAGCATTTGTGTATGAGTTTTCTTTGGAAATAGGTTTTCATTTCTCTTGGGTAAATAATGTAAATGAAATGGCTGGGTCATGAGGAGGATGTATGTTTCATAAGAAATTACCAAATGATTTTCCACAGATGTTGAACCATTTTCTACTCCCGCTAGCAATGTATGAGAGTTCCAATGCTCCATAATCTCATTAAAAATGGGTATTGTCTACCTTTAAAATTTTAGCCATTTTGGTATGTGTATAGTGCTATTATGATTTTAATTTGCATTTGAGCATCTTTTTACATGCTTATTGGCCATTTGTATATCTTTTGTGAAATGTCTGTTCAAACTTTTGCCCATTAAAAAAATTTTATTTGTAGGCTGGTAGTAAATAACTTTTCAAAAAGGAGTACAGAATTTGGGGAAATCTGTAAGCTGGACAGGGCAGGAGGGAAAACAAGGCAAACAAGCAGCCTGAGAGAGCTGACAGGTTCATCGAGGTGGCCACAGTGCTTTATTCAATGAGTTAGATAAAGCATGTAGACTAGTTCCTGGCACAGAATAAATGTTGATATAATTATTATTAACTTTAAAATTATATTATTAAATAATATTAAATATTACTATTTATTTTAACAGCAAAGGGAAGCCACTGAAGGATTTGAAGCAGGCGTATGAACTATGACAGTCAAATGTACATTTTATAACCTTATCCTGGCTACTGTGTAGAAAGACTTGAGAGAGGAGATTGGTGTGAATGGCTGTGAGAAGCCAAGAAGCCAGTGTAGCCATCTAACAGGATGTTAGAGCAGACACAGTGGGTCATCCGTAGCCTGTGGCTCAGTGGTGCCTGTAGCCCATGACTCAAGAGGTACATACTTTTGAGGATCTCTAAGTTGTACAATATTGTATATATATAAAGCTACTTTTTCAGAAATTCTCATCTGTCCAGTTTGGAATATTCAGGGGAGCCAACTACTGAATCCACTGCTTGGTCTGCTTTGGAAGGCATTCAGTATTGACTATTAAATAGCTTGGAGTATCAATCAGGAGGGCCAAGTTTTTAGAAAAGGCCCACAAAGCCACACCACAGAATGGGCCTCCACCAGAGCTGCTGCTTCTGCCTCAGTGAGGAAGCTGAGGAAGGAGGAAGCTACCCTATGATGCCCCTGTAGTTCTTCTAAAATCTCTTACCAACTGACTGACAAAACAGGATATGCAAATGAATGCCCAGAAAGCTAGCAACCAGGTACTAAGACCTTTAGCCACAGCCACCACTAAACGCGTAAATGCCTCCAAGAGCATGCCTCACGATGCCACGGTCTGCCTTTGATTGGTAGAACCTTAATCACATTCAGAACCCTGGCTGCATAGAATTTAGCTCTGCAGTATAGGAAGGCTCACTAGAAGGATGTCGGAATGTGTCTTGTGAGCCCATCGACGGGATGCACCATGAAACTTAACTAAATTCACCCTGATGCTAGGCATTCAACAAAGGTTTACATTTTACCACCTCACAATACCAGCTGTGTACATTTGGGCACTACCAGAGCCTCAATAGCCTCCTTTATCAAATTGGAGGTAATAATATTTGTCTTCAAAAGCCCTTGGGGAGATGAAGTTAAATATAATACCATGCGGAAGAGCAGCAAGATGCTTGGCATGTGGCAGGCATTCTGTAATTGAGGCATCAGCCAATCAGTGAACACCATTCCATAACCCTATAGAGGAAACAGAATCCCTGAAAGATGGAGATTATAAATAGAGTGTACTGCTCAAGAGATTTAATGGCCCAAATAGAAGTGGCCCTTGTATCAGTCCCATGGAATTGGGGGAGCGTATTTGCCCCTGGAAAAGTAGGTGGGATTTGTGTGTGTGCTATTTCACATGTTCATTTGTATTATTTTTTTCATTTTTGGTTAGTTTAATTTAAAACAATAATGCAGCCACATAAATAATGAAAAGAAAATCCCTCTTTTCCAGTGTGTCAAGTTTCCTTCCTGAAATATCCTGTGCATATAAGCACACATGTCATCTAGAGTCTTCCTTTTTTCTCCTACAAAAATTGGGTCATATTATATGCTTCTTTTGCACCTGTATTTATTTATTTCTTTATTTATCCACTACCTTGGAGACAATCCATTTCAGTTCACATAGAACCAATCACCTATTGATGGCAGCTAGGTGTTTGCATTCTTTTGCTTTTACAAAATTTGCTCTAATTAACATCCATCCTTTTACGTAAATGACTATACCTATAGAATAATTTTAAGAAGTGGAAAGGCTAGGTCAAAGGTTAAGTACTGTGTATAATTTTATTGATATTGCCACATGGCTCTCCAAACACCTGTACCATGGTACGCTCTTTACTGATCCTGTATGAGCTGCATTTGTGCCTACATCCTTGCCAACAGTGTATCATCAACCCTTTAGATTTTTGCCAGTGAAATAAGGGAAGTGAAATAAGGGAGGTGATACCAGGGCAGATTAAGAGGAATCCTGCCAAGAGACAGAGGTGAGGGATTAATTAGAGGATAAGAGGTGAGGGGGAAGGTAGGATTTAAATATAAATTTAGAAGGGAAACTCATAACCTTCTGCCACTTACTATGTGATGGGCAGTGACTTGACTAGGCAGGGTACCTGCTATTACATTCAGTCCTTATAACCACACTAACCCATAAACACTATTATCCCCCATTAGACTCTGACACCCATTCTCTGTCCACTGTACCTCCTGTGTCCTTATTCCACAGTTGAGGAAACCAAAGCCCAAAGAGGTTAAGCGATGTATCCAAAATCCCAGAGCAAGTTAAGTCAGGACAAGGGTTCCACTTCCCAGCTCCATGTACACTGCATTAGGCCAGCATTCTGGTGTGTACCGTTGAAGCCACAAAGGATCTGAATATTTCTTCAGGGTGTATTTCATCCACAGTTTGAGTTTAATAGTTGAGTTGAATTCAGTCATTTCCTACAGTCGAAGAGGTTCCATAATAGTTGAGTGGACATGATCTTAAACGTACTGACATTTTTCACGTTGATAAAAAGTTCTTCCTCAGGGATTCTCTGTTCCTTTCCACAAAAACTACTGTATTTACTCAAGGAGCATTCTTGACAGAAACTACATGAGGTGAAAGCTCTAAGCTTCTTGGGATTTTAAGATTTCTGATAGAGGATTATGCAGCCCCTCCTGAATTCTACCCCTACTCCTCTGGAATTTTAAAGTTGGCCTGTAAAACCCTCCTTGAAACACCCTTGGAGACTGGGACTGGCACCTGTGCCCTCTTCCTCATTGTTTTCTACTGCTTCAGAGTCCAGAATCATTGAGATTAGAGGTTTCAGCTAGGATTTCCTCATTTCCTACTTGTTTTCAGAGTCGAGGATCTCTTCTGTGTACATCTGGGCAGTTCCACTTGAATCAGAAATGGGAGACTTCAGACATTCAAATTTAATGAAGATAAGAAACATTCAATTAGAGCATGAAGTCCCAGTGAGGAGATGACTCTTAAATGGCACAGAAATTTGGTTGATCATCCTTATTGGAAGGGCGGGACGATGATTGAGAATGTGATGAAAAGATGGGAATAAAAAGTAAACCTTTTATCTGAAAAAATTAAGCTGGGGCAATGACTTTTTTTTCTTTTTTTTTTATTAATTAAGAAGGCCTAACTTTTGAATTGTCCTAATTGGAAAACATCCTGATGGTGGTCATTCTTTTAGGGTAGAGCAATGGTGTTCTGGAGGAATAGCCCTAAATGTATTTGCCCAAAGCGAGTAAAGTGTCAGTGGTAAAGAATGGAATTTGAGAGCTGTAGTGATCTGAGAAATGAACTGGCTTGAAGTCCAATTTTATAGATAATGAAACTGAGACATAGTAAGTATATGCGATTTAGCTAAGAAGACACTTCTGATGACCATCAACCAAAACTAGAACCAAGCTCTCCTGCCTTAGCTCATTGTATGGTTTAATTTCCATTATGTGATCCACATTTTATAATCTGCTGAAAGAATATGATGGTTGGAATTGTGTTAGTTTGTTTTCTTAGAATGGACAGGGATTTATTTTTACAGCTATCCTAAACAGACCTGTTTTTAACTAAAGAAAGGGGTACATAAATGAGAAAACTAATTTATTAAAGAAATGGTTAAGATAAAGTCGATTGAACTATTTTCACACAGGAAGCTTAGCTGATAGGTAGGACGTGTGATCTTTGTTTTGTTTTAGAAATTGCCATTCATTCCACTTTTAGTTTTGCAACACATGAATAAGAGCTATGTATTTATACTGTCTACTGAAGTCAGGAAACAAACTAAGTAGTGTTTTCTTTGCAGATGATCAATTGCTTAGGACTTGTTTCAAATTAATGATATAAATAATCTAACAAGGTCTTTCATTGTACATTTCTCAGAGCAAACAAAATGCGATGTGTTTTTATAACCAGATAGCTATTTGATTTTTTTATTCTCTTTCATACATTTGGATATAGATTGATATAGAATTACTTAAAATGCTGCATATAAATTAAACATTAAAAGGGAGATATGGAGAGCCCAAGCTGCCCCATTATAATCTTTAGTTCCACGGTCACCGCCTCAAAGACACTCCATTTCATATCACATGTCCTTCTTTTGAAAAGTGATCACCAAGGTTCAAGTAACATTTAAGCATGGCCAGCAACTACATAATTTATGGACCTTTTCCTTTTTTTTGCTTTTGTGTTCTTATTTTAATGAAAAACCAGGAAAACAGAAGACTTTTCATACGTTAACTCTCTTATATTCTTTCCCTCCTGCCTTTGCAGATCGGGGCCCTGAAGGATTACTACCACTTCTATCACAGCAGGACGATTAAAAGGTCAGTTCTCTCAAGCAGAGGAACGCACAGTTTCATTTCAATGGAACCAAAGGTAAGAAGAACCAGTTGGGTGGGGACCAAGAGGCAGAGCTTCTGCATTTTTCATTGGTAACATCACACTCTGAACTGGTGACCAGCATGAAAGCTTAAATTTCAAGAGCTGTCATACTATCCTTTGGTCCAATATCTTTGCTTCCTCTTGAGACCAAAAATAGGCAATGGCTTGATTTTTTATCGAAGTGCCCTTATCATCCCAGTTGTAGAACAGCCCAGGGGTATCAGAAGTAGGAGTTGTCATGGAGAAATGAGAAGGAGTGTATGTGGGGACAGATAGGGATGGATTCAGAAGTACTGAAGTCTTAAGAAGACCATACCATCTGCCTATTTGCATACAGATCTGAGGTTCTATCTGAGCTCTGTAGAGGGGTCTCTTCCAGAACCCTTAGGTCAGGCCTCAGGTCACTACGAATCCTTGCAGTTTCAATGCGCGTTAATAGAGCCATGCCACTGGTGGCCCAGGGACTAGACCATGTCTGAGACAGGAGGGATTCTGAGCACAGAAGGAACAGAAGCTGGCTGTGCTCCTCTTGGAAGCTCAACAGGGATCTTTCTTACACATTGTCTTGACCCCAATCCTTTTGGGTTGTACAGAAAGCATACTTCTAGGAGAACCTAGCAGAAGGTATGTCATGTCTAGATTCTCCCAATCCATTTTGGTGAGGCAGGGCAGCTTTGAAATGGGAGATAGGAAGCTGGAGGGTGTTGGGGACAAACAGACTAATAACTGGCAACTAAAACTCTGAGGATGAGTTAACCCTCTGTCCTTATTACGTTGGAGGAAGGGATTGACTCTGACAGAGAACTGCTTGGCCTCCCAGATGTGATGAGTAAAGAGGGAGAGAGGGCAGCAGTACCAGCCTGCCCTGGTTCCTCTGTGGATTCACTGTTTGTTATTTACTGATCAGGAAGGGTTGTCTTTTCCTCATTATGGTTTGGGTTTATCATATGAGCTCATTTTCAAATAAATTGGTCAACAAGTCTCTACCAGTGAGCATGGCAATCTCTCCTAGAGATTCCTCGAAAATGATATCCCTTATTAAAGCAAAAAGGTCCCTATTTGAATTAATATGCAAATCAGATTGGCCATTTGGAGTCCTGTCCTCGGTTATGTGCCACAGTTCTCCTTGTTTAATTTTTGTCTGGAATATTATCACACAGTGTTCATGACTGTGAAATTGTATCTTGGTGGTTAGAAAAAGCACATTTGTTGTAGGGCCCAATTTTCTGTGGATTATAGGAACATCCCCTGATACTTAACACTCCGGCAGCCTGTGGATTATATATATATTTTCCCTTTATCTCTATTCAGAATTTAATGTTACTGGAAAAGCAATCTGTTAGGATGTTCTTGAATTAGCGAAGTTTTCGAAGCAAAGTCACATTTTTCATCTGTTACCTTTTTCCAAGCTTTCTTGAACTTTGGTCATTTAAATGATTTTAATTTCAGACCTCACGTGCATAGTCCATGTGAATTTGAAAAACCGAGTACTAAATGGTTTGGGAGGTAAGAACAGAATTGAATACAGAGCTATTTCAAGCCTTAACGTTCTCTTGGTTGAGAACGGAAGCTTGGTCTTCCATTCTTCTTATCTCAGTGCATCAAATAGCTCATGCAGGACCCAGTGGAGACCTCAGATGCTGGGACACGTAGTGCCTGGCATGTTTGTCCTTCCCCACCCAGCCCAGAGGAACAGAGCCAGTTCAGGCCAGCTCCAGGGTACATGCTTAGTTCCTCTTCCTCCTCCGTATAAAGAACACCCTAGGATAGGACTGCACCTTGCTCCTCACTCCTCATTCTGGTGCCACCTGCACCTCATTGCCGCCCAGCTGTTTATACAGAAGGGCCACCGTTCTACCAACTTTGCAGATTGGGGATTGCCTGCAGTTTCTTTCAGATATTTCTTAAAGTCCGATCATTCCTTCCATTGGCCATTTCTTGAGCGTCTAATATATGCCAGGCCCTGTGTTAGGCTCTGGGGATTTGCGGATAGGGTGGTGCCCTCAGGGAGCTCTCTGCAGCCTCCCACAGTAGCTTTCGGGGAAACACAAGACGTTACAATGCTTCTCAGTGTTGGGGATGGAAGAGCAAAGGAGATGGGGGTCTACTACATTCCTCCTCCTTCTCCAGCTCCCTCCTCGAAAAGCTCAGGCCCACTTAGGTTAAGTTTCCTTTTTAATTTAAAAAAAAAAAAGCAACAAACGTTATTTACAGAGAAGTTGCAAAAACGTTATGAGGAGTTCCTATATTCACTTCCCAGATTCCCCAAATGTTAACGTTTACATTTTACATCTCATCAAACTTACTTGGTCATTTTCTCTCTCTTCTCTCTATACACATGCACACATAGCTATGTATATAAGTTTCTTTTTGAAAATTTGGCTGCGAATTGCAGATATGATGCCCCTTTAACTCTAAATACTTCACTGTGTATTTACCAAAACCAAGGACGTTCTGTTATATAACTGGGAGTACAATGGTTAACATTTTGGTAAAATCTGGATATTAACATTGATTCAATATTATAATCTAATCTACAGATTTTATTCAGATATTGCCAGTTGTCTCTTTTCTGGGCCAGGATCACATCAGTTGTCATATTTCCCAAATCCCCTTGGTATACTCTGTCATACTTTCATTTTCTTCCCTCCCCTCCCCTCCCTTCCCCTCCCCTCCCCTTCCCCTTCCCTCCCCTTCCCTCCCCTCCCCCTTCCCCTTCCCTTTCCCCTTCCCCTTCCCCTTCCTCTTTCCTTTCCTTTTCTTTTCTTTCATGATCTAGAATTTTTTTGCAGAGTACTGGCCACTTATTTTGTAGAATCTCTCAAGTTGCATTTGTCTGTTTCTTCATGATTAGCTGCAGGTTTGGCGAGAACACCAGAGAAGTGCTGTGTCCTTCCCAGTGTGTCAGATCGGGAGGCACATGACATTGACATGTTTCATTGCTGATGATTTGACTTTGGTCACTTGATGAAACCTGGTGTCTGCCAGTTTCTTTATTTTAAAATACGATTTTCCCCCACCTAATTAATAAGCGTTTTGTGGGGAAAGACTTTGAGACTATGTAAATTTCTACAGGCTGACTTTTTATTTTTCCCTCCCAGCAGATCTCATGGGGAGTATAAAGTATCCACACAACTTGCTTCCTTAGGCAGGTCTCCTTTTCTTTAATCTTGGGGGTGTGTGTGTGGTGGGTGATTTGTGTGCCAGAGTGGAGGCACATTTGTGATTAGGGGGACGGGACCATGTGAAATGGCTTGGTGGAAAACATTGGTGATGCGTGAAGTTATTTTTGTTCCTCATCTTCTCCAGAAAGGGAAAACACACATGGGTGAATTGCAGGGAATACACACACTCAACAGATCCTGGCTTTTACTTGCTGGAGTAAATTGCATGGCTCCTTCTTCCCCCTGCTATTGTTTTTACTTAGAGGGTTCTAAAGAAGGAAATGCAAAAAGTAGCAACATTGTAAGAACAACCCTCCTGGTGCTAAGAAAATGCTGTGGTCAGTTGGGGCACATGAGCCCGGAGAACAGGAATAGACTGGATTCCCATATGTTAACAGTATGTTATGATTAGCTTTTAAATGACAGGGATCCGCAGACTTCTAAGACAGCATCACGACACAATAATAACACAGTTTGGCAAAAAGTGTTGGTACAATATTACAGCAGTTAGAAGGGTGAGTCTTACAATGTTCTTGACTCACCAACTTCTCTCCAAGAGACCTAGGTTAAATTTGAGAAACAGCAGTCTTGAATTAACGTTTTCAGAAGCCTCTCATTAATCTGCTTAGAAATCTTTGCCAGCCCTGTGGCATTTTGGTCAAAGAGGGCGGTATCTACAGGAGCTCTTTGGAATAAAAGGTCTTTACAGCTCTTTAACTGCCCATGCAGACATGGGCGGGGGTGGAGGAGATACTTTTCTTTCGTTCTTCTTACCCAGAACAGAAAAATCAGAAGCCTACATTTTCCATTAGAGTAGGCTTTCAAAAATAAAGAACATAAACTGTCCTTCAGTTAGCCCCTATGTCCTATTCATGTGTAGTTTGATATACGAGCCCAACTTCTACCCTTGCCCATGAGGTTTTATCTTGAAGATTCTGGCCTTTTAATCTCTTATCTTTTCCAGTCCTTTTTTCTGTCTTCAAATATATTTAAAGATCAATTTTTATCTAAATCTAGGATAGAATTACCTTCTGCTCTGGGCTCAGGGATGAGCAACTCTCCTGCCATGTTTTTTGCTAAAGTTCAACTTATCAACCCGCCTCATCGCGTGGATGTGTATGGCTGTGTATCTCAAATATGGAAAAACTATTGATATAGTATTATTTATTGCAGAACCATAGGCTCCTTAGAATTAGACTTCTCTCCTTCCTATCCAATGCTAACATACCCTCTGTCATACTCCTAAAAGGATTATTTTCAGATCTGTTAAACATGCCCAATGACAGAGAGCTCAGTACTGGACAAGGCAAACATTTCTATAATTAAAGAGATTTAACATGCTGAGCTAAAATTTGCTTGTCTGTAACTTCTATCCATTGATTGGATCTACTTCTACCTTCCAGACTTACACATAACAGCTCTTTAAATATTTGGAGCCCCTCTCTTAGTCTCCTGGAGCAGCAATTGTCCCTCTGTCAGTGTGGCCCAGAATTAAGTTCAAGGCTTTAGCTCACAGAGAGACTGCTCATTTGTTACATTTATATGTAAGCCATTTCCTCTAAAGAGAGTTTTAGAGCAGGGCATGCAACCACTGTACAGTGACAGCTAAAGGGCTGTAGGAAAAGGACAGGAAGGTGGAAATGAAGTAATTGGAGGTAATTAGCAAGATCAGATAGAATCAAACCTGTGAAACAAGAAAGGGAAGTTCAAGTTCCTGACTAATCCCTGTTGGTACCTATTGTGTCCAGAATTTGATTTTCAGGTGACTGGAGTTTCTCTTTTTGCCTCAAGGGTGAAGACGATGTGATGGAGTAAAGTAAGGGTGCAGGAGTACTTCACTGTACATAATGGTCATGTTCCCGAAAAGCTGTACAAATCTACTTCTTATCAGTCAAACCTCATTTCCCCAGGGATTCACTTTAGAATTTCAGAATCAATTGATCTTCACTGAGGATTGATATGTCATTTTTCTGTGGAGACAACCAGCACATTAGTTAACTCTTTTTTTTTTTTTTAACTCTGAGACAAACCATTTATAAGCTGTTTGCATGCAGCTGACCTGCCAGGGGATCTTTGGAGGTAAAGGTCAGTTATTCCGTTAGAAACAGATGCTCAGGAGTGTCCGCCTGGCTCCCATGCGCGAATCGCAGCCGTGCCTTTCCACTGACAAGATTCCTGGTGTCCTGGTGCAGCTTCAAAATTCATTCCACCCCGAGTACAAGTGCTTCCTGTTCTAGCCGCTGCTTCACTTCCTCTCACCCCACCTGCCCTCATTCCAGCTGGTGCTCCCGTGGACTGTTTTCTCTGGCAGTTCAATTTTCTGCTCTTTGGTTTTAACTGTGATAATAACTTCATGGTTTGACTTTCTTCTGTGAAGTGCAGTTTTATAACAACATTCCTGGGCTTGTGCTCGGCGGCCATGTGCGCAGATCCCGGGTGTGTTGGGGTGGAACGAGAGGGGCTGTGTTCTCTGGGGCAGGAACCCGAGGCTGTGTGTTCTTAGCCTGTGTCATAACCGTGATTGTTACACATCTGCTTCTCAGCATCTCACCAGTGAATGAAAGCAGGTACCAGACAGCTTGAGAATGCCCTGAATTCTTCTGGAAGCAGCGTGGGCTTGGGTGTGATGATGAGCGGAGAGGACGTGGATGCGGTGGTCAAGGGGCATGTTGGGGGGCTGTCTTGTTCCGGGTGACCCTCTTTAACTACCTTTCACCAGTTATGAAGTGCAACCGCTATGGCAGATTCCTGTCTTTGCCTTTTGATAGCATTCCTGTGCCTTCGAAAACCCCACTAGAACGTGTAGACTCCTGGGAGAAGCGTTTCAGCCATAAGTTTGCAACCTGTGATACAGGTATAATGGCAGGATGGCTAGGAGTGTAGGAGAGACGGAAGGAGTGTGTGGGTACAGATGCCACCGAGTTCTCCGTCTTCCCTTCTTTTCTGTCTTGTTTTCAGGTCTCCCAGATGTCTGGATGATCAGAAACCGGAGAGTCAGATTGTACACTGCTGGGTTATCTGATGGGAAAGTTTGGGTCATAACCCCAATTTTTTTAGCTCCTTAGGAAAAGTGGCCAAATCTGTATTAGAGAGCACTTCGCAGCATTTCATTTTGAAAGGTTATAAACGCACACGCCCACAGTGGAGTGCAGATAAGAAGAATGAGTAAGATGGGCCAGACGGAAAATCCCTGGGCGTAGGATAGAGTGTAGAGCCCTTGCTGTGTGTAAGGGAGCAGCTGCAGCCCTGGGGCATCATGTTTGCAAGCTGGCTCGTGGTTGCCAGTTGAGAAGAACCGGCAAGTCTGCACTTTTACAGGACATTTCCCAATTTTAAATGTTGGCCAATAATTCAGAAGTTTGAACATATTCGTGTGGGCCAAGGAAAATGCATCCGAGGGCCATCCCAGTTTGTGACCCCCTGACATGGGCTGCATTGGGAAAAAGCAGGGCAGGCGTGAAAGGTAGGTGTTAGCACCTTCATAACTTGGCCTCGGTCTTGCCCTCACCTGAACACTGGTTTCAATCTGTCAGTCACGCTCTGCTGAGTGGCTCTAGTATGATTTTTCTCTGTGCCTTAGTCTCCAAACTGAAATGCAAAGATCTTTTAGGTATAAATAATTGGCTCAGAGCACTCACGTTCTGAAGCAGAGGCTGCTGCCGGTGAGGACGGGGGGTTGGGGGAGCTCATTCTAGCTCCTCTTGTGCTTTTCCCCAGTTTTCCACTGACAACAGTCTCAACGGGAAATGAAGCCTGGAGGAAATAGGATAAGTCAAAGAAAAGAACAAATAGCAAATAAAGTGATGACCATGTAAAAATAGGAAGAGGAATTAGATAGGGCGGGGGAAGGGTAGATTATGGATTTTGCCACTTTAGCCACGTGAAGGAAAGGTACAAATATAAAATCTTTATTATTTTCTTAGTTTATGTAGTATTTCTAAGGTGTCAGATGCTAAAGCAGCCGGTGCTAGATCTAGAAAATGTAGGGTAATGACAACATTCTGAATTTCTAGTTAGGTCTGGTCTTAGTTCAGGTTGCTTATGACAGAATATCATAGACTAGGTGGCTTATAAACAACAGAAATGTATTTCTTCTAGTCCTAGAGGCTGCGAAGTCCAAGATCAAGGTGCTGGCAGATTCGGTGTCTGGTGAGAGCCCACTTCCTGGCTCATAGACAGTCGTCTTCTCACTGTAATCTCACCTGGCGGAAGAGGCAAGGGAGCTCTCTGGGGTCTCTTTTATAATGGCACTAATCCCATTTATAGGTGACCATTAGGTCACTCCATCCTTGTGACCTAATCACCTCCCAAAGGCCCCACCGCTAAATGCCACCACATTGAGTATTAGGTTTCAACATGTGAATTTTGTGGGAACACAAATTTCAGTCTGTAACAGGTCTTAAGAAGGGAACTTTAGAGCCACAGGTTCTGTTGAACTCTTGGGCAAGTTAGGATATAATAAATAAGTAATCCTAGGGAATAAGCGAAAACAGTAAAAACAAACAAAAGCCAGCAACAACAACAAAACCCAAAGCCATTTTAATTGTTTGGCTTTGAAGAGAAATCATACTGATTTACATATTTACTTTAATGAATGCAAGAGTAAATAAGAGATCCAATTAAAACATCACCATTGAAAAGGCATGATTTGTTAAAAAGTGCTTGTGAATTTTGTTTCTGTGCTCAGTTCTACCAAATGTCAATCAATTCTTACAACATAAGAAGAGGCAATATGGTACAACAGAAAGAACCTTTGGGTCTTTGTTGATGCTCGGATCTCTGTGGGGTGAGCGCTTAACTCCTCTGTCCATCGATTTTCTCTCCTCATCATTGTTCATGCACATACTCAGGGAAGTACATGGTATAATACAGTATAATGATTTGTACATAAGAAAGGATCAAAAGCATAGGTTAAATTCTTATAACAAAATAGTAAGTTCACCATTAAAATGATGTTATAAATCTATACATACTGATAAGGAAAGATCTCCAAAATAATATGTAAAGTAACAAAAAGCAGTAATAAAAAGAACATATAAAATGCGTTCCTATTTATGTTTTACATTTAAAAACAAACAAACAGAAAGACCTGTGTGTATTTTTGTGTAGTTATATGCAGCATAGGTTTGAAAGGAAACACAAACACATAAAAATAACTCTTAATAGTTACCTTTCCACATTGTATGACTTTTAACAAACTGTTTATACTGAAACTGCTTTTGTTGATATCAACAATGATATTTGATATTTCAAATCTGGTGAGTTCATCTCTGTTCTCATCTGACTCTATCTTTCACTGAATATAGTTGTTGATCATTTGCTCCTTCCTGAAAAATGACTCTTTCAGTTTCCTGAGACCACATCTCCCAGTTTCCTCCTTGCCTCTCCTGCACCTTCTGTCTCTGGATGGTACTCCTCCACCTCACCTATGAATTTTGGAGAGCCCAGGGCTCCCCGTTATGCTGGTGTCCTTGCTTCTAATTTATATCTTCTTCTCTCACCTACCTGACATCTCCAGTTAGATGTCTAGTAAGCATCTAAGCCATAATATGATCTATATGATGCTTTTAATTTCTATCCATCACCATGGTGCTCAAACCTTTTCCTTCCCAGTAAACGGTACCATAATTTATCTAGTTGCCGAAGCCAAAAATAAAGCAATCTATTCTTGATTCTCTCCCTTTTCCTCATTTCCCCTCATGGAACCATTAAGAGATCCTGCTGGCTCCCCTGCTAAAATTTATCTTAAAGCTGTGAACCTGTGGGCTTTCCTCTCCTGCACTGCCACCAGCCTGGTTAATCCCACCATTGTCTTTGACTTGGACTACAGCAGTTGCCTCTACTTCCACTCTTGTTCTTCTGTAGTCATTCTCCACAGCAAGCAAGCTTCTTAAGACATACAAAGATCAGGTCTTTCAAAGACTTTCCATGGACTTTGGAATAAAATCCAATTTTTTCTTAATGATCTTTAAGGACCATCATGATCTGGCCCCTTCTTACCTCCCTGAGCTAGGCTTTGAAATGCCTCCTTTTGCTTATCACTCTCAGCCACATTGACCTCTTTCTATAAACATCAAACTCTTTCCCTTTGCCTGGAACGTATTTCCTTTGGTCTTTGCATGATGGATATCTTCTCACCCTTCACATATCAAAGCAAATGTCACCTCCTTTGAAGGACCTTCGACAGTCATCCTTGCTAAAGAACACCCTTAATCTCATCTGCCCAGCTTCTGTCTAGCTTTAACATGTTAATTTCCTCTTTGATAATGTATCTGAATCCAAAACCATATTGTTTCTTTATTTGATTGCTATTGGATTTTCCCTTCTGGGATAAAACTCAGTAGGGGCGGGGGCCCCATCTTATTAACTGTGGTATTCCCTCAATCTGGAATAATATCTGGTACATAAAGACCATCAATAGAAGAATAAATGAATAAATAAATATTTAAAATTAATTTGTACAGGAAAATAAATGATAGAGGAAGTAATAAATCTAGGGGCTGAATTTCTCTTAATTCCCTTAGAACTCAAATCATTTTATGATGACATACACAGTACTATCTCATTTTAGTGCAGACGTGAGGGCAGCCAGTTGGAGAAACTGTTTCATAAAATAAAAGAGGTATTGCCTGGACTTGGGACATTTGGATTCTGGTCTCAGCTTTGCTACCAGCTCAACCTGCTATTAGCAGGTCACTCCTCACTGGGCTTATTTCACTTATAAAATCATGGAGCAGGTGAGCTATTTTCTGACATTCATTCCGATCCATTAATTACCATCTTGAACCAGTGTCACTTGTGATTTTACTGTTGGTCCACATTGCCCATCAGATGTGCCCTTTTCATATTCCCTGTTCTAATGTCTTTCCAAACTTCCTCCTTCTCTCTTTCTCCCCACTACTTAGAATATTTCTTAGCACTTCAGCTCTTCCCCTGGACTCTGTTCTACCTGAAAGAGTGAATTTTGTAATTAGACTTGAGAATAACCTGGTTCGTCTTGAGACAGATATAGACTTTACCTATTCAGCAATGCACATGATAAATGAGGAACAAGTAACATTGCTTCTTTGTTTTCAGAGTACACGTCTCTCACTGATACAAGAGTATGATAACGAGAATGGTAATTATTATTACTGATGCTCATGAATTCCAGAAGGCAGTTCTGAACAGCAAAACATACTTAATACAAGTTCTTCTAAGGAATTTGATACTTTATGTGGTTTTTGGAGAAATGGAATACCTTCTAAAATGACAACAACACTAGAACAAATTTTTAAAAGCTTACCATGGAAATTAGAAATTAGAAATATATTGGGAGGGTGGTGGGTAGGAAGTAGGAAATAGAAGCAGCCAAGAATCAAGGGTGGACACAATTCATGAAAATTGTTGGTGGAATATAGATTCTTCTTTAATCCACTGGCAAAGCTAAGCGAGTGTTTTCAGGTTTGAGTTTTCAAGCTTAGACTGTGATTCCCCCCCGACCCACACCACCACCAAAAAAAACGGCAAAAGGTAAACAGAGTGAGCAGGTGAGGAACAGGACTGTGTCTTAGGGCAAATTTGCTAGGCCCCAGCTCAAGGTCAGCCTTTGCTGTAGACAGAATGTTCCAATAATGTCCCTCAAGATATGGACAAGCTTTTCAGACTTACTCTTTGCACCAGCAGGAAGCCCTTTTCAAATTCATCTATGCACGGAGAGAAAATGACAAAGATGGAGACTACTTGGAGGATTGGGAAAGAAATGGGGTCATTCCTCAATACCAGGAAAACTGAAGTCTCCCAGGAATGAGGTAGCGTTAGAGGGCTCTCTGGATTCAACCATTCATTCATTTGCTTTCTCCAAGGATAACTTTGAGAGCTAATTGTGTACAAGATACTGATAGACCCCAGAGCTTTTTCCGAGTGGAGCTTACCACCTAGTAAGCCTAAAGTCCAGGCCTGAAGCCAAAAAACCCAGTTCTCAGCATCAGTTTCTATCCCCAACTGCAATTCTAACATCACTAGAAAGCTGAGACTTTTGAAGGCATCAATTAATACAGTTTTAATAGCTTTTCACTAACACATCTCAAGTTTTTATTTATATTTAGGGCTGCCAGATAAAAGAATATACTTTTTTTTTTTTTTAAAGTTGTGATTTTATTTATTTATTTATTTATGGCTGTGTTGGGTCTTCGTTTCTGTGCGAGGGCTTTCTCTAGTTGCGGCAAGTGGGGGCCACTCTTCATCGCGGTGCGCAGGCCTCTCACTATTGTGGCCTCTCTTGTTGCGGAGCACAGGCTCCAGACGCACAGGCTCAGCAGTTGTGGCTCACGGGCCCAGTCGCTCCGTGGCATGTGGGATCTTCCCAGACCAGGGCTCGAACCCGTGTCCCCTGCATTGGCAGGCAGATTCTCAACCACTGCGCCACCAGGGAAGCCCCAAGAATATACTTTTAATAAGAGCTTGTCCCAAATATTGTACGGGCCATACTTTTATTAAAATAATTTGTTTTTCACCTGAAATGCAAATTTAACTGAGTGTCCTGTGTTATTATTTGGTATGTCTGACAACCCTGACTTATACGGAAATCATTTTGAGATTACAGTTAGGAAAAACACACTGATACCGAGACTTAGTACATGTAAATGCCGTAAGGCACAGCTAAGGGTAAAGACTAACCAAAACTCCGGTCTCCCATGACCACAGTAAATCAGGAGATTTCCCATGTTCCCTATGTCATGAAGTGTTTCTAGAAAACATTATCACTATATAAGAACCTGCTTGGAGTAACCACTATTTATTTTACCGTACATGTATGATGGGACATTAAGATTGGTTCTTCAGCTTATAGTGATATCTGTAACCCAGCCAGTAAAGTCCCCCAGCCCCCACCATGATGATTACTTCTGTGTTGTTTGGTAGAAAGACAATCTCTTTCAGCCCCTAGTAAAACATTTCATAAACTGTTCTTCTTCATTCCAAGAGACAAAGCCAATTTTCTCTGAGGCTGAGCTCTGTATACCTGACCCTTAAACCTCTGTAACAGAGGGTGTGTGTGTGTGTGTGTGTGTGTGTGTGTGTGTGTGTGTGTGTGTGTGTGTGTGTGTGTGTGTGTGTGTGTGTGTGTGGTGGGGTAGAGGTCGCTGTAGCTAACCTGAGACCTGCCACAACAAGGGCATTGAAATGAAAGCATCTATTTATCAGCCTTCTGATCAGCTCTCAGCTTTCAGATTGTATGATTATAGGAAAAGCAACACAGTGTGCAGATTTGTAGATTTTGGAGATTTTAAAGCAGTGTCATTGTAAGAGTGCCCCGTCACAGGAGAAAGTTCCAACTCCATAGACATAAGTTCTAACCAGCAGTTGTTATTAACTGATAGGAACCGGGTCAGAAGTCCAGCCTGGCACAGAACCTGAGACTGCTGAATTACCCCAAGAGGGCAAAGACTCCCATGTGGCCCTAAACGAAGATAACACGATGAATCACTAGTACAGAGGGCTGGCCTTTTCCAATTCCATGATTCTCCAACTCCAACCTTGGGGGCATTGGAATAACATCATTGGGAATAAAATTTAGAGCGTTTCCCCCTTTTGCACCAGTTCCAGCGTCCTGTATATGAGTTAATACAATGGTAGGGAATTAGGAAGCCATTCTGTAAGGGTCAGTTTTCTCTTATCATCAGTGGTAAATAAAGCCTATGTTCAGCCTTGTGTGTCTAATTCAAGTTTATAGTTGAGCAAACCCTGTGAAGTGACAGGCACAGCTCTCTGTGTTTGTGGCATAATTTACAATTTGAATCTGATATGTTACATGACTAGGATACGATAGTCATGGGAAAAATGATACCTCACAGCTTTGTAAGAGTTAATGGGATATGTTTTTATTAAATCCTTTAAAATGCTCATTGTGTTATGTATATATTTTAATTCATTAGAATTGTTTTTTCCCCATTTCATTATGATTTTCAACATACAGCAAAATTAAAGAATTTAAAGTGACCACCACTATACTTACTGTCTAGAATCCATCATTAACATTTACATACTTTCTTTATCACATATTTATGTACCCATCCATCTTTATTCATCTATTAGTTCATTTAATTTACGTATCTGTGCATCTGTCTATCATTATTCATCCATTTATCCATCTAATTTTTGATGTATTTCAAAATAAGTTGCAGACATCAGTCCATTCCCCTCCAAATACTTCAGCATGCGTGTCGTTAATATTTTTCTGTTTTTTTATGTAAAATTTACATACAATGAAAATCACAAATGTTAAATGTATAGTTTTTGAGATTTGACAAATGCATGCACACGTGTAGCCTAAACCCCTTTCAAGATATAGATTGTTTCCATCACCCCCCGAACCCCTTCCCAGTCACTTGTCTCCCCATCCAGAGACAATCACTGTTTAATTTTTTCCTACCATAAATTAATTTTGAAGGGTTGATTTTTAAAAATTAAGGTCTAATTTATAGAGTAAAATTTGTCCTTTACAGTGTACAGTTCTGTTAGTTTGTTTTTTTTGTTTTGTTTTGTTTGTTTGTTTGTTTTTAATTTATTTATTTTTGGCTGTGTTGGGTCTTGGTTGCTGGACGCAGGCTTTCTCTAGTTGCGGCGAGCGGGGGCTACTCTCCGTTGCGGTGCACAGGCTTCTCATTGCGGTGGCTCCTCTTGTTGCGGAGCACAGGCTCTAGGCACGCGGGCTTCAGTAGTTGTGGCACGTGGGCTCAGTAGTTGTGGCTCGCAGGCTCTAGAGCTCAGGCTCAGTAGTTGTGGCACACGGGCTTAGTTGCTCCGCAGCATGTGGGATCTTCCCAGACCAGGGCTTGAACCCGTGTCCCCTGCACTGGCAGGCAGATTCTTAACCACTGCACCACCAAGGAAGCCCTCTGTTAGTTTTGATACATGTAGATAGTTATGTAACCACCGCCACAATCAAGATATAGATCAGTTCCATCACCACCAGAAATTCTCCTGGGTCCTTTATAGTCATTCCCTTCCTCCACACCTAGCTTCTGGCAACCACTGATCTGTTTTCTGTCCCTATAGCTTTGCCTTTTCTAGAATGTCATATAAATGGTATAATATAGTATGTAGCCTTTTTGAGTCTGGATTCTTTCACCTAGTATAATGCATTTGACATTTCATGCATGAGGTTGTGTGTATCAGTGGTTTGTTCCTTTTTATTGCTGAGTAGTATTCTATTGTGTGGATAGACCACAGTTTATCCAGTCACTGGTTGAAGGACATTTGGATCATATCAGGTTTTGGCAATTATGAGTAAAGCTGCTATACGCTGAACGGAATACGTTTTTAAGTCTACTATGAGGTGGATTTGCCTGACCCAGGTTTTGGTGTTTATTTGTAAATTCCCAATCCACTATCAGACACAGGACAAATGCACAGTCAGTAGTTGCTAGAAGTGTGAATTATACGATTTGGTAGAGAATTGTTTAGTTATTTCACTCCTATGAAATTTGCAACAGAAATCCAAGTTGTCAGTATGCATTACATGACATTTTGCATTTTGACTTTGGGAACCTGAAAAAATATCATTAACTACTGTTTGAATTTCATAGTTTAAAATGTCTCATGGGTGATTTTTTCCAAGTGGGTTTGGAGCATTTTTATGTCCTCGGCAGAGCAGATATTTTGATTTTCCAGTCTCATTTCAGAAGCCAGTATGTATAATCCACCCTGATGCTCTGAGCACCAAGGGGGGAGATTTGATGGTGAAGAAGCAAGAAAAGTGAGACCGGGCAAAAAGGATATGGGCGAGGGGAGGGCTCCACGTAGCTGTAACAACCACCAATAAATATTTCATTGGGTTGCTATGTGGCAGCGGTTACACCAGGTCAAGTTGCCTAACAGTAAGTCGGCTTGATGCAGGGTTTAGTGAGCTGAGAGACTGATGAGGCGATAAATTTCACCGTAGGATTGTGCTTTTGTTTTAGTCAGAGATCCAGTGCCAAATGTGAGAAGCTTCTGCCAGGTGCCTACTGGGATGAAACCTGCTCGTCTCTTCTTGCTTCCTGCATTTTCTGTGAAAGCAGAAACAATTTGGTCATTTTATTTACATGCATGTGTGTGTGTGTGTGTGTGTGCATGCGTGTATGCATTTATAATGTAGTTGGAGATAGCAAACCAAAGTACTTGCTTTTTTCATTTACTCACTATTCCGTAGAAATGTATTAAGCAGCTATCAAATCCCCACACTTTTGAAACTTTCAGTCAGAATAATCAGACCTTAGCAAAAGAAAAAAGATTGCTATGCAGTTTTGTCATTATTATAAGAATTAAGGGTAGAGATGAAATTTGACTTATTTGCCTCAGTAAAGTCCTATGGGGATGAGAATCTTCCCTCCCTTCTCTGAGCTAAGAATCAAGAAGGAAACAGTCTTATAGAAAACTTTGGATTTAGCACTGCACCAAAAGGTGCTAAATGGATAAACTTCAAATAGGAATAAAAGAACATGAGGCCATCTAAATAGGTTAATAATTGGTAATTGTGTGGCTAAACAGTACGTGGAAACAGAGAAAACCAAGTGATTTTGCAACATACTTGGAATTTTGTTTCTAGAAACAGGCATATTTTTCCCCCCATGTAGAGTTTGTAGATGATTTCTGAGAATGGCATCAGGGATGCATTTTTCTTTATAGGTACATCATTGTTCAGGTTAGGTTCATCAGTCACTTTAACACTCAAGGAACATCAATAATCTGTCTTTGTGTTTGTAGACCTGTATGCTGCTTATGAATTTACAAGCATACAAGTTGGTTAATGAACGTCCCAGGAGGGCCAGGGGAAGCACATCCTTGACTAGCTCTCTCCCCCACTTCTGTTCAAGGAAGCTGATGTAGCACCAGGAAAACACTGTGGTACTTTATCCTTATTATAACGATAGCTCTGTTACAAAGTTATTGAGTTACAGTGCCTTGGCTTCTTTCAAGATCAAATTTACTCATAATTGCAGCTGTTACAATGGCAATTTGTTACACTTAAAATACTTGGCTCTCTGGAATGTCACTATTAAGGAGAGTGAAGAGGGAGTTTGGCTGCCAGGATCAAATGGATTTAGACCTGAGGAAAACCAAAGGGAAATAAATACACGCATACCCCATGGAAGCCTCCAACCAGCAAAGCCAGCCGACAGACGGGGAGCATGGCCTGAAAAGCTCCCCTGCTCTTTCACTCTAGGGCTTTCTCAACAGGAGACCGGGTCTATGCAGCACTTGCCAGGGAGAAAGGAAAATTATCAGAAAGCATGCTAATCCTTACTAGTGGTTGCCTACAGGTCTCTGAAATGCTGAACTATGAAACATCTTTCTTTTCTTGAATACACATCTTTCTCAAAAAATGTTTTGGAAATGTTTTCAGTTTGACACTAAATATTGACTGCATCCTAATGAAAACCTCCATTTTGTGGTTCACAATCATTCAAAAAGGATAATTTGAAAGAAAAGCTAGTATTTATCAAGCCTCTACTATATGTGGAAGCCGTGTGCTATGCAATTCATGAACGCTGTCATTTAATGCTTTTGACAAACTTTAGAAGAAGGTGCATTTCTTTCCAGGAGAAAGACTCAGAGAGGTTAGGTGGTTTTGTCAAAGCGTATACTGTTTTCACTCCACCATGCTTACTCCTGCCTTTGACAAAGATATAAAGCAGGAGGGTAAAAAGTAGCAATTAAGAAAGATTAACATTACTTAGGCAGGAACTCCAAGGCAGGCTGAAAGATCAGCTTTCCCTTCTCCCGATTCTTCAAATCCCCTCTCACCAACACACGTACTTTAAAGTCATTTTCAGTGATTTAAGTAATTTTA
The DNA here is from genome assembly GCF_009873245.2 of Balaenoptera musculus. Taxonomy (NCBI): domain Eukaryota; kingdom Metazoa; phylum Chordata; class Mammalia; order Artiodactyla; family Balaenopteridae; genus Balaenoptera; species Balaenoptera musculus. The sequence continues at coordinate 72,172,683 of NC_045790.1, forward strand.
AATAGCTTAAAACACTTAGTTTGAAACGGTAGCCTCCAATTAATTCAATTATTACATACTTAATTGGAACCACGATACTACTGTTACATCTAAAAATAAGAAAAAAGTCATCATCATAAATACTGATTGCCTGCTTATTATGTATCTGGCCCTGTTGTAGGTGCTTTATATATACTAACTCAGTGTTTTGCAACCTTTTTTCTCATTATTGTCCTCCTAAGGTGAAAAATTAAATTAAAATTAACTTTATTAATTTGAATTTGAATTTAATTTAATTTCTCCATAACAAGAAACATTGAACAGTAAGGAATATGTCTTTGTCAGGCAGGGTTGCGCTTGGGGACACCACCACCATTCTAATGTCTAAGATCACCCTCCAGTGATATCATTCTTGGTGAGAATACATTTGATGCCCCTGACAACCCTAAGAGTAAGGTCCTGTGATTACTCTACCTATTTTACAGATGAGAAAACAAAGACCCTGAGAGGCTTCATAACTTGCTCAAGAAGCTAGTTTCCAGGCTGTACCATCTTAACCACTGTACTCTGTTGCCTCTGTTTAGTCATTCATACCAGTGGATGCCTTTCTGCAAATACATTTTATGTCTCAAACAGTAATCTTCGTTAGCAACATGGTCGAGTCTGTCCAAGTCTGTCCTGTTTGTTACCCCCTGGTTAACATACATCTGAATTCTGGCCTTGGCATACTTTGTAGTTCTCAGCCTGAGCCCTTTACTCTGTCCCCTGTCTCAACCCTTTACTCTTTTATCTTCTTTAATCCTTTTGATAACCTGTGGGGTGAGTAGGTGTTATTAACCTCATTTTACAGAGAAGTCAGGGAGGAGCCGGGAGATTAGGAAACCTGCCCAGGGCCACAGGGCTGGTAAACTACTGACCTAGGCAAGCAGTCCAGACGGGTTATATTCCAAAGCCCATGCATGTCCTGGGTCATTTCTCAGATAATCTCCCATGGCAGCATAAACTCTGGGTGGGCTTCCAACATCTCATCACACATTTGAAAATCTATTAATATCATTTAAATGTTTCTTTGAAATAATTCTAGATTCATGGACAAAACAGAGTGAGTTAAATGTATCTTCTGCCAAACCTAAGAGATTAATAGAAAGATTTATACATAATTTAAGGTACAAACTAGACAGAAATATTGGAGCGATAGCTAGAAGGCACTGCTGCCTGAAAATCAATTAGAAAGGAAGATAAAATACCTTGGAACTCGGGCAGGATTATAAAATGGATGCAGTTTTTCCTCCGTGGCTTGCCTCTCACTGAAGTCTTCTCTCTCCCCTGTATCTTTACATCTTTTTGTTCTCAGCGTCCTCAATATTCTCTTCCTCAGCAATTCTGAGACTGACTCTCAAAGCCTTAATTCACAACAAGTTACAAAAGATCAATTATAGCTTAAAGTATTATTCCTCCCCAGAGGATTTGTAATTTGGCAGAAATTGAAGCTTAGGGGATAAATGTTAAGGGTGACAGTTTCGGCTCAGGGTGGGGAAATTCATAGGAGGGCTTTACTGAGCTCCTGGCATCCTCCCAGATGGCTGTTGTCTACAGACTCACCCATAGGCCTGTTTCTCAGGTTCTAAATCAAATTGGGTGTTGGTTTCATGGGATTTCCTATATACCCACCTTTTCCAAGATGTGAACTCCGTGCCCAGCTTCTCCTGGTTATTGTGTCTTGTTAGGAAACCAAATCTTGACTGAGTCCTGGCAGAAGGCTATGGGCCCAATGATGAGCGAGATGGCGCCTGCTCTCGGCCCCTCCCGGTGGCCATGTGGGTGGTCTCTCGTGCCTTAGTTTCTCCATCTGTTTTAGTGGAAAGGATCGTAACATTCTTGGAGATCCCAGAACGGAATGTGCTGTGTAAACACTAGGCAGTGTTGTTACAATAAATAGCAAATTAGTGACTCTAGTTTAAATTTCCTACATTTGATGACTTGTGGGTGTACCAAAGAATCAGAAATTGTCACTAGGAAAAAAAATCTTCCTCCTATTTTCTGACAAAAACAGAATTTTAGGATTTTGGCTACCATCTGCTGAAAAGTGCAGTTCTGCCTCTCCCCGTGGAAGGCTGGAACGGGGGCTGCAGTAGAATCTGGCATCCTTCTAATTAGCTGGGTTGTTGAGTTCTGTCTCAAGGGTTCTAACCTGTGTTGCTAGCTTTTTGGTTTTCTAATTTTTACAAATCTTGTTTTTTTTTTTAATTTAAAATATTCTATTGAAATACACTGCCATATTAAGATTGACATTTCTGTTAGGCAAGAAGAGATGAGAATATCTCTATTGTGATAGTCTAGCTTGTTATGGAGACAGGCATGTACATATAGAGAGTGATGGCTTGTTGGTGGTTGAGTGCTGTTACTGTCTCTTTTAGGTGATTCTATTTTGAGAGATTTCTGTTTCCATTTCACATCCCAAGGATCCAGAAGTAGGCAAACAGATCCTCTTCTCTCACCTGACAGTGATAGTTTATGAAACAGAGAAAAGAATATCGACTTCGTGCCCTGAATCCCAGATCTTAGATTTGTCCCACGCAGTATGCCATCATTTATTAGGAATAATAATATCTGCCTTGTCTATGTAACTGGGTTGCTTCGAAGCCCCGATGACATTTGAAACTGCTTTGTAAACTCGAAAAGATTCTGTAAAAGTAACACATTATATCTTATATGTTCTGGTATAATGTTATAAGTCATAATCCTAGTTATTACCTTAAAATGTATATCTCAGAAATAACTAATTTTCTTGTAAAAAAAAAAAAAAAAAAAAGTAACACATTAGTGATAGTAAGTGTAAGGTCGAAATTGGGGTAAACCTAGTTAACTTTCTATGATGCCCGGGTGAGAACAGGCCCCTGCATCAGGCCCAGAATAAACTCAGCCTTTGACCCAGTTCAGGCTCAACTGTGGTCAGGACTTGACCTCTCTGTGCTCCTGTCCCAGTTAGAATAGAGTGGAGTTCAGGAGTGGAGAATGAAGCCAAGTTTATTAGGACATTCTACTCTGTGTATTTCACAGTGGTTTGCCCAGCCTGACTGTAAACAGCAGCTGGAAGACATTTTGCTTCCTGAGTCCCCATGTGTATCCATGGAGCTTGGAGTTCAGAGGAAAAGCTTGAGCTTTAGAGGCTAAAAAAACTATGTTCAGGAAGCAGGCCACTACCTCTGTAAGATTCATGAACTTGAGACACTCTGGGACTCAGTTTATTCTGTGTGGCAGGGTTGTTTTAGAGATTAATTGAGATAATGCACATGGAATTTTTTTTTCCATGGAAGACTCTGGGCCCTTGATTTGGAGTCAGAAAAACCATTTCTGTTTTTATCTTTCATTGACAGTGAACATTTGGGCAAATGATTTTAGCTCTATGAACAAAAGTTTCCTTCTGTATAAAACGGAAATGATAGTAAGAACTCATAACGATATAAAGGTTACAGAGGTTGATTTACGCAAAAGACATGTAAACTTGAAAGCAGTATATTCATTCATTTATTCATTCAGTCAACACTACACATCTACTTTGAATTCTTGCCCACAAGGAGTTAGCAGTCTAGAGGCAGACAGACAGAGAAGGTGACAATTACAGCATAGTAGAGTTAGGCCTCTGATAGAAGTGTGCCCACAACACGGAGGGAACATTGAGAAAAAAACTGTAATTATTTGAGGAATCTGGAATATCTTCCCAGAGGAGGGGAGACCCTTAAACCAGCCATTATGGAATAGAAGTTGGCCTGTGGGCAAGAAAATTGATGTGGCACAAGGAGGTTCTAAAAAGACTGGCGAGACTTTCAGGCGTGTGACAGGGAATGATGGTACCTTCATTTTGGCTGGAGCTTAGGGGTGTGTTTGTGGGGGGCAGGTAAGGTGGGGAGGTACAGAGGAAGAGGCTGATAAGGAGGTACCCTAGGAAGCAGGTCTTGATGCACTGCTTATTCCATACCCAAGCATGTAGGCTTCAGCTTGCATGTGTTAGGGTGTCATATCCTACATGTGAAACTACAGAATACCATGTTAGTATTAAATGATGATGGTACTGAGCTCCCATGAGCTGCACATGCAGTCTGATACTCCTCACCACCCCGCCTCCAAGATTAGAGAAGGATTTGCACTAATCCAGTGAGCTTCTTCCCTAAGCAGTCCACCACATTCCAGACTCCGGGGCTCTGGCACAAGCAGAGATATTTGCCAGGTGAAGCTTAAGAACGCTTCTGAGAGTCAGCTCACATTTGTCTCATCTGCAGCAATAAACATTCAAGTTGAAAGAGCATTTATTGGGCACTGCTGTGTGCAGGGGAGATACAAGGATGAGTAATGACAGTAGCTGCCTGTTGTCGAGCCCTCAGTGTGGGTCTGGCCTGGTTGTGTGTGCCCTGCTTGTGTTAACTCATTTAAATACTCCAAAGCCCTCTGAGATGGGTGTTGTAATCCCTATTCTTCCTAGCTCAGAACAAGCAGTTTTGCATAAACACCTAGTTTGTAGAGGAGCTGGGCTTTCAGAGTCGGGTGCCCGGGACCAGAGTCCATGCTCCAATGCCTACTCGTGGCATATGATGGAGACAGATGTGTACATGACTAAACGAATAGAAGGTGGAGACTTGAGAGTGAAGGAGATTGTAGGAAAATAACATAGACAAGAGTTAGGGTCCTTCTTCAAGTGTAAAATAAAAATAAAAGGTTTATTACAGGATAAAATAAAACAAAAAATAAAATAAAAATAAAAGGGACAAATCTTTCTTTTGCTTACATTTCTTAAATCCTAAGTCAGAAGAATCAATCAGGGCAATTGTCAGATTCTAACAGGCTCACGAATTGAAGGGGAAATGAAAGAGTGGGGAGGAATAAGGTTAGTTGCAAACAGCCGGAGTTAAGGGAAACTCAACAGGCTAGACTTTGGAAGGAGTGAGAAGTCTGAGAAAGCTTTGTGGGCAGCTAATCATTGAAAGGAAGTGGGGGTGAGGGAAGCAAAGCCATAGAGAGAAACTGTCGGAGAAAAAACTAATTTTAATATTCAAGGAAAACGGAGGGCATGTGATCATGGGGAAAAGGCATGATTAAGGAAGGAGCAAAAGGAAATTTAAAACACCGAAGATTGCAAATTTGATCTTGTTAGTATAAAGTCCAGTTTATTCTTTTTATTTATCACAGGGTCGCATTTGTTTATTACTCCCCAAATCGTATGTATGGAAGAGAAGGGCAGAGGGGAGCATCGGACATCCTCAGGATTCCCGCCATGCTCTGCTCATTAACATCCAACAGCTGTTTGCCAAGCTCCTGCTAGGAGCTCAGTTCTCTGTGAGGTTCCACAATGAATTCTAATCTTCCAGAGTTTTGAGAGTGAAGAGGGGTGCAGATGACACCAGGACAACAGGCTTGAACTGCAATTGTCCTGTCCAACAGGGACATCTAGTCACCCTGTTCATGACGAATAGGGCTCTCTCCAGGCTCAACTTATTGACTGTCTTATAAGGCAAACTGCAGCCTGTGTGCAATCAGAATGAAAAGTGGAGTGGTAGAGTGCTGAAGGACTGGGTCAGGCAGCAAGTGCTGGAAGAAGGACAGCTTCTTGCTAATCTAACAGAAGAGCTGTGTGGCTTAGCTGTGTCCCTGATTCCACCAGTTACTGTCGCCCCCAACTGGATTGAGTCTTTGTGATTGAGCTGAGCCTGAAGTTCAGGCTTCCTGATTGCATCTGGTGCCTCTGTGTAGCCTTATCTCCCATGCGTGGCCCAAGATGGTAGGGCTGGTGTACTCCTACAGGGAAATGATTCAGGATTGCACTGACTTGATACAAAGTGATTTAGCCTCCAGAGAAAATCCAAGAGATTTAAAGCCTTTCAATTGACTAGTGCCAACATTTTCTTTACAGTTAATTTAGCAATCAATTGATATTTTAGAATTCATTCTCTCCTTGAATCATTTAAATGGGTCTCCAGTATAGCAGCCACCAGCCACAGGGGGCCATTGTGTACTTGGCACGTAAATTTACTCAATTTAATTAACTTTAAATTTTAAAACTTATCCTTGACCCAGTTATTAGAAATCGTTTGTGTCTGATACAGTTTGGGTATGTGAATCTACTGTTTCAACTGTCAATTTTATGGAAGCTAAGTACAGATCGAGTATTATTGATGAAAATTTGGTATCTTAATTGAGATCTGTTTTAAGTGTAAAATACATACCTGATTTTTAAAGACTTAGAACCAAAAAACTGAACATATCTCATTAATATATTGAAATATCTCATTAGTAATTTCTATATTGCTTACATGATGAAATAATAACATTTTGGAGTACTGGGTTAAAGACTTATTAAAATTTATTTCACCTGTTTCTTTTTGCTTCTTTAATGGGTGGGGCCCCTAACAAATTTAAAATGATACACGTGCTTGCTTTCTCCTTCTATTGGGTAACACTGCTTCAGGTGTTGATTACCTGCAGTGTCTCCAGCTCTGAGCTCACCACAAACAACAGTCGTGGAGGCGGTGAGGTTCCTGCCCTGGTAAAGCATGCGGTTACTGTGGGGAGGATGGAAAATAAACAGATACACACAAATAATCGGCATGAATTCAGGTTGTGGTAAGTGCTGGGAAGCAGTTATGCAGGGTGATGCTGGAGTAATTGGGGCAAGGAGGCCCCATTTAGAGAGTGTGGTCGGGGAAGGCCTCCCAGAATAAATGATTGAGCCGAGACCTTGGAGGATGAGGAGTTGCTGGGAGGGATCGTAGAAGGTTTCTTGGAAGAGAAGGTCTTTGATCTGAGTCCTGAAGGGTGGGTAAACTGTGCTTCCCTTAGCTCATTCAGAAAGACTTCTTGGGCTACTGGGTCAAAAGGAGGATGTAGAGAAAGCTCCTGGCTTGAGACCAGGCTTGGCAACTCGGAAGGCTCAGATCCAGCTGGGCCAGGGGCCAGGCAATCGGCCAGCACATGAGGAAAGAGTCTGTTGGCAGATTCACCCTCCTGGAGCCAGCTGGATGTTCAAGGCTAGGAATGTGACAGGGTGGCCCTTCCATAAGAATCCAGACACTTTCAGTTTTGACAACTGGGTATTCACAGCAGAATACACAGTAGGTTTTCAAACTGTGGTGTGTGTGCCTGGCTCCGTCGTTCTGCCTAACCTTGGAACGGGGCAGAACGCACTGGGATTGATAGTCATTGTCATCTGCTGCTGGAGGTCTCAGCAGAGATTTGGAAGTGGACTGAGAACCAGCATAACATGCCCCATCTGTAGAGAGTGGCTCTGTCAGTGGGTGTTATGAAACCAGTAAGACATCACCCCTGACTGGCTGGCACAGATTGAAATGGGACCAACAAAAAAGTGATGAGTGGTGACAGAGTCCCAAATGGGCATCTTCAGGGACCCAGCCCTGGTCCTGTCTTGCTTCATAAGAAACTGTGTGTGTAATGGTTAATCGAGTGGGTTCTGGAGGCAGGTCTTGTCTGAGTCCTGCTTTGCCAATTACTAGCTGTGGGAACATGGCAGAAAACTAAACCTATCCGGGTCCCAGCTTCCTCATCCATGATAATGTCCTTTACACGATGCCAACTGACCTCCTAGGACTGTTGTGGGGATTAAACGATAAGATACATACACAGAGTCTCGCTCATAGAAAGTGCCTGATAAATTGTAGCTATTATTATTATTGGCATCATGTTCATTATTCCCTTTTTTCTTTCTTTTATTCTTTTGAAATACCACAGAAAAGCAAAGTTAAAAGATCAGCTTGGGCCATAGCTCACTGGTTAGTATTTTGGGGATACTTGATCTGACGCAATCAAGAGAGAGATCACTACTAACACCGTTCTGGGGGAAAATAACATAATCTTGGCTCTTCTGGGCTGCAGACTTTGGCAAACCCACGGAAATCACAGCTTTCCTCTGAAATTGCTCTCACATTTCCAGTTCCAACAATTTACAGTGAAAATCTAAGGAGCTTTTGTGTTTAAAATAAGCAACTTGGAAGAAGAAGAATTACGGGGGAGGCATCTTCACCTGAATCATTTTGTTGGCAACAACTGCCCTGCAGCATCCTGACATTTAGTTTTCGTGTGGTTCTTAGCCAACTTAGAGAGGTGTGGACTCGTGCCAGGCAAGGAAGAGCAGGTAGTGTCAGAGCATTTGTTTGAGTTCAGTTTTACTTTTGGTTAAAGAATAATTGAATGATGGCTTGTAGTGTAGTGGAAAAGCATGGCCTTAGCTGTGGGTTTACAACCCAGCTCTGCATAGTCTCATGGGTAACCTTGGGCTTTTCTTAGCTTTTTTTTTTTTTTTAATTAATTAATTTATTTATTTTTAGCTGTGTTGGGTCTTCGTTTCTGTGCAAGGGCTTTCTCTAGTTGTGGCGAGTGGGGGCCACTCTTCATTGCAGTGCGCGGGCCTCTCACTGTCGCGGCCTCTCTTGTTGCGGAGCACAGGCTCCAGACGCGCAGGCTCAGTAGTTGTGGCTCACGGGCCCAGTTGCTCTGCGGCATGTGGGATCTTCCCAGACCAGGGCTCGAACCCGTGTCCCCTGCATTGGCAGGCAGATTCTCAACCAGTGCGCCACCAGGGAAGCCCTTGCTTAGCTTTTTGAATCTCAGTTTCTTTAGCTGGGAAATGGAGATAACATCCAGCGGTTTGTTGAGAGGATTAGAGACCGTATGGATAGAGTACCTGGGACTGACAGTGTGGTATTTGGTGAGCAGAGCTGATGACACTGGCAGCTGCATTGCTCTCCTGTCTCAAGAGAGCACGTCTACCTGTAACAGGGTAAAAGTCCTTTGGCCAGAATACAAAGAAGTCGGTGTTCTGAGAGTTCCTTGTGTCTTGGTTTTTCTTTTTCGTTTCTTTCTTTTTTTTTTTTTTTTTTGATATTTTTACCTCAAGACTGAATATTTATATTGCTTGACTAATATGTTTTAAAACTTTGAGTGTTCTCAGAACACTCTTCCTGGCATTATCTCAGTGTTCTTGAATATTTTACACACATCTTGGGTTAAAAGCAATGAAATAAAACTTGTGTTTAGAACACGGTTGTAAAAAATGCCAACAGTGGAATGAGTTATGGGGTGGTCAGCACAAGCCCACCAAAGACTGGTGGCCTTCACCAAGCAGTGCTTCCTTTGCACCTGGGATGTTTGTCCATTGTATTTGATGGTTACTAGGTGTGCGCCTGGGCATGTTTTACGTATGACTGAGGGAATAAAGCCCACAAATGCCAATGCATGACTAACAACAGCATAATTTCAGTTTGATGAATGCCATTATTAATTCATGGTTCATTTCAACTTCACGTATTAATTAAGTCCTCACTGCATATCTGCTGTATGTGTTTACAAGGCTATTTCCTTGTAGGCTCACATTTTAAATCCGGCAGTTCATTGTCAAAATTTAGAAAGCCAACTTTGTTTTTTTTTTTTTTAAACTTTGGGTTTATTTGTTTATTTATGGCTGTGCTGGGTCCCCGCTCCTGCGCGAGGGCTTTCTCCAGTTGCGGCAAGTGGGGGCCACTCTTCATCGCGGTGTGCGGGCCTCTCACTATCGCGGCCTCTCTTGTTGCGGAGCACAGGCTCCAGGCGCGCAGGCTCAGTAATTGTGGCTCACAGGCCTAGCCGCTCCGCGGCATGTGGGATCTTCCCAGACCAGGGCTCGAACCCGTGACCCCTGCACCAGCAGGCAGACTCTCAACCACTGCACCACCAGGGAAGCCCCGCCAAGTTTGTTTTAAACAGTACTTTTGTCTCTTCCTGCCCATGTCGGGGGTCATTATCCATGTTGGTTCAATTTTGCTTAAAAGCCAAGCATCAAATATTAGACTGTGTAGTGGTGGTCAAAGGGCAGGCCTCAGAGGAGGAAGACCTTTCTTATCACAAATTAACTGTAACCTCACTTGGATTCAAGTTCGTTATTTGTAAAATGAAAGGTTTGAGCTAGATAATCTCTAAGATCTCTGCCCAAAAGGCAAAGAATCTGCGGCAGGACATAAGAGGCTGCTAACTGAAGTGTACCGTAGGCCTTGATCCCATGTTTATTGGTGACTTTTTTGGTGAGGCTATGTCCCCCTTTCTTAGGTGTATGAAGCAAAAACTAATAGATGCAGAAAGCTAGTTTTTTGCTTTTTTAGTCCCTGATTCCAAAATAGGAGGGAATTCTTGGGAAGAACAACATCCTGAACTCTGGACCTGCCCCATGAGGGCCACAGATTGCCAACAGTGATGGGATTTGTAGTTAGGAAGTAGAATCCAGCCCGTGAGCGGTGGAGGGCACATTAGAGTGAGACAGCAGAGGGTAGATGACAAGCATGGTACGGTGTACAAGTATACAGATAAGGTCCCTGCCTGCAAGGCGGTTTGCCCTGTGATGCCATCTTGGCTGCTCTTGGCACTAAGCCCCTGTATCAGCCAGTGCATCTAGAAGTTAGTCCAGGGTTAATGCTTTGGGTGCATACCAGCTTGTACTGAGGCAGGGCTGGAAAGGGCCCTGGAGGTAGGTCAGAGAAAGGAGAAATCTCTCCAGAAGTCCAGATGGAAGGCAGTTTCAGCAGATTGTTTACCATCTGGGAACTGGCCAAAATGCCTATCGGAGATGGTTAGACTAGCGATGGGGAAACCAAAACTCTGACAGTTTCATCCTATTCTAGAGGATGTGGGGTAGCTAGAAAGTGAAAAAGGACATCATGGTTGTCACCTGCAGTGCTTCTCTTGACAAAGGTTTTTTAATGGCTACTTATAAATAGGACATTTATTGGGTACTCCACCCAGAAAGAGAGCAGCTTACCATCCCAACCTCGTGGGAATGTGCTCTTGAAAAATCTCTCTTCTTGCTATAGAGATAGTCCTGTTTTTAGTGGTTTTACTGACTTCAATTAAATTCAATTAATCGCAGGTGGACCTACCCATGTTTGAACCCCCAGTGTGTCCTCTTAACCTGTCAATAAACATATTTGACAGTTTGGCCCCAAGAGTGCTAAGGGTATTGGAAAGGAACTATTTTCTACCAAACACCTACTATGTGCCCGTCACTTTGGCTCACAACACGCCAAGGTAACTGATAATTAGATAGGTCAAATCACTTAGGCAAGGTTACATAGTAAGTGTTGCTTTCTAGAATTAATCTAGAGCCATCTAGTTTTGTCTGTCCTATTTCTACACAACATATACTGTGAAACCATTCATCCCTGCACGTTATATCTTTACATAAAGGAAAACTAGTTCTGCCTCTGCATGGCTTTTTGTTCTCTCCATTCAGGGCACAGTCAGCCTTAGTAAACAGAGAGCCTCCAAGGGGAAGGAGGTAACCCATTTCCACTTGAGTCTCACTGCAAATACAAGGTGACAGGTTTTAGCCAGGGCCCCAAAGGAACTATGATGTGCTTCAGATGTTCAGCTTTCACCTCACCCCTTTGGATGAGGGTTCCTATTTTCTCTATCGTTGGCCCACTTCACAAGACACAGTGTAGCAGGAGGAACATGCTGAAGCTTTCCAGAGGTTGCAAGACAGAACATTTTAGAGCAAGAAGGGACCAGGGAGAATCCTATGTTGCTAAGACATATGCCCCTTGGTGTTATAATAACTTCACCACCTGGGCTGTAAGTAAGCTCCTGGAGGGGAGAGACCTGCCTGATCGTAATTGCCAGCAATTAACTAAATTGTCTCCCCTGCTCCAGGAAGTCAGAGGCCTGTTGGTGGATTCACTGATAAAACACCACTGCCTGGCACCTGGTAGGTGCTCAATAAAAGGGTTTCCAATCAGGTTGATTTGAAAGCTTAGCAAGGATCACCTATATCAAACAAGTGTGAGGTCAGTCTCAGGAGCTAGGCCAGTTGAGGCAAGGCCTTGAACGCCAGTCCGAGTCTGTTACAAAGTTCTGCTCTATTCTTCGTGCATTTACAGGCAAATTAATTCATTCAGCAAATACTTACGGCACCTCCTTTGTCAGCTAGGTAATCTGCCAAATGCCAGGGACACCGATATGGGAAGTACAGTCTCTTCCTTCTAGGAAGGTAAGCTTTCATGGGGAAGCCTGACAAATCAATAGTTCGAAGGCTTTTAATAATGGTTGTGGCAGAGACAAGCATAGGTTGCTCAGAATGCACCAGAGGAGGAAAACAGGTGCCTTCACCAAGAGGGTGCTAGGATAAAAGAATTTACCTACTGAGGTCCTCTGGAAGAGCTTGGAGGATGAAAGAAATGAGGGCCAAACTTTATAGAAATCCAACCAGGGAATTATTAGGGATTTCAGTGAGAAAGATATGAGAAAATCAGCATCTCAGTTAGGGTGATGGCTGTGGAAATGCTGAAGAGTGGTCAGATCTGATCCATCAGTGGTGGGGACCATTTGATATGGTTTGTGGAATCTTTTTGTGACCTGCTGTATTGTGAGCTTATTTAATTATTTATATTATGATAGAAATCATTATTTACATACCTACTTCCTTTTCTAAACACGGCTTTGGTAAACTCTAAGACATATGTGTTCATTAGAATTGTTCTATGGAAGGTCCAGAAACCCACTTTAATGGGGAAACATCATGACTGCCCTTAGTGGAATTCTGTCATCAACATAGCTTTCCCTGGTTCCAGTCTTCCACCACAGGCTACTGCTGATTACTCCATAAGAAAAAAAGAGCTGGAAAGTTTATTTGCACAAAACAAACAAACAATGAGAAATCTTAATTCTCAGAGGTTAATGTAGGTTGCCCTAATGCTAGACAAAAAGCAGGTCTAAAAATTTTAGAGGTTCAGTAGAATCTTACTCACCACGTGGGATCTCAGAACTTTTGAGATTGTCTTTTCTGGTATGAAGCAAAATACTTTATTCAAGAGATGGCCTACTTTGGAGGGTGGGGAGGAGGGGATATTGATTGGCCTTACTGTTTATCCACACTTCCTTGACCTTGGAGGCAACTCTCTGAACCCCTGGGCTCAGCTCACTGCTCTGGCCTAACACCTGGAGCTTGTAGAGAGGGACATTGAAACCAAAGAGGTAACAGGGCTGGATTGTACAGATCTCCTGATTTCCAGTCCAGTGTGCCTTTGTAAAACTTTGACCTTCAGTGTCACATTCTGGTCAGTTGGGACTGAACTCAAGCTTGCAGCTCTTGGGCTAATGAAAGCAGTAAACTCCTTGGTGGGCATAGTTGGGCATACCAACACATCGCCATGGCTGCATGGTGGGTAGTCTTGTGTCAGGAACTGTGCTAAGTATCTGTCATGAATCAGCTCCTTTAGTCTTCAGATCCAATTGTCTGCCCCATTTGACATTCAGAGGTTAAGTAACTTGTCTGAGGTCAGTGTGCTTTTCAGTGGATAAGCCAGCATTCTCAAACACAGGTTGCATGGACTCCAGAAACCCCGCTCTTAATCAGTAACCATCATGTCTTCTTTTGTCTCATCTTGTCAATTCAGTCTAATTCAAAGCATCTGGGTAACTAAGGAATTGGTTACAATGAGTTAGTGTTTTGTTTTTTAATTTGGGAGATTTTTAGACCTTGAACTTCCTAGGCTTTTAAATGACAAGTCAGAAGGTACCCTTGAGGGAAAAAGGATTTCTGTCATCACTGCCAAGGCTGTGCTGAGAATTCTTTTCCTGATTCAGATTTTTATTTTTCATTCATCAGACAACTCTCCTGTCTTTTGCAGACTTAACTGAGTGTCTTAACCCATTTTAAAATGCTTGCAGCTGAGTAATTGAGGACCTCTGCAAAATTCCTTACATTGATGATAAAAGCTCCGGTGTTATGCCATTTTGTCCTACTTTTTTTCCTCCTTCCCTGACCTTTCACCCACTAAAGCTTCTAGTTAAGTGATCAGCTTTGACTAATCTCCAGGCATAGAAATGTTATAATGACACAAAGGGGGAGGAAAAAGATGTGCTCCCTCAACCCACTCCATCAGCTGAAGAGAGATTTCAGTGAGGGGCCACTGTGTTCTATGGAAAGAAACCCGGGCGTGGATTTACTTGATAAGGATTCTTGCTTCAGGTCCCTTACTATCCTGTGACTTGATCAAGTCACTTAACCTCCCTGTACCACAGGCTCCCCACTGGTGAACGGCTGATCTTTTCATGGGACAGTTTGGTGGTGTTAAAGAAACAATAGGTAGATTTTATTTTGCACAAAACATGGAAAAAATCAGAGTTTTACTTTCAAAAGCATGAACCAATGATTTCTTTACCCACTGGAAATCAAAGTACTGGAAAAAAACCACAGCTGCCACCACCTATATGATTTATTCCTTGGCCAAGCAACAATGACTTCATTGGTCTGTTTTGAGCCTAAATCCAGAAGCTCCTATCTGAAAATGACAGATCATTTCCCCTCTGTTTCCAGAGACTGAGAACTCCTGTCCTACTAGAGCTTGTTTTTTGGCTTTCCCTAACGCATTTGGGGCTGAAAAACAACTGGACTACCAATTATTCCTTTACTGAAAGAGTAGTGAATACAGTCAGTCATTCTGTAAATCCTTACAGGGTGCTTGCTCCGGGCAAGGCACGGCGTGGCTGCTCTGAGGGCCAGAGAGATGCTGCTTTCATCCTCCTGAACCTTCACAAATCCTAGGCATCATCTTCAAGCCTGTCGTTGCCGTTTTCCTGCTCTGCCTTCCCTCCCCTAGATTCTGAGCTGCTAAGTGTTATACTGAACCAAGTCTAAGAAGTGGACTCGGCGGGTGCTACAATTTTGACGGCCCTTTCTCAAGTAGCCAAGACTCAGTAGGGTTGCCGGGAACTGTGGTCCAGACCAAGCTCTCACTCCACCGCCGAGAGCCCGAATGTGCCAGAGTGGAACTCGTTGGAGGAGGGAGAGTGATGCATTAGAACTGCTGACAGCCCCTGGGTGCAGTAAAGTTCATCACGATCCCATGAACATTGACACAACAGACTCCAGGGCAAGGCATCCAAAAGACACAGCAGGAAAGAAGGAAGCTTGAAGGGGGAGAGCTGTGGCTTCTGGGTCTCCCCACTGAAAATGTGTCAGATTTGATGACAGTGATGAAAATGTGCTTTCTCTTTCCTTCCCTGAGCCTCAGCCCCAGGGCTCCTGTAATTGACTGTGGTGGGTATGAGTTATGAGTTCAGGGAGAGGGAGGCCGAGTGGAGTGACTTGGCACTCCTCGGCTGTGACACGGAGGCCGCCAGGAAGCTGGGAGCCAGGGCGCTGCCTGGCCTTCGCAGAGGGCAGGCGGAAGCTCCAACGGGCACACTCACTCATCAGGCCCCGCTCCAGACTTTTATGTGCTCTGACCTGCAAGTTTGGTCAAGTACCACCTTGCTGGAAGCCTTGTCAGTGGTTTCGAGGTGAAGGAACAGCAGTGAAATTGAGAAAACATTTGGTTTGCCTCAGGCAACTGGATTTAGGTGAGAAAATGCCAATCCCTTTCCCATTGGCCCAGGGATTTTGGACAGTATTATTCCCGGAGGCTGAAGGCATGCTTCTCCCCCATCCTGACCGAAGTAGCTGTTTGCTGAATATTTCAGAGGGTGATGATGGTGTTTAAGAGCTGCCACAGTTCCAGTGTTTTTGTTGCAAAACACCCCTGCCATCTCTGCCAAGTATAAGGTTAGGGTTCAGGAAAAAAAGGGGAAGGAGTGGAAACCCAAGTCAGAGACCCTCTCCAAAGGCCCACCTTTCTCATTTCTCTCTGCCTTTTGGGGGCCCAACATGGGATCTTCATCCAGACTTCTCCCCACCGGTGACTTCATACTACTTATTTACTGACTTACACATTTTGAGCTCATTTTAGGTTTAAAAATGTCAGTTAGCCTCAAAAAAACATAGAACACTTGTGCAGACTTTGTGCATTCATCCCTAAAGTTGCACATTTATCTTATAGCAACAGGAGGAAGAGAAGACATTGATTTTTAGCCCAACCCCATTTGATTCATAGTGCTAGAGCTTACCAACACAACAATTGGTAGTTTCTTGATTTCCAAGATTTGCGATCTTGACAATAAAGAGATTTACAGATGCTGGAAAGATTAAAAAACAGAAGCTATCAGAGTATTGAGAATGCCTTACATGGAAAAAAGAATAAAATGGATGAAATTAAAACTTCGGGTACCCAATTCTGAATTTATGTACTCACCCCTCCCCCTCAAATTTTTCCACTGTGATCAAACTCATAGCAGTAGGGTCCATGGAAATTAGAAACAAAAGCTATTGCCATTTATATTTAAATAGCTTGGAGAATAAGACAATGTGTGCAGTGGAGCTGAATTAGTCACTAGAGAAGAGTGTTTCTCCCCATATGAGTATAACTTTTACAATCATTGCTCGTGAGCCATGGAATTAAGTGGTACATTATATTAAGAAGTAAGATGCTGACACACTTTTGGTATTTAGCAGATCACCCCATGTCCTCTGCTTGGAGAAATAATGAGAATGACTGCCCTTTCCTTTGCCAGCATTTGCCTCTTTTTATATTAATCTCAGCTGAATTGAACAATTTCTCCACTCTGTACAAAATAATGCTCGTCTTTGTATTCACTTGATATACAACTTGAGGGCATCCAGTTTTTGCAAATACAGATCTGGGAATATCTTGAATGATTTATTCACAGAGTTGCAGGATTGGTCAAAGAGAACCAAAATCTATTAAGTGATTAACACTTTGTTTTAAGGTAAAATTGTCATTTTTGCAGATATCTAAAACTTAAACTGTATTAAGGGCAGAATGAGGTGTAACTTTAAATGCTCAGTGGATTTCATTAATTACCTTGCCTTGGCTTTCAAATTGCTTAGAGGGTGGTTATTCAAAAGACAAATACATGTAGAATGAAGTCATGCCACTGTGTTTTTAATGCAGTGATAATCTTGATCCTAGAGTGAAGCTGGAGGGAATTCTGTGCCATCCCAATTTAATCCCTGCCTTAAGATTGCATTTAATCAAAAGTGTGAATTTAACTCCAGGTGGCATTCAGACAGTAGAATTAGTTTAGGTACTTTACAATTCCATTTCCTTTTAATACTTTTAAGCAATCAAAATTGTTTTTCGAATTTCCTCTCATTGCTTACATTAATTGTCCTAAAGTTTAAAATAGAAAAACCTGAAATCCAACTTTAAAAATGCAACATTCTTTGCCATTCAGGTATCTAATGAGTTCACATCACTGGCTTTTCCTTCTACCACTTCTATCCCATGAGCTGGGTGCATCTGTGTGCTTGCGTACACACACACACACATACACACATACACACACACACACTTTTTTTTTTTTTTTTTTTTTAACAAAAATCAAATTCTATTTTACCCACTGGAAAGCATTTTGGCATGACTAGGAATAGGGAACTATTTTTTCCCCTAGAGGACAAATTAAATTTGTCTCAAAAGACAAACATGTTACATTTGAAACATATATAAAATGTGTCATGCCTTCAAGGGATTTTAAGAAAGTTTAGGAAGTGACACATCAATGGGAAAATGAACCTAAAATCTTTTGAGATTATCTTTACTGGAAAGATAAAGGGAAAGCAAAATATAGATATAAATATATGTACTGTTATCGGACATAGGGGAAAAAAACTGTTGCTCATGGGTATTATTACTAGTGGCCAGGATGTGCAAAGTCTTAAGTTTAAATGTTTGAAAATAAGCGTTCCTTAAAGAAATATGCCCTAACATGTTTTTTCTTATCAGTTTGGCACCTTTTCCTGTTTTGCTTTGAGTTGGTTTCCAGTCATTTTCTTGTTCTAATATTCTACCTCTGTAGCTGCTTTTAAAATCCTACTTCTTCTGCCATATCCTTTGCTTACGGACTAGTTGTTGACCGTTTAAATATTGGAGATGCTCTTTATTAGTCTGGGAGAATGCATCATTTAGCACTGTGGGATTCATTGACTTTATTTAACGCTGGGCCCTTGTAGTTTATGAAAGACTGCTGGTTTCTGTGTTAATATGCCAGGTTCTTGACCTGTGTCAACCACTACTTCATTCATCATGTTTATCCATTTGAATTGTAGACACTGTCTTTTGTTGCTTCTCAGACTTAGTTTGGGAAAGTGGAGGAAGTGGTCCCATCTCAAAAGATAATCTGTACAGCAGTAGGTTTCAAGTTGAGGATCAAACCGAGAAGGGTTCCATGATACATTAAAAGTATAGAATTATATATAGAAGGAACCCATCCTATTCATTGCTAGTAAAGTAATAACTTGTGCTATCATCTTTCTGTTGTTGAAATATGAAATATCCTATTATATTTGGTAGAATTAAGCATACACCCTTTTTAGCACCCTCTCCTGTTTAAAATTTCCTCCTATTTTTTTTAATAAGTAGAAGACTTAAACATGCCTAACGGAAAATGTATTAGTTCAGTGTAAAAATATTGTCTAGCCCTCTATACCTATTTATTGAGGGCCTGTTGTCAAGCATTGCCCTTGATACTAAGAATACTAAAACTTAGCTTCTTTCTTTCAAGGAAGTGGCAAGAAACATGCAATTAGAATACAAGGTACTAAGCCCTGTAAGAGCCTGCATTTGTATAGCACAATATATTTTGAGCCTCACACCAAAAATGTCATTTTACAGGTGAGAATATAGAACGTTAAGGCTTATGTGATTTGCTCAAAGTGGACAGGCTAGTAATTGGTGGCACTCTACCAAGAACTCAGGTAGCACACTTTCCCAGTTCATTATTCTGCACTGCCTATCTGTGACATAGTCCAGTTCAGCTCTACCCCTCTGCATGTATAGAGCACATGCTAAATATTTTTACATATAGCTCTAGAAATAACCTCCTTGCTTTTTGAATAAACCTAATTTAATGTTAAATTGTTTTGCAAAATTTGTCCAACACGGATATTATATCCTTTTTTGTGGAGTTGAAGAGGTGGTAATTGATATGTCTGAGATGGAAGGATTAAGTAACTTTGTCTTCTGATTAGTAATACAATGTTCCATACCTGCTGATACACTAAATAGCATTTTATGCCTTATCCTTTCCTTATGCTTGAATGCTTCATACTTGGAATCCTTTCTATCCTAGAAGTCATTTTATAATTTCTCAGCTGTTTAGATGACATTGAAACTGTGATTTTTACTGCATAATTGAAAGGACAGAATCTGTATCAAAGCTCCTTACTGGACCAGTTTATAGTGGCCAGCATCACACAAGTACCATTCCTAGATCTGGGCAGGAGGGTCTTCTGCCCAGGGCCTCATGCTTTAGAGGGCCTTGTTGAGCCTTTTTTTCAGCTGAGTTTGTCCCTACCAGCTGAGGAGTTGGTGGGGCCTTGGGGACATGCCCACCCTGAACCTGTGTGGCCTTCTAGACCATTTTCCTGGTACTCAGGAGCCCAGAATTAGTTGACCAGATGGCTGGGAACCAGCTTCCATGACTTGTGTGCGTCTCTTTCCTCATCCATCCACTGGAGGGCAAAATGCACTACTGGTATACCTACCCCTAGGCCTTGAGGGATTGCCGTAGGCATCTATGGCCCATGGATGAGCTGTAGACCAAAATACAGACACACATTGTTTTAGGGCTTTTGCATTAGCTATTCACATTGCCTGTAATATTTTCCTTGAGACATTTATATGGCTGGTTTCTTAATATTCAGGATTCTATTAAAACATCACATCTTTCAAAGAGGCCTTTCTTGACCACCTTACCTAAAATAACCCCCTCCTCCATAATCACTCTCAACCACCTTACGTTATTTACTTTTTGCACCATTTAACACTATGAAAATCTATTATATAATCTTTTTATTTATTTACATGCTTATGGTCTAACTCCCAGTGGAATGGAAACTGCCTGAAGGCAGGAAATTGGTTATTTTGCTCACTGCCATTTTGTAGCATTCAGAACAGTGCCTGCCACATAGTAGGTACTTAATATTTTTGGAGTGAATAGAGAAATGAAAGAAAAGGCCTTGAGGGTGGGGAATAAATTTTACTGCTTTAACTGAATGTAACCATTCATTTTTCCCTTTCATACATCATCTTACCAGAAATGGAGAGGAAAAAAACTAGACAACAAATTAGGAAATTAAATTAGAAGTGTGCAAATTATAGTGGAATAGTTTAAGGGAATAAATATAACTTTAATTCTCTAAAAGTAAGTAATACAGTTAGAACCATAATGCCATGAGTTTTTCATGAAACAAAATAGAACATGATTAAATTGATGACACATTTAAAAATATAGGGTTCTCTTGGAGAAAGCCAGCTAATTATAAAATTTTAGGGCAGTTAAAGTTTTTCACTGTGGCCTGCATTGTCTTCTGTTACCCTCTTCTAAACATATGTGCAGTATTTATTTCACAACTTTCTTCTCAATGACCTTACAAAATTGTATGATTCCTCATATTCCTGACTAGATGATTCTTTAACATAAGCCTCTGATGTCTGCAGTCATTAAATAGGATTCAGTGTTCCTATCTCAAGGAAGTCAAGTGAAAATTCTCCTTCAAATAAACAATAATGCTTATTTTGTTCACAAGTAGCCCTCTGAAATAAGCAGAATTCAAACTATTATGGGTTTTTTCCTCCAAAAAGAGGAATCAAATAACAATGTCAGTATTTAGTAACTCACTGATTACCAGTTAGTGACTAGATAGCGCAAGATTTAAAGACTATTATACCCTGAATGCATAATTTTACTAGATTCTCTGATTCTCTCAGTGATTACCTCTGATTTCTTGACCAGAATTTTAGAAAACTTTTGGGATATGTTGGCTTCAGATTTTAAGGTTTGGAAGTAGCTTGTCAGTGCCAAATCGTCTCCATCAATCCCTTACTTCCAAAGGAAAAAATTACACGGCCGGTATGTACTTAACTAGTACTTTTTGTTTGTTTGTTTTCAAAGTCAGAGAAGAAAACAGAGGGGAGAAATAGCTTCGTGCTCCTTTCCCCCATTTTGTCAAAGCTGATCAAAAAAGAATATGAAAGATGGAATCCCACATATTTTATTCACTGGCATCTGCTTCATCAAATCACGAAAGTAGTAATATAATTTACTATGTTCCTTTCTAAATATTAATCTTGCATCTGCACAGAATGACTTAAGATCCTCTGTCCACAGGAGCACCTGTCTCACCTCTGTATTGTGTTTAACACAAACTTTTCATTCCCAGTCACATCAGAGAGTAGACCACATACATCGACAAAAATTTCAAAGCCAGAAGAAAGAGAGTAGAGAGCATATTTAGTCTGTCTTCTATCATTTTACAGAGGAAGGAGGCCCACGAAGATTTTGCAAGGTCACACAGGTGGCTGGTGGCACATTTGAGATTATAAACCAAGTTCCCCAAATTCCAACCACTTCTCTTGGTTACTTACCCACCTTTTCTCAATATTGGCCGTGTCACAACATACTATAACACCATCTAAGGTACTTTTTATATACTATTTTTCTCATTATTGCTTTTAAAATATGTTGTAATTTAGGCATTGGGTCACATTTGATACCATTGGATTACATAATAGTAACCAATGGAACATGTTAAATTAAAGGAAATTTAAAATTGTTTGTATAGGTGACATACTCACATAGTTCAAAAGTAACAAGGTATTAAAGGGCCTACAGTAAAAGTTTTCCCTCGTATTCCTGCATCTCAATCACCTAGTTATTCCCCCAGAAAGCAACCAGTGTTATCAGGGTTTTTTGTGTACAGTAATTACCTCAGAGAGGTGCAAAAATTGTAGTATCTTTTATAGACTGTTCGTACCTTCTTTTTTTTTTTTTTTTTTTTTTCATTTTAGGCTACATCATGGAGACTATTCTCTGTCAATACATAAAGCCCACTTCATTATCTTTTATGGTTGCATTGTGCTCCATTATAATGATATGTCGTTGTTTATTTAATTAATCCCTATCAGTGTATATTCAGGTTGTTTATTACTTTCAGTTATTACTAGAAGTGCTTCAATAAATAACCTTGTATATTTACATGTGTTAATAAAAATGTAGGGTAGCAGAAAGTAACACAACGTTGTGAATCAACTATACTTCAATAAAATATTTTTTTAAAATGTAGGGTAAATTTCTAAAAGTAGAATGACTTATTTCAGGATTTTTGTAGGTAATGTCCACTTACTGTCCATAGAGTTGTATAGATTTACATTCCCATCCCCATTATATGAGGATGACTATTTTATCATTCCTCCCTAGTAGTATGGCATCAATATTTAGAATGTTTATATCTGAAAGGTGAGATGTGAAAAGCCGTATCTTGGTGTGGTTTTTTTTTTCTTTTAAATTAATAGTTACTTTATTTATTTATTTATTTATTTTTTTACCTGTGTTGGGTCTTCGTTTCGTGCGAGGGCTTTCTCTAGTTGCGGCAAGCGGGGTCCACTCTCCATCGTGGTGCGGGGGCCACTCTTAATCGCGGTGCGCGGGCCTCTCACTATCGTGGCCTCTCTTGTTGCGGAGCACAGGCTCCAGACGCGCAGGCTCAGTAGTTGTGGCTCACGGGCCTAGTTGCTCCGCGGCACGCGGGATCCTCCCAGACCAGGGCTCGAGCCTGTGTCCCCTGCATTGGCAGGCAGATTCTCAACCACTGCGCCACCAGGGAAGCCTTTGGTGTGGTTTTAATTTGCTTTTTTGTATTTATATGCATGAGGTTAGGCATGTTTTTATATGTTTAAGAAACTTGATTTACCTTTTTGGAGGTAAATTGTACTCTTCTCTTTTGCCTGTTTTCCTATTGAATTTTTCTCTTATTGATTGTAGGAACTCTTTTTTTTTTTTTGAATTTTAATTATTTATTTTTTTAGCTGCATTGGGTCTTTGTTGCTGCATGCGGGCTTTCTCTAGTTGCGGCGAGCAGGGGCTACTCTTCATTGCTGTGTGTGGGCTTCTCATTGTGGTGGCTTCTCTTGTTGCCGAGCACGGGCTCTAGGCACGCGGGCTTCAGTAGTTGCGGCACACGGGCTCAGTAGTTGTGGCTCGCGGGCTCTAGAGAGCAGGCTCAGTAGTTGTGGCGCACGGGCTTAGTTGCTCCGTGGCATGTGGGATCTTCCCGGACCAGGGCTCGAACCCGTGTCCCCTTGCATTGGCAGGTGGATTCTTAACCACTGCGCCACCAGGGAAGTCCCAGGAACTCTTTATATTTGAGGGAAAGAGCCTTTGTCCATGGTAACAGCTATAAATGTTTCTCTAGTTTGTCTTTTACCTTGTTTATGAAGTAATTTTTGCCACGCCAAATTTATGTTTTCTGTAGTTGAATGTATCCATTTTTTCAAATCACTTTTGTGATTTTTATTATACTTAGACAAGCATCATCCACTCTAAGGTTACTTTTCAAAATTTCCTATGTTTCTCATGGGGCTTATATGGGTTTATTTGTTTACTTTACTTTTAAATATGATTCATTTGGAACTGATCCTGATTAAGATGTGGGAATGGTTTTAATTTTATTTTTTTCCCCAGTTAGTTCGTGTTTCAACATCTTTTATAAAGTAATCTGTTTTCCCCCATTGCTTTAGGATAGCAGCCGTATCATATGCTATATTCTTACATATTTTCTGTCAGTTTCTTGACTTTCCATCCCATTCCATTGATATATCAATACCTGTAGACATTTGCTAGCAGTATGTGTTTCAGTCATTAGCTTTAATATATTTTAATATCTAAAGGGCTGATTTCTCCTCACTGTGGAGATGCTACATATTTGTTAAATTTCAGTTTTATTGAGACATAATTGACATATAAAACTGTAAAATATTTGAAGTGTACCTCATTGTGATTTGATATATTTGATCTATTGAAAGTATCCCCCATCTAGTTAACACATCCATCACGTCACATGTTTATCTTTTTTTTTTTTTTTTTTTGGTGAGAACATTTAAGTTCTACTCTCTTAGCAAATTTCATTTATACAATATAGTGTTATCAGCTATAGTCACCATGTTATTCATTAGATCCTCAGACCTTATTCATCTTACAGCTGTAAGTTTGTACCTTTTACCAACTTCTCCTTATTTCCTCCACCTCCAGCCCCTGGCAGCCACTTTTCTACCTTTTTTTATGAGTTTGACTTTTTTTTTAGATTCTACATATAAGTGATACCATGCAGTATTTGTCTTTCTTGTGATAGATACCACAATTGGTTTTCTGTTTATATTTATATGATAACTTATATAATGTAGATTCATAGACTAACATCCTCTTTTCTCTGATTGCTGACAAATTTCCTTCCCTGTGTGTATAGTGTCAGAAAGTTGGTAAATTCCAAAATCATGAGATATGAGTTCAGCTGAGACTGTGGGTAGTCTTCCCATAATCATCAATTAACGTGCTTTGCTTGACAAGTGAAACTGATGAAAGAGAACATGTTTAGACAAAGATTCTGAAGTGGCAAATGCCCACTGTTCACGTGGACCATGTAGGCAGGTGAACTCTGTGAGTAGAGGGAGGGGCTGTCCTTAACACCCCGTACCACACATGTGGCTTAATTAATGGAGGCTAGATTGATTTCAGAGGTCTAAAGGTTTTTATACTCTGGCTTAAGTGTAGATCCATAATATATAGGAAATAGAACTTTTAGAAGTTAAACCAGTGAGGGAAAGCACACAGTTTTCCTTTTTTCCTGGGCTGACCATAATTTTATGAAAATGAATTTCTAACTGGCTTTTCTTCGCACTGGGCTTCTTGGCAAGAAGTGAAATCTGTATAATGCATTACCTCTGAGCTTTTTTTTTTTAAGGTCTCAAGGACAGACATATGGATAATGGTTTAAAAATATAAATATGCTCTTTCCAGTCATAGAAATCTTCAGACCCAAAGGGTGCTTTTCCCGCTTTCCCAAAAATGTAGGGCTATAGACTCATACTCATAAAACACCGAAACAAAATACATGGTATCTGACACTAAAAAAACCCAACTGTACTTTTCTTGAGTATTGCAGCCCTGTGATCAGACAGAGTGACTTATAGTCAAATGTAGATGCCAACTTGCTGTGCTACCTTCTAGCCACTGAGCCCTGTAACTAAGCATTTTTGTTTGGTAAAATTACAGAAGAGATGGTGTTTGGTGAGGTATTTTGTTCTATTTTAGTACCTATAGTTCATCCGGGAAAATGGCTGTCACTTGGTTTTCTCACATACTTATCCCATTTGTCCAGTTGTGCGTGTGTGTGTGTGCACGCACGCACACATGTAGGGAGAAGTACATACTTACAGTGTCATTGTAGAGACAGTTATCCACCCTACCCCACTGTAGACTTGTTCTGAGCTTGAGCCATCTCTTTATTGAGTCCACACGAGATCTGACACCTTCTGATTTGCGAACACATGTATGTTGGCAGTTCAGGATTTATGGAGGCTCTCTTAGGAAAGACCACTGCCAATATATAATTAGTTTGAAAAGCATTTGGTCTAAACAGATCTGCAGCCTTCTTTTACCAAGTGTGCAAATATGAACTAGTTCCATCTTATTGGGATAAGTCTTAAGAGACAGTACTATAAGGACTGTAAATGTAATTTGCATAGTCAAAATTTTCATAAATGGTCTAATTAGTATAGTGATAGATCCTGCATCACATGTCATTCATGAAGATAATGACATTTTTATGAAGCGGAGAATTGTAGAATAATTGCTGAATATTCCTTGATAAAATTAAGTCCATCAAAGGCAAAGATTATCCTTAGTCATCTTTATATTCCCAGTACAGTGTCTGGTATTGAATAAGCACTTACTGCATATTGAATGAATAAATGACTTTATGAAACTCATTCCTCAGAAAGATTGTTTGAAATAAAGAGATTAAAATGTTTTCTGGAAATAGACAAAATACATGCAAGCTCATGCTTGCTGCTCCACTTTGATTGAGAAGGAAATTGATTTTGTTCTGTATTTTTAGAAACATGGTCACTTTAAAAACTACTCTCTTCATTTAAAAAAATTACACACATTTTTAATGCCCCATTAGTTTCAGTGTGGTTTCTAAATAGCAGTCTCTTGGAGTAAAGAAAAAACAAGATCCTTATTAGCTTGCCTGACAGCTATTGTCCTATAGTTTAAAGAAATAACATGTAATACCTTTTATCCAGTGTGCACACGTGTGTGCATGTGTGTGTGACGTAGAATGATTCAGTGCCACTGAGTCACTTGGTCTAGATTAATTAAAGCAGGAACAGAAAACTTTCATTTTCCAGTGTATTATTTTTTATTTATTGACTTTTCTCTGTACTGATAATTTTGCTTAAATTACCTAGCAGAAAATGCACATATATGATGCTTAGCTGTGATCCAAATCATAAATAGATCTTATTTAGGAGGCTGTGTGATTCTGTTTGCCTTGTTAGTGATGTAACTAAGAATTCACTATTTAAATTCATCTTGCATACCAGTCTTCTTGTTGAATAATATTTCCTAATATGAGAATCATAGAAATTTATTAGTTGGGCTTTTGGCCTTAGTACCTTGTTTATAGCTATGCATTTTGAGCTTGTTAATTGGTCCTTTAGTATTCCTTCTCCTCCAGTAATCTTTGAAGTAGGCAAGAGAGGTTCTGAAATCTTTATTGAATGGATAGGTATGGAATCACAGATCATAGTAGTGGACCACAAAGTCTTCCTCCCCCCACCAGTTTTTAATTCCTTTGTGGAGAGTAGAGGTACATGGTGGAAGGGAACATTTTAGAGTATTACAACTGAATTAGCTATGGCCAGAAGAAGAAATCAAACAAAGAGAATTTAGGAACAAATTGTAGAATGCCACCGGGCTGATACTGTATCTGAGATGCTCCGTTCAAAATGAAACATGCTTATACTTATATTGCCATAATGATAAACTGTTTTTAAAAGTACCCCCATTCATACCCATACCATTTAGGTTACAATTCTGTATTAAACTCATAGTTCCCAGTTGCTTTTTAAAAACTAATTGTGGCTAAATGTTAAGACTTTCTCAAATGTAGAGGGTTTGAATTTTGGAGCTGGCAGGGAACCTATGGCTCAGACAGTTGAGTGACTTCTCCAATTTTGTACCAGAGACAAGTCTAGGGCTTTGGTTTTCTGATTACCTGAATAGTGCTTTTTCCACCACTCTGTTGTAGGCAGCCATTTTAAAAAAAAAATTTGTGATCCTAGAGCATTTGATCCCAGGATGATTCTTTTAATTTGATGTGTAATCCCAGACCATTTAAAATGTTTGATATAAACTGTGGCCTGTGGGCCAAATCCAGCCTCCCACCTGTTTTTATACATCTGGAACATAGTCACACCCATTTGTTTATGTGCTGTCTATGGTGCTACAATGGCAGAATGAGTAGTTACAACAGAGATTGTATGACCTGCAACGCCAAAGATATTTATTATCTGGACCTTTAGAGAAGTTTTCTAGCCCTTAGTATAAGGTCAGGATGAATAAATTAGCTTTAAAAATTAACACGATCAATTTGCAATAAATTGGGAGTAAAATATGCTTTCTGAAAAAGCTAAAGGGGTGAGCATGTTGTTGAGAAATACGAATGATCTATCATAAAAGGCTGCAAAGCCTACCTGCATTAAAGATGAAATAGAACCAGGTTTCTAGGGAATCTCTATGCTCTGGAGATTCTAGTTGCCAGAATGAAACCTGTGACTTAAACAGAACTGACTCAAGATGGAAATGTCCCAGACTGTCATTTGTGTTGTGCTAACCCTGATGGAACTTGAACACTCACCAAATGTCCTTCTTGGCAGGTGGAGTGGATCCAACAGCAAGTGGTAAAAAAACGGACCAAGAGGGATTATGACTTTAGCCACGCCCAGTCCACTTACTTCAATGATCCCAAGTGGCCAAGCATGTGGTATATGGTGAGTTTGCCTGGCCTGGGGCCACGGCGTTCTGTTCTGTGT
This sequence comes from Balaenoptera musculus, assembly GCF_009873245.2. Taxonomy (NCBI): domain Eukaryota; kingdom Metazoa; phylum Chordata; class Mammalia; order Artiodactyla; family Balaenopteridae; genus Balaenoptera; species Balaenoptera musculus. The sequence goes on from NC_045790.1 coordinate 72,200,462, forward strand.
TGTGCAGGGATTGTCTGTTAGGACCGGGAGGACACAGAAGCAGTGACCAGGGACTTTTTCCTGTTTCAAGATGGAGATTGATGGCCTGTGATGGTTTCTGGATCTTTTTTTGAACTTAGCTCTCTGGTTCTAAGGAGAAAGAAGGGAGTTCTGATTCTGAAGGTATTTGTGTTTGAGATCTTACTCTGGGTAGTAGCTTGGTAAGTTTGGGCGAGAAGATAGAAAAATATACTAAGGGCAGACACCCTGAGACCTAGCAATAGTTGTGTTCACCTCTGGTACTCATCTACTCCACCCTGAAACCAGCCTGGTTAATGGTACTGGGTCTTGGAACTCATTGAGATGACTTTGCAAGTAGGTAACAGATTCCTGACTTTAGTTGTCTAAATGTGCCTTCTCACTTTGGGTAACAATTTTTAAAACTAGACCAGGAAAAAAGCAGTTGAAAAGTATTTGACTTGTAGCTAGTTCATTGGTTCAAGCAAAAACTTTCAGTGAGGGAAATTTAACATATTGGGAAGAGTGATCTAGAAATTCACTTGATGCCGCCTCCTTTGAAAATATATTGACACTTCTGTAGTCTTAGGGTTTTATATTCATGATCCCTGAGAAATTGATTAGAATATGTTACTTAATCATGAAATTCATATGTTACCAATTTGCTCTATAATCTACAAAAGACCTTAACTTTTCTCTTTTTTGAAAATCTTTATTGCAAATTGTTGCCAGAGTTATCTCCTCCAATCTACCTTGTTTTTTGCACTCTCTGACCCTGCTTCTCTACAAATCCACTGCATTCCACATACTTGTCTGATGCTTTTCTGCCTCCTTGCATTTCATTCCTTCTGCCCAGAGTGGTCTTTTGCCCTTCCCCACATCCTCGGTTCAGGATAGTCCGTCCCTCAGAGCCCACACCCAAGGCTGACTATTTCTTGTCTCCCATGTCCTCACCTGTCCGTGTTTGTCCTTCCTCTGCTCTCCTGGGCCCTCTATCTCAGCCACTCCTGGCATCCTTCCCTTGGCACTTTGTTTCATAGTTGTTGGATTTTTAAATCTCCTCTGTTACTTTGGGCAGTGGGTCACTTATATCCTCCCATCTGAGAATCTAACCTAGCACCTAGCAACACTAAGAATTTGTGTTTATTTGGAGATGGGTGAATGTAGCTGGCGCTTCTCCCAATTTCCCTTTTCTTAGTCTTACCTGGAAGTGGAAGGTTGTGGAAAGATTTTGGACCCCAAACAGAATTTTACACAGAAAACTCTTTCATGCATAAGGGGAAAAAAAGGAGCCATAAAGCTAAGTTCAAAGGGAGGTGGGACTCTAAACAGCATTTGAGTAGAAATCACCTGAGGGGACAGTAAGACACTTGACAGCTTATTAGCTCCAAGACCAAGAAAGAGTGAACCACAAGGGAAGGCATTAGAGGGAGTGTTGGCAGGAGCTAAGGAGCTTTGTCTGTGCTGACAAGATGATAAGGATGTAATGGGATTAAGAGATAGGATGCAAGCAAAATCCCCCTACACCCCTGTTTATAAGGCTGGGGGGAGTGAGACCCTCCTTGCCTTACGTTTCTTTTTGCAAGAAAGAACCAAATTGCCGTCTGCACATGTCCCACTGGACAGTGGAAATGTACAGCAGCTTTCCCCTACCCTCTCCCCACTCCAGCAGGGCAGGTTGGGCTGTCGTAGGAGCCATGGCCAAGGTGACGCCAAAGGTCTCAGTGCTTATAGAGTGAGATACACTCACTCCCAGGAACCACTGCCATTTCTTTGGAAATTCTCTTTTGATGTAAGGAAAGGTTGAGAGGGAAGAGCTTTTGTTTGGCCATTTAAAATATTGGATGTTTTTCAACACATATTTGATGGTAATAATTCAAATAGGTAACATTCATTGAGCACTTACCACATGCCAGGCAATGTGCTCATACTTTATTTGTGCTAATATTTTTCTAATGTAGTGTGAACAAAAGTGTGCATTAATATTGGCCCCGTGTTATAAGAGTGAGAAATCTGAGGCTCATAAAATTTAGGCCACTTGCCTAAGATCACCCAGCCTGAGAGTGGTGGAGCAGAGATGCCAAACCAGGCAGACTGATGGGAGTCCAGGGGATTAAAGTGGCATCCTATCCCCATCCTTCTACTATGTACAACCACCATCATAAGGAAGACACTACTGCAACCCTCCAGGAACTTCTAATCTATCCATGGAGAAATAGCTGAAATACAAGGCAGAATGGTGGGTGCCATGTAGGATGGACAAAGTATCTTGGGGACAACCAAAATACTTCAAAACTTCCTATTACATACATACTGTTCCCTTAATGAAAGGGGTGGGAAATAGGTTACACACCATATGTTTATCTGTCAGGAGTGGTGACAGAATAGGAGTCAGAACTTCAAATCTGCAAACATGGATTCAAATCCCTATTATTTCGCTTACTACGCCCACGATTGAATCAGTTAAACTCTCGTCAGCTATAAAATAAGAGTATCTAGCTCTTACGTATGAGTTAGCTATTGCTGCATAATAAATTACAGAGCTCAGTTTTTAAGACAGTGATCTCCTGGGTTCTGTGGGTCAGGCATTCAGACAGGGCCCAGTGGTGGCGACTTCTCTGTTCTGTGATGTCTGGGACTTCAGCTGGAAGACTCAAAGGTATGACTAGAGCTGGAGGGTCCACTTCTAAGGTGGCCTAGTCACGTGGCGGGTTCCTCGCCACGTGGGCCTCACCGTGGGGCTGCTGGAGTGTCCACTCGGCTCCATGGCTCCGTCTTCCCCCAGCGCAAGTGATTCAAGAGGTTGCGTCAGAAGCGGTGACGTCTTTTATGATCTAACCTCAGAAGTCACAGTTACTTCTGTAATCTTCTCTTGGCCACATGTATGAACTCTGATTCAGTGTGTGAGGGAACTACACAAGCATGCGTATACTACTAGGAGGGGAAGATGGTTGGGAAACTGGTTACCATAATGAAGTGAAATACTGCACAGGAAGCCTTTAGCACACTGCCTGACACTAGAAAACTCTCAATAAATTATAATTGTGATTATTCTTCTCTTTTTAATTATAATACATGCTGTTTTCTTTTTATCTGTTGTTTTAATTGCTACTAGTTGAAGGGGGGTGTGATCACATGTGCAGTGGGCATCCTTCAGAGCGCTCTGGTGACGTGTGAGTGACACAGTTGGGGAAGGTGCTGATTTCCTTCTTCCTTTTTCTGAGCCCTTGGCCCTGCTGCAGTGTTTCTGAGGGCTGCTTGGTGAGCCTCCATAGGGTCCTACCTTCAGCTCGTTAGCCTAGGCCTGGTCCTGTCAGTCTATATTTATCACAGGAGAACAGAGATTAAAGAATGGCATGAAGTGTGCCTGAGTGTCTCTTTTAATTAATTTAAAAGCTTTGTCCCTGTCACTCCTCCCTTTGGAAACCGGTATGTGAAACCATTATGTCTAGCCTTGAGGCTTGGGCAGTATATTCAAGGAAAGGTACATATTCAAGAGTTTGTTATGGAGACGACAGCTGTCTAATTACTCCTCTGACCTGAAACACTGTGCTTAGGCTTCCAGGAGTTGGGAGGGTCTAGGCGTAGAAACAGAGCTCGCTTCTTATTGCACTGACAGACGCCAGCATCTCCTCTTTGTCAGCATGGTGGCAAGCACTGAGGATTTAGGAAGACATGATTCGTGCTTCCTAAGAAGATCAGTTAACGCAGGAGAGGAATACATAAGTGCCAATGAAAGTTTGCTGGGCCAACGACTCCTCCCTAAACGTTTTTCTGGGATCATGTGCATACACCCAGCTCCATGGGCTTTGGGTTGTAATTTTTGCTTGTAGATTTGCTTCTTCCATTAAAACGTCCTGAGTAGATTTTAATGGATATCCAAGCTTGGGTCCCACTATCAGAGATTGTTATTTTTGGTATAGAGGAGGGCTCAGGCAGTAGGATTTCATCAGAATTCCCTGGTGATTCTAGTATGCAGCCAGAGTCCTGAGTTATTCACTGCCCGTGTCTGTGGTAAATGCTAATCAAATAATAGATGAGTAAACTGGACATCTGTGATCATGTAGAGAAAATAATTGCTCATGTTTATTGAGTCTTTGTCAAACATTTTGCCAAACTTTCACATGTATAATATTATCTTATTGCCAGCGTTCCAGTGAGCTGGGAACTATTATTGTCTTCATTTTACACTGAGGAATAAAGCAGAGACAAGTTAAGTAACTTGCCCAAAGTCACACTCTTTACCAGGGGCAGATCCTGGTATTCAAACCCAGTCACTCTGACTCCAGAGGCTAGACTTCCAACTTCCGAGTCCCTGGACCTCGTACTAGCTGGCATCAGAATCACCTGGAGGGATTGCTGCCCACCCCTCTCACGCCCCCCAGCGGAGATTTGGGAATTTGCATTTCTAACAAGTTCCCAGTTCAGCTGGTGCTGTTTGACTCTCAGGACTGCTTTGAGATCTCCGTGCTCTATCATATTTTCAACAGGAGGTTTATGTGAACACAGCTGGCCTCCATCTTCCCATTATCAGTTGGAGGAAGAAGAGCTTTTTAAAAACTTATGAGACACTTTAAAGTGCACTTGGTCGATTTAATTTGTTTCTCTTGATCTTATACCTTTTTCTTACAAAATTTTCTATTTGGGAAGCTGGCAGCTTTAATATAAGAAGATATTTTCACTTTACTTGCACTGATTGAGAAATATCCTTGGCTTATATAGTCTTTCAAGATGTTCCACAGACAAAGGATATCTGATAGGAAAGGTTGTGAAGATTTGGCCAAGTCTTTGGGAACTCAGTGTAATAGACATGGTTTTAATGTACCCAGCTGGTATAATGGACCATTTTGACCCCCTGAAGAAAATTCAGTTTGACTCTAGAGATAACAAGGCTAAGATGCCTCCTCAAGGGTCTGGGAATGCCAATTGAGCAAATTCAGGGAGTTAAATTTTTTTAAATTGTTACAAAATATTTAAGACATACAAAAATTTGAAAGAATACCACAAATGCAGGTCCACCCACCCCCAATCTAAGGAATAGAACATTATGTATACAGTTGAAACCCCTTGTGAATCCTGTCCTAATAGTGTCCCTTCATCCCTTACAGAGTTATGGCAGATGCTGCATTTGAAATACAGAGTGGGGGGGAGGGAGTTCCCCTTTGTTGGCAGGATGTTTCTCTTTGTGGGAGGGATTATTCAATTTATAGTAGATTTTATATTTTCTGAAGTCATCCTGAAACACATTCATACATGAAATTTGTACTCAGGCTCTTGACAAAGAGTCCCAGGAAGGCAAACTGGAAATGAAACTTGGAGGAAAATATAAGTTTAATAGAATAGCTCTTTTATTCCTTTAGTCATGTAAATATTTTATTGCCTTAGGAACGTGTTATAGCATTGTACAGTATTTCTTGTCTAACTGTTAAGAACTAATACTGATTTTGGAGAAGCCCATAGTAAAGAACTTAAAAAAATTTTTTCTCCTGCCTTATGGAAGGCAAGCTCAATTCCAAAGAGGAAAGCAAAGAAGGCCTTGTGCAGTCTTGCTATTTGATTCTCAGACTATAGTAGTATGACTAGTATTCTTTTTTTTTTTAAAGGAATTCCTTTATTTTTATTATTTATTTATTTATTTATGGCTGTGTTGGGTCTTCGTTTCTGTGCGAGGGCTTTCTCTAGTTGCGGCAAGCGGGGGCCACTCTTCATCGCGGTGCACGGGCCTCTCACTATCGCGGCCTCTCTTGTTGCGGAGCACAAGCTCCAGACGCGCAGCCTCAGTAGTTGTGGCTCATGGGCCTAGTTGCTCCGCGGCATGTGGGATCTTCCCAGACCGGGGTTCGGACCCGTGTCCCCTGCATTAGCAGGCAGATTCTCAACCACTGCGCCGCCAGGGAAGCCCATGACTAGTATTCTTAACACAGAATTTTTTTAATGAATATTGGGTGGCCTGCTTAATATGCATTTTTTAAAGCCAGGTTTTAACAAATGGGCTCATTTTTTGTTGCACTACCTCAAATTTCATGAAAGCTCTCTGGGTGGTTTCTTTGAGGAAAAAAAATCATATTTGTCGATCAGCAGAGTGAAAATTAGCTGAGTTCGGCTATGCGTGTGAGGTATATCTGCCAAAAACTATGAACTAGCTAGGATAGTAATTGTGAAAAATGATTGTAAGCCACATGGTTCTTTCTCAGCCAACTGGATGGTATTCAGTTCTCCAAGAGTGTGAGGCATTGCTGTTTCTGTGGTTGGCACACATTTTCCTAATGACTTACTGTCATTTGACTCTAATAAAATCTGGTGGAGTTTGTGGCATTATTGTCCTGGCAGCTTGGAAATCATCCTTTTACAACACCCCATTTAGCTGTTTTAATTGAAAATGCAACATGGCGTAAATCTGCAACCATGTGGCCCGTCTTGACGTAAGTAGGAGGGCTTCTGAGAAAGGATGGACTCCAGCCAGGCAGCAAGTGATTTCCTGGTAGGAACTACTGGGGGTTGAGATGTGGTTTTGGTGGACCAGTGTTTGCTTCGAACTAGCTCTGTGTCCTGTGGAAAGGTATTTTAGCTCTCTCAACCTTAGCTCATCTGAAAAAATGAGGAATCTGGACTAGATGCTTTCTTGAGTTCATTCCTGCTTGAACCTCCTCTAGGTCCACATGGCAAGTTGAACTAGAGAGTGCGTCTTAGACAGACACATACCACCAGTAGGCCCAGGTCTTGATTTCCAGCTCAGACCCACCCCATGAGTTCCTGACTGTTGTATCCCATGCTTTTGTTTCATTACTACTTCAATCTCAGTGTGTCCCCTTGTTGGGGGTCCCCAAGGCCACCCCCAGATTTGGTGATTCACTGGGAGGAGTCACATGATTCAGCATAAGAGTCATACAGCTATGATTTATTTCAGTGAAAGGATACAGTGCGAAACCAGCAAAATGAAAAGCCACATGGGGTGAAGTCCAGGGGAAACCAAGCTGAAGCTTCCAAGAGACTTCTCTCAGTGGAGTCACACAGAAAGCACTTAATTCCTCCAGCTTGCATTGTGACAACATATGTGAAATGTTGTCTACCTGGGAGCTCGTGAGGGACTTGGTGCTCAGGGTTTTTACTGGGGGTTGGTCGTGTAGGTACCCGGTGCCTTCCATGTACCCGAATTCCATACTCTCAGAGGCGTTCAGCACAAACCGTATTGTTTGTGTAACCAGTTTAGACACAGTGAGACATACTTATGAAGAAATGGTGAGATCCCTCCCCAAACCCAAGTTCCCAGATGCCCGCCAAGTGTATCTGGGGAGCCGAACGCATGAGTGCCTGAGTTGGAATAATGCTCCTCCTTTATTAAAACTTTGTGTTCACTGAGTGAATAAATTAACACCAAAGAAAAATACTCATAAGTGATAATTCCAAGAAAAAGCAAACTTGAATCCTAACTGTAAGTCCATATTTGTTTCACAGCCTGGAAAATCCCAACTGAATGAAAGTTCCTATTAGGCAAATGTTTATTCATGTATGCATTCATTCATTCATTCATATTTAGCAGAGATTTATTTTTTCCCAGTACTTTCAATGTCTTTGACACCAAGGATAAAATAGTAAAAGGTGCTTTCTTTTTTATTTTATTTTATTTTATTTTTTTACATCTTTATTGGAGTATAATTGCTTTACAATGGTGTGTTAGTTTCTGCTTTATAACAAAGTGAATCAGTTATACATATACATATGTCCCCATATCTCTTCCCTCTTGCGTCTCCCTCCCTCCCACCCTCCCTATCCCACCCCTCTAGGTGGTCACAAAGCACCGAGCTGATCTCCCTGTGCTATGCGGCTGCTTCCCACTACCTATCTATTTTACATTTGGTGGTATATATAAGTCCATGCCACTCTCTCACTTTGTCCCAGCTTACCCTTCCCCCTCCCCGTGTGCTCAGGTCCATTCTCTACATCTGCGTCTTTATTCCTGTCCTGCCCCTAGGTTCTTCAGAACCACTTTTTTTTTTTTTTTTTAGATTCCATATATACGTGTTAGCATACGGTATTTGTTTTTCTTTTTCTGACTTACTTCACTCTGTATGACAGACTCTAGGTCCATCCACCTCACTACAAATAACTCAATTTCGTTTCTTTTTATGGCTGAGTAATATTCCATTGTATATATGTGCCACATCTTCTTTATCCATTCATCTGTTGATGGACACTTAGGTTGCTTCCATGTCCTGGCTATTGTAAACAGAGCTGCAGTGAACATTCTGGTACATGACTCTTTTTGAATTATGGTTTTCTCAGGGTATATGGCCAGTAGTGGGATTTCTGGGTCGTATGGTAGTTCTATTTTTAGTTTTTTAAGGAACCTCCATACTGTTCTCCATAGTGGCTGTATCAATTTACATTCCATAAACGGTGCTTTCTTTAATGAAGAGTAAGTGGAGCATTTTATGGGCAGAGGTTAGGGTAGTTATAGGCAGTTTGTCTGCTCAGTTGGTGGTAGTCCACTGAGGGTACCAGTAGCAGAACCCTAATTGGAACTTGCTGATCAACTCACGATGATTGTGATGACTTCATGTGATTTCATTACCCCATGTGATGTTTGTGATGGAAGTCAGTATATTAGAGGTATTAAGTTAACCTATAATTAACTAGTCAAAGTGCTTCTAAAAGAGACCAGTAAAAAATCACTTCAGATAATATTCATTCTTGCCTGGTGCAAATTATTACGACCTTTATTAATTTCCTTGAGCAAGACATAACTTATTCCATACTGGTAGTTTATCTTCTCAGCTTTACTTTCAAAGAGTAAAAGTATGTCTGTAGTCTGGCCCTTTGGGCCTGACTCTAACATGATGAAGGGTCTGTTAACATAAAGTTGTTTTCATCAAGATTTTAGTGATTTTTCTTTAATTAGTAACGCATTTTCTGCTGGAGAACAGATAGCATTGACCATTGAACTCATTTAATCTGTGGTTGTCTTCTTAACATGTTGATTCAAGTTCTTTTATCAAAGTTTCTCTGAATTCCTCATTTCTTATTTACTTTTCACCCAGTATTGGGATTAGTTCTAGTGATCAAGGCACATTTTTGGTTGATTTTAACATATTTCTTTGCCAATGAGTAGGGTTCTCTTAGTAAGTACTCCATAAATGTTTATGGATATGAAGTGAGGAGAGAGTTGGTCATTGAGACCAAATTCACAGAACTGAGTTTGGCTTTTCCTGAAAGGTGATGGTGCCTTCAAGTGTCCTGTGTTGAGAATTCAATTCTAAAGTTATCTGAGAGGAAGGTGTCTGGAATGCTGTTTTTTCCTTAATTTTGGTTGGCAGTGAACTTGGCTGGGAAGTTAATGGAGTAAGAGAAATAATTCTTAGCAATCCAGTGATGAGAAGAATCAGAAAGAAGAAAACGCCTAAATTGCCCGGGGACGAGAAAGTAATAATCATCTTCAAATAGGATACACATGCACTTCAATGTGATTTTTCCAGTTTCTCAGATGTTAAAAAAAAAAAATCCTTGGTAGACTATCTCAGCCTTGGGTTTGGAATTCTAGGCTAGCGATAGGTAATCTAATATGCAAATGGTATGGGCACCAAGAGCTGCTCCATACCAGATGAAATCAAATTATACTGAGGCAAGTAGAATAAAACTATAAATTCCAGAAATAGGATTTGATTACTTAATTACATAGGTCAGAATCAAATTGGGTTCATAATGCAAAGATGCTATTCTTTATGGTAGACGATGTGGACAAAGTACAAAATGCATTTACTGATTATTCTTTCCTTGATTAAAAGAAGGAGAACCCAATAAGAAACCTAATTTCTTCCTTTATGCTAGGAAAAAAAGAAAAACTAGTCAGTTTAGATGGTGTCTATTCAAATATTTGGTACAAAACTTACAGAATAATCTTAAAGACTACTTGGAAGAAATGTAGCTTTGTGGGGCTTTCTTTTCTGTTTTAGTTTTCTGGTGAGGTGAATTGCATGTCTTGTAAAAAGCCTACCAGGATAGAAGTTCTGATCCAGACGTACCGAATTAGCATGTCTGAAGCAAAGAAAAGAAAATTATGCCCGGGTAGCATAGGACTGTGTTCTCCTAATGATCTCTTTGCGTGGTTTCCTGAAATTTAGTTAAATTAGTGTCTTAAAAACTTGATGTTTGGGTTTGTTACCTAGTGATAGAGAAATCATCCTTATCTTTTAGTGAACTTAAAGAAATTCAGCAGGACTCTTAGAAGTAGTAGGTTAAACATAGCAGGTATACAAATTTTTTAAATGTCATTCCTATTCTGTAGAAATGTTTTATATGCCCATTCTCATTTTGCTTTCACACCTGTGCTCCGTAGCCCAGGCCCTTCTGCTTCACATCCATGGACTATCCAGAAAAACATGCTGTGTGTGTTTCTGCAGTTAGTACCTTGAATGTAGTCTTTAAGAAGAAGATACTGAAAAACAAGAAAACCCTCAAAGACCACCAGATTGGGATGGGCCTGAAAAATAACTTAATTGAAGCTCTCAGTTCATGCTCAATACCCACCCTGTATATTTTCAGTCACCAGAAATATACGCTACTCAGACAGCCCTTTCTTTCCATGATGAACAATTCAGTTCAAAAACACTTGCATGCAGATTATCAGAAACTTGTATCCCTGTTACTCCACACACACCCGATGGTCTAGATTCCAGGTTGTGTATCACATCTGATCCCTATTTCACCAGCTTTCACTACAAATATTACAGAAAAGCAGGACTAGAAACATTTATAATTGTGGAAGTTTGTCCAAGAAAATGAGAGATTAAGGCGATCCGTAATGATCAAACCTGATACTCTCTGGACAAGTAAAAGAAATGTGCAGTGAGCAAATCATTTAAACTAGTCATACACACTAATGAACACTGAATTAGTTCTGTCCTCCCAGGACTTAAGAACTAGGAGTTACCATAGAATGCTCAATAAAAGCATTAATTCAATGTGTAACAGGAGGGAAAATGTAGGAAAGCAACAGGGAATGTAATTCCCACAGAAAAAAGTAAATTGATGATTATTTTATTTAATCAACAACATGAATTGAGCTCCTCGTCCGTATCAGGCATAATTCAACCTGCTGGGGATACCTTTGGGACAAAGTGATTTCAAAGGAGAGTGAGTAAGAGATAACTGAAGTGCACAGGGCATCGTGAGGCTCAGGAAGGGAGGTCACCCCACCCCAACAGAAATCTTGGTATTGGGTGAGCATCTTCGTCATGCAGGTTCCTTGGCAGAGTGAGTGAAGGCAGCTGTTGAGAAGCCCTCACCAGAGAGCCTTAAAGAAGAGATAGCTGGCTTGCCGCCTTAGCAAGGGCAACGTGCAGTATCTGTGGACAAGGCGGTGGGTGGTCTGTAGGCGCTGGCTTGGCTTCCTCTTGGGTCCTGGTGTGCCTAGACGGCAACTGCCTCTCCCTGGATCATCTTGAAATCTGTCATTATGTCCTGAGCTCTATGCTTTGTGCCCTTTGGGGCCTAACATTTTGATTATTTTTTTTTTAAATTTTGCCTGTAATGTTTTACCCCCAGTGTTTTGTTTTGATAAATACGAAATCTATAGACAAATGGAAAGAATAGTAGGAACATATACACATTGCATTCACCTGGATTTAACCAAAAATTAATATTCTCTCTCTCTTTGCACACACACACTTTTTCCCCCTGAATTTTGAAAAGAAGTTGCAGACATGGTAAAAATACACCCCTAAATATTTCAGGATGCCTCTCCTAAGAATGGTATTTTTCTATATAACCAAGGTACCATTCTCACTTCTAAGAAAGTTAACAGTGATCTTACCCAGTTTACTGTCCATATTCAGATTTCCCCAATGGTCACAAAAATATTTTTAATAGATCTGTGCCTTTTGATCCAGAACCTAGAATCATACATTGACATTATTTGTTCTATCCTTTTATCTCCTTTAATTTGGAAGAGTTGCCCTACTGGGGGTGGGGAGTGGTGAGGAGTGGTCTTTCATGTTGATGATTTTGACGAGTCCAGGTTGGTAGTTTGTAAAATAACTCACACTTTGTTATTTGAATGTTTGTTTGATGGTTTTTCAGGACTTTAGAGGGATAAAACATTTTTGGTGTGAAAACTACCCAGATGAGATGATACCTTTTTCAGTGATTCATATTAGGAGGTAGAATGTTAGAAGTTTCATTTTTGGTGATGTTAACTTTATTTCTTTGGTTGGTTGAGGTATCTGCTAGATTTCTCCATTGTAAAGGCACATTTTAGCTCTCTAATTAATAGGAAATTTGAGGGGTAATAGTTTGAGACTTGTGAATTACCTTGTTTCCTGTCAACTTTTCCCCAAGGTTTTAGCACCTATTGATGATGTCCGCCTAAATTAATCATTAGATCAGTGGTCACAAGACGATGATTTTCTAATTCTGTAATCCCTTCTTCACTCCACTTACCTTTTAATATCATTATGAGTTCATGTACTCTTTTAAAATGGAATGATTCATTACTGACATTATTTGTTTTTTGGTTCTTAAATTGTCCCAGGTTTGGTGAGTGGGTAACTTTTCAAGTTGACTGAAGAGTCCTTTTGAGAAGACCCCAATCATTTTTTTAGTGCTTAGTGCTTTCTCCTTTATGGCACAACAAAATGTTCACCTTGTATTCTCTCTGCCTCAGACCTAGAAATAGCCATTTCTCCAAGTAGATGGTTTCTTTTATTGAGGAATGATACTTAAAAGTCAAGATTCTGGTGGTAAGGGTGTCCTTGGTTGTAGGCTCTTTTTCAGTGGACAGAGCTGAGGGATGTATATCTAGAATTCCTAGTGTTACCTTCAATTCTAATCCTAGAGCATGGCTTCTTCTTCTTAGCCCATTTCATATTTCTCTCCCCTCCCCACCTCGGTGAGAACCATGGTTCTCATCAATATCAATAAATGTACTACTGCACACACAAAAACGTATTGGAATTACTACAACAATGCCACCGACAACCACAAACCTACTTACGTAGAATTCAAGATTTCTTTTTATTCTTAGAATATATCCCACTGAGGCAATACAGTCACACTACTTGAGTCAAAAGTTGCTTTAATAAATGCTTTTTCCCTCTATGATTATGTCATTATTTATATACAGTTAGATCGTTCTGTTCAGTTTTAGAGCTCCCTCCCCCATCATTATATGTTTAATCTTATTACTTTTATTTTGGAATACATAAAACATATATATCAAAATGAGATACAGAGAATACTATAAATGCATTTTTCCATTTTGCTTTTATCACTTAATATACCTGAAAATCACTCCATGTTAGTTCATAGAGATCCTTATTCTTTTTTTACAGCTGTGTTATGGTAGACTTACCATAATTTATTTGACTAGACATTGATAAATGTGCAGTTAGGGTGTTTTCAATATTTTGTTTTTACAAATAACTCCGTACTGAGTAGCCTTGTGCATACGTTTTTGTGTTGTTGGAGGTGTATTTTCAGAGTAAATTCCTAGCTGTGGGGTTGCTCAGTCAAAAGGTAGAAGCAAATGTAGTCTGGTTTGTTTTTTTTAAACTTTTGGATTTATTTATCTATTTATTTATGGCTGTGTTGGGTCTTCGTTTCTGTGCGAGGGCTTTCTCTAGTTGGGGCAAGTGGGGGCGACTCTTCATCGCGGTGCGCGGGCCTCTCACTATCACGGCCTCTCTTGTTGCAGAGCAGAGGCTCCAGATGCGCAGGCTCAGTAGTTGTGGCTCACGGGCCCAGTTGCTCCGCGGCATGTGGGATCTTCCCAGACCAGGGCTCGAAGCCGTGTTCCCTGCGTTGGCAGGCAGATTCTCAACCACTGCGCCACCAGGGAAGCCCCGCAAATGTAGTTTTAATATTAGATCTTGCCTGATCCCCCTCAGCGGGGTCTAGGGCCGTTTACATTCCCATTAGCCATGTTTGAGAGGACCTGCTCCCCTCACCTTGCCCTGTTGTCAATTGCTGCATTTTGGCAAGTTTGATAGGTGAGAAACGGTATTTCTGTGTATTTTAGCTGATGTCAGAATCACAATGCCTGCTTTTACATCATTTGCATTACCATAACCCTTTATTCTTGGACATTTGAATTACTCTGTTTTAGGAGTTAGATTCTGCCTTGTGAGCCAGTTTTAATGCATTTTTCTTTCAGTGGAGACTTTTGAGCTTAGTTACATTTATAGATATGACCAAAAAGTCTCAACTCTGTCATATTATTGTCATATTGTCCTATTATGATAGATATGATATGTATTGTGTTATTTTTACTGTGTTTCATTACGTGGTCTGTTTTTGCTCTTTTAAAATAATTTCTTTTGGCTTTGGGGAAGATTTATATTATAATATATAATATAAAATATAATAAAATAAATATAAATAAAAAATATAAAATATGTAAAATAATATTTTAGTGATTGTTAAAAATACCTTACATCTCAGTTTCTCTTTTCTCACTTAGGCTTCTATATTTGGTTTATCAAGTTTAAACCATATACTTTAACTCTTAAGTCTATGACAATTCATTAGCTTATTCTATTTTAACATTTCTATTTCTTTTACTGCCCCCCCATTTTAAGTTCATTATTCCTACTTTGTCAGAACACATAGCATGTACTTACTCTTCTTCCATCCTTGTTTCCACCTTTGCTTTTATTCTTAGATTTACTTAGATTTGCTGATTTTATTCTTAGGTGTATATTTAAATATATTTCATGCATACCCTCAGTTATTTTGCAAGTCAGATCTTGATTGGATAAAGCACATCGCCTGCTAGACTACCTAGGATGGGATTGCAAGAGCAGTATTCCCTGAGTTCTTAACTGTATAACTGTATAGGCTTGGAACTTGAAGGATACCTTGGTGGTTGATTTTTCTTTGCTTGCCAGTAACTTTCTTTTTTTTTTTTTTTTTGATCTAGAGACCCAGGAAATATTTTTCTTTAAAGCGTACTATTAAAAATTAGACACAGTTATAAGCATATTAGATCTTCTTTGCCTATTTTCTTTATTAGTTATTTGCTCTCGGATCCTTTTGACGTCTGCTTTTTTTTTGTTCTTTTCGTACATTTATGTCTTTCCTCAGTGCTCCTGATTATATTTCCAGTTGAATCAATTCTCTCTTGGACACTTTGTAATTTTGTTTTTATTTATTTATTTTATTATTATTATTTTTTAATCTTTACAAGAGGTAGACTGACACCAAGCATTGTACATGGATGACCACAACAAAAGCAACAATGATTGCAATTACCAAACATGAAACACACTCATACTATGTCATAATATTGACATTGAGTCCAGTAATCCTCCGCTGTAACAGCTCCTTTACTTTGCAGTGAAAATTGATTTGTATATTCTTTGCCTCTGAGTCCTTGTGGGATTTTTTTTTTTTTAATTCAGACAGAAAGTCACAAAAATTATACTCATCCTCATCAGTTCACTCAGTCCCATGTAATTAATTTTTTTTTTTCATCTTGATCTTTTGTTAGCACTTTTATGAGTTCATCAGTTTTTCATTAGAGTTCTGAAAATGCTTATTCATTCAGTTCAGCAGTACAGTCAGTTACCAGAAACCTGTACTTGTCAGAGTCTTTTCCATGAATTTCTTGAAGATGAAACCCTTTTATAGGAACATATTTGCAAAAGCATCAGAGTACACCCAGAACTGTCTGTAAATGACAAAAGACTTAAAAATGACCACAGTTAAAGATTTGATGAAAGTTCATAATAATGCAGTTGACAAGAAAATTAGTTATTTCTGAGATATACATTTTAAAGTAATAACTAGGATTATTACTTATAACATTATACCAGAACATATAAGATTTTTAGAAATTTCATGTAATGTCTGAAACATTTATATTAACATATTTCCATACAAATACAAATATAAGATTTTTAGAAATTTCATGTAATGTCTGAAACATTTATATTAACATATTTCCATACAAATAACCCAATGAAAGTTTAGTATTAGTTGTTTTGTTTGTTTGTTTGTTTATACTGCAGGTTCTTATTAGGCATCAATTTTATACACATCACTGTATACATGTCAATCCCAATCGCCCAGTTCAGCACACCACCATCCCCACCCCACCGCAGTTTTCCCCCCTTGGTGTCCATATGTCCGTTCTCTACATCTGTGTCTCAACTTCTGCCCTGCAAACCGGCTCATCTGTACCATTTTTCTAGGTTCCACATACATGCATTAATATACGATATTTGTTTTTCTCTTTCTGACTTACTTCACTCTGTATGACAGTCTCTAGATCCATCCACGTCTCAACAAATGACTCAATTTCGTTCCCTTTTATGGCTGAGTAATATTCCATTGTATATATGCACCACAGCTTCTTTATCCATTCGTCTGTTGATGGGCATTTAGGTTGCTTCCATGACCTGGCTATTGTAAATAGTGCTGCAATGAACATTCGGGTGCATGTGTCTTTTTGAATTACGGTTTTCTCAGGGTATATGCCCAGTAGTGGGATTGCTGGGTCATATGGTAATTCTATTTTTAGTTTTTTAAGGAACCTCCATATTGTTCTCCATAGTGGCTGTATCAATTTACATTCCCACCAACAGTGCAAGAGGGTTCCCTTTTCTCCACACCCTCTCCAGCATTTGTTGTTTGTAGATTTTCTGATGATGCCCATTCTAACAGGAGTGAGGTGATACCTCATTGTAGTTTTGATTTGCATTTCTCTAATAATTAGTGATGTTGAGCATCTTTTCATGTGCTTCATGGCCATCTGTATGTGTTCTTTGGAGAAATGTCTATTTAGGTCTTCTGCCCATTTTTGGATTGGGGTGTTTGTTTCTTTAATATTGAGCTGAATGAGCTGTTTATATATTTTGGAGATTAATCCTTTGTCCATTGATTCACTTGCAAATATTTTCTCCCATTCTAAGGTTGTCTTTTCAGCTTGTTCGTAGTTTCCTTTGCTGTGCAAAAGCTTTGAAGTATCATTAGGTCTCATTTGTTTATTTTTGTTTTTATTTCCATTACTTTAGCAGGTGGGTCAAAAAAGATCTTGCTGTGATTCAAGTCACAGAGTGTTCTTCCTATGTTTTCCTCTGAGAGTGTTATAGTGTCCATTCTTACATTTAGGTCTTTAATCCATTTTGAGTTTATTTTTGTGTATGGTGTTAGGGAGTGTTCTAATTTCATTCTTTTACATGTAGCTGTCCAGTTTTCCCAGCACCACTTATTGAAGAGACTGTCTTTTCTCCATTGTATATCCTTGCCTCCTTTGTCATAGATTAGTTGACCATAGGTGCGTGGGTTTATCTCTGGGCTTTCTATCTTGTTCCACTGATCTATGTTTCTGTTTTTGTGCCAGTACCATATTGTCTTGATTACTGTAGCTTTGTAGTATAGTCTGAAGTCAGGGAGTCTGATTCCTCCAGCTCCATTTTTTTCCCTCAAGACTGCTTTGGCTATTCGGGGTCTTTTGTGTCTCCATACAAATTTTAAGATGATTTGTTCTAGCTCCGTAAAAAATGCCATTGGTAATTTGATAGGGATTGCATTGAATCTGTAGATTGCTTTTGGTAGTATACTCATTTTCACAATGTTGATTCTTCTAATCCAAGAACATGGTATATCTCTCCATCTGTTGGTATCATCTTTAATTTCTTTCATCAGTGTCTTATAGTTTTCTGCATACAGGTCTTTTGTCTCCCTAGGTAGGTTTATTCCTAGGTATTTTATTCTTTTTGTTGCAATGGTAAATGGGAGTGTTTCCATAATTTCTCCTTCAGATTTTTCATCATTAGTGTATTGGAATGCAAGAGATTTCTGTGCATTAATTTTATATCCTGCAACTTTACCATATTCATTAATTAGCTCTAGCAGTTTTCTGGTGGCAGTTTTAGGATTCTCTATGTATAGTATCATGTCATCCGCAAACAGTGACAGTTTTACTTCTTCTTCTCCAAATTGTATTCCTTTTATTTCTTTTTCTTCTCTGATTGCCGTGGCTAGGACTTCCAGAACTATGTTGAATAATAGTGGTGAGAGTGGACATCCTTGTCTCGTTCCTGATCTTAGAGGAAATGCTTTCAGTTTTTCACCATTGAGAATGATGTTTGCTGTGGGTTTGTCATATATGGCCTTTATTATGTTGAGGTAGGTTCCCTCTATGCCCACTTTCTGGAGAGTTTTTATCATAAATGGGTGTTGAATTTTGTCGAAAGCTTTTTCTGCATCTATTGAGATGATCATATGGTTTTTATTCTTCAATTTGTTAATATGGTGTATCACATTGATTGATTTGCGTATATTGAAGAATCCTTGCATCCCTGGGATAAATCCCACTTGATCGTGGTGTATGATCCTTTTAATGTGTTGTTGGATTCTGTTTGCTAGTATTTTGTTGAGGATTTTTGCATCTATATTCATCAGTGATATTGGTCTGTAATTTTCTTTTTTTGTAGTGTCTTTGTCTGGTTTTGGTATCAGGGTGATGGTGGCCTTATAGAATGAGTTTGGGAGTGTTCCTTCCTATGCAATTTTTTGGAAGAGTTTGAGAAGGATAGGTGTTAGCTCTTCTCTAAATGTTTGATAGAATTCACCTGTGAAGCCATCTGGTCCTGGACTTTTGTTTGTTGGAAGATTTTTAATCACAGTTTCAATTTCATTACTTGTGATTGGTCTGTTCATATTTTCTGTTTCTTCCTGGTTCAGTCTTGGAAGGTTATACCTTTCTAAAAATGTGTCCATTTCTTCCAGGTTGTCCATTTTATTGGCATAAAGTTGCTTGTAGTAGTCTCTTAGGATGCTTTGTATTTCTGCGGTGTGTGTTGTAACTTCTCCTTTTTCATTTCTGATTTTATTGAGTCCTCTCCCTCTTTTTCTTGATGAGTCTGGCTAATGGCTTATCAATTTTGTTTATCTTCTCAAAGAACCAACTTTTAGTTTTATTGATCTTTGCTATTGTTTTCTTTGTTTCTATTTCATTTATTTCTGCTCTGATCTTTATGATTGCTTTCCTTCTGCTAACTTTGGGTTTTGTTTGTTCTTCTTTCTCTAGTTTCTTTAGGTGTAAGGTTAGATTGTTTAGTTGAGATTTTTCTTGTTTCTTTAGGTAGGCTTGTATAGCTATAAACTTCCCTCTTAGAACTGCTTTTGCTGCATCCCATAGGTTTTGGGTCGTCATGTTTTCATTGTCATTTGTCTCTAGGTATTTTTTGATTTCCTCTTTGATTTCTTCAGTGATCTCTTGGTTATTTAGTAACGTATTGTTTAGCCTCCATGTGTTTGTCTTTTTTACGTTTTTTTCCATGTAATTCATTTCTAATCTCATAGCATTGTGGTCAGAAAAGATGCTTGATATGATTTCAATTTTCTTAAATTTACTGAGGCTTGATTTGTGACCCAAGATGTGATCTATCCTGGAGAATGTTCCGTGCGCACTTGAGAAGAACGTGTAATCTGCTGTTTTTGGATGGAATGTCCTATATATATCAATTAAATCTATCTGGTCTATTGTGTCATTTAAAGCTTCTGTTTCCTTATTTATTTTCATTTTGGATGATCTGTCCATTGTGTAAGTGAGGTGTTAAAGTCCCCCACTATTATTGTGTTACTGTCGATTTCCTCTTTTAGAGCTGTTAGCAGTTGCCTTATGTATTGAGGTGCTCCTATGTTGGGTGCATATATATTTATAATTGTTATATCTTCTTCTTGGATTGATCCCTTGATCATTATGTAGTGTCCTTCCTTGTCTCTTGTAACATTCTTTATTTTAAAGTCTATTTTATCTGATATGAGTATAGCTACTCCAGCTTTCTTTTGATTTCCATTTGCATGGAATATCTTTTTCCATCCCCTCACTTTCAGTCTGTATGTGTCCCTAGGTCTAAAGTGGGTCTCTTGTAGACAGCATATATATGGGTCTTGTTTTTGTATCCATTCAGCCAGTCTGTGTCTTTTGGTTGGGGCATTTAATCCATTCACGTTTAAGGTAATTATCGATATGTATGTTCCTGTTACCATTTTCTTAATTGTTTTGGGTTTGTTTTTGTAGGTCCTTTTCTTCTCTTGTGTTTCCCACTTAGAGAAGTTCCTTTCCCATTTGTTGTAGAGCTGGTTTGGTGGTGCTGAATTCTCTTAGCTTTTGCTTGTCTGTAAAGCTTTTGATTTCTCCATCAAATCTAAATGAGATCCTTGCCAGGTAGAGTAATCTTGGTTGTAGGTTCTTCCCTTTCATCACTTTAAATATATCATGCCACTCCCTTCTGGCTTGCAGAGTTTCTGCTGAGAAATCAGCTGTTAACCTTATGGGAGTTCCCTTGTATGTTATTTGTCGTTTTTCCCTTGCTGCTTTCAATAATTTTTCTTTGTCTTTAATTTTTGCCACTTTGATTACTATGTGTCTTGGCGTGTTTCTCCTTGGGTTTATCCTGTATGGGACTCTCTGCGCTTCCTGGACTTGGGTGGCTATTTCCTTTCCAACGTTAGGGAAGTTTTCGACTATAATGTCTTCAAATATTTTCTCTGGTCCTTTCTCTCTCTCTTCCCCTTCTGGGACCCCTATAATGCGAATGTTGTTGCGTTTAATGTTGTCCCAGAGGTCTCTTAGGCTGTCTTCATTTCTTTTCATTCTTTTTTCTTTAGTCTGTTCCGCAGCAGTGAATTCCACCATTCTGTCTTCCAGGTCACTTATCCGTTCTTCTGCCTCAGTTATTCTGCTATTGATTCCTTCTAGTGTAGTTTTCATTTCAGTTATTGTATTGGTCATCTCTGTTTGTTTGTTCTTTAATTCTTCTAGGTCTTTGTTAATCATTTCTTGCATCTTCTCAATCTTTGCCTCCATTCTTATTCCGAGGTCCTGGATCATCTTCACTATCATTATTCTGAATTCTTTTTCTGGAAGGTTGCCTATCTCCACTTCATTTAGTTGTTTTTCTGGGGCTTTTTCTTGTTCCTTCATCTGGTAGATAGCCCTCTGCCTTTTCATCTTCTCTATCTTTCTGTAACTGTGGTTTTTGGTCCACAGGCTGCAGGATTGTAGTTTTTCTTGCTTCTGCTGTCTGCCCTCTGGTGGTTGAGGCTATCTAAGAGGCTTGATGGGGGGCTCTGGTGGTGGGTAGAGCTGACTGTTGCTGTGGCGGTCAGAGCTCAGTAAAACTTTAATCCACTTGACTGTTGATGGGTGGGGCTGGGTTCCCTCCCTGTTGGTTGTTTTGCCTGAGGCAACCCAACACTGGAGCCTACCTGGGCTCTTTGGTGGGGTTAATGGCAGACTCTGGGAGGGCTCATGCCAAGGAGCACTTCCCAGAACCTCCGGTGCCAGTGTCCTTGTCCCCACGGTGAAACAGAGCCACACCCCGCCTCTGCAGGAGACCCCCCAACACCAGCAGGTAGGTCTGGTTCAGTCTCCCCCAGGGTCACTGCTCCTTCCCCTGGGTCCCGATGCGCACACTACTTTGTGTGTGCCCTCCAAGAGTGGGGTCTCTGTTTCCCCCAGTCCTGTCAAAGTCCTGCAATCAATTCCCACTAGGCTTCAAAGTCTGATTCTCTAGGAATTCCTCCTCCCATTGCCGGACCCCCAGGTTGGGAAGCCTGACGTGAAGCTCAGAAGCTTCACTCCAGTGGGTGGACTTCTGTGGTATAAGTGTTCGCCAGTCTGTGAGTCACTCACCCAGCAGTTGTGGGATTTGATTTTACTCTGATTGTGCCCCTCCTACTGTCTCACTGTGGCTTCTCCTCTGTCCTTGGACGTGGGGTATCCTCCTTGGTGAAGTCCAGGGTCTTCCTGTCAATGATTGTCCAGCAGCCAGTTGTGATTCTGGTGCTCTCGCAAGAGGGAGTGAGAGCACGTCCTTCTACTCCGCCATCTTGGTTAATCCCGTCGACACTACTCTTCTTGTTTTTATTTATAATATAATTTGGTCCTTGATTTATTTCCAAGATTTAGTCAACTCTAGTTTCACGTCTTTCTGGTTGTTTCTGTCCATATATGTTTTAAAATGTTTTATTTGTGCTATAGTTTCATATCTGCAGATTCTATTTTAGTGTATTTCATTTCGATTCAGGTGTGGTGCTACAGTTTTGTTCTGTTGCAGGTTTTTGAGCAGAATTTCTATAAACTGGAATATTTTGATTCACTTTGTATTTTCTACCTGTAGAAACAATGAATGGATGTTTGTCTACTGGTTGCCATTCACTTTGAAATGTTGTATTTTCTTAGACTGTTAGTAGCAGTTGTTTGTAGAAAGCTGTTGGAGTTCGGATGACTTGTTCATAAGTTCCATAGTTCAACAGTATGCTCGTATTTTGGTACAGTAAAGTTTATTTGTTTTGATCAGTGTTTTTGGAGGGAGTTGAAGGAGGGTAGTTTGTCTTCTGATTTTGTGATTCTATTTTTAGTTTTTTTCTTTATTTCTATTTTTCATCTCTTTCTTATCTTTCTCTCCATCACTTCGTCAAGGAGTGCTCCTTCCAAGTTGCCCCTTCTCTCCCAGAATCTCTGCTCCTTTGCACTATGTAGTTATTTTATCTGTTCTATCACCACTGGGATTCTGCTTACTCTTTACTTCTGCTCAGTCTCCACCTGACTTTTTTCTCTGGCGTCATCTCCATAGCTGATTCTGCAGGATTAGAGTGTTTTTCTCCTATTTAATGTGTAATTTGAGGTTTATATTCTTTTTCTCCTAGTTATGATGTAGATATGTGTTATCAATATTTTAATATTTTCTTCTATTTTGAGCTATATGTGTTTTTTTAAGAAATTGAAATTTTGGTGGTTTTCGGTACCGTATTGGAACCAGGATTAGATACTTGATAATTAGATAGGAAGGACCACAGATGCTTGGAAAACTGTGTTCTAAAATATGTAGGTAGTCCTGGTGTGTCTGTGGAAAGCTTCAACATTAGTGTTGAATTTAATTGTGTTAACATTACTGCTTTCATTAGTGAATGGAAAAAAAAAAATGTGACTTGGGTTACAATAGCAGTGTTCCAGTTTACCCTGAATATGCCATTATAAGAGTTACTATAAAGAGAGTTCAGCGACCATACCCTATAAATGAAGATGTGCCACTGTGTTTGTATAACTACTTTTCTGGAATTATTATTTTTCTCTAGCAGAAGGAATTCTGTAGGATGCTATTAAAGCAAGTTGTTTGGTTAGATTCTTTAAAGGATTCAACTTTTTTTTTTTAATTTTATTTATTTATTTATGGCTGCGCTGGTTCTCCGTTTCTGTGCGAGGGCCCCCTCTAATGGTGGCAAGTGGGGGCCACTCTTCATCGCGGTGTGCGGGCCTCTCACTATTGCGGCCTCTCTTGTTGCGGAGCACAGGCTCCAGACGCGCAGGCTCAGCAATTGTGGCTCACGGGCCTAGTTGCTCTGCAGCACGTGGGATCTTCCCAGACCAGGGCTCGAACCCGTGTCCCCTGCATTGGCAGGCAGACTCCCAACCGCTGCGCCACCAGGGAAGCCCCCAACATTTTTTATTAATAAGAAAAACATTTGCAATTACGCTTGCTAGTATAGGATACAAATGACTTGGTTTTCTTGCTCATTATACTTCAGGCTCTGGAGAGAATCTCACCAGGTCGAAGAGGCAATCTTCTCTGTAGGTTCCTTTATTGAGTAGCTAATCACATGTATTATGGAATCCTTCATCTTTTTTGAAGCATCTACACTTGCCACAGGAGAAGAAGCACTAGACATAGTATTGGCCTGTCCAAGCAAAATGTTTCATTGTCCTTTCCATCCACTTTGTAGATTTTATACTCGTTTACATCTTCAAGTGGACAGTGAAAGCAAAGATGTTAGGGAGATTCAGACAATTATTTTTACTCAGTTTAGAAGGAACAATATTAAAGCAGGCTTTTTAGTAGCCATCTGAATTGATTTGGCTGGTAGTTGGAGGTGAGATTGTTTTTGCTTTGCAATATAGATTTATTTTTCTGTGGATGCTTCACAGTAATAGCATATTTCACATTCTTTATTGTTATGGATTTTTGTCTTAGAAAATGTTTTGGTTTAAAATTTTTATTTGAAATGTGAAAATATTTTTTGTTTTACTTTTTAAATTTTAAATGGCAATAGGTCTGGAATCTCAATTTTGCCCTAATTTGCTTTTCTGAGGCTGGGGTTTATTGCCTTATACCTATAAACATCTTTTTTCAAAATGAAGTTTCTGTGTTCATTGAACAAAAGTCTGCTTAATAGTAGTAAAATTGTAAAGAACTCAAGGTATAAATTTAATAACACATTTCCCTTGTCATTGTCCAAGGTCTCTTCTTTATTTCCTTTATAATTATTACCATAATCTCTAATTATATTGTTTGTCTCATTTGTCTATTTATTATTTATCTACTCCAACTTGAATGTAAACTTTGTGAAGGCCAGACTGTGTGTTTTCTCATTCCCTGATGTAGGCTCAGCATCTAGAAAGCATATAATTAGCATTGGAAAATTAAAAACAAACTAATAAAACATAAGTGAATGAATGAAATGTTTTGACAGTTAACAGATGTAGAGAAATGGTAATGGAACTGATATTCCTCTAGCTATTATAGGATAGAAATCATTATATAACAGATATATGTTGTTCAGAAGGACTTGCAGATAACTCAGCTGGGGCAAGTATGCATTAATAACTGAATCTTACACAGAAGGGTGAAAATTCTCCAGCTGTTCATGTGAATGAAGAAGCCATCTTAAACTTCCATGTCAGTCAAGCCTTCAGATGCATCTAGCCCCGGTGGACATCTGACTGTAACTGCATGGGAGGCCCCAAGGGAGAACCACCCAGCTGAGCCCTGCCAACCCGTAGAACTATGAGCCATAATAATATTTTTTTTTCAGACATTAAGTTTTGGGGTCGTTCATTTGTACTATATAGGAAAAAGAAAAAGTTGATAGTATAAACCACATTTATTGATACTAAGGAATTTCTCTCTTTTTCTAAGAAGACACTTATTTTTTGGCCCATTATAAATATCAGACCTCTTCTTTGATTATATAAAAACATAAAGACTAGATTATACCTGAAGAATTCATGTCACCAGGAAAAAGGAAAGATTCATGGGTGTCCAAGTGGGCTATTGTGTTGACAGGAAAGCAAAAGTGAACTCAGATTTTGTCTGTGACCCATCATGACCATGTGAGCTTTGCCCACCCTATCTCTTCTGATACGATCACTTAATTTTAAGAATAAGAATTTTGACACACTGATAGTATTATTCCCTCTTCTCAGAGTTTCTATACCACAATTATTACAGGTTTCTTATAGAACTAATGTATTTGAGGTAATGATGTATTAGAAGGCATGGTGAAAACCCTTCAGAACTTTCAGGAAGTTGAGTCAGTAATCTCATATATCCAGAGAGAAACAAAATTAAAATCTGAAAAGACTGTTTGAAATTCCATATCCCATTAATTTTTATATATCATTCCTACAGACTAACACATCTTTTTTGTCCTTTTAAGCATATCTACTTCAGTGTCCTGTTTTGAAACAAAAATTAGGGGAACCACTGTTAATATTTAAACCAAATTTATGCTGCTCTCTGTTAACGTTAAATACATTAAATATGTTCTATTAGGAAAGTTCAAGTAGTTCTTGTTCTGGAAAGGGATGAGCTATCTAATAGCTCTGGACTTAGCTTGAATATGCGCAGCTTCACTGTCGTGTGGATTTGACCCTCTCTTCCTCTTCCATCCCCCTGTATCCTCTTCCTCCTACATATGTTTCATTTTGTGACGTGGTCTTGATTGAAAATATCCTTTGGGAGCATCTAATCTATGGGCATTTGAGGAGTTGACTCAGGGAAGAGGAAGTGGCTTTTACTGTTCAGAAGTTCTGCAGGGTCCTGGAAAGGTACACATCCTTCAATAGAAATTTGAAAATAAAACTGAAATATAATAGGACTTGAAAGTAACCTGCATGTATTGTCTGTTTGCTTCTCTGTCCATTCATTCTTTGTCCATCCATCTATCCTTCTGTCCATTTGTCCATCCACCCATTTGATTATGTGGTCAAAACCTGAATGGCAGAATGATTGAAGTTTTGGGAAGATCTTATATAGGTTTATTCCTAGTTCTTCATTATTTTTCTAACAGTAAAATGGATTTTTTTCTCACCTGGAAAATAGTTGCCTCTACTATTATGTTCCATAAGAATATTGCCATTTATGAAATCATGTAAATGAAGAAACATGACATATTAGTAAGGGTATACTCACATATCTTCAAATGATATTCAGATTCTTCCTCCTCAACCTTAAATGTCTCTAATATAACAAAAAATTGTTTTCTGTCATTTTTTTCTCAAAATTTCTTCTGTGACTTTGAAAAGATAAAAATAGTGGAGCAACTGAGTTCTGAAGTCAGTTGGTTAGGCTTATCCAAACCATACTGCATCCTACTCATTTTAAAGAAAAGGAAAAGTTCTCCAATCTGAGCTCTTCTTCCTGAGATCTTGATGAAAAAAGAAGAGACAGGAGTTTCTGAGTCAGATTTATGCCTAAAGGAGACAAGAGAGTGAAGAGTTCTATGCAAGCAGAATTTTGTGAACAGTGTGAGCAAAGAAGTTACATTTTAGAAAGGAATGAAGTTTGCTTCTTGCTAATGTTTGCATAATTATTAAATAATGCAGCTCAGTTGCTTCTCAAATTCATTTTCATGAGCTCCAATGTAGGAATTATTTCTTGGCTTTATAGGCATTTAAGGAAAAATTTCAATTGAGACCATCCCTAAACAAACACTACTTACTAATTTACTAATTGCACAATTTGGGCAAAGAATAGTATATTAGGAATAATTGGTGCTTGATTCATAGTCAGGAAAAGTCATTTGGTAACATGGAGTTTCTCAACTCATGGAAGAATTTACTGCATGACCTACAAGGAAAGACAGTATTAAAATTGAGCCATTGACCGGATACCAGAGAAGAGTCAAGAAGTGTTTACTTCCATCATGCCCTGTATTGTTCCAAAGGAAAGAGACCTGTACCCCTGAATTCCTCTCCAGCCAGGAGACATTTCCCACCAGGCCTGTAAAGGGATAATAGTTCTTGTGTCACCGTGTTGCATCTCTTTTCACATCTTCTGCCAGGAGTGTTGAGCATTATTAGCAGGGCGTTAGCATAACCAATACCCCTAAATGAATGTTCTTTTTCCTTATGTAATTATTTGGCCCCTGCACATTTCCTATGTTACTTCTTGAATCTTTTTGTTGGTAAAGTTGAATAAGCAGGTGCCCTATTATGAGCCCTGAGCGGAAGACAAAGATTTGTAGGTCTTATTTGAACCTTTTCTATTACCTGCATTTATGTCTTAACTATGTAAATTATCTTCTTCTGCATTTTATCTCAGAATTTACTTCTGCCTTCTCTCTTGAATAAATATCAATTCATTAACTGTTGAGTATTTTTACTATGAACTCTAGAGGTTATAAAGATGCATAATACAGACTTCATTATTAAAAGTGGCTTATAATTTCATTGAGAAGATAAAACCTATATACAGTCAGAAATTGCTGATATGAGGGCTGGATGGGATGAGCAGGAAAACACTGGGCTTCCCACGGAGGGAATGAGTCACAGGGGTCTTAGAATTTGCTTTAGAATTGTGTGTTTGATACATTGTATCCTTACTGCTCTTCCTCCTCAATTATACAGCCAATTCTTCTCTTCTTGATAAGCTATTTCACCGTGATTCGCTGATTTTTTTTTTTTCCTGTCTTTCTGGTTTGACTTACTTCCCTCAGGCTTATAACCTCATATTTTAGTTAGCTTTTGCTGTGTAAAGATCATCCCCAAAGTTTTGTGGTTTAAGACAACAGCACTTTATTAGATTTATGATTCTGCATGTCCGAAATTTGGGCTGAACTCAGCTGGACAGTTCTCGGGTATCATGTTGGCTTGCAAATGCATCTGTGAGCCATTCTAGGTCAGCTGGGGGCTAGCTAGTCTAGTGTGGGTTTAGTCAGGACAGTTTTATGTGTTCCATGTGATCTCCCATCTTCTAGCGGGTTACCTTGGCTTGTTCACA
Organism: Balaenoptera musculus; assembly: GCF_009873245.2. Lineage (NCBI taxonomy): Eukaryota > Metazoa > Chordata > Mammalia > Artiodactyla > Balaenopteridae > Balaenoptera > Balaenoptera musculus. The sequence goes on from NC_045790.1 coordinate 72,228,466, forward strand.
TGGCAGCCAGGAAGGATTATAAGCGAAAGGGTGTGGGAAGTGTGGAAATGGGTCACTGTTACTTCTGCTACACTGTTTTGGCCAGAAGCAAGTCACCAGGTCTGCCCAGAATCAAAGGGTGAAGAAAAGCCTCCTTGCTTCACGGGGAGGATTACATGTGCCATAAGCACAGGGAGCCGTGGAGAATTGTAGCCATTTTTGCTCTCAGCCACACGTGGTCATGACCTTGAATTTGCTAAGACCATCAAATTTATACACTGTATGCTACCCTTAGGGATTTTTGAACTTTGGGGCAACAAGTGGCACTAGACAGTGTATGTTCATTGCCAGATTGTGGAGCAACTCGGAGGCGAAGACGTTAGTGCTTTATAGATGAGAAGAAGATTTGAGGTGGGAAATAACAGCATGATGCCAAAATTCTAGGAAGAATTCACTCGTGGGTCTGGGCAGAAAGAAACTTTAGATCCACATATCCAGTCGCTACAGGCAACTCCTGCTTGGATGTTATTTAAATTCCCATGTTTCTAAAACTGAGCTCAATATTTTCATTCTCCAGGCAGATTTTCTCCTCTTCCCATGTTTCTTTTCTCAGTAAGTGACCCTATCCTCTGCTCTATAGTCCAAGGCAGATATTAGATCATTCTTGATTCCTCTCTCTTCTCTCACCATACCCATTCACTGTCATTATCAACAAATACGAAGAATGCCTGCTGTATATCAAATACTGTAGTTTCCATGGTCCCACTAATCTCAACCACTGTCATTGCTCAATCACTAGAGCAATTAATTGGTCTCCATGCTTTCCTTTATGTTCTAGAGGACCCACAATGACTTTTTAAAACCCAGTCTGTTCATTTAATTGGTATATAATTATTGAACTTCTATGTGTTAGTGTGAATACAGAAATAAATAAGGCAAAGTGATTGCCTTCATGGAGTTTACAGTCCAGTGTGGGAGACAAACAATAAAGAGACAAATTGATAGATAATATAGTAGTTGAGAATGCTATGAAGAAAAGGCAATCAGAGTCAAGGGTGGAGAATGACATAGAATGCTATTTCAGATAGGTTTACTAGGAAGAGCCTCTCTTAGGAGGTGATATTTGAGCATAAGAGAGGCAGCCATGTGGATACCCGAGGAAGAACATCCTCGTGTGGGAGAAGAGCAAGTGTCAAGGCCTTGAGATGACAGTGGGTTGGGATGGGACAGGATAGTGTGGTGGAGTACAGTGAGTGAAAGACGAGAGGGGTGGGACAAGAGGTCAGGGAGATGGCACCAAATCAGGTCATGGGCCGTTTGTAGGCCATGGAATGGACATGGGGTATTATTGAAAGTGTGAGGGAAAGTCACTGGGAATTATTGGGAATATTTATTGAGAAAAACTCTGACATAGTTTACAATGATCACTTTTACTATTGTATGGAAAATAGACTGTAGAGGAATAAGAGATGATAGTAGCTTGAATCGGTTTGGGGCCGTGAAGATGGTGGGAAGAGGTCAGGTTCAAGAGCTGTTTGGAAGGATTCGCTGATGGGTGTTTATAGAGAAGGAGAGCAGCTATAGATGCTCTGGTGTGGGGAAGACTGAGAACCCTGGGGATGAGCGGCTTTGTAGGGGTCAGAGCAGGTGGAGATCAAGTGTTTTTCTTGGGAATTAAGTTTGAGATGCACTTTAGGCATCCAAACCATGCCAATCCCTATCTTAAAACCCTTACATGATTTTTCATCAAATTATGATAAAGTTCAAAATTTTTTTTAAAAAACATGGCTTATAGGAACATTTACAGTCTGGCCCCTGCCTATCTCTCCAGTCTCATCTCTTTCCATTTTTCTCATCTCCCCCACCTCTTGCATCTGTATCCTCCAGCTGTACTGAATTTCTTTCAGTTCTTTTAACACTCCAGTCTCTCTTTGATTATTCCATACCCTTATCGAAAATAAACACATCCTCTTTATCCCCTGCTTGCCCTCTGGCTAGTCAACTCATATTTGGGAGCTTAGATGTCATTTTCTCTCGGAAGTGCTCTCAGCCTTCCCACGCTTCCCCCTGACTGGGTTCCATGTTCCCACAGTACCCTGAGAACCCCTGTTATAATACTTCTGTTTCTGTAAAAAAAAAATTTAAATAAAAATTCCTTGTTTGTCTGTCACACAGACTGGACTTCAAGGACTTGAGCATAGTGACATTGCTCTGGCCAGTATAATAGCCAGAATATAGTAAGTACTTGATAAAACTGTTTTAATGCCAGGAGGATAGATTGAAAGCCTAAACTAGGTTAGAAAGATTAAAAGTAGTGGAGCAGAGCCAATGGCCTGAACTGCAAGGTGCTGTGAAAATTGAAGGAAACAGGAGAGAAGGATATGTGGTTTCAGACCCAGATTTCCAGAACCTGACTCAGTGTTTGAATCTGAGTAATTTGAGAATGGTTAGAACCATGGCACATGCAATGGGCCATACATGTAAAGGTAAGCTTGATCTTAGTGTCTCAGAAATATCCAGTAAGTTTCAGAGACTGATTACCCTTTAGCAACATGGCTGGCTAATATAGCTGAAACCAATTCTGCAAACACTAAGACAAGACATGTAGAGATTCCTTAAAGGAAACAAGATTTTTTTGTTGGCTTATTGGTTTTACTTTGTTAAATGTTTTTAGGACTGAAAGTTTCTAATTCAAAATGTGTTAGGGCTGGAAAGATTCAAAGAGGATCACAAAATTTACAAATGAAAGAAATGTGGTCCACTAAACTAAATTCATAGATCATCCAGTTACCCTTTGGCTGCTCTGTGAAATTCCTTTTCTTTTAAAAGACTAATTTTTTAAAGAGAAATTTTAACTTCACAGCAAAATGGAGGGGAAGGTGCAGAGATTTCCCGTATACCACGTACCCTAACACGTACACAGCCTCCCTCAGTATCAATATCTACCTCCAGAGTGGTCCATTTGTCACAGTTGATGAACCTACATTGACACATCATACACCCTAGATGTATAGTTTACATTAGGGTTCACTCTTACTGTTGTACATTCTGTGGGTTTGGACACATGTACAGTGACATGTATTCATCTATTCTAGTTTCATACAGAGCATTTCCACTGCCCTAAAAATTCTTTGTGCTCTGCCTATTTATCCCCTGATCCTCAATCCCTGGCAACCACTTATCTTTTTACTTTCTGCATAGTTTTGCCTTTTCCAGAATGTCATATAGTTGGAATCATACAGTTTTTAGCCTTTTCAGATTGGCTTCTTTTACTTAGTCATATGCATTTAAGGTTCCTCCATGTCTTTTCCTGGCTTGTTAGAGCATTGCTTTTTAGTACTGAATAATATTTCATTTTCTGTGGCACCACAGTTTATTTATCCACCTACTGAAGGGCGTCTTGATTGCTTCCAAGTTTTGGCAGTTATGAATAAAGCTGCTATAGATATCCCTTTGCAGGATTTTGTGTGGACATAAATTTTCAACTCCTTTGGGTAAATGCCAAGGAGCACAATTGCTGGATCGTATGGTTAAGAGTATTGTTTAGTTTTGTAAGAAGCTGCCAAGAAATCTTCCAAAGTGACTGTACCGTTTTTTTTTATTCCCACCAGCAATGAATGAGAGTTCCTGTTGCTTCACATCCTCACCAACATTTGGTGGTGTTCTGGATTTTGGCCATTCTAATAGGTGTTTAAATCTACATTTCTCTGCTGACATATGATTTGGAACATCTTTTCATATGCTTATTTACCTTCTGGATATCATCTTCTTCAGTGAGGTGTCTGTTAAGGTCACTGGCCCATTTTTTAATTGGGTTATTTTCTTATTGTTGAGTTTAAGAGTACTTTGTACATTTTGGATAACATTCCTTTATCTTTTGCAAATATTTTCTCCCATTCTGTGGCTTGTCCTCTCATTCTCTTGACATTGTCTTTCACAGAGCAGAAGTTTTAAATTTTAATGAAGTCTAGCTTTTCAGTTACTTCTTTCATGCATTATGTCTTCAGTGTCGTATCTAAAAAGTCATCACCATACCCAAGATCATCTAGGTTTTCTCCTGTGTTATCTTCTAGAAGTTTTTTTTAGTCTTGCATTTTATATTTAGGTCTATGAGCTGTTTTGAGTTAATTCTTGTGGAAGGTGGAAGGTCTATGTCTAGATTCTTTTTTTTTTTTTTTTTTTTTTTGCATGTGGATGTCCACTTGCTACAGCACCATTTGTTGAAGGGACTATCTTAGGTCCATTATATTGCCTTTGCTCCTTTGTCAAAGATCTGTTGACTATATTGCCTCAATTTTTTGATGCTCAGTTATGAGTAGAATTTTAGGAACTGGATTTATTCTCATTATCCTCTATTTGGGCATATTTTCTACAACAGCCTTCCTTCTAATATTTTCTATTTTCTGATGTTTCTTTGGTATTAAGTGGGACATCCTTAAAATTTTGTAAGTGAGAAATGATCTTCTATCAAAATTATATTATTGTAGATGTGATCCATGGTTCTAACAAAGTTGGAATACTGGTATAAATACGTAGGAGTAAAACATGGTGATTCATAGGAGGTCATTTGACCGATGTGCCAGAAAATAATTGGACACTGTTCTCTTCTCCTACACCCCATCCCTGATCTCCAACCACCAGCTGAGACTCCCAGCCACAAATGTAAATATTCAATCATCCTAGCTATCCTTACAAAGATGAAGTGCCCTTTCAAGTTTGCCTAACCTGTCTCTCCAGATAATGAAGAGAATCATCATCTCATTATTTTGTAGTAATCTATTTCTCCTTTTTTTTTTTAAACCAAGGTCATCTTCTGTAAACTATTAGGAACACTGATGCCTCCTATGAATGTGGAGGCATCCATTTGTTACATACTTTATCTTCTTCAACCTTCATAACAATTCTCTGCATTCAAACTACAAATCAGCTTTTAAGAATTTAGGTAACTAGACAAAGTCATACAACTGGGAGGTAGCAGAGGTGGAATTTAACCTTTCCTCTGCCTGATCCTCCTAACTAGTATCCCTTACCTGCTATGCTGAGTTTGGCGGTGTTGAAACGCACTGAGCTTCCTTGGAATTTCTGGGAAGTTTGTAAATTGAATGATCATTCTTGGATAAATGTACATTGGATCTAGTTTGGTCAGGGATATCTTTTTTTTTTTTAATGTGTGTGATAACAAAGGTTTTGAAGTCCATCAAAGTGGCCCGTAAATGTCTGAGAACTTCCCTAGCTTAATTTAGATTTTCTAAAATCTGTGAAGGCATCTTCAGTTTTGGAGTCACAAAATCTCTACTTCATAGATCCCAAGGAGAGCCCATCAGCTTATGGGCTCACCAAAGCTCAAAGTCCAGTTGCTTCAGGTAGCCCTGAGAACGAAAGGTTAAAAAAGATCGTCTCCAAAGAAGTGCAAGAGAGAGTAACACTATTGTCTGAAACTGCAAAGGGGAGAACTAATCCTAGGTACTTCCCAGTGGTTCCCAAGTGCAGTTGACCCTTGAATAGCACAGGTTTGAACTGCACCAGTTTACTTATATGTGGAATTTTTTTCAGTAGTAAATACTATAGTACTACACAATTCACGGTTGGTTGAATCTGTGATGGGGAAAGGCAGATACAGAGGAACCATGCATACAGGTGGCCGGCTATCAGTTATACGTGGATTTTCAACTGCGTGGAGGGTCAGCGCCTCTAACCCCTTCATGGTTCAAGGCTCAGCTGTACTGAGATGCAAATGGCAGAAGTATGGGAAGTGATGACTTCATCAGAAATGGAGCAGGACTAACAATGGAGTGAGCTGTTCCCGGTGGTGTGCTGGGTGACCTTCCAACAGCTCTTGAAAGCTTACTGTTACACATTCAGGAATTCTGCAAGCATGGTAGCTTAAAACTGTCCATGATGTGAGTATTTACACTGCGGAAATTGGCAAACACTAGAAATAAGAGATCTTTTTTTTTTTTTTTTTTTTTTAAATGGAAACTGCATTTAGGAATTTTCATTTTCACTTTCAATGCACTTTGCTTTTGTCCTTCCATCCTTAGTTTTTTGTTTGTTTGTTTGTTTTGTTTTTTTTAATTTTTTACTTATTATTTTTTTAAAGTATTTATTTATTTATTTATGACTGTGTTGGGTGGGTCTTCGTTTCTGTGCAAGGGCTTTCTCTAGTTGTGGCAAGTGGGTGCCACTCTTCATCGCGGTGCGCGGGCCTCTCACTATCGTGGCCTCTCTTGTTGTGGAGCACAGGCTCCAGACGCGCAGGCTCGGTAATTGTGGCTCACGGGCCTAGTTGCTCCACGGCATGTGGGATCTTCCCGGACCAGGGCTCGAACCCGTGTCCCCTGCATTGGCAGGCAGATTCTCAACCACTGCGCCACCAGGGAAGCCCGAGATTTTATTTTCAAAGAACTGATTTACCAGCACGTCATTGGCTCTTCAGTAAAGAAGTGAGCTCCCTGTCATTGAAACTGTTGAAATAGAAACTGATGATTTGCTAAAAGATGTGTTGCAATAAGTGGAATAAGGAAACATTAGAAGGCCTCTAAAGTCTTATCCAACTAGGTTCTGCCTTGTCACTTGAATGCACTGATCACAGTGCTAAGACCAGTGAGACTTCTGTTATTTGAATTTCTTTACTGGAGCTATATTGTCCAACATCCACTCCTAATCTGCTCCTTATGAGTCTGCAGTGTTTTGCCCTCTCCTGAGCCCTTTTTGTTTCAACTTTTAACAGAAGAGTTTCCATAGACCATAGGGCTGCTTGGTTTTGAATCCTAATTCTACTATTGACCAGCTGTTTGACCTTTGGAAGGTTACGTAGGCTAAGTCTCATGTTCTTTAGCTGTTAAAAGCAGATGATAAAAGTACCTCTCTCCAGTAGTTGTTCTGACTCTTAAATGAAGCTAGTTCATATAAAGGGATTAGTACAATGCTTGGCCATACTAAGAATCTAGTACATGTCAGTTCTATGTCCACTTAAGAGGGTAATGATTCTATTTTTTTTTCTATTTCTTAGAGCTTTTTGACTCCAAATTTTACAAAGAATTCCAAGCGTATTTTTACACTTTACTCAGCTAACTAGATATGTTTCTGAATTTGTCTATAAAACAGATTTTTTTAATTTTATTTATTTATTTTTATTTTATTTATTTATTTTTATTGAAGTACAGTTGACTTACGATGTTATGTTAGTTTCTGGTATACAGAATATATATAAATTATTTTTCAGATTCTTTTCAATTAGAGGTTATTACAAGATATTGCATATTGTTCCCTGTGCTATACAGTAGGACCTTGTTTAGCTTACATAAAGTAGTGTAGGGGGAACCTTCAAGATGGCGGAGTGGTAAGATGTGGAGATCACCTTCCTCCCCACAAATACATCAAAAATACATCTACATGTGGAACAACTCCTACAGAACACCTACTGAATGCTGGCAGAAGACCTCAGACTTCCCAAAAGGCAAGAAACTCCCCACGTACCTGGGTAGGGCAAAAGAAAAAAAAAAAAACAGAGGCAAAAGATTAGGGACGGGAACTGCACCTCTGGGAGGGAGCTGTGAAGGGGGAAAAGCTTCCACACACTAAGAAGCCCCTTCACTGGCGGAGATGGGGGGTGGCGGGGGGGGAAGCTTCAGAGCCATGGAGGAGAGCGCAGAGGGCAAAGCGGAGAAATTCCTGCACAGAGGATAGGTGCCGACCAGCACTCACCAGCCTGAGAGGCTTGTCTGCTCACCCACTGGCCGGGGCAGGCGGGGGCTGGGAGCTGAGGCTCGGGCTTCGGAGGCCAGATCCCAGGGAGAGGACTGGGGTTGGCTGCGGGAAGACTGCCTGAAGGGGCTAGTGCGCCACAGCTAGCTGGGAGGGAGTCCGGGAAAAAGTCTGGACCTGCCTAAGAGGCAAGAGACCATTGTTTCGGGGTGCACAAGGAGAGGGGATTCAGAGCACCGCCTAAACAAGCTTCAGAGACGAGTGTGAGTCGCGGCTATCAGCGCGGACACCAGAGATGTGCATGAAACACTAACGCTGCTGCTGCAGCCACCAAGAAGCCTGTGTGAGAGCACAGGTCACTATCCACACCCCTCCGGGAGTCTGTGCAGCCCGCCACTGCCAGGGTCCCGTTATCCAGAGAAAAGTTCCCTGGGAGAACACATGGTGTGCCTCAGTCTATTGCAACATCACTCCAACCTCTGCCACTGCAGGCTCACCCTGCATTCTGTATCCCTCCCTCCCCCTGGCCTGAGCTACAGCCCCCCCCAGGCAACCTATATGCAGAGGCAGGGCCAAATCCAAAGGTGAACCCCAGGAGCTGTGTGAACAAAGAAGAGAAAGGGAAATTTCTTCCAGCAACCTCAGGAGCAGTGGATTAAATCTCCACAGTCAACTTTATGTACCCTGCATCTGTGGAATACCTGAATAGACAATGAATCATCCCAAAATTGAGGTGGTGGATTTGGAAGCAACTGTAGACATGGGGTTTGCTTTCTGCATCTAATTGGTTTCCGGTTTTATGTTTATCTTAGTTTAGTATTTAGAGCTTATTATCATTGGTAGATTTGTTTATTGATTTGGTTGCTCTCTTCCTTTATATATATATATTTTTTTTCTCTTTTTGTGAGTGTGTATGTGTATGCTTCTTTGTGTGATTTTGTCTGTATAGCTTTGCTTTTACCGTTTGTCCTAGGGTTCTGTCTGTCACTTTTTTTTTTTTTTTCTTAGTATAGTTTTAGCACTTGTTATCATTGGTGGATTTGTTTATTGGTTTGGTTGCTCTCTTCTTTCTTTTTCTTTTTTTTATTACTTTTTTATTTTTAATAACTTTAAAAATTTTTATTTTAATAACTTTCTTTTCTTTATTTATTTTTCTTTCTTTCCTTTTTTTTCTCCCTTTATTCTGAGCCGTGTGGCTGACAGGGTCTTGGTGCTCTGGCAGGGTGTCAGGCCTGAGCCTCTTAGGTGGGAGAGCCGAGTCCAGGACATTGGTCTACCAGAGACCACCCAGCCCCACGTAATATCAAATGGCAAAAGCTCTCCCAGAGATCTCCATCTCAACGCTAAGACCCAGCTCGACTCAATGACCAGCAAGCTACAGTGCTGGACACACCATGCCAAACAACTAGCAAGACAGGAACACAACCCCACCCATTAGCAAAGACGCTGCCTAAAATCATAATAAGTTCACAGACACCCCAAAACACACCACCGGATGCGGTCCTGCCAACCAGAAAGACAAGATCCATCCTCATCCACCAGAACACAGGCACCAGTCCCATCCCCCAGGAAGCCTACACAACCCACTGAACAAAGCTTACCCACTGGCGGCAGACACCAAAAACAACGAGAACTACAAACCTGCAGCCTGCAAAAAGGAGACCCCAAACACAGTAAGTTAAGCAAAATGAGAAGACAGAGAAATACACAGCAGCTGAAGGAGCAAAGTAAAAACCCACCCAACCAAACAAATGAAAAGAAATAGGCAGTCTACTTGAAAAAGAATTCAGAGTAATGATAGAAAAGATGATCCAAAATCTTGGAAATAGAATGGAGAAAATACAAGAAACATTTAACAAGGACCTAGAAGAACTAAGGAGCAAACAAACAATGATGAAAAACACAATAAATGAAATTAAAAATTCTCTAGAAGGAATCAATAGCAAAATGACTGAGACAGAAGAACGGATAAGTGACCTGGAAGATAAAATAGTGGAAATAACTACCGCAGAGCAGAATAAAGAAAAATGAATGAAAAGAATTGAGGACAGTCTCAGAGACCTCTGGGACAACATTAAATGCACCAACATTCAAATTATAGGGGTCGCAGAAGAAGAAGAGAAAAAGAAAGGGACTGAGAAAATATTTGAAGAGATTATAGTTGAAAACTTCCCTAATATGGGAAAGGAAATAGTCAAACAAGTCCAGGAAGTGCAGAGAGTCCCATACAGGATAAATCTAAGGAGAAACATGCCAAGACACATATTAATCAAATTATCAAAAACTAAATGCAAAGAAAAAATATTAAAAGCAGCAAGGGAAAAGCAACAAATAACATACAAGGGAATCCCCATAAGGTTAACAGCTGGTTTCTAAGCAGAAACTCTGCAAGCCAAAAGGGTGTAGCAGGACATATTTAAAGTGATGAAAGGGAAAAACCTACAACCAAGATTACTCTACTCAGCAAGGATCTCATTCAGATTCGACTGAGAAATTAAAACCTTTACAGACAAGCAAAAGCTAAGAGAATTCAGCAACACCAAACCATCTTTACAAAAAATGCTAAAGGAACTTCTCTAGGCAGGAAACACAAGAGAAGGAAAAGACCTACAATACCAAACCCAAAACAATTAAGAAAATGATAATAGGAACATACATATCAATAAGTACCTTAAATGTAAATGGATTAAATGCTCCAACCAAAAGACATAGACTGGCTGAATGGATATGAAAACAAGACCTGTATATATGCTGTCTACAAGAAACCCACTTCAGACCTAGGGACACATACAGACTGAAAGTGAGGGAATGGAAAAAGATACTCCATGCATATGGAAATCAAAAGAAAGCTGGAGTAGCAGTTCTCATATCAGACAAAATGGACTTTAAAATAAACACTATTACAAGAGACAAAGAAGGACACTGCCTAATGATCAAGGGATCAATCCAAGAAGAAGATATAACAATTGTAAATATTTATGCACCCAACATAGGAGCACCTCAATACATAAGGCAAATCCTAACAGCAATAAAAAGGGGAAATCAGCAGTAACAAAATACTAGATATCAGTTACAGGAAGAAAACTGTAAAAAATACAAACACATGGAGGCTAAACAATATGCTACTAAATAACCAAGAGATCACTGAAGAAATCAAAGAGGAAATCAAAAAAATACCTAGAAACAAATGACAATGAAATACTACAAACCCAAAACCTATGGGAGGCAGCAAAAGCAGTTCTAGGGGGGAAGTTTATAGCAATACAATCCTACCTCAAGAAACAAGAAAAAATCTCAAACAAACAACCTAACCTTACACCTAAAGCAATTAGAGAAAGAAGAACACAAAAACCCCAAAGTTAGCAGAAGGAAAGAAATCATAAAGATCAGATCAGAAATAAGAAAAAAGAAATGAAGGAAACGATAGCAAAGATCAATAAAACTAAAAGCTTGTTCTTTGAGAAGATAAACAAAATTGATAAACCATTAGCCAGACTCATCAAGAAAAAAGGGAGAAGACTCAAATCAATAGAATTAGAAATGAAAAAAGGAGAAGTAACAGCTGACACTGCAGAAATACAAAGGATCATGAGAGATTACTACAAGCAACTATATGCCAATACAGTGGACAACCTGGAAGAAATGGACAAATTCTTAGAAAAGCACAACCTTCTGAGACCGAACCAGGAAGAAGTGGAAAATATAAACAGACTAATCACAAGCACTGAAATTGTGACTGTGATTAAAAATCTTCCAACAAACAAAAGCCCAGGACCAGATGGCTTCACAGGCGAATTCTATCAAACATTTAGAGAAGAGCTAACACCTATCCTTCTCAAACTCTTCCAAAATATAGCAGAGGGAGGAACACTCCCAAACTCATTCTACGAGGCCACCATCACCCTGATACCAAACCAGACAAAGATGTCACAAAGAAAGACAACTACAGACCAACATCATTGATGAACAAAGATGCCAAAATCCTCGACAAAATACTAGCAAACAGAATCCAACAGCACATTCAAAGGATCACACACCATGACCAAGTGGGGTTTATCCCAGGAATGCAGGGATTCTTCAAGGATTCTTCAATATAAGCAAATCAATCGATGTGATAAACCAAATTAACAAACTGAAGGAGAAAAACCATGTGATCATCTCAGTAGGTGCAGGAAAAGCTTTCGACAAAATTCAACATCCATTTATAATAAAAACCTTCCAGCAGGCAGGCATAGAGGGAACTTACATCAACATAATAAAGGCCATATATGACAAATCCATAGCCAACATCGTTCTCAATGGTGAAAAACTGAAACCATTTCCTCTAACATCAGGAACAAGACAAGGTTGTCCACTCTCACCACTGTTATTCAACATAGTGTTGTAAGTTTTAGCCACAGCAATCAGAGAAGAAAAAGAAATAAAAGGAATCCAAATTGGAAAAGAAGTAGTAAAGCTGTCACTGTTTGCAGATGACATGATACTATACATAGAGAATTCTAAAGATGCCACCAGAAAACTCCTAGAGCTAATCAACGAATCTGGTAAAGTAGCAGGATTTAAAATTAATGCACAGAAATCTCTTGTATTCCTATACACTAATGATGAAAAATCTGAAAGAGAAATTAAGGGAACACTCCCATTTACCACTGCAACAAAAGAATAAAAATACCTGGAATAAACCTACCTAAGGAGACAAAAGACCTGTATGCAGAAAACTATTAGACACTGATGAAAGAAATTAAAGATGATACAAACAGATGGAGAGATATACCATGTTCTTGGATTGGAAGACTCAACATTGTGAAAATGAGTATACTACCCAAAGCAATCTACATATTCCATGCAATCCCTATCAAGTTACCAATGGCATTTTTCACAGAACTAGAACAAAAACTTTCACAATTTGTATGGAAACTCAAACGATCCCGAATAGCCAAAGCGATCTTGAGAAAGTAAAACGGAGCTAGAGGAATCAGGCTCCCTGACTTCAGACTATACTACAAAGCTACAGTAATCAAGCCAGTATGGTACTGGCACAAAACCAGAAATATAGATAAATGGAACAGGATAGAAAGCCCAGAGATAAACCCACACACATATGGTCACCTTATCTTTGATAAAGGAGGCAAGAATATACAGTGGAGAAAAACAGCCTCTTTAAGTCGTGCTGGGAAAACTGGACAGCTACATGTAAAAGAATGAAACTAGGGACTTTCTTGGTGGTGCAGTGGTTAAGAATCCACCTGCCAATGCAGAGGACATGGGTTCGAGCCCTCATCCAGGAAGATCCCACATGCTACGGAGCAACTAAGCCCTTGCGCTACAACTACTGAGCCAGTGTGCCTAAGCCCGTTCTCCACCACAAGAGAAGCCACCGCGATGAGAAGCCTACACACTGCAACAAAGAGTAGCCCCCACTCTCCGCAACTAGAGAAAGCCTGCGCGCATCAACGAACACCCAACCCAGCCAAAAAATAAATAAATAAATGTATTTTTAAAAATTAATGAATTTAGAACACTCCCTAACACCATAGCCAGAAATAAACTCGAAATGGATTAAAGACCTAAATGTGAGGCAAGACACTATAAAACCCTTAGAGGAAAACATAGGCAGAACACTATATGACATAAATCACAGCAAGATCCTTTCTGGCCCACCTCCTAGAGAAATGGAAATAAAAACAAAAATAAACAAATGGGACCTAATGAAACTTAAAAGCTTTTGCACAGCAAAGGAAACCATAAAGAAGATGAAAAGGCAACCCTCAGAACGGGAGAAAATATTTGCAGATGAAGCAACTGACAAAGGACTAATCTCCAAAATATACAAGCAGCTCATGCAGCTCAATATCAAAAAAACCAAACAACCCATCCAAAAATGGGCAGAAGACCTAAATAGACATTTTCTCCAAAGAAGATATACAGATTGCCAACAAACACATGAAAGGATGCTCAACATCACTAATCATTAGAGAAATGCAAATTAAAGCTACAATGAGGTATCACCTCACACTGGTCAGAATGGCCATCATCAAAAAATCTACAAACAATATATGATGGAGAGGGTGTGGAGAAAAGGGAACCCTCCTGCACTGTTGGTGGGATTGTAAACTGATACAGCCACTATGGAGAACAGTATGGAGGTTCCTTAAAAAACTAAAACTAGAACTACCATATGACCCAGCAATCCCACTACTGGGCATATACCCTGAGAAAACCATAATTCAAAAAGAGTCATGTACCACAATGTTCATTGCAGCTCTATTTACAATAGCCAGGACATGGAAGCAACCTAAGTGTCCATCGACCGATGAATGGCTAAAGAAGATGTGGCACATATATACAATGGAATATTACTCAGCCATAAAAAGAAATGAAATTGAGTTATTTGTAGTGAGTTGGATGGACCTAGAGACTGTCATACAGAGTGAAGTAAGTCAGAAAAAAGAAATACCGTATGCTAACACATATGTATGGAATCTAAAACAAAACAAAAAATGGTTCTGAAGAACCTAGGGGGCAGGACAGGAATAAAGACGCAGACGTAGAGAATGCACTTGAGGACACGGGGAGGGGGAAGGGTAAGCTGGGACGAAGTGAGAGAGTGGCATGGACATATATACACTACCAAATGTAAAATAGATAGCTAGTGGGAAGCAGCTGCATAGCACAGGGAGATCAGTTCCGTGCTTTGTGTCCAACTAGAGGGGTCTCATAGGGAGGTGGAAGGGAGACGCAAGAGGGAGGAGATATGGGGATGTAGCTGTATATATAGCTGATTCACTTTGTTATACAGCAGCAACTAACACACCATTGTAAAGCAATTATACTCCAATAAAGATGTTAAAAAACAAAAAAAAGAAAAAGAGGTGTGTATCTGTTAATCCCAAGCTCCTAATTTATCCCTCTCCTGCCTCCCCCCTTTAGTAACCATAAGTTTGTTTCTATGTCTTTGAGTCTGTTTCTTAAACAGATTTTTGTGTATTTAATTCTGCTCTCTTATTAACGTTGTAGAGTCAGAGACGCAGTCTTATGAACCACTTTATCAATGGAAATGAACAACAGATGTTTTCAATGTTAGCAGACTATGGCAGCCATATAAATTGCAGTTCATTGGAGACCTAAGAACCTGGAAAAGTTAAAAATATGACACTGAGGGTTCCGACCCACCCCCCAGTCTGAGGAAAATGGTGGTGAGAGCATAACAAAGGTGTTTATTTTGGGTATAAACTGTTCTGTCATTTAGCAAACTTTGTGATATGTTTATAAAGACACAAGAGAAGTAGACACACCCAGAGTGGTTATAAGCAAAAGAGCTCATAACCCGTGGTATGGAAGAGGCCTGTTTCTAGAACTCACAGAATATCTCTCTAAAATTTCATTCCTGAAAAAGAATAAAAGTTTCTATTGATAAGGAAATGAGAGACCTATGTAGTAACCATTGTTTCTGTAGATATTTGCTATTTTGTGTCTTCTAAATACTTGTCATCTGTGCATAGCCTATTATTGAAATACAGGACATTATTCAGAGCTGAAGGTGCATATATGTACTCTAAATATTTGTCTTACATATACAGTGCACATATGTGGTTTTCATCAGCTTTAAATATGCTGGAAATTTCTGACTGGCCCCTTTTGTGAATACCAGCCTCGGGACTATATGTGGTAACACAGTTCCAGACACTAGTCTTAATTCCTGCTCTGGCACAGATCTCTTAACATGGCAGGCTGAGTGTGAGGAAATCATGGCTAATATGTGTTCCTTTTGCCTTTGGGTATGCTGTACACAGATTGCTGTCAAGTAAATAGAGCCCAGTTTAAAGACCATTTTGATCAGGCAGTTAAGGAAATGATTAATTCCTTTTCATTTGGGCTGCATGAGTGACGTCAGTATTTTCTGTAGTTTTTTGCTCTTTGGATACCTTGGGCTTATGAAACAGTGACATGAGAAACATGTTCGGAAGCCTGGACTACTTGAAATGGTGTTAAAAATCTAAAGATCACGTTCAGGATGTAGGGTCCTCGTTTAAGGGTCCACTGATCTTATTACTCATTTTCCAGAAACACCCCTGGCTCTGATCATCTTTTTTTTTTTTCTTTGACATTTAGCTACCTGATATATTAGATTATCCAAATGAAAGTATCAATTGGATATTTCCCCTCCTTCCCCTTCTACCAATACCATGTTGGCAGATGAAAAGAAAAAAAGTGGTTCAAAAATATTTAATGGTGAAGTCAGATTCAACAGAAGCAGAGGTGGAAGAAAGAAACCTAACTGCTCCACTTTGAACACACATGTTTTCCATACACGGTGGGTTTTCTTCAGTTTTCATAATTACAATTTCAGGCAGCATCCCTCCACTCCAGGACAGTTATCCATGTGTGGGTGACCCATTTCCTGTGCATTTCCTTCCTCCCACCCACCTCTTGGCCACATTAATGCTACTTTGTGTCACAAACGATACCACAGGTGGCCAGAGCAGGTTTTGAAAAAGAAAAAATGAAATGGAAACCTGTCAGTGTTTGCTTTGTGTTAAATTAAAATATTTGGTGAGGAGAGGCCCAAACTCTTGGCTAGAATGAGACTTCCGAAAAACATGGGCATTTTGTAAATCTACACTGTTTCTTTCATGATCTGTTAATCAAGCATTAGCTGGCTGGATATCTCTGACGAGGTCGGAGGAGCAAGCGTTTGGCAGATGTGAACTTGGATATAAAGTGGAGAATATGCCCTCACTTCTGGCGTGTAAGCGATAAGCCAATATTGACTGAAATCCTAGACTAGACTTGGTTTAATGCATAGTCTTCTAGAGGCTTACAAAGGAGCCAAAATTCACACACAAGATTCAACATTCAACCACAGTTCAGCAGAATTCAGTAAGTTGAGGTTGGACTGTGTAGAACAGAATGTTTTTTTTATGTGTGTGTTGTGTGTGTGTGTTGTGTGTGGTGTGTTGTGTGTGGTGTTGTGTGTGTGTGTCTGTGTCTGTCTCTCTTCATTCCTAAGTTCAGGGAAGGGGAAGAGCTAGCCAAGTGGGAGGCAGTAGGTCCTGAGCTGTGCTCCAAAAACTGGGGAGAGAGGGGAGAGTGGAATTGGATCAGTGTAGTAATAGATGGTGGTGCAGGGCCTCAAGTGCCAGAAAGAAGTCAAGAAAGTGACAGAAAGTTACAAATGTTCATAAAATATATAAGCCCCTATTTTCAATGAAATTGATATTATCTGTGATGAAAAATGGGTACACCATTTGTCAGAATGAATCCATAAAACTACTCAAGTGTGTTTATAATGTTCGACAAAGGTATTAGAGGTATCTGCCACTAGTTAGCATTTGATTTTGAGGGGTAAAGTTTGGAAAGAGGTGAGCTTCCATTTAGGTTGTACTTAAAATAAAAGTCAAGTCATGGCTACAAAGCCCGGGACGACCTGACCTCTGCTGCCCATTCTGATCTGCTACCTTTTATGCCATTTTCCTGCTCATCCACTAAGCTTCAGCTAGACCCCATCTTCTTTCTCTTTCTTCAATGCACTCATCTGTTTCTCACCTTATGGCCATTGCATTTGCTGTGTCCTCTACCACGACAAGGTCTAAGCTCTTGGGCAAGCCAGCTCTTTCTCATCAGTCATATCTCAACTCACATTTCACTTTCTCAGAAACTGGGATCTTTTCTGACCGTCCCCCCCAGAGAGGTGTGTACTCAGACTGCTCAGCATTGACTGCCATATTACCCTCTTCAATTCCTTTAAAACATAAGGAGTGTTCTGAATGGTCTTCCTTGTTTTCTTTATCATCTGTGTTTCCCCTTTAGAGAGGTCATGAGGACAGGGACCTCATCTTCCATGTTCACTGCCATACCCCAGCATGTAGTAAGTGCTCAATAAAGTATGCGTTAGATGAATCAGTGGCAGTGGGGTCTCCATTATGCTTAGAGCACACAGAGCTCATGTTCTCTTCGCCTCTTGAAGTGCTGAACTGTTACAAAGCAGGAGGAAGATAGTGAATGTTGAGGATCTGGGCTCGCGTTGCCATGGCAGTAGGCTACGGCACACCCCTTTTCCTTTGTTCCTCTGCTGAGCCTTAAGAACCTGGAAAACGCCACTCACTGGGATATTTCATAGAGATGGACTTTGAAGGAGTAATTGTGTGGGTTGGATGAATGCTAGTCAATTATATCGGGAAGAACTGCTGGTTTAATTTATTTCTTGATGTGTTTGTATGTTGTAGCCATTGTGGAATGAAATCACTACACCTAATGAGCTAAGATTCGATGCCTCTTCAGCCTGCCCTTCGAAGCCCTCACGCACATTTTCCTGTGCCTGTTCCCTGTCTGGACTCTGCACTCTTCTTCTCTCCCTTCTCAAAGTAGCACTGAATGAGTCTGTTGGCTCCCTACAAATTATGAGACAACACTCATTGTTAATTTGCTGAAAGAAGTTTGAAGAAACTGTTATTTTTTCTCATTAATGGGTTTCTCACAACAGTGGCACACCTCTGGCTGGCACCATGCAGAAGCTGCCGGGGGTTTTTTGCAGCCAGGCTTTTCTAGTTGCCTGTTTAAGAAATTATAATGTATATGTTCTTCAGTTATCTAGTTTGGGTTTATAAATGAAATGCTACGATCCCTTTTTATGTGTCATTAATACATGCTAACAATAAAATGGTGCACCCATTATTCTGCTGTTGAGATATACTTTATTTATCATGTTTTTCCGAAGGTATTAGAACAGGGCAGAACTGGCAGGAGAGATTTCTGTCTTGCTTTCCTTCCCCACATCTATCCTTCCTCCCTTCCCCTGTTGTCATGTTGGAGATCTGAGCTTCTACTTGAACAGACGATCCACCAAATTCCTGTTAATTTAATGCATTGTCTTAAGTAGTAGGTGATTTTCCAGCCTCCTCACTATTTGGTAATCTGCAACGTCCAGTTCTCCCTCTTACACCTTTAGCACTGCAGTGACAACACACATCCCTGCCAGTCAGACATGAATATCGAAGGAGCCTGGAAGAGAGGCTACACGGGCAAGAACATCGTGGTCACCATCCTGGATGATGGCATTGAGAGGACCCATCCAGACCTGATGCAGAACTATGTGAGTATTTGCTGTGGTCAGAGCAGCTTCCCTCCTGGGAAACAATGGAACTCATGTTAGGATGCTCCAAAAGGGGGAAAACCACTGAAAAATGCAGCCAGCGGGTACAATAGGCTCTGCGTGTTGCTCCCGTCTTATAAAGCATGCACTCTTGGAGGGCAGGAAGCAGGAGATAAGGCTATCCCGCTATCCACTTCTGTGTGCCTTTGATGTTCTGATGACAAAATGCAGGTGATAAGGTAGCAGAAACCCCAGCACCAATCCCACGTGCTACTGACAACATCCACTCTTCTCAGCAGTTCATCCATGCAGCCAGATAGCACTCCTCGTTTCCTTTATGGAGAAAGCGTGCTTAGAACTCTTCTCAAGTTATTCCGCGAGTCTCGTTCTCTCTCTGCCTCTCCGTTTTTAAAGGACAGTAATGAACGGCCTCCCAGTAGTCCTTAGGAATCAGTCAATTCCCTTGCTTAAGAAAGGACTGAGATTCCAGGACTCAGAACATAAGGTGAGCCCAAGGTCACAGAGCAAGTGAAAGGGCTGAGACTCAGTACTTTCATTGAAAACCACAGTCTTGATACCCAGTGCCCACTGGACACTGGGGTCGGTTTCTGTCCCTGGGGTCCCCTTAACCACCATGATATTTCCTGCCTGGAAATAGGTCAATGACCCCTCTCTCTTCTACTCTCCAGACGCCTCCTTTTCCATCAGCTTCTCCTTCCTAAGTTTGGTTAAAAATGCCATAATTATCTCCCAATATGCCATTCTCTGCTCAAATTTGTTTCTCATGACACCTTGGTGTTCTCCCTAAAATATCTCTTTTGTTACTTAAGAGCCTGCGGTGCCTCCCTCTTATCTGCAGATGCAGCTCTCTGATTCCTGTCAGGACTCAGCAGAGACTCCTGGTGGACCCCACTCAACACCAGTGCTTTCTAAGCTCTTTTCTGTTGACGACTGCTTCCACTAGAACACTGGTATCACTGCATACCCACTAGGACTTCAGTCACTTTTACCTATGTCCCTCTGTGTCCCTTCATAACTCCTTTCAATCCCAAAACTTTGGTTGTATGAGTTTTCCTATATTGTATTTCATGTTGTTATTGAAAAAAATTTCAAAGTTGGTGATTTTCTCTCAGCTTACAAGTTTCCTCTCACAGCCTTGAAAATACAAGCAGCTGTAAATCATGATGAAGTCAGGACTCGTATTGATCCTTGAGGAGGAAAATCAGGGACCAGGGTGGGAAGCTTTGCTTCGTGTTTACGGAAGGTCCCCACAGAAAACCCTAGGCTATAACTGGAGGACCACATCTCCTCAGATTTTTCTCTTCTCTGTTCTGTATTCATCACCATTAAGGGAGTAGTGTCAGCAAGCCCAGCCCATCTCACGGTGCCCTGAGCTTGTGGAGAGTTCTGAGAGGGGCCCGGCGCATAGCTTCCCGTTGCACATTAACACAAAGGACCCACCATCCTCGCAGGCCTGCTGCCTTTCTCTCCTCTTTGCTCCTCGGTAACTGGTAGACACGGCAGTGGCCCATTGTCCTGGACTCAACTCAGAATGGACATGGCCTTTTCCTTAAGGCGGACATACTGTCCTCTTGAAATCTGCTATTTCCACCCCCCTCTCTCCGTCGCCCTCTCTCTCTCTCTCTTCTTCAGCGTGGGAAGACATGGTTTCCCTGCACTGTGGGAATGACTCCCTGTATCTGTCTCTCTGACCATCTCTCCTCTGGCTTTTTTCTCATCTGCCACTTTATCTTCTCATGAAACCATTTAGGTAGCAATTGCCATATATGCTCTCCAATGTTTATTTTTCATTTGCTCAGTCTCACTTATTGCATGACACTTGTTCTCTCAATTAGTTTTCCTTTTGTCACTCAAACCTGAAAAGATTCTCTTTTGATCTTTGCAAATAAAATACTTCCAAGTCACTTCCTTGACACATCAGAAACTACCACTGGCTCACACAGCCACCCGTATTTCTGACCTACGAAGACGTTCCTTCACTCAGGACCACCCAATATCACCTTATACTTTTATCAACTTGAACTGCTTTGTCTCTCAGTATTCTACCCTGTTGCCCTTTTTGTTTCAAAAATTCAGCTAAGAAACTTCACAAATCGATTTTTACAATGAAAGGTTGAAACAGTTTCTCCTAAATTAGATGATTTTCCCTAAGGTTGAAAAACAGAGAGGGAGAGAGAGAGAAGGAACTGCCAAGTTCATTTAGTTCTCATTTGTACGAGACACTTGATTGGCTGCCCTTATCCTGCCTCCAAGCACACTCAGATAAACTTGTGTCTCTTCACAGAATGGAATTTCAGAGGTAGAAAGGAACTTCAGTTCAGCCTCCTCATTTGATAGGGTAGACACTGAGGCCTGAAGACTAAAGTGAGTTAGCCCAGGTCATATAAAGAACAGAACTGCGCCTGTCCACTGCCTAGCAAAGAAGTCTTTCTTATCGTATGCAGTACAGTTTTTACAGGGTGTTCCTACTCCCCACTGCATAGAAATGCATTTGATTAAACACAAAGAGCCTTAACCTAAATGTGATTGCATTCTTTACCTCTTTCACTTTTTTCTCCCTGGAAAGAAAATTCTCCAGAATTCACCTGTGCAATTAGCAGTACTGGTGCCCTTTTGATTCTCCTAATGTTAGAGCTGGTGAAGAGTAGAGAAAAGCACATTGGATGGGGTGGCTGGGTTCCAGTCTTAATTCCATAGGCAATTCGTTTCATGCCTTTGGCCAAGTTACGTAACCTGTCTCGGGCTTCTGGTTCCTTATAAGTGAAATTGCACAGTATTGTCCTTCATGCTCTAATGACTGCTGAGGTGGGCTGCTTTGTATGTTCCTTTGTACGGGAAGCAGAGACTTATCACCTTTATATGTCATGTATATTTTGCTTACTCCCCCCAAAAAATTCAGACTCCATGTACTTTAAGTTATTTTCAGAAACAAGAGCCTTTGATAAAGACAGAAAACAAAGATAGCATTTACTTTCACTAAAACTGATAACAGAAATAAATCATCATAAAGCATCAGAAAATTCAAAACATCCTAAATTAGTTCTATCTATGGTGATATAAATTTGGATGATGGAACAATCCATTAATTTTTTTTTTTTTTTAGTAGTTTGAAGATTTTTCACAATCATTTAAAAAAGCAAACAAATAAATTCAGCTTTGGTTTCAAAGAAACTTCTGCTTCATTTTGAAACTTTGACATATAACAAAATGTTAATCATTATTTTGGTTGGGGCAAAAGACCTTTTGGTGTTAGTACGAAGTCTTGAATTGTAGACCCTTTTACAGTAGATAAAACATCTGAAACCAGACAAATATTGCCTAATAGAGGTCCCAAGATACCTGATATAATAGATTTCTAATAATGATTTTTAATTGGCTTGCCAATTATTTGTGAATGATTTCTGTCTCCAAAAATCTTTGAATTGTGATAAGGAATTTGCACACTCAAGAAATGAAGTAAGGAATACAGAGAGAGTCGGCGAAGAATAAATCACTGTCTTCTAGGTGTTCTAGCAGTACTTCACAGAGAAGGTGGTTGTCGAGGACGTCTTCAAAGCACTGGGGTGAGGGGTCAGTGCTAGGTATGAGGGAAAAGTGCTGGCAAGAGCGGACTGGACACGTCTTTGGTCTGTAGAGAGTATTTCTTCACCTTCATGGGGAAAGATATGACACTGATTATTACAGAACAAGGCATCCTGACACCACCGGACCATGAGTGTATTATTTACTCTAATTACTCTCTTGCAGAAATGTGTTTCAGGAGGCATGAGCCTTCAGGGGCATGGCTAATTAATGAACGTCTGTCTCCTTTCTCTCTCTCCTCTGTGACCATAGGATGCTCTGGCGAGTTGTGACGTGAATGGGAACGACTTAGACCCCATGCCTCGTTATGACGCGAGCAACGAGAACAAGTAAGGCCCAAGTGGGGGTACCTGGCATGTGGCCGGCAGGGAGCTTTGTTTTCTGCTTTTGCGGAGGGAAGTGTTTTTTTTAAAATCTTTGGTAACAAATGATCCCTAATTTGCTCCAAGATAAACAACTGTCTTTCCGCTAAAGCTTCTGGATATAAAAAGGCGCGGTCCACATAGTAAGAATGGTTGCAGAGAGAACTCTGTGGAATGACTTGAGGGTGCGGTTGGGGAATATCGTTCCTCAGGTGTTCATTGGCCTGTGACCCATTTGTTTAGGGATAGGGGTGCTAAAGGGAGAGGCAAAACGAAGTGCCCCCCGAGAGGGTTACTTTATTCTGTTAAGTTCAACACATTTGATTGAACGCTGTGCTTGAGGTCTCTGCCAGCGCTTTCTGATTTGCTTCTTTTTCTCCTCTACTTTGTAGTGATTGTGTTTTTTACTGATATACCTGAAATACCTCTATGGTTTGCCACGTATGGAACACATTACCTTTCTTATCCCCACAGGCAAGAGCCTTAGAAACCCATGGAACCACGTTTACACTTTCCAGTTAGTACAGTAGTTTTCTTGAAACCAAATGAAATACACATCCATTTCTTGCTTATGATGATCCAGGTATTTTTAAAAGATTAGTAGGCGTTTCTAATCTCTAGATCACATTAACTTTTTTGCTTTTACTGCACAGTTTCTCTAGGATAATGCTGTGATTTAGATACTATCATTTGAATTTTTATTTACATGTTTTTGTTTGGAATCACACAAGTTATAAAGAGAGGTGTTTTACCCATTTATTATGTACTATTTCTAGCCTGCATTTTTCTGTAGGGAAAAGTTTCTCAGCTGGTATTATTTAAGTAAGTCAATAAGTTTAGATAAAACCAATGCGGCCTAGATAATTGTGACTGTACATGGGTTTTTCTTTTTTTTTTTCCCCTCTTCTTACCATTTACAAAGAAGCCTCAAAAAAGTTACTGTGAAAAATGCTGTTTTTTAATATTAACGAGTCAATATTATAAATCAAATTCAGTGGTGAAAGCATTAACATACAAATTGATGTAGATAGAATTTTCCAGAACTTTCCAAACAAGAAGAGAAAGGGCCCTAAAGTAAACTGGATCCTTTTCTTTCAAGCCTGGTCATTACTGTCTAGATTACACTGTTTAAAGTCATGGTCAATTTCACGCAAAG
This sequence comes from Balaenoptera musculus, assembly GCF_009873245.2. NCBI lineage: Eukaryota > Metazoa > Chordata > Mammalia > Artiodactyla > Balaenopteridae > Balaenoptera > Balaenoptera musculus. The sequence continues at coordinate 72,252,365 of NC_045790.1, forward strand.
GGTTACAATTTGAGACAATGTGAGCTAATTTATTTAACCTAATTTGCAAACTAGCATGAAACACTGAAGAAGAAACTGGAAGCTTCCATACTTAAAAGGTCACCGATAAATTTCACTCTCCAGTCCATTCTGCTCTAGTGTGACACATATACTCCTAAAAATACTCGTACTCTGCAAAGTCTAAAACCATAGAGTATTAGGAAAAGCTTAGAAGCTTCATCAGTGACACACAGAAAAATGATAGTGACCTATTAAAAATTATTCATGTTAACACTTTATTCATGTTAAGTGGTTAAGAAATTTATAAAACTATAATAAATGTGGCACTTAATCGTTTTTTAAAATTTTTTAAATTTAAAAAAGTCCTTTGTTAAATTATCTTATTTTAATTTCAGCCCTTAGATGTGAAGGAAAAAACAAGGCTCAGACAGGTCAAGTGGATAAGGGTTAAACAGGTAATAAGTGATGAAGAAGTTAGGAAGCAAAGAATCAAACTCAAGTGGTTTGTTTACAGACTCTTGCTCTGCGTATTATACACAAGGCCAGAGCCCTTATGGTAATGAAAAGGAACATGATCCAAGTATCTTTCATTTAAATGAGTTGTAACTAGAGATAATTGGTTTCAATAACAGTAAATTTGAGAGGAAGAAAGGCTGAATTATTGACCAGAATATTTGGAGAATACAGAGTGCTGAGCTGACCTTGGACATCCTGTCATAAAGAAGGCTCGAGACTGCATGCCAGTCTGATACTTCAAAATAGTAAGGATATGATTCATAGCTAGGCTGGGTTCAAAGTCCGTTTCCATCAATTTTATACTTAATGTGTCTTATCATTATGAAATTAAATTCTAACTAGTATGTTTATAATACAATTCTCTTGTGACACTGACTTCTTAAGCTGCACTGTTCTTTTTAAATTTTTTATACAATTTATAAAGTTTACACTCCATTTACAGTTTTTACAAAATATTGGCTCTATTCCCTGTGTTGTACAATACATCCTTGTAGCCTATCTTACACCCAGTAGTTTGTACCTCGCACTCCCGACACCTGTACTGCCCCTCCTGGCACTTCATCTTGAGTAAGACCTGAAATTTGCTTATGGAAGTGTGTACCCATTGCATCTACTTCTACTCACATGCCTGCCACTCGGTGTGCAAGAAAAAAAGAGGAAGAAAAAAGAGATAAAGAGGAAAACTTTGAAGAAGAACAGAGAATAGAGAGGAAAATAACAAAATAGGCTGGGAGGAAGGGGGAAAATAAGCAGAGTGGAGGATACCCTCCAGGATGGTGTTTGGAAGCATGGCAGCTTGCAAGTTATTCTGAAGTGGAAGGAGGGTTATCTGAGTTCAAAGAGGAAGTGACAGCACCAGATGTAGACACATGTGGACCATTGTGCTCCTAAGGTGTGCAGCTCTGTGTGTTTCGTGCATTCCTACAGCGCTCAGTGCAACTAGGTATGTTTTCTACAGTCACCTAGAGTTTCTGGGACAAAATGGTGCATAAACAAATGCAAATTTCACATTATACTCAAATCACTCTCTAATATATCAACGTTATAGGAAGAAATTTGTGTTTTCAAGGCAAGCATGATAGTAGAACTGATTGTACTGTATCTTTTGGCTAAAGTTACCCCATCAACATTTGTGTGTATAGAGAAAAGATAAACAGGAAAGCTAGAGGAAAGTCGAGATCAAGTTAACACCCACAGTATCCTTGTACAGGGTGTGAAGGGACAAGAGAGGCTGTAGGTGGAAACTGAAAATGCATTGTGCCCTGTAGCCAGTTCTGTCTGAATCTACATGTGGTGACTTTTGCATCGAAACTCAGTGGTAATGGTGACTCTTCTCCAAGGGCGTGTCTGTCCTGTGACTGACAGTACTAACTGCAAAGGCTGTGTGTGAAGACAATTCTCTGAGTGTTGGCTTTGATGGCTTTTTACAGGCTGCCTTTTAAAAACTGTATCCTTTGTTGAGGATTCCTTTCCAACTTGGCAGCTCCCCAAGACCTTTGTCCAGGAAGAGTCACTACCATCCCGCTTCCTCTGGGGTATTCTAGTGTGTCCTGCTTTGACTCATTCTAAGTACTGTTCATGGTTCATTGAGTGCAGTGTGGGTTTGAGTGTTGGAGGACACAGGCATTGTTCTGGATGTGTGCTTAGGTTTGTAGCCTTGACAGTGAAATAGGGCATTTTCAGAGGGGCAACACCACCACGCCTACCTCTGTTTTATGAAAATCAGCAGTCACCTTGGGCATCAGATGTCCCTTTATCTCCTATCAGTACTGCTGCCCAGTTTTTTCTTGGCCAACCACAAGCATGTATTCAGACATTTAGGGTTAAAATATCCTCTCTGCTCATTAGACCATAATTATAAATATGATTGATGGATCTGTCTTTAAGTGTGGATCCACAGATAGATAATTCTGTTTCAATAGAAGTCATTTGGCATCAGGAAATAAAGAGTGGTTTGTAGTTTAAGAGAGTTGACTTTTATCCTTGGTTCACCTTAATAGCTTTATGGTCTTTAGGCCTAACTATTCTGAGCTTTAGTATTTTAAAAAATATCTAAAATGGACATAATAATACTTCCAAAGATTAGCAATAAAACATGTAAAACACCAAGCATAGGGCTGCCTATCTAATAGGCACTAGGTAATTATAGCTGTTATTATAATTATGTGTTCAATACCTATATCCAGTTCTCGATAAATAATCAGTTAAAAATTACAATTATCTCAAAATATATGTGCATATGAACATTTCACATTTCAATTAAGACTTGGAAGTCTTTGTTTATTTCCAAGGTTAGAGGTTTAGATATGTTTTCTGCTTCTTCAGGGGCTGGGAACTGTGGCTCATTTGGTCTACAGTAAATCTGCTTTTCTTTAATTCCAATACTCCATCTCCCTTTAGTGGACCATGAGTCCTTGAATTTGAAGTGAGTTAGTGAGGGGGAGGAATTTCTAAACATTGCCTGAATGAAAAAGTTGAGGCATATGCTGTGCAAGTGCCTCCTCATTGTACAGTCTGACCAGTAGGTTTCAGAGCATATTGGAATTATTTACACCTAGGTGCATTTGTTCATTCCTTCAGCAGGTACTCATTAAGATGCTACTTTTGTGAATGGCTCTGTGCTAAATGCTTGGGGGATACAATAATGCAATAATATAGTCTACTAACAGGTTGAATTAGGAGATGACTTAGGAAGAAGCTGTAACCTGAAGGGTTTTGGGTTCTATAGTTGGCTCTTCCTAACTGTAAGTGTGGAACCTGAGGATACAGAGGGTTAAACTGAACCGTGTCATTTTGTATAAAGGACTTGAGCTTCCACAGAGGTTGGTATCTGCAGGGGGCGCCTGGAACCAATGTCCATGGATACTGAGGGATGACTATACTAAGAGACAATGCACCCTCAAAACTTTATGCGGATCATATCTCTCAGATTTACCTGATTACATTTCTAGCACTAAAGCTTTGGGGTGAAGAAGAATCACCTCTGAAGTAAAAAAGTTATAAAAATCCTTTTCTTATTGCTTTTTCAAGTCCCCAGATGGTGGAGTGTCAAACCTAAATAACAGATGCTAAAGAAATAGCATTATTAGGGGAGACCATAAAACCTGTTCTCCCATTCCGCTTTGCCTCCATTCGTATTAACTGGTAGAATAAACTGACTGCATTATTCTAGGCTTAAAATAGAAAACGCCTCCCTATAAATGAAAGTCTCCTGGCATTTCATACTACTACTCCCATTTCTGATAAATGAATTATTGATGTCTGAGTTAGATTTTTCCTTCCCTAGGTTGCTTCTTTTTAAATATTCCCTGTGCTTGAGTCATAGCAACATATTTAGTGGGAGATGAGACCACACTGCGTATCTTGAATGTGTGATATGTGGGCCCAGAATCTAATTCCCTTTCAAAACAAACCAACCTATAGGTTAAAGACTCATTTCCAAAAGGAATGGATTTTTCATTTTTGTTGCTTATCTCTGTTTCCCTGAAGATTTAACCAGGGTGGATGGAAGTACACTTCTGCTCGTCTTTTGTGTCCTTTTCACACATCATTTCTGGTTTTTAGAATGTCGCCATGTTGTGTGGCCTTTTCTTTCTCATCCCTGCGGATGAGGACGGTTGTCGGGAGATAGCGTTGCAAAGCAAAGCCGATAAATGTAGGCAGTGTTGTCTACCTATACAGGAACTATTTTAACTCAATACTAGAGAGAAAACCACACTTTAAATCTACCACCTTAACAAATAGAAGCATTATTTCTTCATACCCAGGATTTAGCCAAACATGTTCAGATAAAACTATCCTATAGCTAGGTAGCTCAGACAAAACCTACCAAAAAGAAGTGAGGCCATTATCAGAGGCTGATTTGTTTTTTCCATATATTTTGAAATTTTTCCCCTAATCCTTTCTCAAATAACACTACAATGTACTATATAGTAGTTACTTGATCAATGATTAGTGTGTGAATTTATATAATGCTGACTACAAATGTATGTACCAGAGACCAAATGTGTACAAAAGAGACAATTGTGAAAAATATCTGATCCTTTTCATATACAGCTATAGATTTTACGTCCATGAAAGAACCTGCAACAAATATTGTAGAAAATTTGTTTCTATCCCATAGATTCATAATGTAATATGTTGAAATAAGTAACATTTGGACCATCTTTTAGGTTCTGGAAGTGGTCTCGGTCTGGGGCCTCACAGAAAGTTGAGTAACAATAGGAAATGGCTTCTCTCGGACCAGAAGCCAGCCATCCCGTCCCTTCCCTCACCACCTGGTAGTCACAAGTCCTGACCATCCTCACCATTGAAATCCTTCTCTTTAATAGTTCTCCAAAGACTCGCCCGCCCCACCTGCCCACATTCCATCCCATCCACACTAGCCTTCTGTTAGTCTAATCCCCTTCTCTCACCTGCATCCTTGGAAAATCTCCTAGATGGTTTCCCTGTCTCCAGTCTCAACCCCATCCTGCTGCCCAAGTGATATTTTAGAACCAAAATAAGAATATTAAAATTTTGTAATATCTTGAAATTTTGTTAAAATGCAAAACCCTTCATGACCCCACTCTTCCCTCAAGTCTGCTCTACTCTCTGTCCACCCCTTCCCCCCACTTTATTTATCTACCCTGCAGGACTTGTGGGGTTCCCCAAAGGTGCCACACTTGTTCAACCTCCCACCATCTGCACCTGCATAATTCCTTCTTTCTCTGCCACTCGTGTCACTTCCCCTGTGAAGCCTTCTCTCATCTCCTGCATCCGAGTTGGATGCCCTCCAGTGAGTTTTCACAGCATCTGCGAACTTAACTTCTTTTATAAAAACCTTCGCTATTGTAAATGGGGTCACATATACCAAGATAGGGAATAGAGAGGCAAGGAAAGATACTGAGAAGATGTCTTCCAGTTTAGTATGGGTTATGAAATGTCTGTTCAGTCATACAAAAGTTACAAGAGTACCTACCTTGACTGGCTTGTCTAGATGAATTAGCAAAATGTGTCCCAAAGTAGTAACTATTAAATGGTGTTATATATAATGGACCTTGTGCTGGATAGCTTTATTTTTTTACCCTCTACCCTGCTCTGTACCCCAGAAAGCTGACCTCTGAGGACTGCATTAAGGGACTCCCTTGCCCTCTGGCTCCCATTGGGTTTGGCCAATGGAACACTCAAGCAGGACATCAGTGGGATGCAGAAGGGTAAAGAAAAGGTATTTATTCTCTGTCCCCTCCTTGCTGAGCCACTGGGGGTTAGCTGCATCCCAAAAGATCGTAACTCCCGTTAGGTGGCCCTAAGGCTGACCTCCTAAGGATTGTCGTTTGTGGATTCAATGACCACTTCCTCCCCAGGGCTTCTTAGATCCAGGGGTTTCCCAGTGTTGCTAGCCCAGAATGCTGCATTCTTCCTTGCATCTTCCAGGAATCTTTCCTTGCCTCTCTGTTCCTTATCTTGGTACACATGACCCCATTTACAATAGCGAAGGTTTTTATAAAAGAAGTAAGTTCGCAGATGCTGTGAAAACTCACTGGAGGACATCCAACTCGGGAGAGAAGGCTTCACAGGGGAAGTGACATGAGTGGCAGAGAAAGAAGGAATTATGCAGGTGCAGATGGTGGAAGGTTGAACAAGTGTGGCACCTTTTGGGGAATCCTGCAAGTCCTGCAGGGGTCCCCAAATCCTGTCTGCTTCTCTATGTAAGTTCCTTGAATACATTTTTTAATACTCAGATATAAGTCTCTGGAATAAGTTTTTATACCCAGTATAAAAGAGCGCAGACACATCTAAGAAAGAAAATAACTATGTCCATAGGAGTTGTCTTAATGGCTGTTTATTTATTCTTTAATGAGAGCTGAGTAAATACAGAAAATGGTTATCTAACCTCAAATTCCTATATACCTGACACCTGAAGTGTAAGTATTTATTTTTATAAAATACTGTATTAATTATTCCAGGGCTCATAATCATGATAATGCAGCCTTCAGGCCCTTTGTTGTTTCCTTTGTCAGTTTCAATGTGTTCTCCTCAAGGATTTGGGGACATAATCTCTTGGGGCTCACAGTACCAGTTTTGATAAAGGGTCTGATGCTATAGGTTACAGTAAGGTTTGGGTTTAATTTGTGCTAACCCACTGCACTATTGACATGAATAATTGGTCGTTGCTTCAATTTAAATTTCTTATTTAAAAAACAAACACAAATTCCTGAGGTCTCTAAAGCAGATGGAAATTGCAGTAAGGGAAAGAGATAAGTATCCTTTTTAAATATGGATTAAGCATTTGAGCAGGGTTCCAGACAGGTATATTTATTTATCTTTCTCTTTTCATCTTCTCCTCTAACCTCCACCTTGGATCCTTCTATTTTCTCATGTTTCCTTATATCCAGAAATATGTAAAATCGAGAGCACGAAGACCTTGAGAGGTCAATGCTATCAGTGTGTTATTTGTATTATTACAGAGCAGTAGAGAAGGCATCCAGGACTTTTCAATTGTGATCAGCCAGTGTCCACAGACTGAACAGGAAGGAAGGCAGACTGAGGAGAAAAGAACCCTTGTTTTGTTTATCTCACTTGCTGTATAGATACCAGAAGAAGAACATGCTGAAAATATAATCAAACTGCAAACTGGTTGATGGTTCATTTCAGTATTAAGGTATTATTTAGATATTGGTTACCTTCCTATTCAAATCAAATGCCCTCTAAGATAAAGGACTGAAGTTAGAATTTTGTTTTTACAAGCTAAAGGAGATTTTATAATTTTTATGTTTTAGCAGTACAGTTAATTACAGTAGAAGTCTGTTGTTCCGGTGTACTTAAGTATGTGTGTGTGTAACATCTGTGGTAGCTGTGCATTTCAATTATAATCCTTAATAAAAGATGGAAAGGTAGAAAGTATGTCTTAGATCAGGACATATTTGCTTAGTTCTTATCTCATAAGATAGGTCACCAAAGAAGGCAAGGTGATAAAGGAAAAAAATGTCCTGATTTTGGGTGAGACCTGGGTACCAGTCCCAGCCTTGCTGTTCGTTATATCTGTGGCCTTGGAGAAGCATTCTTATCAATGTCTCCTCCTGCCACATCAGTATCTCGATGACCCTGTTTGACTTAAAACAACCAAAAAATCCATAAGTCTGTGGGGTTGCTACTTGGCTGCATTTGAATGCAGTGTAAGCAGCTGCTAATACAGTGAGCACGTCAGTATGTTGTCTCATTTACCACTCACAACAACCCACAATTGGAGAGAGAGTCTGGAGGGGTGAAGTAACGTGGCTAATGTCACCACATGGCAGACGCACAATTTGAGCTCATTTGTTCCCACGCCATCTGTTCACCTGCATAGTTAATTAACCTGTGGTCAAGTAGATGAGAAATTAATTCCTGTGTTGAGCACATGCTTCAGTAAGTTTACTGCCTGGGAAGAACTGCGTTTACCAGAATGCCTTACTGCTGTATTCAGTAAATACCCAGCAGCCTGGCTTTACCAAATGCTGGTGCTCAGGGCCCTGTTTCTCCAGAGAGAGGGGATTGGTCCACAAAGGTTGGTCAACACCTTACGTACACGTAACTTTGGCCAAGTAACAAAAATCCTTTATTACAGAAAATAATTGTACAGATCTGACTTCACAGTGGTATTTGCTCTACGGAAATCAATGAAGACCACCCAAATGACACTCTGGGCTAATTATTCGGAGCTTGCTATAGCAAGGGAGTCAGCTACTGTCACTTTAAGAGACTCAAAGGCAGGCACATGGCCCAGAAAGCTTTATAATGTAAAAACAAAAAACAAAAAATAAGAAGACTTCAGGTATGGTCTGATCAGAGGGTGCCATGTGGAAACTGGAGCTTGGGTCTCTGTTCTTAAACAATTCTACTAGTATATATTAACAGCTTTAAAAAAATTTGAATGAGTATCAGCTGGTCATCATGTTAATGTAGATAAATGTTTTGGTAAACTCTGTAAAATTGCCACAGGTGTGGATGTTGTTAATCTTATTAAGGGTGATAACGAGTAATAAGATAAAGTTTTAGTCTGATCCTCAGATGGCAGGTAGTTAAGTTTCTCTCTATGGAGATATGGACTGTTTGAAGTTGGAATCACATAACCTAAGAGACGCTGTCCCAATGTTTTTACACTTACATGACAGCCCTTGAGAGTGCTCTGGAAATGTGGTCTGGGAAAGGAAGAATCTCTATAGGAGGAAGAAACTGAGACCAAGGAGAGCCTGTGGGAATCAGAAACCTTTTCCTGCCCTCAGATGGGTGTAGAGTCTTGAAGATGTGTCCTGCTTTGGGAAATGGTGGTGAATTATCTTGCCTATAGAACACCTAAAATAACTTGAAGGAATTGGGAGCAGTTGACTACTGGTGATTTTCCAGCAGATTTCCCTGAATCCCTGCTTTCTCTGCCTCATGTTCTCATCACAAGCTGCCATCTCATGAATTTTAGAAAAGACTGACCTTTGCTAGAAGAGTTTACCTCTTCCTATTTTAGAGATCCTTACACCATCTGCATATAATTTACGTATGCTAGTAAATGCATTTGAATTTGCATGAATTGCAGATAAAATACCTGTGGTGACATCCTGGGCTGAGTGTAGCTGACTACTACAGATTTTGTATGACCTTTTTGCTCTTGGTTGGTTTTCCCTTTCTGAGATTCATTCTCACTGGATCACACCCCCTCCGACACCGGTCTGGATTGCCAAATATAGACTCTTATTTTCTCCACAACCCTCCAGCAGCACCCCCCCTACCCCCGTATCACAAATCTCTCTCTCTTTCCACTGTCTTGATACCTTGATCTTCCCATAGGCTCTAGTATTTTGTTGCCATCGTGTAGAGAAAGAAGAACACATTTGTCGCCGGTAATCACCTGGTCTTGGCACCAGTGTATATAGTTTGTACTGGGTGATCTAACTAGAACTTGAACGGTTCAGCAGCTTTAACTGTGACTTGTGTTGTTAATTTTATTGGCTATCTGACTCTTTCATAGAATTTATTTCCTTCCTAAATGAATGACAGATCCCTTTAATGCTTTTCAGAGGAGAGAGAAATATTTGAAACAAAAACACTTGTTTTCTTCTCTCTCTTATCCGCCCATCTCACGCAACACGTAAGAAGTATTGTGGGAGGCTGGGTAATGGAGCATCTGAGAAAGAGCTGGGGTTTGAATGAAAAAGATCAAAGAAATAGAGGACTTGATTTGGTTGAAATTTAATTCAAATGGAGGCAAAAGGGGTCCCCAAAGGGTCCCTACATCTCAGAAGCCACTCCATTAACAACCCTGCATTTGCCTCATCATCCACAGTTTGAAGCATTGCCATTTATGGGACAGTAGAGGCCGCAGTTATTGTGACTATAGTTTTCCCCAATAGAGAGATGTCATAGCAACTGTGGCTTAATTTTCGATAGGTTGAATTTGTGTCGAATTGTTCAGCCTCTACAGGGAGTAATACTAGTGGCGTTATAATGGTGGAACCACATTCTACAACATGGAAGTATGGGAACAAGACCTATTTTGATGGTATACTTGTAAGAGTGTTCATTCGTATTTGTTGAAATCTTTGTAGCTCAAATGCAAATATGAGCAGTTATTCAGGTATGCCATTGCAAATTCTATGAATATTCTTTCTTCCAGATTTTATCATCATACGTACTATTTTTATATCAATTGATTCCATTTACCATCATCCAGTTTTCTCACAGTGTTTCTATGAGCTTCTGTTAAAATCCACATTGTAAAACTTATATCAACTCTAAGGTATACTAACTTCGTTTAATTCATCTTGGTTGAAACAAAATGCACACAACAACTTCATATCTGTTACGTTTTTTCCTTGTCTCTTGTCAGGGAGATGTTGTTTTCTCTTATGCTCAGAAAGTCAACTTTGTTAACAGCGGGTACTCATCTTAATTCACGTGTTTTTAATAAGATGTATAGGTTTCTGAAATCTATATGAATATAGTACATATAGATTTCCCACACGTGATTTGGAGTAAACCAGGACAATGTGAATGGGGGAGGAAGGCCCAAGTAACTGTTAGATAAGTTGTTTAATAAAATTGAGTGATCCTTTCTAAACTGAGAGGATGTTTTGAGCCATACCAAAGCATAACTGTGCTGATACAGCGACCAACACTACATGTTGTTCATACTTGAAAAGTCATGGCTATGTCATCCAATGTAATGAGCTGCTTATTTGGTTTTCCTGTGAGCAGTTCTATAGCCTTGAGGAGCTTGGTACATAATTTGGGCGGGAGAGCGGAGAAACAACTTTGTCCCCCAAAGAAACCTGGCTATTTTTGCCTTGGGCTATAAACTCAGCACAGTTTAAATAGAGTTCAGCAGGGTCAGTATATGTTTTCCATGAGAGATGAGAAAAGAGAGCAGGTTTTCTGGTTCCCTCGATTGGCGTTAGTCCTTCCAAGCCATTTCAGATTTCACCTTCTCAAATACAGAGGAGCCTTCTACCAAGGATCATAATTTATTTAGAACTTTACAGTTCACAAAGCATTTTTACATATATTCTCACTTGACTTATAAAAATTTGTATCAGATAGGTAGTAGGTAGTTGTTTTGGTCCCCCAGTGTCTGCATTCTTTTTCTTTTTTAAACTTTTTTTTTTTTAATTTATTTATTTTTGTCTGTGTTGGGTCTTCGTTTCTGTGCGAGGGCTTTCTCTAGTTGCAGCAAGTGGGGGCCACTCTTCATCGCGGTGCGCGGGCCTCTCACTATCGCGGCCTCTCTTGTTGCGGAGCACAGGCTCCAGACGCGCAGGCTCAGTAGTTGTGGCTCACGGGCCTAGTTGCTCCGCGGCATGTGGGATCTTCCCAGACCAGGGCTCGAACCCGTGTCCCCTGCATTGGCAGGCAGATTCTCAGCCACTGCGCCACCAGGGAAGCCCTGCATTCTTTTTTATGTATAAGGAATATTCTGTCTTTTGAGTCTTGGTGGAGAGCCAAGACTACTCTCCAGTATGGCGGCTGGAATTACCAGATCCAATAGTGATTTGCTCATCCGGCACCGCTCTAGTCTCGGACACAAACCATATGGTCTAGATTCTAAAAATCAGTAGCACATGTGCAGCCTGGTGACAGAAAGGGCCAAGTAAGCTCTCACTCACTTGCTTGTGTTCTTTCTTCCCACCCCCTCCTTCTCCCAGCAGATCCTCCCTCATACAACAGCCAGGTGTTTTTCTCGATCCTTCACCTCCATCTTGCTAATTCTGTGTTTTCTGTGTTCTCAACCATTCTGAGCTTCCCAGTATCCTTTGAACAAAGTACTTTTCTGCTTAACTCAGTTGCAGCAAAGAACCTGAAATGAAATGTTATTGCTGTCCCCTTTTTTCCAGGGGAAGAAAATAAAATTCAAGGCAGGTTTACATAGCTCATGAAAGTGAATCTGGCTTCCAAATTCATGTTCTTTGTATCACATAATGCACTCTAATTTGGAACATGATACTAGGTGTTCTTTTTTTGAATATAGTGTTCATAAGTAAGAGACACTTTTAATTCATGGCAGTAATTGTTATTTTTGAGAATTTAGTGCTTATGTTATGGCATATAGTTTCATTCAGAAAAGATTTTTTGAATACCTACTGGGAGAATAGCACTTAAAAATCAAACTGGTGATATACTTAGAATATGTAGAAATTTAAGGTTTGATCCATCACTTAACTAATACAGTTAAAACAAGCCATTAGGCAAGATGTGATTTGGAGACCATTGTTTTTCCAAAAGTGTTTCATGGAAACTTAGAGTCTGTTGATGGATCTTACAGGCTTTCCAGCTGTCACTCAAGAGACTGTGTGGAATGGGTCTAGCTCCCTCTTCCTCAACTAAACTTCCCCTTTTTAAAAACCTCATTAAAATCTATTTTAGATGGTGGTATTTCTCATAAAACAAGATTTGAATTAAAGAGTTCTGTTTATACAGAACCAAACAAACGATTGTAAACCAGTGCTACAGACCAGAGAAATAAGGTTTAGATAAGCTGTCACTGGAGGTAGGCAGACATTTTAGGGAAGTCTTCTGTAGGTGGTGGCATTTGACCTGGGACTTGAAAAATGACTGATGGGAGGGAATAATCATTACTGAGAGAATGTCTGTAGTGTCTGGAAGTGTCTTAGTATTAGTGGGCTCCTTACAAGCTTTGGAATAAAAAGCACCTTTCTGTTTAGACATTTTGGTGTTTTCTTTTTTTTAAGGGGAGAAGCCAGAAATTTCTTATTTTCCCTAGGACCTCTTCTTTATCTAAATTTCAAATCTGAACATGTTTTTACTATATCTTCAAGCCCTTTATGACCAAGTCCAAACTCTTTAGATATATGCAAAGGATTCATAATATGTCCACTATTTTTTTTTAACTTATACTGCATCATATTCTAGTTTTAATCAATTCTTTTACAGCTCTCTGAAAATAGCATGCTTCATTTGTGTTGGAGACTGGTATATAATAGGCATTCAATAAGTGGTTATCATTCTACCATGCTTTGCAGTTGTTAACTATAACATGTAATCTTGGTATGCATTATGCTTATTACTAATTTAACCCAACTGAAAGCTGAGTTTCAGTCTATCCCTGCTCTGTGGCAAGATCATTGACCCTTTTTTTCCTTGAGAAACCAGGGAAGGAAAAAAGGCTAGGAAATGCAAAATACTCAGATTTTATTGGTGAAGAATTTAAAACCAGTGTCAGAAATAAAAGTTTTAAGTTAATTTTAATTTGTCCTTACTCTAATATTCCAAGTTATTGTGTAAAATTGCCCTAACTGCCATTTTTTTTGTTTGTTTCTATTTGTCTTAAATGACTATAAATAACTAATAGTTTCAGTAACAGAAAGAAAGCTTCCCTTTATATGGAATACTTGTTAGTATTTTCCTTAGCTAAAATTAAGGAGCTTCCATTTAGACTCTGAAAAACAGAGTTCAGTTTGCATGGAAAGAAAATGTTGCAAGTTACGGTGGGCTGTGTTCATTAGTATCAACTGATTGTTAATTCTTAGCCATCAGAGAAGAAATGATAAATTAATTAACCTTTGATTTAGGTTTTCTTTTTCTTTCAGATATTATGTGCTGGCCTTTCTTTAAATAAGGAGGTAAATCAAGTAGTATAGCCTAAAACAAATGTTTTCCCAGAGTAATTTTAGTATGAAAAGGTGAAAATGGGCCATGCACAAATACTACTGATTAATGGAACTTTTGAGATAATTCCTTTAGATATTTGAAATCTAGTGAAAATCAATCTCCCTCTCTCTCTGTCTCATTACACATAAATATTTTCTTATTGTATTCTCATTTATTAACTACAATCTTAAAAATTAAGGTTAAACTTCTTAAATATTTAGCATAACTTGAAAAGAAGCAAATCAAATAATTGGACCAACTTAAGGAACAACTTCAGATTTAGAATTTAGCTGACAATTAGAAATAATAATCATACATGAGTTCTTCATACTCAAAAAATAACAGTGCTTGAGGTCATACATTTCCATATATATTTATCTTCTACCAGTATGAGGAGATTAGAATTAATCTAGAGATGGGAAATAGACAAAGTGATATTTTTGAATGGGGAATACAAGCTGGAATTAGGGAAGGGTGTCTGAGCAGAACGACTGTGAATGTGAAAGTCTGACATGGGGAAACACACTAAATGGTTGTAGGAATAACTTAGGACAAGTCTTTTTGCCACTGGGAGACTTAATTGTCTCCTATATATAAAATGGGGGCAAAAATAGCTTCTTGCAGTTTTCTGTGAGAATTACAGATAACGCATTCTGAATGTTCAGGGTACTATAGGCCCTACTGGCCTATGTAACAACGCAGGGCGTTAGCGCTACTTTAGCAGTTTTGTCACCAGGAATGCCTAGCGACATAGCTGCAAGTGAAATGAATCATTGAAACTTTTCCTCCTGTTATTTCTCTGGGGGAAATCGTTTCTACTCAGTTGGAATATTTAAATTCTAAATGTGCAAACAGTGGAAGTGGTATCTGGATTTTGGTGGAGGCAGGGGAGGGTGCGAGTCTGAAATTCTCTTGGAAAAGCTAAATGGATCCCAGAGCTTAGGGAGATCATCTCCACTCTGTAACAATTGGTTGTTTCAAGGGTCTTTTCAAAGTCAGATTTTCATAGTCGAGTTTCAAAAAATTGAAGATTCCTTCTGAATTTCTTGAAGAAAACTGATCAGAGTCGACCTGTTCTCTGGAAATTACATTTCTTTCCTCACGCGTTTGCTAGGAGGAAATAGAAGAAGAGGAACATGATCATAAATTTTGAAAGGAGTTCTTAAGTTTACTTGATTGCTCTAAGGTTTTCTTGATTTTAAAAAAGCCCTTAAAAACTCATTTAATTTTGCGTTTTATTATATGATTTATTTATTGGATTTATAGCAATCTGTCCTTCAAAGAATGACCCAAACAACTTATGCGAATACAATAATCATTGTGATTATGAAAAGAATTACAACAATAAAGCAGTGGTGAACACACATCTCCGTGTGTTCCTGAGATTACAATATGCTGTCCATCCCAATGCAAGAGGAAAGTTTTAAAACAGTGATCATTTCAACATTCTTGTTCAAAAATTTGATCTACCTTGTTTTCACCAGTTGGTGACTGGTTTCCATGGAAATGGAAATGGAATAAGCATTCCTCATTTTAGATTCTCAGCTGCCCCATGCCAACTGAGAGCTGTAAATGCCATTTGGTTAACAGCAAGGATCCAGAATTCTTCCATTTTAAAGTGGCAGAGGGAGAGGAAAAGAAAATGTTTGCCAAGTCATTTTGCTTTTCTCCTTTTGAAAAGGACACAGTTTTATGATTGTCCGAGCTATTGACTGATGGTTATCAAACACATACTATGTCCAACAGTACCTCTTCTGACTAATCAGTTTAAATCTCTTTTCCACCCTTCACAAAGTTCGTTACCTCACTGAGATTTAGCTAGCCTGGGATTGCCTTCCTGGTTGTCTACCGGCTGTCCCAGTGATGGTCGCTGAACAGGAAAGTGGTCAAAATGTTGGAAGGAGACAGTTTGGTGATCTCAATGATCTGAGACTTGAAGGGAAAAAAAACAATCTATTGAAAAAAGGAGTGCATGGGGGGCATGTTGGAAAATGATCACTCTTGAGAGAATGTTAGTTAATTTTGCCATAAAGATTTCCAATTTCTGAGATTATCGCCTCTAACTACTACATTTTCTAGAACTGTTACATAGGGAAGATAATGAAGAATACTATAAATAAATGCTTTAACCCGAAATATTTGTCTCAATACAGTTGTTTTCTTTTATCCTGCTTTTTTGGAGTCGGAAAAGTTGAATCGATCTGAATGCTAGAATAAAACGTTAGTAGCATTAACACATAATGTTTTCTTTTATATTCTAAGATGTTTAGATACTAGGGCAACAAAGGATGAGACTCTTGTTCTTAAATATCACCCAGTGCGGTTCTATGAACACACTTCTCTTGGGACATAAAGAGTTTCTCTGTGTTGCAATGTCTAACTTTAATAAAGAAAACCAGGCGTAATGACATCCAGCCACGGGCCTCCCCTGTGTCTGTAAGTGTGGTCTCACACCTAGCCAAAGCAAGTAATGTGTCAACTAAGGAAAAAACAGCCTTATACCAGACTTAAGAAACTGCATGACTCCTTCAAAGGAAATCTTACTGATGCTGATCATGCGATTTCGGGCCTGACATTTTCTATTATCACATTGTATTCATGGGGGAATATCCTTCTCATGATTGTTTCGGTGTAAACAACTTGTGCATTCCAGTGACTTGAGAAAAAAGCATTTAGGATATGGAAAGGGACTTGCACAGAATATACAGTGAAGGTCAAGATAACAAGCGAATTCTGGATGTGGCAGGGACTCAAATTCTGTGACTGCTTCTGCACTCTCAAGAGAGGGGAGCAAGTTCCTTATTCTCTCACTTAATCTACAACCTTCCCGGTTTGGAGAAGCAGTGCATAAGGGACTCATTATTGGGATAAATGGGTGTTGGGAGGAGAAAACATTAGAAATGAATCCACTTAAATTGGGGCCAGAGTCTTATAATGAACGATGCAAATGGTGTTTTATTTTAAACAATAAAACCAAAATGATGAAAATACATGTAGTTTATTATCTAACAGAACATGCAGCTATAGCCATTCTTACATCAAACAAAAATGAATCATGTTTACAGTTGTAGTTTTTATGTAATATTATGAAATTTGAATTTTAGTAGAGTCATAAACAGACTCAGTTTATAAAAATCTTTATCGGTTTTTCTAAGGGCCATTTGGAATCATTTTATTGACAAATCATTCTCATTTAAAGCCACTGTCACGTCGCCTGACTTGTTACATTTTCACTAAATCTCGCTCTTCTGTATCCTCTTTCAACAAAAGCTTTCAGAATGATTAAAGCTGTTCTCAAATATTATTTTCATTGATTGTATGAAATCCTGTGTCTTTTGAAAGTTCATTAGGCAGTTGATTTGCTTGATTTGCCTTGTATTGTTTGCACTTTATGTTTACGCAGAGATAAAAAGTTCTAACACTGAAAAGGGTGGGGATGCTTGAGTCGGCAGTAATTTTATTAGTGGTAGGATCATTCGTGAATATCTTTTTTACTCTCTTAGTTAGGAAACCTAATCATTATGGTACCCTGTTAAAAAGAACCTGGGGGCAGTAATCCAAATAGCTTCAAAGGTGCACTTCTGAGCATTCCTGTCAGGAAAAGTCTCAAGTCATCATGACTTTATTTGGCCCTGCTGAGTATGTGTGTGCCTGAAGATGGTTGCATGTTTTTCTATAAGTTGATTGTGCATTTGCTGTTGTGGAAACACTAGGACTTGGTGTCAGGAGATCTGGGTTCAAGTTCTTTTGCAGTAAACTGGCTGTATTTCCTTGGTGAAGTCACTTAACCCATAAGAATCTCCATTCCCTTTCCTATAACATGGGGATGAAAGTACATGCAGCGCAAGATTATTGGAGACATCAAATTAAATTAAATTAAATGTGAGAAGCTAGGTGAGATTATCTGGCAAATAATAAATAAGTGAACCTTATTACCTTCATTGATTTGATGTATAAATTGCAAATGGTATTAAGCATTTTTTCAAATGGAAATGATACCAGTGGATATGAATGATACATAATAGTTGTTGGGATGATGAATTTACATTAAAAAATATTCAGTATTAATATCAAATCATAGGAAGTGGAGGTAGAAAAGGTAGAAGCATGTGTTTTTTGGACACATGCAAAAGACATAAATGGTTATGACTGTATTTACCCTTCATGCCTAGAAACCAGAGATTAGTAAACTGTACAATATAGGTAAACCTGCCCAGTGACTCTCTAGCTAAGAACCGTATTTACATTTTCAAAAGGTTTTTTTAAAAAAAGGAATATGTGACAGAGACTGTATGTGGCCCTATAAAGCCTGAAATATTTACTGTTTGGCCCATTACAGAAAATGTTTGCCAACCCCTGCTCATAAACTCATGCAAATACCATCATAATAAAGATCCATCCCTTATGTTACTTCTAAATGAAATACGATTTCTGTGTTAAAATGCTGAGTTGATAATTAGGGATTACGGTAAATTATATGTTTTGGAGGAAGGCATTCCTTAATTGTTGGTTTCATACTTCCATAATGTTGAGAACCTTCCAGTGTGTAAGAAAATGGCTCTGATGAACTCTGCAGAGAGAACCAGAAAGAGCTATCAAGAAATGGAAAGGCTGGCAGTTGCTTGGTGGAGCTGAGCTGAAATGATGATAGCCCAGTGAATATAAGGTGTTCAAGTTACTTATCTATACTTTAGGACCTCTTTCTCAGAGTGCAAAGGGACCCTGGGACCAAGCACCACCCAACTTCTCAGACCCTGGAGCCACAGTTTACCTACTGTATTGCAGACAAATAGGATTAGGTAATAGTCACCTATTTTAGATCATTATTCCCTGCAAAGTACAACTCAAGTCTTTAGAAGTGTTTTAACAGTTCATTTATGATATGGAAGCAGTCTCAAGCAAAGAGAAGTCAAACAGTTATACGATCACTGTTCTCCATCAGTCAATTGTTAACAGATTTTGAGAAAAACAGATATTTTTAGGCCATTTCATGGTGTATAGGTACTGAATGGTATCTTTACCTGAATATTTTAGCAAAAGCAAATAGAAGCAGTACTTTAAATAGTTTACTGCCAAATGAACATAGGCTTGTGAATTACTGCTTATTATTCAGGATTTCCAGGCCAACGGAATTCATTGAAAATACATTATATCATGTCTATTTTTCTCACTATTTGAATCCTTAGTGACTAATACATTCCACAGGATGTGTTAGGTACTCAATAAATATTTGCTGAATGAATGACTCAGAAAAGTTAATTAATTATGGACCAGAACATGGGAGTAGTCTCATTACATACACTTAACTAGGTCATTATAATATTCATAAAATGAGAATTTACCTATGTACAGGAGCACAGGTAAAATTGAAACATTGATTGTCTATGTAGGGTACATTCTAGCATCCTGGTCTCTTGTTTTTGCTACTTTAGAATTATTTCTATGAGGTGGTTTACAGTATACATTTGGAGAAGAGAAATATGTATGGAAAGAAATAGACCACAAAAATCAAAATTATAATTTGAGACAGGTCATTATTTCTTTCATTATCTTTATAGATCTTTTTCTGGTCTCTTGGTATACACATTCAGTATATACCTCATATTTCATGCTTTCATGAGCTCTAATTATGAAATTTTATTTTAATTATGAGGATGAGAAATTACAGGAAAAATCAGCTCAGGTGTAAGGAGGAGAAAGTTGTTTAGGCTGCATACCAAGCATTTTCGTAAACACCAACCCCAAGTCAGAACTCTTGGAGCAGAAATTCCTGTAACACTTTGTACATAAACCTTGATTAGTGTGTACCTCAATACTTGGTAATTATTTGCATAGATCTTACAACACCCCTGTCAGTGATCTTAGGTTCAATTGGTCAGTTGAACTCATAGAACTCATTAGGCTACAATTGGTAATTAGATGGATAGAAATATAATGTACTAGTAAGGCAATATCAGCTGTATTTCTTTAGGAAGAATGCTCACCAGTTCCAGGACTATTTTCTACTCTTCCCCTGTCTCCCACCACGACCCAAGTGACACCCAAGTGACACCTCAGGTGTGCTAGAAAGAAAGGTGTGAGAGTCCCTTTGCCCTAGAAACCCCATGCTCCTAGGAACAATGTTTCTTGCAAATGCCTATGAATAGAGCTTCCAGGGCCTCACAAGGAAGGGCACACTGAATTTCTAGGGTCCACTCTCAGAAGCCCAAAACCAAGACTCCTCACCATGTGTTTATTGTTCTGGCCACAGACCTCCCTGTTCATGGTCACTCACCAACCAACTTTCATTTTTTTTACCATAAGCAATGTTGCTTGGTAGCTAACATTCCACCTTTTTCAGATACCAAGGGAAACAGAGCTAGAAAGTAAAAATCAAAGTAATTTTTCCATAGGTAAAGAAGAAAGCTTTTGTTATCCTTGACTCAGAATCTTCCCCACCAAGACTGTGAGCACCACAACTTTGGATAATTCAACTCTGTATGCCCCTTGCTTAGAAGAGGCCTAGGACATAGGATGTGAATTATCTGGACTTGAGAAAGTGAGGAGGGACGGATGGAGGGAGGGAGGAAAGAAGGGCTGGAAGGGATTAATACTGTTAACTAAAATATTTCTTGGTAAGTACTTTAATAATTTTCAAAAAAATAACAGCATTCCTGACAGAGTTCATTGCTTACTTAAAAAGAAAGCGTTGTATTTCTTTTTTAAAAAAATATCTTTATTGGAGTATAATTGCTTTACAATGTTGTGTTAGTTTCTGCTGTACAACAAAGTGAATCAGCTGTATGTATACATATATCCCCATATCCCCTCCCTCTTGCGTCTCCCTCCCACACTCCCTATCCCACCCCTCTAGGTGGTCACAAAGCACCGAGCTGATCTCCCTGTGCTATGCGGCTGCTTCCCACTAACCAGCTATTTAAATTTGGTAGTGTATACATGTCCATGTCACTCTCTCACTTCGTCCCAGCTTCCCCTTCCCCCTCCCCGTGTCCTCAAGTCCATTCTCTATGTCTGCATCTTTATTCTTGTCCTGCCCCTAGGTTCTTCAGAACCAATTTTTTTTTTTTTTTTTTTTTAGATTCCATATATATGTGTTAGCATACGGTATTCGTTTTTCTCTTTTTGACTTACTTCACTCTGTATGACAGTCTCTAGGTCCATCCACC
This sequence comes from Balaenoptera musculus, assembly GCF_009873245.2. NCBI lineage: Eukaryota > Metazoa > Chordata > Mammalia > Artiodactyla > Balaenopteridae > Balaenoptera > Balaenoptera musculus. Next base: position 72,273,163 of record NC_045790.1, read on the forward strand.
TCACTACAAATAACTCAATTTTGTTTCTTTTTATGGCTGAGTAATATTCCATTGTATATATGTGCCACATCTTCTTTAGCCATTCATCAGTCGATGGACACTTAGGTTGCTTCCATGTCCTGGCTATTGTAAATAGAGCTGCAATGAACATTGTGGTACATGACTCTTTTTGAATTATGGTTTTCTCAGGGTATATGCCGAGTAGTGGGATTGCTGGGTCGTATGGTAGTTCTATTTTTAGTTTTTTAAGGAAGCTCCATACTGTTCTCCATAGTGGCTGTATCAGTTTACAATCCCACCAACAGTGCAGGAGGGTTCCCTTTTCTCCACACCCTCTCCATCATATATTGTTTGTAGATTTTTTGATGATGGCCATTCTGACCAGTGTGAGGTGATACCTCATTGTAGCTTTAATTTGCATTTCTCTAATGATTAGTGATGTTGAGCATCCTTTCATGTGTTTGTTGGCAATCTGTATATCTTCTTTGGAGAAATGTCTATTTAGGTCTTCTGCCCATTTTTGGATTGGGTTGTTTGGTTTTTTTTGATATTGAGCTGCATGAGCTGCTTGTATATTTTGGAGATTAATCCTTTGTCAGTTGCTTTGTTTGCAAATATTTTCTTCCATTCTGAGGGTTGTCTTTTCATCTGTTTATGGTTTCCTTTGCTGTGCAAAAGCTTTTAAGTTTCATTAGGTCCCATTTGTTTATTTTTGGTTTTATTTCCATTATTCTAGGAGGTGGGTCAAAAAAGATCTTGCTGTGATTTATGTCCTAGAGTGTTCTGCCTATGTTTTCCTCTAAGAGTTTTATAGTGTCTGGCCTTGCATTTAGGTCTTAAATCCATTTAGAGTTTATTTTTGTGTATGGTGTTGGGAAGTGTTCTAATTTCATTCTTTTGCATGTAGCTCTCCAGTTTTTCCCAGCACCGCTTATTGAAGGGGCTGTCTCTTCTCCATTGTATATTCTTGCCTCCTTTGTCAAAGATAAGGTGACCATACATGTGTGGGTTTATCTCTGGGCTTTCTATCCTGTTCCATTGATCTATATTTCTGTTTTTGTGCCAGTACAGAAAGTGTTATATTTGTATGTTCTGGAATTGTAGGTAGTAAGTATCCTAACAAAGCAGACAGATGTCCAGTGGAAAAGGTGGGCATCATGTTGTCCCTCCAGTTCCAGGGAAGAGTCGGATCCTCCGGATCCACATTTAATGAACTTTTAAGAGAAAACACTTGACTCCCAGCTCACTAAAAACACACCTAAAAAGAATCAGCAGGAATGACTAATTTCTGAATATTCATAGTCAAGAGGTAAAGGAGACAATTTCTCAGGCCTACATTGGTGGTGGAATATGAGATCAGGCTGTTCCCAAAGCTCTAACTACATGGAGTAAAAATCAGTAGGTCTAAGTTTCAAAGACTGAACAGAACACTCTGATAAGAGGTTAGGGAGCTGGAAGAGCAGGGTGGTGGGCTCTTAATAGACCCAGTGGGGCAGGAATAGCATCATGGAATCACTAGGGGATATAGACAGGCATGGGCGATCTGAATTCATAGAAATAAGCTCAAGTAACACGTAGAAAACTAATCATTAAAGCAAAAAGAGGAACCGAAAAGCATGGTGGGGTAAATTTAGAGTATTAACCAGGGAGCCGAGAAAAAGGGCCTCATTTAATCATCATGATTAATATATTTCATCAAAGGGATCTCTCATACCCTAGTGCCTTGACACTCTTGTTGATCCGTAAGACAAGGGTAGGAAGAGAGGTAGGCTGATAAAAAGCTGGTTACTGTCTTGGTCAGGACTATATACATAACACATGTACATAAATGCCTGCCATGGGCTTTTTTTTTTTAATTGAAGTATAGTTGATTTACGGTGTTATGTTAGTTTCAGGTGTACAGCAAAGTGACTCAGATATATATATACATACTAGTTTTTATTCCATGTAGTTAGAGCTTTGGGAACAGCCTGATCTCATTTTCCACCACAGTGGAGGCCTGAGAAATTGTCTCCCTTACCCCTTGATTCTTCATCAGATTCTTTTCCTTTATAGGTTATTACAAAATATTGAGTATAGTTCCCTTTGCTATACAATAGGTCTTTGTTGGTTATCTCTTTTATATATAGTAGTGTGTATATGTTAACCTGCTGTGGGTTTTACTGTACTTCATCATTCCATGCAACATTATATTTGGGAAAGCAAAAGAAGTGAGGTAAAGAACTAGGTTTTCTGATAAATCAAGCTATTTATTCTTTCCGTTAAACGTGGGCTAGCATAGTTAACAGTGAATTCATTTAATGGTGAATAAGTCGTTTTCCTAGACTGGGGAGGTTAAGGAAGAGGGAAAATGGCAGATGTGAGAAAACACTTCTAAAGCAGTTTGACCACTTGAGATTTATTTATTTTATTGTCAATATTTTGTGTTCTGACTGAAATATTCTTTTTGAATTACAACCAACATTATAAATAACTATACAAATTCTTCAAACCTACAATAATTTTTAAACTTAAAAAGAAGTAATCATAAACTCACAGAGAGTTTCAGAAATAGTAGAGGTCCCCCATATCCTTCACCTAAATTCTCCCAATGGTAACAACATATGTAATTATAGTAAAATATCAAAACTAGGAAATTGACATTAATGCAATTTACACACCTTATTCAGATTTCACCAGTTTTTACATGCACTCATGTTTGTGGGTATATGTATGTGTGTGTCAAACTAACAATACTTTTAACCCTCCAAAAGAAATATTCTTCAGCTTTTTTAAAATACTTACTAGTCATTTACATATGATATTATCTGATGCTAATTCTTAGTAGTATTCTATTGCTACCTAATACTCTAATACTATAATATATTTTTTCATTTTCTTTCCTTGCCTGCAGTGTATCTGTTAGACTTTGGAGCAGTTGATGAATGCTAACTTTTATTAATTTCTTTAAATATTGTATATATTACTCCTGAGGGCCAAAAAGAGGATTCACAATGTGTATTGCTAAGTATAGAAACTGTCATAGTTTAAGTTCATGTTTAAAATTCTTTCAGTATTAGGCTATCAAAAGGTCTGTGACTATAATCTTATTTTATGTATCTGTTTGTCATTATCTTAGTTCAGACTACTCTAACAGAATACTATAGACTGGGTGGCTTAAACAACAAATATTTATTTTTCACAATTCTGGAGGCTGGGAAGTCTAATATCAAGGTATTGGCAGATTTGGTTTTCGGCTTGTAGATGGCTGCCTTCTTACATGGCAAAGAGAGAGAAGGGAAGCAAGCTCTCTTGTATCTCTTCTAATAAGGGCACTCATCCCATCATGATGGTACCACTCTCATCACTTAATTACCTCCCCAAGGCCTCATCTCCAAATATCATCACATTGGGATTAGGGTTTCAACATGTGAATTAATTAGGGGTGGGGCAGACAGAAACATTCAGTCCATAGTAGTTTGGTTTTTTTTTTAATTAATTAATTTATTTATGGCTGTGTTGGGTCTTCGCTTCTGTGCGAGGGCTTTCTCTAGTTGTGGCAAGCGGGGGCCACTCTTCATCGCGGTGCGCGGGCCTCTCACTATCGCGGCCTCTCTTGTTGCGGAGCACAGGCGCCAGACGCGCAGGCTCAGTAATTGTGGCTCACGGGCCCAGCTGCTCCGCGGCATGTGGGATCTTCCCAGACCAGGGCTCGAACCCGTGTCCCCTGCATTAGCAGGCAGATTCTCAACCACTGCGCCGCCAGGGAAGCCCCATAGTAGTTATTTTGAATGAGTTTTCCTAGTATATTTTGAGTTTCTTGCTAGTATAATAAAAAAAATTAATATCATTGAAGCCTCAGGGACTATGTATAATTGTAGTCACATCAGAAGCTATTGTCTTAATTGTCTCACAAAAACTAATCACCAAAAAGTGGCCTGTGTGATTTTTTTTTCTTCTTAAAATTTTTAATTTACCTTTTTTAAAAAATATATTTCTTAAGCTTTTTGCTGAAGACAGGGTGAAAATCCGTTTTCAGCTATTTTCCATTCTTCTTAAGTTTTTTAAGATTCCCAACATTTCCTCCTTATAACTCAAGTTGAATAAATTATCATGGGGATTCTATAAAAGATATTGTCAAATATGCTGTCATCAATAGTAATGAGGAAATAAAGTTGCCTCTGCCTCACAAAATAAGTAGGGTAGCAGGCAAAGAAGTCAGGAAATCTTGGCAATCATTCAAAGACTTAGGAATGTGGGCCCTTGTGAGTCTTGCTGGAAGAGTGAAAAGCCTTTAGAAAAGGACCCAGGAGACCCAGATCTAGTCTTTGCCCTGTCACAGTTTATACCTTCCAATCACTGTCTTACTGACTAAATTTTCTCACTTGTAAAGTAAGAGAAGTAATGTCTGTTTTGCTTACATCACAGGGTTGAAGTGAGAATCAGATGAGGTTAAAATACTTTGAGAAGTGGAGAGTTTGATATAAAGTGGTAATATTATCAAGAACAACACAAGCAGTCAGAAACAGCCGCTCTGAGTGATATATTGGAGAACACCTCAAACACATCACTATTTCTTGCTCCCCTCTCCCCTTCTAAGGGGGCTTTTGAAGTAGACTCAGATGGAAGGTTTTCACTCAGATTCAAACAGAATCAAAACATGCCAAGGAGAATGGGCACATCAGATGTCAGAAGGGAATAGAAACAGTGAGAGGGGGAGCCAGAATCCACGAACAGCTGAAGATGTTTGTTCCAAGAAAGAAATGAAATAGAAAGTAGTCTTTCTCCAACTTGCCATTGCTTGATTCCATACAAGGATAAGTTTGACTTTCAAGCAATGTCGTGATAACTAACGGGAGACCTCTTGCATGTGTCCTGATGTCTCTGGTTCATTGCTGAGCTCATTCACATCTTGTTTTCAGATCCATCGTAAATCTCAAATGAGTTAATATTTCCATCCCCACTAACTCATGTGAAATAAAAAGAAGTTCACAAAGCAGTGTGACTAGAGGACTGGGAGAAAGCAAACGAAGGAGTAAAGGCGGTATTTTACTACCTAGCAAGATTTAGTAGACCTCACAAATTTATACACTAGACTAACTTCACCTAACTTGTTTGTGTTCACAATATTATAGAAATGAGTTAACAGGCATTCTCTGATCTGATTTTCCATCTTTTCAATCGGATAGCCAAGGTAAAATTTGTTGAGACCTGTAATTGCAGTGGTTTCTTGTTGGGAATAGGTAATGTAGCAGATGACAAAAAAAAAATTTTTTTTCTGAGGAAGAAAAAGCCATCGGACAAAGACAGACATGATTTTTAAATCAAAATGCTCTTTAGGCCAAATGGTTTATTCAAAAATTATATAATACAATGTTTTACACTTACTAGGGGCCCTGGCAGCAATGCCCTTAAGAGATTCAGAGAAGTGATGCATTTTTAAGTCCTAGTTTGTCTACATGTGCTTTATTTTAGATGATGTCCAATTTAAGTCACTGGTTTATATATCCTTATAATTTACATAATTGGGTTATCTTCTAGAAGTCTCAGAAAATATGTGTCTTAGTAATATTGTGAACATATGCAAGAAAGCTAAACAGGTGACTCATTTCCAAGGGACATTACATGGAACGTGGCTAGTAAAGTTCGCATTTAGGTGCATGTGGGTCAGAACATAATCTAATGAGTATATTGTTTTCTGGACTAAAATCTACTAAAATTTTCTTCTTATGCTGAAAATACTTTACATGCTCATAATCTGTCATCTCTGAAGAAAAATACAACTGAAAAACAGACTTTTGTCTGTTTTGTGACTTTCGTATTTATTGACATCATGAGTACACTTTTTGCTGACCACCCTTTGTTCTTTGGGAGAAGAAATTGAATCATGTTCACGTACTTGAATAGGTCATGATGATACCCATTGTTCTATGATCTATTTAAAATCCATGTCAAGACAGAGTCCAACTAGGATATAAAAATAAAAAAGATGACTAGTACTTTACTTGGAGTAATGATCATTGTCATCTGAAGAGTGGGCTGTTTAAGTGTAGTTGAGCTGGCAGTTTGGACCCTCAATTACAGTATGCTGCAATATATGATTTAACTGATATTTAAAATATATGTGTCAACAGTAGAGTATAACTTCCTTGTCTCCCCAAAATAGTCCATATATTATGATGTAGAGCCCTGTACAGAAATCTTTGCAAGAAATGTTTTTATAAACAAAATAGTCACTCTGTTCTTCACTTACAAACATTCACTGTACATTAATGATGCACATAATATGTGCAAGGCTTTACTGCATTTTAGAAATACAGAACCATGTTACTTCTGTTTTTTAGTAATATGGTAGAACAGATATTCAATTAAATCTCTCCTACCACAGTATATCTAAAACTCATGGGAAAATATTAAAGAACTTTTCAGTGCATGGTTGAGCTAATGGGTTACCAGAGTATTTCTCTGAGAAAGTGCAAATTTATCAACTACGTGGGCAACAGGTGGACACTAGGCATTTCCCAGGGTGAGCAACCAATCCCAGCCAGACTGGAGATGGATCTTTAAAAGTCCAGAGATGGCAGGAGACAAGGTCTTGGTCCAAAGGGTGAGAGAAGCTTTCTGCATAAAATGGAACCCCTGAGGTACTATCTTCAGTGCAATAACTATAGAAAAAGAAAACCTACACAGAGAGACAGAGGATGTATTTGACTTTCTCTCCCTGGGTGATAGATAGGGCAAGAGGATAAATAAATAACTACCTTGGAGAATAACTAACTTCTCTTGTGGAATTTGCACCTATAATTCATATTACTTGTATGGCCCACATTTTTAATTTGGTGGAACAGGTCTTGGTTGGTGTAGCCCAAAATATGTGTTAGAAGTGAATTTAAATCTTCTTTAAAACAATGGGTTTTCCATACCATCCTCAAGGAGTTCACAAAGATAAAAGCCTAAACAACATGATCTCCTAATTTGACAATTCACCAACTACATGGGGGAAACATCACCATGAAAACAAGCCAGTAGAAAAAAAGAAGAGCAGAATTAGATTCACCTATTTAGAATTATTATATATAATTCATATGCATCAAAAAATAAATATTGGGCTTCCCTGGTGGCGCAGTGGTTGAGAATCTGCCTGCCAATGCAGGGTACACAGGTTCGAGCCCTGGTCTGGGAAGATCCCACATGCCGCGGAGCAACTGGGCCCGTGAGCCACAATTACTGAGCCTGCGCGTCTGGAGCCTGTGCTCCGCAACAAGAGAGGCCGCGATAGTGAGAGGCCCGCACACCGCGATGAAGAGTGGCCCCCGCTTGCCGCAACTAGAGAAAGCCCTCGCACAGAAACGAAGACCCAACACAGCCATAAATAAATAAATAAATAAATAATTTTTTAAAAAAAAGAATTAAAAATAAATAAATAAATAAATAAATAAATAAATAAATAAATATTGAAAAGCATTTTTAAGAAAAATTGACTATCCAAATTAACTGGGTGGATTTGACAAAAGAACTTTAAAAAGTAAAACATATAAATAACTGAAAAGAAGAATGCAATGAATGGACTAAATAGCAGGTTGGTCATGGCCGAAGATAGGATAAGTGAAGTATAGGACTGAGCAGGTTACACAGAACACAGCTGAGAGAGAGAAGGATGGGGGAAGCCTGAAGGTGAGATTGAAGATTAAGATAGCGTGAAAAGGTCTAATATATGCTTAACGGGGATTCTGATAGGAGGAACCATAGAATGATGTAAAAGCAGTGCATCAAGGTACTAGCTTACAAAGGTACTAGCTAAGACTTCTGAAGATTTAAATATTAAACTGCAGGCTTAGGAATTCCAAGAAAGAATTTTTAAAAATACATACATACAAAATCTTCATGAACCTGCAGAATAGAAAAGACAAAGATCTGAAAAGCATCCAGAGAGAACTAGATTGCCAGATGGCTGATTTCTCACCAGAAACAATGGAAGCTAAAAATTGGTGGAATGGCATCTTTGAAGTGCTGTTCGTCTAGGATTGTATATCCAGCGAAATTAGTTTTTAAGAACAATGGTAAAATAAAGTCATTTTCTGAGGCTACCAAAAGAATGTTGAATGTTCTTCAGAAAGAAATCAGTGATCCCAGAAGGAAATAAAAGCTACAAAAATAAACAGAGCAAAGAATGTAAATCTAAACAAACATTGATTGTTTAAACTAGAACAGTAATGGGTGATTTCTAGAGTTAAAAAATCCAGTGTATAACTATAATTATGGGGGGATCATGTCAAGAGGTGGATAATCAGTTAAAACATTCTAAAGTCTGCATTGTTTGGGAAAAGGTGAAAAAAGTATTAATAACTTTAGTGTTTGTGATCTTAGCTATCTATTATCAAATATCTAGGATAACCATTCAATAATAGAATATAACATCCAAATTAGTACAGGGAAAAAATACAGAAATGAATGTGAATATATGAATATATAGACACTGTAAATGGACTGACTCTTGAGTCAAAGACAAAGATAGCCTAGCTTCAAAAAAACATAATTATATTCTACTTATGAGGCAAACTAATATGAACACAGAATATTTGAAACTAAAATGATCAAGTGGTTTATAATTTAAATATTAACCAGATATCTTTAATTTTTATTGCAAGAACCACAGTGTTACTACATATTCATAAACAGTTTGTTTCACTAGAAAGACTTGATAATTCCTTTCTAAATACAATAAAAATTGATAGAACTGCAAAGAACATTAACAAATCCACAATATAATGAACAAGTTTGACATAATGGACTTATATGGAACAATTGGAGAATACACATCCTTTCAGGCACGTGGAACATTTATAAAAGTTGATCATATGCTTCGCCATTTTATGAGCTCACAAGATTCAAATGATTGCTTCATAAAAACTATATTCTTTTTATCATAAGGTAATCAAGTTATTGATCGATATAAAAAACATAACACCTGCATACATTTGAAAAATTTAAATCATACTTCTAAATAACCCATGGGCCAAAGAATAAACCAGAGCCGAATTAAAAGCATAGGTCCTTATGATCCTGTAGAACTTGCATTAATTAATAATAGAAAAAAATAATAATAATAGAGCCAATGAAGTATAAAAACAGTAGACTCATAAAGGGAATTTGACATTTGAATAAAAATAACCTACACCATGAAGTAATATGCAGTAAGAGGCTAATGAAGATTCATAGTAAATAATTACTATGCTCAGGGGAAATTAGTAGTTTAGCTTGGGGCTTACAAAAATATTTTTTTTAAAAAAGAGATCATTTTTTCTGATGATTAAAGTGTATAACCAAATATCAGAGGGCAAGATAATTATGAGTACATTAAAATTAAATAACTATGTGTGACAACCTAAAAGTGCCATAAATAAGATTGTTACATTCCAAATAAAGAATTTGGAAGTATATTTGCAACAGGTATGATGGAAAGGCGATAAGTGATTTGGGCAAAAAGCATGAAGAGGTTATTCAGAAAGCAAGAAATAGAAATAGCTAATAAATATTTGAAAAGATGTACAACATCAAATGTAATCAGAAGGGATAAAGAGGGAAGCAACAATGAGATAATATTTTTCAAGTCTGCTTGGTAAGGATGAAAAAGATTGAAAACTCATACGTAGGGGTTTACGTACACAGGGGTTTGTCCAGATATTTTCTCCGTTCTTCATATTGTCATTCAACTTGGCTTATGGCCTGTCTTTTTTTGTCATGAATTAAAATTTGGTGTTTTGTAGTACTATTTATCAGTCTTGCAGTTTTTATGAGGTTCGGTTATACTACTTTTATCTTCTGTTGACAATGTGACAGTATATTCTGTACTCTTTGATCCAGTAATTCCACTTCTAGAAATTCGTCCCAAGGTATATAAAATTTTGTATATACAAAACTGTTCTTTGTAGCCTCATTAATACTAGTGAAAAAATGGGTAAATTTTCAGATATAAAGATTATGATGCGTGTGTGTGTGTATATATATATATATATATATATACACACACACACACGCACACACATATATAGGTATATGTATATAGGTATATGCCATTTCTATATAAATGTAAAAGATTATATAAGAATAATAGTAACCATTTAAATGATATATAGATTAATTTTTACATAAAAAGAAATGCATGATATTACTAAGTGGAAAAAGCAAGATATATCTCTTTTGTGTAAACTGGTGTGTACCTATCAGTTGTAAGCAGCTACTTGTTTATAGTTGCATAGACAGTAGTTATATCCCATGATGAGTGTGTAGAATATGCTGTAAAATAAAAAGTACCAGAACAGAATTTGGGGTCTTGAGTTTTAGTCACTGTTGGGCTATTTTTGACAGATCTCTTTACATCTCAGGGCCTCCTTAAGTGCCCTCATCTCTAAAAATGTGGGAAGGGAGGTGAGCATTGACTTCATTAGCATAGAAATACACCACAGTTGTTGTCACGTCCCCCTCCTGCATCCAGGGCAAGCATTAGTCGTCAGTCCTCGCCTTCTTTCTCTGGGCTCAGCCGTGCCTTAGAATTGTTCTCAGCACACACCGTATTACGCCACCATTTCTAAACAGACTGTCCTTTGCACTTGACGCTTCTTTGCCGTCCTTGGATAAGATCTTAGAAGTCCTTTCAGCTAAATGATTTTTCTGATTAAAGAACTAAGTTATTGTGGTGAGAGATAACAAGGAATATCTTTCAGAAAAATTTTGTACTTTTCTGGCAGCCACATCTTAAAAAAGCAGTAAAAAGGTGAACACAAACAGGTAAAATAGGTTTTGATAATTATTTATTAAGTACAATATATCAACATGTAATTGATATAAAATAACTACTAAGGCATTATTTTATGTTGTCTTTTCACATAAGATCTTTGAAATCCAGTGTGTATTTACAGCAATCCCATCTTAGATGATGAATTTTCTTTGGAGATCCTTGATGTATATTTTAATTTCCTGTTTAAAAAGTAGTTTCTCATACCCACATTCTTAAATTTTCTAATAAATGAATTGAGTACTAGTTTTTAAATTTAATTAAAATTAAAAATTAAGATGTGGTCACACTAACCATATTTCAGGTACCCATTAGCCGTATGTGGCTGGTGTTTACCATATTGGACATCGAAAGTTCAGAGAATCCAAAGGAACATACAACTTGATTTTAGCCTTCAAGGAGATTTTCTGGTTGGGAAAGCAAGATATCAAAAATAAGCATACAAGAATGTAATCCAAAACAGAATGTAATTAAGCGCTAAAAGTTTGCCATGGGCAGACTTAGTGCTACTTGGGTAAGAAGTTCCGGAAACACCCACAGCTTGCTATATTCTTTACCACTTTGAAGTCTGAGTGGTATCGAGGGTGTGTTGAGTTTGGGAGAATGAGGTGTCTTCCTTTAGAAAGTGTGTGTGTTCTCCCTGCAGGCACGGGACCCGCTGTGCTGGAGAAGTGGCCGCCGCGGCAAACAACTCTCACTGCACAGTTGGCATTGCTTTCAACGCCAGGATCGGAGGTATGGGAAACAGACACGAGTGGATGTAGAAACAAGCCAAGAGCTCTCACCCTAACTGGTTTTCAGAACCCTTTTCTGAACTAAAGACAGGCATATGTTTGCATAATAGAGTTCAACTACTGCTGACAGCAAAATGACCGTGTTAACCTGCGTTATTAAGCAGCCCCCCTAAAGCGTTGCAAACACAGACATTTCTTTCTTTAAATAGGAATGAGAAAAGGTTGTCCAATAACGAAGATGGGGTCATTACCAACTATACCAAATTGTACAATTGGTGCCTGGGTCAGAAAGAACTAAGGATATAAACACCAGGCCATAATATCTCTATGGAAAGAAGCATTTTGAAATTCTGTCAAAGCAGAAAATATTTTTTTGCTTTCCCATAGGCTTTACAAAAAGTTCCTTTTAATTGTGATTAAAAGGTAAATAGTAAAATCTCCTTTTGTAGTCCCAGAGTATAGTAATACTATTACCATTAATAATTGCAGGTTATAGATATATATATGTACACACACACATACACAAGCTCAAATATACATATACTTACTACAAGGACCAACCAAAGCAGTGTAAATTCAGATATTAATAAAAGCAAACTCTTACTTTCCCATTTGTAATCATCTTTTTTAGTATAGCCTGGTGCCACAGCCACACACAAATGTGAAGAAAACATTGTAAGAGATGGTGTAGATCCTACTGGCTTTGAAGGTGTTCCTCGAAGCGTCTCCTGAAGGGTTTCATAAGATGAGGCTCCTGGAACCAGGCTGACATCCTTGTTTCCAATATACTATTTGTTTCCAAATGGTAAACAGAGTTGGATCTAAAAAATAGAAATGATAGTCCTTTCTAAGGTTAATGCAGCTGTCTTATAACATGAAATAATTGGGGTATATAATGACGGTGCTAAGAAAAGGTTTTCTGAGACTGTCTTTTGTGTCAGTCGTCAGTAAATTAGACCTCTTTCTTTCCTTCATTTCACCCGGGATTCCTAGAGTATGGCAGCTTATTAACCAGTAATTAGCAGTACTCTGAGAGCATCTGCTGGGTATCAAGGGCAAGGTTCATGGAGGTGTTATGGAAAGGAGACAGACATCCTCTGAAGAATCGTGAGGGTGCTGGAAGCCCCTCTTCTCCTCAGGATAGTTGGATGACTACAGTGGCTGTCCAGTCAACCCTACTTGCTGTCCAGCACACACACACTCACATACACAGACACACACCCAGGTCCCGATCATTACTATTCAGTACTAACCCAGCACTTCTGACCTTGAGGGAATGAAGGAATGAACTTGTGAACTTGTGAAGTCACAGATAAACTGCTGACCTAGCTAAACAAGACCTCTAGAAAAATGAATGAATGGCAATGCCTGACAAATATTCTTTCATCCTAAAAGCAAGAACATTCTAAATTATAAATTTAACCCCTCAGACCCAAGGCATGAAGGCTTGCAGTTAGTTAAATGAAGAAAAATTAACCTTTCATTTTTAAACTTGAGAAAATAAAATTCTTACCAATTTTTGGTCAGAAAATTAATATTATGCTCTAGATATGATTTTATCAAGCATGTTTTCATGGACATCACCTAAATTTCATGGTGTAGAAACTGAATTCAGGTGCTGTGTAGACACTCCCGTGTTTAGACATACTGATTGGATTATTTCAGACCTCCCTGTAGTGGTAAAATAGTTGCATTTTATGCTTTTAAATAGAAGTAAGAATATGAAATATTTCATCTTTATTTGGTAAAAACCATGCAGATGAGTTTTGAATATTCATGTCAAATCAAAACAAACCAATGGCTGCTGAGGACCCAGTATGTGCAGAGCATCCTGCTGGGTATTTTACTCCCACAAAATAAACTGCTGAAAAGCTTTCTAAGTATGCTTTACATTCCATAATTTTTAAATGGACTTGTTCAAAACCTTTGTTCTCCACATCACCTGTTTCTATACATCTCCTTTAAAAATACGCAAGTCTAGAAGAAAAGACAGTCAAGAGATACAGCAGCCAAATGCAACGTCTTTAGGGATGCTTTGGGGAAATTTAAGATAGAGTGGGTGTTTGTTTCCCCCTTTTTTTGGAAAAAATATTAAAGGATAGAGTGTCATATCTGTCATGTAATTTAAAATGGTGTAGCCTAATATTTATATTTTTAGACGAAGAAAATGTGGCAAAATGTTAACAGTTGTTGAGTCCTGGCTATATCTGGGTTCATTGTCATTTTTTCTGCTTTTCTGTGTTTGTGGTTTTATAGTTAAAAGTTAAACATTTTTTTAAAAGCACAAAGAAGATATGGTTCCTTCAAGAATATTTTTATATTCCACCAGAATTCCCACCTCAAACCACATAGCCTCTAAAGCTGCCTGATTTAGGGTTTTATTATTTAATCCTCATTTATTGGTAATCAAAGAAAGTTGAAATCCTACTAGATAACAACGTTTTCCTAAGGAGTAAATTTAGGCTATAAGGACATAATTTTAAAATAATACAATGTCTCACTGATGGTATTTAGCTTCAGCTGAAGGAAAGGTATGTTTACTTATTAGGTGTTTTGTTGTTATTGCGTGTCTGTAAAATGAAAAGAAAGCTTTGTATTTGACAATTTTTTTTAGTATCTTAGTGTCTGTTTTTGCAAATTAAGGTTAATAATAAATTCCTATCTGTCTGGTGGGAATACTTACATGAAGATTAATGACTAAACATTGCCAAAACCCTTTGAGAATTATTTAATGTGTTACATGCACAGAGGGCATTCTCATTTATTATTTGAGTTATAATAACTTGGCAAAGAAGTAATATATTAAGTTCACATCAGTATTTCAGATTAGGAGATAATATTAAATATGGAGGAAATTGGACCACTCTAACTTGGGGGCTTTCCAGGTTTCTAAGACTGCTGAGGTTAGAATGTTTTATACCAATTATGAGCACAAGGTACCTAATGAAGAGAAGTTTAGGGAAGATGGATTGCTTGAGGCTCCCTTTGTCAAGAGACAAAGATATCCCTTAAGAGAGAGATAAAGAGAAGGGAAAGAATGTGGAAACTTAGAAAAAGAGAACAATGGCTAAAAAAGTTTTTAAAGAAGTTTTGGTCTTCTACATGCAATGTAACTTCCTTTCCCCCCAAGAAAGCTTCAGAAAAGTCTTGCACTATCCTTTTCTGAGGAACATATGCTGACTTAAGTGTTGATTTAAAGGTTATTCTTTCCTTAAAAAAAAAATGCTGCAATTGAAATATATCTTGGTCTGTTTGGGTGAAGCTTCTGATCGAGTTACTTCCCCTCTCTGTCTTACAGGAGTTCGAATGCTGGATGGAGATGTCACGGATATGGTTGAAGCAAAATCAGTTAGCTTCAATCCTCAGCATGTGCACATTTACAGTGCAAGCTGGGGCCCGGATGATGATGGCAAGACTGTGGATGGACCAGCTCCACTCACCCGGCAAGCCTTTGAAAATGGTGTTAGAATGGTAGGTGTTTTTTTTGTTTTTTGTTTTATTTTCCTGGAGTATAGTTGATTCACAATGTTGTGTTAGTTTCACATGTACAGCAAAGTGATTCAGTTATACATACACATATATTCATTCTTTTTTAGATTCTTTTCTCATATAGGTTATCCCAGAATATTGAGTAGAGTTCCCTGTGCTACACAGTAGGTCCTTGTTGGTTATCTATCTTGTATATAGTAGTGTGTATGTTTATCCCAAGCTCCTGATTTATCCCTCCCGCCCACATTTCCCCTTTGGTAACCAGAAGTTTGTTTTCAATATCTGTAAGTCTGTTTCTGTTTTGTAAATAAGTTCATTTATTTCATTTTGTAAAAAATTAGATTCCACATATGAGTGATATCATATGATATTTGTCTTTCTCTGTCTGACTTACTTCACTTGCTATGATAATCTCTAGGTCTATCCATGTTGCTGAAAATGGCATTTCATACTTTTTGATGGCTGAGTAATATTCCATTGTATATATGTACCACATCTTCTTTATCCATTCCTTTGTTGGTGGACATTTAGGTTGCTTCCATGTCTTGACTATTGTGAATAATGCTGCAATGAACATTGGGGTGCATGTATCCTTTCGGATTATGGTTTTCTACAAATATATGCCCAGGAGTGGGATTGCTGGATTATATGATAACTCTATTTTTAGTTTTCTGAGGAACCTCCATATTGTTTTCCATAGTGGCTGCACCAACTTACATTCCCACTAACAGTGTAGAAGGGTTCCCTTTTCTCCACACCCTCTCCAGCATTTATTATTTGTAGACTTTTTAATAATGGCCATTCTGACTGGTGTGAGGTGATGCTTCATTGTAGTTTTGATTTGCATTTCTCTGATAATTAGTGATGTTTAGCATTTTTTCATGTGCTTTTTTGGCGATCTGTATGTCTTCTTTGGAGAAATGTCTATTTAGATCTTCTGCCCATTTTTTGATTGGGTTGTTTGTTTTTTTGAAATGGAGCTCATGAGCTATTTGTATATTTTAAAAGCACCTCAGCTCAAACTGTGTCGATTGGTGATGATTTTCATATGAAGCCACCTCTGAAACAGTGAGTTTCCAATTCTCCCGTCTAGAGGAATGCATGGAGCTCTAGGCTGAGTCAGTAGACAGGATTGTGTGTTGTCCTGCAAATAAGCTAAGGGCTAGAGAGTTTCCTCTGATGAGAACAGAGGTATATTTGGATGCTTAGATTTGTTGAAAAGAAATATTTATTAATATTAACATCATTAATATTCATCAATATGTTAATTTTGGATTTGGAGATATAGATTCTTGAAACTGTGAGACTGAGAATTGGAGATATTGAAACGCTCCAATTGGTGTTGATAGATCATCCAACAGTGCCCTTCTGGGCATCTCCCTTGTGTAGTCCCTTCCCTAGCTTCACCTCTGTCCCAGGACAATATTATTTTTCTGTTCCCACATTCCCTAACCAGGCAGCTTAATTCATCATCATTTTCCTTGATTTCACTAAAAAAATTCATTGACCACTCCTCTCCCCCAAATTGACCATATAATCTAATGTAATAAAATATCTGTTTCAAATTATAGATCTTGAGAAATCCTGTCTTATTTAAATTAAATTTAAAAATAAGGGCTATATACTTGTAATACTCCACTGGAAGCAACTCCTTTCTCTTTCTTACTCGTGAATGCACCACTGGGTGATTTAAAGCATACATTTTTAAAATTTATTTTAAAAAAGTTTTTATTGAAGTATAGTTAATATATAATATTATATAAATTATAGGTGTACAATATAGTGATTCACAATTTTTAAAGTTTATAATCATTTATAGTTATTACAAAATATTGGCTATATTCCTTGTGTTGTACAGTATATCCTTGTAGTTTATTTTATACCTAATAGTTTGTACCTCTTAATCCCTACCCCTATATTGCCCCTCTCCCTTACCTCTCCTGACTGGTAACCACTAGTTTGTTCTCTATATCTGTGAGTCTAAAACATACATTTTAATCATGTTCCTGTTTGGCCATTGTTGATCTGGGCCTAACCTCTTTTTGCTTCCTCATCTCTTTTTTCTTTTTAGGAATGTAAGCGTACCCCACTCTTTTTTTTTTTTAATTGAAGTATAGTTGATTTACAATATTGTGTTAGTTTCAGGTGTCCAGTAAAATGATCCAGCTAGGTATATATTTTTCAGATTTTCTATTATAGGTTATTACAAGATATTGAATATAGCCCCCTGTGCTATGCAGTAAATCCTGTTGCTTATCTATTTTCTGTATAGCAGTTTGTATCTGTTAATCCTCTACTCCTAGTTTATCCCTACCTCCTCCCTTTCCCCTTTGGTAGCCATAGGTTTGTTTTCTGTGTCTGTGAAGCATATTCCACTCTTACTACCCATTGGCACATACTGCTTTCTCTACAGTATGTGGTCTTTGACTCTCTCCCATGACCTACTACTATACAGACAAATCCTATTTGACCATCAAACTTCAGTTAAACTGTTACCTCTTCCCGGAAACCTTCTCACTGCCCAAGCTAGAATTTAGTGTATGTGATCCCTACCTTATTTTCCCTATACTTTATATTCTTCCTTTAATATGATAAAGACTCATTCTTTATCATATTGTGCTCTCTGTCAGAGTAAGTTTTGCATTTATCTTCTTCACTAAATAGTAAGTTCTTGAAGAGCAGAGCTTGTACTCTATGCACCTTTATGGGCTTTGCAAAACCCGTAAAGTACATTGAATTCTACTGAGTGCTCAGTGAATGTTTGTTGAATTTAATTTAATTTACTGCGAATTATGCTAACCATAGGGTTGTTATAAATTCAGCCCAGATTTGAAACAGTGGAATGCATGCAGTTGATTAACGTAACATTGCAGCTGGAGTACAAATAATTATGATTCTTCCACCTTTGTGGGATTGGGGTTAGGGTTTTAATCAGAAGACTGAGCTAAGCCGTCTCCTGGTTATTCTGAAAGAGACTGGAGGGAAAGCTTCTGCACTTGTTCTGTATGCACTTTCTAACTATATTTAGGTTTGGTTCAGACTTTTCTAGCTCTGCCAATTTTCAGCTACATTAGAATCCTTTGAAACTATAGGATAATGTTCTAAGTTGTTGGGTAGAATTTTCCTTTAATCACCAGTAATCTGGTGACTTCATTACCAAAACCTTGGGCTGCACATTACTATTCTTTCTCTCTGTGTCATCAGTACAATGGTTGTTCAAGTTAAGTCAGTCATGCTTAGTTCATATTTAATTTTCAACTGTATGTGTATGACTCTTAACATAATAAAGAGCAATCTGAAATTTCTCATTAAAATGAATCTATTTATGTTAGTAGTACACATAGCCTCATGAGGATATATATAGAGAGAATGTCCTATATTCAGTAGCTATCATTAAATCAGGTGATATGGACCAATGGTTTTCAAATTTATTATTGCTAGTGAATCTTTCATTCAATGGAAATCTTAACTGGAAGTCTAATATATAAAACAAATACAAATGTGGTACGTTGGTAGAAGGAAAAAAGAGCTAAGATTAGAAACAAGATGATCTGAGAAAGTTATTCAGACATATAGAAAGATTACATTCAGAAATAAATAATTTTTTAAAACTTATTCTATACTCATCGTTAATTATAAAAGTAATCCATGCCTGTTACAGTAGATCATTACTATAATGATGAAATTAAAATAGATGTTCCTGTCCAACTAGATTACCATTGCTAGGAGTATGGACTACATCTTCCCATACTCCTGTGCACATTCGTATACCAAATGGGGATCATATGTCTTTTCATGTTGCTGTTTTCACCTAACAGTGTATCATGGGTATCCTTCTGGGGCAATCCATAGGATAGGACTCATTTATTTTACTCTTTCAAAATTTTTGGAGTATGGCGATCCCATAATTTATTCAACTTTCCATTGAGGATCTTTCAAGGTTTTAATCTGGGAAAACAAGGACTTTAGTTTTAAAACAGACCATTTACTTTTAGAGTTAAGGCAGTTACAAAAGAAGTAACTCTTAAAAAGAACAAATTATCCTGACTCCTAGCATTGCACATCTAATTATGGAAAAGCAGCGGTGACTCATTTAAATGTGTTAAGATCAGCATGAGAGGGTTTTTATGTGTTTAATATACATGGGCTTGCGACTTAGCGTAGAGTTGAGTCTAGGATTTGTCATTTACTGCTCTCTGACCTGATTTAGATCAAATTACCTCTCTGCTTCCATTTCCTCATCTACAGTAGGGCGATAATAGTATTTACTTACAAAGATGTTATGAGTGCTAAGTGAGATGATAATGCATATAAAGCAATTGACACAATACCTGGAACATAATAGGTTCTCAAGAAATACCACATATATGTTTTTCTTTCTTTGGAAAAGAGATCGTGTTCTTCCAAAAAACTTTGTATTTATTCTCAGCCCCCCATTCTTCTCTCCTATACCATTTCCACACTGTGGAGTTCTAGATGATTCCATTTAGTTACTTGTAGTGGTAGATTAAAAATAATATGATAAAAGTCAGCATAGACTTTCTGAGTTCTATAATGTCATTTATTTTGTTCTTCCTATGTCTATACTCACCTTCGATTTTACTTGCCTTATAAAAGCTCATCCTCAGTTTCATCAAGATAACCTCTCGGTATACAAATTCATTTCAGTTATCCATGTTTGTGATTTTTGAAGCAGTATATTAGATAGCCTTTTCCAGGAAAAAGAAATCTTTCATTCTTCCATTATCAGGCATCAAATGAGTTGGTAAATTTTATATTCTTTGAGATTATTTTATTATTTATTTTATTATTTTATTATTTATATAGATTATTTTGTATAATATATACTGTCAAATATATGGAAAATAATTGGATAATTACGTTATGCAAAGTTAGATTATAGAACACAATAATGAAATAAATAAGTGATTTATTAGCTGAGTGATTTAAGGAATGAGGGAATAAGTGACTAAAAATAATTCCTTCAAGAAACTAGCTGAAAATCTATGTGGCAGTCTAAAGTCACTGTGACTTTAGGCTGTTGCAGTTTTAACTACATCATCTAGAAACTACAGGAATTGGAATTTCTTCTTTTTATTAAGTTTAGTCAACTTCCGCACTGTAGATAAAAGAGGGAAGAAGATGTCTAAGTTTTATACGTAATACATAAAAGTTTCCCCATTCTAGCAACAAGGCAAAACAAACATAAAAACTATCAAGACTATTTGAGCTAAGGAGAAGTATTATGAATGAAATTAAACCTATGACTGGGGGGAAACAGAACTGATTTAGTTAGGGAGGACAGGGAATCATCTTTGAGGAGGTGATATGTGAATGGAGACATAAATGATAAGACGCCAGTTAGGTGAAGAAATGTGGAAGGAATGTTCTGTGCAGAAGGAACAGCAAGAGCTAAAAAGCACCCTAAGTGGAGAATGATTAGGGTGTATCTCCAGAACAGAATGCTAATTTGGGTGTTGGGAGCAACAAGAACAGAAAGCGGGCAGTAGTAGATGGCCACAGAAGTAGGCAGGGGGCTAGCTCAGCAGGGCGTCCTAAACCATGAAGGGGGCCTGCCTTTTAATCTGCTACAGAAAGCCAGTGGAGGTTTTCAGCAGAGTAGTGGCCTGATGGAATACACAGTTTTAAAAGATCACTGCTGTGTAGAGAAGGGACTGCGTGTGGGGCAAGGGATGGGAAGGCAAGAGAGGAAGATTGAAATGGTCCAGGAAAGAGGTGATAATGAGTTGGACTTGGGTGACAGCAATGCCAAGAGCTCTGGAGAGATCGGTGGCAAGAGAGAGAAGCCTAAGGATCAAGAAAGATTTCACAAAGGAAATAAATACATTTTGCTCAGGGAGTCCAAGTATTGATTGCACGCATGCCTTCTGCTTGCTAATCAAAAAATGTAGCAAATATTGAATTTCAAAGTGCTCCCTATTTGTTTACTATAAGTATTTGGCCTAGTAAAATGGAACACTATTTTCAAAGACTTTATAACAAAATCAGAATTGATTGCATTTATAGCCCCTTTAGAATTAATGTGCCAAAATTGCATTAGAGAAACTATGTTAAACAGACCATGTCACAATTGACAACTTGCTCTTTCTCTCAAAGATAGCACTATATTTGCTGCTACAGAGCTATAAAATTAAATGCAAGAATTAGAAGTATATCATTTGGGCTGCATGAAAATAATAATAATAATAGTATCTTTAACATTTGCCAGTCTACTGTAGTATAGTTACTCTCCTAAGCCCTAAAATAGATAACTTTTTTTTTTTTTTTTATTCTATAGAACGATGATTTTCAACATTTTTCCCACTCCCAACAAACTTGAGAGATCTGACACATTCCTCTGATGCAGTGTCATATAATGTGGAAGGGCTTGAGCTTTTTTTTTTGTTTTGTTTTAAAATTTTATTTATTTATTTATTTATGGCTGTGTTGGGTCTTCGTTTCTGTGCGAGGGCTTTCTCCAGTTGTGGCAAGTGGGGGCCACTCTTCATCGCGGTGCGCGGGCCTCTCACTATCGCGGCCTCTCTTGTTGCGAAGCACAGGCTCCAGACGCGCAGGCTCAGTAATTGTGGCTCACGGGCCCAGCTGCTCCGCGGCATGTGGGATCTTCCCAGACCAGGGCTCGAACCCATGTCCCCTGCATTGGCAGGCAGATTCCCAACCACTGCGCCACCAGGGAAGCCCAATAGATAACTTTTAATCTTCACAATAATTTCATAAGATATATACTCTTCTCCCCAATTTTGTAGAAAACAGATATTGAGCATAGCTAAAAAAGTCAGAATGTGGACCTCAATGAAATCTAATCGATTTTTTTTTACAAGTTGTCATTTCTGTTCTGTTTGGCACATCTGTCCTCCTCCCTCCATCTGTGACCGCATACTCTAGCTTTTCTCCTGTTACCATGGTGAATTAATTGCTCTTCTACCTAAGTCCACTGCCTCCAATTCTTCACTTGACCCCACTCCTTCTCACCTCATCAGTGACATGGTTCCATCAGTTAGCTTCTCTTTCATCTTTAAAATTTCCCTCTCAAATGTATTATTGCCATCCACAAACGTTCACCCTGCTAATTCTCCTATCTCAAAAGAGAGAGAGGAGAATCCATCTGTGGGCTCCTATCTCCTTCCAATTACTGCCTCATTTTTTTTTTCACTTTGAAACAAAATTCCTTGAAACTGTGGTCCATACTTGCCCTCTACAACCTCATTTGTCCTATCATCTGGGAAGCCACGGCATCAGGACTCTGCCCCATCATTCCACCGAAGCTGTTCTTATCAAGGTCACCGTGAAACCCAGTACTCTTCTCTGAGTTCTTATCTAATTTGTCCTGACAGGGACTCCTGCCTGCTTCTTTCTATCCACAATATAACATACATGCACTCCAGCCCTTCAGAACCCCTTTTGGCAATTTTTATCCCTTCTTCTATGTATTAGATTTACTTACCTTGTTAATTGATTGTCTCCTCCATGAAGGCCCTGAGTTTGACTGTTTTGTTCTCTACTGTATCCCAAGTACCCAAAACAGTGTCTTGTACTCTGTAAGTATTTAGTGAATGAACGTATGAATGACTTCCATGCCAATTTGCTGCGTCTACTGAGTTAATTTGCTTAAGGGTCACACTTGCATTGTTTTTGGTTAATATTTTGGAAATGAGTTATTAACATACATGGAATAGTCTGGTGATTAGTGTACCCAGACTCTGCATTCAGACTCTTCAGTGGGTTCTAATACATTGCCTTTTTCGAGTTAATTAGCCTCTCTGAGGATCAGTTTGTTCCTCTATACAATGGAGCTAAATGCTAGTAATTAGTTTATAGGACTATTATGAGGATTATATGATTAATGCCTGTTAAATACTCAGCAGAGTTCCTGGAACATAAGAATCTCTCATTATGTTATGAATCTTTATCATCACTAAAAGGGCAAGAGTAATAAAAGTAAAATACTGATTAATCAGGTAAATATTATAAAAAGTTTTTATTGTTCCAAATCTCTGGGTTTAATCAATTTCATATTGCTGAATGGTCCTTAGGGAAGGTAAGTATATAATCTTGAGATTATTATTAAGGAATG
The DNA here is from genome assembly GCF_009873245.2 of Balaenoptera musculus. Classification (NCBI taxonomy): domain Eukaryota; kingdom Metazoa; phylum Chordata; class Mammalia; order Artiodactyla; family Balaenopteridae; genus Balaenoptera; species Balaenoptera musculus. The sequence goes on from NC_045790.1 coordinate 72,296,255, forward strand.
GCCAAAATAAATCGGAGAAAACCCAAGGTTTCTAAGCTTTTCCGTAAAACACTAATTAATAAAATGCTAAAAAAGGTGGGGGGATGGAGGGATTTTGCTATCAAATACACTTGAGGAACACCACTTATTATATGTTTCCTTTAGAAATTTAAAAGCATATTAAAGGCTCTGAGAAGTCCTGCAGTAGAGAGATGTGTTTAAGTTTATTTAATCAATGTTCTAAACTTTAACCACACCAAAGCTTTTATTTTCATGACTTTTTTGAATTGCTGTTAAATTTCACTTTAAATTCTTTAGAATTTCTTAGTGAAAATTCAGCTAAACTTATTAGAGTCAGAATGTTAGAACTGGAAATAATTTTAGTGACTGAGTTGTTTTTACCAACACTAATGTATTTATTTACTTGATGTCACTGCCATTCACCCAATCTCCCTTCCTAGAACTCGTCATTTCCTCTTTTCTTCGATCTAGTCATCTAATAAGTCTTCCTTTCCTGTACTACTTCTGAAAAGTCTATGGAATCTGCCCTCTTGTCCTCACAACTAGAACCAACATCTCTCATATAGACTTTGGCAATAGCATAATTTCAAAACTTCCATCTTCCCAGCTTGAGCTTCAACTTTCAATTCAGCATGAACACCACAGCCAAAGAAGTATTTTTATATGTAAATCTTGTCATTTGTCTTCTCTTTAAAATTCATCACTGCTCCCTGTGACCAACAAGGAACATTCTAAGCTTCTTAGGAGGGCACATAGGGTCTCTTACAATTTTGGCAGGAGTCTCAGAATCAAAATCTTGAGAAAGGATAGTTTAAGAAAAAGTTGCTCTCATTCAAACAGATACGATTTCACTTACCATGGGATCCTTTGGCTTGGCTCCTGGGTATGACTGCAGGCTTCCCTCGGGGGAAACTCTTGGCTTCATCTGCCCACACAGTTCTAAATAAGAAATGATTTTATAAAATGAGTGAGTTGATTGACAATGTTTCAGAGATAGGTGACCCAAGGTTTGGTGTTAGAATAAGGAGCTAATTGCCTAAAATTGTCTTTGATAGACTCTTTATTCATTCATTTATTTCTGATTGCATTCAGGAAACACTCACTGGTGGTTATAATATTCCAGGCAGTTTTCTAGGTGCTAGTGAAAGGTAAATAACACTCAGGACTTGTCTTCGGGGAGCTCACCGTATAACAATGAGAAAAGGTTCTAAACAAAGTGCCAGCAGACTCCCAGATCTGGTGAACAATAAGGACAGACTAAACTACACACAATAACAAAACGTACTGTGTGCAGTCTAGTTGCCTTGCAGTCATCTTTTTTGCCCTAGTTGGGTTATTAAACTTTAATAATGCATTTGCTATTCATCAGCAGGCATCTAATGCATTGACAGCATTTCACAATTTCCTGACAAGTGTGTTTAATAATATCCTTTAGAAAACAAGCAAAAAACATAGAATTGAATCTTTTCTTTTTTCCATAATCAGAAAACCCTGTATTCGGGTTACCAGTACTTCCCTGATTATTTTATTCAAAAAATATTTCTTAAGTATTCACTACATACCAAGCACTGGTTTGACATTTAGCTTAATCTTTTATCTGGAGAAATCATGGGGCTCATTGTAGATACTGTAGGATTATGGCTTATAGTGTTTGCTTTGCCATTTTATCTACAAGTATACTTTCAATTTCAGATTCTTTTTATTTGAGCATTTTAGGCTTTGGGGTTATCAATTAAGGCATTCCAATGAATTCATGACAGAACCAGTGTCAAGGATGAGGAACAAAAGTAGGTGAAATCAGAATCATTGGTCTCTAACTCCCTGTTGGAACAGTGGCCTTCATCCCGTCTTCACTCTGCTCTTCCATTCAGGGGTCCACGATGGAAACTAGTCTCTTATGAAGTCTCTGATTAGTATATCTCCTTTCTATCATCAATTTCCTTTTCAATTCACCAGATTTTACAACTGACTGAATATTTAGAATATTTGCTGAAAGCACAAGCATGCTTTATTATCACACATTGTCTCATTTACACACGTGCACACACACAATTTCTTCACCCTTAAATTAAAGGCACATGTTCACGAGAACAGGAGAGAAGAAGTATAATGAGCTTACATAATAAAGCAGTAATAATAATCGTAATAAAATTAACCAATTCCACTCGGGAAGGATTTGTTTTTATCTCATATACACCCAGCTATAGCAGGCTTGGTACCAGTTTGCATTTTAGTAAATGACAGATTGTTGTTAAATTAGTTGGCAAATGTAAAACTTTGAAATAATATATGGGTAGGCAAAGATAGACAAGGGAGCTTTTTTTATATCGGTTCCACTTCATGAAAATTGACTTTATTTGTTTATTTTTGGCTGCGTTGGGTCTTCGTTGCTGTGCACGGGCTTTCTCTAGTTGCAGCGAGCAGGGGCTACTCTTCTTTGAGGTGCGCGGGCTTCTCATTGCGGTGGCTTCTCTTGTTGCGGAGCACAGGCTCTAGGCACGTGGGCTTCACTAGTTGTGGCTCACGGGCTCAATAGTTGTGGCTCGTGGGCTCTAGAGTGCAGGTTCAGTAGTTGTGGCTCACGGTCTTAGTTGCTCTGCGGCATGTGGGATCTTCCCGGAGCAGGGCTTGAACCCATGTCCCCTGCATTGGCAGGCAGATTCTTAACCACTGCACCACCAGGGAAGTCCCAAAAATTAACTTCAACTGGAGTTTATTTTTAAAATCCTCCCTTAGAATTTAACTATGTACTGATGGAACTCTGTGTTTTTAGAACTTTAACAAAGCTAAGAAGTGACTTGCCAAATGGACCCAGTAGAACATTATCCATTTTGGAAACAAAGAAATAGATGTTTTCATAAATACATAGGTGGTTTCACATTCTGTAATTGAAGATTATCTGATATCCAAGTATCAGATTTAGATTACTGTATTATTGGGATTTGTGATGCATTTATATGGAAAGTAGCACAAATTTATCCTAGCTTTGTATAATTCACATCAAGTATTTATTGTCACCTTGTTTCTAGTTTAGAGATTTGTTATTAACACTGTGAGTAGTTTTTTTTTTTAACTTCTGCAAATTCCATTCCAATTCCCTTTGTTCTACTCATGGATTAAGCAGATATCAGTAACAGTCCTCTTTTCTTTTAGTTTGTTTTGTTCTATTTTTAGTGACTCCTGGGCCAACCGGGGGATAAATGAGGTCCATATCACAGGAGTCATTCTAATATAGTCTGGATGTCCCTGTTATAGGGAAGATACAAAATCCTACAGGGAGTGGATTAGGTCAAGTTGAGGTTCATACCAATTCTGAGTGTCTGTGATTCTAAATATAGATTTGAAAAAGCTGATGGGAAGGACAGATACATAAATTTCCTTCAACAAAACATGGCAGCAACCAGAAAAGAAAGGCCACTGTGTAATAAACAAGGATAAATTGAACTGAGTTGATAGTATCCAATGATTTAAACGTATATATGGCTTTTACTGCAGACTTTTTTTTCACTTGCCCTGAGCCTACATTCCTCATCTTTAAGAGGAAAACAATCAAATTTAATATTCAGGATTGTAAACATTATTATGATTTTTACTTCTGACAGCCTCTCGAGTTAGGCATAGGAATAATTTTCACAGGACCTCCCCCAGTTTCAAGATTTGAAAACCCAGTCTTGGCAAAGTAGGTAACCTGGTCATTAAGAAGCATGACTGTGGGTCAGACTCAGGTCTGTCTTCCAAGCCTGTGCTCTTGGCCCCCATGCTCTATGTGATATCTGCTCTGAAGAAGTGCGTCACACAGGCCTGTGTCTGCATACTCAGCTCTCAGCCAACAGTAGCTTTAATTCTGGTCATGAAAGTGAACACTGCAACAGGGACCTCGCTCTCCTCTGAACTCCTGGGAAATTTATCATCTAGGCAAACTGATTTGGCATATCCTGAACTTCACTGGCTTCTCTCTTTCTCTTCATGCCTGGGTGCAGCCTGTGATGATGTAGAAAGTATCGGCTTTAAAAGTCACAAAGACCAGAGTTGAAATCTCAGTTTGGTTTCTCTCTAGCATTTTGACCTGGAACAAGTTACTAAGTTATCAGAGCTTCCATTTCCCTGAGACAAGGCTATGATAATACTTACTTTATGGAGCCATCGTGAAAACCGACTGAGGTCTCACATACACAGTGCTCAGACCAATTGCTGGTCTCCCCCCGAGAGGAAGGCCAACGTTTGGTGCATCTTTAAGGACCCTAGAGTATCCACCACAGTCTTGTAAATAATATAAGCTTAATATCAATTGTAATTTTTTCAGAAGTGTGATTTGCTTTCATTTGAATCAGGATTATGTTTATGGGAAGAAACTGTAAGGGGCTGATTTTCTCCCTTTCAGAAACGTTATGAGCTACTCTGCAAAAGGTCAAAGTCATTGCTTCATGGAGTAGAGGCCTGTGACATTCAAGCCGCAGGATGGGCTTCAGAGAGGGGCAGCTTTGCTCACCCCTTCAGAGCTGAGCTGGGAGTTGGAACCAACCCACAGGAGGCATTCTCTACCCCACAGCTAACTTAGAGAAGAGTATTAACTTTTCATTATTGCTGGAGTATCCATCCTTCTTTCCAAGTGCCTTTCCAAACATTTACAATAAATTCCTTTCATACCCCTATTGATAATAAATGTTTTTATTCTCTGTGAAAGGAATTTTTCAAATTCTACTCCTTCAATATAATTTAAAGGTGATGGTATCTTTCTGGGCAGTTTGAAAATAGGGAATTAATGTGAATATGGAAAATATCCTCCTCCATTTCATAAGTCTGGCTCTCCTGAAAGTCTGAGCATGACACTGCATTTGCTCTGCGATGATCCAAGGTGGAGAAACCTTTGGGAGGTATGTCTCTTTTTCCCTCAAAATGGGAGTGCTGGGATGGTGAATGTACCCAGAATAGCTGCGTTGGTGCTGTTCATTCCTGTGATTATTTCAGAGGGCAGATGACATTCAAACGTACTTTTTCAGTTGCTTGGAATGAGAAATTGACAAACCCAATCTGCATGCTTCTCCCCACGACTGGTGTTAGCCTTCCCCAGGCCCTGGGAAAACTGCTCGAACAGGGCTCAGAGCTTGCAGGACTGTGGGAGTGACCAGAAGTAAACAATAACCAGAATCTTTCTGAGGCTTCTATGAGTCAGATGAGGAAGACAAGGGCTGAGAAAAAAAAAAGGAGGCATTGATCAGTATGAATTAACCATAGATAAACATGAAAAGCAGACAGTTACTTGGGGATTGTTGATTTGGCAAATGAGATAAAGCAGGAAGGGAAGGGTTTTGGGGTTTGTTTCTGGTTTTTTTGTTTGTTTGTTTGTTTGTTTGTTTTTCCTCTAATGCACTATTGCTAAGCAGTATTTCTCTAAACCATGTTGTTAAGCATTTTTAGGAATACCCAGTGTCAGTACTAGTCAGTGGGGATCAGCATTGGTTGAGGTGAGACTGGATTATCTGGTCCTAGCTTTTCTGCCACTGAATGGCTCTGCTCACTTTATTCCCTTTATTTCCTTATGTAGAAATGTAGAATTTCACTGTACGAACCTCTTATGTGTCCAGCTTTAAATAATATCCATAGCACATTCTTCGCCTCCACATTTTTATTATGTGGAGTTTCTAAATGTACAGCGAATCTGCAGGTTAACAGGAATTTTTGCTTGAAAGCATATTTATTTCCATTAGTAAACACACATGGTTTTTATTTACTCCTAGATCTTCTACTATCCTTTCTCCATGAAAGACTGATTTTCTTCTTCCAATTATACTGTAAAAATAACCAAAGTAAACGAAATCTACCCTGATGTAATACCACTCTCAGGGGCCAAGGGTTACACCATTGAGCACTTGGTGATAAAGTGTAAGAAGCTGTATTGTGTGTCCAAGTCCTCTGTCAGCTCTTCTGAAGAAAGGGAAGCTCTGATAACAGGACTTGATTCTACACGCCTTCAGTGAGCTGATGCTCTATTGAATTTATATTCTGGCAGATGTGGTGAATAAGCAACTCAATTTGGGTTTTTTTCTTCTTTCTAGTCACACAATAAATATAAAAGTAGCTTTTTATCGGGAACCTGAGTCTGGGGTAGTTCTGTATTTGCGGTGTTGATTGATGATTCTTCACACTAGTCTTCGGCCGTATGAGTCCAAGGGTCCTTTTAGAAAACTGAGCTAAAGTCACCTTTAGGTTCCCTGAATTCAGTGCATCATGCTGTTCCTTCATGTACTAGAACACAAAGAATATCATGGAAAGACCCTAAATGTAGATATAAGTGGCGTTTTTAAATGTGGCATTTTACCAGAAATGCTTACAACTGTTGTCACCAGCAGCTGATCCCACAATCATAATCAGGCTGTTTATTCCTTTAAAAGGGAAGTCGACTGCATTTGGCATGCTCCGGAAACATATAAAATGGATTTTCATTTGTGCCGGATAAAATTAATATCATCACGAATAACTGCATCTAGTATTTTTAGTGTGTTATTAAAAAGTCAACAGAACATAAAAAATTGCTTAATATATATGGCTTAGCGACCTACTGTGTACACAGCAAATCAGAATACAGAAAACCTGACGTGGGGCAGAAAAGGTGGGTGAGGTTGAGATGGAGAGGAAGAAAGAGGCGGGAATGAAGTCCTATCACTTGAGAAAAGGCAGGAAGACAAAAATGCGGAGAAACAGGTTACCGTTCACGAAAGCCTTCTTTAACTGCATTTGTATTTTCAGTCTTTTTCTTTCATCAGCCATCCTTCGGTAGGCTAAGTAGCATAAAATGAGATTGGTGAAGACACTCCCACAGAGTGCTTTTTGTAAGTCACTGGACCGCTAGGGAAGTCCGACAGTTTGGTTTTAAAATGCTTAGAGTCATTCCTCTGTTTACCTTAGTAATTCTGAGAGCTCAACAACTAAACATTCTGAGAGCAGAGCGGAATCGAGTGAAACCTGTATACTCTGCACTTCGGACGTTCCGACTTGTAGAGTAGATCTTAAAAATGAGAGTCAGGTGTGCTTATTTTCCAGGTGAGGATACTTGTGGCTGGCAAAGTTAGCACTTCAGCATGGAATTGTTCCTGATAAAAGCAGCACTTAATCCCTGGATTCCTGACCCTCCGAGGCCACGTCTCCTTCTTTTACTCCTTTAAAAACATCTCATATCTGCCTCATTCGATTCCCTTGGGCTTTGGTGGGGAGTGACCCACTTTATTTCCTGGGTCCAATTCTGTCTCATACAATTAATTTCCCTACCCCCATCTCCATCTTGCCCAAATGCACTGATTGAAGAAACAAGTCTTGGGCTTTAGTCTTTCCCAAAGACATCTGATTACGTCTGTCTCATGACTACGTTCTCTTGATGTCTTCCCAGAGAAGACTTTTTCCCACCAGGTTACACCAGTGTTGTCTCCAAGGCATCGGAAGCTGTGTGCTCCTGATTTGTTTTCAATTGTGGATTATATTTCTTTTCAGATTACTTTTCAGGTCGCCTTTAAGGAGCCTTCATTTTCTTGTGAATCATCTGTCCTATTGATGATCATGATTCAAAGAGTTATTAAGTATTTAAAAAGCAATATGTATTTTTAAATTCTGAAACAAACATCTTGGGTGAGCACTACAAAAACCTTTTCAAAGTTTGTTGTTGCTGTTGATTTGCCTTTACATCATGATTCTGGACCCAGACCTGTTTCTTTCAGTGAACGCTGCTCTGTTAAGGAACAGGATTTATTTTGGAAATGCTTTTCAGAATGTTTTTGAGCTTTAAAAGATGAACAGTTCTCTCTTCATATCTCAGCTACGGAACAGTTGTAGGTGTCCTTGTCTTTCTCCAACCTCTTCCAACCTGAAGCCCCTTTATCTGTGAACCACGTATGGAAGAGCTTCCATAGAGGGCTGCGCTCTTCTCTCACCGATATACGAAGATCAGAAAAAGGCAGGGAGCAGAGCAATGAGGGGCTTTGGTAAACTGGGTATCAGGCTGTACTTGGAAGACATCACACTTAAAAGAGAGTTCCTCCTCCTACAGTTGTTTTATTGTGTCTCTTCATATCGACACATACAGATATGTAGGTCTGATCAGACTTATTGGTTGCCTCTCCTATCTCCACCCCACTCTCCTTACATGATAGTGTGCCCATTACTTAATGTTACTCAGTTTTTTTAATCTGTAAAAATGCATATCTAATTTGCTTGAAGTTAACTAATAGATGTGAAAGTACCCAGCACAGATGTGCCCGTCTTTTGTTTTTGCAGAAGCCTCTGGTCATGTAAGTCATGTCCCTTTAAGAATACAGTTGACCCTTGAACAACACAGGTGTGAACTGCACAGGTCCACTTGAGGTGGATTTTTTTTTCAGTGGTAAGTACTATAGTACTACACCAGTCTGCAGTTGGTTGAGTCCACAGATATGGATGAACGGTATATACAGAGGGCTTGACTCTAAGTTATACATAGATTTTCAACCGTGCGGAGGTTGGCACCCCTGTCCCCCACCATTGTTTAAGGGTCAACTCTACTTTCTAAGCAATATGGAAAAGAAGTAGTATTAAATACCAAATACAATCTAGCTGTATTGCTGAAAAATTATCACAGACCGTTTTAAAGGAAAGAAATTTAGTTTCTCCATTAAAGTCTATACCTCTCTAAACCTGACTTGCAGTGTATGATTTAATTGATAACCCAGCATAAAGTAGCCTTTTCCGACCTGAACCACAAGAAAATCCAGTTTTTTTCTAGCCTTTAATAATAATGTTTATGGCGTATATAAATTAACTTTTGTAGGGCATACATGAGAAGAAACACATACACAATTAGATACACAGTGAAACAGAATCTTTAGAGTTTGGTCAAATTAGTCCTGTGTGGATTTCACAGTATATTTTGCTGTAAATTTACTAACTTTTAACTTGGCACTCAGTTAAATTGGAGGATTCTTTTCCTTTCCTCATTCAAAGTTATATTAATGTAACCAGTTGTAATCACAGTACTTTACCAAACTATACAATAATGTTACTTCCTACGCTTCGGGAAAATACGTGTCTCAAAGATTCTTTTCTCTTTATAATATTCTGCCCACCTTCCCGTCTCCCTACATCCCACATTAAGATTTAATTCTTAAATTACTCTGAGCTTTAGAGAAATGTCCAGATTTCTTTTTACCACATATGTTTTGGTTTTCTGAATATTGCACACTAATGAAAATTCCCTGTGCATCTGTAGTAAATAAACCTTTGAATTGCTAATTGTTTCAGATCAGCCCCCTAGATCTTTAGCAGCTGTCTTTATGGCATTTTCAGCCCACAGATTCAGTCTGTTTCTGGGATTTTAATCATCAGCCCTACACACAGGCACAAAGGTCAGGTTGCCTTGTAGACAGAGTGGTGGCAACATCTGTATGTGCTGTAGCCTCCATGGGGGGCGGCTCATCCTTTATCTCCTCCTCTCACCTTGTGTTAGTCAGCTCGGGCTGCCGTCAGAGAATGCCACAGACTGGGTGGCTGAAACAACAAAAATGGATTTTCTCACTGTCTGGAGGCCAGAAGTCTGGAAGTCCATGATCAGGGTGCCGGCAGAGTTAGGTTCTGGTGATGCCTCTCTCCTCAGCTTGCACACAGCTGCCTTTTTACGGTGTTGTCACAAGGCCTTTCCTCTGTGCACACACTTTTGTTGTCTCATCTTCTTAAAAGGACGCCAGTCCTGTCTGATTAGGGCCCCACCCTTATGACTTCATTAACCTTAATTACCTCTTTAAGGGCCCTATCTTCAAACACAGTCACACTGGGGATGTGAAGCTACGTCTTCCATTCGATCCTCCAGCTCCCCGTCTCCCCTTCTCCCCTTCTCTCCACAAGCCTCATGCTCTAGGATACTGATCTCTATGGGATCCAGGTCCTCTGGCTTCTGCTGGGGTTCAGCCTTGGGATACATTGGCAAAAAATGGGAGAGAGGGAGGAAGAGACTGAGGTCTTGCTCAGCACGCATTCCCCTGGCTCCTTCCCTGCAGGGCCGACATGGGTTAGCGAGTCCCCTGACCAGTTTTCAACTCCTATTAGCCCCTCTGTCTCCCATTTCAGTGACTCCTCTCTCCCTGGCTCCCTTTAGGCAGTGACGGACCCCATACCCTCCTTTGGAGTTTGCCTTTGCCATGCCCAGTTGAATTTAAGCTTTGGCTCTGGCCTTAGGGAGCATTTCCGATTCCCAGTTTGCTCATCTGTAAAATAATGATATAGACTTGAATTGTGCAGAATAATGTTTGTACAGTGCCTGGTGCATAGTAAGTTTCTGTGAATGTCAGCCTCTGTGGTTTTTAGTGCACAATGAACCTTCTATGTATAAAACTCCCCTTGATTATAAAACACAAATTATCTCTTAAGAATTAGCCCTAGGTTTTCCCTCTTAATAGGGAATAATGTGTTTGTTTCTGTTTATAAAAATCATACATGTCACGGAAGGAAGGTATAAAAAGAAAATAAAATTCTTTCCTAATCTACTGAACACGGTAAGTTCTACTACATCGTCACTTGATGGTAGCTTTAAGCGTAAAACTGTACTACACGTTAACTTCATTGCGCACACACGCACATACACTTTTTTCTAAACTGAGACTATACTGTATCATTTTGTATCCTACATTTGTAATGATATTACAACATAAAAGTACCTTCCAAACATTGTCTTTATTAAATATTCTTTTAAAATCAAATATGCTTTTAGAGATCTTTTCAGACAGTCATAATTTTACATAGATACATAAATGTGATTGTGCCATATGTGCTTTTTCATCATTTTGTGGGTTTTAATCTATTATCTTGTTATGGTTTAATCTATTATCTTGTTATGGTTCTGTTTAAACCAGGTAGGTTTGGTCATTATCTCGTGTGTTCTGTTGACAGGTCAGGTAAAGCTCTGTTGTGACCGTGCTTTTTCCTGGTGACACAGCCCCTCAGTGTGTGATGGGGAGAGCACATTTTGATGATGAAATGGAACCTTCTTATTCTTCCCTGGCTGCGACATTCTGTCTGTGATGTATAGACATGAGTCAGTCACCAGAGTTTCTCAATCTGGCCATCCACACCATAGTGAGGAGTAATTCCCTCTGGAGAATTGGAAGCATTGGACAAAATCCTTAGTTTATGATGGGTTGGTGATTTTTGCATCCTTCTCTATGTTTCGTGAATATTTGGATGGGAAACTGAAGGATGGTAAACCAGGTCCAGCTGTCTAGTGGCAATAACATCCAGAAGTTTCTCCCCCTCTCTCTTCATGAATTTTTCCCATTCCTGTGTAATCATATTGCATTTTTCCACATTGAAGGGCAAAAAGAAATCCATGCTCAGGTCAAGTCAAATCCTGTCATAAATATTCTGTTCCCTGAGGATTCAAGGTCAGGGAGAGTTTATCAAAGATGCTCCAGATTCTTTCTCGTCTCTCTTTCCTTGGCTCTTTTTTCCAGAAATTCCAGGACAACACTCCAAATACTTTTTCCTCCACCTGACACCAGAAGAGTTGGGGCCTGGAAAGAAGAAAAGAGGTTTAGTCATCACTAGCTTTGTGACTTTGGTTCTCACTTCCTAATTACAAAGTGATAGACTTGACCTACGTGTCCTCCAGCGTGACTTGTAGTTTTAAAATGGTAGAATTTCTGAAGGATTCAGCTATAACTGTTCTGAGAGATGCTCTTCACTTTGGCTTATTTTTCTCTTTTCTTCTGAAGATCTCTTACAGAGAAAAATAGTCCATATGCTTCAATACATCTGTGTTCTACTTTGCTTCTTCTCCTTAATTATTTTATGACCTTAGGAAAGTCTTTGAGTTTATGCCAAGTTTTGGCATAAAGAATGTAAGAAAAACTTCTTGGATCTGGTTGAAGAAGGTATCCACAGTCAAATATGTTTGGAAATTACTTCAGATCATGCCCCCCTCTTAGTTTTGCAATGAACCGTCACTCACTAAAGACTCTTAGAAGTTCTGCAATAAGGGAACCTGTTTAATTTTGCTTAATTCAGAGTTTCCCAAACGTATTTGATCTTGAAATCCTTTTATTTCTGGTAGCATCCATAACATCCCTCATAATTAATGTCCCTGCCATGCATAGAGGAAGCACAGCTCTGGAAGGGAGGACATCATCCCAAATTCTGCCCTTTATTGATGATGTGATCTCAGAATAAATACATTACCTCTGTGCACCTCACATTGCTCATATATCAAATGAGGGTACATAATAGCAGCCACTTCATATTATAGGAATATAATATGACTATGGTAATTGTGACTAATAATATTCCAACTCTGAGGTCTGGCTGTCTGGGTTCAAATTTTGTCTTTCCACTTACTGGCTTGTGACCTTAAAAACATTACTTCTGTACCTCAATTCTTTATCTGTGTGATGGGGACAAAAATTATACCATTCTCACAGAGTTGTTGGAGGACTTCAGTCTGATTCATGTAAAACATTTAGAATTGTGCTTGGCCCGCGGTAGGTACCTAGTAAAATGTTAGCCCTTATGATCGTCATTGTTGGTGCTCTTGTTACTTCTATGACTATATCAGGTGAAAGGTAATTATTTTAGTTTCTTTTTTTTAAACCACTGTACACTTTAAGATTTATTTATTTATTGATTGATTGCTATGTTGGGTCTTCGTTTCTGTGCGAGGGCTTTCTCTAGTTGTGGCAAGCGGGGGCCACTCTTCGTCGCGGTGCACGGGCCTCTCACTGTCGCGGCCTCTCTTGTTGCAGAGCACAGGCTCCAGACGCGCAGGCTCAGTAGTTGTGGCACACGGGCTTAGTTGCTCCGCGGCATGTGGGATCTCCCAGACCAGGGCTCGAACCGTGTCCCCTGCATTAGCAGGCAGATTCTCAACCACTGCGCCACCAGGGAAGCCCCTAGTTTCTTTTTTTAATTGGGATATAATTGACATATTAGTTTCAAGTATACAACATTAATGATTCATTATTTGTATATATTTGTGAAATGATCACCACTGTGAGTCTAGTTAACATCCATCACCTTACATAGTTATAGTATTTTTTCTTGTGATGAGAAATTTTAAGATCTACTCTCTTAGCAACTTTCAAATGTACAATACAGTAGTATTAACCATAGCCATCATGCTGTACATTGCATCCAGATTAGTTTTGTCTTTTGTTTTTTTAATAAATTTATTTATTTATTTATTTTTGGCTGCGTTGGGTCTTCGTTGCTGTGCGCGGGCTTTCTCTAGTTGCGGCGAGCGGGGGCTACTCTTCACGGTGGCTTCTCTTGTTGCGGAGCACGGGCTGCAGGTGCACAGGCTTCAGTAGTTGTGGCTCGTGGGCTCTAGAAAGCAGGCTCAATATTTGTGGCACGGGGGCTTAGTTGCTCCACAGCATGTGGGATGTTCCCGGACCAGCAATCGAACCCGTGTCCCCTGAATTGGTAGGTGGATTCCTAACCACTGTGCCACCAGGGAAGTCCTATTTTAGTTTTTAAAAGCAACTCCTCTTACTTCAGAAAGCAGCTTAGATCCAGCACACTATTAATGTAGCATCGTACGCCTTCTGCAAATGCTTCATTCTGCCATGTTGATATTGATCTTGTCTTCATCTAGAGTCTGTGACCCATGTCTTCCATCATCTAAGTTTTTCTGTTTGTGTGCAGGGGCGGAGAGGCCTCGGCTCTGTTTTTGTCTGGGCATCGGGAAATGGTGGGAGGAGCAAAGACCACTGCTCCTGTGATGGCTACACCAACAGCATCTACACCATCTCCATCAGCAGCACAGCCGAAAGCGGAAAGAAGCCTTGGTACCTGGAAGAGTGTTCATCCACGCTGGCCACAACCTACAGCAGCGGAGAGTCCTATGATAAGAAAATAGTATGTGATATTTGCATGTCTGGCATGATTGGTTTATTTATCTTTCACTTTGAAACACAAAGGGAGACCATACATTTATATGCACAAGTAATATATGGAAATAGAAAGATTAACTGATTACTCAACACAGGTATTTGTAAATATTACCATTCCGTTACCAAGTCATTGAAAAAGCCTGTCTGGGTCATTACATTCCAGCATTGAATGTGGCCTTAGACATGATTAAGCTTCAGTTTTGTTGAAGACAAATGAATGGACTACATTCACCTTGTGAGTTGGTGGCAGAGAAGAGACTGGATGGGATTCTCAGCCCAGTTCCCTATCACTCTGTCCCCGTACTGCCTTTGACTTCAGCTTGAGTACTTGGTTTCAAGTAGGTACAACAAATTCAATATGACCTAAACCTATGTAAAAGGTGCTTCTCTAACACTGCAGCACAGAGTTTGCCTGAGAAGCACATTAGTCCTGTGTGATCTGCTTACCAACATGCTCTGCTCTCTATGCAGGTGGTAAAATGGTTAAGAGTTCAGGTTTGCAGGACCAGCCTGCGTGGGTTTCATTCACTCTGGAACTATTTACTAGCTGGGTAACTTTGGATACATTACTTAATTTTTCTGTCTCAAGATCCTTACCTGTAAAATGAGGGCATTTAATAATACCTAGTTCATGGAGTTATTTCGTGATTATGAGGAAGTAGATAGAAAGTGCTTTGCACACTACCTGACCCATTGGTGCTCAAGAAAGGTCTGACTTTTAGGATGCCCCACACTGTGCAACTGACTCTAAATTTCAGACACCTTTGCACTTTGCTCTTTTCCTGATCATGGTTTTATAAAATGTCTTGGGGTTTGTCTTTCTAAAGTGGAGCTAAGCTGCTATACATGACACTTTTTAGCATTTAGCCAACACCCTGCTTTCAGATCCTGTGATTCACGCAGGTTTGGTTCACTCTGCGATGCTCCCTCTGGCTTTATACAGCAGTGGAAATAGAGGTGATAAGATACTACCTCCTTCATGTAATTCTTCATCCGTATCTATTTGGTTCCTCTTGATTCCTGATTACTATAGGATTTTCATGTTTGATTTCTCGGCTACCTTTTACTATCCTCTTTAGTTACATTTTTCAGATTGATTTAAATAAAAACTGCCTACCCCTATGCATATCCCATCTGCCCCCATCTTTCTCTAATCCCTTCATAATAATTAGGTTAAAAACATGCACATGAGTAACCCTGGAAGTACCTCCATCATACATCAGTAAACATATTGCACAATACAAAGTGAAATATAAAAGGAGGAAATACAGAGATGACAAGTTTTGAAGTTCCATGGCTTTCTTCATGGGAAAGTGATGCTCTATGATAGTTTACCATCATTATGGAAATGTTTTAATCTAGGAATGTTCCTTTGGCTTTCAAATTTGCTCGTCTCTCAGAGCTCCTGGTCAAGGCCCACTAATACTGAGTGGCATCCATCAGTTCTGCATCATGAAAATCCTGAGGAAAACTCTCTGGAATAAGAATTGTCTTCCCGAACTTCTAGAGTCTGAAGGCATGTTAATGAAAACTCGCCATTGCTTCCAAGTAAATATGCCCATCTAGTGCTCTTATTTCCTGTGGGGCAGTTGTTGTGAGAGAGGTGTTTTTAAGTTCCATAAGTGCCTTCCTTAAGAGAAGATTATAATCCAATGGGCAAAATATCAAGGAAGAAGGAAGTGTTGCTGGGTCCCAGATGGAAGAGCACAGTGCGGATAGAGGGACCTCAGAATCGCTACCCTGAGATTTACTCCTTACACTTGACCTTCCTGGGCTTTTCATCACTATTTACTGTGATGGTGTGGTAGCTGCTATGACCCCCATTGAATGGGTGGTCATTTAGGATTCTTCCATGGACGGACAAATCGATCATTCTGTGGTGAGGGATAGGGCTTGAGAGGAAAGATGGACACCATGATTTAATGTCAATATCCTTGATTCAGGTCATATTTCACTTTGCCCTAGTTGCTGCTTCTGATATCAAAACCTTTACTGACTCACTCAATATATAAAGTTATCTATTTAACTTTTACTTGGCTCTTCCTTTTGTTTAACCTCTCCCATTTTCATGGCAGCAATTTATTACTAATTTTTCTCTAGCCAGTTCTCAGATTCTCTTATTTTGCCTGAATCTCCAGATTACCCTCAATTGGAGAGGAACGTGGTAGCTGTTTCAAATTATAATCTCTAGCTACAGACAGACCACTCAGTGGCTAAGTAACCTTTACGGAGTCTTGGTTTCCTCATCTGTAAAATGGAGGTAAAGCCAGAACCAACCTCATAAATTTTCATGAAGATAACAATATACTGAGCATAATGTACTTACACAACGCCTGTGGCAACGAGCCACCTAGTAAGTGGCTGGTACCCTTGTTCCCCAAGTCAGTGTAGCTTTCTGTATCTTGGGAGCTTAGGCTGGTCGTTTTTCCAGCTGTTGTTAACAGAGGTGCTTGTTGCACCTTCGTCTTTGCAATCTGTAGAACCACGATCTGTTCCACCCACCCCGTAAAGAATGGCACTTTGATGGTGAACATGTTAACAGTTTGAACATGAGTAGAGTTGGCGGCAACATCAGGCTTTTATGGTCCAGCTGCCCCTTTTCCTTCTAGATGTCAGAATGACAAATAATCCTGCTCTGCGCTTGGGACCTTTTCTTCACCACGCTTTGAACCAGATGTCTGTGGGCCCTCAGAGATGCCCGCTTCCTGGTAGTGGCATCCGTGATTGAGTGTTACAGGAACAGCAGTGTCTCCCTTTGTTCTGGGGTGCCCCTCCCCAGTCCATCCATTTCCTTTTGTCATTTGCAGCTTCTTCAGAAGAGCAGAGTTGTCATTCTTCATTCATAGAGCACCTTTGTGAGTTGAACTGAGGCAGACGCTGAGGATCCAGGAGAGAGGAAAGATCTCACTGCTTCTGGGAAAGCACTTTGGTTAAATAATTTTTTCTTGTCCTTTTCATGGTGTGCAAGTAGGAAAACCTTGCCCTGAGTTTCAGAACGTAGCCAAGTCTTCATCCCTTGGTTTCCTACCATCACTATCAGTACAGTTGTGGACCTTGGTATTCCACGCATGCTTTAATAGATTTGGATCAGTGATGGCCTTGAACCTTATTATAACAAGTGAAGCAACCAAAATATCAAGATTACTATGATAAGAAGCTCCCCATAAGGTAAATAGAAATCAGTTGAAATGACTGGTTATTATGAAATAATGTTTTTATTAACAACACCGTATACATTTTATTCCATGCCAGACATGTAGTACATTTATAGTTATATTAACATGTCATAAATATAACATTTTTTGCCCTTCTAATGTGTGCCTGGCAGGGTGCTAGGCACAGTGAATGCATCATCTCTTTGTATCCTCAAAACATTATGCAGGAAGATCAAGTATTGTCCCCACTTTACAGATGAGAAAACTAAAGTTTGAAAGGTTAAAAGAAACACAGCTAGTAAGTGGTAGAGTCTGGATTCCAACCAAAGTTGTGTTGAACCCCCAGCCCACCTTGTAACCAATGTGCTGTCATGCCCCGGATCCTTTCCAGGGACATCCAGCATGGGGCTGTATGAAAGAATGGTGCTTTTCTTGCCTGTTTGGGGTTCTCTTCACAGTGATAAAAAAAAAAAAAGAAAAATATGTGGACTATATAGGCATCCACTGTTTTTCACTACTTGGCCCACTCTTTCTTCTTTAATTTGAAAAGTAATTTTAATTTTTAAATTTATTACCTTTACTTGCATTTATATTCTTTTTTTAAAATTAATTAATTTATTTATTTATTTATTTTTGGCTGTGTTGGGTCTTCGTTTCTGTGCGAGGGTTTTCTCTAGTTGCGGCAAGCGGGGGCCACTCTTCATCGCGGTGCGCGGGCCTCTCACTATCGCGGCCTCTCTTGTTGCGGAGCACAGGCTCCAGACGCGCAGGCTCAGTAGTTGTGGCTCACGGGCCCAGTTGCTCCGCGGCATGTGGGATCTTCCCAGACCAGGGCTCGAACCAGTGTCCCCTGCATTAGCAGGCAGATTCTCAACCACTGCGCCACCAGGGAAGCCCCTCATTTATATTCTTGATGACAGTGTATTCAAATTTTATAAACTCCGAATACAATGAGCAATTTGCTTCGTAGTCCTTTAGATAGGCGTTGTCCAGTAGAACTTTCTGCTAGGATGGAAAGGTTCTCCATCTGTGCTGCCAAAATGGTAGTCACTAGACACACGTGGCTGTCGAGCATGTTAAATGTGGCCAGTGCAATGGAAGAACTTTAATTTTAATTCCGATTAAATTTTAATTGATTTAAATTTAAATATCCACATGGGACTATTGGTGATTATGTTGAACAGCACATTTTTTATTTTTATGGCTCACTAATTTTGAATTTCATGCCGTTAGACCTCTTCCTAACCCCCTCAGACGATCGATCGGTCTTCTTGCAAAACACCTAAGCCCTTGGCCAGTCTAAGTGGCTAGTTCCCGTGGCCTGGCGTTGAACTCCCCAAAGTTACCTTTTGCCTTTTGTGTGATTTCAAACCAGGGCCCTCCTGTGCGACACGTGTCATCTGGCAGGAACACTCTTTTCCCAGAAACCACTTCATTTATGCCTCTTCTCAAATTTCCTCTCAGGAAGGCTGTTCTTCCTCACCTTCCCCTGAAAGAGTGGCACTCCCCTCTCCCCACACTCTACCCTTTTATCCTGTTCAGTTTTCTTTCTAGCGTCCTTAGAGCTACTTAACATGATGTTACACATTTTTTTATTGACTGTCTGTTTTCCATGCTAGAATGGAAACCACTTGAGGTTGAAGACTTTGTTCTTTCCCAGAGCCTGAGCTTGATAAATGTTCAAGCGTAACTGACGTTGAGAAAGATAGAAGCCTCACAAGGGGTTTAAACAGTCACAGGAGGCAGGTAGGTGCTCTCTCTCTTTCAGAGAATCTTCCTCTACTGGTAGGTTGGAGAAAGGCAAAGGGTACTTGACAATATATTTCACATAGGAAATTGCCTGCAGGAATCCTGCTATGTAAAGCTGTACATCCAACTATTCTTAGTGTCAAGGAGCCTTAAAGATCCTCTCTTTATGTAACCCTTCTCTACCTCCTGAATTTCTCCCAAGTTCTCTGTTAGAGATAAAGCTCCCCTCTCTCCCCAGTCACTCCCATCATTAAATTATCTGTTTCTTTTGGGACTTGTTCAGCCTTTGTCTGTTTTTCCTCTAGTAATTTGTCTCAGTGATTGGAATATGGGGGCCATCGTATTCCTCCTGGGTCTTGTGAGCCAAGGTTTAAATATATGCTCTGCTCAGCCCTCTTCTGATGTCATTTTATTTATTTGTGTTCAAAACAAACTTGCTGCCTGGGGTATCTCAGGGTTGGCCTGAAAGACCAGTTCCATTGGAGGAATTATCTTATTGCTTTTAATATTCCTAAGCAGCTACACATTTCCTTCTGCAGAAAGTACCCTCTCCACTAACGAATTTGTTATTCAGATGCAGTCATTACTATCATCTCTCTGTTTCTCCTTTTGATTTGGGAAATGTCATGATTTTTCATGAGTGAAAGACTAGCAAATCCAGATGTGTTTAGTTTGTATAGACGTCTGATCCATATTCTCTTGAGAATGTTAAAAAGAAGGAAGGAAAGTTTATGCCTGAAAAATTCTGATTTTGATTGTGGCCCGAAGGAGAATGGCGATACCCACTGGCTGACGGGGGCTGGATCCCAAGGCCGGTTTCGCCATAATTGCTGGTGATGGTCTGGAACTGCCACCTTTGCTCTCATGGGTGACTACACTCTGTAGCTCAGCTTTTTCTTTTGCTGCCATTTCAGGATTTGATACTTCACCACTTACCAGCTCTTTAGTGGCTGCATGTCCTTGGGCTCATGAATCTCTCTGAGCCTCCATTGCCTTAGTTAATAAATAGTATTGATATATCTTCCTTGCAGAGTTCTTGTGGATCAAATGTAATTTTATATACAGCTGTGTGCACACATATACACCTATTGCTCATTGCGTTGCTCTTTGCAAGTTGCTGGTGGTGGTGGTTTTAGAAGCAGTGCAGCTAGTGTTAGCAATAGTAGTAGCAAGAGAAATGGCTATACTTTAGCCCCTGGATTGTATATATACACATACACACATAATTTTTGTAGGCTGCTTATAAGTTTATGTAAGTCTTATTTGGAGAATCGATAAAGAAGTAACCTTGAAGTCTTTCCTAATAAGTGGGAGAGTTTAAAATATAGAACAAAATGAGTATAAAGGAGCTTGACACTAGTAATTCAACTTAACAAATAAATACTGTACCTCTGCTCTGTACCCAGCACTGAGCTGAACATTATAGAGATTCAAACAATGATATAAGATGGGATCCTTCTTTAGTGATAGCAACCTCACATTTATAAGCAAAACCTTACGTTTGTACTTTACAGTTACAGATATTCATTGCAACATGGGAGTGGAATTTTGTGTGACCTCGTCAGTCATAATTGAATTTTACACCAGTCTTTGTGACTTTGGTGAACACAGACAGCATTAGTTAGTCTTCGGTTCCTTTATATTTTGCTGTGCTTAATAAATCAGCTTCTCCTATTTTATTCGTTAATACATTTAAGATGTAGTTTCTGCCCTTATCCTCCTCCAGAGCTGTGTCTGAAACAGGTTTTGTTTTTTGTTTTTTTTTTTTGGCACCTTTCTAATCCAAATCCAAATCAACACCGGAAACAAATTCAACCTAACAGACAGAATCATTTCACGTTTTAAAAATATCTGTTCAGTTGCTCTTTTAACAGATATGAGACAATATGGCACCTTCAAGATAAAACAGATCACAAGATATCAGGGAGATAGAAACTCCTAACTGTGTAAAGACTTGTCATTTATGGCCAGCCTCAATCTGAACTGAGATTCCCTGGAGAATTACATCAACAGGCTAAAATAAAAGATCCAATCAGCCCAAGTAATTGAAATGTGAAATACTCGGAAATAAGAGCTTAGGATGAGAAAAAGGGATGGTTCTTCTCAGCAAAAGCCTGACTCGACCTGAATACCCACCCCATCTCACCAAATCAGGATGACATCCCAAACTTTGTGGAGTCCAAAAGCCCATCTGCTACGCGTCCCGGGAGAGGCTGAAAATCTAATTTGCTGATCAAGACAGCTTTGATCTGGTGTGAGGCCTGGTGTCATCTCCTGTTTCCTTCACTCTGATGGGCAGAAATGATATTTTCTTGAGCAATCTGAGAAGTTCTGTGGAGAAAAATTCTGTTTCTGATTTGGGTAGTGAATTTGGGGAATTCAGAGCATGCAAGATGCGCCAGCGGGACCAAAACCAAATTCTGAGACATTCTAAAATGGAATTGAAACTTAATGCGCTTTATTGTTCTGTTTTCACATATCAACTCTCTGAATTCCCAGCCCCATGATGCGGGCCAACCGTTGAATGCAACTTTTCCTTTAAATTACACTGTCAGTTCTTGTATGCATGCGTTGTGATTAATGGGGTTACCCATGTGGTTCCAGTTTGGGGAGCATCATTTTTCTTTAAAATTGCATGCTCCTTGGTGGTCTTTGCCTTTTCTCTCTAAAGATGGACATAAAAATTTCCTGATGCTGTGCGTTCTCTTAATGATGAAAACCCTGCCTTAGATCTTTCTGGTAATTTACACCTCAATATCTCGACCACTGACAGTAACTTCCTCTTGAAATGACCCAGCTGGAGTTTCCACTTAAAGCAGGATGAGAAGGGAGTAAGAATGTTTTCGTTTCTTTTCTCTCCATTCCTTTTAACCTCCCTCCTCTCCATCACCTTCCTGCTCCACTCCCTTTCTACCCCTACTCACTACTCAAGTTTCATTTAGTTAAAGTGATTGGAAAAAAAAAAATAAAAGCACAATGATGATGATATGCAATTCCACAAACTTGCCTATATTAATAGCATTTAACAGTAAATTGGTGTTTATATATAGAAGTACTGAGTGGCTGTTTACTTACGTATATATCATTTGTGTATATACCTGCGGACCCTATTTGGGTGGGGCATATTCCTATGGCCAACCCAACATCATAACATTTTTATTGTTCACTGGAGGTGAGGCTGGAGGTAGCTATTTATTACACTCGCAAATGCTGCACACACTTGGCGTCTCTATTCTGGATTTGTTTCTGTACATTGAAAGTGTCTGGTGCAGCTGAAGAATAAGCGAAATGAGCCAAGTGAGAAAACATCATGAAAAATCTTGAATTCAGGCGCAAGTCATTGAAAAAAAAAAAAAAACTTGGCAAAGGAATGTGACCGTGAGGGTGAGGTAAAATGAGAAAAATGCAGGCAAGGCCACCTCTCAACAACAGTATATCTGGAGACCTGGAAACAGGCTGCTGCTGGGGTGTTTATGCATTGACTTAGGGACCAGGCCTTTGGAAAACAAGGCTGCAAATTCACCCATCATTTCAAATGAAATAGAAATCACTTTTTAACAATCCATCAATCCCACTTCTGAGTACATATCCAAAAGAATTGAAAACAGGATCTGGGGACTTCCCTGGTGGTGCAGTGGTTAAGAGTCCGCCTGCCAATGCAGGGGACACGAGTTTGAGCCCTGGTCCAGGAGGATCCCGCATGCCAGGGAGCAGCTAAGCCCAGTGCACCATGACTGCTGAGCCTGTGCTCTAGAGCCCGGGAGCCACAACTACTGAAGCCCACGTGCCTAGAGCCCGTGCTTCACAACAAGAGAGGCCACCGCAATGAGTAGCCCGCGCACCGCAATGAAGAGTAGCCCCCACTCGCCGCAACAAGAGAAGGCCCTCGCGCAGCAACGAAGACCCAACGCAGCCATAAAGAAGGAAGGGAGGAAGGAAAAAAACGAAAAGAAAAGAAAGAAAGAATTAAGAAAAGGCCAGCTGTGGGTCTAAAGGAGTTGGTCTTTAAAAAAAAGAATTGAAAACAGGATCTGGAAGAGATATTTACACACCTATGTTTATTGCAGCATTATTCACAATAGCCAAGAGGTGGAAGCAACCCAAATGCCAATTGACAGATGAATGAATAAAGAAAATATACTACATAATACAATGGAATATTATGCAGCCTAAAAAGAAGGAAATCCTGCCACATGCTACAACAGGGATGAGCCTTGAGGACGTTATTCTAAGTGAAATAAGCCAATCACAAAAAAGACAAATGCTGCATAATTCCACTTACATGAGGTACCTAGAGCAGTGACAGTCACAGAAGCAAACAGTAGAATGGTGGTTGCCAGGGGCTGTGGAGGGGGCACGGGGAGTCGTTTAATGGATAGAGTTTCAGTCAGGCAGGGTGAAAATGTCGTAGAGCTCTAGGATTGCACAGCAAAGTGCATATAATTAGCAATACTGTACTGTACACTTAAAAAGTTGTTAAAAGGGTAAATCTGTGTTATGTGTTTTTTTTACCTGGCCCCCTCCAAAAAGAAATACCTTTGTAACGTCAACAATTGAAAAATCTCAGAAGTTTCTTAATGTAGAAGTGGGTAGGGCTCTATTTACCCAGACATCTTGTGAACATCCACTGTGGAGGCTCAGAGGATGGCTAGCTAATCACGTCCGTGAATCTAGAAACAACTTGCCCTGCTTGCCAAACACGCGGTCAGGCTCTTGCCCAGCTCTCAGTTATTCCAGAAAAGAGTGCAAGGCTCGTCTCCTCTCTCCCACCACCTATCTACGCGGTTCTCTATATTTTTACTCTTTCTCCCATTTCTTTTGTATCAGTGCCTCTCTGGTATGGCTAATCTGGTAACATTAGTGGTGTCAAAAGGCATAAAGAACAGACGGTGAGCACTGATGGCCTCATGTGAAACTAAATCACCGGGATGTCAATCTCGATTCATAACAGATAATTAAAGAGTCCCTTCAGACATCCTCACGTGACACTGAGGAAACTTTTAGGGGAGGACTCATTTCTAAAGAGTTATGCAGTGCTTTCTTTCGGTGATGAGCAAATTTCTTTCCAAATCAGCTAATCTGCATTCTTCTCTTGAAGGACGCACCTTAGAAAAGCAAGGCTTTGTTTTCGCCACCTCTATTCCCCTACACCTTTCTGCTGACCTTTCACCTCAGTTTTCTTATCTGTAAAATATGGGCAATATACTTGTCTTGATGACGGAGAAAGCTTTACCAATGTCTTCCAATAACTACAATGAGACTCCTAAGTTCATCTCACAAGCCTTGTAGCTTCCCAACAGGAGGGCTATTAGTCCCAAGGGGGCAAAAAAGGATTCTTATCAGGGAGGGAGGATCTTAGATATTACAGTGGTTTACAAAATTATATACCATAGTGCTTTATTTCTCTTGTTATGAAGATTCTGCATTTAATGTTTCTTCTTTCATGAAATGATCATGGAACAAAGGTTGAGAAACACTGCCCTTGCTGATGGGCATGTTATTCAGCCACAGCTGAAGTGAACTAGATTCAAAAACCAAGAGGAAAAAATGATCTAGTCCTCACATTTTGATTTTTAAAAAATGGAAAATGGCTAATCTCCTATAGTATACAAGCATGCACTTAGGTCTGTTCATTTCACATCAAGTACACTGGCTTCAACCTTGTTTTTAGTGTTTGTGTTAAATCTATCAGGAAGTCTTGGTTTATCCAAGTCACATTTCTGTGCATTCTAAAAATGAGTCTGTAAGCAAAGTTCCTTCTCGGGCAGAATAAGTCTTTTGCTTGAAATCTGCAGCTTTTCTAAGGTAATAGTTCTAGGAGGGCAGGAACAAGACCCTGTGCTTTTATTCCTTATGCTAGGTGCTTAACTCAGTGTCTGGTTGTTGGCGCAACATGTTTGATTATTTAAAATGTTGGAGTAATGAAAGAACTTTTGTTTTAACTAAAGCTGGGACCAGAGAGAGGCAAGTGAGGTGCCTAGGGTGTAAAATTTAAGGATACACTTGCACAACCCATATGTTTCGGGCCAAAGGCTCACCTTAGTCCTGACCCTGGTTGTAACACAAGTGGAATCCAATTTCCAAACCCTCCCCTTTTCAGAGTTGATTTACACAGGCGATTCTCTGGAAGTGATACAGTCA
Source organism: Balaenoptera musculus (assembly GCF_009873245.2). Taxonomy (NCBI): domain Eukaryota; kingdom Metazoa; phylum Chordata; class Mammalia; order Artiodactyla; family Balaenopteridae; genus Balaenoptera; species Balaenoptera musculus. The sequence goes on from NC_045790.1 coordinate 72,321,198, forward strand.
CAGGAGTGCAGGAACAAGGAATTTAAAACAACTATTTCAACACCCCTCCATTCCAGTTTTATGAGTAAATTTCTTTTTACTTGCATGTGACTCACATTGACCCCAGAGCCCTAAATTTTCCACTTCTGTCTTCTAGATCACTACGGATCTGAGGCAGCGTTGCACGGACAACCACACTGGGACATCGGCCTCAGCCCCCATGGCTGCAGGCATCATTGCACTGGCCCTGGAAGCCAAGTAAGCCTTTATCTCCATATGTCTCCACTGGCGACAGCCCCTCAGCTCAAGGATAGTTTACCCCTTCGCTAGTATACAATCCCAAGCACAGCAAGCCAGAATATAATCTTCCCAGTTCCACCTTTAAAACTTCAAAGATTAGGCCTTAAGAAAAGCTTCCCCTCTGTTAAGGGAAAAGGCAACTTTTTTGGGTTTTATCTTCTTAAAAAATCAAACTGTGTAATTACTTTATTGTGGAGTCATAGTACAAGCGTGCCAGTTGGCTCTAACACTCTTGCCTTGTTGAGGTTTTTATTCTAGTCGGGGAATGTTCTGTGAGTCTCAGAAAGCTTAGGTCTGCCCACTTCTGGTTCCTTTCCCTGCAGGACAGATTCTGAGCAATGCAGCTCAGATTCCATGACAATAGAAACCATCACAGACTCACTCTGGGGAACAAAACACGTCAAGGTCATATGACAGGAGCCCGGGAAGAAAGACAACCCACTTAACTTAAATCCTTCTTAATGTTGTCAAATTTGGTGTTTAAAAGATCCCTTTGAAAGACCCCCTCAGGTTATTTTAGGTTCTTAGGTTAGAATTATATGGTGGTAGGCCTCCTCTCTTCTTTCTCTAAGCACCAATAGATTAGTTTGTCTTAACTCTTTGAAAACCTAATAGAGATCTACACTCCCTTAACCCTCAATTTCAAAAGCCAAAATGGCCTGAAAACTGAAAGTTGTTTTTTGCACATTTGACACCAAAACTCATTTGATGGCAAAGCTTTCCCAGAACTGATTTGAAGCTATTTTCAGTCTTTATGTATTGTGAAAATTCATACATTTCACTGTAGAAGCATTAATATATTTGATTATGAGGTGCTAGCTTGGACCCCACTGGAAGTTTTGTGTACCATATGCTATGGACACCATATCTGAAAAAATTTTGAATTCCCAACACATCTGGTCCAAGGATTTTATAAAAGGGATTGTGGGCCTGAACTCTGAGGCCATCCCTACAAGAGGATCATAACAAAAAGGAATTGAAGTAATGACATAAGTGTTTTTCCAAAAGTAACCTTGCATCCCTGCCCTAGGGAGGAATGGAAGGAGTCTTTCATATAAACCTGATATAGAGCAGTAGCAGGTGACAGGGAAAGAATACAAGAATCATGATGAGACTCGGGTATTAATAAGAACAGTACTGTTTCATTCCCAGTACATATTGGCTTCCCGACATTTACAGCTGACTCTCTATAAGGCAAACAGCCTCTGTCAAGGCAGTTGGGCCTCAGTGTAATATGGATTCAGTAAATTGCTAAGTCATGTGTAATTCCTTGGACTGAGACAGGCAGAAGAACACAGGCTCTGGATATGGTGCTATCTTAGTCCGTTCAAGCTGCTATAACAAAATACCATAAACTGAGTAGCTTATAAACAACAAACACTTATTTCTCACAGTTCTCAAAGCTGGAAAGTCCAAGATCAAGGTGCCAGCAGACTTAGTGTCTGGCAAGGACCCACCTCCTAGTTGGCCTTACATGGTAGAAGAAAGGGGCAAGGGAGATCTCTGGATAAATGTCTCTTATAAGGGCACTGATCCCATTAAAGAGGGATCCAGCCTTGTGACCTAATCACCTCCCAAAGGCCCTACCTCCTAATACTCTCACATTGGGTGTTAAGTTTCAACATACGAATTTTGAGGGCACACAAATATTCAGACCATAGCAGGTACCATATCTTTTGGTGGCCTCCTGCCCCTAAGCATTGACATTGAGAGATATTCAAGCTCCCGTCAATGTTTGGATTTCTTTTGTTTTGGCAGGGTTAAATATTAAATCATTTCAACATATTTTATCTTTTAAAGTGTTAAAACTTTAGTGAGGAGCTGGCACTTATCCTATTCTCACTTTATAACTTTTCACTGGACTGTTCTGACAGCAGATTAAGTGTCTGTGTTTTGAATTTTGTGACTGTAAATTGGATTTTGAAAAATATATCATCTTCATTCTGAAATTCTGGGTTGTTTCTCTGGAATAGTCTCCTGTCCACAAAACACTGAAAAACAAAATCAGGAATTCTTCCTGCACCTCCCTATTTCCCAAAAAAAGGATATAATCTCAAATTTGGCAAACAAGTACCATAACTGTGGCTATACAGCACATGCTACTCAGTTCCTTGAAATACTACTATAACACTAATATTTTCAACAGTAATTCTTTTAACCACTATTTAAGCTCAAATGAAAAATCCTTAATTTTATGCCTCAAACAACACACTCAGTTGGATAAGGTTGCTTTGGGGCTGGGGAACACACTGGAAAGCTGCCTATTTTCTTTCCCTTTGCATTTTGAACATTTTTTTAAGATTGATTTTTGCCAAAACTGCAATGGGTGGAAGGAAGGTCCTAGGATACAGTTTATGTAGAAAATCCACTGTATTTTAAGATTTTAAACAGTCTAGTCCGATCATGTGGCCAAAGTAGATAGTAAACAACCAGATCAGGTGAGAAAGAATAAACCTTTCCTTGCATCTCTATCGGTTTGTTCTACAGGCCAATCTTTGCCTGTAAGTGAAGCTGAAAGTTAGGGGAAAGAGGTCTGAGTACCTAAAGAGTGGGTCAGGCATGGATGTTAAACTAGCATCAATAAGCAGTGGGCCTCCCACAGGAGAAAAAAGTATCTAAATAGCAAAGAGCTCAAGTAACAGTGTGCCAAGTTTGCAGTTGTTCTAAACAAAGCTAAGTTTAACCCTTGGTAAGTGTACCTCACCCAGTCACCCAGCCTCCACCACTAGTACTTCTTAACAACACTTAAACCTTGGTATTTTGAGATTCAACCTTTGCTATCACAAGTTGAAGAGCCTGATAGTAGTTCCCCGTTATCCATGTTCCAAGACCCCCAGTGGATGCCTTTAACCACAGATAGTACCAAGACCTATATGTACTATGTTTTTTCCTATAAGTACATACCTATAACAAAGTTTAATTTATAAATTAGGCACAGTAAGAAATGAAGAACAATAACTAAAAATTGAACAATTATAACAATATACTGTATTAAAAGTTATGTGAATGTGGTCTCTCTCAAAACATCTTATAGAACCATACTCACTCTTCTTGTGATGATGTGAGATGATAAAATGCCTCCGTGTTGAGAGGAAGTGAGGTGAATGACGTAGGCATTGTGATGTAGTGTTAGGCTACTACTGACCTTCTGATGATATGTCAGAAGGAGGGTCATCTTTGGGTAATCTGGATCATCACGCCATGGTTGGCGATCCCAGGTGGGACAGGGCTGGACGGTATGAGATTTCATCGCACTACTCAGAACGCTGTACAATTTAAACTTATGAATTGTATGTTTCTGGAATTTTCCATGTAATATTTTTGGACCACGGTTGACCATGCATAAATGAAACCGCAGAAAGAGAAGACAAGGATTGGGGCAGGGAGGTGGACCACTGTACTCCCTTGTAAGGAGGGAAGAGAGAAATCCAGAGCTGGGTCGAATTCTGGCCCAGGACTCTGTCCAGCACTTCAGATATTCACCCCCTGCTCAGGTCAGATGAGTCACGGGATGAGGCTGAGTGTTCAGGTGAAAAGCTGCAGGCAGGGACTGCCAATCCCTATCCAGCTGCATATCCCAGCTCTTTCTGCCCGACAAGGAGACATGCATCGTTTCTCCTAATGTCACTAGGTTACAGTAGTATATACTCAGGGAAAACTGCCACGTCCCAGCGTCTTCACAGCCTGCTTCCTTTATGTCCCCACATGTCTGCTTGCATCAGTAGGACTGTGGGTCCTACTCCGGATGCTACTCCAGCTGTTGACCCCTCTGCATTCTGAGTCTTCTTGCTCCCCTAAGGTTGGAGCTTTCCAAAAAAATCTTCTTAGGAAACTAAGGGGAGAGAAAACAAAAACAAAACATAGAAACAGAGAAACTTCAAGTGTTCAGATCTCTTATCTGAATGCAACAAAAGTTTGGTCATTAACTCTGCTGTGATAACTAATAGGACTCCCAGGCCATCCTTATCCTATGGGGTATGTAAGAACATGTGTTGCAAGAAACTCCACTGTAGCACACCCCCAGATCCTTGGGTAAAAGTGTACCACTCCCAAGACCGGAAGGATTCTCAGTTCTAAAAACCTACCTCCTTTCCTTTTTTTCCTGAGTCTGAGCCTCTTTAAGCTCTATAGCCACCTCTGACAGTCTGATCATAACTTTGCCTTTCTAATTACTAAACGATTTCCTCCTGCTCCTAAAAATGTTACCTGGGTGCAAGAAGCAATTTCTAAAAATCAGGAGCAATTTCAGAATAAGAGAAAACACTGGCATCTTAAAAGAGAGGCGAGAAAACTGTTTCTGTTTTGGGGTACCCTCATCACATATGTGTTGGTTCAGAGGTTTATAATATTTCTGTTGTTTGGCTTTTGTGGATTTGGGGGGAATTTTCTGGTTTTTCAGTTGAGTGAATAGGGAATATGTAATCAGTGATTACAAGTAAACTAATTATCATTTGGGCCATTGCTACTTAAAATGATATCTTTTTATATAGTGTAACTGAAAAAGTTTAAGTAAAATAAGTGTCCTGGGAGAAGGTTTCTTTATTTTTTTTTATTGAAGTATAGTTGATTTACAATGTTGTGTTAATTTCTGCTGTACAACAAAGTGATTCAGTTATACATATATACACATTCTTTTTAAAATATTTTCCATTATGGTTTATCATAGGATACTGAATATAGTTCTCTGCTATACAGTAAGACCTTGTTGTTTATCCATTCCATATATAACACCTTACATCTGCTAACCTCAACCTCCCACTCCACCCCTCCCCTCCCCAACCCCCTCCCCCTTGGCAACCACTAGTCTGTTCTCAATGTCGGTGAATCTGTTTCTGTTTCGTAGATAAGTTCATTTATGCCATATTTTACATTCCACACATAAGTGATACCATATACTAGTTGTCTTTCTCGTTCTGACTTACTTCACTTAGTATGATAATCTCTAGTTGTATCCATGTTGCTGTAAATGACATTATTGTGTTCATTTTTATGGCTGAGTAGTATTCCACTGTATATATGTATATACCACACCTTCTTGATCCATTCATCTGTCGATGGACATTTAGGTTGTTTCCATGTCTTGGCTATTGTGAATAGTGCTGTTGTGGACATAGGGGTGCATGTATCTTTTTGAATTAGAGTTTTCTCTGCATATATGCCCAGGAGTGGGATTGCTGGATCATATGGTAATTTTGAGTTTTGAGTATTTTCAGTTTTCTGAGGAACCTGGGAGCAGGTTTCTTAAATGAAGAAAGTAGTGAAACATAACTAATAGTGTTGAGTGAGCAACCTAGAAAAACATCAAGTCACATTTGTAAGGTGCTTTGTATCTCAGTGCTGGTATATATTACCAGTACGCCAGACCTGTAGAAAGAAAAAAATATGTTGCTAGCAAATGATGTTTCATATAAAATGGTTTATAAAGTACAGTTGAAATAACTGACATTCAGAAAAACCTAGTATTCAGAATCATAAACTCTGTTTTACTGAAAGTTTTCCTGCCTTGAGTCTGCAACTATTAGCTAAGGAAAGCTATTCCTTATATGTTTTATATGTTAAATTATCAGCATTAGCTCAGGAAATTCAGAATTTAAGTTCACCAAAGAAACCTTTTTGCCTTGAATCGCAAGTGGTCTCTCACTGGAAATTTGAACAGTATGTACTCGGCAAACAAGAAATGTTGCACAGTGAATGGTAAATAAAAGGGACTGAGTTGGGTAGAAACATCTGAAATTATTTAGCACTGATACAAGGAATCTGCCACAAATTCCTGTTTTAAGTGACCCAATGCCTTTTCCTCAGATTTCATATCTCAGGGGCCACAGGGATACTATCCTTTGAGAACATTTAATATATCTAGATCTAAATTTAGAAAATAAATAAATTGGGGTGGCAGCTGTTATTCTGTTCTATTCTGTATATTCTACAATGCGTATTCCATTTTACACATATATCTATTCTATATATGCATATATGTATTCTATATATACTAGAAACAGACCTGGTACACATTAAACATTAGCTGCCCTTGGTGTTCTACACTTATGCATGCATACATACACACACATTCCTAGGTAGGCTCATCTACTTTCTTATTATTATCTATCTGTTCTCTCTTATTTCAATTGTCATATTACCACTGGTTTATAGAATATACCATATAGGTATATGTAGAACAAGATTGTAGAATATATATAGAGAGAATATAGTTCTAGATAGCTTAGACAACTTCTGTTCTTGTACTACAGATGTTTTTGTATGTATTATCTTCCAAACAAGGCTTAAACTCCTTGTGACTAAAGATTGTATCTTACAGTCTTTATTTATGTGTATGTAATCAGTATCTATTGCATACTAAAAATAATTTTTTAACATCTTTATTGGAGTATATTTGCTTTACAATATTGTGTTAATTGCTGCAGTATAACAAAGTGAATCAGCTATACGAATACATATATGCCCATATCCCCTCCCTCTTGCGTCTCCCTCCCACCCTCCCTATCTCACCCCTCTAGGTGATCACAAAGCACCAAACTGATCTCCCTGTGCTATGAGGCTGCTTCCCACTAGCTATCTATTTTACATTTGGTAGTGTATATATGTCCATGCCACTCTCTCACTTCGTCTCAGCTTACCCTTCCCCCTCCCCCTCCCCATGTCCTTAAGTCCGTTCTCTACATCTGCGTCTTTATTCCTGTCCTGCCCCTAGATTCTTCAGAACCAATTTTTTTTTTTAGATTCCATATATATATGTGTTAGCATATGGTATTTGTTTTTCTCTTTCTGACTTACTTCACTCTGTATGACAGACTCTAGGTCCATCCACCTCGCTACAAATAACTCAATTTTGTTTCTTTCTATGGCTGAGTAATATTCCATTGTATATATGTGCCACACCTTTATCCATTCATCTGTCGATGGACACTTAGGTTGCTTCCATGTCCTGGCCATTGTAAATAGTGCTGCAATGAACATTGTGGTACATGACTCCTTTGAATTATGGTGTTCTCAGGGTATATGACCAGTAGTGGGATTGCTGGGTCATATGGTAGTTCTATTTTTAGTTTTTAAAGGACCCTCCATACTGTTTTCCATAGTGGCTGTATCAATTTGCATTCCCACCAACAGTGCAAGAGGGTTCCCTTTTCTCCACACCCTCTCCAACATTTATTGTTTGTAGATTTTTTGATGATGGCCATTCTGACTGGTGTGAGGTGATACGTCATTGTAGTTTTGATTTGTATTTCTCTAATGATTAGTGAAGTTGAGCATCCTTTCATGTGTTTGTTGGCAATCTGTATATCTTCTTTGGAGAAATGTCTGTTTAGGTCTTCTGCCCATTTTTGGATTGGGTTGTTTGTTTTTTTGATATTGAGCTGCATGAGCTGCTTGTATATTTTGGGATTAATCCTTTGTCAGGTGCTTCGTTTGCAAATATTTTCTCCCATTCTGAGGGTTGTCTTTTCGTCTTGTTTATGGTTTCCTTTGCTATGCAAAAGCTTTTAAGTTTCATTAGGTCCCATTTGTTTATTTTGGTTTTTATTTCCATTTCTCTAGGAGGTGGGCCAGAAAGGATCTTGCTGTGATTTATGTCACAGAGTGTTCTGCCTATGTTTTCCTCTAAGAGTTTTATAGCATCTGGCCTTGCATTTAGGTCTTAAATCCATTTTGAGTTTATTTTTGTGTATGGTGTTAGGGACTGTTCTAATTTTATTCTTTTACGTGTAGCTGTCCAGTTTTCCCAGCACCACTTATTGAAGAGGTTGTCTTTTCTCCACTATATATTCTTGTCTCCTTTATAAAAGATAAGGTGACCATATGTGTGTGGGTTTATCTCTGGGCTTTCTTTCCTGTTCCATTGATCTATATTGCTCTTTTTGTGCCAGTACCATACTGTATTGATGACTGTAGCTTTGTAGTATAGTCTGAAGGCAGGGAGCCTGATTCCTCCAGCTCCGTTTTTCTTTCTCAAGATTGCTTTTGCTATTTGGGGTCATTTGTGTTTCCATACAAATTGTGAATTTTTTTGTTCTACTTCGGTGAAAAATGCCATTGGTAGTTTGATAGGGATTGCACTGAACCTGTAGATTGCTTTGGGTAGTATAGTCATTTTCACAATGTTGATTCTTCCAATCCAAGAACATGGTATATCTCTCCGTCTGTTTGCATCATCTTTAATTTCTTTCATCAGTGTCTTATAGTTTTCTGCATACAGGACTTTTGTCTCCTTAGGTAGGTTTATTCCTAGGTATTTTATTCTTTTTGTTGCAATGGTAAATGGGAGTGCTTCTTTAATTTCTCTTTCAGATTTTTCATCATTAGTGTAGAGGAATGCAAGATATTTCTTTGTATCCTGCTACTTTACCAAATTCATTGATTAGCTCTAGTAGTTTTCTGGTAGCATCTTTAGGAGTCTCTATATATAGTATCATGTCATCTGCAAAGAGTGACAGCTTTACTTCTTCTTTTCCGATTTGGATTCCTTTTATTTCTTTTTCTTCTCTGATTGCTGTGGCTAAAACTTCCAACACTATGGTGAATAATAGTGGTGAGAGTGGACAACCTTGTCTTGTTCCTGATGTTAGAGGAAATGGTTTCAGTTTTTCACCATTGAGAACGATGTTGGCTATGGGTTTGTCATATATGGCCTTTATTATGTTGAGGTAAGTTCCCTCTATGCCTACTTTCTGGAAGGTTTTTATTATAAATGGGTGTTGAATTTTGTCAAAAGCTTTTTCTGCATCTATTGAGATGATCATATGGTTTTTCTCCTTCAGTTTGTTAATATGGTTTTTCACATTGATTGATTTGCATATATTGAAGAATCCTTGCATTCCTGGGATAAATCCCACTTGATCAGGATGCATGTACGATCCTTTTAATGTACTGTTGGATCTGTTTGCTAGTATTTTGTTGAGGATTTTTGCATCTTTGTTCATCAGTGATATTGGCCTGTAGTTTTCTTTCTTTGTGACATCTTTGGTTTTGGTATCAGGGTGATGGTGGCCTTGTAGAAAGAGTTTGGGAGTGTTCCTCCCTCTGCTGTATTTTGGAAGAGTTTGAGAAGGATAGGTGTTAGCTGTTCTCTAAATGTTTGATAGAATTTGCCTGTGAAGGCATCTGGTCCTGTGCTTTTGTTTGTTGGAAGATTTTTAATCACAGCCTCAATTTCAGTGCTTGTGATTGGTATGTTTATATTTTCTATTTCTTCCTGGTTCAGTCTTGGAAGGTTGTGCTTTTCCAAGAATTTGTCCATTTCTTCCAGGTTGTCCATTTTATTGCCATAGAGCTGCTTGTAGTAGTCTCTTAGGATGCTTTGTATTTCTGCTGTGTCTGTTGTAACTTCTCCTTTTTCATTTCTAATTTTATTGATTTGAGTCTTCTCCCTCTTTTTCTTGATGAGTCTGGCTAGTGGTTTATCAATTTTGTTTATCTTCTCAAAGAACCAGCTTTTAGTTTTATTGATCTTTGCTATCATTTCCTTCATTTCTTTTTCATTTATTTCTGATCTAATCTTTATGATTTCTTTCCTTCTGCTAACTTTGGGGGGTTTTTTGTTCTTCTTTCTCTAATTGCTTTAGGTGTAAGGTTAGGTTGTTTATTTGAGATTTTTCTTGTTTCTTGAGGTAGGATTGTATTGCTATAAACTTCCCTCTTAGAACTGCTTTTGCTGCCTCCCATAGGTTTTGGGTTGTAGTATTTTCATTGTCATTTGTTTCTAGGTATTTTTTTGATTTCCTCTTTGATTTCTTCAGTGATCTGTTGGTTATTTAGTAGCATATTGTTTAGCCTCCATGTGTTTGTATTTTTTACAGATTTTTTCATGTAATTGATATCTAATCTCATAGCGTTGTGGTTGGAAATGATACTTGATTCGATTTCAATTTTCTTAAATTTACCAAGGCTTGATTTGTGACCCAAGATATGGTCTATCCTGGAGAATGTTCCATGAGCACTTGAGAAGAAAGTGTATTCTGTTGTTTTTGGATGGAAAGTCCTATGAATATCAATTAAGTCCATCTTGTTTAATGTGTCATTTAATGCTTGTGTTTCCTTATTTATTTTCGTTTTGGATGATCTGTCCATTGGTGAAAGTGGGGTGTTAAAGTCCCCTACTATGATTGTGTTACTGTCGATTTCCCTTTTATGGCTGTTAGCATTTCCCTTATGTATTGAGGTGCTCCTATGTTGGGTGCATAAATATTTACAATTTTTATATCTTCTTCTTGGATTGATCCCTTGATCATTATGTAGTGTCCTTCTTTGTCTCTCGTAATAGTCTTTATTTTAAAGTCTCTTTTGTCTGATATGAGAACTGCTACTCCAGCTTTCTTTTGATTTCCATTTGCATGGAATATCTTTTTCCATCCCCTCACTTTCAGTCTGCATGTGTCCCTAGGTCTGAAGTGGGTCTCTTGTAGACAGCATATATACAGGTCTTGTTTTTGTATCCATTCAGCCAGTTTACATCTTTTGGCTGGAGTATTTAATCCATTTACATTTAAGGTAATTACCAATATGTATGTTCCTATTACCATTTTTTTTAATTGTTTTGGGTTTGGTATTGTAGGTCTTTTCCTTCTCTTGTGTTTCCTGCCTAGAGATAAAAATAATTTTTAAAGCATCATGCTAGGAGCTAAGTGAATTAGGCAGGACATAATTCAAGTATTTGTAAAATATGTCACTTGCCTTCAAAGGATCTTAAAATATTATTAGGGGGCAAATGGACACTAACATTCATGCACAAATAATTTAAGAAAGTCCATGAAATAGCTTTGGTGGAAAGGTGGTGGAACGTGCAGGATTTGGATGAAAATTGAAACAGTCAGACTCGATGATGATCCAAATTGCAACCTTGGTGCCATGGCACTTGTATAATCTCTGTGACACCTTAAACACCATGTTTTGAACAAGTTCAATTCTAAACAAACATTAAATTAATCCATCTATTCCAACCTTCTTATTTTTTGTACAAGGGAAATGAGGTTTACGGAATTGCTCAATTTCATATATTATTTTTACCTCTCAGTTCCTCTCATTGCTGTTGCATAGTGACTCCTCTCGTGCACTGCCACAGCTCATCTCTTACCCAGTTTACTTATCATTCCTTAGAACTGGGCTTAACCTGGGTAAAATAAAGACATGATGGTATTCCCTGTTTTAGCTTCCAGAAGAAGTCCCTTTACCTTTGATCTTCAGTGGAAGGGTTAATGTGAGACGTGGAAAGATCAACCTGTGAAGAATTAAAGACGCGTTGGGCCACAGGAAGATTCACCTCATATGCTGTTGTTTTCAGAAAACTATCCCGAAAATTCTTTTCTTAGGAAATTAAACTTATCAAATTAAACTTATCTGCATGTCTGTAAGACCTAAAAAGTCCATCTATATAAATGTTATGCAGTTCCCCTTCATCAACCACTTTACATCTTTGTTTTACCTTTCGTTATAGTCTCTCTCTTACCTATGTATATTTCCAGTGCAAGAAAAAATGGGCCACTGTCCAAGATATTTGGGATGCAGTTATTGTGAGAAGTTAATACCTAAGGCAGTTGAAAGGGAGTCTGGAGTTTTTAACAAACTGAGTTAAAGTAACTAATTGAGGGGCTTCAAAGTTCTAGAACTGACCATCTTGAAGGGAGGCCACATATGAAAGATATGATAGGCATAAACATTTCTAAATATTGGAGTTAGCATCTTAGGCCTGATATCTTGTAAACTGTTCTTATCTTCTTTGTTTTGTTTTAATTAAAAACACATTTCAGTATAAAATGTTCCATTAAAGATTCTCCCAAGGGCCACATTCAGCTGTATGAAATGTTGCAGTGGGCGGGGAGCACAAATGCATTTGGTGATTGAGGTAAAATAACAGAGGATATACCAACTCTTTCCTTTTAAGAGAGTTTTATTTATTTCAATTAGAACTTAACACATGCACAGATAGTGAGAATACAGGCATAAATGCTCAGGTTCTGTATAATTACAGGTTAAAGAAGGAGTTATTACACATGTCCTTCCTTTCACATACTCTTAGAGTGTCTCCTGTGTTATAATGTTGTAGTTCTGGCTTAGAATTTAGCTGAGATTTCTGGCATGAATGGTTGGGCTATATACTGTAAGGAGGGTGAAGAAAATTAAAATGTAGTCAGGGAGGAGAGCTGAAAAAGGGGTTTGTGAGGTAGAAACAGCACACATTTCCATGCGAGGCTGAGCGGACAGAGAAGGGATGTACTGTCCTGGATTGTTCCCTATAGTGACATAATTGTAACCAGACTCACAGAGCAGTTACCACGGGCCTTCTGCCAGGACCGTGCATGAAAATAGCTTTGTTATGTCTACACACACACAGACAATACACTGTGTCCTCTAGCACTTTGCAAGTTCAAATTATGTAGAAGCCAATTCTCACTGGACTCAACTTTGTACCTTAACTGATGGTCAATGGCTTAAAACAATGCAGCTTCCAAAGGTGTCCTTTATTACTAGAAAACCCCTGGTCAACAGGCTCATTCACTTTGTATTATCTGGAGATTTAGCCAGTGTTTTCCATCCCCTTCCTGAGTTGAGGAAACTAAGAAACTTGATGGATGGTTGAGTTGCCCAGAGACTGAACTGAGAACAGAGAATGAATCTATTAGGTGATTATTCACTGAATGTATTTTGCTCTTATTACTGTAGTAATAAAGATTATTTCTTAAGAAGAGTACTTCTCAGTCTTGTTGCAATCCCCAGAGTTTTTCCTTGTAGAGCTGGTCAGATATCATTTTCAAGTGTCATATGTCATATATTAGAAATGTCTCATGTTCTAAATATTCAAATTGTGATTTAACCTAAGCAGTAAAGCTGAAAGATTGGGGGTGGGAAAGGTCTTTACAGTGTCCTCTGGGATTTGACTGATTTCATAGCAATTATATCACTATCTATGATATGCCATCCTCTCCACCACCTTGACAAGAATCCCATCTGAAAGGACACTATGCCTAGAATTCTATAAAAATGACACCACTCTGAGAAAACACAAAGTAGGAAGCTTCTCCCAGTTTTAGGAAGCTTCTCCCAGTTTAAGTCCACCAAAAAAAGAGTAGGTGTAGAAGAAGGGAGTTTAGAAGGAAACTTCTAATCTCATTTTTCTCATCTCTGAAAGGTATATAAAGAGACTAAGGTTGTTGGTAACATAGACCTTAGATGGAATCATTCATTCATTCAACAGACATGTATTCATGGTCCACTGGTTGTCAGTTCCTATGCTAGGTATTGTGAATTGATTGGTGGATTGACAGAGGTGGAACTTTCATCCTATTTGGTGAGGCAGTCTGTAAAAAAGCAAACAATAAGTACTAAGAAAAACAGAGTAGAATAATGGAGAGTAACGGAGGTATTTTTACATACAGTGGTTAAGGAGAGACCGCTGAGAGGAAGTGACATTTTAGCTGAGACCTGAAACATGAGGAGAAGCCAGCCTTGTAAAGAACTGGCCTGTGCATTCCAGGGAGAGGAAGGAGCCAGCTCAGAAGACCATGTGGTTGGAACAAGGTTACTGGCTTTGAGGAGTAGGAAGATCTGTATGGCTAACGTGAGGAGAGGGATGGAAAAGTCCAGTATACATATGGCATCATAGTAGGTAAGCATGATAAGAGATCTATGGAGTCTTTTAAGAAGGGAGATATGACTTGATGAAAAGTTTTAAAGATCATTCCAGATTCTCCTTGGAGAAGTCCTGGTGTGGGAGGAAGGCAGGTAAACCATTTTGGAAGTTAGTTCCATAGATCAGGAGAGGTTGGGGTTGCCTGGTCAAGGTGATGGTGATGGGGATAGAGAGAAATGGATAGATCTGCTATACATTTTGCATGTACAGCAAACAGGGAGAGAATTAGATCATGGGCTTTGGGGTAAAGGAAAAGCTCAAGGCTGAGTTCTAGTTTCTCAGCTGAGCGCCTGGGTGGATTGCATGCCATTTATTGAAATAGATACCGTTTTCTTCCCATGGGATTCTGAGAATTAGAAGAAGCATAAATACCCAATGGGACAAGGTCCCTGGGTTTACAGGTCTTGTGACGAGACCTATAGCAAATTTCTCCTACAATTATTGACTGGGCTTTGGTGCATCAGCTCCCTAAAAGTTTATGAATTACTCCTTAGAAAAGGCTTTTCACTAAGACCATGATTGCTATAAATGTCTGAGACAATTTACATTTTTAAAAAGAGAAGGAAAAAGAGAATAGATTTATTTACATTATAAATTGCTCATCAACTGCCACGTCCTTTAATTTAAATAGGGTGTTAATAGCAAATTAATTTTTATGCAGTTACCCCATAAAATTGCTTAGAAAATCTACTAGTGTATTAGTGAGTTTATAACAAGTATGTAAAATTTAGTATTTAAATTTAGTCTCTTGAGGATTTGTGGATTATATTCATTGCCAAGAAATTTTTGTTCTTGATAGTGTCTATGGTAACACCCCAAATACTATCAAATATAATTTTTCTTGCTAGGAATAGGAGAAGCTGACTTTTTTTTTCCAGGGTTCATTATAGTTTCACATCATAATCTGCTGCTTAATCACTTTAATCAAAGCATATTTCAGTACATTCTGCAAAATGACTTATTGTATGGCTTCCTGGAATATGACTATCTTTGTATTTGAAGATTCTCAAATATATTCCTCAGCTCTATATTGAAACCCAGTTAAAATTCAAATCTATTTTTATACCAAGTGTTCTTGGGCTGAGTTTTAAATCAATCTTGCCTGTGCCCGCATTTTCTTGACCTATAATTTTTTGCTTCTAGGAGATTTTTGTGTCATTTGTTCAGAAGAGCATAATTGTTCCCAGTGACACTAGTATCTAGTTTTTGTATTTAGCTGATTCCAGCATTCTTTGTCTCTCTTTTTAAAGAATTTTAATCATAATACACTTTGCCATTATCAATATGAGAGAAAAATAAATAAGATAAATATACTTGACAGATTGAAAGGCATGTCATTTCACTAGCATGTAAGATTTATTCATCCTGATGTCAACAAGTTGTTTATGGCATTTGATGTGTCAAGCTCAAAGCAACAAATTTCTAGTAAAATAAACTATGATACCTGAAATAGAACATTCAAGACAAAAAGAAAGACATTTTGTGCTTAGAAGATTGGCTTATTTCTTACCATCTAGGATTAAGTTTTCATTTCTCTATTCATTCTGATTCTAAATCTTATTGAGTAACCATATGTGCGACTGAGATGAAGTAAAGTTTTATGTTCTTTGCATATGCCAGAAAAACAAGATGCCTGCAAAGCCTGGTAGTATCATCCTACCCAATAAAAATCATAGCACATCTGACTGTGACATACTGTGTATGAGGCAAAAGATTCTTCTGCCATCAGCCCCAACTGAGTGTGGAAATAGTGTGTAAGAGTGCAAGAAGGTAAAATAAAAAGTAAAATGGTGAAAAATAGAAGCAGCTGCCAACTTTTATTGAATTCTTACTCTACGCCAAATACTGAACTTAGTGTTGTCATTGGTCATCTCATTTAATCCTCAAAGCAGCGCTTATAAAGTAGGCAACATCACCATATTTCGATGTGGAAACTGAGGCTTAGAAACTTGCACAGGCAAGAAGTGATAGATCTGGAAATTGAACTCAAGGCAGTGTGACACCGGAACCCACAATCACACTACATCATGTGTTTTAAGAGCTATAACGAGACATGGTTAATTATAAATGGCTGCTGTGAAGTATAAGGTCCATGAGTATGGAGAAGGGTGATGAAATTTTGAACAGAGATGATTTAGGAAGACGTTACAAAAGAAGAGGGATTTGAGCTATACTTTGAAGATTCTTTGTTTTTTAATTGAAGTATAGGTGATTTACAATGTTGTGTTAATTTCTGCTGTACGGCAAAGTGATTCAGTTATACATATATGTGCCTTCTTTTTCATATTCTTTTCCATTATGGTTTATCAAAGGATATTGAATATTGTTCCCTGTGCTATACAGTGTGACCTTGTTGTTTATCTGAAGATTCTTTTTTCAGCTTTAGTGTGCATATGAGTCTTATTGAATCTTGTTTAAAAATGCAGATTTCAGAGTCCTCAGGATAGTTTGGGTGATTCATTTGCAAGTGGCCCATAGATCAAAAGAACACCCCCATCCCGACTGTAAGCTGTCTTGAAAGTGGGTATGCTGCAGTAGCCCCATCAATAAGAACAATGTTTAGCACATAGTAGGAAATCAAATACTTGTATAATGAAGGAAAGAAGGGAGGGAGAGAGGAAGGAAGGAAGGGAGGGAAGGAACTCTCCCTTTGGTTTTTCAAAAGTATGGATAGAAAAATATTTGCAAATGAAGCAACTGACAAAGGATTACAAAATTTAAATCCAAAATTTACAAGCAGCTCATGCAGCTCAATATCAAAAAAAAAACCCAATCCAAAAATGTGCAGAAGACCTAAATAGACATTTCTCCAAAGAAGATATACAGATTGCCAACAAACACATGAAAGGATGCTCAACATCACTAATCATTAGAGAAATACAGATCAAAACTACAATGAGGTATCACCTCACACCAGTCAGAATGGCCATCATCAAAAAATCTACAAACAATAAATGCTGGAGAGGGTGTGGAGAAAAGGGAACCCTCTCGCACTGTTGGTGGGAATGTAAATTGATACAGCCACTATGGAGAACAGTATGGAGGGTCCTTAAAAAACTAAAACTAGAACTACCATATGACCCAGCAATCCCACTACTGGGCATATACCCTGAGAAAACCATAATTCAAAAAGAGTCATGTACCACAATGTTCATTGCAGCTCTATTTACAATAGCCAGGACATGGAAGCAACCTAAGTGTCCATCGACCGATGAATGGCTAAAGAAGATGTGGCACATATATACAATGGAATATTACTCAGCCATAAAAAGAAATGGAACTGAGTTATTTGTAGTGAGGTGGATGGACCTAGAGTCTGTCATACAGAGTGAAGTAAGTCAGAAAAAGAAAAACAAATACCGTATGCTAACACATATATATGGAATCTAAAAAAAAAAAAAAAAGGTTCTGAAGAGCCTAGGGGCAGGACAGGAATAAAGATGGAGATGTAGAGAATGGACTTGAGGACAAGGGGAGGGGGAAAGGGTAAGCTGGGACGAAGTGAGACAGTGACATGGACATATATACACTACCAAATGTAAAATATATAGCTAGTGGGAAGCAGCCGCATAGCACAGGGAGATCAGCTCGGTGCTTTGTGACCACCTAGAGGGGTGGGATAGGGAGGGTGGGAGGGAGATGCAAGAGGGAGGAGATATAGGGATATATGTATATGGATAGCTGATTCATTTTGTTATAAAGCAGAAACTAACACACCACTGTAAAGCAATTATACTCCAAAAAAGATATTAAAAAAAAAGTATGGATAGATACCTATTCAAGTAGCTGGAGTTAGTGGGGTATAATGCCAACAAGTTTAGTCTTAACTCTAAATATTGATTAATTCATTCAAGAAATATTTATTGAGTCATGCTTGTTACATCATTTCTTTATTTTGAAATAAACATTTTTTTCACATCTCTGAAACTGTATTACATCTTACAGTCATAGTTGTAATCTTTAGCACCATAGTTGTGATGTGATTCAGTATGTGCCTGGCAGTATGCTTGGAACTAGAATGCACCTGAGCAAGACATGCATGTTCCATGCCAGAGATGCCAGGAATGGTAGAGCAGATTGAGTACAAATGTATGTGATGCTTTGGACCTGGCTCTAGTAGAGCATACATTCCATAGATTAAAGATAATAACACTAACATTAATTGCTATGAAAGGGAAAAAAAATAAAACAAATGATAATATTGTGACAGAAAGTGGAGTAAGAGTAGAAAAGGGTGAAGAATAGCAAATAAGGATAAGGCAAGGCCATCAATGAGATGATACATTTTGACAGGAGTCTTTAAAGTGATCCAACTTATACCTGGGTTTTGTGAGTTTTTACTGAGTTACTGTTTGATCGCAACATTAACCAAGTTTCCCCTTTGTTCATGCAGTGGTGCTGCAGTCATGGCCAAGTAGGTAACAGAAGGGCAAATGAAAAGGAGAAAACCCTGAATGATCCATAATTTTTTAAAATTCCTACAACAAATTTAGGAACATGCCTGTATATGAGACTGGTTGGACATCACTTCAGAGATTAAAATTGTTCATCCAGTCAGAAAGAATACAGCAAAAACCTTAATTTTCTGTCTTCGGTGGACACCCCCAGTACATCTGAAAAACTTGGTACACAACTGAAGAATGTTGGGAGGAAGAAAGAGAATTTGAGTGATATTTAAGGTAGGCTCTCGGGGGAGTCTGCTTGTTATTTAGCTGTTGGAAACCCTTACAACCGACTTGAAAGAATGTTGTAGAGAGCTTCCTGGAGTGAGCATGATATGGAAGTGATCGTATTAGTCATGCTGAGTTCTTATTCATTGCTCTGAATTTAGGTGCCATTGGAGTTGACATCTAATAGCCTTGTTTTCCATAGCAGATGTGTTCAATTTTATAATTTTCATTGTGCTAAAACTCTCAATTACATGTGATACCATACCTGGAACATAAAATAATTGTTATCAGTTTGTCTGAGACATCATAACATTGGAAGGTTGCCCAGAGACCATCTGGTCTGTAGAGATGCTATTTAGTGAGAGTGTTCGAGGATCACCAGGCAGAGAAGAATAATAGTAATGCAATATAGCTTAGTTTAAAAATAAAGGTATTTTTTTAATTTAAAAAAATTTTAAGTGACTTATTTGGAAATTATATACTATTTTGATATAAAATTTTCTTAATTATGTGAAATGATGTTGTCCTTATTTGGCAAAATTAAAAGTTACCAATCTTCCACTGATGCCCTTTGTCACTAACTTCTTAGAAGCAAATAAATATTTAACACCGAAAGATCCTAGGAAGAGCAATCCCCATAACCACCGATATCATTAGCAGGAGGACCACTTTTTTTTTTTAACATCTTTATTGGAGTATAATTGCTTCACAATGGTGTGTTAGTTTCTGCTTTATAACAAAGTGAATCAGCTATACATATACATACAATCCCCATATCTCCTCCCTCTTGCGTCTCCCTCCCACCCTCCCTATCCCACCCCTCTAGGTGGTCACAAAGCACGGAGCTGATCTCCCTGTGCTATGCGGCTGCTTCCCACTAGCTAGCTAGTTTACATTTGGTAGTGTATATATGTCCATGCCACTCTCTCACTTCGTCCCAGATTACCCATCCCCCCTCCCCGTGTCCTCAAGTCCATTCTCTATGAGGAGGACCATTTTTATAACTAGATTATTATCACTAAAATAATACATGCTCTTTGTAAAGAAGAATGTAAATCATGAAGTATATAAACAAAAATCGAAAGTCTCCCAACAAAATCAACTTTCAGCGACTTTTATGCTTGAATAGTGCAGTAACTCCCAATACTATAATTCTGGGTCCAAATATTCTTAATACATACAATATTTATTGTAAAAATATTTCCTACTCTACTATCTTCAATCTGCATGTTGCTTTCCCTTCAGATTTTGTTGTGCATTTTGTCATTTCTTCCCCATTAACTTTTTTATTATACTTTTTAAACAAAAAATGCTTTATCTAACCTGCAACCAAGGAAAATTAGGTTAAACAAGGTTTCAGGTTTTTGTGGGTGCTGTCTCTGTTCACTTGTTGGAAATTGGGTATTAGAAATTCCCAAACTGTAAGAATTAATATTAAAATTGAATTTCAGAAATGTGTTTCAAAGTCACTCTAGGGTACTAATGCTATGAGTTCTCTACAAATCATCTACTAATCTTTCACATTGTTAATATTTTTATCAGTATATAGTCAATATACTACCCCCTGGCCATAGTTATTACAAACATTTTATCAATTTGTCATTTGCTTTCAAGTTTTCTTCATACTGTTTTGACATAGACAGCTAATATCTATTTTTTAGTTATTATTTAGTCAAATATATGTGTCCTCTATAAGTTCTTCAATTAGTCATATCTTATCTTTTGTATATCCTGGAGAATTTTCTGTATGCTAATGAAAGCTATGTATGCTTTCGCCTAAAATAAGCCCAAACATACATAGCAGGGGATTTGCTGTCCCATAGATTCATCCCTATACCCCAGGTTAAGAACTCTTAGGTTAGAAAGTCCTTTCCTATCTCAAAATCTATTAATTTCCAACTTTCTCTAGTGTTTTCTTGTTTCATTTTTCAACATTAATATCTAACCAAATAGAATTTATTTTGGTGTTCAGTGTGAGGATCTAAATTGAATTTTTATAGAGGTCCCGTTTGCCCAATGTCATTTGTTAAGTAATCCACCTCTTGCCAAAACAATGTTTTCCATTCAAATTGTTGCATTTATGAAGGCCTCTTTTAGAGTTTCCTGTTCTATTATTCTGTTAATTCTTTTGACACTATACTATCACCCCACTTTTTAAACATTTTCTTAAACATTCTTACCTGTTCATTTTTCCAGATAAAATTAAGCACCATATTACTATGTTCCAAAAACAATCCCAGTGACAATTTATGACAATTTTATGAATCTTGGCCTCTTTGTAACAGTTGGTTTTCCAAAGTTTTAGGCGTGTCTTTAGTCCCATACTTTTGGGATTAGATATATTTTTAGAGTAGTAAATATTTGTTTGTTTTGCTATTACCATTATGCCTTTAACTGATTATTGCTTGTTTATAACAGAGCTGTTGTTTTTCTATATTTTTCGTATCTCTTGCCCCTTTAATTCACATGTAACTGATTACCTTGAGGGTTGTTTTTTTTTTTTTTTTGAAGAATACATAGTATCTGACAATAGTAATACTTATCTCTGTTCATTTGAGTATTTTTCATGTTTGTTCTTATTGTACAAATTAGTCATTATACGTTCAGCTCTTGGCATCAGGTTGACTTCAGTTCCAAACCTGTCTGTACAGCAGTGCTACCTGTGTAGCCTTGAACAAGTGAAAATTAAGTTTCTTAACCTTCAGTTTCAGTTTCTTCATCTGAAATTAGGGGTAGTAACCCAGAATCACCAGATTGTTGCTAGGATTAAATAAATTTAGGCATATGGAAAGTATTAAAACTATGGAAGCTGATATCATCACAATTAATATTTCTATTATATTAGCTAACCATTTAAAATGTTAAATGTCAAGAATGACAGTAGGCTTTCATGTATAGGTCCTGATTTTCCCTGGATTTTTTTTACCTTTTTTTTTCACTTTTTGTGGATGTTTGCTTTTGTTTATTGTGTCTATGCAGCATTTTCGGTTTTATAAAGGTTTTGTTAGGAATGGGATTTGGGTGTTTTCTCAGTGTCTGTTGAGATTAATATATAGTGTCTCATACTAAAATTGTTGATGTGATTTATTAGAATAATAGATTTCTTAACATATTTTCTGCTTATATTCACAAATTAAATTTAGTTCTTTAATATGCTATTGGTTTGGCTTTAGAATATTTTATTTATGCTTCTTTTTCTTAGTAGAAATTTATAGTTTCTTTTCCTGAATAATGTGTGTGTGTATGTGTTCTATATTATTGCTACAGCAGTTTGGTAGTACTACTTGTGTACTTATGGCAGATAAACAGAATCTTTTAAAGTATTCTTTATGGTTTTTTCATTTATTCCTCATGTAGAAGGTAGCGCAGGTAATAAATGAAGAGCCAGGCTTCCTAACCCAGATTTGTTTGACCTTGAAACTGGCCTCTGTCTCTGCCAGTTTTTGATATCAAGAGACGTAAAAATTGTGAAATTTTGCAACTTTTTCTTTCTCTGGAGACACTTGGGATTGCTGTCCTCATAAGTTTGAAGGAAACCATCTGGCCTTAAAGCCTTTTTGAAAGGTAATTCTTTGGTAACTTTTCTCGATTTTAATTTTTTTAATTTATATTCTCCAGAACCATGTCCATTTTATAAGATTTTTTAAAAAATGTTTAGCCAATTATATATATAGTTATATATATCTAACTGTAATATAATTGTATGTAATACCATTATGTATATTTATATATAGATTATATATTGTCAATTGAAAAAAGATGCACAACCTAAAAGTTGAGAGTTAATGTTTTCTTCGGTGGACAAAACTGAGGACTTGAGCGCAGGACATAGCATCTCAGATAACTCTGAAAGATGTTCCAGAGAGGCAAGGTGGGGAGCCAGTATATATAGGAGTTTTTGCAACAAAAACCAGGTAGTTGGAACATCAAAAGATTACTATTAATTAAAGAAAACCAGATATCTCAAGTTAAGGAATTTAGTGCTTTTCTGTACATGGGAAGATACAAGAGTCTGGGCTGACTGAAATCATTCCTTTGATATGCACCTCAGCTATCTGGGGCCAGTGGGGTTGGGGGCAGTGGGGCTGGCTACAGTGTCTGATGATGATGGGCATTATGTTTCTATCCTGAGGTCCCTCAGGGCTCAGCATAGGGATGGCTGTAACATCCTTTGTTTGCTGATATGGCAGGCAATATTTTTCATTAACAACATTATTATATAGATTATATATTGTATTACATATAATGTCATTATATTAATGTTATGTGTATAATATATATATTATTTTCTTAGATGTTTTTGTTCTTGTTGTTTTTCAAAAGGCCAGTTCTTGGATTTATTGTTTAGTAATGCTGTTTTTCCTTTGTCCTTTTTTACTTTGTTACTCTTTCTTATTTTCCTTAGGATCGCTCTGTTCTTTTATGACTCTTATTGGTTGAATCATGGTTCATTTATTTTTCCTTTTACATTAATACAATTTTTTAATGTGGACATTTACCTCTGAACATACTTTTGGCTACATATCATTATTTCCTAATGATGTTTTGGCTTCCTCTTTGATAGAACGACAGTTGAAAATAGTACCGTTAAGTGTTTAACAAACTTTGTTTCTATTGAGATTTACTACTGACTTTTTTTTCCACTGTATTGTGGTCAGATAATAAGGTCAGATAATTAATGGCACTAGTGGTTTGAGAGGTATTGTTTTTCCTTAGGGCAATTGTTGAGATTTCCTTTTGGCCTAGTATACCTTCAATTTTTCTTCCAAAAACTCTTTAGGTGATCCATGAATACTTAAGTGAAAAAGTTGCTCTTTGTAGGACATATATTTTAATATTATTAAATTATATCTATTATATAAACAAATCCTTTGTATTTTTTCTCCTGAAATAAATTGATTAAATTATCTGAACATTAGTGTGGTTCCATTAGTTACTTCTTTTGTCTTAAAGTCTTTAATGCATATATTTTGATGCACAAATTTTATACTGTTAGATATTCATGGTAAGTAGAGCTAAATTGTACTTTCTTGTCCTTTTTAGTGTTTTTGTCTAAAAGGCTATATTGTTTGCAACTAATTTTGCCATCCATTCATGTGTGTATGTGTGTGTAGTGGAAAAATCTGCCCATTCTTTAATGTTTAGTTTTTATATTTTATTTTTTAGGTAGAAATTTCAGTTCTTAATAATTTTAAAATGTCATTTTTCAAGTATACAATAGAGGTACTTTAAAATAAGTATTTATCTTATAAGAAAGAAGTTATCTCTTTTGACTCCTTGCTGTATGAACTTGATTTACATTTGCTTTACTTCTCCCATCTATACTCATTTCTCCATCTTTAATCTCATAATTTGGATTTACACAACAGTCTATTTTAGTTAATTTACTTCTTATCATTATTTGTCTTTTCAGAAGAATTGTGTGAGAACAATGATCAACTCTATGTTTAATTTATCTTAGAGCCATCAGTAAGTCTTACTAACAACTACCCATTCTAGGAGTTTTAATTTGGATGTTTTTATTCATCTGCTGAAATAGCTCTTTAAATTATTTGTTTTATTTTGGTTTTCAGAGTGTGTGTTTGTAGAAAGATGGGTTAGAATACTTTCTCAGCCCTGCAGATGTGTGTCTTCTGCATTTACTCACGATGGACAAGGAGCTCAGTATAAAATTCTTGGGTTCATTTCAATAGCTTTTTCTGACCTTTCATTGTCTCCTGAAATTAGCTTTGCAGAGAAAGTCTTAAGATAGAAATCCTATTTTGCTTTGTTTTTTAAATCCTCAAATAGCTTTCTTTTCATTTGTGTTTGTAATGAATATGTGTGTGTGTATATATATATATATATATTTTTATATATATATACACACACACACGTGTGTGTATAAATATTTATATATTTTAAGATGAGTCTATGGGATGCAGCTCTTAATATTTCCTGAAACATATTGTGTCCTTTCAGCCTCCCTTGGACATCTTAAATCACGTGTGATTTTGATTCTTGATAAAGTCTGCCATGGGGTTTCAGAGCTTGGGCTTTGTAGTCTAAGAGACCTGGCTTCAAAGTCCCATTCTAGTTCTCACTGTTATATGACTTTGGGAAAGATGTTCAACCTTTTGAAGCCTTAGTTTCTACATCTGTAAAAAGGGAGTAATGATGTTGTCTACCTCATGGGATTGTTCTGTATGCATTAAGTGAAGTAAGGTATACAAACCACAAAATAGAATATCTGGTGAGTAAACACTCAGTAGGTATCAGTCTTCAGAGGAAGACAAAGCTAGTATCCTGAAGTAGGTTTCTGTTTTCTGTCTTCCAAATCTATCATTTTGTCTTTCCTTGTCATCTCTTCATTATTTTCCTAAAAAAAAAAATTGTGGGAAGTTCTTACATTTGTATTCTGCATCATTATTTCAATTCTCTACATCCACTCAACAATATCCATATCTGTATCACTTTACTCCCTGCAATGCAAACTCTGCTATTTCTAATACCACTTTATACTCCTTGTAATCTTGCTTTCTCTAGGCTTCTATTTTGATATCTCAACTTGCTTTATTGATTGATTGATTCCTTTCTTCTGCACTATCTTTTCCATGGGCTCCATATTATTGTTGTTTTTCTTCCATGGCTTTCTTCACTCTTTTTCTTTGTTTTTCCTGTCCTTTCCACTCTTCTCTCCCCCCCCCACCCTTTTTTTAAACATCTTTATTGAGTATAATTGCTTTACATTGTTGTGTTAGTTGCTGCTGTATAATAAAGTGAATCAGCTCTACGTATACAAATATCCCCATATCCCCTCCCTCTTGCGTCTCCCTCCCACCCTCCCTATTGCACCCCTCTAGGTGGACACAAAGCACCAAACTGATCTCCCTGTGCTATGCGGCTGCTTCCCACTAGCTATCTGTTTTACACTTGGTAGTGTATATATGTCCATGCCACTCTCTCACTTTGTCTCAGCTTACCCTTCCCCCTCCCCGTGTCATCAGGTCCATTCTCTACGTCTGTGTCTTTATTCCTGTTCTACCCCTAGGTTCCTCAGACCCTTTTTTTTTTTTTTTTAGATTCCATATATATATGTGATAACATACAGTATTTGTTTTTCTCTTTCTGACTTACTTCACTCTGTATGACAGACTCTAGGTCATCCACCTCACTACAAATAACTCAATTTCGTTTCTTTTTAGGGTTGAGTGATATTCCATTGTATATACGTGCCACATCTTTTTTATCCATTCATCTGTCGATGGACACTTAGATTGCTTCCATGTCCTGGCTATTGTAAATAGTGCTGCAGTGAACATTGTGGTACATGACTCCTTTTGAATTATCGTTTTCTCAGGGTATGTGCCCAGTAGTGGGATTGCTGGGTCATATGGTAGTTATATTTTTAGCTTTTTCAGGAACCTCCATACTGTTCTCCATAGTGGCTGTATCAGTTTACATTCCCACCAACAGTGCAAGAGGATTCCCTTTTCTCCACACCCTCTCCAGCATTTGTTGTTTGTAGATTTTTTGTTGATGGACATTCTGACCAGTGTGAGGTGATACCTCATTGTAGTTTTGATTTCCATTTATCTAATAACTAGTGATGTTGAGCATCCTTTCATGTGTTTGTTGGCAATCTGTATATATTTTTTGGAGAAATGTCTATTTAGGTCTTCTGCCCATTTTTGGATTGGGTTCTTTATTTTTTTGATATTGAGCTGCATGAGCTGCTTGTATATTTTGGGATTAATTCTTTGTCAGTTGCTTCATTTGCAAATATTTTCTCCCATTCTGAGGGTTGTCTTTTCGTCTGTTTATGGTTTCCTTTGCTGTGCAAAAGCTTTTAAGTTTCATTAGGTCCCATTTATTTATTTTTGATATTATTTCCATTACTCAGGGAGGTGGGTCAAAAAAGATCTTGCTGTGATTTATGTCATAGAGTGTTCTGCCTATGTTTTCCTCTAAGAGTTTTATAGTGTCTGGCCTTGCATTTAGGTCTTAAATCCATTTTGAGTTTATTTTTGTGTATGTTGTTAGGGACTGTTCTAACTTCATTCTTTTACATGTAGCTGTCCAGTTTTCCCAGCAGCACTTATTGAAGAGGCTGTCTTTTCTCCATTGTATATTCTTGCCTCCTTTGTCAAAGATAAGGTGACCATATGAGCGTGGGTTTATCTCTGGGCTTTCTATCCTGTCCCATTTATCTATAATGCTGTTTTTGTGCCAGTACCATACTGTCTTGATTACTGTAGCTTTGTGGTATAGTTTAAAGTCAGGGAGCCTGATCCTCCAGCTCTGTTTTTCTTTCTCAAGATTGCTTTGGCTATTCAGGGTCTTTTGTGTTTCCATACAAATTGTGAAATTTTTGGTTTTAGTTCTGTAAAAAGTGCCATTGGTAGTTTGATAGGGATTGCACTGGATCTGTAGCTTGCTTTGGGTAGTATAGTCATTTTCACAATGTTGATACTTCCAAACCAAGAACATGGTATATCTCTCCATCTGTTTGTGTCATCTTTAATTTCTTTCATCAGTGTCTTCTAGTTTTCTGCATACAGGTATTTTGTCTCCTTAGGTAGGTTTTTGTTGTTGTTGTTGTTTTCTTATATAAATTTATTTATTTAATTTTCTTTTGGCTGCATTGGGTCTTCGTTGCTGCGCGCAGGCTTTCTCTATTTGCAGCGAGTGAGGGCTACTCTTCATGGCAGTGCGCGGGCTTCTCATTGCAGTGGCTTCTCTTGTTGCGGAGCATGGGCTCTAGGTGCACAGGCTTCAGTAGTTGTAGCACGCAGGCTCAGTAGTTGTGGCTCGCGGGCTCTAGAGCTCAGGCTCAGTAGTTGTGGCATACAGGCCTACTTGCTCCACGGCATGTGGGATCTTCCTGGACCAGGGCTCAAACCTTGTCTTCTGTATTGGCAGGTGGATTCTCAAACACTGCACCACCAGGGAAGCCCTTTAGGTAGGTTTATTCCTAGGTATTTTATTCTTTTTCTTGCAGTGGTAAATGGGAGTGTTTCCTTAATTTCTCTTTCAGATTTTTCATCATTAGTGTACAGGAATGCAAGAGATTTCTGTGCATTAATTTTGTATCCTGCTACTTTACCAAATTCATTGATTAGCTCTAGTAGTTTTCTGGTAGCATCTTTAGGATTCTCTATGGATAGTATCATGTCATCTGCAAACAGTGACCATTTTACTTCTTTTCTGATTTGGATTCCTTTTATTTGTTTTTCTTCTCTGATTGCTGTGGCTAAAACTTCCAAAACTATGTTGAATAATAGTGGTGAGAGTGGGAAACCTTGTCTTGTTCCTAATCTTGGTGGAAATGGTTTCAGTTTTTCACCATTGAGAATGATGTTGGCTGTGAGTTGGTCATATATGGCCTTTATTATGTTGAGGTAGGTTCCCTCTCTGCCTAGTTTCTGGACAGTTGTGATAAATGGGTGTTGAATTTTTCAAAAGCTTTTTCTGCATCTACTGAGATTATCATATGGTTTTCATTCTTCAATTTGTTAATATGGTGTATCACAATGATTGATTTGTGTATGTTGAAGAATCCTTGCATTCCTGGGATAAATCCCACTTGATCATGGTGTATGATCCTTTTAATGTGCTGCTGGATTCTGTTTGCTAATATTTTGCTGAGGATTTTTGCATCTATGTTCATCACTGATATTGGCCTGTAGTTTTCTTTTTTGGTGACATCTTTGTCTGGTTTTGGTTTCAGGGTGATGGTGGTCTTGTAGAATGAGTTTGGAAGTGTTCATCCCTCTGCTATATTTTGGAAGAGTTTGAGAAGGATAGGTGTTAGCTCTTCTCTAAATGTTTGATAGAATTCTCGTGTGAAGCCATCTGGTCCTGGGCTTTTGTTTGTTGGAAGATTTTAAATCACAGTTTCAATTTCAGTGCTTGTGATTGGTATGTTTATATTTTCTATTTCTTCCTGGTTCAGTCTCGGAAGGTTGTGCTTTTCCAAGAATTTGTCCATTTCTTCCAGGTTGTCCATTTTATTGGCATAGAGTTGCTTGTAGTAATCTCTCATGATCCTTTGTATTTCTGCAGTGTCAGTTGTTACTTCTCCTTTTTTCACTTCTAATTTTATTGATTTGAGTCTTCTCCCTTTTTTCCTTGATGAGTCTGGCTAGTGGTTTATCAATTTTGTTTATCTTCTCAAAGAACCAACTTTTAGTTTTATTGATCTTTGCTATCATTTCCTTCATTTCTTTTTCATTTATTTCTGATCTGGTCTTTATGATTTCTTTCCTTCTGCTAACTTTGGGGGTTTTTTTGTTCTTCTCTAATTGCTTTAGGTGTAAGTTTAGGTTATTTATTTCAGATTTTTCTTGTTTCTTGAGGAAGGATTGTATTGCTATAAACTTCCCTCTTAGAACTGCTTTTGCTGCATCCCATAGGTTTGGAGCCATCATGTTTTCATTGTCATTTGTTTCTAGGTATTTTTTTATTTCCTCTTTGATTTCTTCACTGATCTCTTGATTATTTAGTAGCATTTTGTTTAGCCTCCATACATTTGTATTTTTTACAGTTTTTTTCCTATAATTGATATCTAGTCTCATTGCATTGTGGTCGGAAAGGATACCTGATATGATTTCAGTTTTCTTAAATTTACCAAGGCTTGATTTGTGACCCAAGATATGATCTATCCTGGAGAATGTTCCATGAGCACTTGAGAAGAAGGTGTGTTCTGTTGTTTTTGGATGGAATGTCCCATAAATATCAGTTAAGTTCATCTTGTTTAATGTATCATTTAAAACTTGTGTTTCCTTATTTATTTGCATTTTGATTGATCTGTCCATTGGTGAAAGTAGGGTGTTAAAGTCCCCTACTATTATCGTGTTTCTGTCGATTTCCCCTTTTATGGCTGTTAGCATTTGCCTTATGTATTGAGGTGCTCCTATGTTGCGTGCATAAAATTTTACAATTGTTATATCTTCCTCTTGGATTGATACCTTGATTATTATGAAATGTCCCTCTTTGTGTCTTGTAATAGTCTTTATTTTAAAGTCTATTTTATCTGATATGAGTATTGCTACTCCCGCTTTCTTCTGATTTCCATTTGCATGGAATATCTTTTTCCATCCCCTCACTTTCGGTCTCTTTGTGTCCCTGGGTCTGAAGTGGGTCTCTTGTAGACGGCATATATATGGGTCTTGTTTTCATATCCATTCAGCCAGTCTATGTCTTTTGGTTGGAGCATTTAATCCATTTACATTTAAGGTTAATTATCAATATGTATGTTCCTATTACCATTTTCTTAATTGTTTTGTCTTTGGTATTGTAGGTCTTTTCCTTCTCTTGTGTTTCCTGCCTAGAGAAGTTCCTTTAGCATTTGTTGTAAAGTTGGTTTGGTGGTGCTAAATTCTCTTAGCTTTTGCTTGTCTGTAAATGTTTTAATTTCCTCGTCAAATCTGAATGAGGTCCTTGCTGAGTACAGTAATCTTGGTTGTAGGTTTTTCCCTTTCATCACTTTAAATATGTCCTGCCACACCCTTCTGGCTTGCAGAGTGTCTGCTGAGAAACCAGTTGTTAACCTTATGGGATTCCCTTGTATGTTATTTGTTGCTTTTCCCTTGCTGCTTTTAATATTTGTTCTTTGTATTTAATTTTTGATAGTTTGATTAATATGTGTCTTGGTGTGTTTCTCCTTGGATTTATCCTGTATGGGACTCTCTGCGCTTCCTGGACTTGATTACTTCCTTTCCCATATTGGGGAAGTTTTCAACTATAATCTCCTCAAATATTTTCTCAATCCCTTTCTTTTTCCCTTCTTCTTCTGGGACCCCTATAATTTGAATGTTGGTGTGTTTAATGTTTTCCCAGAGATCTCTGAGACTGTCCTCAGTTCTTTGCATTCTTTTTTCTTTATTCTGCTCTGCAGTATTTATTTCCACTATTTTAACTTCCAGGTCACTTATCCGTTCTTCTGCCTCAGTTATTCTGCTATTGATTCCTTCTAGAGAATTTTCAGTTTCATTTATTGTGTTGTTCATCATTGTTTGTTTGCTCTTTAGTTCTTCTAGGTCCTTGTTAAACATTTCTTGTATTTTCTCCATTCTATTTCCAAGATTTTGGATCCTCTTTACCATCATTACTCTGAATTCTTTTTCAGGTAGACTGTCTATTTCCTCTTCATTTGTTTGGTTGGGTGGGTTTTTACCTTGCTCCTTCATCTGCTGCATATTTCTCTGTCTTCTCATTTTGCTTAACTTACTGTGTTTGGGGTCTCCTTTTCGCAGGCTGCAGGTTCGTAGTTCCCGTTTTTTAGTGACTGCCCCCAGTGGGTAAGGTTGGTTCAGTGGGTTGTGTAGGCTTCCTGGTGGATGGGACTGGTGCCTGTGTTCTGGTGGATGAGGCTGGATCTTGTCTTTCTGGTGGGCAGGACCATGTCCGGTGGTGTGTTTTGGGGTGTCTGTGACCTTATTATGATTTTAGGCAGCCTCTCTGCTAAGGGGTGGGAGTGGGTTCCTGTCTTGCTAGTTGTTTGGCATGGGCTATCTAACACTGGAGCTTGCTGGTCATTGAGTGGAGCTGGGTCTTAGCGTTGAGATGGAGATCTCTGGGAGAGCTCTCGCCAGTTGATATGACATGGGGCTGGTGGTCCAATGTCCTGGACTTGGCTCTCCCACCTCAGAGGCTCAGTCCTGACAACCAGCTGGAGCACCATGGCCCTGTCAGCCACATGGCTCAGAAAAAAAGGGTGAGGAAAGAAAGAAAGAAAGAGAGAGAGAGGGAGAGAGAGAGGGAGAGAGAGAGAGAGGGAGAGAAGGAGAGAGAGAGAGAGAGAGAGAGAGAAAGAAAGAGAGAAAGAAAGAAAGAAAGAAAGAAAGAAAATAAAGTTATTAAAAGAAAATTTTTTTAAATAAAAAAAAGAAGAGAGCAACCAAACCAATAAACAAATCCACCAATGATAATAAGTAGTAAAAACATTGTCCATTCAGGTATTCCACAGATGCAGGGTACATCAAGTTAATTGCGGAGATTTAATCCGCTGCTCCTGAGGCTGCTGGGAGAGATTTCCCTTTCTCTTCTTTGTTCGCACAGCTCCTGGGGTTCAGCTTTCCATTTGGCCCTGCCTCTGCATGTAGGTCACCCTCTGGCATCTGTTCTTCACCCAGACAGAAGCGGGTTAAAGGAGCAGCTGCTTCGGGGGCTCTGGCTCACTCAGGTGGGGGGAGGGAGGGGTACAGATGCGGGGCGAGCCTGCGGCAGCAGAGGCCAGCATGACATTGCACCAGCCTGAGGCGCACCATGCGTTCTCCCGGGGAAGTTGTCCCCGGATCACGGGACCCTGACAGTGGCGGGCTGCACAGGCTCCCAGAGGGGAGGTGTGGATAGTGACCTGTGCTTGCACACAGGCTTCTTGGTGGCGGCAGCAGCAGCCTTAGCGTCTCATGCCCGTCTCTGGGGTCCGCGCTGATAGCTGCAGCTCATGCCCATCTCTGGGCTCGTTTAGGCGGCGCTCTGAATTCCCTCTCCTCGCACATCCCGAAACAATGGTCTCTTGCTTCTTAGGCAGTTCCAGACTTTTTCCGAGACTCCCTCCCCACTAGCTGTGGCGCACTAGCCCCCTTCAGGCTGTGTTCACGCACCCAACCCCAGTCCTCTCCCTGGGATCTGACCTCCGAAGCCCGAGCCTCAGCTCCCAGCCCCCGCCCGCCCCGGCGGGTGAGCAGACAAGCCTCACGGGCTGGTGAGTGCTGGTCCGCACCGCTCCTCTGTACGGGAGTCTCTCCGCTTTGCCCTCCGCACCCCTGTTACTGCGCTCTCCCTCTTGGCTCCGAAGCTTCCCCTCACCCCCCCGACCCCCATCCCTGCCATTGAAGGGGCTTCCTAGTGTGTGGAAACTTTTCCTCCTTCACACTTTCCTCCCAGTGGTGCAGGTCCCCTCCCTATTCTTTTGTCTCTGTTTTTTCTTTTTTCTTTTGCCCTACCCAGGTCCGTGGGGAGTTTCTTGCCTTTGGGAAGTCTGAGGTCTTCTGCCAGCGTTCAGTAGGTGTTCTGTAGGAGTTGTTCCGCATGTAGATGTATTTCTGATGTATTTGTGGGGAGGAAGGCGATGTCCACATCTTACTTCTCCACCATCTTGAAGGTCCATCCTGCACTCTTCTCTTATGCTTCTTTTACCTTAAATTATTTTTTCCTTCCTTTCTTTGTTTGTTTGTTTCTATTCTTTGCTTTTTTTAAATTCTCAGTGAGAAACTCTGGCTTCAAAAAGGGTGTGATGATGAGCTGCTCTGACTAGCGTCCAGGCACAGACCTACTCAAATCTGCCATTGAATTGTGGAATGAGGGACAAAACCCCCAGTCAACTCTGAGATGCTGGTAGAGATCCATCCAAAGTGAGGATGCTGAGTGAGGACAGGATCATTTCCTACCCCTACTATAAAAACTGGAGGCTTGCTGGCCAGTCCCTACAATGATTGTTACCCTGACTCTTCTCCTTGTGACCCCCTTCTCCAGTACAAGACAACATGGTGGTGGAATAGGTCAGATCTAGGGCTCTGGAGTCTGACTGCCTGTAGCCAATTTCAGCTTTTGCTAATCATGTGACCCTAACAGGGTCATTAAACTTTCCCTGCTTTGATTTCCTTATTTTAGTAATAAAAATAATAATAGTACCTGTCTCATAGGATTGTTGTGAGAAATAATGAATATTGAGTACTTTTTACAATGTGCCTGGCACACAGTGAGTACTCAATAAATGCTATCTAATACTCTGTACTTCTGGAGATACATATTTTAGGAATTGTATTTAATAGCTAAGTGGGGCTGGTACAACAGGAAATCCGCAAGTGAAGATGTTGGTTCAGAAACTCAAGGCTACCAAGGCCAAAGTCTGTGTTATCTCTTGACTTTTTCTTAATGGCTGCTGCAGTGCCAGCCATCACATCCACATTCAGGTAAAAAGAGGAAGGAAAGAGTGAAGGAGGATTAGGCAGTGCCTGCAGTAGGAAAGCACAGACTTTCTCAGAAATGCTCAGTAGACTCCCACTTATGTTTTATTAGTCACAACTCTGTCTCTTGTGTACCCCTCACTGGAAAGACCTGATTTTTGGCATCCCAACATATAGAGTAGGGGAGGCAATAGAAAAGAAAGTTGGAATTTATCCTCTATTTTCTGCCACAGTTTCTGGGAATTGAGACACTGATAATACGGACAGGAGAGATATCGGAGTTAATACATGGGCTGCCTTGAAAATAAAAAAGGAGTTCTTGTCCGGTAGTGAATTATGTACCTGCATTTTTAGCCCATTAATATCTTGGGTCTTTAATTTGGGAGACAGGGAAACAGGGCTGAGGTTTGAGGGGTTTTGTTACTTTTATTCCCTCTACTTTCCTTTAGGTGACAAGCCAGCTTTGTTTTCTTAATGTGAAGTATGGGAAAGTTAAACATTATTTTTTTCAGTCCAGTCACATCAGCCATAGGGTTATTTAAAATACCTCCAGAACTGTTGTAATAGATTTCTATTCATCTCAGTTGATCTTTTCCTCGGAGTGTGTGTGTGTGTGTGTGTGTGTGTAGCATGAAATTTTTGAAAAATGTTTTTCGTTACTATTTTAGTCTAATAATTTAAAAGATTGCTAGGAGTTTACATAATGAACCAGGAGTGTCTAAAATAGAATAACATTTACTTAAAATTCTAGAATCCAAAATGCTTAGTCATTTTCATTTAAGTTTAAAATTAAAACTGAACTTTGAAAACCTTTGTTTAAAAACATAAGCATGTAGAAAAGGATCATTTTAATTCTTTGTACTTAATAGGATAAAAATAATGAGAAAAATGCTGTAAAGTAATTTAAAATAATAGTGAGAACAGAGATGCAACCAAATATTTTTTGTTGCCTGTCCAAGGGTTCACCTGCTGGCTTTTGAGGTAGGAACTCTGCAGATCCTTGAACTATGTAGAAAAAGTTTCAAAACACTTCAGTCTGAGAGTTCAGTTAAGCGAATAAGTACGTTCAAAGTCTTCATCCTAACATTTGGTACTTGAAAAGCACTAGGATATCAAACCAAAGAACAATTCACCGTCCTTTACAACATCACATCAATGGCCAGCCATCAAAAGGGAAGATCTTCGCACAAATAGAGAGGGTTTGTTACAATCACAGCGGGTACAAACAGTTCTTTCCCAACCAGTTGCTGCCTCCACCATCAGCTTTTAAAACCAGAGCTTTTTGACACATCTTAGTAGCATTATTATTTCACTAAGTAGAAATATACCAAGGTGTTGAAGATGGTATTTTGTTCATCTATTACAGAAACTAAAAAACATACCATTAAAATTTAGGAGCATAGAGGAAAACTTAGCTTAATTAAATGACAATTCATCAGATGCTAGTATAAATTCAGAAAGTGGTCCTTCTGAATTTTTCTGGGATGATAGGTTGTTCATCTCAAGTAATCATAATGACTGCTGTCTTTGAGAGCCTTTCATGTGCCAGGCACTTTATATTCATTACCTCAAATTCTTGCAACCAAGAATTTGAGCTAATGAATTTGTCTCCACATTTCAGGTGGGAAACTGAGTCCAGAGAATTTTAGTAAATATACTAGGGTGACAGACCTATTAAGTAGCAGGTCATGATTTACCCCAAGTCTTCCTGACTCTAAAGCACAATTTATACCATTCTCAAGTGATTAGAAACTATGTTTATTATTATTTTGAGAACAAATTTAAATTAGAAATAAATAATTGGGGCCACAGTGTCTTTCTGCAGGACAAGGTCAGTTAGCTTAAAATTATGTATTTATTCATGCCTAGTGTTAGGTAGCCTACAAAATTAGCAGAAAAGGGGGAGTGAGCTGTGTCCTCCAGTTTCTTTCCCAGACTTGAGCTTCTCCCAGCTTGACCAGGATAAACTTAGGGAGGAAGCTCTCATACCAACACATTTGGTCTACTTCAAACAATTTCAAAGATTGGGGACAAAAATGAGAATCGGATTTAGATTCCAGGTTATGGTTGCATAAAGACAGAGACCTTTTTTTTTCATTTATTTTTATTTTTTATTGAAGTATAGTTGATTTACAATGTTGTGTTAGTTTCAGGTGTACAGCAAAGTGATTCAGTTATATATACATATATATATGTGTGTGTATATATATGCATTTCAGATTCTTTTCCCTTTTAGGTTATTACAAAATATTGAGTATAGTTCCCTGTGCTATATAGTAGGTCCTTGTTGGTTATCTATTTTATATATGTGTGTATATGTTAATCCCAAACTCCTAATTTATCCCTCCCCCACCCCAACCTTTCCCCTTTGGTAACCATAAGTTTGTTTTCTATGTCTGTGGGTCTATTTCTGTTTTGTAATTAAGTTCATTTGTATCATTTTTTTAGATTCCACATATAAGTGATATCATATGATACTTGTCTTTCTCTGTCTTCACTTAGTATGATAATCTCTAGGTCCATCCTTGTTGCTGCAAACAGCATTATTTCATTCTTTTTTATGGCTGTGTAACATTCCATTGTGTATATATACCACATCTTCTTTATCCATTCATCTGTCGATGGACACTTAGGTGCTTCCATGTCTTGGCTATTGTAAATAGTGCTGCTATGAATATTGGGGTGCATGTATCTTTTCTAATTTGAGTTTTCTCCAGATATATGCCCAGGAGTGGGATTGCTGGATCATATGGCAACTCTATTTCTAGTTTTTTGAGGAACCTCCATACTGTTTTCCATAGTAAATTGGCTGCACCAATTTACATTCCCACCAACAGTGTAAGAGGGTTCCTTTTAGGAGACAGGGCTTTAGAATGGCCAGAATTTATAGTCTCAGGGTAATATTCTCAGAGGGAATTGAGTGTACACAAGAGCAGGTGGAAAGAAAGTTCCATGATCATGAATTGATTTCAATGCATATGATCTCAACTTAGTGTACCTCTGGCTGACCACTCATCAGGTTTTATTCCATAAGCATTTACATAACAAAGTATTTCAAGGATATGATTATTGAGCTTACAAACAAAATAATCATTTTTAAGGCTGCAGAAAACTTAATTGATGTCTTTCAGGTATAATGACAAATCCTACAGATAAGCTGGGATTTATAATGGAAAGAAGGCACTTCAGTTTAAATGACAGAATTTTTCTTTGTAAATTGGGGGCTATCTTAAGTGTGTTTATAAACCAAATTTCCACACCTTTGGTTTAGACTAAATTCAGGGAATCAGTGAGTGGTTTCACAAAAGAGTAAAATAAAAATTTGACTTAGGTGATCTCCAACCAGTTTTTTCTTTTATCTTTTCTGCTTTGATTCAGGTGTGGATGGATCCTAAGCAGGGATCCTGGTGATACCAATACAAATCATATTTCTAAATCTGGAGGTATTATTAACTGTGTTTTCTGTTACTGCAACGCAGCTTTAGACCCAGGACTTTTGAATTAATATAGAACACAGAACAAATGCACTCCCATTAGGGATACACTCCTGCTCGTAGTGGGACTCACCACCTGGCAATCCCTTTGGGCTCTTCATTACCTGACAAAAGAAGGTTGGTTTCCTTTGTTGAAAGGTCTGTATTTTATTCTTCAATCATCGCTGGCACATACTGGCTGCAGTCAGAGTAATGTTTTTCCTCAATCTCTGCAGGCTTTAAACACTTCTGCCTCATCTTGGTTCTTCCAGCTCACAATGAATCCTTTCCCATAATTGCTGACTTATTTAGCATCTGTACAATGACGTTCATTTTCTGGCTACTGATTCCCATTTTTCTTTTACACAATCTTAAGAAACATAAAAGGAGACTGCTTTGGCCTTGGATTTTTGCTTGACTAGTAAGTTGGATATTTGATGATTGCTGATTGCTCTTGCTGTTTCCCTATATGTCTGGTCCACGTAATCGCTCATCCTCGCTTTAGATGGAATCACTCTTGTATTTAAAGACGATTGTCCTGTTTAGGAAACGGTTTTCATTATCTGGATTCGCTATTGCTCCTCTTATTGATCTATTCTTTTTCTTTTTTTTTTGTTTTTGTTTTTTTTTTTAATGTGTCATTTAAAGCTTGTGTTTCCTTATTTATTTTCTTTTTTTTTTTTCACACACACACACTGTATTTTATTTTTACAAGAGATAAATAGACTGACACCAAGCATTGTACATGGATGACCACAACAAAAGCAACAATGATTGCAATTACCAAACATGAAACACACTCATACTATGTGATAATATTGACATTCAGTCCAGTAATCCTCCACTGTAACAGCTCCTTTACTTTGCAGTGAAAATTGATTTGTATATTCTTTGCCTCTGAGTCCTTGTGGGATTTTTTTTTTTTTTAAATTCAGACAGAAAGTCACAAAAATTATACTCATCCTCATCAGTTCACTCAGTCCCATGTAATTCTTTTTTTTTTTCATCTTGATCTTTTGTTAGCACTTTTATGAGTTCATCAGTTTTTCATTAGAGTTCTGAAAATGTTTATTCATTCAGTTCAGCAGTACAGTCAGTTACCAGAAACCTGTACTTGTCAGTCTTTTCCATGAATTTCTTGAAGATGAAACCCTTTTATAGGAACATATTTGCAAAATCATCAGAGTACACCCAGAACTGTCTGTAAATGACAAAAGACTTAAAAATGACCACGGTTAAAGATTTGATGAAAGTTCATAATAATGCAGTTGACAAGAAAATTAGTTATTTCTGAGATATACATTTTAAAGTAATAACTAGGATTTTTACTTATAACATTATACCAGAACATATAAGATTTTTAGAAATTTCATGTAATGTCTGAAACATTTATATTAACATATTTCCATACATATTTCCATACAAATACAAATATAAGATTTTTAGAAATTTCATGTAATGTCTGAAACATTTATATTAACATATTTCCATACAAATAACCCAATGAAAGTTTAGTATTAGTTGTTTTCTTTGTTTTTTTATACTGCAGGTTCTTATTAGGCATCAATTTTATACACATCACTGTATACATGTCAATCCCAATCGCCCAATTCAGCACACCACCATCCCCACCCCACCGCCGTTTTCCCCCCTTGGTGTCCATATGTCCATTCTCTACATCTGTGTCTCAACTTCTGCCCTGCAAACTGGCTCATCTGTACCATTTTTCTAGGTTCCGCATACATGCATTAATAGACGATATTTGTTTTTCTCTTTCTGACTTACTTCACTCTGTATGACAGTCTCTAGATCCATCCACGTCTCAACAAATGACTCAATTTCGTTCCTTTTTATGGCTGAGTAATATTCCATTGTATATATGTACCACTACTTCTTTATCCATTCGTCTGTTGATGGGCATTTAGGTTGCTTCCATGACCTGGCTATTGTAAATAGTGCCGCAATGAACATTCGGGTGCATGTGTCTTTTTGAATTACGGTTTTCTCTGGGTATATGCCCAGTAGTGGGATTGCTGGGTCATATGGTAATTCTATTTTTAGTTTTTTAAGGAACCTCCATATTGTTCTCCATAGTGGCTGTATCAATTTACATTCCCACCAACAGTGCAAGAGGGTTCCCTTTTCTCCACACCCTCTCCAGCATTTGTTGTTTGTAGATTTTCTGATGATGCCCATTCTAACAGGAGTGAGGTGATACCTCATTGTAGTTTTGATTTGCATTTCTCTAATAATTAGTGATGTTGAGCATCTTTTCATGTGCTTCGTGGTCGTCTGTATGTCTTCTTTGGAGAAATGTCTATTTGGGTGTTCTGCCCATTTTTGGATTGGGGTGTTTGTTTCTTTGATATTGAGCTGAATGAGCTGTTTATATATTTTGGAGATTAATCCTTTGTCCGTTGATTCATTTGCAAATATTTTCTCCCATTCTGAGGGTTGTCTTTTCGTCTTGTTTATGGTTTCCTTTGCTGTGCAAAAGCTTTGAAGTTTCATTAGGTCCCACTTGTTTATTTTTGTTTTTATTTCCATTACTCTAGGAGGTGGATCAAAAAACATCTTGCTGTGATTTATGTCAAAGAGTGTTCTTCCTATGTTTTCCTCTAAGAGTTTTATAGCGTCCAGTCTTATATTTAGGTCTCTAATCCATTTTGAGTTTATTTTTGTGTATGGTGTTAGGGAGTATTCTAATTTCATTCTTTTACATGTAGCTGTCCAGTTTTCCCAGCACCACTTATTGAAGAGACTGTCTTTTCTCCATTGTATATCTTTGCCTCGTTTGTCATAGATTAGTTGACCATAGGTGCGTGGGTTAATCTCTGGGCTTTCTATCTTGTTCCATTGATCTATGTTTCTGTTTTTGTGCCAGTACCATATTGTCTTGATTACTGTAGCTTTGTAGTATAGTCTGAAGTCAGGGAGTCTGATTCCTCCAGCTCCATTTTTTTGCCTCAAGACTGCTTTGGCTATTCGGGGTCTTTTGTGTCTCCATACAAATTTTAAGATGATTTGTTCTAGCTCTGTAAAAAATGCCATTGGTAATTTGATAGGGATTGCATTGAATCTGTAGATTGCTTTGGGTAGTATACTCATTTTCACAATGTTGATTCTTCCAATCCAAGAACATGGTATATCTCTCCATCTGTTGGTATCATCTTTAATTTCTTTCATCAGTGTCTTATAGTTTTCTGCATACATGTCTTTTGTCTCCCTAGGTAGGTTTATTCCTAGGTATTTTATTCTTTTTATTGCAATGGTAAATGGGAGTGTTTCCATAATTTCTCTTTCAGATTTTTCATCATTAGTGTATAGGAATGCAAGGGATTTCTGTGCATTAATTTTGTATCCTGCAACTTTACCATATTCATTAATTAGCTCTAGCAGTTTTCTGGTGGCAGTTTTAGGATTCTCTATGTATAGTATCATGTCATCTGCAAACAGTGACAGTTTTACTTCTTCTTTTCCAATTTGTATTCCTTTTATTTCTTTTTCTTCTCTGATTGCCATGGCTAGGACTTCCAGAACTATGTTGAATAATAGTGGTGAGAGTGGACATCCTTGTCTCATTCCTGATCTTAGAGGAAATGCTTTCAGTTTTTCACCATTGAGAATGATGTTTGCTGTGGGTTTGTCATATATGGCCTTTATTATGTTGAGGTAGGTTCCCTCTTTGCCCACTTTCTGGAGAGTTTTTATCAGAAATGGGTGTTGAATTTTGTCAAAAGCTTTTTCTGCATCTATTGAGATGATCATATGGTTTTTATTCTTCAATTTGTTAATATGGTGTATCACATTGATTGATTTGCGTATATTGAAGAATCCTTGCATCCCTGGGATAAATCCCACTTGATCGTGATGTATGATCCTTTTAATGTGCTGTTGGATTCTGTTTGCTAGTATTTTGTTGAGGATTTTTGCATCTATATTCATCAGTGATATTGGTCTGTAATTTTCTTTTTTTGTAGTATCTTTGTCTGGTTTTGGTATCAGGGTGATGGTGGCCTCGTAGAATGAGTTTGGGAGTGTTCCTTCCTCTGCAATTTTTTGGAAGAGTTTGAGAAGGATGGGTGTTAGCTCTTCTCTAAATGTTTGATAGAATTCACCTGTGAAGCCATCTGGTCCTGGACTTTTGTTTGCTGGAAGATTTTTAATCACAGTTTCAATTTCATTACTTGTGATTGGTCTGTTCATATTTTCTGTTTCTTCCTGGTTCAGTCTTGGAAGGTTATACCTTTCTAAGAATTTGTCCATTTCTTCCAGGTTGTCCATTTTATTGGCATAAAGTTGCTTGTAGTAGTCTCTTAGGATGCTTTGTATTTCTGCGGTGTCTGTTGTAACTTCTCCTTTTTCATTTCTGATTTTATTGATTTGAGTCCTCTCCCTCTTTTTCTTGATGAGTCTGGCTAATGGCTTATCAATTTTGTTTATCTTCTCAAAGAACCAACTTTTAGTTTTATTGATCTTTGCTATTGTTTTCTTTGTTTCTATTTCATTTATTTCTGCTCTGATCTTTATGATTTCTTTCCTTCTGCTAACTTTGGGTTTTGTTTGTTCTTCTTTCTCTAGTTTCTTTAGGTGTAAGGTTAGATTGTTTAGTTGAGATTTTTCTTGTTTCTTTAGGTAGGCTTGTATAGCTATAAACTTCCCTCTTAGAACCGCTTTTGCTGCATCCCATAGGTTTTGGGTCGTCGTGTTTTCATTGTCATTTGTCTCTAGGTATTTTTTTCTTTCCTCTTTGATTTCTTCAGTGATCTCTTGGTTATTTAGTAACGTATTGTTTAGCCTCCATGTGTTTGTCCTTTTTACGTTTTTTTCCCTGTAATTCATTTCTAATCTCATAGCATTGTGGTCAGAAAAGATGCTTGATATGATTTCAGTTTTCTTAAATTTACTGAGGCTTGATTTGTGACCCAAGATGTGATCTATCTTGGAGAATGTTCCGTGCGCACTTGAGAAGAACGTGTAATCTGCTGTTTTTGGATGGAATGTCCTATATATATCAATTAAAACTATCTGGTCTATTGTGTCATTTAAAGCTTCTGTTTCCTTATTTATTTTCATTTTGGATGATCTGTCCATTGGTGTAAGTGAGGTGTTAAAGTCCCCCACTATGATTGTGTTACTGTCGATTTCCTCTTTTATAGCTGTTAGCAGTTGCCTTATGTATTGAGGTGCTCCTATGTTGGGTGCATATATATTTATAATTGTTATATCTTCTTCTTGGATTGATCCCTGGATCATTATGTAGTGTCCTTCCTTGTCTCTTGTAACATTCTTTATTTTAAAGTCTATTTTATCTGATATGAGTATAGCTACTCCAGCTTTCTTTTGATTTCCATTTGCATGGAATATCTTTTTCCATCCCCTCACTTTCAGTCTGTATGTGTCCCTAGGTCTAAAGTGGGTCTCTTGTAGACAGCATATATATGGGTCTTGTTTTTGTATCCATTCAGCCAGTCTATGTCTTTTGGTTGGGGCATTTAATCCATTCACGTTTAAGGTAATTATCGATATGTATGTTCCTATGACCATTTTCTTAATTGTTTTGGGTTTGTTTTTGTAGGTCCTTTTCTTCTCTTGTGTTTCCCACTTAGAGAAGTTCCTTTAGCATTTGTTGTAGAGCTGGTTTGGTGGTGCTGAATTCTCTTAGCTTTTGCTTGTCTGTAAAGCTTTTGATTTCTCCATCAAATCTAAATGAGATCCTTGCCGGGTAGAGTAATCTTGGTTGTAGGTTCTTCCCTTTCATCACTTTAAGTATATCATGCCACTCCCTTCTGGCTTGCAGAGTTTCTGCTGAGAAATCAGCTGTTAACCTTATGGGAGTTCCCTTGTATGTTATTTGTCGTTTTTCCCTTGCTGCTTTCAATAATTTTTCTTTGTCTTTAATTTTTGCCACTTTGATTACTATGTGTCTCGGCGTGTTTCTCCTTGGGTTTATTCTGTATGGGACTCTCTGCGCTTCCTGGACTTGGGTGGCTATTTCCTTTCCCATGTTAGGGAAGTTTTCGACTATAATCTCTTCCAATATTTTCTCTGGTCCTTTCTCTCTCTCTTCTCCTTCTGGGACCCCTATAATGCGAATGTTGTTGCGTTTAATGTTGTCCCAGAGGTCTCTTAGGCTGTCTTCATTTCTTTTCATTCTTTTTTCTTTAGTCTGTTCCGCAGCAGTGAATTCCACCATTCTGTCTTCCAGGTCACTTATCCGTTCTTCTGCCTCAGTTATTCTGCTATTGATTCCTTCTAGTGTAGTTTTCATTTCAGTTATTGTATTGGTCATCTCTGTTTGTTTGTTCTTTAATTCTTCTAGGTCTTTGTTAATCATTTCTTGCATCTTCTCAATCTTTGCCTCCATTCTTATTCCGAGGTCCTGGATCATCTTCACTATCATTATTCTGAATTCTTTTTCTGGAAGGTTGCCTATCTCCACTTCATTTAATTGTTTTTCTGGGGTTTTTTCTTGTTCCTTCATCTGGTACATAGCCCTCTGCCTTTTCATCTTCTCTATCTTTCTGTAACTGTGGTTTTTGGTCCACAGGCTGCAGGATTATAGTTTTTCTTGCTTCTGTTGTCTGCCCTCTGGTGGTTGAGGCTATCTAAGAGGCTTGATGGGAGGCTCTGGTGGTGGGTAGAGCTGACTGTTGCTGTGGCGGTCAGAGCTCAGTAAAACCTTAATCCACTTGACTGTTGATGGGTGGGGCTGGGTTCCCTCCCTGTTGGCTGTTTTGCCTGAGGCAACCCAACACTGGAGCCTACCCGTGCTCTTTGGTGGGGTTAATGGCAGACTCTGGGAGGGCTCACGCCAAGGAGAACTTCCCAGAACCTCTGCTGCCAGTGTCCTTATCCCCACGGTGAAACAGAGCCACCACTCGCCTCTGCAGGAGACCCCCCAACACCAGCAGGTAGGTCTGGTTCAGTCTCCCCCAGGGTCACTGCTCCTTCCCCTGGGTCCCGATGCACACATTACTTTGTGTGTGCCCTCCAAGAGTGGGGTCTCTGTTTCCCCTAGTCCTGTCAAAGTCCTGCAATCAATTCCCACTAGGCTTCAAAGTCTGATTCTCTAGGAATTCCTCCTCCCGTTGCCGGACCCCCAGGTTGGGAAGCCTGACGTGGGGCTCAGAACCTTTACTCCAGTGGGTGGACTTCTGTGGTATAAGTGTTCGCCAGTCTGTGAGTCACCCACCCAGCAGTTATGGGATTTGATTTTACTCTGATTGCGCCCCTCCTACCGTCTCACTGTGGCTTCTCCTCTGTCCTTGGACGTGGGGTATCCTCCTTGGTGAAGTCCAGGGTCTTCCTGTCAATGATTGTCCAGCAGCCAGTTGTGATTCTGGTGCTCTCGCAAGA
This sequence comes from Balaenoptera musculus, assembly GCF_009873245.2. Classification (NCBI taxonomy): domain Eukaryota; kingdom Metazoa; phylum Chordata; class Mammalia; order Artiodactyla; family Balaenopteridae; genus Balaenoptera; species Balaenoptera musculus. The sequence continues at coordinate 72,365,515 of NC_045790.1, forward strand.
GGGAGTGAGAGCACGTCCTTCTACTCCGCCATCTTGGTTAATCTCCCCTATTCTTTTTCTATAATAAGATGTGTATTCGTTTTTCCTTTTATCAGTTGTCCTTAAACTGCCTATGATGATAGATCCATCTGGGGGGTTGGGGGGGAAGGTGAGTTCTTTTTTCTCTTTAATAAATGCAGGTGAATAAGTCACTCAGGATTTAAAATTGGTCCTTGGTTTTAAGGACCACCAAGTACAGATTTATTCAAAAGTGTGCAGAATTATCTGGGAACACTCTTGGGGAGGGAATTTTTTTTTTAAGTGCTAGCAGTTGCACTTAGACGTCCTACAAGAAGCACTAGACAGAATGTCTCTCCTGGGATATGTCCTACTTCTTCTAAAACCTGTTGTTGGGCCCATGAAATACTTTGAACTGCTCAGAACAAAAATGTAATACAAACACCAGGTAGTGATAGTGTCGTTCATGATCCTATTTTTGCAGCGGGAGACTAGAAGTATTTGAGATGAGGTTCAGCTGAGGTTCCCTTGCTGGAGAAGAGTTACCTAATCAGGCTTTAAACCACATCAAAGTGTGAGTGTGTCAGGCAAGGTGACAAGTTCATACCAAATGTTAAGAAAAGGTACAATGTTATGACATCTAGTATAAAATATTATTTTATAAAAAAGAGTATGATTTTTCCTAGTTCAGTATCTTTCTGTTTACCTTCTTGATAGAATGTGCCAAAGTTAGGCCTTTGGAACCTGAAAATCAAATTAGGACTCAAGAATCTCCTGAATTGTGTGGCAAACAAAACTCAGCCAACTGAGTTGAGAGAGAGAGTGTGGGCACAAAAATTGTATGACCATGAGGACAGAACATGCCACACTTGGCTTCCTGATCCAGCTGTTAGAGAACCACCTGACAAGCCGCTGTGTGTACATTCATTTCACCTTTATGGGTCCATGTGGAGATGGTATTAAATAGTGTTTGGTAGCATATTATCATAGCCAAGTGCAGTTGGTTTGAATTGTAGCTCTACCACGACCTACCTATATGTCCTTGAGTTACTGTGTGGAACTCAAAGTCTCACTTTTGTCATCTGTGAAATGGGAATAAAAATTTTACCTCTGTCATGTGATTTTTTTAGATTACACAATCATAGTGCATATACAACATACAGTACCTCTCCCTGGCCAAGTGTTCACTAAATGTTGGTTATTATTTTGAGGTCATCAAAGGATGCAAAACTTCCTTACAGGAAAAGATGATACATACAGGACTCCCCAGAAAATCATGTATATTGTATTGCCTTGAAAGGTCATTGTTAACTAGCCACGTTTTGCAGGCATTTATCAATGTGACCTTTTAGTGTATATTGTTATTCAGGGGTAACTGTCAATAATTCCAGGAAGAAACCTGAGGGGTATGTGGCATAACTCCTGGTGGCTTATTATGAGACTGGTGGTCACCGGGCTCAGAGTTGAGAGAAACTGCTCTTTTTTTCCAGGTTGGTTAGACTTTTGGCCTTTTTGATTATTATTTGCCCCAAATCTTTTGGTGCTTTGGCAGTGAAAGGGGTATTGGTTTTCAGAGGCCACTGGAGTGTGGGTCCAGGGTAATTGGCAGGAGGGGGTAGGTTTTAGGAGGTCCTATGTTACCATAGTGGACTGTGTCATTCACGGCACAGGGCACTCTGCTTTCACTCTGTATGTGGTTTACCCCACGTTTGATGACTTCTTCATTCCTACATCATCCCTGTGAGCATAAATACAAATAGGTCATAAAATGTGAATCCGACTTTCCCATAAATAAAAGTCCTCTCAGGATACTAGCCACTTAACCTATGGCTGTTTCCTGAGCTATAATTAATTACCCTCCCACAAGTAGGAACACCACTGATTCAAAAATCCATTGGTTTCCCATATTATCTTTCTCCCTTTATTTTGGTGAAATTCAGGAAATTTTGAAATTAAATCATTTCTGAAGTTGTACATTATCAAATGTCACAGTAAAATTATCTGAATGCCTCCTTTCCATGTGTAGTTTCAATTTCCTGAAGGTAATTTCTCCCTTCTAATTACAAGCACTCCAAGAAGAATTAGTTTGTGCAACTCAGCATGAGAGCAAGTAACTCTCATTTCTTCAGGCTGAGTTGAATGCAGGAGGCTTCCTGAATCTGCCTGAATACAACTGCTTAAGGTACAAGATAAGTGTTTCCTGTTCTGTTATTATTATTCTATTTTTAGAGCTAAGGGTCACTAGGGAAATGGTCTCCCAATGGTCAGAACCTTGTGCTTGATATTTCTAAAGGAATTTTGCCCTGGTGATAGGTAACAGGGAAACTTGTGTTCTTTTCTTTTTTTTTTTTCCCCCTGAAGGATAACATTTAAAATGTGAAAGTTTTAACTGTGTGTTAAATGTTATTTTAAAATTACAAGGTTGAGTTAGACATATTTATCACATCCAAGTGTACTTTTATGGGTCTTGCTGTTTGCTCATGAAAAAATAAAAATATACATGTTCACTTGAGAGGATTTTGCTTTCCCATAAATAAGGGGCTGGAATGTCTTTCCAGACTGAGCTTTTCTGTTGTTGTTTTCACCCCTCACCCAAGTAACTACACTGGAAAAGGGAATGGAGATTAGCATCGCATTTCAGGCAGAGCTAGAACGTCTTATGTTGAGAGTAGCATTCAGAATTTTCCCTGGACTCATTCTCCTAATTTTCCTGACTGTAGTGCATGGACTCTATTAAATTTTGTTGTGGATTCACTATTAGCCAGCTAAGGGCCAAATCATGCCAACTGTTTTAGAAGCAAAACTTCCATGCCTCCTGGGATCCATCACACAACCTCCCTCCCTTTCTTCAGAGTTTTGTGCCTTGTCAGGTTCTAAAGTTGGCTCCTAACAAGTGTTGTATCAAAACAAAAATAATTCTGCTTCCATTGTTCTCATATCTTTCAAACTCACTTGGATGGGTTTTAATCCCTTAGTATAAGTTCTTCTATTAATGCAGACTTACAAAATAGTCGAGATCCTATCTTGTCCCTTATGGAAACTTTGAAAATGGCAGTAATATTTCTCTTTTATTTGGAATCTGAGAACATAACAAAAAGGTATAAGAACTCTGTAGTACTTTTCTCTCCCCATCTCCTTCATTTTCAAATCAGTAAATAGGAGCTGTGGCTCTTACTTTAGCAAAATGATGTACTGTCTACCACTTATAATGGTTTATTATGTACCAGGAACAAGGTTAAGTACTTGGCATGGCAGTTGACTCTTGAACAACATAGGTTTGAACTGCACAGGTCCGCTTATACGCAGATTTTTTTTTCACTAAATACGTACTACATGATCCGCTGTTGGTTGAATATATGGATGCAGAACCGTGGCTACGGAGGGCCAACTATAAGTTATACTCAGATTTTTGACTGCTCAGGGGTCGGTGCCCCTAACTTCCACGTTGTTCAAGGGACAACTATACTTTGATTCAGTTGGTACAAGGAAGTAAAATAGATATTAACATCCACATTCTAAGTGGGGAAACTGACACTTTGGGAAGTCAATTTCACATATGTAGAAAATGAAGGAACCAGAATCTGATCACTGGGCCCCCTCTCATTAGGAGGGCGCCCTCAAAAACACGTATATGCTGAGTGTGATAGGAAAATGTAGTATCAAGTGAAGCAGTGTGCAGCTTCATCATTGATAATTAGCTATAAAGATACCACTGCCTGGGAGACACCAGTGTGCATACGTGCCCATACGAGGGGGGTACAGAGATTACCACATGCCTGTCACACTTCTAGGAAGGTAGCAAGTCATTGTCTCTCCTCCTTCAAATGTTCCGACCTATCCTTTGCAAATATCCTTCTAAAATGAAGGTGGCAGATGAGAAGCAAAGAAAATAACTACACAGCTGCATGATAAGTTGCCATATTTCCTAGTTAAGTAAAAAAATTGTCACACCTCACATTCAAGACTGAATTGAATAAGTATCCTGATTAGAATTTCATGCATGCACTGAGTCAAATGCCTTTAGTAAATAACATGTTCTTTGAAAGAGAACAAAAGACTGTGTATATGTACTTGGATTTGTTTTCTGTGTGTTTATTAGTATTGCAGTTCTTTGATGAAAGTATCTCCCATTCCGTAGTGTCTTTGTGATCTTCAGTGCCAACAGCCATAAGAAATAGGTATCCAATAATTTAATAACTATTTATTGCAAATTAAGACACTCCCATAGTTTTCTGTGCCTGGGTACCCAGTTTTGGACTCTGTACCACATCCTCTTCCTTTGAGAACACTGAAAATGAAGACTTGGTTTCAGTTGAGACTTTTTCTGTATCCCACACATCCATCCAGAATGGTTAACTTTGCTAAGTTCTTTGTTAAATTAAAATCAAGTGCCTGGCTAAACAACTGAACAAGGAATGTTCAAGAGCCCTTCAGTTTTGATTTTAGCTTGTTGTAATTTTCTTATGATGCAAGAGTCTACACGAAGGATGACAGGGCAAGAATTGGGAGCCATTTTGTTGAGGAAACTGGAAATCTTCACCCTTTTAAAAACTTACACTGACTAATATCACATTATTTCTCAAATTAAAGGTTACATTTTCTGCCTCCCTGAGACTAATGTCACTTCTCCAAGTTGAGAACAAGAGCGGCATTTGGCATTTGTTTATCCCAAACCCAAATCGCTGACCCTTTGTTTTTAGTACTTTGCCCTTCTGCTTTCGCTTTTTTAATTTGCTTGTGACTCTCTGCTTCCCCCATCTTTTTTTTTTTGGTACAATGATTCTTACCTTGTCTTTCCCCAGTCCGTTTCTGACCTGGAGAGACGTGCAGCATGTTATTGTAAGGACTTCCCGTGCAGGACATTTGAACGCTAATGACTGGAAAACCAATGCTGCTGGTTTTAAGGGTGAGAACTTCTTTCATATTTTGTCACAGGCAAAATATTTTTATTTTTCCCCCATTTTAAATGGAGAGCAGGAAATAGAACCCATCCAAAGAAACTTTAAATTTTGTACTGACACAGGAAGAGCTTGACCTCTTAGTAGAAAAAAAAAAAGGCAGGTTCCTTTTTTTTTTTTTTTTTTAATTAAAACAACACATTTAAGGCAGATTTCCTTGGCTTCCCACATCATAGGTCAGTTTCTTTAAAGGTAACCAACTTCCAAGTATTGTCGACCTATGGGGCTCCTCATTAGTTTACTCTTTGCTGTCATTGATTATCTGAGTGGTATTTGTAACAATGTATTTAAAAATTCCTTACCTTCTGGAGTGATTACTTCCAGTTAATAATAGCTGGTATCTTTTGTTCGTTTGAGGGTAGCACTGTTAGTTGCTAGGCTGTGCTTTTCTACATATTTTGTTTTTGTTGTTTTTTTTTTTCAAACCTTCCACAAACAGAAAAACAGGCATAATTCTAAGACATTACTTTACATAAACTAAAAGTTCTTATGAAGCTTTATAATGTGCAGTCTTACGCAAGTGTGCACAGGATATAATAAGTGCTGACTATTTTTCCCATGGCTGATAGGGATTCTAGTTCCCTCAAAGTATCTTACTAATGGTAGCCATTTTGTTTATTGTCATCCATAACATATGCTATAATCAAAAGAAAATAATTATATAAAGCAGATGTCCTATAGTGTAGTATCTTTACTCAGGTTTCAGATAATCTAAATTTTAATCCATTAATTTAAGTTACAACAAAGATTACTTTTTGTTGTATCTGCAGACTTAAATTTACTCCCAAGTAATCTTTGTATCATTATATATCCCTATGGATGAAAAACAGTATTCTATAACATAAGGAATATCTACTTAAAAATCACGGTTCTGGTCCTCAGATCATTGGTAATAAGCTGAATAATCCTGGGCAAGTCATTTAATTTTTCTGGGCCCTAACTTCCCCAACTTAAACAATTTAGAAGCTGAATAATATTATCTACATAGGATATCTTACATATGATTTTAATATATCCTTAGTGTATTATACCCAATGTATATAAATATTCATGCTGAAAATGTAAAGTGTAATTTTAAAAATTATTTGCAAGCAGCTTATTAATCATGCTTTGCCAAAACCTATCAATATGCCAGGGAACCAGCACCATATAAAAGAGTTCTTTGATTAACATCTTCACTGAAAACTTCACTTTTAGAAAAAAAGAATGTCCCTCTGCTTTCGAGTATTATCGAATACCTTTCTGTGCTTGTAAATTATATAATGCAGCAGTGTTCAATGAGCTTTTAATCTAAAGCATTGTAAATACCTGTTGGGATCACATTTTCGGAAGCCCAAATCAAGACACGTAGTTCCAGAATAGCAAATGTTATGTGCAGCATCAAAAATATTTGAAATTTCAATTGTTCTAGAAAATCCAGGATGTAATTTGCCATATGTATGTTTCCTTTTGATTAGCTTCCCCATGCTTCCAGCCCCGACTATATAAATCCAGGCAGCCAAGGGGTTGGGTTTGGGGAGGGGGGAAGAAGGGATCAAAACATAACCCTGGCTGGTTCAACACTGCAATGAACTTCTTAGTAGAAGGTTCACAGACTAAGTACATTGACCTCAGTGAAGCTGAGGAATCAACTTTAACCCAAATAAAAGTCTTAGTTTTACTTACTCCTTTTTGGCAACTTAAAAAGAGCAAATGGTTCTAATAAAAAATGCAACTCTTTTGAAAACCTCTGTTGGTTTTGGAGAGGGGGAAGCCGAGGATTTAGACTAAATCACCAGATCCAAACCTGAGTCTGAAGGGGGCCATACACTGCTTCTGGCAGGGAGGAAAGAGCATTTTACTATTGCACGTGGCAATATTTAGTATAATATTTCACTCTTCTCTTAGATTGCTGCCAAGAGTAACAATTAAAGTTCACTTTTTCATAGATGAATTACCCTGAACCGTCTGGACTCCCAGTGGAATTGTTTTGTAATTTTGTTGATGGCAAGCCCCATATTTCATCTAAACATGATCATAATACGAAGGATTTTTTAAGAGTTATTTTCTTCCCTACTCGAAGCATTCCCATCCCCTCCCTAGCGTCCCACAAATAAAAGTGATTAAGGCAGAGGCTAGCAGGAGAAGCGACATGCTTCCGGGAAGGAGAGAATGCAGGTCACTAGGACTGGAAAAAGATGGGCTGACTTTTTATGGAATAAGATCTGAACGAACAAAAAATAGCGAAGGCTTGGAAGAGGTTCATGCAATGAGAGCTCATATTTTAAATTAGGTCAGCCGGCTTTTGCAGGCCTTGCTTAGCGGGAACACATGGCCAAATGTTTCTCCTTAGGAAAAAACGGAAGTTGCCTGCAAGCAGAAGCCTGCAGCCCTGGGTGCACTCCCTCTTACCACTTGGTTTAGTCCTAACGCTGAGTGAGATGTAGGTATGAAACGAATCTGAAAACACCTGTGCTTCCCTGGGCTTGCTGTTGTGCCCTCACGTTGAGCGATTTAACTTGTCTGAAGAGTGGGTTTGTTTTTTTTTTGAAACCACCAGAATTTCATAAATTGCTTGGCAGGTACTCTTCTGCAGTGGGGCCGTCAGTATGAACATGTGAATCTCCTTCTCATCAGGTAAAGCAGAAGCAGCTCAGAGTAGCAACCAGTTAGGTTTTGGGGTCTTGCCCTCAATAGACTTGATAGTCTTAGTTCTCACTGATAACTTTGGAGAAGCCAACACCCTAAAGATCAGTCTTTCCCCAAACCCTGCCAAGTGCATTTCACACAATGTCCTTACATTTCTTCAGACCTACCCATGTGTGGTCCATCCGAAGCAGAGAACAGAGCCAGATGTTATAGGAACTAGACTGGTGTGGGTCTCCTCTCAAGGCAGACTTGATCCACTCTTACCCACATGTGTTAATGGGCCTGGATTCCTGGCTCCTGGAAGGGGATTCCCTCCAGAGGCAGCTGCTGGCTTCTTGTTGACTGGCATGGACAGATTGCATCCAGGCAAGGAAGTTGCCCTTGAAGGACTGGCTCCTCTGTGTGTTTCTCTGAGAGCAGAGTTGCATACTGATGAGCTGGGTGCAGAGAACTTTCTTCCCCTTTCTCTGTGCTCTCATTATGGTCGCACTCTATAAACGATCCTATATTGAGATCAGTTCACAGTAAAGCCAGCCCCAAAGCTGGAAGCCACTCATCAACATTTTTATGCTAATGGTACCTTAATTTTTAACAATGTTAATTGAACTAAGATGATTCTGTCTTGATGCTTCTTCAATAATAATAGTACTCTCTTATAGTTAAAATATCTTGCAGAAGATTTGTTTTTCAAAATAAACATAATCCAATGAATGCATACCTATGGAAACTAACTAGATGTTATTTAGATTTGTTCATCCTGTGAATAATCGTAGCTAAATTTCAGACACCTTTTGACTTTAAACCTCCTCCAGAGATAGTTTCTTTAATAATAAATGGAATAAATATCATGCATCTAGCAAAGAATCTGAGATTATGCATGAGAATAGGAAAGTATTTGTATGAGACCACATGAACAGATGTGGTATTTGCCACTACAGAACTAAACTCCAAATTCCAGTATTTTGCTACTGAGCAGCATTTGCAGTGCCTGGAGACGACTTTGGCATTAAATTGTTTGTTTGGGGGTTTCTTCAATATTTCTTCTTTCTCCTTTTTTTCCCTTTGCTCTTACGATAAGTCTTTTCCTATTTTTTTCTTTTCTACTGTTTTTAATACCCCCCTCATGCTCCTTAAAATGTACAAATCAGCTGTAGAATTGAGGGTTTTCGCCATCAGGGTGGTTTTCTTCAAGGAATATAAGTTATGCAGTCTCTTCATTCATTTATTCACAAATATTTCCTGCGCACCCTCAGCAGGCCAGCCCACTGCATGCTGAATGAAGTGCAACCAAAGAGGAGAATTAGAAGGAAACGTCCGGGGCCCCATGACTTTGCCTGCTCTGATCTGGCTGTGCTATGATTTACACACAGAACAGAAATTTACACTGCACTTTTTTCTCCCTTCAGTCAAGCCCAACCAATCTGCCAGGTTCATGTTTATAAAAGTATCAATGATCCTTCTCTCATCATGTAAAATGCAGCCCAGCCTGAGCAACAGAAGGCATCTAATGAGAGATTCTCTCTTGTGGAGTGCCATTTGCATTTTGACCAGCTCTGTTTGTACCTATAGAGTATATGGATCCTAGAGCCATGCAGAGGACTTGAATTCTGCATTCTTCTAGAATCCATGGCTCATAGCCTTTCAGGAAGAACGTGACTCTTTGTTATGAGCCCCTCCCTCCTACTGCGTTAATCTGAAGACCCTGCAGATTTCCCCTTTCTCCCCCAGCCTCCTGGGCTGTGCTCGCTGAATCTTTCCCCCATGTCCTTATCTCTGGTTTGCGGATGTAGTTATGAGAAGTATAATGGAATGCATGCAACATCGGTGCTGTAGTTTTTTTCAGTGTCTGTATTTGGATATGATGACTTGATATTTTACAGTTAAACTCTCTTGAATCTAGGAACAGGAATAGACGTCAGATAATAAATTAGGAACTTCTGTCATCTTTACTAGGCGAAAGAATGAAAAAAATGTCATTGAAAATCAAAAATGACAACTAAGTGAGCGAGGTTACCACGCCTTCCATTTCACTGCCCTCCCAGACTATGTAAGTCTCTTTTTTTCTACCAGCATGTTGCTGAAACCTCCCCATTCTCCACTGACTCTTTCTTTGACCACAACTAAACTACTAGATTTTTTTTTTTTTTTAATTTCTAACTGATTTCCCACCATGGGGAAAACAATTGACAGTCTAACATGACTTCCTAGCCTCAAAGGCCCTTAACTTTTAATAACCTTTATTACTTTTAATCGCCATCATTTTATTTCCACTGTTAGGGCTGGTAATTTTAAGATGTTCCAATATATTTTTAATATCTACCTGTCTTGCTTTCAGTTTTAACACTTATTAAAAAGAATTAGATATGCTGAAACCATTAAGCATGCCATGTGTTGAACTGAAACTAAAGGTTTTGAAATGTGGTGTTTTTATTTTTTATTTTTTTTGAGTCTATAAAGTGATATCTGATGTGTTACCATTTGAAAGGGTAAAGCTATATTGTATTTTATTATGTCACTGTACAAATAATATCTTATCTTTGCCACCTAGCATGCTGATGTGATGTTGGTAGCTATGATTAAAGCTACATAATGTACCTTAATTGGAAATCTGCACATCATGTTTTCAAAGAAAGGTCAAAGTGAAACATTATTCATCTGGTCAGTGTCAGAGGGGGTATTTGAATCAGATGCTTGACTTCAGTCCTGATCCTATTTTCAGAAATAAGGCATTTAGTTCTTCCCTTAAAATGCAGAGAGGGATGTAAGTACATTTGATCCTACCTAATAAAATTTGCTCCCTAGAAACACCACCTGATTTTCTTTCAAGATTCTATGTTTACTCCATTGTATTCTATGAACTCCTATTCACTTATTAACTTAAAACCTTTCATTTTTGCATTTATTGATCATTGAATGTATGAGCTTACCTTCTTGCTCATTTATAAAAAAAAGATATGAATCACACATAATTTAGGGATTTTACGTTTATTCTTTTGTCTGGTGGATGATTTACCTAAATATCTACCTGGGAACAGCAATATAGAACCCCTGACAGCAGTCTGCTTGGTCACTGCTTAATCCGGAGTCTTGTATCCAAAATGTCTACTTGCCCCATCAGAGTGTTCTATTCATACCTACTAAATATGTGAGATTTTAAAATATTTTCTGCAAATGAAAAATGTTATTTTCTCTGCGCTGGTCTTTGAATGGTAGTGTTAGGTTTGTTAGACTTTGGGGGTATTTTGTTTTGCTTTTTCATCCCTAAATACAAAAGTTTTAAATGCATGTGGTTTCACACTTAAACTCCATCTTCAAAATAGAATTAAAACCATGGTTGTACTGTATGACTATTATCTCTTTACAAAACATAATTAGTTAATGAAGGGAATTATGTTTGGAGTAGTTTTGTGGCTTTGCCACAATCTTAAGAACTTTATTCTAGTAGAGTCTGTTACTGATATTTTCTTTGGCCTTTGAGGAGGCCAATTAAAGTTTTTGTATCTTGGGTTTTTAGAATGTGGGTAACAAATACCAAACATAATGAGAAGGCTGAGTTGAAAGAAAAGTGCTTTGAAATTGGAAAATAACTAAACATAAAAAGAGCCTTGACAAAGAAAAGAGTCTTAAAAGTGTATTTTCATATGTCACAGCTTTCTACTGTGAAATGAGGATAAAGATATGAAACTATGTTGTGAATTAGAATGCTATTTTGCGATTGAAATTAATTAAATTGGAGGGCACACACAAAGTAGGCGCATCAGGACCCAGGGGAAGGAGCAGTGACCCCATAGGAGACTGAACCAGATCTACCTGCTAGTGTTGGAGCATCTCTTGCAGAGGTGGGGGGTGGCTGTGCCTCACTGTGAGGACAAGGACACTGTCAGCAGAAGTTCTGGGAAGTACTCCTTGGCATCAGCCCTCCTGGAGTCCGCCATTAGCCCCACCAAAGAGCCTGTAGCCTCCAGTGCTGGGTTGCCTCAGGCCAAACAACCAACAGGGAGGGAACTCAGCCCCACCCATAAGCAGACAAGTGGATTAAACTTTTACTGAGCTCTGCCCACCAGAGCAACACCCAGCTCTACCCACCACTGGTGCCTCCCATCAGGAAGCTTGCACAAGCCTCTTAGATAGCCTCATCCACCAGAGGTCAGACAGCAGAAGCAAGAAGAGCTACAGTCCTGCAACCTGTGGAATGAAAACCACATTCACAGAAAGATAGACAAGATGAAAAGGCAGAGGGCTATGTACCAGATGAAGGAACAAGATAAAACCCCAGAAAAACAACTAAATGAAGTGGAGATAGGCAACCTTCCAGAAAAAGAACTCAGAATAATGATAGTGAAGATGATCCAGGACCTCAGAAAAAGAATGGAGGCAAAGATCGAGAAGATGCAAGAAATGTTTAACAAATACCTAGAAGAATTAAAGAACAAACAGAGATGAGCAATACAATAAATGAAAAATACACTAGAAAGAATCAATAACAGAATGACTGAGGCAGAAGAACGGATAACTGACCTGGAAGACAGAACGGTGGAATTCACTGCCACGGAACAGAATAAAGAAAAAAGAATGAAAAGAAATGAAGACAGCCTAAGAGTTCTGGAACAACATTAAATGCACCAACATTTGCATTACAGGGGTCCCAGAAGGAGAAGAGAGAGAGAAAGGACCCAAGAAAATATTTGAAGAGATAATACTCAAAAACTTCCCTAACATAGGAAACGAAAGGGCCACCCAAGTCCAGGAAGCACAGAGGGTCCCAGGCAGGATAAACCCAAGGAGAAACACACCGAGACAAATACTAATCAAATTGACAAAAATTACAGACAGGGAAAAATTATTACAAGCAACAAGGGAAAAACGACAAATAACATACAAGGGAACTCCCCTAAGGTTAACAGCTGATTTTTCAGCAGAAACTCTACAAGCCAGAAGGGAGTGGCACGATATATTTGAAGTGGTGGAAGGGAAGAACCTACAACCAAGATTACTCCACCCAGCAAGGATCTCAATCAGATTCGATGGAGAAATCAAAAGCTTTACAGACAAGCAAAAGCTAAGAGAATTCAGCACCACCAAACCAGTTCTACAGCAAATGCTAGAGGAACTTCCCTAAGTGGGAAACACAAGAGAAGAAAAGGACCTACAAAAACAAACTCAGAACAATTAAGAAAATGGTAATAGGAACATACATATCAATAATTACCTTAAATGTGAATGGATTAAATGCTCCAACCAAAAGACACAGGCTTGCTGAATGAATACAAAACAAGACCTGGATATATGCTGTCTGCAAGTGACCCACTTCAGACCTAGGGACACATACAGACTGAAAGTGAGGGGATGGAAAAAGATACTCCATGCAAATGGAAATCAAAAGAAAGCTGTAGTAGCAATACTCATGTTGGATAAAATAGACTTTAAAATAAAGAATGTTACAAGAGACAAGGAAGGACACTGCATAATGATCAAGGGATCAATCCAAGAAGAAGCTATAACAATTATAAATATATATGCACCCAACATAGGAGCACCTCAATACATAAGGCAACTGCTAACAGCTATAAAAGAGGAAATCGACAGTAACACAATAATAGTGGGGGACTTTAACACCTCACTTACACCAATGGACAGATCATCCAAACAGAAAATTAATAAGGAAACACAAGCTTTAAATGACACAATAGACCAGATAGATTTAATTGATATTTATAGGACATTCCATCTAAAAACAGCAGATTACACTATCTTCTCAAGGGCACATGGAACATTCTCCAGGATAGATCACATCTTGGGTCACAAATCAAGCCTCGGTAAATTTAAGAAAATTGAAATCATATCAAGCATCTTTTCCTACCACAACACTATGAGACTAGATATCAGTTACAGGGAAAAAATTTAAAAAGAAAAACACATGGAGGCTAAACAATATGTTACTAAGTAACCAAGAGATCACTGAAGAAATCAAAGAGGAAATCAAAAAATACCTAGAGACAAATGACAATGAAAACACGATGATGCAAAACCTATGGGAGGCAGCAAAAGCAGTTCTAAGAGGGAAGTTCATAGCAGTACAATCCTACCTCAAGAAACAAGAAAAATCTCAAATAAACAATCTAACCTTACACCTAAAGGAACTAGAGAAAGAAGAAAAAACAAACCCAAAGTTAGTAGAAGGAAAGAAATCATAAAGATAAGAGCAGAAATAAATGAAATAGAAAAAAAGAAAACTGTAGCAAAGATCAATAAAACTAAAAGCTGCTTCTTTGAGAATATAAACAAAATTGATAAACCTTTAGCCAGACAGAAAAAGAGGGAGAGAACTCAAATCAATAAAATTAGAAATGAAAAAGGAGCAGTTACAACAGACACTGCAGAAATACAAAGCATCCTAAGAGACTACTACAAGCAATGCTATACCAATAAAATGGACAACCTGGAAGAAATGGACAAATTCTTAGAATTTGGTTATTCTTCCGAAGGTATAACCTTCCAAGACTGAACCAGGAAGAAATAGAAAATATCAACAGACCAATCACAAGTAATGAAATTGAAACTGTGATTAAAAATCTTCCAACAAACAAAAGTCCAGGACCAGATGGCTCCACAGGTGAATTCTATCAAACATTTAGAGAAGAGCTAACACCCATCCTTCTGAAACTCTTCCAAAAAACTGCAGAGGGAGGAACACTCCCAAACTCATTCTACGAGGCCAGCATCACCCTGATACCAAAACCAGACAAAGACACTACAAAAAAAGAAAATTACAGACCAATATCACTGATGAATATAGATGCAAAAATCCTCAACAATATACTAGCAAACAGAATCCAACAACACATTAAAAGGATCATACATCATGATCAAGTGGGATTTATCCCAGGAATGCAAGGATTCTTCAATATATGCAAATCCATCAATGTGATGCACTATATTAACAAATTGATGAATAAAAACCATATGATCATCTCATTAGATTCAGAAAAAGCTTTTGACAAAATTCAACACCCATTTATGATAAAAACTCTCCAGAAAGTGGGCATAGAGGGAACCTACCTCAACATAATAAAGGCCATACACGACAAACCCACAGCAAACATCATTCTCAATGGTGAAAAACTGAAAGCATTTCCTCTAAGATCAGGAACAAGACAAGGATGTCCACTCCTGCCACTGTCATTCAACATAGTTTTGGAAGTCCTAGCCATGACAATCAGAGAAGAAAAAGAAAAGGAATACAAATTGGAAAAGAAGAAGTAAAACTGTCACTATTTGCAGATGACATGATACTATACATAGAGAATCCTGAAGATGCTACCAGAAAACTACCAGAGCTAATCAATGAATTTGGTAAAGTTGCAGGATATAAAATTAATGCACAGAAATCTCTTGCATTCCTATATACTAAGAATGAAAGATCAGAAAGAGAAATTAAGGAAACAATCACATTCACCATTGCAACAAAAAGAATAAAATACCTAGGAATAAACCTACCTAAGGAGGTGAAAGACCTGTACTCAGAAAACTATAAGACACTGATGAAAGAAATCAAAGATGACACAAACAGGTGGAGAGATATACCATGTTCGTGGATTGGAAGAATCAGTATTGTGAAAATGACTATACTACCTAAAGCAATCTACAGATTCAATACAATCCCTATCAAATTACTAATGGCATTTTTTTACAGAACTAGAAGAAAAACTCTTAAAATTTGTGTGGAGACACAAAAGACCCTGAATAGTCAAAGCAATCTTGAGGGAAAAAAACAGAGCTGGAGGAATCAGACTCCCTCACCTCAGACTGTACTACAAAGCTATAGTAATCAAGACAGTATGGTACTGGCACAAAAACAGAAATATAGATCAATGGAACAGGATAGAAAGCCCAGCGATAAACCCACGCACCTGTGGTCAACTAATCTATGACAAAGGAGGCAAGGATATACAATGGAGAAAAGACAGTCTCTTCAATAAGTGGTGCTGGGAAAAATTAACAGCTACATGTAAAAGAATGAAATTAGAACACTTCCTAACACCATACACAAAAATAAACTCAAAATGGATTAAAGACCTAAATGTAAGAATGGACACTATAACACTCTTAGAGGAAAACATAGGAAGAACACTCTGTGACTTAAATCACAGCAAGATCTTTTTTGACCCACCTGCTAGAGTAATGGAAATAAAAACAAAAATAAACAAATGGGACCTAATGATACTTAAAAGCTTTTGCACAGCAAAGGAAACTGCAAACAAGCTGAAAAGACAACCCTCAGAATGGGAGAAAATATTTGCAAGTGAATCAACGGACAAAGGATAATCTCCAAAATACATAAACAGCTCATGCAGCTCGATATTAAAAAAAACCCAATCAAAAAGTGGGCAGAAGACCTAAATAGACATTTCTCCAAAGAAGACATACAGATGGCCAAGAGGCACATGAAAAGATGCTCAACATCACTAATTATTAGAGAAATGCGAATCAAAACTACAGTGAGGTATCACCTCACACTGGTTAGAATGGGCATCATCAGAAAATCTACAAACAACAAATGCTGGAGAGGATGTGGAGAAAAGGGAACCCTCTTGCACTGTTGGTGGGAATGTAAATTGATACAGCCACTATGGAGAACAGTATGGAAGTTCCTTAAAAAACTAAAAATAGAATTACCACGTGATCCAGCAATCCCACTACTGGGCATATACCCAGACAAAACCATAAGTCAAAGACATATGCACCCCAATGTTCATTGCAGCACTATTTACAATAGCCAGGTCATGGAAGCAACCTCAATGCCCATCAACAGATGAATGGCTAAAGAAGTTGTGGTACATATATAGAATGGAATATTACTCAACCACAAAAAGGAACGAAATTGGGTCATCTGTAGAGAAGTGGATGGATTTAGATACTATCATACAGAATGAAGTAAATCAGAAAGAGAAAAACAGTTATCGTATATTAATGCATATATGTGGAATCTAGAAAAATGGTACAGATGAACTGGTTTGCAAGGCAGAAATAGAGACACAGATGTAGAGAACAAACATATGGACACCAAGGGGGAAAAGCCAGGGGAAGTGGGGCGGGGATGAATTAGGAGATTGGGATTGACATATATACACTAATATGTATAAAAGAGATAACTAATAAGAACCTGCTGGACACTATCAAACTCTTAGAGGAAAACATAGGCAGAACACTCTATGACATACATCACAGCAAGATTCTTTTTGACCCAGCTCCTAGAGAAATGGAAATAAAAACACAAATAAACAAATGGGACCTAATGAAACTTAAAAGCTTTTGCACAGCAAAGGAAACCATAAACAAGACGAAAAGACAACCCTCAGAATGGGAGAAAATATTTGCAAATGAAGCAACTGACAAAGGATTAATCTCCAAGATTTACAAGCAGCTCATGCAGCTCAATAACAAAAAAACGAACAACCCAATCCAAAAATGGGCAGAAGACCTAAATAGACATTTCTCCAAAGAAGATATACAGATTGCCAACAGACGCATGAAAGAATGCTCAACATCATTAATCATTAGAGAAATGCAAATCAAAACTACAATGAGATATCATCTCACACCGGTCAGAATGGCCATCATCAAAAAATCTACAAACAATAAATGCCGGAGAGGGTGTGGAGGAAAGGGAACCCTCTTGCACTGTTGGTGGGAATGTAAATTGATACAGCCACTATGGAGAACAGTATGGAGGTTCCTTAAAAAACTAAAAATAGAACTACCATATGACCCAGCAATCCCACTACTGGGCATATACCCTGAGAAAACCATAGTTCAAAAAGAATCATGTACCAAAATGTTCATTGCAGCTCTGTTTACAATAGCCAGGACATGGAAGCAACATAAGTGTCTATCATCGGATGAATGGATAAAGAAGATGTGGCACATATATACAATGGAATATTACTCAGCCATAAAAGAAATGAAATGGAGGTATTTGTAATGAGGTGGATGGAGTTAGAGTCTGTCATACAGAGTGAAGTAAGTCAGAAAGAGAAAAACAAATACAGTATGCTAACACATATATATGGAATCTAAGGAAAAAAAAAAAAAGGCCATGAAGAACCTAGTGGCAAGATGGGAATAAAGACACAGACCTACTAGAGAATGGACTTGAGGATATGGGGAGGGGGAGGGGAGAGATGTGACAGGGTGAGAAAGTGTCATGGACATATATACACTACCAAACGTAAAATAGATAGCTAGTGGGAAGCAGCCACATTGCACAGGGAGATCAGCTCGGTGCTTTGTGACCACCTAGAGGGGTGGGATGGGGAGGGTGGGAGGGAGGGAGATGCAAGAGGGAAGAGATATGGGAACATATGTATATGTATAACTGATCCACTTATAAAGCAGAAACTAACACACCATTGTAAAGCAATTATACTTCAGTAAAGATGTTTAAAAAAAAAAATAAGAACCTGCTGTATAAAAAAACAAAATTAAATTAAATTTTAAAAAAAGAACATGCAGAATCTAGCAGAGAATCTAAAAAAAAAAGAAGAATATACATACGTACACATACAGGCACATTTTCTTACGGAAGCCTTTTTGTTTTTTGTTTTAAATAAACAAAACCTCTTGTTTGAGGTTTTGTTTATTTAAAACAAAAATCTCACTCTGCCTAGTGGTTTGGAGCATGGGCCCCAAAGTCAAATAACCTGGGATTGAATCCCAGCTTTGTAAACAAATAAATAGTACATCTGGGGACCCACATACATTCTTAACTTCACTGGACTGAGTTTACATATAATAAAAAGCACCATTTTAAGTGTACAAATGTATACGTCTGTGTAAACATCACCGCAATCAAGGTATAGAACATTTCCATCACCCCACAAAGTTCTTTTGTGCTCTTTCTCATCCCTTATCCCACCCCGCAACCCCGCCCTTTGCAACCAGTTGATTTTCTGTCACTATAGATTAGATTGTCTTTTGTGGACTTTCATGTAAATAGAATTATTTGAAACTGGCTTATTTCCCTCCATATATTTTTTTGAGGTTCATTCTTGTCATTAAGTATATGAGGAGTTTATTCCATTTTATTACTAAGTAGTATTCCACTATATATATAGGAATGTACCACAATTTGTATCATCATTCACTTTTTCACAGATAATTTTATTTTTATTTTTTATTGAGGTATAGTTGATATACAATATTATATAAGTTACAGGTGTACAACATAGTGATTCACAATTTTTAAAAGCTATACTCCATTTATAATTATTATAAAATGTTGGCTACATTCCCTGTGTTGTGCAATATATCCTTGTAGCTTATTTATTTCATACATAGTAGTTTGTACCTCTTAATCCCCTACCCCTATCTTACCTCTCCCCCTTTCTCTCCCCCCACTGGTAATTTCTACTTTGTTCTCTATATCTGCGAAACTGTTCTTTTTTGTTATATCCACTAGTTTATTTTAATTTTTAGGTTCCACATGTAAGTTATATCATACAGTATTTGTCTTTTCTCTGACTTATTTCACTTAGCGTAATACCCTCCCGGTCCGTCCATGTTGTTGCAAATGACAAAATTTTATTCTTTTTTATGGCTGAGTAGTATTCTACTGTATATATGTACCACATATTCTTAATCCATTCATCTGTCGATGGACACTTAGGTTACTTCCATATCTTGACAGTTGTAATACTGCTGCTATGAACATTGGGGTGCATATATCTTTTTGAATTAGTGGTTTGGTTTTTTTGGATATGTACTCAAGAGTGGAATTACTCATATGATACTTCTATTTTTAGTTTTTTGAGGAACCTCCATACTGTTTTCCACAGTGGCTGCACCAATTTACATTCCCACCAACAGTGTACGAAGGTTCCCCTTCCCCTGGACTATTTTATTGTTTCCAGGTTGGTTGTTATGAGTAAAGCTGGTATGAATATTCATGGACAAGTCTCTGTGTGGACAAATTACAACTTTTTAAACATTACACAGTCCGAAAAGACCTAATTTAAACAGAAGCTTTGAGGAGTAAGGGAATGGTCCAAATGGCTAGCCAGATATAGAGCATTTCAGGCCAGGCATACAGCAGATACAAAGTGTCAGTCAAGGAAAAGCTAGGAGGCCATCCATCCTAGCTGGAGTGTGTGGCAAAGGGAAGAATGAGGAAAACAGTATCATATACAGAATTGAGCACAGTTCTTCATTCATAGCAGACACTCAGGGAACACGATCATCTACATGTTGTGCATCATTCTCATACAACATTTAATGTTGAATTAATAAACAGTTAATATTCTGTTAGAATTTTTGTATGATAAAAATGAAGCATATATATATATATATATATATATACATACACACATGCATAGATCTGTGGCCATTAAAATGCTGTGTGTAGCTTAGGAATGAAATGAGCTCCACTCTCCCTTGCAAATATGACACTCACTCCTTTATATTCACATATTTCTTGTAACACTTCTGTTCCCCTCTCTGTAGTTTACTTTATCTAATTTGGGTTCTTATTTCCATTTGCCAGTGATTTTAGTTGATGATTCTGGATAAAGGGTTAACTTCCTTATTTGTTATTTCTCTGCTTTTCTAGAAGATTACTTGGATTTCAAGAAACAATAGATGGCTGGAATGTTTTGAAAAAAGCATAATCTGCTGATCATGAATGATTTGTTAATGTCATGTACATAACCTAGATGAGAAGCATAGATAAATATAATGAGAGGGTGGAAGGTGTTTGAGAACCTTAGAGTTACTCCTGGGAATCAAAACTTGTCTGAAATAGTTTTTAGAGTAGTTAGTTTAAACAGATGTATTATTTTTTCTTTGTATCTCTTGGAGGATTGGGGATTAAAACTGGATGAGACAGCTGTGGTGAAAGCAATGGTCAGGGTAAGGGAGAAGACAGAGGGCCCAGTGTGCAAAAAGGACGGGTATGATGTGATGAGGGAAGTAATTCAGAAGAAACTGAGAGCCATGCTACCTGATTCCTAGAGTTAAGAGTTCTTATTTGATCTGAAAAACATGTTGGGGCTACTGCATTGATTTGAGAAAGTGAGTTGGATAATAGTAATGACCATCAAGCAAGTCGATTCCAGTTGCTTTGATGTTAGAGTTCTCTTTTTTAAGCTGATGGTATAAATCCATGGGTCCTGTGATATGTGCTACAAAATGACACGCACAGAAGAAACTGACTTGCTAAAATGGATGAAAATGCTCTTGCAGTGATCATTTTCTATCATCTTAGCATGCAATTGTATATTCCTGACCTCAAGGGCTGTGACATTCAGGGAAATTTTTTATCATCTCTTGGTCGCCTTCTAAATGAGGAGAGTTATAGCACTGGTGTTTATAATCATCTTTGCTAAATTCTTTTTTTAAAAAGAGAAGACAAAGAAATGCTTTTTGAAATGGGTCTTTAATAAATCCAGGACAAAGGGTGTGGTGACGAGATCGCTTCTTGAAAAGTGTCAGGCCAGAAATTGTACTTTGAGAAGACTTCACAAATTTCCTTTGACCCAAGTCTTTTTGTTGCTTATTATTGTTCACCATGACCTTCAGAAAGCCACTTAACTTCCAATATTTGAATTATTTTCACGTACAGTTGTGGTCTGTGTATTTGCCGTGTCAATTTTCAGAGACTTAAAGAAAGCGAGTGACATAATTCTGGTTAGCTTCTTGAGTCGCTGTGAGACTCTTGCAGATAGCGTGACAGAGGCATTTACAGTTTACAAATGCCTTTTTCCCTTTCTTAAGTTTTATGTTAATATTCTTTTTCTTGGCTGTGAAGCAAACTTAGAATCATCTATAGTCCTAGGAAGCTTTATGACTTTTTTGAACCTGCCAGAGGCTGCAGCGTCTATGCTTTCTTAATATACTGTGTGGGATGGTTCTGTCTGGAAATTTTTTGCTTTTCTTTATACGTTTTGCCTTCAGAAGTGCCTTTAGAGCCAAGGTAAAAGATACGTGTCCGGCTTTGTTCCAGAGTTCAATATTGTGCATCTTAGAATCCTAAAATTCGCACTAAATTCCGGCCATATATGACTAAAGAATCAGAGGAGATACCTGAAAATGCAAGAAATGTCTATGATTGTATGCTAGGGCTGCCATAGTTCGTCGCACAGGTTATTAACTGTGCAAGGGAATCAAACGAGGATTGAGTGGAGACTGAAATCTGGCCTGTGATTTACTCACCAAGCCAAGTGCCCCAGAGTGGGATGATGTCCACCTAAAGAAAGAGGCAGGTGTCTCTAATACACATAATTCTCACATAGGCAGCCCCTGTTGCATAGAATTCTGTTGTAATTTCTCCCACAATTGTCAAAGGCACGGGTATCTTTTAAAAGGTGTCTCTCCAGAGATGGTTTTGGTCATTTTAACCTTCATCTACTGCTTCAACCTTGACATTCACAGAACCTTCATTAGCAAAGTTACTGCAGTCAAATAGAGTTTTCCAATATCTTTTTTCATCACTATCTTTATCACCAACTCTCTAGACACAGTTTGATGCAAAATCTTAGAATTTTGAGTAAGTGTGTAAAGCACAGATCTGTTTCTCTCTTCATATTCTTTCTACATTCTGCCTTATTTTGTGACCAAAAATGATTGAAGCTTCATTAGTTCAAATGTATAATTGTTTCACGTGGAGCCAGTAGGAAAAGATTCTTATTTGGGGTGATGAGTCCTTATAAACATTGATATATGCAGGATACATGAACACAGGCATAAGGCAGTGGTGAAGAGGACTTTATGTGATGTTTCCATGATTATCATCAAGCTGGCTTGGGAAGGTGCTCCCAACAGACCATCTTTTCTACCGAGGAATAGAGCTTTAAATGTGAAAGGGGGAAATGTGATTGAGGTGCATAGGAGGAACTCTGTCATTGAAATCAGTACATGCCTATCAGTTTGGACTCTGGCATCAGCATTCTGAGCACAGACTGTGGCACTAATTCCCTGTCCTCCATCAGGGACAGGGGGCTCTAAGTTGCTGTGACCATAGTGAGACCATGCCAAATGGGCACTGTTCCAGCTGTGAAAACTGGTTCAGGATCAATAAGATAACCCAAATGAACAAGAGAAAAAGGAGCCTTATTACATCTTTTTAAATTTTCATAAAGATGGCTTAGCCCATCCTTTTTTTCTATCCAGAGAGATCTTTATATTCATACCAGTGTCTACAATAAAAACCAGACCCAAAGTTTCAAAAAGAAATCCTGAAAATTAATCCCACCCTAGTTCTATGCGTAACTTCCTAAGGCCACTGTGTCTAGGAAGGTACAGTTATACACACCAGGAGATCACTTTGCAGAATCCATCTGGATTCATCTTCTGTGACATAAATAGATCCAGACTTTTTTTTTCTTAGAATCTCAATTCAGACTCTTTACACATGTTCACATCTTGCTAGCCTTAGGCATTTCAAAGCAATTAAATTTCTATCACACATCCCAGTAATAGTTTCAACAGGCTTCATTTTATGGTGTTCTACCAGAAGACACAGTACACCCTGAAGTTTCCAGAGTCATCTTTGAAAGAGCCCAAAAGGAGGGTATTGTGATCACTGCTGGGTGTTAACAAATGGGAAGCTGCTCTTTGCCACTCAATGCCATTCTTCCATCTGTGCATGACTGGTTAGCTGTAATAAAACAATGGTCTCAGCATGAATATAAAATAAAGTATCCTTACCATATTAACAATATCTTCTCACTCAGGGAAAACCCCTGATAGAAATGACTGAAGAAGGTCATTTCTCAGCAAGAATAGGGGAAAGGGTTATGGGCCAGATGTTAACTTTCCTTCCAAACTCCACATATTTCTTTCTCTGCACATGATATTTTAATGAGTTTTGAAGAAGAGAGCAGTTTTTAATGCAGCTGATTTGCAAAAGGAGGAGAGGATAAAAATGTTCCAGTGTTCATTTGTGATATGTAGATAAATTCCCAAAATGTTCCCCCTGCACCTTTGCTACCTTGTTATTCCAAGGATTTATGATTGATTTGAGTACTGTAGTTGAAAGAAATACTGTGTGTGTCTTACAGACAGTGGTAATCACTGAGTACATATATAATACATCAAGATTTTGAACACTTGGGATCAAGTCCCAGTGACTTTAGAGTTGTTGTTTTTTTTTTTTTAATATTCATGAGACAGTTTATTCAGCTGTAAAATGTGAATAATACTATCTTGCTAGCATTGTTCTACAGATTTCATTAGCTAATATGTAAAAAAATGCATATGTAAAATATTTTTACCTCCCATACAAAATTTCTTCTAGGCATCTTATTTTGGGAAGCATGCTTGATAAATGCACTTCAATTGTAGAGGCGGTAAGATTAGGAAATACATATCTCAGTGCATTTACTTTTTTCAACATTGTAATTGAGCATGATTTTGTATCTCAATCAAACACTGATTCTATCCTAACAAATGCATAGAATTTAACTCTTTAAGTGATGTGTATCCAAAGAAGGAAATACCTAGACCAGTCTGTGCTTGACAAATGAGGGATGTGCATTTATAGATTAATTGGGAGAACTTTATCTTCTTAAAATATTTTTTTAAGAGAAGCAAAAATGTCTTTGGTAGCCCACATGAAAAGATATTGGCATGATCTTCTGTATAACCCACTTACTTCTTGCACTTCTGGCATGAGGGACAGGTATTTGTGAATCATGCCTACAGAAACTCAGGCCCTATGTTGGAGATACTAGCCTAATTAACCAGGCTTTATCAACTGGGCTTCCAGGAAAGATGCTAGCCTGTATACCCTTAGGAAGTGGTTCTCAAAGTGGCGTCCCTGGACCAACAATATTGGCATCACCTAGGAACTTGTTAGAAATGCAAATTCTGGGCCTTACCTCAAAACTACTAATCAGTGGGGCTACACAATGCGTACCCTAACAGGTCCTCTGGGTGATGCACATGCAGGTTTGGGAACCACCCACCCAAGTTATCCACTGTATGCAATGAATTAACTTCTCTTCTAGTGAAATTTGAATGTTGCTAATTGAAATACCATCCTTAGAAGAAATGAAAAACTTGTCTCTCAAATGATTTTTTTTTCTGTAGTTTGGATAAGGAATCCCATGTGTGAAAGGTGCTCTTAAAAAATCTCATCTCTTGTCAGTCTCTTAGCCATTTGCTCCCAGCTTCATGCATTTGCCTTTCTGTCAATTGGACCATACCCTGTGTTTTCAAACTTTGTACCCCCCATTTTGGAGGGGGAAAAAAAAACTTTTCCATTATCCTCCTGCCTTAGTTCTGTCCTTCCTTACACAACTAAAAATTCCCAACAAGTAGTCTGATTTAGCTGCTTCCGTTTCCTTACTGTTTAATCCCTTTGTAATTTTCTTCAATCTAGTTTCCACTTCCACCTTTGAAGTGCAATTACTCTTTGAGATTTTCAACCATTTTCTGCTTGCCAAGCCAGAAGCCTCCTTGTTTTTCTCTAGGATTTCATGCTTTTGATCTACCCAGTCCAGATCTGTCTTTCCTTGCCTTTTGTGATGCCAAGATATAGCCCCATTCTTCATTGACACTCTCCTGAGTCCTTTCTCTCCCTTCCTCTCACCTGGGCCATTCCTTAAGGTCTGTTGTTTAGAGCGCTCTGGCTCTCTCTCCTTCTCCCCTCCTCTCTCCCCGTCTCCTCCCTCCCTTCCTCCCTCCCTCCCTCTTACATTCTCTTAATTCCACCTTCACATCCCCACCTTCCTTTAAATGACAAGTACCACCTCCTGACTAATGATTTTCAGTTCTACCATCTTCAGCATTGACTTCATCCATTACCCACCTAGAATCTCTGCCCAAGGCTCACCTGTGTCATTTAAAACTCAAAACTGCCAAACGGAACTGTCAGTTGTCTTTTACAAAACAACTTCTCCCCCAAAGTTACCTCTGTCATCAGGGCGTATCCTTCTCTAGATCACCCCATTTACTCTGACTCAGTATGTATCCTACATAGTGCGAGATGTGAAATTTCATTGCTCCTTTCTTATCTGATCTCTTATTTCATTTCACCCCTTCCATAACCTTCTTTATGGTCTTCCATGCCTGCACCATTGAAGGAACTAGTTCCCTGCCTCAATCCGTCTGCCATTTCATATCCCATACACCAATGCCAGATCAGTCTTTCTAAAATATTAATTAAATGATGTCATTTCCTTGAATGTTGGCTACTCCATTACCTCCAGATTAAATCCATCCATGGGATTCCAGGCCCACACAGGTTTCTTGAGGAAGCCACCATTCCAACTATCTCATTCCTTTCCCCATGAATTATACCTCCATGAATCCAAATCTTAGTCCAGGATATAAGAACCATCTCAAGTATTATTTCTTCTAAGAGAATATGCAGCCTTCATTAATGGCCTATTTTTCTGAGATTTTACAGAAATTTCCTTATTATTGTCCCTTATTTGAGTTTTATGTAAATGAAAAGGAATGTTCATGAGAAGCCTTATATAATACTTGAACCTTAGAAAGATAAGTGTTAGCTTTCTTCCCAATCAGAAGGTGACATTCCCAGCTGCAAGGAATAATTTCTTCTATGTGTCACTCTTTGTAGTTTGCCAACCATCATATCAGCAGTGGGTAATGGCTTCATATCAGGTGAGCCATGGATGTTTGTGTAGTTAGATGAAATAACCATATCTTTGCAACCTCTGTTAACTACTGAGTATGAAAATACACTCACTTGAAATAAATATCAACCAGATTTTCTATTCCATTCTTTTATGAGAATTTAAGGAAAAAAGCAAAAGTAAACAAAAATTAAGTGAAGAGTTATCTAAAAATAATATGAATAATTCACAAGTAAGAATTTTTGACTGCTGGCTCATCAAGATCCCAGTCTGGTAATTGTTTATCCAAGTTATATACCAAGAAGATCTAGGCTGGGGAGCTATATGGTCAGTCTAATCTTCAATTAGCTTCTACCCAAAGGCCCTTGTAGTACATTTTTTATTTTGTTCTCATCTCTGTCCAAACAACCTTAGTTTCCTAAAAGCAAGCACAGCATCTATGCTTGTGTGCCCAGGAATACATGGCTAAGTTTCCCCAAGGTGGTAAAATAGTTTTCCTACCTCCATTCAAGAAATACTAGTAAATTACCTTAAGCAAATTACTTGCCTATCATGACCACGTTGGAAGCAAACAAAAGAATGGCCAGAGAAAAGGAGAAAATAATGTGACATGTTTATCTTTTCTTAAATACCCTTAAGGGAAGGCAGGCATATCTCCTTATCTTAACTCTGTAAATTTTAAAAGATTAGAATAAATATGTATTTTATATATGCATATATAATAAATTGTGTACATATAAATCATGTATAATGAAGTACATTGTACATGGAGGAGAAGAACTCAGCAGTGGTTTCCTAAACTCTTTTTACTTCGTCTCTGTAATGACGAGCCTGTCTGACTACCTATAGCTGCTAACCAAACACATCCTGAGGGGCGCTTTGAAGTGCAGACCCCGCAGACAGCCAAGCATCAGTGTCTGGAAACTTTCCACATGCAAGTCCTCAGTAGTGCTGGTGATGGATGGCATCTTTGGATCTGGCTGGAGTTGTTAGTAGAGCCTGTGATTTTAGGAAAAGCAAAGGAAAACTGGAAACAAAACATGCAAAGTAAGGCAATAAGGCAGGTGCTGGCTGCAGGGTTTTCCTGCCCCCAGGGAGTCTGCATTTTGTAGGAAGAGGCAGAAGAAGGCACTGCAACTAGAGTTCTGATTCTCTAAGAAGCTTATGTGCCTTTCACACTGAAATTTAAAGGGTATGTAATGAAGAGATAGATGTCTGAGTAAGGAAAGAGAAGAAAAGGCTAATTCTGCAAGCATCCTGGCTTTCATCTATCGAGATGTTTAAGTGTAGAAGTGCTGACATAGGAGACGGAAGAGTATTACTTTCCGCTTCTTCATGTTTATAAATCATACATTTTATGTTTTCGTATTTAGCTGTTTATTTTTACTTTAGAAGAAGCAGTACTGAAGCACTTACGTCATGCATGTGCAATGGGGTGCGTTGCACGCCCTCTGCTTATTCTGCACGTTTGGTCTGGCTTGATTAGTAGGTGCAGGAGGCGCAGGGTCCCTGGTGGGAGCAGTTATTTCAGAACAGGTGGTTCAGCACATTGACGACCAAAGAACCCAAAGGTGCGAGGACTCTCACAGCGGCAGGAGCTCTTTGATCTCAGTCGGAGTTTCAACCCCACCCTGCAGATCAAGCAGCCCCCCTCAAGACAGGAATTTGCATTTTGCGTAACTACCTCTCAGTCTGGTGGTTTACCCTTAAGTATCAATAGAATAGCAACAGCCTGACTGATGGCAGAAGACACCCCACTGTCACGGTTGGCATCCAGTTCTCCCTCAGTCCACTCTCTTCCCCTTATTTCCTACCATGTAGACTGCTAAGGCCCATCCCCTGCTGACCACTCACCCCACACGCCAGGGCTGCTGGTTTCCTCACTGCACCAAAGAACCACACACAGACCTGATGATTATTTAATTGGAGGTTCCATCCTGGTGCCTGGTTGTCCTCCCTGCATCTCCACCTCACTGAATCCGATGTGGGCACCAAAGCCCAGTCCAAATATCACCTTCCCTTCTTGGGTCATCTTACCTGACTCCAAATTTCAGCTAACATTTATTGAGTACTTTGTGTAGAGCAGGCTCTAGTAGTTGCTTTACATCCATTGTCTTTTTTTTACTGATTTCTTACTCTTTTGAAGTCTTTTTACACTTACACAGTGACTACACAGTTATCGCTTTTAATTGTTTCTTCCTGAAATCATACAGTTATTCTTGTCTCATCTCCTGCTGGCCTGAGAACACACAGCAGTTTCTGTTTCTTTTGGAGCCTCATTGTGTTGAATACATAGTAGGTGCTCCAAACCCCATGAGTGATATCATAATTAATGGTAAAAATTCTTAGCTTATATTGGTGAAGTGTATTGAAATTGACCCTTTCTAAGAATTGAATAATTAAACCTAATTTATCAACCATGTTTTATATTTTGATGATCACGTGCATCTCAACAAATACAAGTTCAGGATGCCCATACGTCTTCTAGTTACTGGATTATTGATTTTAAAAGATGTGAGAGCTCTGTACCACTCCGTAAGAGCGTCACCTTTCTCCCTTGGTTCCACGTGGGGTAGCCACTCTCCTGGTTTGTCCATGAATGAAGGCTTTCCCCAGCACACAGGATTTCAGTGCTAAAACCAGGACACCTCTGGATAAACCTAGGCATTTAGTCGTGTTAGTCATAAGAAATGATTTCCCCAATGGAAGAAATTGGCTGTACTTTTATATTAAATGCTCAGGAATGGATAGCTGTCACTTAGTTGTATTTTTTTCAGTCACAGGCAAAATTTTTAATCTCTCATAGGCAACTTGGATGGTTTTTGTTGTTGTTTACCCTCCTTTACACTGGATGCTACATAGCATTGTCTGTACATCTGACAGCTGGTAGCAGAAAGCCGTACTTCAGGGAGCTCAAAAACTTTTAAAAACAAATCACGCACACAACTTTTTCCAACCAATTACTTTAGTATATAGAGAGTGCTTTACTAATAGCCATTTTAGAGTTATGAAATATCTGTTCAGTATGATATTTTTCTAAAAAAGATTTAAAATAGCTGGCATCAGCAAGGATAGTCCACTAAGAGAGATAGAAGTACACCAAATTTCCCTGGTTATAGCTTCCTGTGCCTGAAACTTCTAATTTTTCTTTTCCTACTGAGCTTTCTGACTTTTCTTTAGAACTGACTTTTTTTAGGTCTCATAGCTAGCACTATTGTCTAAATTAACTGTATCTGCTTTTGAACTATGCAATTGTTTACTTGTGTATTTAATGATTAGCTCCTCTTGGCACTTCTGGTCTCATCAAAAAATGGAAATATACCTGCCGGAGAACATTATCTATTTTCCCGCCTTCTCTCGGCCATCGGACTAGTCCAAGCAGGGAAGCTTTTGGATTACTTGGCATAAAAACCAGTTAAACTTCTGGTGCAAGGCAGTTCCACTTTTCGGAACTTATCTGTATAAACAGTCATGCAGCCTAATGGAACAAATATAATGCTAAGCAAGTTTTTCAGATGCCCTTTATTAAGCTTGTTCAGCATCATTCTACCAAGAGATAAATGTACTTTCTGAAATACATTTCTTAACTGTGCTTCGAGATCTTTAGTTAATCTATATACATGCTTTGTTCCCTCAGTGTCTTTCTAAATATCGAATTCAAAGAATTTTGCATTTGGCACAGTGCTTGCACAGAGAGGTCCCACTTGATCATCATGAAGTTACTTTCAGGCTCAGGATTTGCTCTGATCTTGGCATGAAAAACGTGCATAGATAAAACTATTTTAGTTATGGAATGGCCATATCACAACCAGTTGTTTGCATGGTGTATTTGCTATACAGGTAATCATAAATTTTTAAAATAGGAATATTGGTTCTATACTTGAATACATTTTGAGTATTAATGATGACTTTATAGTAGTCAGTAACAAAAAGAACAGACCTCTTAATTCCCCCTTACAGTTCTCCTAAAAACACTTTATGCCACTTGGTGAATTAAAGAAAATTTCTCTAATCAGTTACATTCATTCACTTCGCAAATACATATGGAACCTCATCTCTAAGCCAGGTGTTCTGCAGCCACTGTAAGAAATCATACTCCATGGGGCATGGTAACAGTGGTAACAGTGTGATGGGCAACACTTGACTCAAATGGTTGACTCAAACAAAACAGTGTTTCTGAATTTATAGCTAATTTTAGAGCGTGAAACTTTATATTATTTAAAAAATTATTACATGTCAGTTATAGCTCAGAAAAATTACTAGTGCTCCCATACCGTTTAATGGCTGTTTCCCTGTTGACACCATGTTTTGAAGGCGTTTATCTTCCCAACACATTCATTCTGTAATTATCTTCTCATTAGTATTTGCCAAAAACCAAACAAATAACTGCCAGTCAGAATACACAGAGTTGATATATTGTCAGCACCGCCCCCCCCCCGCCCAAAAAAAGAAGAAATAAATTTATTTCATTTTTTTCTTAGACTGTGTATCATGATTGTGGGCAGATACACAATTTCAAGTATCTTAAAATAATTTAAAATACTGAAAATCTCCATTACTGATCCAATGGACTTCAGTGATCTATTCTGATTCCCTCATTTATTAATATTTTATTAATATACACTCTTTTTTCTGTTGACCTGCCAGTCTCTAGTTTTACTGCAGCTACTCAGCCTCTGTTCCGAACACCTCCTTTGAGTGTTGCGTGAACAGACCTTGTCTCTGGAGGGTAGGAACTGAATCGGAAACCGAAACAAATTTACGGTCTTCATAAAGACTCAAGGTGCTTTTCTACTTAACTCGAGTGGTTGTTTAACAGTCATGAAGTGTTTGTTGTGTTTGATGACTCTGTGTGTTCATTTACGTCCCAAAGGTTGTTAAGTTGACAGTTATTGGGGGTGGGGTGTGGGGAGGTGGGGAACAGCAGCGTGCACAGCTGAGCTGGGGCCCGGGCGCCCACTTTGCAGACTATTCAAGCCCTTCCCTCCCCAGGCCCCCACTTACCCTCTTCCCTACCTCCCTCCTAGCAATCAAATCTCTTATCTCATTTCCCTAAACTGAGACTAAATGATAAATTGTACGGGTTTAAAACCGGTTGACACTAGTATGGGGATATTTGTGCACCATGCAGAGTTAGCCTAGTATTGTATCTTTGGCAATAATTTCAGTTCCTCCAGGGAAAGAAAATACCTTAGAGTATTCATGAGGAAATGATATAGACTATGGTTAAGTGATAAGTGACAACATAGGATTTATATGAACTTTAACAAAAGATCTGCACAATTTTGTTTCCTTAAGCCCAAATTTGACATTTCTCCTCTATTATGTGGGTTACTCTGTATCTTTTTTAATTAAGGCGGCAAGCTTACCTCACATAATATTATGTAAATAAAACTAAATAGAATAATTGTTAGTAGCATTTACTGATTTGTGATGAGGTTACTGATGAGTTTTATTTTATTCTTTTCTGGATGTATTTACAAGTTTTTACGATGAACATACATTATTATTTTTTTTAATTTATTTATTTATTTGTTTGTTTTTGTCTGTGTTGGGTCTTCGTTTCTGTGCGAGGGCTTTCTCTACTTGCGGCAAGCGGGGGCCACTCTTCATCGCGGTGCGCGGGCCTCTCACTATCGCGGCCTCTCTTGTTGCGGAGCACAGGCTCCAGACGCGCAGGCTCAGCAGTTGTGGCTCACGGGCCTAGTTGCTCCACGGCATGTGGGATCTTCCCAGACCAGGGCTTGAACCCGTGTCCCCTGCATTAGCAGGCAGATTCTCAACCACTGCGCCACCAGGGAAGCCCCATACATTACTTTTTAATCAAGAAAAAAATCACTTATAATAAAAGTTGCAAAAGTACATGTATAGAAATCCTAGATATATCTTTGCCATAGCAAAGTACTTTTGTTCTGTTTTATTCAGTATGTCCTGTCTGGCTGAGTATCTGATATAATAATGAGCCCTTCCATTTGTATAGTTCTTTACACAGATTTTCTCATGTAGGATATATAATAATAATCAATTTAGTAATGGTGATGGGATAGATAATAACATCCCCAAACAAGGAAATTGTGGGTTAGATATTTTATCTTGTTTGCCAAAAGTTATATGATTAGCAAATAGCAGAAATGGAGCAGTATTTCTGAATCATAGCACAATTTTCCTTTATATATGCTATAATTTCCTCCCATGTGTATAAAGTTCTGCTAATTTCCATGAAACATATAAAGAAATATAAGTCCTAGTTCCCACCATCAAGCAGTTTATAATACATTTGGGGTAAAAAGACATGCTGACAGAGAGTTAATTAGCAATTCAATAGATGACACAGGTAAAAAGTGCAATGCATAATACAGTACCTGGCACATAGAAGGCACTCAAGAAATGCTGGATAGGTGGACAGATGCATGGATAAACAGATGGATGCATGGACGGATGGATGAATGGATGGCTGGCTAGATGGGCAGAGGGCAGATGGATTGACAAATTAATTAAAGTTATAGGTCTAGAAAGGAGAAAATTCACTCATCACAGATGGTTGAAATTCAGTAAATGTCTATTGACTTTTATTGGCCAGAGACTATTTCAAGAAGGAGAAGATAGACTAGCTAGGCCTTCAGGAACTTAGAAGAGTAGAGTTTGACTCTGCAGAGAGGATGAGTGAGGGAACTGCAGGCCGAGGGCTCAGCACGAGCAAAGGCAGAAAGAGCAAGATACGACTGGGACTGCAGAGGAGTGACTGACCTTGCTAACGCAAAAGGTTTGGTAAGGAGGTTGTTTTGAAAGTAGAATGGGACTGTATCATAGAATATCTTGAATTTCAAGCTGAAGTATTTAAATAATCCATAAGCATGGGCATCTCTAGACATTTTTGCATAAAGTAATTCATGTCATAAGGAAATGTTTTAGGCAACAAATCTGGTCAAAGTATGACTTTGTGTTAAACATAAAGATGAGAGAGTTTAATGCAAGGTGGAGATGGGATTTTAAAGTATTTTTAGAAAGAGCTGCAAATGTAGATCTCACTGTATCATCATTAAAATATTCCTATATGTAACTGAAACTTCTGAGACAGTTATATCAAATTTAGCTTTAGATCAATAGGTATTTCTCATTGAGAACTAAAAGTTTATAACATTCGAGGATAAGAAGCTGGCATAAAAGTCTACAGGCCTCCAAATATTTCATGCATGAAGTTTAATAAATTTTTCATATGCCAGAGGAAAGATAATAATTTATGTCTTCCAGGATTTTCAACCAAAATACTAGATAGGTCAGAAAATTTGTATTTTTGAAGTTGTATACACTTCTCTTTAAACCTACTAATTATTTTATCTTACAAAATTGGTGATGTTATCACTTGAATACAGGTGGTTAACAGTGAGGCCTGGGAGCAAATCTATGTGGGTTAGAATTTGGCTCAACCACTGAATTGCTGGTCAATCTTAGCCAAGTTTCTCTCTTTCCTCAGTTTTCTCATCCATGAATGATAATAATAATAGCACTAACATCTTAAGATTGTTGGGAGGATTAAATGTAAAAATATGGGCTAGTGCCTGCCATGTAGTAACAATTCATAAATGGTAGTCATGTTACTAGTTATAGAACATATTCAATGAATAATATGCATTCATCTTATTTTCTTATGATTGTTTACTTGTTTTATTTGTTTTTTTAATCATTGCTAGAAAGAAAGCTTGGCTCCCGTAGGGTTGTGTCTGGGTTTTCTACTGTGTGAAAGTATAACTCAACATATATGGCATAGGTTGCTGCTAACTACGGTAAAGCTGACCAACTTCTTGCCTTCTGTAGTGAGCCATCTCTATGGATTTGGACTGATGGATGCGGAAGCCATGGTGATGGAGGCGGAAAAGTGGACCACAGTTCCCCAGCAGCACGTGTGTGTGGAGAGCACAGACCGACAAATCAAGTAATGTTTGCTGCAAGCAGACAGCATGACAGTGCCCTAAAAGAGATTAGGCCAGTGCAGATATCTTGAGACAGCCCTGTGTTGCACATGGAAACTAGAAATTTGTGTAGTATTTTTCTAATGTAATTATAAAATTCTAATAGAATGTCTAAGACCCTAAGCCATTAAACACACACTAGTATAACTCAAGGATCCTTAAAAGAAAAACGTATCTTACAAGGGGGTGGGGGAACTCTTACAGATGGGCATTCTTCAAGTGTCTACTCTGTCAATATTTCTATTTGATGGTAGAAGTATTCCCCATAAGTTGGTATACTCCCAAAACTAAACCTTATGTTCTGGAAACTTAACTACATACCATGTAGTTCTCTGAAGAGTGATGCAGGATGCACAGTAAAAGAGATTGCAGTTTACTCAGATTCCAGGGCTTAGTCCCCTGTTTCAGCCTCACAAAATTGGAGGCTGTGCTGATTGGATTCATCAAGTGATAGTGAAGTCTCTCCTAGGTGCTGAATCCGAAGAAAAGGATTTATTTTAGTGATTTTATTAGTAATTTACTTTCAGCTTTCTTTTTAGAGAGTTAGCTCGGAAAAATACATAAGAACTTTGGTTTGTAATAAAACTAGAGCCATTGTAATTCTTGAGGAAATTGTTAGGAAGCAGAAATAAGTGGACTAAGTTTTTTTTTCCCATTCTACCTATTTTTGGCAAAGAATAAGAGAAAAAAAAAATAAAGAAGTAAAAAGTTAACCAGTATTTATTGAGCTCTTACTATAGGTCAAGCCAAGTGCTAGAAACAATGTGTGTTTTCTTCTTAAAACTTTATAACAACTTGGGTATTATTCCCTTTTGACAAAGGAGGAAATGGGATCAAATGGAATAATTGTTTATTCATTCACGAATTCATTTACCAATTCAGCAACAATTTTTCTTGCTGTCAAGCACTTACTGGCTATCAAGCACTGGGCTAGATAATTAGGGATAGAAACAGGAATAAGAAATGCTTCCTGCCCTTGTGGAGCTTACAGTCTAGCGGGGGAGTCAAACCAAAATAATATAATAAGTAGATCATTACAAATGACAATAAGTGAATGCTGGAAATAAAAAGGGTAGAAAATAAAAGGTGGGGAACGTGTTTTTCCTATGGTTCAGTGACCATCTTAGAGAGTGAAATTTAAGCTTTGACTATGAAAGAAGAGTCAGCCATAGGAACAGCAGCAAAAAAGCACTAGAGGCAGAGTAGTGTATGCAAAGTGGCTGAGGTAAACTTGAATTATCCCAGAACTTGAACCAATGCTAGTGTGGCTGGAACCCAGTGTTCAAGGGGCACAGTGGCACAGGAGGAAGCTAGTGAAGAAGACAGGAGCCTGTAGGCAAGTGGAAGAGTGTGCGCTTGGCTTATAGAGAAAGGAAATGGTAGACCAGGGATTTGAATCAAGGTCATAGTCATCCCCAAGCCTCCACTGTACCTATACTGGTGGGTCACAAAGTGGATTCCGCAGATCAGCAACATCCCTATCGCCCGGGAACTTGTTGGAAAGGCACATTCTTGTGACCCACCCCAGCCTTACTGAATCAGACACTCCAGCACCAGGGGCCAGCGATCTATCTGAACAAGATTGATATCCACTACCTGCATGAAGATAAAAGAACCTTCATTCCTCCTTTCCTCTCACTTGCACCTTTCCCACCCTAACCAGGGTTACACCCTTAAACGACCTAATCATTTGGGTAATGACACCGTGTCCCTTAGTCTCCAGCGACCATGGCTTGCATTGCATCATGCGGTCCTGCCAGGCCTGCAGGCTCACGCAGCCGAGCTCTGCCTCGTGCTCTGCTCAAACCCCCTTCTCTCTGTTGCAGGACAGTTCGGCCCAACAGCGCGGTGCGCTCCGTCTACAAAGCGTCAGGCTGCTCCGACAATCCCAACCACCACGTCGGCTACCTGGAGCACGTAGTTGTGCGCATCACCATCACCCACCCCAGGAGGGGAGACCTGGCCATCTACCTGACCTCGCCCTCAGGAACCAGGTCCCAGCTTTTGGCCAACAGGTACAGTCATGGCCCCTGACCGCCAGTGTGCGGGGGTCACAATGACACCCAGCGACTCTTTCGGCTCGAAAAAGTCCGCTGTGCTTTATTTTTTATTTTTTCAGAAGTCGAGGATTGTGCATGTACATATATTGTAGGATCATGATTTTCTATACAATTTTTAAAGGTTACTTTCCGTTTACAGTTATTACAAAATATTGGCTGTAGTCCCTGTGTTGTACAGATAATCCGTGAGCCTATCATATACCCAATAATTTATACCTCCCACTCCCCAACCCATATATTACCTCTCCCCACCCCGTCCACTAGTTTGTTCTCTAAATCTGTGAGTCTGCTTCTTTTTGTGTTATATTCACTAGTTTATTGTAGTTTTAGATTCCACATGTAAGTTATGTCATACAGTATTTGTCTTTCTCTGACTTATTTCACTTAGTGTAATGCTCTCCAAGTTCAACCATGTTGCTGCAAATGGCAAAAATTTCATTCTTTTTTATGGCTGAGTAGTAGTCCATTGTGTGTGTGTGTGTGTGTGTGTGTGTGTGTGTGTGTGTGTGTATACCACAGCTTCTTTATCCATTCATCTGTTGATGGACACTTAAGTTGCTTCCATATCTTGGCTATTGTGAATAGTGCTGCTATGAACATTGGGGTGCATATATTTTTTCAAATAACAACCTGATTAAAAGATAGGCAGAAGAACTGAACAGACATTTTTCAGGCAGAAGAACTGAATAGACATTTTTCCAAAGAGGAAATGCAGATGGCCAACAGGTACATGAAAAGATGCTCAACACTGCTAATCATCAGAGGAAATGCAAATCAAAAACACAATGAGATATCTCCTCACACCTGTCAAAATGGCCACCATCAAAAAGAACACAAGTAACAAATGTTGGTGAGGGTGTGGAGAAAAGGGAATCCTTGTACACTGTTGGTGGGAATGTCAATTGGTGCAGCCACTGTGGAAAACAGTATGGAGGTTTCTCAAAAAAACTAAAAACAGAACTACCGTATGACCCAGCAATTCCACTCCTGGGTATAAATCAAAAAAACCCCAAAAACATTAATTCAAAAATATACAGCTGTTCTTTAATTTCTTACTAACCTAAAAACTGGGCGGGGCCGGGGGGAACGCCACTTACGCATCATGATGGGATGGTCATATCTCTCACTGCCCACACATAAACAGAGAGTGCAAAGCTGCCTAGAATCTGTAGGCACAGAACAGTATAACATTTAAGAGTTGGGTAATATTAAAAGGATGCTGCAGAAAAATTTAGGGCCACCTGTTGTTCTTTATCCTATAAAAGAAGTGCAGAACACTAATTCCTTAGGCCTCTGAGATGCCCTCCCCTGCCCTTAAGTGTCTGCTGGAATTTGTTACAGATTAACTGAATGCTCTTGCCCGAGCACTTTCCAAAGTTAAAGGAAATTCTATTTGTTTTAAAACAGGTTTTGGCAGATTTTTTTCTACAAAGATTCAGTTAGTAAATGTTTTGAGCTTTGCAGGCCATGTGTTTATTGCCACTACTCAACTCTGCCGTTAGAGTGCAAAAGCCACTGTAAACAATATAAATGAATGTGTATGGCTGTGTTCCAATAACAACTTTATTTACACAAACAGGCCAGGGGCTGGATTTGGTTTGAGGACTGACCGTAGTTTGCTAACCACTGTTTTAAAGTTTGGCCCTTTAGTTTTTATTGGCCAAGAGGGCACTTACTTTCTCTTAGTAGCCTCTTCCTTTCTCCATACTTCCTCCAAACATTTCTCCAGCAGGTAATTGTATTGCCAGGACCCTGCTGAAAGGCCAGAATGTTCTAGCACAAGTTTTCTTTTGCTCCACTGGCTTTTCAAGTGGTTGAGAGCATGGGTGGGGGATACTTGTCAACAAGTGGGACCAGATGGGGAAATGTCAGATTGCCTTATACACCCCATTCCCATTATGGTTCTAAAATACAAGCCATAGCCAAACGCCTATAAGTTTCTTTAATTTGATGTTTCTCTCCAAGAGGAACATTTAATAGGGGCAAAAACCTTATTGTCAAAGGCCTATGCAGTCCAAATGAAAGCCAACCTCTTATGTTGACACAGCCGCCTGTACACATGCCAGGTGTCCACAGCAGTGGTGATCTCTGTTAGGACAATGACAATATGCCAGATGAGTTGAGAGGCCAAGACCAATGCAAGCCTGCAGAGCTGAAAGTGAGACTCAGGAATTGCCAGTTGCTTTTCAAAATCTCCAACTTCATCTGCTGTAGGACAGTGAGAAAAACAGAGAGCAGTAGCACTTCTTGGTGATAGTGACTAGGAGTACAGATTGCAGAGTCTTTCACTGCATTTTATTTCTGTGCTCAGAAGTCTTCTTGTGTTCGTCTTTAAAACTTAATGTCTTCCCTTAGGGCATGGGGAAACCTGGGCTTCGTACTCTATGAAGCGCAGTTTGCCAGGTTAAGGGTAGGCAGGTGCAAGGAACTAAAGGATGCTTTGGTATCTCAGTCGCTGGGCACGCCCTCCTCCCTCCACAGACAGGGGTCTCAGCTGCCGCCAGGTCATTGCTGCTACCTGCCTGAGGCTTCTCTCCAGCGAGCAAGGCCTGCAGATGCCCAATTCTATGATTAATGGAGGTCACACCAGCTGTTGTTACCAAAACCAGGGAAGACCTTTTTCTTGATGTTTTTCTTTTTTTCTTTACTGCTGTGCATTTGCATTGAACTTGGAGTATCCAGGTGATCCCTGGTGAAGTGCAAAGGTTGGCTTCACACATGTGCAGCTCTTCTCCCTGGAGCCCCCTCCGTTGTAGAAAAACAGTCCCTCCACAGTTGCTGTTTGCTTGGAAAACTCAGTCCCTTCAGCCTTTCTGGGCTCTTCCTGCATATTTCAGTATTTCTTGTTGGCTTCCCTGGAAATGACTTCAGTGGGGAAACTTGTGAGCAGGGGAGCTGTGGGTTGCATCACAGGCATTTGGTGGATTACAGCGTCGCTGGCTTCAGTCTTGCATGCATTCTTCAACAGCAGACATCCGCTTTGCTCTTTGCAAAGTGCTGAACCCCAAAGTGCTGCATGACTTGTGTCAGAGAAAAGAAACAGGCATTTCAGATGCTCGGTGACCGATCTTGGCGGTTTCCTTTAGCCTCTCCCATCATTACCTCCTGGGAATAAGATCTGCACTCAGAGTGCATCTTCTTGGTCTGGAGCATTTCTTAAAGTGCTGTTCTTTTGTCTGTCTTCCATCTCAGTGCTGAAAATAAGTAGCCACCCCAGAAAAGGTAGACAAATTTGAGTGGAGGGAGGGGACTGGAGGCACCGAGAGATGTAAACGGATGTTATGAATTCATTTGTCCATAGCTCCCCAAAAACACTGCTTGCAGCATCTGACCCTTTAATAGTAAAACAGCTACACCTGGTCCCAAAACCTCGTCTGCCCACCTTCCAGGGCCTGGCTCCCCTGTCCTTGTTGTACTTGATGCTAGTATCATCCCTCCTACTGAGGCAGCTAAGGGAAGACCGTTTCCTTTGGCATTTTTTCCTTCTGGCATATTCCAAAGCTTTAATTTTATGAGAGGAAATCTCTACTCAGAACTTCCCAGTCTCTGACCTCATGGCAAGGAATCCTCATGTCCTCTCACCTTGGCCCTGTTTCAAAGCACATTCCTAGGATTGGGAACTGAAGGCAAGAAGCATCGACAAGGGGGCGGGCAGGCTGTGAAGGGAGGGTCTGCTTTGCTCCTGGTGGCCTTCATGTTGGCCTGCAGGGCAGTAATACCTTTCCTCAAGGAAAAGGTGATGAGGTCAGGGTTTAGAAGGGATTTGTATGTCAGAGATTTTTTTTTTAATTTATTTTTTTATTGAAGTATAGTTGATTCACAGTGTTGTGTTAATTTCTGCTGTACAGCAAAGTGATTCATTTATACATATACATATATTCTTTTTCATATTCTTTTCCATTATGTTTTATCACAGGATAGTGAATGTAGTTCCCTGTGCTATTACAGTAGGAACTTGTTATCAGTTCTATATGTAATAGTTTGCATCTGCTAACCCCAAACTCCCAGTCCTAATCTACCCCTCCCCCACCCCCCTCCCCCCTTGGCAACCACAAGTCTGCTCTCTATGTCTGTGAGTCTGTTTCTGTTTCATAGGTAGGTTCACCTGTGTCATATTTTAGATTCCACATGTAAGTGATATCATATGGTATTTGTCTTTCTCTTTCTGACTTACTTCACTTAGTATGATACTCTCTAGTTGCATCCATGTTGCTGCAAATGGCACACTTTTGTTCTTTTTTATGGCTGAGTAGTATTCCGTTGTATACATGTACCACATCTTCTTGATCCATTCATCTGTGGGTGGACATTTAGGTTGTTTCCTTGACTTGGCTATTGTGAGTAGTGCTGCTATGAACATAGGGGTGCATGTATCTTTTCGAATTATAGTATTGTCCAGATATATGCCCAGGAGTGGGATTGCTAGATCATATGGTAGCTCTATTTTTAGTTTTTTGAGGAACCTCCCTACTGTTTTCCATAGTGGCTGCACCAATTTGCATTCCCACCAACAGTGTAGCAGGGTTCCCTTTTCTCCACACCCTTTCCAGCATTTGTTACTTGTAGACTTTTTAATTATGGCCATTCTGAGTGGTGTGAGGTGGTACGTCCTTGTAGTTTTGATTTGTATTTCTCTAATAATTTGCTATGTTGAGCATCTTTGCATGTGCCTATTGGCCATCCATATGTCTTCTTTGGAGAAATGTGTATTTAAGGTCTTCTGCCCATTTTTCGATTGGGTTATTTATTTTTTGTTGTTGAGTTGTATGAGCTGTTTGTATATTTTGGAAATTAAGCCCTTGTCGGTCATTATCGTTTGCAAATATTTTCTCCCATTCCATATGTTGTCTTTTCATTTTGTTTATGGTTTCCTTTACTATGCAAAAGCTTGTAAGTTTGATTAGGTCCCATTTGTTTTTTTTTAATTTTATTTCTATTGCCTTGGGAGACTGACCTAAGAAAACACTGGTAT
Organism: Balaenoptera musculus; assembly: GCF_009873245.2. Lineage (NCBI taxonomy): Eukaryota > Metazoa > Chordata > Mammalia > Artiodactyla > Balaenopteridae > Balaenoptera > Balaenoptera musculus. The sequence continues at coordinate 72,406,693 of NC_045790.1, forward strand.
TATGATTTAAGTCAGAGAATGTTTTGCCTATCTCTTCTAGGAGTTTTATGGTGTCATGTCTTATGTTTAAGTCTTTAAGCCATTTTGAGTTTATTTTTGTGTATGGTGTGAGGGTGTGTTGTAACTTCATTGATTTACATGCAGCTGTCCGACTTTCCCAACACCACTTACTGAAGAGATTCTTTTTCCCATCATATATTTTTGCCTCTTTTGTCGAAGATTAATTGACTGTAGGTGTGTGGGTTTATTTCTGGGCTCTCTGTTCTGTTCCATTGATCTATATGTCTGTTTTTGTGCCTGTACCACACTGTGTTGATTACTGTAGCTTTGTAGTATTGTCTGAAGTCTGGGAGTGTTATGCATCCAGCTTTGTTCTTTTTCCTCAGGATTGCTTTGGCAATTCTGGGTCTTTTATGGTTCCATATAAATTTTAGGATTATTCTAGTTCTGTGAAAAATGTCATGGGTAATTTGACACTGTATTAAATCAGTGATGTATTTAATACAGGTGTATTAAATCTGTAGATTGCTTTGGATAGCATGGCCATTTTAACAATATTAATTCTTCCAATCCAAAAGCATGGGATATCTTTACATTTCTTTGAATCTTTAATTTCCTTTATTAATGTTTTATAGTTCTCAGCATATACGTCTTTCACCTCCTTGGTCAACTTTATTCCTAAGTATTTTATTTGTGTGTCAGAGATTATTAATGAGGGCAATAAATAGTTCCCCTGTTGGACACTTATCTTTCTTTCAAAGAAGTCAAGATTTCTGAGGAGGACCACATAAAGCAAAGGACACTGTGCAGTTAAAAGATAGGAATTCTGGGCTTCCCTGGTGGCGCAGTGGTTGAGAATCTGCCTGCCAATGCAGGGGACACGGGTTCAAGCCCTGGTCTGGGAAGATCCCACATGCCGCGGAGCAACTGGGCCCGTGAGCCACAATTACTGAGCTTGCGCGTCTGGAGCCTGTGCTCTACAACAGGAGAGGCCGCAACAGTGAGAGGCCCGCGCACTGCGATGAAGAGTGGCCCCCGCTTGCCGCAACTAGAGAAAGCCCTCGCACAGAAACGAAGACCCAACACAGCCATAAATAAATAAATTTAAAAAAAAAAAAAAAAGATAGGAATTCTGAAAGGTTTAAAACACACAGTTTTCCTAGTGGGGTCATTTGAGATGAAGAGGTAGAGCTGTGGTGGCAAAGAGTCGTCCCCATTTGATCTCTCCTGTTTCTCCATGAGGCAGAACTCTTCACAGTGGCCTGTGCACTGGCTGCTGTGAGAAGGAAGGATGCTGAGATTCAGCTCAGACTCAGAATCCGAGGCTCACTCGGCATCATCTCCCCTTAATGATGCAAAAACTAGAGACACAGACAAGGAGAATAAACTAGGAAGGAAGCTGAGAGGACAGCAACTCCCCTCCATTATTATCTTCATTTCAGTATTGACAAAATCTGTGTCCCGGTCTTGGGACCAGAAAATGCTATCCATAACAGTAAATTCCCAAAAGAAATAAAGGGGTCATGGTCAGCTTTCCAGAAGTCCTCATTTTCCTAGACATTTCAGTAAGGAGTGTCTTCAACATTGCTTACGCCCTCACCATGACAATTCCTAGGGAACTGCTTTTCAGCGAGGTCGTTGAAGACGTTGTCAGTGTGGGCCGTCTGGAGCCCCTCAGTGCTTCCCTGTCCTGGCTGCCGGGCACTGGCTGGAACTCCTGTGGAGAACAGCTGTTCCAGGAAGCACAGTTTACCCGAGCATCTGCAGGTGCTGAGCCCTGGAAGGCAGTCAGCAGCGTTCACAGCTAGTCCAGCTCGAGCTGCGTGCCCCATTAGCCCAGCAGGCAACACCCCCCCGCCCCCGTGGCAGACCAGGTTGATGGTTTAGTGGGTGGGAGCCCCGAGTAAACAGAGGCATCCTGGAATGCACAGTTAGTGCCTTCTCTTCCCTTTGTTTTCTCCTGTCTTTCCACCCTTCCGCTCCTCCTTCTGGCCTGTCCACCCTGCCTGACAAAAAACCAAACTGAATAATCGGCACAAATGCTTTCCTTCTAGGGAGACTGTGGGGATCTGGCATGGGTAGGGGGAATCAGGTGGGCTTGGGTCCCTTTAAAACAGATACAAGAGCAACTCGAGATGTAAGCCTTTATATGACCACGTGTTCAAATTCTGCCTGCCTACATATTTTCCAACAAAAAAGCTTATCCCATCAGATTCTTCTTTCAACTGCATTTGTTAGAATTATGAAAACCTGGCTTTTTTTTTCTTCCCCTAAATACACCCCCTTTCCCCAACTCATTGAGTTTTAGATTTAGTTTAGCTGTATTGGCTCTCTGTTCCAAATTTTGGCCTCTGCCTGAAAGCTGAAACTTTGCCTCCCTTTCTAAATTTGATTACAGATGAGTATCTCTGCTTCTAATTACGGTCTTAAGTAGAAAGAAGGTACACTTTCTCGTCTGCACAACCTATAGGGTTCTATAATTAACTGTGTTTAACTGGTGTTTCTATTTGAATATTTTTGTCCCTGCCCAAATGTTCAATGACAGACTACTGACATTTTGTGAAGTGTCCTGCTGTATAAATGTATGTGTGACTTGCAGAATTACACTTTTGCTGTGGAAGTTTTACATTCCAGTAAGGCCTCACCATAAGAATAACCCTCTTCCTTTATTCAAAAGAAGGTACAGCCTTTGGAGCTTAGAGCTGGGATTGTCTTGATTTCACCCTTTTTTTTTTTTTTTTTTTTAACAAAGCAATCCCTCCACAACATTCTTTTTTTAAAATTAATTAATTAATTAATTTTTGGCTGTTTTGGGTCTTCGTTTCTGTGCGAGGGCTTTCTCCAGTTGCGGCAATTGGGGGCCACTCTTCATCGCGGTGCGCGGGCCTCTCACTATCGCGGCCTCTCTTGTTGCGGAGCACGGGCTCCAGACGCGCAGGCTCAGTAATTGTGGCTCACGGGCCTAGTTGCTCCGCGGCATGTGGGATCTTCCCAGACCAGGGCTCGAACCCGTGTCCCCTGTACTGGCAGGCAGATTCTCAACCACTGCGCCACCAGGGAAGCCCGATTTCACCCATTTTTACGTTCGACTTTGGAAAAGTGATTCTTTCATTTAGAAAACAGATGTAGTAGTATCTGCCTCACAGGGTTGTTACAAGTAGTGAATAACATAACATAACAGCAAGCTCCTAGTAAGCACTTATAAGCGCTAACCCTTCTTTATGCAGTGCTTTTCAAAGCACCTGGTGAATGACTGTCACACACAGATGGCCAGGTCTCTCCCAGAGAGGCTGATCCTAAAGGTCTGGGTGAGGCCCATGAATTTGCATTTCTAATAAGCTCCCAGGTGATGCCGAAGCTGCCCATCCACAGACCAGACTTTTAAATAGCACCGATTTAAAAGATCACCCAGCTTTTTCAAACACATTCTTCTTATTTTCATGTCATCAAAAAACTTGCGAGCAGTATGCTGCTGGGTGCTGTGAAAGTCATTTACAAAGTCATTTACATTTTATAATGTAAAACAGATATTTAGATAAAAGCCATCTACTATTTAAGAATATATCTTCAGGGCTTCCCTGGTGGCGCAGTGGTTGAGAATCTGCCTGCCAATGCAGGGGACACGGGTTCGAGCCCTGGTCTGGGAAGATCCCACATGCCACGGAGCAACTAGGCCCGTGAGCCACAATTACTGAGCCTGCGCGTCTGGAGCCTGTGCTCCGCAACAAGAGAGGCCGCGATAGTGAGAGGCCCGCGCACCGCGATGAAGAGTGGCCCCCGCTTGCCACAACTAGAGAAAGTCCTCGCACAGAAACGAAGACCCAACACAGCCATAAATAAATAAATAAATAAATAAATAAATAAAAAGAATTAAATCTTAAAAAAAAAAAAAAAGAATATATCTTCAAGACGATTAAGTACTTACATCATGTACCCACAAGAAGGAATGCATTTCGGGGTTGGTAAGTTAGTAATAATGTGCACGTTGAAAGTTTTTTAGAAAACTCACCTTTTTAGGTATTCCAAACCTCTAGAACCAGTACCTTTCTCTCAGCCTTTCTTAAAGAAGCAATTTAGATTAGAAGTGAGAGAAAAACTTAATAGTGTGTTTTAAATACCGTTTGAGAAGCAAATTATTTAAAACTTACAAAAGCCAAACATCTAAAGAAAATCAGAAGCTGAGTTACAACTAAGCCAAATGAGTGCTTTAAGCATTCTATCAGCTTTATGTTAAATTGTGATGAAGCACTAAAAATATTAAAAATCAAAAAAGAGAACAAAAAGAGAAAAGAAAACTTCCAAAATATTGGTTTAATGTCTAATTCTGTAGTGAACACAAATACTGTCTGGGTAGTCGTGGATGATTCTGAAATTAAGATCCATTTACAATTTGAGAAATAATTATATGATAACACATAGCTGTCAGTACTTACAAAATGTCTTGTTATTTAGTTGCCGTAACATCAGAGAAGCATGTTGTAGCCTTGACACATTGTCTAGACTCTTTAAGTGAAAGGGGGAAAGAAAGCTTACAGTAATTATATGAGTTATTTCCTGAGTTAATTCCTCAAAAGGACGTACTACATTTAATGGCAGTCCTTCCTACCAGGCTTCATCCAAAGTAATTTATTTGAAAACCGCTCACAGGGATAAGGCTGTGGGCACCGTTTTAATAACTGGATACATGATTTGTGCCACTGCATGCATATATCATTTCATTGAGCACATGATTATGAAGTCAAGTTGACAGAACAGGGTTTCACTGCAATAGGAGATGTGGACACGGGCATGGAGTTAATCTACTCCAGCTTTCAGCACACTGGCCCTGCTTTATTGACATTTGATCCACACTAATAATGTTGGCATGTGTCTCTTTTCTTCACTGTTGGCACAGCACAGACGTTCAGACAGGGCACTGGACTTTTTAGTTGATAAACAAAGACCACACAATTAGAATCTCTTTAGCGGTGTCCAGTGGTTTGACACTTGGTTTGAGCAAGTATGTTCTTTGCAACACAAATCTCGTCTACTAACCTACATTACCTTTTGTTATATGCAGGTGATGCAGGGTTTTTAAATAGCACAATACGAAAAATAGCGAATAGTTTTAAGTACTGAATCAGAGTAAAAATAAAAGGGTGGGGATTAGAAAAGTCAATGCCCAGCTAGTTGAAACAACAATAACAATCAGTGTCTATTTCTCTCCCCGTCAACTCTTTTAGCAAAATGCAGTGATCGTGTTTGGCTGCATTTTAATTCCCCTCCTCAACTTTTATGTCCACATGAAACTAATGAGCATTCCAGCTCTGCATAAAGTGAAGAGACGGGGCTGGGGGAACCACTCAGCCAGATAGACAAAGCCTGTTTACATTCGGGCTTTGAAACACTTATTTGAATGGTGATTATGGATAGTTCTTCTGGGTACCTAGTTTATATTTAATTTTCATTCCAAATGTGATTTTAAAATGATTGATAGCAATGGAATGATTTTCAAAGGTGGAGAGGAAAGGGTGTAAGGGAAGAAACATAGGGTCTGCTAATCCAGCACTCAAATAACTGACCCATGAGTAATTAAAAGTTGGCTGAGGTTGTGGAAACAAGACCGCCCCTCATGTAATGGCAGCCTCAAGCCTCCTTTGTAGTTTTTGGACATGAGGCCGTGAGCCAAATGTTCTGTCTAAACTGTTTGGGAATTGCTTTTAAGTTCGACACTCTGGGAAAGGTATTACGTGACAAGTTGTTGCTTCAGTGCCCTCAAATGGCACAATAGCCTCAACGAATTAGAACTGAAATTAGAACTGCTGGGCTAAGAAGTGGTTCTAGACCAATTTTCTGCCTCCATCCATTTCTATGTCACAATATTCGCTTCAGTAACATCTCTCTGGCAGGAAGTGCCATTTGAAAAGGTTCCTCCTTCCTCTACCTCTGTGTCTCGTTTTCACCCAACACACACTTTCTGGGTTTTACGTGAAGGACCCAGTAGGTAAGTCAATTGTGTTTATAATGACCCAACAATTTCTTCCTGGCCAAGTCCAGTTTCAAGCCACAAATTTGTGAAACAAGCCCTATTGTGGTAGTGCGTGGATTGTCAGATCTCCTGGATGTATGTACCATCCATAAGCTATCGAAGATCATTTTCAGTGGGAAAACATTCACGTACGGAGCCACCGTTTCCATCCCTGTTATCATGAGGGAAAGCTGCCAGATCCAACATGGTCCTCGTTGAAATGCCGCACCCTTCGGTTCAGAAGTAACCTGTTACAGGTAGTATACAGATATTCTAAAAAAAGAAAAAGGCCTTCCCGTCCATATAAGGTTTGAAAATCACTGCCTCCCATTAACCCCATTATGGAGATTAACAAAACATATTTGAATATTCCAAAGATCTGCAGTGTTCTCCAGTAAAGAGATCTGTTCAACTTTAACTCAGCCTTTTCTCAATTTTCTGACCATGGGACACTTTGAGAATGTTGCTAAATACTTTCTATTTTTCTTCTTTCAAGAGCTCAGGAGCATGCAACAGGTGATTTTCCTGTTTATTGCTTTTCTCCAGGGAAAGCTGCCAAGTGTCAGCCATTTACCCAACACAGTCCCTAGTTATGCCACCTAACCCTTCAGCTTTAGAATCCAGCTGGCATTTTAGAGGGAGCCTCAAACACATTGATAGAACACTTTAAAAAATCAGAATTGTAATATATTAAGTTATAATGAGATTAAACTGGTTATTTTTGTTTTTAGAAGGGTGCATTTTCTCCTAATGGGAAGATCCACATGGAAGTTCAAATGATAACCACCAGTTTCCTTGGTGAACATGAAAGTAAAGCAAGGAGAGGTGATTGTATGTCTTAAATAGCTATCAACATCCACTTGTCATGACCTTTGTATTTGTCTGCACTGAAGGACAGATATGTCCCAGTAACTGGACATGGTTGCTCCTAAGACAATGCTAGAGATGCTTTTCCCTCTCTGTTTGCCCCAACAAAAATAATAGATGTATATAATTTTTTTTAAAGTATTTAAAAATTTTTTTTTCTCTTGCCCCATCTTTCATTTTCTACTTTCTGGGTCCCATCTCTATAGAAATCTTTTGGATATTTCTTCAGATAGTCAAATCTACATCACATGCCTATGTAAATAATATGCCTGTTTCTTCATATGCTAGCCTTATACATATCTATTTTATACATATCTATTATACATATCTATTGACATCTCTTGATTCTTGATGAGGATTCTTTTTATTTTCCTTTATATTTTGTATCCCTCAGGATTACTTCACAGAAAACAGAAGTAATTCCAGTGATTTCAAGCAGGAAGAGATTTCATATAGGGAATTAGGAACTTAGAAAATTATTAGAAGGGCTGGAAGGGCAGAATTTAGGCTGCAGTTCCAGGCATGACTCCCTGAACTGGATAAGATTAATGGGCATGGTTTTTCATTGAGGAGTAATTTACATACAATTCACTTTTTAATGTGAATAATAAGTTTTGACAAATACATATAGTTGCATAACCATCCATTATTTTCAAGGTATAAAACAGTTCCTTCATTCCCAAAACTTCCACCATGCCCCTGCCTCCTACCACCTAGCCCCTGGCAGCCACTAATCTGTTTCTGTTTAAGTAGTATTTTCTAGAATGTCATATAAATTGAATCAGATAGTGCATGATCTTTTGTGTCTGACTTTTTCCACTTAGCTTAATACCATCGAAATTCATTCATGCTGTTGCAGTTATTAGCAGTTCAACAGTTTCTATTACTAGATAGTATTTCGTTCTGTGAATATACCATAATTTGTTTACCCATTCACCAGTTGATGGACATCTGAATTGCTAACAGTTTTTGATGATTATGAATAAAGCTGCCGTGAGCCTTCATGTGGAGTTCTTTGTGTGGACGTATGTCTTCACTTCTCTTGGGTAAATATCTGGTGGGGGAGGGGCAGGTATTGTTTAGTCATATGGTAAGAATTGTCAAACTATTGTTCAGAGCAGCTGCACCATTTTGCATTTCCATCAGCAGTGTAAGAGAGCTTCAGTTGCTCCACATCTTCAACTCTTGGTACTACCAGGCTTGTGAGTAGAGTCTTAGCCTAGGTTCCCTGATACCCACATCATTATCCCTCCCAGGTTTTTTACTGTACAGCCAGCCCCATGCCTGTTTCCCTCTGGTAGAACGATGATATACATATATTTGGATGTACTAATCGGTGATGCCCAGGATGAAGACAACCTCCAGTGTTGAGCGGAACATGCTGATAGATACAGAGAGATCACCGATCGTCGTCTTGACTTGACACTCACTAGATTTTTAAATAACATACAAAAACAATGTTTTATGGTTCTCTCTCAGGCTTTTTGATCATTCCATGGAAGGATTTAAAAATTGGGAGTTCATGACCATTCATTGCTGGGGAGAACGAGCTGCTGGTGACTGGATCCTGGAAGTTTATGATACCCCCTCTCAGCTGAGGAACTTCAAGACTCCAGGTGAGAACCCCCTTTCTATAATTTGATTTATTGTACAGAAAAATGATGGAGTATATTCTGGCCAAGGAATGTGTTTCACATTCATATATCAATTTTATCCTTTATCATATGATCCTGTGCTTTGAGTTGTCTTCCTGTACTCCAATTCTCAAGATCACCATTAGAAAAAGTAGTCATTTAAGGATATGAATTCAAGAATAAGTATTTAGATATAAGTACAAGGTGAAACACGACAGCTATTGATTGATATTTCAGAATATATGGTCCATATCTCTAACCAGCTTCCCTTACTTTCTTTGTCAATAAACAAGCCAGCCTTTTCCACCTACAATGGGTTAAACTGCATGGTCATAAGAGGAGACAAGTTCCCTTGACTATCTTTTTTCTGAGTTTACTTTAAATTTAATTTTCAGTGCAGACAAGACATTGAGCCTGGCCTATGCCAGCTAAACTGGTTACCACTAAAGAGAATGCATGCCTAGGAATTCTGCCCTTTGTGAGCCCAAGAGCTAAGTAAAGAGAAAACTTTCCTGATACGTAAAACATGGAAATGAATGATGTTAACAGAGTTCTTTTCAGGTGATCTGACTCTGTTGCCGCACATGGTCTATTTCCCTCTTCTTGCTAACGTATGAACCTTGTTTGTGACATAAAATAAGGACAAGTACAAATGCAGCATGAGATGGGAGATTGAACAGTATTTTTGCAGCAGCCTGTGTTGCCTATGATGGAGCCCTAAGTAGTACTTGGCTCAGTAACAAGTGATCTGTTTGATAACTACCCCAGCCTCCCACCCAGCTGTGGACCCATCTTCCATCATCTAATAAGTTTATGCTTCTCAATGCTCTGTCCACTCCATCTGCAGAAGAACCAGGCTTGAGGGCAGTTTTAGGACTGACATCCAATTCTAAGTCCTCTCCTCGTCACAGAATAATTTAACCCAACATTCTGTAATTAATTGTAAGGGTATGATTCATTCAGATACTGTGGGTTGCATTGGGCAAAAGAAGCAAACAGCAGAATGCAGGCGTGAACCGTACATTTGCCACTCTTTTGCCCACCAGTCAGGGAACGTTACTCATTCTGAGAGATCCATTTTCTGCACACAGTTTAGCCATCTCTTTTCCCTCATTCCGTGATGTGGTTCATCTGTGTTGCCACAGTGGTCCCATACTCAGGGAAATCAAAACCAGCATGGTGGCAAGGTCACAATGAATCAGGATAAAAGTTTTGTGAAAGAGTATCTGGGTCCAGCTCACTTCCAGCATGCACCATGGATATAATGGTTGCCAAGGTTTTATTCAGAAATCAGATATTTGTCAACAAGGCAGAGCTGATAGAAAACATTCAAATAAACTAGACCCTGGTTTCTAGACAACTTTCTTTTTTTTTTTAATTTTATTTATTTATTTATTTTTGGCTGTGTTGGGTCTTCGTTTCTGTGCAAGGGCTTTCTCTAGTTGCGGCGAGCGGGGGCCACTCTTCATCGCGGTGTGCGGGCCTTTCACTATCGCGGCCTCTCTTGTTGCGGAGCACAGGCTCCAGACGCGCAGGCTCAGTAATTGTGGCTCACGGGCCTAGTTGCTCCGCGGCATGTGGGATCTTCCCAAACCAGGGCTTGAACCCATGTCCCCTGCATTAGCAGGCAGATTCTCAACCACTGCGCCACCAGGGAAGCCCTCTAGACAACTTTCACTTGTTCCTAATCTAGTTAGTTCCCAGGACCTTCCTCTCTCCTTCCCTCTTCTTTTCAGGGCAGGCTTACTGCTCATGCTGTGGAGATGTGCTTTGTCATGGCGCTCAGGGGCAATGGCAGGCATGGTGACTGGAGTGGGCTGCCCTGACCAAAGGGCAGCTCCCAGGAGATCCATCAGCACGTGTCACTACAGGGCTCTTACATCTCAAGAGATCCCAGAGAAATAAACACTGTCCAAACGTGGCAGTTGTGTACCAACAGGGGTGCAGCCTAGGGTACAGACATAAGGGGTGCATTATCTATTGAGAATTTAAGACAGTTATAAAAGTGACTCTTTATTATCACCATTCTAAAGAATGTCAGTGATAAAATGCTCCTCCCCACAAGCATAGACTGCCCCTAGGGGCATACTAATGGTAGACCTGGGGTTGGTGTGCAAGCATGAGAGGCTAACATAAATCTCTCTGCCCTCAAGGAGTTCAGAGTCTATCCAGAGTTTACCGTGATTATCTGTGTTAAAAGCTCTCTGCAGTATTCCAGATCATGTAGAGTTGTCTATTTCATATCATTGGCTTCTCCTTATACTGTTTAAATGTGTGTGTTCAACCCCAGTCACCTCCAGTCATCTTAGAGATGTTATTTTGTGTCAGAAGAGAGATACCCTAATGCTATACAGCCTGGGGTCAGGAGGCTTTAATAGAAACACATGGTATCCAGGTATCCTTTCTTCAACCAACCTTTCAGTTCGGAATTAGACACAACTTTGAAAAGGGACTTTTACTTTTCTCTGTGTGTTTGTGTGTTTCTATCATTGTTCCTATGGTGTACAGTCCTCTAATTAATGAGGGGTTTCTTTAGTAAGCTACTCGAAATTCAGCTGGAGACATAGAATCTTCTAGCCCAATTAAATGGTAGAATCATTCCCAAGTATGGAGGTTCCTGGCTCTAAACTGAGTTTGTATTTGTATATTATTTCTTCCCATTTGCTTATTATTAAAACACATACTAAGGATTTTTGGAGGGGTTTTTGTTGTTGTTTTTGTTTCATTGCATATTAAATCTATCTTGGGTTTTCTATCTTGGGCAGATTGCATTGAAGTGTTAGCAAGTAGAATGGCTTTTTTCTCATTCTACATTTACACTGCTGTTTTTCACAAGATGTTGCAGTATCTACTGCAAAGTCTGCTATAGAATTTAGCAAATGGAAAAGTGACAGGGGAGGGAAAAATTGATGGCCCAAATATGGCAGCATTTGATGTGAATTGTGGCAGAGATCCTAAGGAAATAAAATTACATAATAAGTGAAAAATAAAGAGATAAACTGCCCAGCGGGCTTATGATGTACTTCAGAAATGGCACCAAGGGAAATAATCAGTTATGAGTCAGCACTCTTTAAACATTTACAAGGGTAAACTTTTAGATAAAATCATCTTAAGTTAAATGGACCAGGTTTTAGAGCAGCTGACATAGTGTCCTTGTATTAAGTGTTCCATTTGTGCACTTGAGAGATGCCGTAAGGAAAATAGGTTCTCTTTTGCATTGCTACCTAAAGGCAGTCAGATTGGTCATTAATTTCAGGTAGTCATTCATTTCTTGATACTACTTAATGTCTACCACTTTAAATTCTGAGACTGAACAACACCCTAATTATGAATAGCATAGTCATTAACAAGTGAGTCCAAAGAAAACCTGGCAGGGGGCAAACCAAATATAAACCAGTGTGCTGGCCCAATGCAGATGTCAGAAAACAATGAATGTGGCCCAGAATATGTTCATTTTTAAACTTCAAGTTCCTAAACTTCTAGAAATGACAAGGAAGGCAGAATTATATAATAGTTTAAGAATGCAAGATTTGGATACATAATTTTTTTTAATTGAAGGATAATTGAAATATCAGTTTCAGGTGTACAGCTGTATGATTTGATATTTGTATGTATTGTGAAATGATCACCACAGTAAGTCTAGTTAACGTCCATCACCTCACAGTCACAAAATTTTTTTTCTTGTGATGAGAATTCTTAAGATACACTGTTTTAACAACTTTGAAATATACAGTACACTACTATTAACTATACTCACCATGCTATACATTACATCCCCAGGACTTATATGTTTTTTAACTGGAACTTTGTATCTTTTGACCCCCTTCACCTATTTCACCCGCTCCTACCTACCCCCTGCCTTTGGCAACCACCAATCTGTTCTGTGTATCTATGATTTCTGTCTTTTACTTTTTGTATTTTATTTTTTTAAGACTTCACATGTAAGTGAGATCATACAGTATTTGTCTTTTTCTGTCTGACTTACTTCACTTAGGAAGGTCCATCCATGTTTTCACACAAGGCAAGATTCCCCGTTTTTATGGCCCAGTAATACTGTGTGTGTGTGTGTGTGTGTGTGTGTGTGTGTGTGTGTGTGTGTACACACATATATATACACATATATTTTCTTTACCCATTCATCCATCAGTCGACATTTGGGTTGCTTCCTTGTTTTGGCTATTGTAAATAATGCTGCAGTGAACATGTGGGTACATGTAACTTTAAGAGTTAGTGTTTTTCTTTTGTTTTTCAGATAGATACCCAGAAGTGGAATGCTGGATCATATGGTAGTTCTATTTTTAATTTTTTGAGGAAACTCCATAATGTTTTCCAGAGAGGCTGTACCAATTTACATTCCCACCAACAGTGCACAAGGGTTCCCTTTTCTCCACATCCTCACCAATATTTGTCTTTTTGATAATAGTCATTCTAACAGGTGTAAGGTAATAGCTCATTGTGGTTTTGATTTGCATTTCCCTGATGATTAGTGATGTTGAGTGCCTTTTCATGTTGGCCATCTGTATGTATTCTTTTGAAAAATGTTTATTTAGATCCTCTGCCCACGTTTTAATCAGATTATTTTTCTGCTATTGAGTTGTATGAGATCTTTACATATTTTGGATATTAACCCCTTACCAGATATATGATTTGCAAATAGTTTCCATAGGTTACCTTTTCATTTAGTTGATGGTTTCCTTTGCTGTGCAGAAGCTCTATAGTTTGATGTAGTCCCACTTATTTATTTTTGCATTTGTTCCCTTTGCTTTTGTTGTCAAATACAAAAAATCATTCCCAAGATCAGTGTCAAGGAGTTTACCACCTAGGTTTTCTTCTAGAAGTTTTATGGTTTCAGGTCTTACATCCAAATCTTTAAGCCATTACGAGTTAGTTTTTGTGAATGGTGTTAGATAGTGGTCCAGTTTTTCTAACACCATTTATTGAAGACTGCCTTTTCCCCATTGTATATTCTTGGCTCGTTTGTCATAAATCAATTGACCCTATATGTGTGGGTTTATTTCTGGGTTTATTTCTGTTTCATTCATTTATGTGTCTGTTTTTATGTCAATACCATACTGTTTTGATTATTATAGCTTTGTAGTATAGTTTGAAATCACGGAGCGTGATACCTCCAGCTTTGTTCTTCTTCCTCAAGATTGCTTTGGCTATTTGGGGTGTTTTGTGGGTCCATAAAAATTTTAGATTTGTTTGTTCTATTTCTGTGAAAAATGCCTTTGGGATTTTCCTAGGGATTACATTGAATCTGTAGATTGCTTTGGGTAGTATGGACATCTTTACAATATTCTTCTAATTTATGAGCATGGAATATCTTTCCATTTATTTGTGTCTTCAATTTATTTCATCAATTTCTTATAGTTTTCAGTGTGCAGATCTCTCACTTTCTTGGCTAAATTTATTCCTAGATATTTTATTCTTTTGATGCATTTGTAAATAGGATTGCTTTCTTAATTTCTCTGATAGTTCATCATTAGTGTAAAGAAGTGCAACAGATTTTTGTATACTGATTTTGTATCTTGAAACTTTTCTGAATTTGTTGCTTAGTTCTAAGTTTTTTGGTGGAGTCTATATATAATATCATGTCATCTCACAAATAGTAACAGTTATACCTCTTCCTTTCTAACTTGGATGCCTTTTATTTCTTTTTCCTGCCTACATCCTTGTTCCTGATTTATTATGATGTATGTTCCCTCTATAACCACTTTGTTGAGAGTCTTTTTCATAAATGGACGTTGGATTTTGTCAATGCTTTTTTGCATGTATTGAGATAATTATATGTTTTATCCTTCATTTTGTTACTATGTCAAATCACATTGATTTACAGATGTTGAAACATCCTTTCATCCCTGGAATAAATCCCATTTGATCATGATGTATGATCCTTTTAATGTATTGTTGTATTCAGTTTGCTAATATTTTGTCGAGGATTTTTGCATCTATGTTTATCAGGGATTTTCTTTTCTTGTGTCATCCTTGTCTGGTTTTGATATCAGGGTAATACTGGCCTCATAAAATGAGTTTGAAAATATTCCTTCCTATTCTATTTTTTGGAAGAGCTTGAGAAGGATTGGTATTAATTCTTCTTTAACTGTTTGGTAGAATTCACCAGTAAAGGTGTCTAATCCTGGACATTACTTTGTTGGGAAGTTTTTGATTATTGATCCTTATAGTAATTGGTCTGTTCAAATCTTCAGTTTCTTCATGATTCAGTCTTGGTAGAGTGTATGTTTCTAGGAATTTATCCATTTCTTATAGGTCCTCCAATTTGTTGGGTATAATTGCTGATAGTAGTCTTTATGATCCTTTGTAATTCTCTGGTATCAGTTAAAATGTCTCCTCTTTCATTTCTGATTTTGAGTCTTCTCTCTCTTCTTCTTGGTGAGGCTACCTAAAGGTTTGTCAATTTTGTTCAGAGTCCTAGGGGACCCGTGAGCCTAAGCCACACTGGCCACCAGAGCTAGTAACCTAGAGGTGTCCCCTAGGTGCCAGCTGAGAGTACGAGCTCCTTTCTTGTTGGTACCAGCAAGCTGGAGCAGGCCAAGGAAGAACACACAGATGGCTCCAGTGAGCCTCCATCTTTGGACAGTATTCAGTAGGCCCTTTTCTATATGTTAAATTAGATGCCTGACCCTCAGCCAGTGCTTTAAGATAAGCAAATAAGCCTTTTTCATGGAAAGTCTGGGTGCTTTTCAGTCGCCTGCCTCTGCACAGCACCCTGGAGTGAGAGTCCATGCAGGTGAGCTCTTTAAGAACTGCTCAGTTCACTACGGTCTTGTGGGTCTTGTGGACCCAAGCCCCTTTGGGTTTCAAAGCTACATGGTTTGGGGGCTCATCTCTCAGGTGCAGGTCTTAAAAGTTGTGGTACCCAGTGTGGGGCTCAAACCTTTCACTCCTAGGGGAGAAGCTGGAGGTTTTTGAGTCCCCTCTCGATTGTGGGTTGTAGCACTGGGGGATGGGGTTTATGGTAAGATGCATCTAAGCCTCTCCTACCCATTTTGATCCGGGGTTTTCTTGTTTGCCTGATGCATAGGAGCCACGCAGTTAGTCTGGGGGTTTTTTTCCAGAGGAAATTGTTCCATATGTGGCTATAGATTCAGCGAGTTTATGAGAAGCAGTGAATTCAGGATCTTCCTATATTACCATCTTAAATCAGAACCCCCAAATAGATTTTGATATCAGTCTGTCCTTTTACTGCCCTTGGGAAAGTTACCAACCTCTGTGCCTCAGTTTCCTCATCTATATATTGGGAATACAAGTACCTATTTCCCAGTTGTTGAGACCACTGAATGGAATAAAACTTACTTAGCGTATAGTAAGCACTTATAGAAAATAAGCATCAATTTGATGGTGATTATAGATGTTAATAGATGAATTAGCAGACACCTGAAATTCATCACTCTCTGGGCTGTGACAGAGCCCAACCCTAACCTTGCCTGGATTCTCTGTATTAGGCCAAGGTGAGGAGGAGCTCTAAGGTGGGGGGAGGGGTATCCTACCTTCCTGCCAGCATATTTCCACGTTTTTAGTGGTTTTGTCTTAATAATTTTTATTTAAGATTCATATAAAAAAAAGAACCAAATTAAGCTTAATGGCCAGGAGACAGTTGTTTTCTGTTTGTTTACTTTTTGCATTAAAGACTTTAGTTTTATAAAGCTAAGAAATAAATGTATAAATAAGGACTAAACTAAAGCAAATATTCCTTGAAAGCCTACCATCCAAAGGAGGTAAAACACTTCCCTCTCATCTCCAAGCACCCTTGACCAGAAAATGCTCTATGACAGCACTGCCTAGTAGAACATTCTGCCAGTGGTAGAAATGTTTCCTGTATCTGTGCTGTTCATTGTAGTGGCCACTAGCCACATATGGCTACTGAGCACTTGAAATGTGGTCTAACTGAGGAACTGAAGTTTTAAGTTTTAGTTAATTTAAACGGAAATATCCAAATGGATCTAGTGGCTATCATTGGACAGCACATGTCTACAGGATAATGTAGTGATGTATTCTTAACATTTCAGGTGGAACAAAGTAGTTGTTTTCATCTTTTTTTGATAAACAAGTCACATAATGCCAACAGTTTTTTAAAATTTATGTAAGACCTTTATACCTAGAAAAAGAAGGCCTTCTGTAAAATTCTGGGATTCTCTTAAATATCCATAATTTGAAACTCAGCACTTGATCCAGAAATCTGAGATGTGTTTGTTTCTCACACACACAAAAAATGCTGATTCAATTAAGGTATATCCTACGTTTGGTGCTCAGTAAATATGTGGTATGTGAATTATTAAATAGTTAACTCTGCAAGCGTTGGAAAATGCGTTTCTAGCCCTGTCTCTGATGCAACGATTCATATGAATCTGTTTCCCACAATTCTTCTACTCTTGCTTTTTCCTCAGTGAGAAGGATTTAAAGAAATTATAAAGCTAAAGAAGGAATGTTTGGTCATGATATGCTTTCATTATTTCCCAAGGTAAATTGAAAGAGTGGTCTTTGGTCCTCTATGGCACCTCCGTGCAGCCATACTCACCCACCAATGAGTTTCCTAAAGTGGAACGTGTCCGGTATAGCCGCGTTGAAGACCCCACTGATGACTATGGGACAGAGGACTATGCAGGTGAGCTGGCTTCCAATGGGGAGGCAGGCTAAGGAAAGAAAGCTCATGCATCACTCCCCCAAAGAGATAAACTTCTACTCACATTCTGATATATTTTATTTCGTCTTCCTTTCTATCCCTTAAATACTGGTATGTGTACATTCAAGTATTCAAATATTCATGTTTTTTTCTTCAAAGCTAAAATCACACTGTATATAGAACATTCATATTCTTTTTTTTCCATTAAAGGTATCATTAAGAGCATATTTCCCTGTTGTCAAGTATCCTTAGAACACATATTTAAAAGACAGCATAATAGTCCATCCTGTGATTGTACTGTAATATATTTAATCCATAACCTGGGATGTGTAGTTTGCTTAGAGTTTTATACTATTTTAAATAAGGTTTCAATGAATACCATTATCAGTTTTTGACTATATCTTTGACTATGTCTTTAAAATAGAGTTCTAAGAATTACTGCATCAAAGGGAATCATCAGTTTTAGGGCTTGGATATGGTTTGTCATGTTGCTTTCCAGACAAGATATACCAGTCTGCACTGTGACCACTGTGTTAGTGTTTACTACACTCATTCCTGCGCGTTAAGTGGAAAGAAAAAAGTAAAAAAAGAAAGAAAAGAACATGTTTAAATTTTTACAGCTTTGATTGCTAGTATATCTAAACATTTTTTCCTTTGTGTTCTCTGAATGAACTATGTCTTTTACTCACTTTTCTATTCAACGTGGCAGCAATTTTCTTATTTATAAAAACTCTTTGTATGTTATTGACTCTCACATTGTCTCATATTTGCTGAAACCATTTTCTCTGTTATCACTTGCTTCCAAAATATACTTTTTGTTTTGTGTTGTTTTGAGAGAAAAAGAAAATTGGAGAGCAGAGTTTATAGTTTCAGATAACATTTGTAATTTCTTTTTTACAGAATGTTTATTCTTTAAAATCAGCTAAATATTCACATGGATTATTTTTTTGTAATCTTTGATTTTTAATATATATTGTGAAGTGAAGTTCTGTCTTTATTTTCCAAACAAACAGACTAACATCAATAACTGAGTTGCCATCCTTTCTTTTATTAGTTTAGGATGTTTCCTTTATAACAGTATGGTAAGTTCTTATACCAGGTCTCTTCTGGTACCACCTTTTCCGATTTACCAATCTAATAATTCTTGATCCAGTAGCACCCACACTGTATCTTAATATCTGTTGAACGTCTACTTCTTGTTCTCATAGCAATTCTTAAATCCCCCTTTTAAAAATCTCATTGAAATTTAGTTTGAATTTACATGCAATCTCATGGGAAGAACTGTTTTTACGATATACAGTCTTTCCATCCAAAACATAGACCATGTCCCATTTTACTGAACTCTTTTAATTTTATGTAGTGTTATTCCTAAGTATTTTGGGTCTTGTTGCTACTGTAGTGGAAAACATTCCATATTTTCTAACTATTATATGCTGGTATCAGGGATATCTGTTGGCTATTGTGTGTTTATCTTACATCTGGCCATTTTGCTTAACTTTATTAATTTGTATGTTTTAGAGTTGATTTTCTGGGGCAGTTAGGTACTGTAGCCATATCATCTGCAAATTATTTTTTCTCTTTCCCAGTGTATTTCTGATTCTTGTCTTGTTGCATTGGCTACCACTTCCAGCAGCATTCAGTCCTTCTGGGATATGATATATAACACTTAATGAACAAAGCTTCTCCTAATGGAAAACTGTTTGTAAATAGCAGTTTAACATACCTTTAGACAGGAACTATTTTTTTTTCTTGCAGCTCAGCTCTCTAAGATTCTTTTCCATTAATCACTTTAACAGAGTATTTTAAATAAATATGCATTTGGTTCCTTTTATTCTAAATAGGTGGTATCCCTGTGTCAATAATAAGCTTAAAGAATTCAGACCAACTGAGCTAACCAGAACTAGATTGTATTCAATTTTTGTCTTATTTTGCTTTGAGCTTATAACATTACTACTGATGTTATAACCAGCAAACCATTTTGTCTTCTCTGATGGGAGAAAGCATATCTAAAAACATAAATGGAGTATAATTAATAGTAGTATATTACTATGTGCCTTACGGTATGTTTCCAATTCAAATTTTGGTAATGTTAAAATTCTGAAGAGTTATACATCTTTGTGGGTTTTCTCACTACATCTCCAAAATGTCCACATTGGCGCTTGTGAGAGAACAAAGACAATTATTTCATTATTACGCAGCAACCTAAACTGCTAAATTGCATCTGGGACAGTTTAAGATTATGAAAGAAACAGCACAGCATATGAACTTGCCATACACAGCTCTTTGGCACATATCAAGAATAAGTGGTTTGGGTTTTTTTTTTTTAATTGTAGAAATCATCTGGTGAAAATTTAGGGCCACCCATGATTCCTTTTCTTCGGAGCTGTGATTTTCACCTTCATTAAGAAGTCAGCCTCTCTAGAGGCACAGATGGCATTATCATAACCAGATCCCTGTACTGTTTCATCGAATTCCAGGGACTGTGGGACCCACAGCCGGGTGCACTTCAACCCTTACACAGCAGAGACACTCTCTCCTCATGTACCATAGCAGTCAGCTAAAATGTTCCAAGTTGCACTAGCTGCGGAATTTAAAGACCAATTTTAAGGCTTTTGGGAAAATAGAGATAAACAGTGCTGTCAAATGACTCATGATTAATCAGAAATATACTTCAAGTCTGCAGCATTTTGAAATAACTCATTTCCATTCAGATCCAAAGGTCACCGCTAAGCAGGAGACCTGGACTAAGAATAAGAAGCAGGACCTCTGTTGATCCCAACTCTTTTAGCCATATGATACTGGACAAGCCACTGTAACTCTTGGAAAATCGTTTTTATCTGTCAAATGACGGTGTTTGACTACTAGATTTTTCTCTAAGTCATTCCTCCCCACTTCTACCATTTTATGTTTCAATTCAGTAACTGTAGAACATAGTCCTACAATGACTAAAGGAGACCAAGTTTCAACAAAAGTAAAAGTCCTTTTGATTAAAATAAGTATGGCTCAAGACATTTCTGGTACCCTTGACTTACTTTTTGTGCATTTCATGCACCATGTTTATTGCTAGTTAAAATCATATGAGTTTTCAATGGAAAGAGCTTGAAGATTATGAGACCAAATCTCTCAAAATATGGAAAACAAGAAAAAAGGGAGTTAGTTAGTCAAGCAAGCAAAATATCTATAACTAGCCCATGTCATTAGAAAACTTTCCATCAATCACAAAATAGCTCCATCTTTCTGGCATTTTTTTCTGCCTGTGCATTCTTTCTAGCTCTTTACCAAAGAATACACAGCAAGAGAGATTAGGAACCTTCATCCCAGGTCTGGAATTCTTTAAGCTTGCTTGCATCTTTAAAATGTGTGTGTAATTTTCTTTTGTTGAGTTGCCCATTGGCCTATGGGTAGGATGCAATTTTAAATCTATTATCTGTGCCTGAAGTACCTGCTTTGTAATCCAAAATGAGATGCTGATAAAATTGTGCCAGATGCCATAATGATGTTTCTTGCTGGCTCCAGTATCTCAGAGGTACTCAGTGGCTTTAATGACCTTGCATGAGAGAGACAATCTGGTCAGGGCATTGAATAATAACCCTTTTTTCCTTTCTGTCAACAGCTTAAATTCTCAATTTTTCTATCCGACATTTTTATCATTATGCATATTTAATTGCAATCAGTTTTTTTCTAGTTGCTGCAATGGCATTGTTCTTTTGAATTCTAAATTGTCTTCTCCCACAAGGCAACCATATGTGTGCTTTGAAGACCAGGCCCTGACTAGGATTTACACGCTTGATACTTAGGTAATTGAGGTTTTCCCAAAAAAAGAGTTCACTCTGGGCTTACAGCCACATTGAACATTACTCCAGCTCTACCTCACTGCATTAGAAACTCTTAAAGAAAACTCTCACTGCCTAAGGGAGAAAAACGCCTAGTTATAATTGAAGGTAAAGCTTACCTGCTTTAAAATCATTTTCTCCAAGTGTTATTCTGATTTCTTTTGGAAGGTCCCTGTGACCCTGAGTGCAGTGAGGTAGGCTGTGATGGGCCAGGACCGGACCACTGCAATGACTGTCTGCACTACTACTACAAGCTGAAAAACAACACCAGGTAAGAGAGAAGCCACATCAGACCCCCTGAAGCACGCCTCCTGGTGTTCCTGGGAGCTCCCACAGGGTCACCACAGGCAGCGTGTTCCATGTTCTCCCACCAGGACCGAAGCCCAGAAGAGATGCTGCTGCCCCCCCACCACCCCGTCCCCCCACCTCGTTGCATCATTCAGAACGGTGAAACTGATACTGAATTACAAAACATCAAATGGACCTGTAGGCTAGGAAACTGCAAACGTCTTTTCTCACATTTCAAAGGATGATGGGGAGGGACTAGCTATGCACATGCCTGGTCTTCCCCTCTAGACCTTTCTATCCCGTTGATGTTTGATGCCACAGCTGCATGTGCCCTTCATGAAAATGCCAGTACACAAGCCAAATGGATGCTTTCCCGAATTCCCCAAAGTATAAGCCCTCCCTGTGGCAAAGCTGCTGGCCCCTGCACGTTCTCACTACTCCACTCTGGGCACTGAGGCGGGCCTGCTTGGACCCTGTGCTTCTGAGCCCCTGGCTTCCGACTCAAGCAGATATGTACCCACAGGGAGGGCCATGGAACAGTGACTGCCCATAAGAGGCCGTGCTCTTCCAGGCGTGTCTCTCACATCCCTACCACCTCCCCCTCCTCTTTCAGGAGGAAACTCATAGGGAGCCGACTTACGGTGCATCCACACTCCAGACACCCAGGCGTGGTCCTGTTCCTGTCACATCCATGCTGGAATTTCAGTTCCTTAAAGGGAATATAAAATTAAAGTTTAAAAATGTCTAAAAAAATTTTTTTTAATTAAAAAAAATAAATTCCTTAAAGGGAAAGCCCCTTGGCTACCTCAGCCCCTCTCATTAGCTCCTAGACTTAGCAAATGCCTGATGTTTAATTGATACTCAGTAAGTACTTGTTAAATGAACACATAAAGCCCAGACCTTCAGTTATGGGCAAGCAAGGTAGTCATTTTTTTGTTTATCATAAACAACATACATTTAAATACTTTTTTTTTTTTTTTTGGCCACAATGCACAGCTTGCAGGATCTCAGTTCCCCAACCAGGGACTGAACCCAGGCCACAGCAGTGAAAGCCCGGAATCCTAACCACTAGGGAACTCCCTAAATATATTTATATTAAATTAGACAGTAGCATACAACCACCATCACCCTCACCACCCATACACACAGGATTCATATGACAAACACAACAATAGAAGTAACCCCTTATTAGGGACTTTTTGCATAAAATCATGGTTTGCACATGTTTTCCCTTCAACCCAACAGCACAACCTTCTTGGTGAGACTCAGTTTCTAACCATCATCCCCTTTAAAATCTAGACCCGAACTGGAAGATGGTTTGGACCAAGACATGCCTTACTTGGTGGACTTGGTATTATGTAACTGCAGTGCTACGTCAGCACCCTACATAGGAGAAGGCTTTAACCAACAGAATTTGGCCCTTTGGATGTGGTGTTACCATCATGGTTAAAAAGGATTTTGATAGTGAGGACAGCTATGTGCTCAGCACCTCACTCACTCAGGACTGAATCTCTGGTGACACTGCCCTTCTTTCTTATTATTCCACAATGCAGAATCTGTGTCTCCAGCTGCCCCTCTGGCCACTACCACGCCGACAAGAAGCGATGCAGAAAGTGTGCCCCCAACTGCGAGTCCTGCTTTGGGAGCCATGGGGACCAGTGCCTGTCCTGTAAATATGGATACTTCCTGAATGAGGAAACGAACAGTTGTGTCACTCACTGCCCTGATGGATCGTATCAGGACACCAGTGAGTTGATTCCAAAATTTGGTTTTTAGAGAGGAAATGTAAGGTTTTCACTTGATTGATCTTAGGAGGGATAGTCCTCCTTCATGAAATCTGGGCCTTGCTTAACATCAAACAGGATCTAGCCAGTTTTTAAGAGAACACTTTACAATTGTCTTGTGAAAATGAATTTGTAGAAAAATTTGCAAAAAAATAATTTACGTAAAAATGCCTATAACTGACTGAATCTGGGGATGAGCCTGAGGACCCCTTGAAGCAGTGACTTGCTAGGAGGACCCACAAGACTCAGTATATCATTGTACTCATGAACTCACAATTATGACTTATTACAGTAAAAGGATACAGAGTAAAATCAGCAAAGGGAAAAGGCACATGGGACAAAGTCTGGAGGAAACCAGGTGCAAGTTTTCAAGAGTTTTCATCCAATGGAGTGACACAGGATACATTTCATTCCCCCAGCAACAATTTGTGACAACATGTATGAAATGTCATCTACCAGGGAACCTCCCTAGAGTCTCAGGACCCGGGGTTGTTATTAGGGTCTGGTTATGAAGGCACCCTGTGCCTGGCACATACCAAAATTCCAGACTCCTAGAAGGAAAGCTGGTATTCAGTGCAAACCATATTGTTTGTACAAACTGTTTAGGCTCCATGAGCCACTCTTATCAGGGTGGTGGGAAACTCCATAAAATCCAACTTCCCAGATGTCAGCCATGGGCCAACCTTATAAGGATAGCAGCCAGGCCTGCTCTTTTCTGCGCACTAAGCAAAGGAAGCAGGCCCCTATATGATATCAACAAGGTTAAAAACGTGACTTTCATGTAAATAGAGAATGGAAATATGTCAACAAATTACTTAACCCATTAATGAGGAAAACTACAAGGTGATAAGTGGGGTCAAAGACTATCAGGTATCTTAGTCCACCAGGAAAGGCAAAATGAAGTCCATTTGCTGAGTTAGAGACAAAACTGAATAATATCCTGCATGGCAACACAATTAGAATTTTGGGGGGTTATTTTTTCAAATGGACAGAAATCATTTGGAACTTTATCAAACAAAAATCTGTAAATTAACATGTGGCTTCACAGAATGTGGGCCCTAATCAAATGTCATTAGTGAACAGACAAAGGTACATTGCCTAGAGAATTCCATAATCCTTGGGCACACCTCTTTTTGACAGTGTTCTGGTATGGCCCTGACAAGGGCTGCAGGTGTCTTTTGCTTTATTTCTGAGCTCTGGATAATTTGTCTGAACAAGAGATTTAAAAAAAAAAAAAAAAAAAAAAACAGGAAAGAATTTTGAAGTGGATAATTTTGCTACTTAACAAGTCAAATTCACTCTTGATTCAAAGGCATGCTTTTCTCTATGAGGGAGAGGGGGATCTTGGCTTACCCTTTAGAGCAATGGGGATGGGTTCCCCAGTAGTTTTTATTTTCCCCAAAATTCAGAACATAAGCTGCAATGTGACGAAGAAAGGGAAAAATGAGAATGGGGAGGGGACATAAGGGATC
The DNA here is from genome assembly GCF_009873245.2 of Balaenoptera musculus. Lineage (NCBI taxonomy): Eukaryota > Metazoa > Chordata > Mammalia > Artiodactyla > Balaenopteridae > Balaenoptera > Balaenoptera musculus. Next base: position 72,431,222 of record NC_045790.1, read on the forward strand.
AGAAATAAGTAGTATTCCTTGAAGAAAAAATTCAATCAGGAAGGCTGAGCCTTGGAAAAGATGCCAGGAGAGGCCACAAGCCACCACCGCCACTGCCCTGCCTGACCCCAGGAGTGGTCATGAGCTGCCTAAGCCACTATGGTGCACTCCGGGGGTGCACCTGAGCTGCCACCGCCACCAAGAACCCCGGGAATGGCACCAGCCATCACTTCTGCACACCCCATATTAAGGGGCTAATGATCAGCACATGCTGAGGAAAGAGGCAACAGGCATCTCTACTAAAAACAGCCCTCACACCAAATATATTAAACACAAGCTACACAGGGATGCCCCCACATATAAATAGCCCTCCAAGACCACAGTAGATAATTGTTTCTCCTAAACTCACAGAGTAAGAGAAATATAAGTAAAATAAAGTAGGGGAGGAAACACTCCCAGTTAAAAGACCAAGAGAATTCCCCTGAAAGAACAAACAATGAAACAGACCTCTTCAGTCTAATAGACACCAATTTCAAAAAGGAGATAATGAAAATACTGAAGGAATTAAGAAAGGCTATCAACAGAAATGCAGAGTACTGTAAAAAGGAATTAGAAACTATAAATAGGAACCAAGAAAAATTAGAAAACTCATTTGCAGAGACAAAACTGAGCCAAAGGCATGAATAGCAGAATGAATAATGCAGAAGAATGAGTAAGTGACCTGGAAGATAGAATAATGGAAATCACCCAATCAGGACAGCAGACAGAAAGCCAAATGAAGAAAAAAAAATGAAAGCAATGTAAGAGACCTATGGGATAATATACAGCATGCCAATCTATGCATAATAGGGATTCCAGAAGGGGAAGAAAGAGAAAAGGGGATCAAAAATGTAATTGAAGAAATTATGGCTGAAAACTTCCCAAACCTAAAAAAGGAAACAGATATCCAGGTACAGGAAGAACAGAGGGTCTGAAACAAGATAAGCCCAAACAGACCTACACCAAGACATATTATAATAAAAATGGCAAAAGTTAAAGAGAGGATTGTAAAGGCAGCAAGAGAAAAACCAAGAGTTAATTACAAGGGAACCCCCATAAGGCTATCAGCTGATTTCTCTAAAGAAACATGCAGGCCAGAAGGGAGTGGCAAGATATATTCAAAGTCCTGAAAGGGAAAAATCTGCAACCTAGGATACTCTACCCAGCAAGATTATCATTTAGAAAAGAAGGAGAGAGAAAGAATTTCTCAGACAAGCAAAAACTAAAGAATACAGCAGTACTAAACTGATCCCAAAAGAAATATTGAAAGGTCTTCTCTAAATAGAAAAGAACTAAAACTCTATAGGAAAGAGAAAATCACAACTGGAAAGTAAATCACTTAAATAAGCCAGACACAGATTTTTTTAAAGATCAAATAATTTCTGTGAAAGTGATGATAACCACAATGAACAGCAAAAGGATGAAGATGTAAAAGAAGACATCAAAATCATAAATGTGGGGAAGGAGAGTAAAAAATGTAGATTTTTTCCTCCTATAATGTGTTTGAGCCTATATGACTCCCAGTCTAAGGCAAGTAGATATAGGAAGGGGTTAACATACTTGAAAAACAGGCTAAGCACAAATCAAAAACATACAATAGATTCACAAAAGCCAAAAAGAAGAGAACATAAGTATAATACAAAAGAAAATTATCAAACCACAAAAGGAAAAACAAAAAGGACAAAAAAGAAATATAAAGTCAATGGGAAAACAAGGTTTAAAATGGCAGTGAATACATATCTATCAATAATTACCTTAAATGTCAATGGACTAAATGCTCCAATCAAAAGACAGAGTGGCAGACTGGATAAAAAACAAAAGAGCCTACAATATGCCACCTACAAGAGATCCACTTTAGGGCAAAGGACACACATAAATTGAAAGTGAGGAGATAGAAAAAGATATTTAATGCAAATGGAAATGACAAGAAAACAGGGGTCACAATACTCATATCAGACAAAATAGACTTTAAAACAAAGGCCATAAAGAAAGATAAAGAAGGACTCTATATAATGATAAAAGGACCAATACAAGTAGAGGATGGAACACTTGTCAACATATATGCATCTAATATAGGAGTACACAAAGACATAAAACAAATACTAACACACATAAAAGGAGAAACTGACAGAAATACAATAATAGTAGGAGACTTTAACATCCCATTCACATCAATGGACAGATCTTCTAGACAGAGAATCAATAAGGCAACCGAGATCCTAAATAATACAATAGAACAGTTAGACTTAATTGATATTTTCAGGACATTACATTAAAAAAAACCAGAATACACATTATTTTCAGGTACACATAGAACATTCTCTAGGACTGACTACATACTAGGGCACAAAACAAGCCTCAACAAATTTAACAGTATAGAAATTATCTCAAGCATCGTTTCTGACCACAGTGGCATGAAATTAACCACAGGAAAAGAAATTAGAGAAAAATGATGAAATGCAGACTAAACAACATGCTACTAAAAAACTAATGGGTCGAGACTTCCCTGGTGGCGCAGTGGTTAAGAATCCGCCTGCCAACGCAGGGGACATGGGTTCGAGCCCTGGTCCGGGAAGATCCGACATGCCGCAGAGCAACTGAACCCGTGCGCCACAACTACTGAGCCTGCGCTCTAGAACCCGCGAGCCACAACTACTGAACGAGTGTGCTACACCTACTAAAGCCTGCACGCCTAGAGCCTGGGCTCCACAACAAGAGAAACCACGGCAATGAGAAGCCCGCACACTGCAATGAAGAGTAGTCCCCACTCGCGGCAACTAGAGAAAGCCCACATGCAGTAATGAAGACCCAATGCAGCCAAAAATAAATAATTAAAAAAAAAAAAACTAATGGGTCAACAATGAAATCAAAGAGGAAATTTTAAAATACCTTGAAACAAATGACAATAAAAACAACTATACAAAATCTATGGGATGCAACAAAAGCAGTTCTTAAAATTCATAACGACACAGACCTTCCTCAAAAAACAAGAAAAATCTCAAATAAACAACCTAACCTACCACTTAAAAGAATCAGGAAAAGAAGAACAAAGAAAACCTAAAGTCAGCAGAAGGAAGTAAATAATAAAGATCAGAGAGGAAATAAAGAAAATAGAGATTAAAAAATAATAGAAAAAATCAGTAAAACCAAGAGCTGGTTCTTTGAAAGGATAAACAAGACTGACAAACTTCTGGCCAGGCTCACGAAGAAGAAAAGAGAGAGAACCCAAAAAACAAAATAAGAAATGAAAAATGAAACACCACAACTGATGTTGCAAAAATACAAAAAATCATAAGGCAATACTATGAACAATTATATGCCAACAAGTTCTACAACCTAGAAGAAATGGACAACTTTCTAGAAACACAGAGCTCACCAAAATTGAATCAAGAAGAAGTAGATAATTTAAACAGACTGATCACTAGAAGTGCAATAGAATCTGTAATCTAAAAACTGCCTACAAACAAAAGTCCAGGACAGATGGCTTCACAGGTGAATTCTACCAAACATACAAAGAAGAATTTAATACCGATCCTTCTCAAACTCTTCCAAAAAAATTGAAGAGGAGGGAACACTCCCAAAGATATTCTATGAAGTCACCATCACCATGATACCAATAAAAGACAAAGGCACTGCCAAAAAAAATTACAGGCCAATATCTTTGAATAATATAGATGCAAAAATTTTCAACAAAATATTAGCAAAACAAATCTAGTAACACATAAAAAAGATCATACATCATGACCAAGTGGGATTCATCCCACGTTCACAAGGATGGTTCAACATACGCAAATCAATGTGATGCACCACATAAACAAAAGAAAAGACAAAAAACACAAGATCATCTCAGTAGATGCAGAAAAGGCTTTTGACAAAATTCAATACCCATTTCTGATAAAAACTCTCCAGAGAGTAGGCACAAAGGGAACCTACCTCAACATAATAAAGGCCATGTATGACAAACGTACAGCTAACATCATACTCAATGGTGAAAAGCTGAAATCATTTCCTCTAAAATCAGGAACAATTCAAGGATGACCACTCTCACCACTTTTATTCAACACAGTTTTGGAAGTCCTAGCCATGGCAATCATAGAAGAAAAAAAAATAAAAGGAATCCAAATTGGAGAAGAAGTAAAACTGTCACTGTTTGCAGATGACATGATACCATACATAGAAAATCCTAAAGATGCTACCAGAAAACTACTAGAGCTCATCAGTGAATTTGGTAAAGTTGCAGGATACAAAATTAATACACAGAAATCTGTTGCATTTCTATACACTAACAACGAAAGATAAGAAAAATAAATTACAGGAACAATCCCATTTACCATCACATCAAAAAGAATAAAATACCTAGGAATAAAACTACCTAAGGAGGCAAAAGACCTGTACTCAGAAAACTATAAGACACTGATGAAGGAAATCGAAGATGACACAAACAGATGGAAAGATATACCATGTTCTTGGACTGGAAGACTCAATATTGCCAAAATGACTACACTACCCAAGGCAATCTACAGATTCAATGCAATCCCTATCAAATTACCAATGGCATTTTTCACAGAACTAGAACAGAAAATTTTACAATTTGTATGGAAACACAAAAGACCCCAAATAGCCAAAGCAATCTTGAGAAAGAAAAACAGAGCAGGAGGAATCAGGATTTCTGACTTCAGACTATACAGCAAGGCTACAGTAATCAAGAGAGTATGGTACTGGCACAAAAACAGAAATATAGACCAATGGAACAGGATAGAAAGCCCAGAGATAAACCCACGCACCTATGGTCACCTTATCTTTGACAAAGGAGGCAAGAATATACAACGGAGAAAAGACAGGCTTTTCAATAAGTGGTTCTGGGAAAACTGGACAGCTACATGTAAAAGAATGAAATTAGAACACTCGCTAACACCATACACGAAAATAAACTCCAAATGGATTAAAGACCTGAATGTAAGGCCAGACACTATAAAACTCTTAGAGGAAAACAAAGGCAGGACACTCTTTGACATAAATCTCAGCAATATCTTTTTGGATCCATCTCCTAGAGTAACAGAAATAAAAACAAACACAAACAAATGGGACCTAATTAAACTCAAAAGCTTTTGTGCAGCAAAGGAAACCATAAACAAAATGAAAAGACAACCCATAGAATGGGAGAAATATCTGTAAATGATGTGACCGATAAGGGAATGGTCTCCAAAATTTACAGTTCATGCAGCTCAATATCAAAAAAACAAACAACCCAATCAAAAAATGGGCAGAAGACCTAAATAGACATTTCTCCAAAGAAGACATACAGATGGCCAAGAGGCACATGAAAAGATGCTCAACATCACTAATAATTAGAAAAATGCAAATCAAAACGACCATGAGATATCACCCCACACCCGTCAGAATGGCCATCATCAAAAAGTCTACAAACAATAAATGCTGGAGAGGGTGTGGAGAAAAGGGAACCCTCCTGCACTGTTGGTAGGAATGTAACTTGGTACAGCCACTATGGAGAACAGTATGGAAGTTCCTTAAGAAACTAGAAATAGAGCTACCATATGATCCAGCAATCCCTCTCCTGCATATATACCGAGAAAACCATACTTCGAAAAGATACATGCACCCCAATGTTCACTGCAGCACTATTTACAATAGCCAAGACATGGAAGCAACCTAAATGTCCATCAACAGATGAATGGATAAAGAAGATGTGGTACATATATACAGTGGAATATTACTCAGCCATAAAAAAAGAATGGAATAATGCCATTTTCAGCAACATGGATGGACCTGGAGATTGTCATACTGAGTGAAGTAAGTCAGACAGAGAAAGACAAATATCATATGATATCACTTACAGGCGGAATCTTTAAAAAAAAATGATACAAATGAACCTTTTTACAGAACAGAAACAGACTCACAGACTTAGAGAATGAACTTATGGTTACCAGGGGAAGGGTGGGCGGGGGGAGGGATAGAGTGTGAGTTTGGGATTGACATGCACACAGTGCTATATTTAAAATAGATAACCAGCAAGGACCTACTGTACAGCACAGGGAATTCTGCTCAATATTCTGTAATAACCTAAATGGGAAAAGAATTTGAAAAAGAATAGATACATGTATACGTATAACTGAATCACTTTGCTGTACACCAGAGACTAACACAACATTGTTAATCAACTATACTCCAATATAAAATAAAAATTTTAAGGGGGGGGGGGGAACTATAATAAAAGGTATTTATGACAAACCCACAGCCAAGATAATACTCAATTGTGAAAATCTGAAAGCCTCCCCACTAAAATCTGGAGAAGGACAGGGATGCCCACTCTCAGCTCTTCTATTCAGCATAGTATTGGAAGTCCTAGCCACAGCAATCAGACAAGAAAAAGAAATAAAAGGTATTCAAATTGGAAGGGAAGAGGTAAAGTTGTCATTATATGCTGATGACATGATTACATATATAGAAAGCCCTAAAGACTCCACAAAAAAATACTAGAACTGATAAACGAATTCAGCAAGGTAGCAGGATACAAGATTAACATACAGAAACCAGCTGCATTTCTTTACACCAACAATGACTATCAGAAGGGGAATGTAAAAAAACAATACCTTTCAAAATTGCACCCCCAAAAATAAAAGACTTAGGAATAAACCTGACCAAGGAGGTGAAAGACTTATATGCTGAGAACTATAAAACATTAATAAAGGAAAGTGAAGATGATTCAAAGAAATGTAAAGATATTCCATGCTCTTGGATTGGAAGAATTAGTATTGTTAAAATGGCCATACTACCCAAAGCAATCTACAGATTTAATGTGATCCCTATCAAATTACCCATGAATTTTTTCACAGAACTAGAACAAATAATCCAAAAATTCATAAGAAACCATAAAAGACCCAGAATTGCCAAAGCAATCCTGAAGAAAAGAACAAAGCAGGAGTCATAACCCTCCCAGACTTCAGACAATACTACAAAGCTACAGTATTGGCACAAAAACAGACATATGGATCAATGGAACAGAATAGAGAGCCCAGAAATAAAGCCACACATCTACAGTAAATTAATCTTCGACAAAGGAGACACAAATATACAATGGGAAAAAGACGGTCTCTTCAGTAAGTGGTGTTGGGAGTGTTAGACAGCTGCATGTAAATCAATGAAGTTAGAACACACTCTCACACCATACACAAAGATAAACTCAAAATGGCTTAAAAACTTAAACATAAGACATGACACCATAAAACTCCTAGAAGAGATCATAGGCAAAACATTCTCTAACATAAATCATATCACTGTTTTCTTTGGTCAGTCTCTCAAGGCAGTAGAAATAAAAACAAAAATAAACAAATGAGACCTATCAAACTCACAACGTTTTGCACAGCAAAGGAAACCATAAACAAAATGAAAAGACAAAGTACAGAATGAGAAAAAATATTTGCAAATCATGCAACAGACAAGGGCTTAATTTCCAAAATATAAGAACAGCTCATACAACTCAACAACAAGAAAAACATAACCCAATCGAAAAATGTGCAGAAGACCTAAATAGACATTTCTCCAAGGAAGACATACAGATGGCCAATAGGCAAATGAAAAGATGTTCAACCATTGCTAGTTATTAGAGAAATATAAATCAAAACTACAATGAGGTACCACCTCACATCGATCAGAATGGCCATCATTAAAAAGTCTACAAATAACAAATGCTGGAGAGGGTGTGGAGAAAAGGGAACCCTCCTACTCTGTTAATGGGAATATAAGTTGGTGCAGCCACTGTGGAAGACAGTACGGTGGTTCCTCAGAAAACTGAAAATAGAACAACCATATGATCCAGCAGTCTCACTTCTGCGCACATATCCAGACAAAACTATAATTCAAAAAGATACACGCACCCCTATGTTCATAGCAGCACTATTCACAATAGCCAAGACATAATGTCCATAGATAGATGAATGGATCAAGAAGATGTGTGTGTGTATGTATATAAGTATATACATACACACACACACACACACATAATGGAATACTACTCAGAGCCATAAAAAAGAATAATGCCATTTGCAGCAACATGGATGCAAGTAGAGAATATCATGCTAAGTGAAGTAAGTCAGAAAGAGAAAGACAAATACCATATGATATCACTTATATGTGGAATCTAAAATAAGACACAAATGAACCTGAACCTATCTATGAAACAAAAACAGAAATCAGGAACGTAGAGAACAGACTGGTGCTTGCCAAGGGGGAGCGATGCAGTGGGAGGTTGGGGTTAGCAGATGTAAGCTTTTCTATATAGAATGGATAAACACCAAGGTCCTACTGTATAGCACAGAGAACTATATTCAATATCCTATGATAAACCATAATGGAAAAGAATATATAAAAAAGAATGTGTATATATGTATAACGGAATCACTTTGCTGTACAGCAGTAATTAACACAATATTGTAAATCAACTACACTTCAATAAAAATTTTTAGAAAAGGGATCAGAAATAAGTAGGATTCCCTGAAGAAAAAATTCAAAATTCTTTCAAGAAGGCTGAGCCTTGGAAAAGGAATTTGGTTCTAGATGGTATATGATAAGATAAAGATAATTGAGAGAACCAGTTCTTTAGCCAGAGCCTGGAAGGTAGATAATTAAAGAAGGCTATTTAAACAATTACTTTGCTGATACAAGTGGTCTGTGCATCTCTCTCCTTCTATGCAATTGCCTTTTGTTTTAATTTCCTCCTTTAACGAGTCCATTTACATATAACATAGTGATTATGCATGATCGTGACTAGCAGTAATTACCGCCAACATATTTACAGTTCCCTTGAATAATGTCATTAACTCCTCAAGACAAGCTGAGAGGTAGGCATTATTGTAATATTTAGTTAACAAATGGGAGAACAGAGACTGTGAACTTGCCCACTGGAAATGCTAAAAGCATAACACAAATCTAGGTCCTCTGGCTTCAGAGCCTATGCCATGTCCAGTAGTCTCAATGACACTATGAGGGGGAGATCATAGATTGTAAAGGACTTCATATTTCAGGCCAAGGGGCTCAGAATTGAGAAAGGAAATGGATTTCCAGGAGGTCCTTAGAGGGATCCATTAAAGCAGTGCTTCTCTGTGGAACCCTGAAGAACACCAGCATTTAAAGAGCAGATAGAGGGGCTTCCCTGGTGGTGCAATGGTTGAGAATCTGCCTGCCAATGCAGGGGACACGGGTTCGAGCCCTGGTCTGGGAAGATCCCACATGCCGCGGAGCAACTAGGCCCGTGAGCCACAACTACTGAGCCTGCGCGTCTGGAGCTTGTGCTCCGCAACAAGAGAGGCCACGACAGTGAGAGGCCCACGCACCGCGATGAAGAGTGGCCCCCACTCGCCGCAACTACAGAAAGCCCTCGCACAAAAACGAAGACCCAACACAGCCAAAAATAAAAATAAAAAAAAAAAAGAGTAGATAGAGAAGCCTATAGACAAAGCTTCATTCAAGTCTACATACACATGAGGTTAGAATCCACTTGCATCTCAGAGAAGGTATCAAGTCTCCAGCTGCTATGAAGTTTAAGACACTGAACAACGCAAGAAAAAATCAACACTTACCTTAAAAGCGAGTTCTCTTTCCTAGTATGGTTCGTCAGAGTAGTCCTGAAAGCTGTGAGCATGGGGTCTACCGTTCCATCCCTCAGCTGCTAGCGTTGCTTCTCAACACTTACTAGTGACAGTGCCCCAGCTTCATGAGTGAGATTTTCATTGTAGGAAGTTAGGAAACCCTGCTTGGGAAAGAGAATGGGAAGAAGAAAAAAACCAATAAACTATTTAAGAATTAAGTGGGCTGTAGTTCTCTTGTCTATAAAATGGTAGATATCACTAAGGTGTTACCCCATGCTATATAGTTCCTACCTGTATTTGGTTTGCTGAGAAGTGGTAGCAAGTGCTGAGTCTGGGGCTTTTCCTACAGTTTCCTACTCAAGGCCATGTGTACTATAGCATACATTAGCAAACATTAGAACATATGCTTTGATGGAATCCAGTTGACCAAAATTGATTTATAACCTTGTTACTTTTTCTTTTTTAACAGAGAAAAATCTTTGCCGGAAATGCAGTGAAAACTGCAAGACATGTACTGAATCCGACAACTGTACAGAATGTAGGGAGGGGTTAAGGTAAGAGAGTGAAGGATTTCATCAAGTAACACAGCCCAAGAACTTCTCAGTATAAATTAAAAAAAAAAAAAAAAGTAAATAGATAACCCTTTTATAAGTCACCCTTGGTTTGACTCCCATTCAAACACTTGATTGCTATTTGCATTATCTCTACCATTTTATGTGAAAAAATGGATACCGTCTTGGCTAAGGAAGGTTTATAAACCAAATAAAATTCCCTTTAGAAAAGATGGCTCAAATACAAGTAAATAAATGGCCATTTGAGAGGCTTGCTTCAGGCTTTTTGACCGGTAGTGCATCAGTCAAGGATTACTGTGTAGGTAACACCAATGAATTATATTTAATCCCCGTGATTCATTCCTCTGATGGTTGAAACTATTCCCTTATCTTTATTATTTCTCTCCGTATAGCCAATCATTCTCTTATCTTCAGCACCTCAGGCTGGTTCCATTATGCTATGGTATGCACATAGATTTAATACCAAGGGGTGTTTTCCTTGAATGGATGAGACCTGCACATTGCTACAGCCAGATAGTTGATAGATTCCTTGAGAGAATAACATGCAGCTCAAATGAACTAGGTATTCTCTTGATATCCTTAGTGAAGGTCACATCATCCCACACTGAGTGAGGAGTTGGACTCTGGGTTTATTACATAGAGCTAGAATCGTGCTCCACTGCTTCCCTTTCAAGAATCAACAGTACCGGGCTTCCCTGGTGGTGCAGTGGTTGAGAATCTGCCTGCTAATGCAGGGGACACAGGTTCGAGCCCTGGTCTGGGAAGATCCCACATGCCGCGGAGCAACTAGGCCCGTGAGCCACAACTACTGAGCCTGTGCGTCTGGAGCCTGTGCTCCGCAACGAAAGGCAACGATAGTGAGGCCCGTGCACCCTGATGAAGAGTGGCCCCCACTTGCCGCAGCTAGAGGAAGCCCTCGCACAGAAACGAAGACCCAACACAGCCAAAAATAAATAAATAAATAATAATAAAAAAAAAAAAAAACTTAAAAAAAAAAAAGAATCAACAGTACCTCTATTTTCACCTCTGATCAGAGGTGAAATATGCAGGGTCCAGGCAGTTTTTAGGCAGGTAATTCTTCGCATTAATTAATAGCGGAACATCATTTTTATTTAGATTAATTGATTATCCGTGGCTTTCTTTTTTTCCCCATAAATGCATTCAGTGTCAGTTTGCTTATCACCTTTTACCTCAGGACTTCAGTTTTGACAAATAGCAGTCTGGTCGGCCTCCTACTGCTTTTTGTAGAAGGAGCAGATCGGCATAATGAAAAGAAGGAAGATAAATGTGAGCTCAAACCTTTCTCTGCCATTTATCATCTGTGTGATTTTGGCCAAGTCACTGTGCCCCTCTGAGCTGCGGTTTTCTCATCTATAAAATGGTGATAATAACCCCGATGTTGCTGGATCATGATAAGGATTAACTGTGATAACATTTACAAAGCACTTATTCCAATATCTGACACTGAATTGGTCCATGAGAAATAAAAGATTAAGATTATTCTCTGTAGTTCTTAGGGAACATTTGATAGGGTAAGTTAACCAGTGCTCTCCAACAGAAGTATGAGAACCATATGTTATTTTAAATATGTCAGTAGCCACATTAAAAGGAGTAAAAAGATACGGGTGAAATTTATTTTGATAAAATATTTAATCAGATATATCCAAAATATTATTTCAACATGTAATCAATGTAAGACAATATAAAAGATAATTAGTGAGATATTTTATATTCTTTTTTGTTTGTAGTACCTAGCCTTCGAAATCTGATATGTATTTCACCCCTAAAGCACATCTCAATTCAGACAATAATTTTTTATGAGAAATACTTGAGCTGTATTTAGATTTTATAAAATTTAGTTGAAGTAGGTTTTATATAGCCAAGTTGTTCCACACTTACTCAGAAGTTTGCCAATAACCAAATCAAGTGCCAATTTGTAAAATTTAGAATGAAATTAACAAAAATAAAACAAAATGTTAAATTCTGTTCCTTGGCCACACTAGCCACATTTCAAGTGCTCCCGAGCTACAGGTGCTAGAGCGTGTGGGATGGCACAGGTCTAACCTGGCTGGCTTATCCCAGAAAGAACCCAGGAGTTCACAGTACCAGGTTCGTTAGCCTTGCCACCCCTGTATTTTGTTTTGTTTTGTTTTGTTTTAGATAGTAGTCACCTTTTCTTTTTTAAATTTATTTATTTTATTTATTTATTTTTGGCTGTGTTGGGTCTTCGTTTTCTATGCGAGGGCTTTCTCTAGTTGCGGCAAGTGGGGGCCACTCTTCATCGCGGTGCGCGGGCCTCTCACTATCGCGGCCTCTCTTGTTGCGGAGCACAGGCTCCAGACGCGCAGGCTCAGTAGTTGTGGCTCACGGGCCCAGTTGCTCCGCGGCATGTGGGATCCTCCCAGACCAGGGCTCGAACCCGTGTTCCCTGCATTGGCAGGCGGATTCTCAACCACTGCACCACCAGGGAAGCCCCACCCCTTTATTTTGGAACCAGCAGAAAGCATCATGGCTCACAGAGACTGCTGTGCTGCACGTCCCACTTAGTGCATTCCCTCCTCACACAGTGCAGCCTCTGTCTCCTGCTGAATAAGTGCCAACCTCAGAAGTAATGTCCTTTATTAGAAAAACGAGGCAGCTTTTTAAAAACTTTGATAAGTTTTTTGGTAGTCCTGTTTCCTCCCACAAAAGGATTCATTTGATGCACTGTCCCCTTTTTACAGCTCTACAAAAAGGAAAGGGATTTTCTTTTACTGGCTTTTTAAATGACAGCTCTCTGGCCAGTAGAAGATCTATGAATGAAATACACTTGCTGTCTCCTTGAGGCTCCCTGCGTTTTCCTTAGGGGCTTCTAGGGTTGGCCATTTTGCCTCAAGAGACCTGTAAAATTTTAAATACTGGCTAAAAACAAACAAAAATATCTATGCATAAAATACTAGAAGGAAATGGATTAAAATGTGAACAGGACTGTCTGGGATTCTTTTTCAACTACTTGGGTTTTTGTCCTTTCCAAATTTCTTTAAAGAGCATAGGGAAAAATAAATATTACTTTTTAATAGTATGATCCATATTCAAAACACAGTCAAGTAAGATGTGAATTGGAACAATATAGAGAAATATATTTTTTATAAGAAAATAGAAAGCATTTGACCCTGTTGCTTAGATACCCATTTTCTATTATTGTCTATTGGGTGACATAGGATTATGGTAACAGTCTCACTATTGAGTTATTCCGTGAGTAAAATTTGTATATTAAATGTTGTAAATTTTATGCATTTGGTTTTAATTTTAAGAATCAGTCTGTAGACTATGAAAAAGCTCATAGCTGATAAAAATTAGAAGAAAAAAAATACACATTCCTCATTTGACATTCTAGCAACTCATTAGGTAACACCTAAGAGTGCTATTTAGAGAAAATATGACACAGATAACACCTAAAAAGACTAAATAATAGTATAACTAAGGAAAATCGAGATGTTTGGAGAAGCAGCAGCAAAAAAAATTTTGCCAAATTTTTTCATTAGAGTTTAAAATTAATAAATCAAGCTGGTGCCAAAAAGGTTGGGGACCGCTGGCATAGTAGGTCTAGGAGGTCTGGATATCAGGGAATTGGTAAGCATATTGTTAGCTAAGGTGATCGTTTGGGTCAATAAAATACTTTTAAAAACCTCCATGTTGTAAAATGTTAAGAAGAAATGTGTCAGCCAGTCTAATAATTAAGAGGAATGTCCCCAAAGCTTGCAGCACGTGTATATGCTACAGACATAATTTTAGGCACAGAGAAGCATTACAGGGATTGGGAGGAGAAAAAAAAAAAGACTACAGGGGCTATTTCCTATGCTTCGAAGCTTTACCAAAGCCACTGGTCTCTGGGGGGAACTATATTTGTTACATACGGCGCTGGGGAGTCATGACTTCTTTGCCTGATCACAGCAGTCTGTGTCTGTGTCTTCAGCCTGCAGGGATCCCGGTGTGCCGTTGCCTGTGAGGACGGACGGTACTTCAACGGCCAAGACTGCCAACCCTGCCACCGTTTCTGCGCCACCTGCGCTGGTACCTTCTCTCCCAGTCCTCTTGTTTATTCTTCTGGCTCTGGTTTGGCTTTTGTTTACCTGTCTTTCTCCATCACTCATGCAAACCCATTTGATATTTTTAAAATAAATGCTGGAGAAGCATGGGTCTCTTCTGATAATCATGCATGTATTCTCAGAAGTCAGTCATCAGTAGCCTATGCTCATTGAAAACTTAAATTTCCCAATGATAACCTCCTTCGCTTTCCAAAGAGATTTGATGTTTTTGGCAAATGGGTTCAATGTAAAACTGGAGCATTATTTTTTCCAAAGAACATAAGGAAAAGCACAAATATCATAATTATTAAAATTACAACCTACTAATGCCATTTTAACCAACTATGCAAGAAGCGGCCCATCATGCAACCTCTTCTGAGGTTTTGTTTCTGTCTTCTGCATCTGTCTTGCTTTTAAGGAGCAGGTGCTGGTGGGTGTATTAACTGCACAGAGGGCTACTTCATGGAGGATGGGAGGTGCGTGCAGAGCTGTAGTATCAGCCATTACTTCGACCACTCTTCAGAAAATGGATACAAATCCTGCAAAAAGTAAGTGGATCCACCCCATAAGCCCTAGTGTTTGGCTACCGGGTTCCTTATTTGACTGCCTTCATAAATAATATGAAACAGAATTATTAATGAAAAATAAGTTTCAAACATTTACGTGTGGACACGGCGCTGCACCTTTAACCCAACTGATTTTTTTTTTTTTTGCACCTCGAAAGAACTTTAAAACCTCTAAAGTAATATTTCTGTTTCAAGTGCATGCTCTCTCCCCTTTAAAATCATAGTCTACCTGCTAGGCTTTCTTTAATGTTGTCAAACCTCGCAGTTATTGTAAGAAAAGATTTTTGTGGCATCTTCAAAGGGAGAAGATTAAGTTTAAGACATTAAGAGGTTGGTAGCAAACACATCTCCTTCTGTGCCTGATGTGCGAAAGGATGATAAATTGTACATTCTCCCCATAGATGTGACACCAGCTGTTTGACATGCAACGGTCCGGGGTTCAAGAACTGTACGAGCTGCCCCAGTGGGTATCTCTTAGACTTAGGAATGTGTCAAATGGGAGCCATCTGCAAGGACGGTGAGTACAACTGCTCGTTTTGCTCTTCTGAGTAAAGTGTGATCTTTCTACGTTAAGGTCTAATATATTTCCACTTGAAAATGAAGCTATCAAGCGTGCCCCAGATAGGACATGCCCAATATCTTGTTGGTGTTCACTCATCTTGAACTTCTACCCTCAATGGGTTTGGTTTTTTGGTTGTTTCAATTGCAAGAAGAACTAAAGCATCCACTAACCAAGATGGCACTAGTCAATTTTTTTTTACGTAGTAAACTTGGTTATTTACAACTTTAGAGTTTTGGGTTCACAGCAAAATTGAGCAGAAAGTGCAGAGAGTTCTCACATAGCCCCTGACTACCCTACGCACATACACAAACACACACACAAACACTCCCATTATCAGTGTCCCTCACCAGAATGATATGTTTGTTATAGTTGATACCTACATTGGCACATCATTATCACCGAAGTCTATAGTTTACATGAGGGTCCACTCTTGGTGTTCTATGAGTTTGGACAAATGTATAAAGACAAGTATCCACCATTGTACTATCATACAGAACACCTTCACTGCCCTGAAAATCCTCTGTGCTCTGCCTGTTCCTCCCTCCTTCCCTCCCCCTGCCCAACCCCTGGAAACCACTAATTTTTTTTACTGTCTTCATAGATTTGCCTTTTCCAGAATGTCATATAGTTGGAATCATACATCAAACACTAACTAGAAAAGGCTACCTAATGTATTTTTTCCAGTCTTTTGGCATATGTACTTTTCATCAGATTTTTAAAATACCATATACATGGAGTTTTGTATCTTGCTTTCTGCACTAAGCATTAGATAAACATTATCCTATGTTTTTACAAAGTCTTCAGAAACTTCATTTTTAACAACAGCTTAATATTCTATCATGTGGAGATGCCACAGTTTATTGCCACTCTCCTCTTATTTGGATTGTTTATAATTTTGATATGTAAATAACAATCAAATGGTATCTGAATCTTTCATTAAGCTGTGATAGATAGGCATCTATCTAATGACAGAACCAACTACAGATTGGTTCTAATGTTAATGTTGGTCTATTTTTCTTTTCATTGCACCAGTGGTTCTCAATCAAAATGCCAGGACCCCAGACCTTCCCCAAAGATTCATTTAAATTGGTCTTGGGGTACAGTTTGAGCACTGATAGCTTTAGAATCTTCTCAGGTATTTTTAATGTGCCACCATTCCCCCTGACAATTGGGGAAATACCAAGTTCTCTCACTTTTCTAGCCTCAGTTTCCCCATCTATAAAATGAATGAATTTAAATTATTCCAACTCCAGCCTTTTGTGAACTTTGACTCTCGATATAATTCATGCAGAGAGGGCCCTAAAATTTGTGCCTAAATTTTATGCAGACGTGCATCTCAATGATGTAGAAAGAAATTGTTTTGAACCATCATTGTTCTAAACATCTTTGGACTGTTAGGGAAATAGGAAAATAAAAAACTATGCATTTGGAACAGTTTTCCCTGATAAAATCATTTCCCTGGGTTTAATCTTTGTCTTCTTTTGAACGGTACCTCTTCTGGAAATTTCACAAGAGGCAGAAGAGTGCTGTGGTTGGGAGAATGTGGATTCAGGAGTCAGAATGCTGTCATTCATATCTAGCCTCCAGACCTTGGGCAGGTTATGAGCTTTTCTGGGCCTCACTTCCCTCATCTGTAAAAATGAGAAGGCTAATGCTGTTGACCTCATATGGTTATTCTACAACTTCCCGTTAGGAATCTCAAAACATCAAAAAGATCTGAGCATGCGATGGCATGCATAGGGACATCATTTATGGTCTCATATCCACAGAGTATCACAGGTGACTGTGCATCTTCATAGCTTTTCTAATGTATGATTGACCTGGCAGGGATGGGCAGACCTGCTCAGGCTCTGTGTTTAAACTCTTCATGGCCAGGGCTAATTCTCACCACACAACATGGAGGTGAGAAGATTGAGGGATGGCACCCCAGGTACTATGTAAGTATCACCTTTTAGTTACCAGCCAGTGCTCCTTTCCCTTACTTGAAAAGATGGTTCCCCTATATCTGAATATGATCAGAAGTTTTGTAAGTTAGTAACTGAAAAACTAAGGAAGATTTTTAAGTGATTGACCCAAAAGATCCACTGTGACTTGAAATTTTCACCCGTAGCACTTGGTACTGGGCATTTCAAGGTTTGTGATGCTTTAACGGCTTTCCCTAAACCACAGTAAGCATGGGATAATTTGTGCCAATGGCACTTTGGTAAAAGTGGAGTGTCAGGATTGCAGGCAAAAGTGGAAAATGAAGAACCACGATTTGTGATGAGTCCATTTTCAGGTCGGTTAAAGAATGAGATCATTGATGGCTCACCAGGCTTTTCAAATCACGTGGCAGTTGCATTCAGGGATGTGCTATTTATTTTCTTTCAACTGTCATATTTCAGTGATTCTAAGACATACTTTTTTAATATATTTTAACAGATCTGGAATCAGATGCATCTTATAATTCATGGCAGCTTACAACTGCTTTTGATCCACAGGTTGATGTGACATAGTTGTCGTCGCCTGTGACTTAGTCACAGATATGTCTAGTCAACTGAGTTAGGCACATGATCACTCCTACTTGTGTTGCATTTAATTGCACTTCATAATAGCCTGAAAAAGTTAAACTATTTCTCAATATTCAAAGGAAGAATTATTACATAAGCCCAGAAACAAAACAGCATGTTATATAAATTTAACTAATACTTTCAATAAGCATAAAACTAATATTCTGATAAGAGGCTATTGTGTCACCATTTAATATGAATTTTTTTCTTGGTAGTACTTAAAGTAGTGGTGCATCTGAAATCCAGTGTCTTGGATTCAGTGAAATATAGTATAAATGACTGTATACGCTCTGCTCTAGGTAACTCCGAAAAGAAAAATTCCTTGCCTATATTATTATTGATTTCTAATTTATTCTTTTTCTAATCTTTTTTTTCCTTTCATAAATGGATACCAATCACATTTACCGTTGGACTGCAATATCTCTCCTTGAAAACAATGCTGTTGACTGAAATCACTTTGGGTGGACCAAATTTCCTCCTGTTGACTGCTCCCGAATGATCTCTTCCAATCCCCCCAATCTGCCTCTCTGGCCAATCACAACCTTCTTCCGTGTGTGTCCATCATGCTGCTCTCGTCCTCAACTTCCCCTCTCTCTTGCTGACTTCCTGGAAAAGCAACGGAAGAGTCCTGGGCGGAAGGAGGCTTCTGTATGCTAGTGAAAAAGAACAATCTGTGCCAACGGAAGGTTCTTCAACAACTTTGCTGCAAAACCTGTACATTCCAAGGCTGAGCTGCCATCCTAGATTTCTTTGTTCCTGTAGACTTATAGATTACTCCATATTATTATTAAAAAGAAAAAAGCAAGCAAAAAAAAAAAAAAAGCAAGCCACCTCTCTCTTTCTTGCTCTCTTTTTCTCTCTCTCTCAAATTTGTGCAGGGAGATGGTGAACTGTTTTGTCAGAACTTAAATGGAAAAAAAAAAAAATAAACCTACAACAAGCCTACCTTTTATAACTGGGTGTTTAGTGCTAAACAGCCAGAACCACAGAGACAGTATTGTATGACCAAAGCATTTGATGCCAAAATTTGACGTTAAAGTAATGATTTGATTTCCTGCCCTGTTTTTGAAGGTCCATTTTTTTTCCTTTTGCATTTACTTGCTTGTTTCCCCTTTGAGACGCCTAAAAATATACCTTTCAAAAACATCACAAGAGCAGACATAGATCAAAATGAAACAGAAAGCTCTTGCATCCATCATTTTTCATGCTTGAGTCCACTGTTGGGGGAAATGGCAGAAAACT
This sequence comes from Balaenoptera musculus, assembly GCF_009873245.2. NCBI lineage: Eukaryota > Metazoa > Chordata > Mammalia > Artiodactyla > Balaenopteridae > Balaenoptera > Balaenoptera musculus. The sequence continues at coordinate 72,450,403 of NC_045790.1, forward strand.
GGACCTAAGGGCATTAAGAACATCCCGCAGAGTTGTGTTCAGTGTTGTTTGTCTTGGTTTTTCACAGTTGACCATTGATACTTTCCACACATAATTTACTTCATGCATTATGTGCTGGTTTTGGCATTGTGCCCACTTGATAAGTCTGCTCCACTGGTTTCATCAGATAGACTTGCTGCTACTGGCTTTTCCATGGTAGATTCGGTTATTTCACATACAGCTGGTCAAATGGGATTGCTCTGCATAGTCAAAGTGGTGATGGACAGAATGCAAAGATTCACAAAATAGCTGAGACTGATCCAGCTCCCCCCAAATCCAGAGTGTTCACTTGTAAACCCTGCACAATCTCTTGGTGCTATTCAGCCATTATCCCCATAGCATTTTTTTTTTTTTTTTTTAAGGCCATCAGAAATTCCATGTGTTGTAGTGGGAAGCATTTTGGATATGATGAAGAAAATTTCTTCCTGTAGTCAAAAGTTTCTAAAAGGTCCTGTATTTTTAAGAAATGGAATTTATTTAAATAATATTTAAGCTCGTGCCCAAGTTGGCCGGGCAACATTTTTCAATGGTGCTTATTAGAAGTTTTTTTCATCTTGTCATTTTAAGAAAATAAAACTGGAAATGGAATATGGGCAGCATGATTGTACCCTCCTGGTTCTGTTCTTTTCCCACTCCTCTGTCCCTCTATAACCATGCTATGATACACCTGTCCACTGAATGTCACTGAGATCATCTGTTTTCTTGGAAGTATCTTCACTGGTTTTCTATGACTCCCCAAACACATCCTGGAATCTATCAGACTGAATTATGTGAAGACTGTTTGGATCAGTGGTCAGAAATGAGGAAACCTGATAGATCTTTTTATAACTCTGAGTTGCTCTGTTTAGGAGAGGATAGACTGATATCAGGTTTCTTCATGTTTCATATCAAAGCTCCATTGGTGACCTCATTTGCTTTGAGAATGACCAGCCATCTTGCAAGCTTTAGGCTTCTGACAGCCTCACTTCCAAGATGTCACTGTCCTCACACATGAGAAGAGGAATGATATCAATATAGGTTATCCTGGGAAGTGGGTGCTAACTAAGGTCCCCATCCAAGCAGCAAGGTAGTAAAAAGCCTACCTTGAAAATATGCATTCCTAGACATCAAAGTTAACATTGAACCCAAGGTAAATAATGAGTATAAAGTCTAATGACCCTCTTAATAGCATTATAGTGATACTGAGTCACGTAATGATTCATATGTAACTAGGGAATCAACTGATTTTGTTGAGTAATTTTCCTCTTCATACCACTTCAGGCCCTTCTGACCCGAAGAAAGCAAGTTAGTCCCAGGTATGGCATGTAGAGTCTTACATTTAAAGGCACAGTCTCTAAGTGGACAAAAGCAAGTGAGAGCCTAAAGCAAGGTCAAGCAGATGGTGAAACCAGATTTGCCTGCAAAGAAATCCATTTAACTGAACCCACCCATAATATATGAGGCACAAAGTTACTATGAAGGGAAAAATTAAAATGATGTCTGTGTTCTTAGACAAATAACTATCAATCTGACAGTCAAAATCATTGGGGTCTACCAACATGTGTTCCATTTCTCACTGACCATGCAGGCACACATTGTGGAAATACTGGTTTAACTACTAGTGGTTACTGCCTCGTTTATCTACAGAATATTATTAACTAGAACATAATGCTTTCAAAGTTTAAGTTAATGTTATATATTATGTATAAATATATATATTCATAATGAGATATATGTAATGGATAGTACAAAGTTTGGAGACTTAACAAATGCTCTAACCTCTAGAGACAAAAGTCCTATCTTCTGTTTTCTTTTGTCTTTTGATTTTTCATTAGTGATCCATTGTTAAATCCAAATCCACTTTTACTGAAAAATACTGTACATGTGTAAAATGTTCAGTTGTTTTTTTGTAAAATATAGTAGAATGGTTGTAATTGATACTGGCCAAAATCAATGTTATTCCATATTTTATTTTTTCTATTAAATTAACCTAAGTTCCTGTTTATTTGATCTGTTCGTACCCATGTGCAAACATCTCTGAAAGGGTGAGGTCATGAGAAACGTCTCTGTTTCCACATAGACGCTGAATATGGAGGAAAGGGTGAGGTGAATGAACCACCTAAATAAAGTTGGGAAAAGGGGTGAGCAGAGGTGGGAACTGAAAAAAAAGGAGAAAGTAACAGGAATAGAAGAAAGGATCAGTTTAGGTTTGGTCATGAATGTATGTTAAATCCCATTTTTAGTAAGCAGATTGTGAAAAAAATCTACAAAAGTTTGGTGCAGTTGCTATTGCATTGTACAGATGCCATGTCCAGTGAAAGGGCCACCTGGACCTGCTCTTTTCCTGGTTTCCCCCAGGGCATGGACTACTGCATACCCGCCAGTGGGTGTATGGAAGGGTGGGGACCAAGGCGCTGGGCACAAAGAGGTCGGGCAGCAGGGGCAGGTGTGAAAGCTGTTATAGAAGATGACCTTGTTCAATTGACTAATATCCTGTGTATCACTGTTAGTTGGCTGTATCCCTGGAGGCCTAGAAGATGACCTTGTTCAATTGGCTAATATCCTATGTATCACTGTTAGTTGGCTGTATCCCTGGATGCCTAGAAGATGACTTTTCTAAAATCAATCTCCAGTACATGCCACAGGGTAGGACTGTATAGTAGCAAAAAACAACCATGGATTATAGATCTTTGTGAACCCTGCTTGAGATGGTCACTAGCCTTGAAAATTCAATGCCCTGTCTTTTGCAAAAAGAAATGAGAAATCAACAGAAGTGACACACATATTGCGCTCCAATTAGGTTTAAAGATCTGGGGGTACAAAAAGGTATAAGAGAGAGCTGCTGCCATGAAGTCCCATTACAGAAATGGAGAGAAACTAGTTTTATTGACCACTTACTATGTGCTGTACAATATGGGAATATAGAGTATATATATACTGATATAAATATATCCTCTTTTAAGTTTCACACAAACTCTAGAGCAGAGACATGTATTATCCTCTGTTTATAAATGAGAAAGCTGAGGCGTATGGACTGAAATAAATTGATTGGGATTACATAAGCAGACTCAGAATAATAAAAATAAAATTCAGGGGGCTTCCCTGGTGGCGCAGTGGTTGAGAATCTGCCTGCTAATGCAGGGGACACGGGTTCGAGCCCTGGTCTGGGAAGATCCCACATGCCGTGGAGCAACTAGGCCCGTGAGCCACAACTACTGAGCCTGCGCGTCTGGAGCCTGTGCTCCGCAACAAGAGAGGCCGCGATAGTGAGAGGCCCGCGCACCGCGATGAAGAGTGGCCCCCACTTGCCACAACTAGAGAAAGCCCTAGCATAGAAACGAAGACCCAACATAGCAATCAATCAATCAATCAATAAATCTTAAAAAAAAAAATTCAGTATTAAGACCATTAATAGTAAGTAGTGAATTCTAAATCTCAGATGAATGAGACACTAAGTTGTTAAGTTCAGACAGGCAGAAATTCCTTTGAATTGGATTGGTCAGGCCGAGTTTCCTAGAGCAGTCTGGACTAGCATTGGTTCTTGGAGGATGGCTAAGGCTTAACTAAGCAGATGGGACTAAAGCAGGAGGAGCGTTACCAGTGAACTTGCTGCACAAGAGGTGTTCAGGGAAGCAAGTCAATTGTTTTAATGCTTTTTAATCTAATTAGCCTGTTGCTACAAAGGACAGTGATTCAACATTTGATGATCAGTCAAGAAGAATCGACATTTTTACACTTTCCAAAAGATGGATAGCGTGCCCATTCTTTTCAATTCCCACACCCATGGAAGACCTTGCTAATCATCAATATCCATCTGTGGACTGATCAGCATTTTCTCACCTTTCACCCCAGTATTAGGGCCTTATCATCATGCTACTGATCTATCAGACTCATGGTTTTCCACCCAACAGTCTACTCTTCATTTTGAGGAACTTGCACACTGAGTGCTTCGTAGAGAAGGGCAGGTAGTTGTTCTAGTAACTACTAAATTAAAATTTCTCCATCAAGTGATCAACACTGTAGGCACATCTGAGTATGGAAATATCAAACACCCCATCCCCCTCATGTAGAAAGAATATCATGCAGCTAAAATATAAGTGGGCATGCATTCGCAACTGCTTTCATATGATCATTCAGATTCACACAAAGGGCAATGACAGACAGCAGCTTGACGATTATGGAGAAAACTGGAGGCAACTTCCGCTGTGGCCTGGCCAGCTCAACACTGCCGCCTTCCATCTGCTGATACAAAATGGCAGCGGGAGCACAAAGGCCAGCTGCAGCCCGACCTCACCTGGCCCAGGCTGGGCCCTGGGCCCCAAACTCAGTATGTGTCAATGACAAAGTATGAACCTGCTTCTCCTCCCTGGTTGACAACCATTTCCAAAGTTATTTTTGTTGCAAACCTATAAAATCTGAAATTCTCGGCAGAATACTTTGGAGCCATTGACAAATTTAGCAGGGCATAGCCAAGATGGACTTAATTTCACTGTGGCTCATTGGAGCAGCTTGGCAGTAGAGATGGGGCTGTAATCCGTACAATCATGTCTCCTCTTCCTCATGAGAGGTGAAGATCTGGCCCAGAGTCAATTCCTGGGCAAGAAGGATGCAGTTGTGCAGCATCACTGAGTCTCAGAGGGCAAGTCTGGGACCTGGGAATGCCAGCAGTTCCTTCCTACCTTCTACCTGCAAGGGACTTAGAAGGATGTTTGACTGTCTTACTACTGAAAGATTTTCTTGCAAGATTTCTTCTCTAAAGGGCCACTGTTGGGTCCCCTGCCCCCAACAATTGCTGCAACTGTTGCTTTTTCAGGGCCAGGCATCAGGCGACAAAAGATATTTTGCATCCCCACTGCTAGAAATTTCCAGAAACATTCCCTGAGGCCTGAATTGTAAGACCCTTTTTCATTTTATGAAAGAATACATTATTTTAAGAATACAGCGTTTTGAAGCTGGCAGAGTTCTACTAAAATGGCTTTATTTAATTTTGCACCCACAAAAATCAGAGCGACCTATAGAAACTAACTTTCTGTTGCAAGATTCACAACAAGTCAAGGGTGTGGCTGAAACTCAAGCCCACAGCATCAACCTTCTACACAACACTGCCTCCTTTTTATGAGTACCATAGAGAAAACAAGTCCATATATGTTGCAAGGCAGGGGGTAAGAGCCTTTTCCCAAGTGCAGATAGAAAGCACACTGTATCCCTGGACTTGGTTTTTTCTCCTATGAGCCCAAATGAATTGCTTCCGTAAATAAACTTTGAGTCCCTGTCATATACCAAGCTCTGAGGTCCTTCATGCCCTCTTCAAGCTAATGGTCTAGTGGGAAACACAGACACAAAAATGCATGGTTATAATATGAAGCTATCCAATAAAGGGCTAAAAGTCCCATGTCTTACACGATACGCTTTCCAAGGGCATCCAAAAATAACGTGAAACTTCAAATAGAGTTGCCTTTAAAATGTGCAAAATCAAATGATGTTTTAATTAAATATCTACAAATGCAAACGTCAAACTAGTCAACTGCAGCTCAAAACTTAAGGAATCACATATAATTAAACTTAATGTGGGATAAAGCTGAATTTTAATATGTTTGATATGATGTGGGACCCACAGAGGTAGGAGAACTTAGGATCTGCTGGGTTCCTAATTTAACACTGCAAAGGAAGGAGAAATTCACTATTCATTGCGGAGAGGAATATATTTATATATATTTCTGATCTCTTCCCTCAAGATTCCCTCCTGTAGATCCAAATAGCTACTTGCCATTTCCCTTCAGTTATCTAATAGACATCTCAAAATTAACACCTCCAAAATAGACTTGAGACTCACCAATCCCCTAAACATTATTATCACCAAGTGTCTCCCATCTCAGCAAATGGCATTAAAACACATCCACCTAAAAACCCATCTATCCACCATTTGCTCAAACCTGAAATCTAGAATTCCTCCTTTTCCGCCCCCAAATCCAATCTATGAGCAAGGTCCCATTAACCACACCTCCATGATATATCTCGAAGTGGTCTACTTCTCCCCATTCCATAGCTATAATTCTGGATCACACCACCATCCTCTCCACCTTAAACTACTGCCAGAGCCTCCTAACCAGGCTCCCCGCTTCTCTCTGCCTCCTTTCCTCTTTTTTCTCTCCTCCCCCATCATTCTCCACACAGATAGCAGAGTGCTATTACAACTACAAAATCTGATTTCGCCTCTCCCTATTCACTCAGAATAAAATCTGAACTCCTTACCTGAGATCTTTCTGATCTCTTCTCATGCTTCCCTGCTCATCATATTCTAGTCATACCAACTTTCTTTTTGTTCTTCAAACAAAACTAGCTTATTTGTGCATCCAGACCCCTGCTCTTCACATGGCTGGTTTTTTCAAAAATAGCTTCCTCGGGAAGCAGCTCCACACCTGCCCACTTTTTTGGTCTTTTCATAGCACGTACCACAAATGTGACATTCTATCGTTCATTGACTTGTTTACTGTCGGTCTCTCCCTCAGCACTGTGACAGCTGGGGTTTTGCCCATCTTGTTCACAGCTGTATCTTACAGGTCTAGCACAGTGCCTTGCTTAGTAAATATTTGTGGAATGAATGAATAAAAAGACGTCAGAGAGAAATGGCATTAGACATAAGCCTTGAAGGATAAGCAGGAATTTGTCAAAGAAGGTGAGGATGTTGGAGTAGGACTTGAGAGAGAGAGAGAGAGAGAACCGGTACAAAGGCACAAAACCATCAAAGGGCTTGTGGACTGAGAGGCAGGGAGTGGGCAGGGTGGGCAACTGAAGGGAGGGAATGGGAAGACCCCGGAGGTCAAGTTGCAAAGGGCTAGGAGGGGCTATTGCCCTTCCTCCACCTCCTTGTCCTCGGAGTCATCAACCCTCTTTTCAGAGAGGCTAATTGACTTGCTCAAGGACCACATCAAGTCAACTAGTGGCTTCCTGCCAACAAATTCGGGAGGCATTCAGTGAGGCAGAATGCTGAGGAGGCTGTAATTTGCTTCAGTCCCCAGGGGATTGATGGCTGCATTGAGCCAGCTAAATGAAAGGACAGGGTACTAAGCGGAGCTCAGCTGTCAGATTAGCTCACATGAGAGAAGGCAGCCCATGGCTTCTCTTCCCTGGGATGTCCATGGCCAGAGCAACAAATTTGGTAAGGCCTGTTTGCAAGGCCTGTTTGGGGACAAGGGCTGGCTCAGAATCTTCTTTTCCTTCTAAGAGAAAACCCCTTGCCCTCTAAACTGTCATTACCAGAGATGAGTAAAAGGAAAGAAAGTAATATGTGAGCAACTCCCTTCCATAACAACAGAAACAGTAACTCCCATATATGGAGTACTTCCTATGTGCTAAGCACTGTGCTCAATTCTTTATATGAGTTATTTCATTTGATATTCCCAATAGCCTGACTTTATTCTCTTTTCACACATGAGAAAGCAGATGAGGTAAATGCCTAAGGCACCCCAGTGGTTAAACGGAAGATCTGGGATTAATTTAAATCCATACGATCTGATATCAGAGTCTCCAAGAGAAATATAAGAGCCAAGGAAGATGTCAAAACAAACTTCAGGCCGTGACCGTGGAGCTTGCATCAGGATTGTATATGTTGTATATGTTACCTGACAGCGTCTGGTCCAGGGTCCACGCTGTCTCTTGTGAATTGAGCAGTGTCCACCCAGGACTACTCAGCATGGCCACATAGTGCTTTGTGTGACCAAGCTAGGATTGAATTTCAATATCATCATGAGAATTAGTAGCAACCAATGGGCCATGTGGGCAAAAGAAATCAGAAAGGACCTAAAGGAAATGAGGCAGTGGCTATTAAGAAATGAGGATGTGATGTTCCCTTTCATGCTAATTTTTCTTTGTCTTGGAAGCCATCATTTGCATACTCTAGCCTCAGATGAAATGAGGATGAAATAGAATGGAGATATGGGGAACACACAGAAACATTACAATACTCAAAATCATAACATAATACAAATTCCATGAGCTCCTTTGACAAATCTAGTAAAACATAAATTCTTCTCAGGTGATATTAAACAGGATTTTCTTGACACTCATATCCATAACTGTTACAATACAATAAAAGCTAAACTATCAAGAAAATGTAAGGTTTTAAATCATGTACAGGAATGTGATTTTTAATTGACTTGTGTCATTAGAAGAGCCACAGATATGACAGGAACCATGAGTTATCTTGACCATCTTCCCTTGATCATTCCCATATCTGATCCATCAGCAAGTCAAGACAGTTCTACCTTCAAAATATATCTTTGATCCATTTTCTGTCCTTCACCTGTACTGCCACCATCCTTGTCCACACCACCCTGGGTCAAGCTACTTCTCACCTGGGCTGTTGCAACACCTCCCAGCTAGCCTCACTGAATGCACCCCTTGTGTCCACACTCCAACATGTCCTCATCTACTTCCTCTAATCTATTCTACATAACAGCCAGAGTGCTCTTTCTAAAAAGTCAAAGTTCACATGAGACTCTGCTGCTTAAATCCCTCCCATGGCTTCCCATTTCACCTAGGAAAAAGTTGAAATTCCTTTCCCTGGTCATGAAGGCCATGGTCAATCTGACCACCCACCTCTCGAAAACTCATCTCGTGCCATTCTCTCCCTTCCTTCATATTTTCTAGCAACACTGACTTTTCCTGATTCCTCTATTCTGCTTTGTAGGCTAGAACTTTCCCACATGCCATTCTCCGTACTTTAATGCTATTCCATCCCTAATCATCTATATCTGGCTAGCACATTTATTATCTGGGTCTCAGTTTAAATGTCATTCTTCATTTCCTGATCCTTCTAGACAAGGTTAGATCTCCTTATTATAAGCTCTCATCCATGCCTCTACTTTACTTTCATATCAATTATATTATAAACATCTAGTTAGCCGTAGGAGTATCTGTTTGCTGTATGTGATTCTCAGTACAAGGTTTGTTCCATGGGGACAAAGTCTGTAAATGTCTTACATCTCATGAATCTAGCAAAATGTCTTTCATAGAGTAGGTACTTGATAACTCTTTGATCAGTAGTAGATGAATAAGTCAATAAATGAATAATTAAGTGAATAATTGAGTAAATAACAATTTACTCAGGAAATTGCCCTGGACCAGTTATTGGTATAACTAAGTTCTAATCTTGATTCTGTATAACTTCAGTAAAGCCCTCTATGTGTCCACCTCAGTTTCCCCATCTTCAGCATCATCCCTGTAAACCATTCCAGCCCTTCTGCTCAATGAAAAGGGAAAATCCCGGGAGATTTCATGGAGATTCTATCACCAGCCCTAAAACATACAAAGCCTTTGTCACAAACTCAGTAAAGCTAAAGCTAGGACCTTGCCACTAAAAGCATGCAGCTGGGAGTTGGTTGGTGTGGTGACAGAGTTCTCAAGTGTACCGCCCAGATTCCCATCCATTCATTGCTGTGAAGGGACTTTGCAGATGGAATTAAAGGTTACTATCAACTGACTTTAAAATAGGAGATTATTCCTGAATTATCCATGCGAGCCCAAGGTAGGTCAGAGGGACGTAGTAGAAGGAGACAGAGAAGGCATGAGGCAGAGGAGGGGATCAGAGAGATTTGAGATGAGAAAAGGATTTGACTCATAGTTGCTGGCTTTGAAGAGGCAAGAAGGAAGCCATGAGCCAAGAAATGCATGCAGTCTCTAGAAACTGAGAACAGTCCCCAGCCAACAGGTGACAAGGAAACAGGGACCTCAGTCCTGAACTCTGCCATCAATTTGACTGAACGTGGGGCAGATTCATGCCCAGAGCCTCCAGAAAGGATGCAGCCTGAGACACATTAATTCCAACCTTTTAAAACCAGGAGCAGAGAAGCAGCTGAGCCACACTGAGCCCAGACTACTGACCTACAGAATGGTGAGAAAATAAACGGGTGTTCTGGTAAGCCATAAAAGTTATGGTTACTTGTTACAGCAGCAACAGAAAACTAATACATATTAGCTTATTTTCATAGCTGCGACCTGAAGGGCAGGCTTCTAACTAAACACATATGTAAGGGCCCACTTTAATCTTCTCCAGATATCTTAAAGGGTAGGTGCTATCTTTTTACTCTCCCTTTGCCATGCTACAGAGCACCTGTATCTCCCCAAGGGGAGCTTTTAGACATGGCTAGTGCCCCAGTTTTTGTGGCTAAAGTCCAGGGGCCAGGAGGGCTTGCATTCCTGGGTCCCACAGGACTATAACAAACAGTTCGTGGCTGGCTACCAACCCCAGGGCACCTGTGCATAGAGAAGACTGAAACATACCCACATACCCCCAATCTCTTTGTGAAAGAAGCCTATATGCTCGCTTGGAGCTTTGGCCTGAGAGCAGACTTCTGATTTGGCACACTGTAGGGTCCTATGAAAATGTGCTCCTGGGACAGAAGCCCGTGGATGCCATCTTTGCACTCTCCCTCTGCCTCACTCCAGGTGGCTGGTATCTCCCAGAAAGGAACTTGTACAACTTGTCTGGCACCCTGATTTTGTGACTACCACACAGGGGATACATCTACATCACCTGGCTCTGGTGGCCAGTGGGGCTTACCCTTGCAGTCCCATAGAACTCCATGTGTTTGCATACTTTAAAAGCTACTGCCCGAGGGTCTGGTTTCCAATCAGCCTGAATCTAGGTGCTGACTGAGATCCTCCCCTTTGGGACACTGACAGCTCTTGGCACTCTCCAGCTACTGGGACCCACCAAAAATAAAAATAGGCTGCTTGGACAATCACAGAGATTTGAGAAACCACCAAGATCTAGGGCAGGACTGAATGACAAGCTTCATACCCTACACAAGGTCACTCCTTCAAGACTGGGAGAAGTGGCTGTTTTATTTTATGCATAGAAACCAACACAGAGAGTCAAGAAAAAATGAAAAAACAAAGGAATATGTTCCAAATGGAAGAACAAGATAAAACCTCAGAAAAAGTCCTTAATGAAATGGAGGTAAATGATTTACCTGATAAAGAGTCCAAAGTAATGGTCATAAATATGCTCACTGAACTTGAGAGGAGAATGGATGAACACAGTGAAAACTATTAGACATGGAAAAGAAATTGAGGAAGACACTAGTAAATGGAAAGATATTCAGTGCTCATGGAAGAATTAATATTGTAAAAATGTCATACTACCCAAAGCAGTCTGCAGATTCAGTGCAATCCCTAGCAAAAGTCCAATGGCAATTTTCACAGAAATAGAACAAACAATCCTAAAATTTGTATGGAACCACAAAAGACACCAAATAGTCAAAGTAATCTTCAGAAGGAACAACAAAGCTAGCAGCATATTGCTTCCTCATTTCAAATTATATTACAAAACTATAATGATCAAAACAGTATGGTGGTATTGGCATAAAAACAGACACATAGATCAATGGAACAGGATAGAGAACGCAGAAGTAAACCCATACATGTATGGTCATTTATATTCTGACAAAGGAGCCAAGAATATACAATATGTAAAGGATAGTCTTTTCAATAAATGGTTTTGGGAAAACTGGATAGCACAAAAGAATGAAACTGGACCACTATGTAACACAATACACAATACTAACTTAAAATGTATAAAGGATTTGAACATAAGACATGAAACCATAAAACTACTGGAAGAAAACATAGGTGGTAAGCTCCTTGTCATCTGTCTTCGCAATAATTTTTTGAATCAGACAACAAATGCAAAAAATAAGTGGAATTACATCAAATTAAAAAGGTCTGCATAGCAAAGAAAACCATTAGTAAAATAAAAAGGCAACATTTTGGAAATCATATATCTGATAAGGGGTTAATATCCAAAATACATAAAGATCTCATACAACTCAACAGCAATAAAAACACACAATCTGATTAAAAATGGGCAGAATATCTGAAAAGACATTTTCCCAAAGAAGACATCCAGATAGCCAACAGGTCCATGAAAAGATGCTTAATATCACTAGTCGTCAGGGAAATGCAAATCAAAACCACAATGAGATATCACTTCACCCGTTAGAATGGCCATTACCAAAAAGACAAGAAATTACAAGTCTTGGCAAGAATATGGGTAAAGGGAACCCTTGTGCACTGTTGGTGAGAATGTAAATGAATGCAGCCACTATGAAAAGAAGTTTTCTCAAAAACTTAAAAACAGAATTACCATATGATCCTGCAATTCCACTTCTGGGCATATAACTGAAGGAAATGAAATCATTATCTCAAAAAGATATCTGCATGCCCATATTCATTGCAGTATTATTTATAAGAGCAAAGATGTGGAAACAACCTAAGTGTCCACTGATGGACTAATGGATAAAAGAAATGTGATACACACACACACACACACACACACACACAACTGAATATTATTCAGCCATAAAAAAGAAAGAAATCTTGCCATTTGCAACAACATGAATGGACCTTGAGGGCATTATGCTAAGTGAAATAAGTCAGACAGAGAAAGACAAAAACTGTATGATCTCACTTATATGTGGAATCTTAAAAAAAAAAAAAGTATCTCATAGATACAGAGAACAGATTGGTGGTTGCCAGAGGCGGGGGTGGGAGGGTGGGTGAAATGGGTAAATGGGGTCAAAAGGTACAAACTTCCAGTCATAAGATATACATCATGGCAATGTAATGTACAGAATGTAATGTGTAATAATACTGTATTGCACATTTGTAAGTTGCTAAGAAAATACTTCTTAAAAGTTCTCACCACAAGAAAAAAAATTTTTGTAACTATGTATCATGACAGATGTTAACTAGATTTATTGTGGTCACCATTTTGCAATATATACAAATATCAAATTATTATGCTGTATACCTGAAACTAATATGTTATATGTCAATTATACCTCAAAAAATAGAATAATTTTAATTAGAGAAAAGGAAAACTAGTACAATTAGAACAGACCCATTCAATCAGAATATGTATTTTTGCAATCTCTCAAGATGATCTGTGAACACATGAAAGTTTGAGATGCACTGCCATGGATGAGCACTTCTTTCCAGAGTGTGAGAAGCCTACCCTTGATTTATTGAGAGCCACTGCTGAAAACTTCATGCTGCTGAAGGATGCACACTGAGGAATTAGGCAGCTGGTCCTTGGCTGGCTATTAACCAGGCAGAACTGAGGCAAGTTAGCAGCACTTTAGGTCAAAGAAACAACTAGTGAGCAGCTAGAGTGTTCTGATCCCCAGCCTGATCAGGGAGCCTGATAGACCCAGCTATTTGACTGAAAGTGCGAATTGGGAATTTGTTTACAGGCTCCCAACACTGGCTCTCAGCAGTTAATGGGGCGACAAATTCTGCCTGTAGCTACTTTAACAACCCAGCCAGCTCAGCAGTAAGCTCTGCCTTGATACCATTTGTACTCATTGAGATAAAGGGTTCTGTCCTTGTGACAATTTTCCATGTCTGTTCTTTCCAATGAGCTGCATGATCAGCCACATTTTTGGCAGATGGACAAGTGTGAGCCTTATCCTTCTCTACTTCCCTTAGTACAGATTCAAATTTATCATTGGCTTACTGAAAACCTACTTTAGGTCAGGCACAGCACTAGTGCCTTCTGTGTTCATTACTTGGCAACTCAGTGTGGCTGTCCCCATTTCAAGGTGAGGGATCAGAGGACTCAAGTGGTTGATTGCTCTCTCAAGGCCATGTAATTAGCCAGGTTTCCCGCTCCTAGTTTAGTTGTTTTCCTCCAACAGCAAAGCTGGCCCTGTCTGTTACTCTTCTATCCACATTCCAGCCTTCCAAAGTCCTCCTAGCCAGGTGGCATATCTTCCACCACCCCTACCCATTTATGTAGTTTTGAGCAGAGACTAGGTTGAACCTAGTATATTATACTAAATAAGTCTCCATCCATCTCTATCTAAATGAGTCTCAATCCATCCATTCCAGGAGATCATTCAATGTCACAGTTACATTCACAGAATATGAAGGGAGGTTGCTGGATTCACGCCTTGGCTCTGTCACTTACTAGCTGTGAGATCTTAGGAAGAATGCTTAACCTCTCTGCGTCTCTGCTTCCCCATTTGTAAACTAAGGATGATAATCATCTCTCTCTCCTAGGGATGCTGTGCGGATTAAATGACTTAAAATGATTAAAGCACTTAGGACAGCGCTTGTATGTATTAGACACAATATATGTTGGTTATTACTATTCCTAAGCCAAAAACTTTGGATTCATCCTTGATGCCTCTTGCCCTACATCTGACCTATCACTAAATCGAGTTAACTTACCTCTTGAGTGGGTCCTTTTCCCTCCATGCCACCACTACCACACGAGGTTAGCTACCAATATCCCTTGCCAAAAGAAATCTGCAAACCATTCTCCTGGACCCTCTCCAGTTGCTGCTTTACAAAGAAGCCAAAGTGGCATCTTAAAAATGCAAATCTGATCACATACTCTCTCGCTGAAACCTGCTGCTTTTTAGGTATATCTGGGAACTTTTAAGATCCGCAAGACCCTGCAAGTTCTGCCTCCCCCACCCCAATTTCTTCACTCTATCCCTGTCTCCCCTCCATCCAGTCTGGCGTCCTTTCAGTCCCTCACACTGGCCAAGCCTCCTCCTGTATGGAACCTTTGCAGACATGTCTCCCACTCCCACCCCCTGTGTCCGATTATCTCCTCCCTCAGCACTGCTGGAGTCACAATTGCTTTTGTGATTATTTGACTGATAGCTGTCTACCATTCCAGACTGTAAGCTCTATGAGGGCAGGAAGTGCATTTGCTTTTTCTCACCATTGTATCCTCAATACTTAGCACAGTTACTGGCATATAATATTTGCTCAGCAATTTGTGTTTTAATGACTAAAAGAATGAATGAATGAATGAAAATACTGTGGCACAATTTTAGAGGCAGGACAGGTAAGGGTTGGTGCTTCCGACGGTTTGACTCCTGCTTGTGGGGAGGGAGGGTGAGGATTAAATTATGTTAGATCCAAAACTTCAAGTCATTGGCTGGATAACTGTTGATTTGATGCAGCCTTTGCCCGCGTGTCGCAAACTATTTGGAAGCAGCTGAGCCACACAAGAGGAACAACCGGAAGTTGGTTCGGCAAAGGTATCATTTCAAAATACAGAGGTCTTAAGGGTTATATAAAAACCAGAAGCTGAAAAATAGACTTTACACATTCTCACTACTTGACATCTATTATTTCTTTAGGGAATACTGCCTAGAAAGATCTTATCCCCACCGAAATATATACCCCTTAGTTTGCTGCTATCCCACTACTAGGTTAGATCTTATTCCCTCCTCCAGCTCTGTGGCAGTAAAACTCCACGATCCAGACCTCGAGAATGAAGACCCACCTATGCTGTTCCTACAGAATACAGTGTGAGGAAGTGGCCAGACATTTGAAGACCACGGAGGGCTTCTTAGGGTTGACTGGAGCAACTTCACCTTTGATATCTATGCTAGAAAGGAAGCCGACTAATAGATATGTCATCTGGGAATATTCAAGCTCACTAAATCCTTCATGAGACTGGGAGAACATGAGGTCAGGCCTCCTCCAGAATTGATTTCAGGCCCTGCCCCATCCTGTGATATGTATTCTCTGGGCTTCTGTTCATTGTAGTTTGGGCTCTCTGTCTTGTAAGCTCCAAGAACACGGGGGTCACATCTAGTGCTGAGAATTCCAGATACACGTAGGTGCTTTAAAAATGTTGATAATGCAAGACAGTTTGGTACTGGCACAAAAACAGAAATATAGATCAATGGAACAGGATAGAAAGCCCAGAGATAAACCCACGCACATATGGTCACCTTATCTTTGATAAAGGAGGCAAGCATATACAGTGGAGAAAAGACAGCCTCTTCAATAAGTGGTGCTGGGAAAATTGGACAGGTACATGTAAAAGTATGAAATTAGAACACTCCCTGACACCATACACAAAAATAAACTCAAAACGGATTAAAGACCTAAGTGTAAAGCCAGACACTATCAAACTCTTAGAGGAAAACATAGGCAGAACACTCTATGACATACATCACAGCAAGATCCTTTTGGACCCAGCTCCTAGAGAAATGGAAATAAAAACACAAATAAACAAATGGGACCTAATGAAACTTAAAAGCTTTTGCACAGCAAAGGAAACCATAAACAAGACCAAAAGACAACCCTCAGAATGGGAGAAAATATTTGCAAATGAAGCAACTGACAAAGGATTAATCTCCAAGATTTACAAGCAGCTCATGCAGCTCAATAACAAAAAAACGAACAACCCAATCCAAAAATGGGCAGAAGACCTAAACAGACATTTCTCCAAAGAAGATATACAGATGGCCAACAGACACATGAAAGAATGCTCAACATCATTAATCATTAGAGAAATGCAAATCAAAACTACAATGAGGTATCATCTCACACCGGTCAGAATGGCCATCATCAAAAAATCTACAAACACTAAATGCTGGAGAGGGTGTGGAGAAAAGGGAACCCTCTTGCACTGTTGGTGGGAATGTAAATTGATACAGCCACTATGGAGAACAGTATGGAGGTTCCTTAAAAAACTAAAAATAGAACTACCATATGACCCAGCAATCCCACTACTGGGCATATACCCTGAGAAAACCATAATTCAAAAAGAGTCATGTACCAAAATGTTCATCGCAGCTCTATTTACAATAGCCAGGACATGGAAGCAACCTAAGTGTCCATCATAGGATGAATGGATAAAGAAGATGTGGCACATATATACAATGGAATATTACTCAGCCATAAAAAGAAATGAAATGGAGGTATTTGTAATGAGGTGGATGGAGTTAGAGTCTGTCATACAGAGTGAAGTAAGTCAGAAAGAGAAAAACAAATACAGTATGCTAACACATATATATGGAATCTAAGGAGAAAAAAAAAAAAAAAAGGTCATGAAGAACCTAGTGGCAAGATGGGAATAAAGACATAGACCTACTAAAGAATGGACTTGAGGATATGGGGAGGGGGAGGGGTGAGATGTGACAGGGTGAGAGAGTGTCATGGACATATATACACTACCAAACGTAAAATAGATAGCTAGTGGGAAGCAGCCACATAGCACAGGGAGATCAGCTCGGTGCTTTGTGACCGCCTGGGGGGGTGGGATGGGGAGGGTGGGAGGGAGGGAGATGCAGGAGGGAGGAGATATGGGAACGTGTGTATATGTGTAGCTGATTCACTTTGTTATAAAGCAGAAACTAACACACCATTGTGAAGCAATTATACTTCAATAAAGACGTTTAAAAAAAAAATGTTGATAATGATGTCAACAGAAACAACATCAGTCTCCTTTTGTTGTTTCAGGCTAATTATCAGATAACTCTAAAACAGAATAGAGATGATGTTTATCCGTATCTAAGGGTTTCATAGCAAATACTCTCCAGGCAGCAAGCAGAATTTCTGACTCTGTGTTGGATTCCTCCTCTTCTCTCCTATATCCACCATTGAAAGACCTTATACCATAGTCACCAATCACTACGGAAAATCTGGAATATCCTTGAACCATGCACATTGGCCACTTCCTACTGCCTGTGCTAAACACTAACTCAGAGTAGCAAGCAGCCTGGGCCTGGGCCAAGATGGTGAC
Organism: Balaenoptera musculus; assembly: GCF_009873245.2. NCBI lineage: Eukaryota > Metazoa > Chordata > Mammalia > Artiodactyla > Balaenopteridae > Balaenoptera > Balaenoptera musculus. The sequence goes on from NC_045790.1 coordinate 72,467,978, forward strand.
TGTCCTTCCAAAAGACTCTAAGAAGAATAGCACAGAGCAGTGGTTCTCAAACTTAAGCAGAGAGCAGAATCTGGAAAGCTTGTTCAAACACAGATTCCTGCCACCCCACCCCAGAGTCTCTGATTCAGTACGTTCAAGGTGGAAGCTGAGAATTAACATTTCTAATAATGTAATAATTACATTTCTTTTTTTTTTTTTACAAATCTTATTTGGCCTTTATATAGTTATTCAACCATTTTTTAAAACTAATTAATTTATTTATTTTTGGCTGTGTTGGGTCTTCGTTTCTGTGCGAGGGCTTTCTCTAGTTGTGGCAAGCGGGGGCCACTCTTCATCGCAGTGCGCGGGCCTCTCACTGTCGCGGCCTCTCTTGTTGCGGAGCACAGGCTCCAGACGCGCAGGCTCAGTAGTTGTGGCTCACGGGCCCAGTTGCTCCGCGGCATGTGGGATCTTCCCAGACCAGGGCCCGAACCCGTGTCCCCCGCATTAGCAGGTAGATTCTCAACCACTGTGCCACCAGGGAAGCCCAATAATTACATTTCTAATAATGTAATAACCAGGTGATGCTGATGCTGCTGGTCCCTCCTTGGGACCCAGCTTGGCCATTTACCATGTAACCTTGGATAAATTACTTAATCCCTCTAATCCCTACTTTCTTCATCTATAAAAAAGAAGTAGGGCTTCCCTGGTGGCGCAGTGGTTGAGAATCTGCCTGCCAATGCAGGGGACACGGGTTCGAGCCCTGGTCTGGGAAGATCCCACATGCCACGGAGCAACTGGGCCCGTGAGCCACAACTACTGAGCCTGCGCGTCTGGAGCCTGTGCTCCGCAACAAGAGAGGCCGCGACAGTGAAAGGCCCGTGCACCGCGATGAAGAGTGGCCCCCGCTCGCCACAACTAGACAAAGCCCTCACACAGAAACGAAGACCCAACACACCCAAAAATAAATAAATTAAAAAAAAAAAAAAAGAAGTAATAAGAGCGCCATGGCTGAGGATTAACCAAGATGACGCATGGTGAGGTACATGGGTGCATACAAACTACCCCCTCCCTCGGCAAGAGAAGGAACCCCTTTCCCAGTCCCATGCTCTGCCCTGACTCTCTCAGGGCTGCAGGATGCTTTTCGTGGCTCTCCCTGGCAGGGCTGCTGTGGAACATTTGGGTGGTGGGCAGGGCACAGTGAATTCAGTCTCTGGCTGCCTCTCTCCAGAAGCGTCCTGTCTACAAGGGCTCCTCAGCCCACCTCACAGAGAGAGAACAAGGCTATTGCGTGACACTTCTGCAAGAACAGTATTCCATGTGGCTTGCTGCCCTGAGACTGAGAGATTAAATGACTCATCCCAAACGCACAGCTCTTAATGGGGAGCTCCAGAGTTAGGACAACACATCATCTGACTCTTCTACTACGACTTGCCCTTAGAATCTTGCTCTATCAGTTTCCCACAGCTGCTGTAACAAATGACCACAACTTGGTGGCTTAAAACAATACATATTCATTCTCTTACTGTTCTGAGGTCGGAAGTAGGTAGTGGGTCCCACAGGGTAGAAATCAAGGTGTTGGTAGGACCACCCTCCCCTCCTCTCTCTAGGGGAGAATCTGTTTTCTGGTCTTCCAGCGTCTAGCACTGTATACCTTGCACTCCTTGGCTTGTGGCCCCTTCCTCCATCTTCAGAGTCAGCAGTAGCATCTTTAAATATCTCTCTCTGCTGAGGTCATGATGTCACCTTCTTCTATTAGTAAAATCTCCCTCTACCTCCTTCTTCTAAGGATACTTGGGCCCACTCTGATAATCCAAGATAATCTCCCAAATCAAGATCTTTAATCACACCTGCAAAATCCCTTTGACCATATAACGTAACATTCACAGGTTCCAGGGATGAGGACCTGGATGCCTCTGGGAGCCATCATTCAGCCTACCACACTCGGAGAGATCATCTAACTCTCTGAGCCACCACTTTTTCATCAGTAAAACAGAAATAATAATATAGCCTCATGAGAATGTTGCTGTGAGACACACTTTAAATCACTAAAGAAATGTTTATTGGGTTGTTAAACACAAAAGAGAAGCAGGCAGCATTTATCTAACATTAATTCATTAACTCTATTCATTTACGCACCTTTTACTAAACACTATGTGTCAAGTACCGTGCTAGACACAGGAGATGTAATAGAATGAGGAACCCCGCCTTTATGGGTTTTATACTGTAATAGAAACAGATAAATGCTAGAGAGAAAGTGACCTGATGCATCAACAGGGGCTATGAAAAGAAATCAGAGAGGAAATGCTCTACAGGGATATAATAGTAGTTGTTGTCAGTCCTCTGGGCAGGAAAAAGGAGTGGAAGGATAGAGTTGGAGAAAGGGGCCGGGAAGTGCCAGGAGTTTCTCCCGCTTGGAGTCGTGGGTTGGAGACGCTGGGGTGCAGTGTGAGAGATGAGCTAACAGTGCAGACCGGGGTCCAGTTGTGAATGGTCCTATGTGCCCTATAAGTGATCTGGATTGCATCATGTGCTCCAGGGAGCCACTGAAGAGTTTAAGCAGCCCTTCCTCAGTATCCCATCCCCCACAGCGATCCAGGGCTCCAAGCAGGAAATCCTGAAAGCTCTGGCCTCCTTATTCATATTTAAACATCAAACTTGGCAGAGTTCTCTGTGAAGTGGTACTGGTTTCTTTTTTTTTTTTTTTTTTTTAACTTTTTAAAATAGTTTTATTGACATATAACTGATATACAAAAACCTACACTTATTTAATGTATACAATTTGATGAGTTTGGGCATATACATACACCCATGACACCGTCACCACATTCAAGGTAATAAACATATCCATCACCTCCAAGGTACTGGTTTCTTTAAGCGCCTCCTGCCTTTCATTGAGACCCTTTGTGATTTATACTTTCAGAATTTTACTTTTAGAGCCTCCTGATATAGTGAGCCATCATCTCCCTTAGACTCCCTGTCAATCTCATTTTTAAAGCACTTGCTCTTAAAAATATCCTTATACCCCCTGGATCCCATTTACCCCCCCTACTCTTTATGGTTCTTTTTATGAGAATGTCCAAAAAATAGATTTGCTATATTAACTATTAGTGCCTTAGGTAGACCACAGTAATTCTGATTGCTCATGCAATATTTTTTTCTAACCTGGGTGGTTTTTCTGAAAAGTGGGTTGATGAAAATTGTGATGTGAATTTAGTTGAGAACGCCTGCTCTCCTGGATGCATGGTCCCCAGTCTGCTCCGTCCCTCCACTTTACCGCCTGAAACGTAACACCCCTCCCTAATATGCTTTTGTCAACCAGTATCATTCTCTCCGTGAACTTCAATATACTGGCAGTACATTTCTGTGCTGGAAAGACATTTTGCATTAAAAAATTGGACGCACAGCTGGCATTCTGCCTGGGGACCACATGTCTAGGAAAGCAGTCATTTTTAACTAAGGATATTACAAGCCTAGATAGAATAGGGCTGGTGTACTCTGAAGCACAAATGTCTAGCCTACTGGAACCAAAATTACCGTACTGCATGTTGGTAATTAACCTTGTCAACTAGCTTTCAGAACAACTCCAGCCTAATGCACACACTCACTTCTCGGGTTCTATAGCTGTTGTTTCTGGATCTCATTACATTCCATTTGCAACCTGCATCTCTGCCACTGCCTCTCGCCAGCATGCTCTGATTTGCTTGCCCCCTTTGCCTTGTTTTTCCCATAGAGTTGATTAGCTTCTTTTTTTTAATTAACTTTTATTGGAGTATAGTTGCTTTACAATGTTGTTAGTTTCTACTGTACAGCAAAGTGAATCAACCATACGTATATCAATACATATACCCCCTCCCTTTTGAACTTCCTTCCCAGTCAGGTCACCACAGTGCATCAGGTAGAGTTCCCTGTGCTATACCGTATGTTCTCATTAGTTATCTATTTTATACACAGTAGCAATAGTGTATACGTGTCAATCACAATCTCCCAATTCCTCCCACCACCCCCCACCCTTTCCCCCTTGGTATCCATACATTTGTTCTCTACGTATGTGTCTCTATTTCTGCTTTGCAAATAGGATCATCTATACCATTTTTCCAGATTCCACATACATGCGTTAATATACGATATTTGTTTTTCTTTCTGACTTACTTCACTCTGTATGACAGTCTCTAGGTCCATCCACGTGTCTACAAATGACCCAATTTCGTTCCTTTTTATGGTCCATAGCATTGATTAGCTTCTAACCATACAAAATTTACTAGTTTGTTGTATTTGTGATGTACACTCTATCTCCTGTGCTTCACCAGGGAAGAGACTTGTGTTTTGCCTACCGTTGTATCCCAAATTCCTGGAAGTGTGCCTGGCGTGTAGTAGTTGCTTAATAATTATTTTAAATGAATGAATGCATACATTTCCATGGAGCTATCAGCTATCAGGTGACTCTTTTTTGCATTCCTAATTCCAAACACGTCAATTTATTTTCCAAAATGTTTTGACCACTTTATCACTTGGCAAATAGAGATCCAGGAGAGAGGCTGAAGCTCTGTCCTGTGGGAAAACTCTGGAAAATGGTATAGATCACAGGCCTCAGAGTTATCTCACTGGAGGGACAATGGAATCATGATCTTTATACACCAAATCCTTGGCATTGGTTGAGGAAAACTCCGGCGTCAGTTCCCTGGTTCTCCTGGCCTGCCACGTGAACCGGACAGAGCAGCCTTCCTGCACTGGAGAAAGCCTTGCACTGATACAAGCAGATACTCTCCCCTGGAGGTTGGTTTCCACACATTGATGTGGCCACAGGATGTGTGCAGGGCACCAAAAATGTCTGCTACAGTTCACAGGGAGAGCAGCAGGGGATGAGGCCAGCAGTGGAGGCAAGGGCCAAAATTTGAAGGCTCATGGATATCCTTCTTTGGAGCTTTATTCTGTATTGAGGGAACAGCACTGGAAGACTTCAGGTAGAAGAGCAGTATCAAATTTACATCTGAGGAAGACCATTCTGGTTAGAGTAGACAGAACAGGGGTGAGGTGGGCAGAGCAGATAATGAGTCCCAGAGACCAATTAGGAAGTTAAATCTATTACATGGGATAGGAAAGATTGGGTGAGAAGTCCTGTGGTGGTGCTGGAGATGGACCTGAGAGATTGTGAGGGATCAAATGTGGGGAAGGGTGGGGTTGAGCATCAGTTCCCCGTACTGGCTTTCCCGATCGGAGGGTGGCGGCACTCACCTACGTAGTGAGTATAGGAAGGATGTAGGTACTGGGGTGAGATGCTAAGTCTTGTTGGACATTTTGGGTTGGAAATACCTGTGAAGTGTCCAGGTGTAGAGTCTGTGGACAAATGGATATAGGATTATTGAACTCAGGAGACAGATCTGGACTAGGAAAAGCTATTTAGGAATCTCCACTTTATAGAAAATGTTTGAAGACAAGGAAGCAGGAGAAATTCCAAGATACATAACTAGAAGTTTACCATGTGAGATAAGTTGAATGTTACCGTCAACAACCTTCTGGTATCAAGTCCCTTGCCAACCTAGAGAAAGCATGGCTTCTCTCATCTCTGGGTGTTGCTTTGCCTTTACTTCTCTCTACAATTTCCCTAAATGATTATCTTTCCTCCTCAACATAGTTGAATATGGAGAGGGAACAGACAAACTGTGTGATTTGGGGAGAGCTGGGTAAACTCTCATTGTCAGCTTTTTCATCTGTAAAAAAGGGATCTCCTGGGTGGACATCAGCTTGCCTGACAGTCAACTGAAGAAACTTTCTTGAGATGTAGGCTTTCCGAAGTGCTCTCTCTCCTGAACACAAATAATATCAAACTCATGCTCTTACCTTCCCAGGCACTTAGCCTGGTTGGTACAAGGACACTCCTCACTGCACCTTCCACAAGCATTGCCTCTGCTATAATGATGAGCCTTTAACCTGCTAATCCTTGTTCATCATTTACCTGAGACTCGTTACTCATTGAAAAGCATCTTTTCGGATGGGCACAAAATCCAAGTAAGCTGCTGCAATCATTGTGATCGGAGCCCTTGTAACAACTGACCTTCCTTCTGCATGGGTTTGTACATTAGAGTGTCTACAGATGCTTGACTTTTCTGCCAAACAGCCATCCTGGCCAAGAACAGGACGGCCCCTCCACCGGAATGTGTAGGTGATGACATTTCTTTCACCATCCTGGCATCTAAACCTGACACTCTATCTGGTAACAATGCATTGAGCTCCTGATTGTTTATGGATGGCACTCGGCAGAATGGGCTGTGAACTCCTGCACTATATTTTACTCCATCAACTCTTGTTATACTTGTGTCAGAGAGAGAACACAGCCGCTCGATGTTGAGCAGACCCAAAAAACAGCCACTGTCAAAATCCTGCCCGAGGCATCTGTATAAACACACAGAGCCATGCCAGGAGTCGTGCATTTTCAAAACATCTGCCAGTTCATCCCAACCAGCTTCCCTCACATTCTCAGGCCCTGTCAGTGCTACCATCATTCCTTTAATCCCTCAAGTTCAAGTCCATGGATTTGACTCCTTGGTCTCGACCCATCTCCTGTATGCAGGAGTCATCATTTATCAATAATAACAGTAACTGTATTTATTTGTTGCTTATTATATGTCAAGCAGACTCTGTGCTAAGTCCTTTATTAAATTTAGTTGTTACAACAACTTTCTAAAGTTGACTATTTTTATTCCATTTTGCAGCTATGGAAATGAGGGTTAGAGATGGAGCCCCAAATCACACAGCTAGAAAGTGGTGGAGTTAGAATTTGGATCCAGCTTTCTCTGTCACTAAACTGTACTATAGTCCCGCCTGTGGAGCATTAATCATCTTATCTTCCCCTCCTTTATAAGGCATTTTGAAGTTTCCAAAACATTGTCACAAGGCATATCATTTGGTCCTCCAAACAGACCAGAGAACGAGGCAGGACGTGTTCCATCCCCACTGTCACAGAAGTAAATAAAACTCAGCGTTTACTCGACTTGCTCAAAGCCACGCATGCCTGAGCCTTGGACTCAAATCTTGACTCCTTTCACTATTCTCATAAATATCATGCTTTTCTTTTTTTCATAACAGCTATTTCTTCTTTCGAAATGACCAATGTATAAAATTTACTCGGAGGCCATTTTGGCCTACTAACTACAAAGACATTTCTACAGGGCTTTCCAAAATTGGAAGAGGAGATAATGAGTTCTCCATCCCTTTTAGTTTTTACTCAAATACTGGGCAGTCACTGAGCTAGAAACCATTGAGACAATTAAGCCTGATCCCTAGATAAGTTCCAAAATCCCCCTCTCCCTGAGATCCTGTGACTCTGTTTTCTCGATGATTTGGTTTGCAATAGCTCCAATTCCCTCACTCCTGGCTTTCTGAAGCCATCTGCTAGCTGACTTTTCAGGCTGTCCCCCCAATTCAGCCAGTCTCCCCTGACCAGGGTGATCATCCACCAAAGTTGTTCTCATCAGTGACATTCTTCCTAAATCTTCCTTGGCTCGCTTTAGCCAACCACACCCATTTGATACACCTCTGCCTGATGTTCCATGATCTATATCCTCTATCCAAACTCAGTTTCTGCTTCAGTCAATCCAAACATTTGCCTGAGTCACAGAGACATCATGCCTGGTCCAGCTCCCCAGTCCTTTGCTTTCTGTGTTCCCCTCCTGAAATATGCTCCACTTTCCCCCCCGCCCTCCCCACCTAGCCACATCCATTTTTTTGAGGCCCAAGTCAATCTTATTTCAGTACAACAAACAAATATTTAATGAATATCTCCCCAAAAAACACAAAACAAGTCTAGGAACAATCTTCTACTCATGTAGTGAAGCCATGAGGACCTAAAACTGAACAAGAAATGGTCCTGTCCTCAGGGAGGGGTACAACAGGAACCAGCTGCCCTGGGCAACCATTAGGTTTTGAACACTTATTCTACATTGGCTGATGTTCTTGGATTTTATGTGAGCTGATTCTGCCTGTCTCATGAAGGGTAGACATTAAGCCTTCTTCCCAAATAGCCTCCAGAAAATGTTAGGCAAGCAATAGTACAGGTTGCATGATTGAGATGTCTAGGGTTGCATATTTTGAACTCATCCCCATATACATTCACACGCACACACAGCCCACCAATTATTTGAATTTCCAGTGTAGTAGAAGGGGCACACGACATCTGAAGTCCACAGGGCCTGGGATCAATCCCGTCTCCAATATCTTCTGGGAAAATGAGTGCTACAAAACCAGGGTGAAAGGAGCAGAGTTCTGAATCTGACCTCCTGGGTTTAAGTCCCAGCTGGGTGACTGTAATAGGTCCCTTCATGTCTCATTGCCTCAACTTTCTCAACAGAAAAATGAGGATGATTAAAAAATAAAACAGCTGTACACAGAGCCCTCCTTTCCCCATGGGGTTATTACTGTAAGGATTGAGTTAATACACACAAAGCACTCAGGACAATTCCTAGCATACGCCATCAGTGAATAAGTGTTAGCTATTTGGATTAGCACTAATTCAGTGAAATAGGACAGATTACTTAAATTTCCTGAGCCTCAGTTTCCTCTTTAAAATGACAGCAGTGCTCACCGCCATAAGCTGGCTCTGAGAATTAAATAAATGTGGAAGCACTGCGGAAGCACCCAGCTGTCCCAGAAAAGGTCCCCTTATCTCCAGGCCAGGGCCCGGACCTCTAATCCCCAAACTACACACAACATTTTTCTCCTGCCTCTGCAGTTTTGCCTGCCCATCATTTGTGCTACTGTAGTTAAGTGCTTGTTTTTATCCCACAGAAAATGTTGGCTTCTTACAAATTCATCTTTAGGAAATTACAACCTAAGTCAAGCTCAACGATTGCATAAGCAAAAAAACCATTCAAGCTCCCCGAGCCCCGTGGGCAGCTTTTCCACAGCCCATCCCTGCCCATTTTGGCAAACTGTGCCCAGCAGAGACAGGGACCAGCCCTCTCCATCTTCAGGAGGGCTTGGGGCCTCAGGCACATCACACCGTGTAAAATCTGGTTAAGACGAATATCAAGAGCAGCCTTGAAAGCACAAAGGAGTCAAAGCAGGTCAGACAGCCGCCAGAGGGAGTTTGGGAAGGGGAGGAGAGCCTGACTCACCAGCTCTGCCTGTGGGGATCACAGCGAGTTTCCAGGGAGCGTCAGGCTTCCCGAGTCCTGGACACCGAGCCCTACCTCACCGCCTGGTGGCCGCAAGCCTAAGCTGGAGGCTAGTCTCTAAAGGTCCAGGACGCCCGAACGTGGGGCCTGTTCCCTAGAAATGATGCTGAAGGGCCCCTCCCCTCCCCCAGGACAGTGATGTAACTAGAGCAGGAAGATACAGTGGCCCCCAGGGAGACCCTGAGGGTCGGCTGGAGGTGGGCTCAGCTATGAAGGGTGGAGGTCAGGCCCAGGCGAGGAGAGGTTACATCACTTGTGCAAGTTTACACAGGAAGCCCAAGAGAACCCTGGGATTCACATCTAGGACAGCCAGCTCCAGGCACAAGCACCTCACCTGTTCCTGCCTCTCCCGTCTCTGAGCGGGGAGAGGACAGCACTCGCTTATCCAAGGGCTCAGTGGGAAAGAGAGGAAGCCTGAAGGGGGGTGGGAGGCGCAGGCACTCTGCGGTGGTGCCAGAGGAGGTCCTGGTCCTGGATCTCACGCTCTGGACAGAGTCTAAAGCTCTAATCGGACACAAACCATGCGCAAGGAGGCTGGTAGGCAGGGAAACACTTGAGACTCCGTCTCCGACGCCCAGGGCTCCTGAGGCCTCTCCCCTCTCAGCACGAACTCCCCCTCCCATACACAGAACACAGCCACACTCACGACATGCAACCCTGCGCCCACTGCCACGGTCAGCTGCTCGTGTGTGCCACCGTCACTGAGACAGAGAGGAAACTCTGCAATTTATCCTGATACCAGCCAAGGAAGGAAGCTAAGTCTATCAGCCGAGGAAGGAAGCTAAGTCCGTTCCGGGCCACTCACCTAAAGGAGAAGCCGGTCGTCCAAGCGTAGCGTCTACGCCACCGCGGGGCCCAGAATCCCGTGCTCTGAACCCGAGCTGGTGAAACGCTGCTTCTCGGGAGAAGCCTGTGTGCCTTCCCAAACTTCTACCTCAGCAGCCTGAGAAGGGCACAGCCATAGCTCTGGAATTTTCCACAGCTACGCGCAGGGAAAGCTGGCTTTGCTCTGGTCGAGGGAGGCTGGCTCCCAGGGGCTGCTAATTACGTATGGAAATGACCTTGTGTGCGTGGGTTGCGTCTTGCAGCTGAATTGCTTTGAGAGGTCATAGTTCTCCATCTCCAGGGTCATTAATTTGCCTCATTGCCAACGACCTGTGCAGCCAGTACATTCTTTGAATCCCCTTCGGGGTGGTGGAAAAGGCACAATTTGGGATCCAATGAGCCCAGGGTTTGAGTGATGTTTAGAGAAATCATATTTTGACGCTTGAATTCCTTATTTGGTCAAATGAAGATGATAGCCCCTACCCTACCTTATTAACTTGAGGCTTAATGAGGTAACATGTTCAAAGTACCTGATAATTACAACTACCATTCTGTCATCCACCGTGAGAGGTGCTTTCAGGTCTGTTTTCTCACTTGATCCCCACCACATTCTGTGAGAAAGAAAATATTATCCACAGTACACAGAAGAGGAATGTCAGGGAAATATGTGACTTGATTAATGTCAGGCAGCTGGAGAAGGAAGCCAAAATCAAACCCAGGTGGGGATGACTCCAAAATTTGTGCATTTATCCAAAACAGTGCTTCCTACCACGCTGGCACTCCACTGTAGGCACACAGCAAACTTTGGTTCCCTGCTTTATTTCCACACTTGAGTCTTTTCAAAAGCACAATTTGCTCACTCTCAACAAAACATATGGCAGCCTAGCCCTATGAATTGGGAGATTGGGATTGACGTATATACACTAATATGTATAAAACAGATAACTAATAAGAACCTGCTGTATAAAAAATAAATAAAATAAAATTCAAAACAAACACACAAAAAAAACATATGGCAGCCTGACTCATCAAATGCTTCCCCAGTCATTAAGGGACTGAGGTGTTCTGGGTGCCATGCTCCATTCAGACTTGTCACTAGACAAACCAAACCATCTCTTAGAAGGCAGCATCCCCTGCCCGAGGATGCAGAGCGTTAATGATGACCCAATGAAAGACTAAATTGCCAGTTACCAGCTCAGGTGCAGGTGGAGCCCCAGGCCTTGGAAGGCAACTTCTTTCCCTTTCCAGGAGATTCTCTTTCTCTTAATTAGCAGTTAGGCTGCAACTTAGCACCAGCAGGCAGGGCTTGAGGAAAGACTAAGGAAGGGAGAGGAAAGACAAAGACAGCACTTTGGATGTGTTGATGCAGAGCAAGAGAAGGAGGGTAATTTGAGGATGTTCCCTCCCATGGGTACTGACGTTGGGGAAGGGACAGCAGTGGTGCCTTGAAGGGTTTAAGAGCAAGAGTTGTTTTTGTTTTGTTTTGTTTTACGTTTGTTAACTTAATTTTTTAATTTTAATTTTCTAAAATTTTTATACAATTTTTGAAGGTTACTTTCCATTTACAGTTATTACAAAATATTGGCTATATTCCCCATGTTGTGCAATACATCCTGGAGCCTATCTTACACCCAATAGTTTGTATCTCCCACTCCCCAACCCCTATATTGCCCCTCCTCCCACCACTGGTAACCACTAGTTTGCTCTCTGTATCTGTGAGTCTGTTTCTTTTTTGTTATATTCACTAGTTTGTTATATTTTTTTAGATTCCACATATAAGAGATATCATACAGTACATGTCTTTCTTTGTCCGACTTATTTCACTTAGCATAATGCCCTCCAAGTCCATCCATGTTGCTGCAAACGGCAAAATGTCATTCTTTTTTATGCTGAGTAGTATTCCATTGTATATATTGTTGTGTGTGAGTGTGTGTGTGTGTGTGTGTGTGTGTATATATATCTCACACCTTCTTCATCCATTGATCTGTTGATAGACACTTAGGCTACTTCCATATCTTGGCAATTGTAAATAACACTGCTGTGAACAATGGGGTGCATATATCTATTTGTATCAGTGTTTGGGGTTTTTTTTTGGATATGTACCTAGGAGTGGAATTGTGGGGTCATATGGTAGCTCTATTTTTAGTTTTTTGAGAAACTTCCATGCTGTTTTCCACAGTGGCTGCACCAATTTACATTAAAAAAAAAAAAAAAAAAGAGCAAGTTTTAAAAGCGGTTATTTAGGGATGCTCTTTGGGTAACCATAGCAATGAAAGTACATGACAACAAGTCTCATCTTTGTGCCTGTGTTCAGGACTTCCACCATCACAGAAAACATTTAGATCATATTCAGCTCCTTGGGAAGGACTTTGGGTTTTAACCGATTCACATACTAGGACCCTCGTTTAGTTCAAAAGTGTCAGGAAGGCTCAGTGGGCGACACTCCTGATAGTTTCCCCTGCCATCTTCATCACCCCCAAAGTGAAGGGAAACGATGCAGCCCGTAAGGCCTGATAGCTCCCCTGCTCACTCACTGGCTGACGGGAAGCTCTAGTCAACAACCTGTCCTTTCAAGTCACTTACTTTCTCAGTGAGTGTCCCCCAAGCATGACCTGCCTCAGGTAATGAGCCATGTTTTCCAAAAGGTAAACAAGTTATTTTCTCAAATTATGATCACTTACTTCCAGCGCTGGGTATTGAACCCCACATATCCCCTCACCATGAACACATCACATTCTGTACAGTTTCTCCCATGAGTAGTGCCTCTGCAGGCACAAATGGTGGGAACACTGGGGGATAAAATCTTACCTCTGAGGAGGAGAGGGATGGAGTGCCCAAAAGAACCTGTAGAGAGTCTAGGCTCACTTACAGGGAGAGCAGACAGCCCACTAATTAGAGAGACCGTCAAGACACTTTGCACACCTCCAATGGGCAAGAAATGGATTCCTACCCACTGTACACTGCTTACGGGAAAGTGCTCATGGCTTCCCTCAACCACACATTCAACAATAGGCTTTGTAAATGTATTTTGTTTAAATTCAGATAATAATCACACTTATGCCTCTTGTCTTCTCTTGTGTCTGATCTTGGAACCAACTGTTCAGTGCCTTTTTAATTTTAGCATCCCTAACTAGGAAAAGAGTGACTTTTCACTAACATAAAGACAGTGCAGGGCTTCCCTGGTGGCGCAGTGGTTGGGGGTCTGCCTGCTGGTGCAGGGGACACGGGTTCGAGCCCTGGTCTGGGAGGATCCCACATGCCGCGGAGCAACTGGGCCCGTGAGCCACAATTACTGAGCCTGCGCATCTGGAGCCCGTGCTCCCCAACAAGAGAGGCCGCGACGGTGAGAGGCCTGCGCACCGCGATGAAGAGTGGCCCCCGCTCGCTGCAATCAGAGAGGGCCCTCGCACAGGGATGAAGACCCAGCACAGCCAAATAAATAAATAAAATAAATTTTTTAAAAAACTTGCTAAAAAAAAAGACAGTGCAAAATTCTCTTAATTGAGAAGATATACAGGAAACAATCCATCTATACTAGATTTTCATATAAATTGAGGGACCAGAGAGAGGCTACTATAATTCTGGTTGTAAGCTATTTCTGAGGAGGCAGTTTATTTTGGTTGTGGACAGCAGTTAAGAAGTATAGAAAATCCCTTTGCAGAGTTCCAACCAATTATTTTATTCATTCAAAAAAAATTGGGGGATTTCTCTTAAAAGCTTCTAGCCTAGTGGACAGAACAAGCTGCTTGTAAAATATCAATTCGATAAGCAGAATTGCCTTTTAATAAATAGTGGCCATTTTATCTGAGAAAATAAATTTGGAAGGTATATTCAATCATTGAGTAAATCTGCTTAGTGCAGTATGCCAGCTCAAAGTTCATTTGTTTACACAGTGAATTCCTTTTTGATACCCTTACCTCACCAAGTGGTTTAGAGGAGGCATGTACTCAGTTCTTTCTTTTTATAAATAGCAAAGCTACTTGGAACTCCAAAAGGGGAAATGAATTGGTACCAGGGAAATATTGCAGAAAGAGCATGGCTCAGACTCAGACAAACCTGGGTCACAACCCAACTCTGTCACTCACCTAGTTGAGTGAATTTATGCAAAATTTTTCATCTCTCTGAGCCTTGGTTTCTCATTCACAAAAGGGGCTGTTGTCTGGCTTAAACATTACATATTACAAATACATACAGTATTTGTAATATGGTAGGTGTCGGTGAATGGGAGCTTGTGTGATTGCTGCATCACCCCTCTACTCAGGTGTGTTGGCCAAGACTTCACTTTGGATACATTTTTTTAGCAGCCTGACTATGCTCAGGGCCCAAACAGCAGGGAAAAACTAAAAGGATCAACTCTTAATTCCTTGCTCTTCGGACAGCACGCAGGCTGAGGGAAACAAAACATTTGCGAGTGTGTTGGATCCACATTTTACAATCCGTCTTTTTGCAGGAGTGCCAGCCTATGGGGGTGCCAGAGTAGCATTTCAGAGCATCTGCACAAACCACACAGAAGAACACTAGCACCTGAGAATGAAAAAGCAATGGGATCAGGAAGGATAAGTCTCGTCAATCAGAAAAGCCTGTGGGGGAGGAAAAGCGGAAATCACTAAGAGGACGAGATAGAGAAACAGTAGCCCCCAGACACCTCCAGGCTGTGGAAACAGAACTCCGCTTTGAGCTGCGTGAGGTTCACTCTGCCTTTGTAACTTCTAATGGAAAGGAAAAACAGTGTGCCATCTGCCAGATGTCTCCATTTTCACAAGCTTTATCCACTTACTCATGTATCTCCATTATCACAGGAGGTCTCCCAAGACTCAGTTTAACAAACTGGATCCCCAAGATGGCTGGTGCTCTTTGGACCCATCCCCAAAGGCAGATAATCCTGAGGTTTTTAGTTAAAATCAAGTTTTGCCCTTCCAGGGAATAAACTCATTGTGTAGACGTGTGTGTGTGTGTGTGTGTGTGTGTGTGTGGCAAAATGTATTGTATGTAACATAAAATTTACTATTTTAACCATTATTAGTGTACAGTTTTACAGCATTAATTACATTCACAGCCTAGTGCAACCCTTATCACTATCCATCACCAGAACTTTTTCATCTTCCCCACCTGAAACTCTGTACCCATTAAGCAATAACTCCCCACTTCCCCGCTTCCCCCAGCTCCTGGCAACCTCCATTTTACTTTCTGTCCCTCTGAAGTTGACTACTCTAGGTACCACGTATAAATGGAATCATGCAATATTTGTCCTTTTGTGACTGGTTTATTTCACTTAGCATATGTCTTCAAGTTTCATCATCGTTGTGGCATGTGTCAGAATTTCCTTCCTTTTTTTTTATCAATTTTTTTTTTTTAATTACACTATACTAGGTGTGCTTTATTTATTTATTTATGGCTGTGTTGGGTCTTCGTTTCTGTTTGAGGGCTTTCTCTAGTTGTGGCAAGCGGGGGCCACTCTTCATCGCGGTGCGCAGGCCTCTCACTATCGCGGCCTCTCTTGTTGCGGAGCACAGGCTCCAGACGCGCAGGCTCAGTAATTGTGGCTCACGGGCCCATTTGCTCCGTGGCATGTGGGATCTTCCCAGACCAGGGCTCGAACCCGTGTCTCCTGCATTGGCAGGCAGATTCTCAACCACTGCGCCACCAGGGAAGCCCTCCTTCCTTTTTAAGGCTAAATAATTGTGTAGACTTTTAGGTGAAGATATTGCAGTCTCAGTTGATGGCCTCATATTCTGAACTTTGCTACAAAACTTCACACTTAATGAGGCCTTAAAAACTGAATTATTTCATTAGTGTATAACTGGTTGAAAGTGTTACTGTGCATTTATTGTAGCTGGTGGAAAGTAATAAATATATGGATTTCTTTTCATGAAAACTGTCTGCACACAGTGGTATCTTAAGTTGGAAACTAGTTGTTGGCGTCCTTGCAAAGGGATAGTATTATTTGATTAGCACTTCTGGTTGTAGAAACATTCAGGAAAGTCACCGTCTATGATACCTGGCATCTGAGTGATAAGAGGTCTACATAAACAGAGGTCTACAGATAATTCAGTACCCCAAGGTTGCTCACTGAAATAACGAGATCGAAAACCAAATGGCTGATTTCTCATCCAATGTCCCTCCTATTTTCTCTTACTAATCACCCTTGCTAAAAAGCTGTGTTAAACTCACATCATAATCTACTTATGTGTTTATTAGTTTACTTGGCTTATATATTTATTTGCTTAAATATTACAATAAATTTGACTCTAATCAATAAAGAAATATTACAAGGTACCAAAGAAAGCAAAGCATTTCAGCCAGAGACATGAAGCTCTTCTAGCCATGTAAGCCTAAAAAATATTGCTATGTGAGTCTCAACCATGTTTGGTAGCTGCGGAGGATGTAATCAATGTTTACCTATTCTGGATGATTTCATAAAGTTTATTTATAACTTAGACTTGTTAACACAAACACATTCTGCAATGTCATCAAGAGGTGGAACAGGCGTACTAAGGCACTTACTTATACTTGTAAACTTTTAAATTTACAAGTATTAATTTTTAAGCTGTGTCTTCAACTGCTGAGACATCATTCCTCCCCATGAGACCCTACTGCCTCAGTGGCCTTTGAACTATTATAAGATGGGATGAGAAAGAAACTAAAAGGGGAATGAAAAGATTTTGATGACAAGAGAAAGATAATTTGGACATGATAATAATGGATGAAGACACCAGAAGGGAGAGCTTGGAGGCTGAGGAGGAGAACAAAAATATTGACCCCGAATTCTGTGCTAAAGTGATTTTTCCTAAGAATTTTGTATATCACGCCTGTCATAAACATTCAGCTTCATTGTGCAATGAAAACAGATGACAAGAATTTACTGCTCCAACAACCAAAAAAAAAAAAAAAAAGCAACTTGACTATGTCCTTGGAATCTGGTTTCTTTGCTTTCAAATGTTCAGTGGAACACTTGTGCCTGCAAGGGCTGGGGGCAGTTGTTTATGTAACTCATTGGATGTCTACATAAATATGAAAAACGGGACAGGTTTCTCTATTCTCATCTGTTCTAAAGCCAGAGTTGGCTCTCAAGTTAAGAGGCATGCAGACTGGAGAGAGATGCACAGTTTAGCTGTCTTACGCTGATTCTCTTACATAAGCTTCTAGGTTATGAGATTTTCTCCATTTTGTTTCCAAATGGTAGGAGGAAAAGACATGTTTTAAGAGTCACTTATCAGGGAAGAAAAATGCTTCCGAAGGTTTTAGGTTGGGGAGAACTTTTATAGATCCGAGGATGGTGGGAGACGTGAAGAAAGGACTAAAGACAGACTGGTGGAGAAATATCCTGAGGAAAGATTGAGAGCATTAGATGGAGATTTGAGAATGGCCAAGAAAAAAGACTAACTTCCTCAGAGATAGAAGACAGGTGAACATTCAAGAAGATAGGAATTTTGACATTGAAAACAAGGATGCTGGGGAAACTCAGTATCTTATCAGAAAATTAGGTAGTGAGGTCACATTCTGAGAAAGAATGAGGAAAGAATGGTGGGACTGAGTCTTGGGAAGGTTGGACTAGCCCAAATGAGGAATGCAAGAGGGAACTAAACAGATGAATGAAAGGATGACCAAGCAGCCTAGGGCACCACCTGGGTAAGCTAGACTCATAATGGGGCTTAAGAAGGTTGTGTCTGGAGTGGGTACTTGAAATCTCAGAGATGGGGCAATTCCAAGTGATGATTATATCTAAGGTGGCACTTTGTCAGTACCAACAGAGGCCATAATAGTTGAGCAGATCAAGGAAGTACAAGGCCAAGCTGTCAGTGCCACCTACTGGCTTACGGAAGCCAATGAGGAGGCAAATCAGATACAGAGGAGAGTTTAAAATTTTCACAGTAATAACTGAATAACCCTTGCTTGACCTAGCCATGCATCATCTGTAATTACAAAGGAGACTTTGGGCGTAGATGTAGGATAACTCGCAGAACCATCTAAATAGCAGTTGATTTAGCAGAGCAAGGTATATTTAGTTTAAAATCCTACCCTAGCATTGACTCTAATATATCGTGAAGATTAAGGTGGATGGCTATCAGGAGTTGGGAGACCCAAACCACTGTCTCAGTTCCTATAGGCATGGATGCCAAGGCAAAGGAATGGTCTTTGCCTCTAGGTCTAGCAGAGTCCAGCGTATGCCCTTGTTCTTTGTTTCAGACTTTAACTTAGACTGTCCAAGAGGTCAACGACATGTGGCCAGCATTTGGATTATAACTATCTCTTAAAAATCATTCTACTCAAAACTCTTTGAGAAGCCAAGAACAGGGCCTATTTAATTTCTATCTCTAAATCTCACCTAGTACCTGGCATATAGATGTTCAGAAAATATCATGGAATGAATGAGTGAATGAATGAGTGAGTGAGCTGTGCTCTCTATGATCCTACATTTCTCTAGAATACACTTTCTTTGGGTTTAGGAGCCTCTGTAACCCTCCCCCATTCCTGTTCCACTCAGCACACATCTTGTGAAAGACACATAGCTGTCATCTAACTCTGTAAACACAAATTGTTTTCATCAGCCATGTAGGCATGATCTACATCTTCTTACTTGGTCCACCCTGGATCCTCTGCTCTTTATCTGGCTGATGCCTGGACTGATGACTGCTCCATTGGTTGTGCCTTGCACAACAAAAGTGGAAGAGATTTCAGCAAGGGCAACAATTAAGAGGGGAATGGGGGAGCCTGAAAAAATAAAAAAGAAGGCTGCAGAACTATAATGCCTGTGTTGAGTGAGACAGTCGCATCTTGAAGTCACCACTCCTACTAGACAGAAGCCCCAGCTTTTTTCTGCCTCAGGACTGCTGATTACCAAGAGTACACCTAGTCCATTCTAACACCTTTGCGTGAATTAGTAAAAGGTGCCCCTTACAGAGGCAGAGGCTGTCCAGCTTGGTGGGATGAACATGGCGGGGGATTTCCACCTCCACTTGACCATTTGAGAAGGCACCTTGCGCAGTGAACAACCTGCGCATTTACATTCTTTGCCCCTCTTGTTCCTCACTCTTTAGGGGCTAGGACTTCTGGGAGTCACTCCTGGGCTAAGAGCCACAGTCTCATTCTGAAGGTTATGTATCAGATTTCTGGTCCACACTGTACCTTGGCAACTATTAGAAGGCACAGAAGAACAGAGTCCAAGATGTGCAGCGTGTGCCACTGTTAGATGCTTGCATTGCTCTGAGTATGTACTTTTCCCCATTAGTTAACAAAACCAATAGAGTAACTCTCTGTGAAAGGCTTTTTCTGCCATGTAAGGGCAAACTCTGGTTGCCTCTTCATTTTCACTTTTGTGGTTTAGTGCTAGCAAGTGGAAGATTTATGTAAGTAAGGTTTACCTTACCCAACTCTGCTAGTTCAGTAAAGCTTTGGGAAAAGGCAGAGGGGTAGACTTCCCTCCACTCCTCACCAGTTAGGTCCAAGTTTCCAGGGCTTTTTGCAAGGCAACTACAATAAATCAGGCCGTGAATCTTGGAGTCTGCATAAGATCCCTCAATCAAACCGAGGGTGAGTCTTGCTCCCTCACTCTTCTGGCTGGATCTCAGATGAACAATGTTCAGACAGGCTTAGGGGCTGTGAAAGTTGGGGCTGAAGTGGGAGGCAAGTGAAGGTTGTGACTCTACTGAAATCTGAACCTATATTTTCTGGGCACGATCAGTTTCCAAATCACACAAAGTGGCTCTTTGGATCAGACTGAAGACACTTTTTGACTTTTTTTTTTTTAAGACAATGTCAGAAGAGGATGAGTGTAGTGTGAATAGAGGGTTGAATTCAATGAATAGACACCCATCATGAGGTAATCACCTGCAATGAGGTTGGCCTCTCTCCACCACCTTTGCCATGGGAGAAATTTTTTAAATGTCCACAAGTTTGTGAGGCTGAACTTGCTTCATGGAAAGTTCATGTGGAAAGGCCTCATCTGGGTCTTTCCTTGGGAGAGATAAACTTTCTAAGTCAATGAAGAATTCTCTGGCTATCTCTTTATTGTTACTCTTTCAGGGTGAGGTGCAGCTCACATTTGTCCAATGTCAACCAACATTCAATTCCCATTTTTGACTAGTAACCACAATCCCCCCCAGAGCGGTGGGACGAGATATGGGTGGGTCCTGCCTGTGGCTTGACTTCAACCAAGATTATAACTGGGCTCTTCGTGGACCAGGAGCCCTCAGGTTTTAACAGGAAGGTCAGTAGGAGCTCAGTAAAAGGGTCCTATGGGATGCCCGCCCCCCCACCCCGGCCTCTCCCTACTTATAAAATCTGTAACACATGTTGACTAGATCCAAAATTATGTCATTGCCTCATAACTTTTTGAGGTTCCAACTTCCGGGGCCCTTGGGTGAAGAGCAGACCGGCTGCTGAAGCCATTCAAGGTCTCCTCTCTCTGTGTTGTCTCCATCGGTTTTGGGCAGCCACAGAGGGATCTGGCTGCTCTCAGACTGACAGCCCAGACAGCACTGCCATGCAGAAATGAGATAAACAACTAGATTTTGTTCCCCAGGAGAATACATTGACGAGCACGGCCTCTGCCAGATCTGTGAAGCCTTGTGTGCCAAGTGCCGGGGGCCAACCCAGGAAGACTGCACTGGCTGCCCCGGCACAAGGTGAGTGACCTTTCTTGTATCTCCTGGGGTTGGGGGTTCATGAGATGCAGGATGGAGAGAGGAGGTGCTTACCACCTAGAAGCACCCCTTGGGCCTACAGGAAAAAGAATCAAACTCCTTCCCCTGACACAGAAACCTGCTGTGGTCTGGCCCAAGGTCAGACGTCTGTAGTGTCCTCCCCCTATGGTGCCCCGTAACCACTGTGAGAATCGGTTCCCTGGACACTACAGGGGCTTTCTCATCAGTGAAGGTAGTGGTGGCTTTGATGCCTAGAATCTCATCCCTTTCTGCACACCCATCCCTCAACAATCATCTCCATCTGCGAATAAAATATCTACTCCTATTTCTAGAGTTAGTTCAAGGGTGAACTGTTCTATGAAAGCATTTTTTACCTCTTTCCAATAGAATTAACCTCACCCTCTTTATGTTCCCCTGTGCTCTGTACAAACTTCCATAAGTGAACCTGTGACATTTTCAGACATTGACTTACAAATCTACTTGTTAGACTGTAAGCCCCTTGAAATACTCATCTTTGTATCTCCATTACCTATCACAGTGCTAAGAAAACAGTAGGCACTCAATCAATGTTTGATAACTGAATGAATGAGGAAATAGCAAGTATCCAAATGGGATGAGCATCTTTGCTAGTACACTGAGAATTTATAATGAAGAGAGTTGGGAGCCCATTGCATTTTTAATCAACACTCCTCTGATTCTAGCACTTAACATTTATTGGCCTCATCTGCTCTGATAAATGCGTAGGAAGCAAGGTTTCTCCCAAGACCAGTATAATGAGGCTGCTCCAGTGGCAGGTGAGTCTCTAGGATGGACATTCCCTCTGCCTTGAACAACAGTCATTTCACCTAATTCTTTATCAGGACTGTAATACCCTGAGTAGGAACTGTGTTGTGTTTGTCTCCTTATTCCCCTGCAGTGATCAACACATAGTAGTAGTTCAATAAATGTATGTGTTATTGAACTTGATGAAGTGTGTAATTAATATCATGAGCTTGGTTCTCCAAATAGCTCCCTCAGAAAGAGAAAGAGAGAAAGAGAGAGAGAGAGAGAGAGAGAGAGAGAGGAGGGAAGGAGGAAAGGAAGGAAATACAAAATAATAGTCTTGGACTTCCCTGGTGGCGCAGTGGTTGGGAGTCCGCCTGCCAGTGCAGGGGACATGGGTTCGAGCCCTGGTCCGGGAGGATCCCACATGCCGCGGAGCAGCTGGGCCCCTGCGCCACAACTACCAAGCCCACGTGCCACAGCTAGAGAAAGTCCACGCGCAGCAATGAAGATCCAACACAGCCAAAAATAAATAAATAAATAAATTTATAAAAAAAAATAAAATAATAGTCTTATTAAGAATTCTTAATGTTGTGATAACATTTTCTAAGTGTCTCTTTAAGACACCTATGCCTCTTGAGTTTGCTTTAAGCCAGCTTCAAGGCATGCTATTAGATACAGACAACATTTTGAAAATAGGTCCTTTTTCTCCTCTAACTCCTCACCACATCAACAATCAAATCCCATCTCATGTTTGGACATCTTTGAACCAAGGGAACTTTTTAGCATTTGTTTAATAAGGCAGCTACCATCATCCAGTGTACATTGCGGAAGTCATGATTGTCCCAGGCTCACCAGAAGTGAGAAAAAAATTCAACCACCATCAGTGGCCATTTTTTTAAAAATCGAAGCTCATTGGTACAAGAAGATCAGAGGTACACCTCCTGCGCCATTTGAATAGTTTGGCTTCAGCAGCCCATTCTTTAGCTTTTGAAGATAGAAAAGCATGTGTGTAGATCTCAAACCAGGTGTCCTCCTGGAAATCCTATTGCTCAGGAACAATTTTCTTCTCATCTCCCTGAGAGCCCCATTTCTTTCCCCATTTCTCTTCCTTGATGTCGGTTACTTGCAAATACATCCAAGAAAGGACATCCCATCATGGCAATGAACTAGCTGACTTTTCTTATCTGCATTTTCCAGAAAGGGGTTAGAAGATGAGGAGAAAGAAACTATTTTGAAAGGTGGTGTCGTTGACTTATTTGTCCTCAAAGGGCAGCCAAATATTTTCCTTAAGTAT
Source organism: Balaenoptera musculus (assembly GCF_009873245.2). NCBI lineage: Eukaryota > Metazoa > Chordata > Mammalia > Artiodactyla > Balaenopteridae > Balaenoptera > Balaenoptera musculus. The sequence continues at coordinate 72,490,657 of NC_045790.1, forward strand.
TTTCCAAAGTATTTCCTTGAGTAGACTCAGGTCTACTCAAGACGGTCTTGAGCACCTGCTTTATGTCCGGCTCAGAGTTAGGTGCAAATCCATGGATTTTTATAGGTGGTTCAGGAGGTCAAAATCAAGGGCTGGTGAAGCACTCAGGGACCAGAACACTGGGGGAGCTTTAACACCCTAGGCCTGAAGCAAACCCTGTAGCCATAGAAGAAGGGGTGCCTGATAGAAACTGGAGCTGGAGGGAACATAGCCACTCCAGAATCATGTGAGGAGGAAGCCAGGTTGTGGCTCCAGAGGAAGAAATACCCCAATCTCTCTCTCCCCCCACCCTCAGATCTCCTGCTGGTGTTTCCCTGTCTGAAACACCTGGATGCCAATGGGGAACACCATTTACAAGTGAGGGAAGTGAGCTTGGGGACACAGTCTCTAGTGGGCACTTCCAGGGCATAGCAGGTCAGAGAATGGCAGAAAATGGATCTGGGGTGGGGGTAAGGGGTAAGGTGAGGCAAACAGAATAAACCATTGGTCACTCTGAGTTTCTTCCTATTCTTAAGCTTTTGGGGTATCTCCAGTCCTGGCACAATAAAGGTCATCCCTAAAGGAGTTTTTATCTGGGAAAGGAATGTTAACTTTTAACTTAGAGGTTTTCTTCAAAACAATATGACAGGGAAGTAAATCACTGGGGATGTAGATGAAATAAGATTGGCCATGTGTTGACAATTATTGAAGCTGAGTGATGAGTACATGGGGGGGTTCTGTTATGTCTTGTTTATTTTATATATGTTTAAATTTTTCCATAATAAAATTTGAAAAAATAATTTAACTCTGAAGTTGGTTTAAAAGAAATTGAAACTTGAAAAGCTCTCTCTTCGTCTTCTAGCTTTCCCTCTACATTTCTATAAACCTTTGGGTTTATCTAGCTCCTTCAAGATGATTAAAAACTTGGGGGAAGCAAGTATCGTCTTTGCCACCGTTATTTAACACGTCTAGCTCTGTAATGTCGTGGTCCTCACTGCACAAGCTAATTTCCCAACCCAGTCCTGAAGGAACTGCAGAGTCTATGAACTAATTAAAAGCATGTAAAAGTTTTCTGACCCACCCTCAAATGTTTTATTTGATCTGTTTCAAGAATTCGGGGAGAAAAAGATCCTTTGCGGTATTTCATTCTGTTACAACATTAACGTGCCAAGAAATTACAGTAAATGCTCTTGTGATGGCTTTAGTTAGACCAAACCAACGATCAGCGTAGAGGACCAGCTAACTCTGACTTGCAACTCTTCTGTTCCAGTTCACATCTCTCTCTCACACACACACATACACCCTGGGGCTTCTGGAAAATTTAGTGCCAATGTTGAGAACTTCACCTCTGCCCAACTCTTCAGCACTTGGTTTTGCCACCTTCTTCCTTTCCATGAGCCTGTTGGACCTGGAATGGTTCACAGCTTATGAAAAGGCCAAGAGCGTGTGTGACTTGGGGAGAGAAGGCCTTCCCCTGCAGAGATGAGCTTGCCTGAGTGTCCTAGAAATCCACAAACTGGATGATTGGTGGTCCCAGAGATGGCTTGAGTTCACTTTAAAGAAAATTTTCATCAGCCCCATGTAGCCCAGAACAAGATATCTCTTCTCCACTCGGGGAGATTTGTTGGTGGTGGTAGAAATCTGTGTCACTTGAAATGGGACTTTTCTTCAAGTTCCTTAGCAATTGTTCTTGAGTGGGATGGGGAGGTTGCAAGGGATGATGTAATTCAGTGCCTTCACTCAAGCACGACTGTTGTCCTTATCATTCAATCTTTATAAAGAATCATGTTCTTACAAAAACTGGGTACATCACCTGTGCTTTCTTCAGGGTAGAGACAGAGGGAGGTGGTTTGCAGCACAATTATTTGCTTGGTACTTTCTTAAAATAAGCTCTCAAGTAAGAAAGACAGCCCCTTCCCTACATAAACGTGGCAGCGCTACACCATCTGCTTCACCTCCATACCCACCCAAGTTCCTGAAGGGTTTTAAATGGTTCCAGCCATTGACAGTATTAGATCACCTCTCTCAAGAGAAATAACAAACCAATCTGTCATCTCTTCCTATAAAGAACAAAATGATGATGTACTTTCCATCTCTTTTTCAACTTAATTTAGCAAGAAAATGAACCTTCACAAATAAACATGCCTCATTCTCCTTTTCAGTGGAGAACAGAGTAGTTCACTTGTTTAAAAACCTCAGAAAGCTCCTACATAGTTTTTCTTAAAGGGAGGTTTTTGTTTTGTTTCCGTTTTTTTAACTAGCCACAACCAAATTATTCCTTGACAAATCTTCTAGCTAAGAAACCAGAGCAAGGGTGGGACCAGGATATTCCCAGCTGGCATTACTGCCATCAGCTAAAAGTCTGGAGCACAGTCTTCTCATTACGGGTCATGGTGCAGGAGATCTGTTTCGACATGAACAACCAGCTGTGTGTGCATGTCTGTTTAGGGCTGGGATTCCACACTCTGCAGCGGGCCAAAAGGATTGTTGACTCCAGTGATGCCGGGTATGGTGACCAGAGCCTGAGGGGCTGAGGATCCAAGAACGAGGTGTCCTTCTTGTATGCTTGGCCTTAATCCCATTCTGTTTCCAAACAGATGCAAATGACACAGACTTTCAGGGACGAGATGGAAGACTGCAGCAACACATATTCAAGATGCCTTGTCCCCACCCCAATTTCCTCCAAACCTGGTATTGAAATGCTAATCCTCCATTTAGGGCTGATTCTAGCTATAGAAACACAGGGATTTAGACAAGTAAACACCACCCCAGGAATGAGTTGCTCAAGACCTACACCTGGCCTTCCGTGTGACATCCAGACTGGGGAGAGGGAGAGAGAAAAACCCTAGCTTTGTTTGCAGGCCCTCAGTTCTCCCAGATCTGGATGCCACCATCACACCCTTGGAGGCCTCACACCCTCACGACTGACACAGTAAGTACTGCTCTAAGGGAGCTCTCTGAGATGCCAGTTTGGCACCACCTGTATTACTTAGGTAGAAATCATTTAGCAAATTCCATAGTAACCCAGACTATCACTGAGAAGTTCTCCAAGTATGCTCTCTAGACCAGCACCACGAACATCATCTAGGAACTTGTCAAAAATACAGAATCTCGGCTCTCTCCCCACAGAAACTCTGGGGGTGGAGCTCCCCATCTCACTTCATCCATTCACATGACCCATCTGACTCTCGCTCTTAGACACTGTGGATTTTCTTCTGAGGAAAATTCTTGGACACAATTTACTTCATCACATTTGCTCTTGGGATTACTTTCAAGGGAAAGAAGAAGCAAAACTATGAAAACATTAACCATGACATTATGGTATATATATATATATATATATATATATATATATATATATATATATATATATATATATATATATATATATAGTATGTGTATAAAACCAAAGGTTTTGGAAGCCCACATGCTAACTTATCTGCAGTGCCCTTGTAGGTGATGGCAAACAAGGTCAGAAAATAGAGACTATGGTACCCTATACATCAGGAAATACTTGCAAAAATGACAGAGTTCAACTATATATAGAATAGATAACTAATAAGAACCTACTGAATAGCACAGGGAACTCTATTCAATATTCTGTAATCACCTGTATGGGAATAGAAGTTTAAAAAGAGTGGATATGTGTGTATGTATAACTGACTCACTTTGCTGTACAGCAGAAACGAATACAACATTGTAAATCAACTATACTCCAATAAAAAATTAATTTAAAAAAAGTAAAAAAAAAATCAGAATTCATTGATTACTTGCCATATGTGTAGGTCAAGTTTATAAGTAGCACCTAAACTACAGGATGGTGCTTCTTCGGGAGCCCTTGGACTTGACATTCCCATTGCAAAGTGTGGGCATGCTGATAACTAAAGAAAGAATATTTACTCCAAGGCTTCTGGATTCAAAAACCCATTTAGTGTCTTGAAAGTTCAAAGACCTCCACCTGAGTGTTGGCCGGGTTTGGCTGGAGCCTACAGTGTGGGTTTAATCCCCGGGGTACTGGTTAATTTGTTTGAAACTAGAATCAAGATTACATCTCCAGCCAGTTCCTGGCATGCCTGCTGTTGGGTCCAAATCTCTGGCCAAGGATGGGTACATGACCAATATTCCCCATGTGCTAAGATGATCAGTCCCAGGCATCACCCTTGTTTCTCGAACAATGAAACCAAGAATGTGCAGCGAAACACAAACACCACATGTTCTAGTACTTAACACCATTCCATAAAGTCACCCTTACAAACTCTAAAAGTCTGGTTTCTTCTAGGATTTTTGATGATGGTCGCTGCGTTTTGAATTGTCCCTCGGGCAAATTTGAATTTAAGAACCAATGCCATCCATGCCACTCCACCTGCCAAGAATGCCAAGGAGATGAGCCTTCCAACTGCACCTCCTGTGGAGTAGGTGAGGGAGTCTGGTTGCTTGCTTCTTCTTCCTGCTGCAAACCTGCTTGCCCACTGGACATTATTTGGTTTGATTAAAAATCTTCATCTCTGGGGACAAGGGGGTGAGATTAGACAGCTGTCTGTTCATTAAAGAGTATGTACAACCTTGAAGTTTCTGCTTGTTGTCAGGACACAAGTTCAAATTGTTGGAGACACAGACCCGCTGCCCCTGAGGAGATGAGAGAGAAACTAAGAGATGTCTTTCCAGAGAATAGGAAAGAAAGGGCATGCAAACACGATGACAGACATGAGCTAGACAAAGCTAAGACTCATTGAGGTGAAAGTGAAAAGCTAGGAAATTAAGGCAGACATATTTGGTCTTTAAGAGAAATAGCATCATAGAGGTTGGGTCAGGGTCTCCTCAGCCCTGAGCTATGCCATTTAGAAGTTGTCAGAGCCCTGTGGGAACAGAGTAATCTTTTCCAAACACAAATATGACCTTTTCTGTCCCAGCCTTAGCAATGCTAAAGTTTCTGCTGTCATTAAATTATATTCCATGAGCTCTCAAATCCTCTGTAGTTTGACCCTTGACTCCTCTCCAGCCTCCCTACATATGCTGGCCCCCACTTTGACTTCATGGGGGACTAATTCATATTTTATTTGACCTACAGAACACTTTAAAATTTGAGCCAAATTGTGAAATTTCAAATAAAAACTTGGGTTTTTGGTTTCTCTTGAAAATTTGGAAGATCTGGCAACACTGCTCCATATGGTCCCCAAATGGTTGACTGGAGACCATCGGGGCTGCTCTCCATTTCGTCACAGTCCCCACCCCTCCCAGCTGTCTCACTAATCTTGAGGCTCCCAGTTACCACCATCATGACATTTACACAGTTTTTCTAATAGGAGAGAATTATTTAGCTTTGTTCTTGCTTGTAATAAAACCAAGAAAAATGAAGAATAAATGAAGGGTATCGTGCATTTGCAGAAAAATGAGAGCTAACACACTTCTTTGTATAAATTAAAATGATTTCTTTGTGTTTCATATGTAAACAAATTATATCTGTCAAATTTTACCTCTAACCTGCTTATTCTGTTCCTTTTCTCATCTGTAAGATGGTGATCATGGCTGCCTTCTTTTAGGATTATTATGAAAATGAAATGAGATAATAATAAAGCACTTAGAATGGGGTGGGGTGCATAGGAAGTACTCACTAAATATTAGCAATTATTATTATTATCACTACTATTACTACTGTTACTGTTTGTACCTGCTTGCTCCTACAGGCATTTCAGTCTCTCTAGCTGTTCAGACTTCACTTGAGATGTTCCCCAGCCACTGTCTACCTGATCTCTTTCTATTCATCCTTTAGGCCTCCATTTCAATGTCATTTCCACAGTGAGGGCTGCCCTAACCTTCTTGTCTAGGCTAAGCCCCCTTCATGTGAGCACCCTTGGAGCCCAGCACTTCCCATTCACAGGCCTCCTCACCCTTGCTATCTACCTTGTCCATCAGACTCTGTGCCTTGTAAGAGCAGTCAATGGTTTCTACCTGTTTTCTGCCGTATTTCGAGCATGGCACAGAATCTGGCATATAGAAGGCACACAATAAATAAATGGATGAATGTATGGTTCAGTAGAAACAATATCACTCAGAAAACCTGGATTCTAGTCTCGGCTTTGTCACTAATAAACTAGAAGACACTAACCCCATCACCTCACCTCTTTAAGTCTCTCCATGTTTGTAAAAAGGGGGAGAATGGACAAGACAGCATCTAAATTCCCTTTCACATTTAAAACACACTAAATCTTCATATATATACACAACTACGGAGTAGCTTAAATGCTAAACAAGTATCTAAAACATTCTAAGCATCCTATGGCTACTTGGACCAATCCACACGTAAGATGCCCTGACATTTCTTCTGTGTTTTCTATTTCAAAGTCTGTGTTTAACCTGTTCTCTTAACAAAATGTATTGTGGTGCCGAGGGGGAGAGAAGGTAGGGGAGGGAAGGACTGGGAGTTTGGGAGTAGCAGACGCAAACTATTATATGGGACGGACGAAAAACAGGGTCCTAGTACATAGCCCAGGGAACCATATTCAATATCCTGTGATGAACCATAATGGAAAAGAATATGAAATATACATATATATGTATAGCTGAGTTACTTCTCTGTATAGCAGAAAAAAAGCACAACTATTTTTTTTATGTTTGTTAATATCACCACTGATCTCATCAGAAAAGTCTTTGAGGATTGGGGAGCTATCAAGCTCACAAGCACATGTGATAAACACAACATTTAAATCAACTATACATCAATAATTTTAAAAAATGTATTGTGCCCCTCCCACATATAAGTTACTCTACATAGGTACCATGGAAAATGCATAAATAATAGCATGATACTCACTTTCAAGGAGTTTTACAATCTAACAGAAGGGTTTGTCCTCATGTATTATAAAACAGGAAGATATTAGATAAAAACTGAATGAATGGTAGCAACCCTACTACAGGTCACTGCTTTCAGCTGTAGCAAGAACAGGAGGCTTCCTGAAGAGGGGATGGTTGAGCAGGTTCTGATTAGCAGGGTTTTCTGCCTGTTAAGACTGTACTATCCCAAGTCCACATATTAGTGCAGCTAATCCACGAGGCAGAGCTGCAGAAGATAGATGATAGAATGGGTGCAGTTCTATATCAATAAGCTTTATTCAAAGGCTGAAATTCCTCTGGCTAGGGAGTCCCACCTACACACATAAGCCTGTCCCATCTCTCTGTAGAAATTTCATCCCTTGCTTAATTGTAAATTTGATAATGTTAGGTCTGAATCCTTTTGGAAAGGCAGATCTCCAGCTCTATTGGTGAAAATTCACTCTAAACTCTCTTCTAGGTTTATCCTCTACCAAACTGAGCCCAAAGCTAAGTTCTACCAATCATACAACAGCTTCAGTAAGCAAAATGTTGGAGTAAACTTCATAAAGTTTATTTTCAGAGTCCCTCAGCCTTTCTTTCATCCTTTCCAGCAATCCTGTTCCCTTCCTGCCTTTCAACCCTCAACCTTCCTTTCCTCCGGCAGACATTCAATGCCTTCACGTTGGTCCACCTTCTCTTCTAACAAAATCGGTTGCCAAGAAATACTCTGGAAACAGTTAATTACTCTTCAGTATAAATGAAAGCCAATCTGAACCTCTTTTGGAGTTCCTTGATTTTTAACTCTTGTCTCCTATTACCGCATGAACGGTTTTGTCACATAACAAAAATATCAGCACTTCTACTACAAGAACCAGCCTCTCCCCCCATATCATTACAGGAACTTAAATTCTGAGACTCTGGGCAAGTAGCCAAAAATTTATGCATGATATTCGAATCACTGAGGTGTCCAAATAATCATCCAAAGCTAAGTGAGTGGCCATGCTGTCAAGCTAGTAGAAATATCAAATCTTGGCATAATCCTGAACCAATCACGTGGGGAAAGCTGGCCATTGTTAAGGTACCTAAGTGACTTCCTTTTGCATGGTCCATGTATTTTAAACAACAAGACCCTTTAAATCTCTGTCTTTTAAACCCAAATTATAATACCCAGAGGGGTCCAAATAGCAAAACCATATCTGAACAATAAAAATGGAATTGGAGGGACTTCCCTGGTGGCGCAGTGGTTAAGACTCCACACTCCCAATGCAGGGGGCCTGGGTTTGATCCCTGCCCAGGGAACTAGATCCCACATGCATCCGCAACTAAGAGTTCGCATGCCACAACTAAGGAGGCCCCGTGCCTCAACTAAGGAGCCGGCAAGCCGCAACTAAGACCTGGTGCAACCAAATAAATAAATAAATAAATAATAAATAAAATGGAATTGGAGAACATTTCCTCTAATATCTGAACCCATCATCATTCATTTTTAAGATTGTTGATCCAGGGACTTCCCTGGTGGCGCAGTGGTTAAGAATCTGCCTGCCAATGCAGAGGACACTGGTTCGATCCCAGGTCTGGGAAGATCCCACATGCCGCAGAGCAACTAAGTCCATGTGCCACAACTACTGAGCCTGTGCTCTAGAGCCCGTGAGCCACAACTACTGAAGCCCGCATACCACAACTACTGAAGCCCGTGTGCCACAACTACTGAAGCCCGCACATCTAGAGCCCGTGCTCCGCAACAAGAAAAGCCACCACAATGAGAAGCCTGCACACCACAATGAAGCATAGCCCCCACTCTCCGCAACTAGAGAAAGCCTGCATGCAGCAGCGAAGACCCAGCACAGCCAAAAATAAATTAATTAATTAATTTTTTAAAAAGATTGTTGATCCAGTTGGATACGTTGGAAAAATGGGAATATTGACAAATATGAATTCACTCACTCATACATTCAGTCATTCAACAAATATATATTTAGAACTCACCATATGCCAAGCTGCCCTTAAGCCTCTAGATCTTGAGTTGACATCATATGAAGGTGTAGGGAATGTACAGCAACAGCTGGATGGAGGAGAGGGTGGGCTTTTCACTGCTCTCCCTCACATCTTCCTACCTACATGTGAGAAGGTTGGCACTTTGTAAAACAGAATCTTTTCTCAATGAGTCATGGTAGAAATGAGAAGAACAAAACTTGGAAAGTTGACCTTTTTGTGGTCTCTTGAGATTCGAGGTCCCACCAGATTGGGGTTTTGGGCTCCACAACCTTGATCTATAGCTGTAGAATCACCAAATGCACATTACATCCTCCCAAACACTCTCCTTCCCTTAGAGGATAATGTTTTTCCAAGTCTAACTTGGAGACTGCAAACACTTTTTTCTACCACCTCTTTCAACACTCTCTTTATTTTCTTTGTCCCATGGGGACCAGCAGACTTCCGGCATGAAATCACCATCAGAAAAAAGGGAGCTTCAGAGTCCGTAATCCAAGGGTGTGATTTTTAAATTGTATTTGAAATAGGGCTTTAATCAAATAAGAATATTAGGTTAAAACCTTTGAAAGTGCCTAGTTTACAGGTAAAAAAACAGTCGAATGTGGGCAATTTCATGTGGTTCAATCTAATATTCAATATTATACTGACTTTCGGATTTTGCACTTGTAACATGGAGTTAGCGCTATCTTTACAAATTCAGCAGCCTTGCAAATTTTTTTTTAAAAAATATTTATTATTTTTTAATTTTATTTATTTTTGGCTGCATCGGGTCTTAGTTGTGGCACACGGGCTCTTCGTTGTGGCGCACGGGCTTCTCTCTAGTTGTGGCCTGCAGGTTTTCTCTTCTTTAGTTGTGGCATGAGGGCTCCAGGGTGCGTGGGCTCTGTAGTTGTAGCGCATGGGTTTCAGAGCACATGGGCTCTGTAGTTTGCAGCACACAGCCTCTCTAGTTGAGGTGTGCAAGCTCAGTAGTTGTGGCACGTGGGCTTTGTTGCCCCACGGCATGTGGGATCTTAGTTCCCTGACCAAGGATCGAACCCGTGTCCCCTGCGTTGGAAGGCAGACTCTTTACCACTGGACTACCAGGGAAGTCCCAGCAGCCTTGCATCTTGAAGGTCAATGGTTCTGGGTCTTCATGTGGTAGATCACATGATGAGTGAGCTCTAGACCCAGTTATTTTAGGTAATGCAGATATTTTCAGAGCCAGGGACATGTGGGAGACCTGATTCAGAGAAGATGGATGCCCTGGGCACACTTAGCACAAGCAAAAACTCCAGGGGGTGGGAGGTAGGAGGCCTCTAGGTGCATCTACATTAATCTTGTGTGTTTAAGTGTATGATTAGAACTGATTAGAATCCTTTTGCATTCCTTATGATAGTTTGGAATTGATTAGAATTTTCCATTCCCTCCAGGGGCAACATTGGGTCTTCTGCAGAAGCAGATTCCCACAGTCTCATACTGGGAGTACTGTTGATTCTTTCCTTGCAGAGTCCAATGTTGACCGCCGCTCAGAACTTCCAGGAATTCATATAAAGGAGTCAAAGAGGCATGTTTGGTTGAGTGCTTCAATAGGCTGTCAATACAGGAATTGGTAGCTGTGCAAAAAGTCAGTCCTTATACAGTTAACACAAGTGTGTGATTTTGATAACAGAATTCAAAATCATTCTAAAAGATTGCACTATCATAGAAATGTATCTATCATCAAGAATTTGTTTATTCTCATGGGATCTCTACAGTCCCCAACTCTGTGAGCTTCTACAGACACCAAAAGGAGCCCAAGGAAGTCTTTTCAACTACAAGTTCAAAGATACTGCATTTTCTATTCAACCATTCTTATCTTTCTGGTCCACTGGGAGCAAAAGCAGTTGGTCATATCTTTTTAATAAAATGACTTCAGTTATATTACCTTCATGGTTAATTTTGTATATTTTCCTTCTTTTAATTTTGCTCATTTCTATCTGTTTAGATAAGCACGGCCGAGAGCGGTTCCTGTACTGGGGAGAGTGCCGGGAGAGCTGCCCCACAGGCCACTACCCTGACGAGGACCACACCTGCCGGCCTTGCCCAGACAACTGTGAGCTTTGCCACAGCTCACACGTCTGCACACGATGCAGGCGTGGCTACTTCCTGTTGCCCTCCAACCGCACCTGCCGGAAGTTAGAGTGTGGACAAGGTAAGGCTGCTTCATCACTTATATACCCAACTACGTTCCCAGAAACTGAACTTACTTCTTTAATAAATAAAACCTACCAACTTGATTTCAAAGCTACTTGCATGGCATACAGTCCAACTTTGTGCTATTTGTACCCAATCAAACTAATCTAATCTATTAAATTAATAGAAGGAGATAAAATGTGGGTGACACATACATCCTCAATCATGGTTGTGGGTTTCATAATTGTTCTATGATTTGCTTGAAAATAAGCTACACGCCAACGTATTTTTATAGCAACTAATGTGTCTCCATCCAGCGAAAATGAAATTGTGCTTTTTACTCCTCTTATTGTATAGGTGAAGTCCAAGACCCAGACTACGAAGAATGCATGCCTTGTGAAGAAGGGTGTCTGGGATGCAGTTTAGGTACGTCATCTCCCTTTTTCCTTAGAGTTGAAATAACTGTGTCCTTCTTCACACATCCGCATCCTGTCATTCCTTCAACAGGGACTCTTGTCATTGTTGTCACCATCAGTATCCATTAAGTGGGCTCACTTCCACGCAGACAGGGTCACAGTGAGAGATGCTCCCTTTTGAGGCAATGGATAGGTCACTAGTCTTCGCGAAACTCAAGTTTAGGAAAGGACAGGTATCTTCTCCCCTGGTTGTTAGCTAGTCGGCAGGTGATACCTACAGCAACCACATTTCAGGGTGCCTGGGACTCGGCCTCTGCTTAGCCTCTCAAGGTGACAATTTTGAAATGAGTAATGGTGGGAGAGAAATAAACTCAAGCAAAGAAATACATAATTACTCTAACTCACTCCGTATATGAAACACAAAAGCTTTTCAGAAGTTTTCCTTTGCACAAATGATTCTACTGCTTGGAGCCCAAGACAATCTTTTGAGAGGAAAGCAACATGGAGTCAGTAGAGTTTAAGATCCCCATCATACAATGAAAAGCACTTGCCAGTCTTCCATATAATTCTCTAGTTCAAATTATTGCCTTCTCCTTTCTCCCCATGCATGCCTGGTTCTCCTGCAGAACAGTGTGTATCATACAGCACCATTGGATTGGATGTAAAATGAAAAATAGGGAGGCCACCAAACCCCAAGAATGTATCTTAATGTAAATTTAGGCAAGATATTGACATAATTGGCACTTGGTTTTATGGATCTTTGAAAGGAAACCCAACCTAAATTAAAGATGGGTGGGATAATCTCTCTTCATAGAGTTTCCATGAAACCCTGTGACTGGTTAACTCATGCTTCTAAAACATCAATGTGCACACACATCACAAGGGGGATTTGTTAAAATGCAGATTCTGATTCAGGGGTCTAGAGTGGGGCCTAAGAATTTGCATTTCTAACAAGTTGTCAGTGAAGCCCATGCTTCATAAAGCACTCATGAAGTTGCAGGGGGTTAGACTGTGCCAGGATTAAGTAGACTTTTTATTGGCCTTACTTAATAGATTCCCTTAATTCTTAAATATTATACATGAGTTATAATTTATCTGATGGCCATCACCATCTCTCTCTGCCTTAAATGGAAAGACATATTATCTATAATATACGTAACTACAAAACAGAGTTTTGAGGAACTGGAATACCATTCCCCCTTTACCTTCCACTATACAATGGAGCATATATTATTGGAAAATAAAATATAATAATAAGTCGCACTTACGAAGGGGGTAGCACTTAGAGTCAGAGATTTAAGGATAAAATACTAATTTTCTGGGAAGCAAAAATAGATCTAAACTAAGTAATGAAAGTATTAAAATCTAAAAGATGAGTAAATTGCCATGTTTCTTGTGAAGAGATGGGACGTAGTCTTTCTTGCAGGGAGCAATGATAAATGTTTTTGACTATCTTGATTTCACTTTTTTGTCCATTTCAGACCATATTTGCCCATTGGTTTGCCCATTTTCCCTGCTAAATTTTGTGGTCTCTTTTTATACCTTTGCTATCATGTGTTATGTGTCCATGCTAACATCTTTATGCATCATGGAGGGGGGTGTGTGTGTGTATGTATGTGTGTGTGTATGTGTCTGTCTGTCTGTAAAATCTCAAACCTATGATTTCGGCTCTCAGGTTTAAAGAGGTGGATGAATGTGTGTGGACTCATTTAGGATCAGTGAGAATCTGGGCATGGGGGTGGGAACGGTAACAACCATGATCTGTATTGTACCCACCCTTCTCTTAGCTGATTCAGCTAAAGATGAGACTGAGATGTCTCCCCTGGATGATGAATTCCATAGCAGACCCCAGCAATCTGGGGACTCAAAATCCAAAAGAATCAGTTTTCAAAAAAAGAGATAAATTAGAAAGTTTGATTCACTTTACAAAGTGCTATTAAAATACTTCATTCCCTCCTTTAAGAGACTTCAGTTGTCTACTATGTGCAGAGTGCTGGCCTTGGCAGTGGGAATTCAAAGGTGATATGACTGTGATTCTGCTGTGAGACCCTCTCTGGCTGCCATAAGTGACACACCTGGAACCAAATCTTTTACAAGTCAAGCTGCCAGAGTAGAGAGATGTATACAGTGTAGTAGGATTGCAGGAGAGGGTGACATAGAACATTCTGCTAATTTCTAATTTGAAATTTGAAAATTTCTCTTAATTTATTAACTATATGTTGAACCTTGTTTATTTTTGTATTGCCTTAGCTGAAATCAATTATCATCTTATTTCTGAAGCTTTTGTTAATCTTTCCAATAGAATTAACTCTTTTTTCTTGTTTCCCCTGGTTTGTAGGCCAATGATAATACTTTTTACTGCTGATTTGTGTAATATTTGGTGTGTACACATCTTTCTGCCTAGAGAGTAAACTACTTCAGAACAAACTCTGTGACATATACACTGCTCCCACAAGAACTAGCAGCATGTCTAGGGTATAATAAAAGCACAATAAATGTGTAAACGTTTGTTGAATTGAATTTGAGAGTTGCCCAAATTCAAAGCAGAGATGCATGGCTCAGGATACACATGGATTTAGATACGTTTTCTCTAGTCAGACTGTGTCTATGGGCCTTTTATCGGGCTGGAAACAAACGAATAGCATTTTACATAATATCATTTTATTCTAAGAGGATTTGATGCCAAATTCTTTATCTTTGTAACCAATATCTTAAATGGAAATTTCAACTAAGATAAATCTAAGTGTTCTAAATTACATTTCTTCATTAATTGAGAGGATAAGCAAATAGAATCATTTTTACACTTGACATTTGACTATAACCTAAGATTTGGGGCCCATACCTACGTCAGCATTGACTTGACTTAATGACTGATTTTAATCAAATTGCGTAAGATCTCTTTACTTCCTTACCATATCGATAAAATAGAGAGATTAATGTGCCTTTATCTTGGCTCAGAAATGGGTGATGAAAACTGATTAATATTTGCATACTTAATAAAACAGCAATAGTCCCTACTCTTGGGGGAAAATATACACAAATTTGAAAAATTTGAAGTAACTGAAAGAAAAAAAAAAGCCATTTAAATTAAGTGCCACACCGGTCAGAATGGCCATCATCAAAAAAATCTGCAAACAATAAATGCTGGAGAGGGTGTGGAGAAAAGGGAACCCTCTTGCACTGTTGGTGGGGATGTAAATTGATACAGCCACTATGGAGAACAGTAGGGAGGGTCCTTAAAAAACTAAAAATAGAACTACCATATGACCCAGCAATCCCACTACTGGGCATATACCCTGAGAAAACCATAATTCAAGAAGAGTCATGTACCAAAATGTTCATTGCAGCTCTATTTACAATAGCCAGGACATGGAAGCAACCTAAGTGTCCATCAAGAGATGAATGGATAAAGAAGATGTGGCACATATATACAATGGAATATTACTCAACCATAAAAAGAAACGAAATTGAGTTATTTGTAGTGAGTTGGATGGACCTAGAGTCTGTCATACAGAGTGAAGTAAGTCAGAAAGAGAAAAACAAATACAGTATGCTAACACATATATATGGAATCTAAAAAAAAAAAAATGGTCATGAAAAACCTAGTGGCAAGACGGGAATAAAGACACAGACCTACTAGAGAATGGACTTGAGGATATGGGGAGGCGGAAGGGTAAGCTGGGATAAAGTGAGAGAGTGGCATGGACATATATACACTACCAAATGTAAAACAGATAGCTAGTGGGAAGCAGCTGCATAGCACAGGGAGATCAGCTCGGTGGTTTGTGACCACCTAGAGGGGTGGGATAGGGAGGGTGGGAGGGAGGGAGACACAAGAGGGAAGAGATATGGGGACATATGTATATGTATAACTGATTCACTTTGTTATAAAGCAGAAACTAACACACCATTGTAAAGCAATTATACTCCAATAATGTTAAAATATATATATATATAAATTAATTAATTAATTAAGTGACAATTAAGGGGATAAATATATGTACCAAGTGAATTTAGCAAAGGGAGGAAGCCCTGGGCACTGAAGTGATTAAGGAAGGCTTCCAAGAAAATGGGACTTGAGATGAGCCTTAGAGTTTCCATGGAATTTAGACAGATAAGAAAGCAGGGCTGCACTATGGAGGGGCTTTTGACCTGGACAGTCGCAGAAAAAAGGTTTGGAGGGAAGGATTTCTGCCATGGATTTTAGGACACTAATTTTGCAGAAGGAATATAATACTGCAAATACAAGGGAATAGGCAATCACTTTAGAGAAGTGATTGAAAATCATAACTTGAATTCTGGACTCATGAGTTTGTGCCTAAAAGGGAATAACTGAAGGTTCTTATAGAAGAGAAAAAGAGAGTTTTTTGAAGAGGTGTTTTAAAAAGATTAATTTTGTAACTCCAATAACTGTGTTGAGGGTAGTTGAAAGGGAGTGAGGTTGCAGACAGAGAAACCAGCTAGATGACTATTTCAGAATTCTGGGTATGAAGTAACAGGAGCCTGATCTAAGGTAAGAGCCAGGGAATTATGAAGAAAGAAATAGGTTTTAAAAATCACATGAGGGCTTCCCTGGTGGCACAGTGGTTGAGAATCTGCCTGCTAATGCAGGGGACACGGGTTCAAGCCCTGGTCTGGGAAGATCCCACATGCCGCGGAGCAACTAGGCCCGTGAGCCACAACTACTGAGCCTGAGCGTCTGGAGCCTGTGCTCCGCAACAAGAGAGGCCACAATAGTGAGAGGCCCATGCACCGCAATGAAGAGTGGCCCCCACTTGCCGCAACTAGAGAAAGCCCTCGCACAGAAACGAAGACCCAACACAGCCAAAAATAAATAAATAAATAAATAAAAATTAAAAAAAAAAAAATCACATGAAACGGACTTCCCTGGTAGCACAGTGGTTAAGAATCCGCCTGCCAATGCAGGGGACACGGGTTCGAGCCCTGGTCCGGGAAGATTCCACATGCCACGGAGCAACTAAGCCCATGCACCACAACTACTGAGCCTGCGCTCTAGAGCCACAACTACTAAAGCCCTCACGCCTAGAGCCCGTGCTCCGCAACAAGAGAAGCCACTGCAATGAGAAGCCCGCACACCACAACGAAGAGTAGCCCCCACTCGCCGCAACTAGAGAAAGCCCGCACGCAGCAATGAAGACCCAATGCAGCCAAAAATAAATAAATTAATTAATCAAAAAAAAAATCACATGAGGGCTTCCCTGGTGGCGCAGTGGTTGAGAATCTGCCTGCTAATGCAGGGGACAGGGGTTCGAGCCCTGGTCTGGGAAGATCCCACATGCCACGGATCAGCTGGGCCCGTGAGCCACAACTACTGAGCCTGCGCGTCTGGAGCCTGTGCCCCGCAACGGGAGGGGCCGCGATAGTGAAAGGCCCGTGCACCGCGATGAAGAGCGGTCCCCGCACCGCGATGAAGAGTGGCCCCCACTTGCCTCAACTAGAGAAAGCCCTCGCATGAACCGAAGACCCAACACAGCCAAAAATAAAATAAAATAAATAAATAAAGTAGCTATAAAAAAGAAAAGTGCTTTAAAAAAAAAAAAAAAAATCACATGAAACAAATGACCCTATGCATAAGAAAAGATGCTTAACTTTGTTCGTTATATGGGAAATGCAAATTAAAACAACCATAACAGGGGCTTCCCTGGTGGCGCAGTGGTTGAGAGTCTGCCTGCCAATGCAGGGGATACGGGTTCGAGCCCTGGTCTGGGAGGATCCCACATGCCGCGGAGCAACTGGGCCCGTGAGCCACAATTACTGAGCCTGTGCGTCTGGAGCCTGTGCTCCGCAACAAGAGAGGCTGCGATAGTGAAAGGCTCGCGCACCACGATGAAGAGTGGCCCCCACTTGCCGCAACTAGAGAAAGCCCTCGCACAGAAACGAAGACCCAACACAACCATAAATAAATAAATAAATAAATTTAATTTAAAAAAAAAAACCCATAACATACCATGTCTCACCTATTAGACTGGCAATATTACAAAAGCTTACAAAACACTGTACAGACAAGGCTGTAAGAAAGCCCTCTTAACCGTAACTGATGGAAGACAAAATGGTACGACCACTGTTGAAGGAAAGTTGGCAATATACAACACAATCGCATACGCATCTGCTTTGACCCCTCAACACCCCTTCTAGAAATTTATCCTGAGGATATGCACCCACAAACTCAAAACAGCATATTCACAGTGTTATTCATTGTGGCATTATTTGTGGTGTAAACTATTTTAAACAGCCTAAATGCCTTCTCGTGGAAGAAACTCATTGAATCAACTGAAGGACACATACATAATGGAGTACTATGCAGCCATAAAAGAGCAAAGATCTATATGAACTGATGGTGGTTTTATGATACACTGTTAAGTAGAAGGCAAGGTGCCAAAAAATGTACATAGTATGCTACCTTTTTGGTAAGAATAGATGGTGAAATAAAACATATGTGCATATGTGTATATATATATATATATACACATACACACATATACATTTTTTACTTATTTTTAAATAAGTAGCACAGAAAAGATACATCAGAAACTAATGAAAATGCTTACCTACAGAGAAAAGTGTAAAAGGAATGGGAGTGAGCCTTCTCTAGGTATAACTTTTTACATAGTTTTGATTTGAACCATGTAAGTGGGTTACATATTCATAACAAATGACACAGTAATTAGTGTGAATGGGCTCCCACTGGCCAATCTGGGACAATTTGAGCATCAAAAAAAAAGATGATAAAGATTACAATTCAATTAATAAAAATAATCTATGCATCAAGAATGATATTTAAAGAAGAGAGGAAGGAAGCGATGGGAAAATAGAATAAGGGAGAAAGCTCTTTACAGTAAGATTTCACCTGTTATATATGCAAGGGAATAATTAGAGTATCATCATTTTACATCCCCTAGTGTATTGATTCATGGGAGAACTATGAGTGGATGCTAAAATCATTAGGTGGAAAATTGTTCGGGAACACAATAATCACACAGACTCAAAGTACTTCCATAATTACTAGTTAACTACAATGGAGGGATTTGCTGCTTACCAACTTAACCAAGTTATTACACTTAACATTACCATCATTAGTTCCATACAACATAACATCATGTGTTTCCTGATGTGATATATTAACAATATAACCTAGGAGCCTTGACGAAAGTGTCTAGACCAATGATTTTCAACTGGAGGTGACTGTGACTCCAGGGGACATTTGTCAATGTTTTGAGACATTTTTGATTGTCATGGCTGGGGAGTTTAGGGATGAAATGTCATGATGTCCACAACTTATTTTCAAATGGTTCAGAGAAATAAAAGGATTGAGGTAAAGCATATAAAGTTGTTCATTGTGCTATTTCAGGCTTTCCGTAGATTTGAAAAAAAAAACTTTTTAAATTGGAGAGAAAAAAGCACTTCATGCTGGGTCAGCTGAGAGGGCCTAGAAGCAACACCCCAGTAGCAATAACCACACCTAGTGCCCAGATCTAGATTCTTGACACCATCCTCCAATAAAAGATACCAAGGCTCCTTGGAAAATTGGCTGATTCTAGGACTGGGGCAGGAAATATACCAGATGAGCTGCAGCATTGTGTAGTGACAGAAAGCAAGAGAGCGCTCAAAGGAAAAAACCCCACAATGATGGGGGTACAGCAAAGGGACATAGGAGACAAGTGAAAGAGCTCCCAATAGCCAAAACAGGAACAATTTGAGCAATAATATAAATAAAATAGTATTAGCTTATAACCCAAAGTATAAAATAAGAATCCATGAGTTCATAAGATAAAAATAAATAAATGGTTGAGTAAATAAGTAAATGGGGGAGAGGAGACAAATCTTCAGTGCAAAACATTGCAAATAACTTATCTAGCACTCCTCCCTCCAGGAAGTGAGCATAGCTCCCTACTCCTTAAGTGTAGGTTGCATGTAGTGACTTCCTTCCAAGAGGACAGTATGAAAGGGAGGAAGGGGAAGAGCCTCACAGTGGGGAAACCTGATAAGCACTATCTCATCCAAGTGATCAAGGTCAATGTCAGCAGTGCTATATCAGATTTTTTTTAAATAAATTTATTTATTTAATTTATTTATTTTTGGCTGTGTTGGGTCTTTGTTGCTTCAAGGGGGCTTTCTCTAGTTGTGGCGAGTGGGAGCTACTCTTCGTTGTGGTGTGCGGGCTTCTCATTGTGGTGGCTTCTCTTGTTGCGGAGCACGGGCTCTAGGCGCGTGGGCTTCAGTAGTTGTGGCTCGCGGGCCCTAGATCGCAGGCTCAGTAGTTGTGGCACATGGGCTTAGTTGCTCCACGGCATGTGGGATCTTCCCGGACCAGGGCTTGAACCCGTGTCCCCTGCATTGGCAGGCGGATTGTTAACCACTGCGCTACAGGGAAGCCCACTATATCAGATTAATGGGCAGGTACCCTTGATGTAAAGGGAGCAGAATGGCATTTTGCCTCTGCAGTCTTCCACCCCAAAACCCATAACCCCAGTCTAATCATGAGAAAAACATCATCAGAAAAATATCTCGATAGAGGGCTATTTCATAAAATACCTGATTAGTACTCCTCAACACTGTTAAGGTTGTCAAAAAAGTAAAGTCTGAGAAATTGTCATAGTCAAGGGGAACCTAAGGAAACCTGACTGCTAAATGTAATATGGTAACTTAGGTAGGATCCTGGGTCAGAAAAAAAGACAATAGGTAAAAACTAGGGAAATCTGAGTACATTATGGAGTTCAGTTAATAATAATCTCATCATCATTATCATCAAGGGCATGAGAGAACTATTTGGGGTGTTGGAAGTGTCCTGTATCTTGATTGTCAGGGGTGATTACATGACTGCATGTTTATTTGTCAAAATTCATAGAACTGTACACCTAAAAAGGGCAAATGTTACACTATGAAAATTATATTTCAATAAGTCTGATTTAAAAAGAAAAGTATAACGTTACCAGTGCCCCTCTTTCCCATCTCTACATAGTAAAACCATAACAGTAACCTAATTGCCAGCATTTATTGAACACTTACTCATGTTCTGTATGTGTATTACCTCACTTAACTCTAAGAAGTAAATGTAATTATTGTTCTCATTTTTTGGATGAAGAAATTAAGCTCAAAACAGTTAAGCAACTTATATAAGATAACAGAGCTGGTAAACATTAGGACTAGGACTTGATTCTAGATAGCTCAAGATCAAAACCCATGTGTTTTACAACCATTCTATCCATACCACCTAATGTTCTTCCTTTCTGATTCTACGGAAAGGAATATTATGCTTTATGGAATAATAAAAAGATAAAAGAAAAATTTGTATCTGCCCCTTTCCTCAGTTCTACACACAATAGCTATTATACTTTGTTTAGCTACAACTTTAAGCCCAGGTGCCATAACTAAATTTACCAAACAGTGAAAGTGTTCATAACAGTCATGCAAATTGATTTGGGATCACAGCTCACCTGAAACTGTCAGCCTTTAGGACCTGCATCTGGAATGTTCTGAGATGGAGCAGAGCAGATAGGAGAATCCTTGCAGCAGAAGGACTAAGAGAAGGTGGGCTCATTTTCATTTAGCCCTGGATTCCTCTCTGCCACTTTACCTGCCTTCAGTTTCATTCACGTTCACAGGAACTCTTTTACTTTCTGGACAGTGGGTTCCATCATAAGGGTATGATTGGCAAGAGACACCCCTCTCTTCTCCTTGTGAATATGAAGTGAGCTCTCTCCACCCTGATCCATGTTAGATTCAAGCTTCAGATCCAGGAATTAGAGAACCAACCTCACTTCCTTCTGCTACTCTATTTTCTATTAAGGAGTGAGACCTCGGTCATAGAGGAAACAATATCAAGACATGTGAGACATGAATTTCATGGTTTAGTTTTCGAATGGAGCGGACATACAGGGTTTTTCAAATGAAATATGGTAGTCACAGATCACTATTTTACTTTTACCCAGATCTTCCTTTGGACCTTTCCCATAAAATTTCTGGGGGAACAAGAACAGTGTCAAACAGTTTTGGTGCCTTCCAAATCAAAGGCATTGCAGAATAAAATGTATACTAGCCTGATGTCTCCTTTAAATTGGAAAGAAGTTGCTGATTGTAAAAACGAAACTCAACATTCATAAAGGACCTTGCAGTGACTGATTGCATTACTCACTATCCAGCCAACCTTAGGGCATGACCCAGGTGGCTCGCTACCATCATTTCCATGGGCAGTTCGAGATGACTCTTTTCTTTAAAAGGCCAAACACAGGGCTTCCCTGGTGGCGCAGTGGTTGAGAATCTGCCTGCCAATGCAGGGGACACGGGTTCGAGCCCTGGTCTGGGAAGATCCCACATGCCACGGAGCAACTGGGCCCGTGAGCCACAATTACTGAGCCTGCGCGTCTGGAGCCTGTGCTCCGCAACAAGAGAGGCCGCAATGGTGAGAGGTCCACGCACCGCGATGAGGAGTGGTCCCCACTTGCCGCAACTAGAGAAAGCCCTCGCACAGAAGCGAAGACCCAACACAGTCATAAATAAATTAAAAAAAAAAAAAAAAAAAAAAAAGGCCAAACACAAGCCATGGTCAGAGGAAGGATTGGAATCTAAATGCACTGTCACCAGTTTGCTGAAGAAAAGAGAAACGAGCAAGCTCTATTAGACAGTGGGGACAGTGCTGTCTTGAAAACAAAAACATATTTTTCATTTATTAGAGCCTCCCTCTCCCCTCATTTTCTAAGTGATATCTCATTTCAAAGGTGGTGGGTTAGAAGAAAAGAAACCTTAAGAAAAGAGAACCCACAGTTGGAAGAATTTGCAGAAGTTTTGCACTTTCATGGTTCCTTATTCATCCTGGCTTTCTTGACTAATTTACTTAGCAAATATTTATTGCATACTTTTGTGCTTTCTGCTTTCCCATTATTATTCCACAAATAACAGGACTGTGTAACCTAATATTTATTGAGCATCACCATTCACCAGGCACTGTGCTAAACACTTACGGAGATGATGTATTTTCACATCTATAATCCAGTGATTTTTACAGCTGGAGAAACTGAGGATTAAAGAAGTGTTGAAACTTGATCAATTTTATGCATATGGGAAGTGACAGAGGAATTAAGCTGTCAGTTTCAAGCAATCCTGTGCATAACTTTGTTTACTTTTTTCACAGAGGAACTAGTTGGCTTTGAAGCTGTTTGTCCCGAGTAGGCACTATGATGGGCAAGGTTGTGCTCTGATAATGGATTATCCCCAAATCTCAAGAACTTAAGACAACAAAGGTTTATTTTTCACTTGTGCTCCATCCCCATCATGGGTCAGCTGAGAACTGGGCTCTGCCTGGTCCTCAGTCCAGAACCCAGGTTGATGGAACAGCCATTAATTACCTTGTCATGGCAGAAGCAAAGCACACTGGCTTTCAAAGGTTCCCCCAGGATTGACACTTGTAACTCCTGCTCACAAATTTTTTGGCCAAAGCAAATCATATGGTTCTGCCTGAGACTGCAGACTGGGGAGATGCAATCTTGCCACGTGCCCGCAAAAGGGAAAGAAACTAATATTGTGCACATCCTAAAGACATTCTCACGTGATAATGACTAAGACTGTTACTGGTATATGCTGAGGTCTCACCTCCTATGGTTGCATGTGAAATAGCCCCAAACATGCACCCAGTCTGTGTCACTGATTTCTCTCTTCTACCGCTCTGAATCTTATCCAAGATAATTGCCCACTATCTACCTTGGCAGTGTCTGACTTTCTCCTTCTCTCAAAAAAACTCTTCTGAAGAAGCTGCTATATTTTTTCAACTGATGGAGTTTCCCATAGTATCCTGCTATCTCACTTCTCTGATCCCTTGGCAACAGAAGAGTCAAAAAGAGGACCAGCGATAAATGACATGATCGGTAAACTGTCAGCTGAAAGGACCTTGATCTTTCTTTACCCTGTTCTTTCAAACCCCTATTATGAGAATAATAACATGCTGGTATCTCTTGCCTTTATCTGCTGCTTAAGAAATATGCCCATATGAGACCAGTCTTAGGAATCTGGACAACTTTCTCTCCATTTTTTAGAGTTTAGTTCAAGAAATATTTATTGGGCATCCATATCAGGCTAAGCACGGGGATACACAGGTGAACAAACATGCTCTCTGCTCTCAAAGGGCTCGTGTGGAAATGGAAAGCTCGGTGATTCTTGGCCCTGGGTGCACCTGAAAATCACCTGGGGAGATAGAAAAATGCAGTGCTGAGACCCACTTCCAAGGTTTCTGATTTAATTGGTCTGGGGTGAGGCTCAGGCATCAGTATTTTTTCAAAACCCTTGGACTGATTCTAATGTGCAATCAGAGTTGATTTAAGATAGGTATATAAACAGATAACTTCAACATCATATTTAAAACACTGTTGAGGATGAAGCTGAAGCAGAAGCAGATACATTATATCATAATAACTACAACTTACTGTCCATTCCATATGAGGTGATCACCTAGGTAGGCACTTTACAAACACAATCTCTACTCCCCAGTACAATCCTCTCTGTTCAAAATCCTTATCCCCATTTCATAGATGAGAAAACCAAGGCCCAGAGAGTTTGCAACTTGCCCAAAGTCACATAACTAGCAAGTTTCAGAGCTAAATTTAAACTTAGGACTCTCTGGCTCCAAACCAACAGAACATCCAAATATTTGCTCTTTTTCCAGAGTAGACTGCACTCATTCACCATTTTCCTAGAGAATGTAAATGAAAGTCGTGTAAGTCAACCTGCCCTATTTGTTTCACTCTTGGTTATATTCTTATGCTACTTAGTTGTGTTTCCTGAAGTTTCCCTCTGCTCCTCCTACATTCAAGTTCACATTCTTACGGCGATGGGGGAGAAGAAATAGTGGGAAGGTAGCCTAAGTTCAATGCTAGAGCAACTAACTCATCATCTTGGCACTTCATGCTATTTTCCCCCAGAGCCAGGTATAATCAAAAGTTCCTCCTCCTAGTTGTGTAAATGACCTGCGAAGTCGAGCTGCAAGCCAAGGCTGTCTGAATCACGTGTGCTTGCAGAAAGAGAGCTGAGCCAATTACTTCCAAAACAAACCTAGTTAAACAAAAGCGCAGAGTGTGGTTGAGCACAACGCACAGGGTGGAGGGGTTCAGAAGACCAGCTCCCGTTCCTGAAAGCATCATGGTGCCTGCAACGTTAAACTGCCAGTGATTAGGGGCAGGGGACATTTGGGCTGGTGGGATGGATTTCACCTCTACAGAACTCTCTAGAAACCAACAAGAATGTCCCTTTTGCATTTTTAGGGGTAACAAGCTGGAAAAATGTTGCCAAATTACTTTTTTTTCAGTGAAATATTGATGATATTTCTGAAATCCTTCAGCTTATGTCTGTCCGTTAATTTGACAACAAAAATAAAAGTGAGACCAGCAGTAGTAACTGGAACCTTGGATGGTTAGGTCTCAGCTTAATTTTGTGGGATGGTGGAAAATGGAGTCTGAAATCTTAGTATCTATCTCCCTCCTTCCCCTACCACAGTGAAAATCTTTGGGCAAGTCCCATATACTTTTCATTTCTTAATTGCATCCTGTTTTTGTAAAGGAAAACATCATAAGTTGCCTTCTTTTTACCTCCTAATATGGCCCTAGAGATTATAATGAAAACTGGAAAAATGATCATATCTTGGGCTCCCTAAGGGAGTGAAACCAAGAGCTTCTATTATTAATAGCAAAATAAAATGTAATTTGCTTTCTCTCCATTTCCACCCTTTTTCTTTCCTATCGTATCTGCCATCATCAAGAGGCCTGTTGATATACCTGAGGCCACACTTCTAAATTGCGTGCCACTGTGTCATAAGCACTTAGCGTAGTACTTGTCACCAGGTAGGCACTCAGTAAATGTCTGTGACTTTTGTGCCTACTCTGACCTGTCCTCATCTCACCCCCAGAGCTCCATCTCCCTGCACCACTGCCACATTGCCATTTCACAGTCCTTTACCAGATGGTAGGAAGAGCTTCAAGCTCCACTGGCAGAGGAGAAAAAAAATTGATTTAAGTCACAGAGCAGACACCAGAATTGAGAGAAGCTGAGTGTGGGTGAGGCGGGAGCATCTGCATGTTGATACCCAGCTGCTCAACAGGCAGATCTCCAGCTAAGACTCAGGCCAACAATGAGTGTCAGTAAATTGCCTCTGCACCTCTTGAGTCTGAAATTCCAGCCTTCCAACAGTCAACAGGAGGGTAATTTGGTAGGAGTCCAGACTCGTCCTTTCCATGAAGTCTCCCTGCAACTCCCACCAGAAAACCTTGGCTGCAGCCCGACCTACAGCCTCAGTTCAGCTTCCAGCACAGTGGGCCAGCCCAGGGCACAAGAAGCAAAATGGAGACCAAATGGCACAGCAAGCTGGAGACAGCCGAGGGCACAGGGACAGGGTCCCTCATTTCCCACCCCTTGGCCAAGTACCCAAAGTTGAAGTACTGGAAGGCAGGGGATGGCCATGCCAACATCTCTCAACATTAGTCATGCCCTCACTGGCGATGTTACCGGGTCAGTCGAAACTTTTTTCCTCCCAACGGTGCCTATGCCCATCTGTAGCTGCCTTTTTTTTTTTTTTTTTTTCCCCAGATCTTTTCCATAAAAACAGTGTGTTCTGACTGTCTATAAACTATCCACCCCTAGGTGAGACAAGTAGATAATGTTTTGTATGAGCCAGGCAAGCGACCCAGGGGTGTCTACCTCCCAGCCCCTTGTTCCATGTCCACCAGGGACCGGGGGGCCCATGAGAGCACTGGGAGAGGAGCATTTATGCCTGAGAAGTTCCCATTCAATCAGCTCACCAGGATCAGAGCAAATCCGAGGACAAACATGGCATTAACTCCAGAGGGCTAACACGTGTAATCTAATCTGGAGATGCAAAGGGTGGGATACTAAAGTAGAAAAGTTTCTCAATCTCTCCAACCTCTAATTTGGACCAGAAAGAGCTGACAGCTTGATTTATCATCACAAAGGAACTTTATGCCCTAAAATAATTGCTAGAAACCTGGATGTTCCGCTAGAAAAATAAATCAACCTAAAAATGTAGTCTCCATATTACCGTGTCCCCAACATTTTAGGGATGACATCGAGCCTTTGGGTGAGATCTGGAGGTGAGTGTGGAAAGAGAAAGGAGGTTGTTTTGAAGGGGTGTTTATTGGAAAGCCTACTACAATCATGTTAGCTGCCCAAACCAATTGTAAAATTGCAGATTTATTATGTTTAGCAGAAATGCAGTCTGTACATCTGAAATATTATCCAAATGACCCAGCTTCAACTTAGAAATCTTCTATGAATTGAAACAAGTGAATTAGAAAGGCTCTTGTCTTTAGCACTGAAGGGTCTGTGAGAGGTGAGACAACATTTATAGTAGTGATAAAATACTATATTTAAGGCTATAAAAATTTGGCATACAAGATCTCAGTTCAGAAGTAAATTTGTTTTATGTGCTTGGCAAAAGAGCAACCGAAAAGTTTTACAAATGGGAAGTTTGACCTACTGAGACTTCAAAACATAAAATATGTCAATTATTCCTGGGGACTGGGTATAGTAATTACCCCTTTGAATGTTAAAAAATGCAAAATCAGAAGCATGAAATCAGTGACTGCTTACCTTGACCATGGCACGCATGGCTGATGACAGTTACGCAGAGCGACGGTCCAACTGTCACATTATGTGCCCGGGTGTGCCTTAATGGGATGGGCCACTTGGAAACCTAGCAAGAAACTGAGGGAAAGCAACGGAACCCTGTCCAATGAACAGATACCTCATCTGGTGGGGCATCATGCTTCGGTCTGCCCAGAAGCCAGCAATCCTGTACTTGGGATTCTATGCCTGGTTCAAGCTAGACCTAGCAGAAAATACTGGACAACTGACAGATGTGCATTGTAATCCAAAGAGCCTTACTAATTTTAGCCTTCTCCACATCTCTGACCTCATCACCTACCCCTCTCTCTTCATCCTTACTCTCAGCTACCCTGGGGGATCCTGGCCAAGATTGCTTCTAGCCCATTCTTGCTCCCAGGCCCTGCCCTAGCTGTTGTTTCCTCCACCTGGAATACTCTTCTTGAGATATTAACCTGGCTGGCTCCTTCCTGCCATCACATCTCAGTTTAAACATCACCTCTAAGAGGCTTCCCTGCAGCACCCAATCTAAAGAAGTCAGCCGGTCTCTGTTTCTGTCTCTGTCCCTACCTCTCTCTGTCTCTTTCTCCTCCCCCTACCCCTCACCTCCACTCTCACTCCACATACGCACAGCAATCACCTATTTTAATGCTGCCAGATCTCATGCAATTATCTGATATTTTAATTTTTTTTTCCTTATTTTTTTTGGCTGTGTCGGGTCCTAGTTGTGGCACGCGGGATCTTTGTTGAGGCATGCAGGATCTTTTCATTACGGCTCGGGCTTCTCTCTAGTTATGGCATGCGGGTTTTCTCTCTCTAGTTGTGGTGTGTGGGCTCTGTAATTTGAGGCACGTGGGCTCTCTCGTTGAGGCGCTCAAGCTCAGTAGTTGTGGCGCGCAGGCTTAGTTGCCCCACGGTATGTGGGATCCTAGTTCCCCGACCAGGGATGGAACCCGTGTCCCCTGTGTTGGAAGGTGGATTCTTTACCACTGGACCACCAGGGAAGTCCCTGATATTTTAATTTTTTATTTAGTTTTAAAACTTGTTTGCTGTGCTTCTTCCTTCATTAAAATGTAACTGCCAGGCAGGCAGGGACTTTGTTCTCTTTGCTGTTGTCTCATCAGTACCTGAAACCTGCCTACCACGTGTAGATGCTCAATATACAATTTTAGAACAAATAAACAAGCAGACTCCTGACAGGTAAACCTATGGGGCAGGTTTGAAAGAGCCCTTGTGGGGAGTGGAGGAGCCAGACTCCAGCCCCAGAGCTCACTTCAGGCAAGTCATTGCACGCTTGTCTCTGGGCCTCACATGCTTATCTGGAAACAGAGACCGGATGATCGGTGGTCTGCCCTCTGTTCTGTGAAGCCCTTCCCTCCCCCCACTGTCACTTCTCCCAATTTAGCCAGAGCAGCTTTGCTTTGACCTTTTTTTATGTATTTGATTTTTCATAAGTTCCCGTTTGATAAAGGATTCTGCTGCTAAAATAAAAATTTTAATCCTCCAGATTAGATAAACCCTTCTGCTTGAAGTTAATCCTGGCTCAGCCTCGTTACCAGTTGTGTGATTCTGGGAAATTCATTTAACTTCTTTAAACTTCGACATCATCATACATACTAGAGACAATTTCAGGACCTACCTCTCAGCATCTCTGGGAGTTACTCCACCCATGGTAGGCAGAATAATGACTCCCCAAAGATGTCAATGCCCTAATCCCTGGATCCTATGAATATGTTGTCTTCCACAGCAAAAGGGACTTCGAAGATATAATTAATGTTAAAGATTTTCGGATGGGGATGTTATCCTAGATTATCCAGATGGGCCGAACCTAAGCACATGAGTCCTTAAAAGTGGAGAACCTTTCTAGCTACAGTCAGGAGGAGATGAAAGAGAAAGAGAAATCCCTCACTGCTGGCTTTGAAGCTAGCCGAAGGGGCCCCCGGAGCTGAGGAACATGGGTGGCCTCTACAAGCTGGATATAACCCTCCGTGATAGCCAGTAAGGAAATGGATCTCAGTCCTACAACTGCAAAAAAAAAACCTGGGGGCTTCCCTGGTGGCTCAGTGGTTAGGAATCCGCCTGCCAATGCAGGGGACACGGGTTCGAGCCCTGGTCTGGGAAGATCCCACATGCCGCAGAGCAACTAAGCCCGTGCTCCACAACTACTGAGCCTGCGCTCTAGAGCCCATTCTCACTGCAACTAGAGAAAGCCTGCGCGCAGCAACAAAGACCCAATGCAGCCAAAAGTAAATAAATAAATTTTTTTAAAAAATTAAAAAAAAAAAACATGAATTCTGTCAACCACCTGAATTAGTAAGGAAACGGATTCTCTCCAAGAGCCTCCAGAAAGGTGCCAGCCTTGCCACGACTCTGATTTTAGCCCAGTGAGACCCATACCGACTTGTGACCACAGAACTGTAAAATAATAAGTCTGTAATGTTTTAAGCTGCTAAATTTATGATAATTTGTTACAGCATCAATGGAAAACTAATACACCATTTAAAGTACGTAGTGAAGTACTTGGCACATGGTAAGAGCTCAATAAATGTTGGCATTTCTTATAAATATTATTTACAGCATAATTATTAACATTGTTTTATTATCTCAAAAATCTCTTCCTGCCTTGGTGTTGAGCTCTGAATTCTGAAACCCCTCTTCCTGCCTCTCCTGGAATAGCTTCCTTTTAGTTGTTTTAAAGGAATTGTTCACCAGCTTCAGGTGCTGAGTGTTGTGCTGGCTTGAAGAGCAAGGAAATTTCTTGAGATGCAAAAACAAGAATGCAAATTAACATCACTAAAGAGGGACAGATGGATAGGTGTTGCATATTTCTGGATAGGATAGCTTGAGAAGAACACCACATGACCTACACAGTAGTTTGGCTGGGAACAATTGACCTGAATCTAACCAACAGAAAATAGCAGGCAAATGCCAAATGAGAAACATGCTATTAAAAAGGAACTTCTGGGGCTTCCCTGGTGGCGCAGTGGTTGAGAATCTGCCTGCTAATGCAGGGGACACGGGTTCGAGCCCTGGTCTGGGAAGATCCCACATGCCGCAGAGCAACTAGGCCCGTGAGCCACAACTACTGAGCCTGCGCGTCTGGAGCCTGTGCTCCGCAACAAGAGAGGCCGCGATAGTGAGAGGCCCGCACACCGCGATGAAGAGTGGCCTCCACTTGCCACAACTAGAGAAAGCCCTCGCACAGAAACGAAGACCCAACACAGCCATAAATAAATTAATTAATTTAAAAAAAAAAAAAAAGGAACTTCTGCCCTTCAAAAATGTCAGTGTCACAAAAAACAAAGAAGAACCAAGGAGTTGTTCCAGATTATAGGAGACTAAAGAGACAAGATAACTAAATGCAATATGTAATTCTAGAACAGATCACCACTGGACATGATTGAGTCAACTGAAAAAAACTGGAGTATAGATTGTAGATAAATAAGTGTATTCATTAATGTTAAATTTCCTGAAGTTGATGTCTATACTGTGGTTATATAAGAGAATGTACTTATTCTTAAGAAATACACACTGAAATATTTAGAGATAAGGGCCACAATGTGTGCGTCTTATTTTCAATGGTTCAGGGGAGTGGAAAAAAAATATATATATATATACACAAACACACATATGTAATATATGTGTGTATTTGTAAGGTATGTATGTGTGTGTATATGTATATTTTATACACAGAGTTAAAGCAAGTGAGCAAATTATACATCAAGTGGGGCAGAATGTTAGCAACAGGTAAATCTGAGTAAAGTATAAATGGTTTTACTCTTGCAACTTTTCTGTAAGTTTGAAATTACAGACATACCTTGGAGATACTGTGGGTTCAGTTCCAGACCACCACAATAAAGCGAATACCACAAAAAAGCAAATCACACAAAATTTTTGGTTTCCCGATGCGTGTGTTATGTTTACACTCTACTGTAGTCTATTAAGTGTGCAATGGTATTATGTCTAAAGAAACAATGTATGTACCTTAATTTAAAAAGGCATTATTACTAAAAAAAAAAAAAAAAAAAAATGCTAACCATCATCTGAGCTTCCAGCAAGTCATAATCATTTTGTTGGTGGAGGGTCTTGCGTCCACGCTGATGGCTGCTGACGGGTCAGGGGGATGGCTGTTGAGGGGTGGGGGTGCTGAGGCAGTTTTAGACAACAGTGAAGTTTGCTGCATCGAATGACTCTTCCTTTCACACATGATTTCTCTGTAGCATGCAGTGCTGTTTGACAGCCTCTTAACACAGAACTTTTTGCAAAATCGGAGTCAATCCTCCCAAACCCTGCCACTGCTTTATCAACTAAGTTTACATAATATTCTAAATCCTTTGTTGTCATTTCAACAATCTTCACAGCATCTTTACCAGGAGTAGGTTCCATCTCAGGAAACCACTTTCTTTGCTCATCCATATAATTTGTCATGTTCGTTTCATCATGAGATTGCAGCAATTCAGCCGCACCTTCAGGCTCTACTTCTAGTTCTAGTTTTGCTGTTTACATCATACCTGCAGTTCCTTCCCCCACCGAAGTCTTGAACCCCTCAAAGTCATTCGTGAGGGTTGGAATCAACTTCCAAACTCCTGTTAATGTTGATATTTTGACCTCTTTTCATGAGTCACATGTGTTCTTAATGGCATTTAGAAAGGTGATTCCTTTCCAGAATGTTTTCCATTGACTTTGCCCGGATCCATCAGGGGAATCACTATCTATAGCAGCTATAGCCTTATGAAATGTATTTCTTAAATAATTAGACTTGAAAGTCAAAATGACTCCTTGACTGTAGTATGAATATTGTGTTAGCAGGCATGAAAACAACATTAATCTCATTATACATCTCCATCAGAGCTCTTGGGTGACCAGGTACATTGTCTGTGAGCAGTAATAATTTGAAAGGAATCTTTTTTCTGATCAGATCTCAACAGTGGGCTTAAATTATTCAGTAAACCATGTTGTAAATAGATGTGCTGTCATCCAGGTTTTGTTGTTCCATTTATAGAGCACAAGCAGAGTAGAGTTAGCAAAATTCTTAAGGGCCTTAGGATTTTCAAAGCGGTAAATGAGTACTGGCTTCAACTTTTAGTCACCAGCTGCAGTAGCCCCTAACAAGAGAGTCAGCCTGTCCTTTGAAGCTTTGAAGCCAGGCATTGACTTCTCTTCTCTAGCCATGAAGGTCCTGGATGGCATCTTCTTCCAATAGAAGTCTGCTTTGTCTACATTGAAAATCTCTTGTTTAGTGTAGCCACCTTCATTCATTATCTTAATTAAAGATCTTCTGGATAACTTGCTGAAGCTTCTACATCAACACTTGCTGCTTCACTTTGTACTTTCATGTTATGGAGGTGGCTTCTTTCCTTAAACCTCATGAACCAACCTCTGCCAGCTTCAGACTGTTTTTCTGCAGCTTCCTCACCTCTCTTAGCCTTCCTAGAATTGAAGAGAGTTAGGGCCTTGCTCTGGATTAAGATTTGGCTGAAGGGAATGCTGTGGCTGGTTTGCTCTTCTATTCCAACCACTCAAACTTTCTCCATATCAGCAACAAGCCTGTTTTGCTCTCTCATCATTCGTGTGTTCACTGGAGTAGCACTTTTAATTTCCTGCAAGAACTTTTCCTTTGCCTTCACAACTTGTCAAACTGTCTGGCACAAGAGGCCTAGCTTTCAGCCTATTTCAACATTTGACCTGCCTTCCTCACTAAGCTTGATCATTTCTAGCTTTTGCCATTGTAGGATTATTAATTGGCCTAATTTTGATATTGTATCTCAGGAAATAGGGAGGCTCAAGGAGAGGGAGCGAGAACAGGGAATGGCCAGTCAGCAGAGCAGTCAGAACACACACATTTAGCGAGTAAGTTTGCTGTCTCATATGGATGTGGTTTGTGGCTCCCCAAAACAATTACAATAGTAACGTCAAAGATCACTGATCAGGGGCTTCCCTGGTGGCGCAGTGGTTGAGAGTCTGCCTGCCAATGCAGGGGACACGGGTTCGAGCCCTGGTCTGGGAAGATCCCACATGCCGCAGAGCAACTGGCCCCGTGAGCCACAATTGCTGAGCCTGCGTGTCTGGAGCCTGTGCTCCGCAACAAGAGAGGCTGCGACAGTGAGAGGCCCGCGCACCGCGATGAAGAGTGGACCCCGCTTGCCGCAACTAGAGAAAGCCCTCGCACAGAAACGAAGACCCAACACAGCCATAAATAAATAAGTAAATAAATAAACCCAAAGTTAAAAAAGAAAAAAACACATTAAAAAAAAAAAAAACCTTTAAAAAAAAAAAAAAAGATCACTGATCACATATCACCATAACCAAAATAATAACCACGAAAAAGTTCAAAATAGTGTGAGAATTACCAAAATGTGACACAGAGACATGAAGTGAGCAAATGCTGTTGGGAAAATGGTACCAACAGACTTGCTCTATGCAGGGTTGTCACAACCTTCAATTTGTAAAATGTGCAATATCTGTGGAGTGCAATAAAATGAGGAGTGCCTGTAAAATGTTAAAAGAAAAACCACCCAAGTTTGCAATCCTGTACAGAGAAGGAACTGGTAGCACTTGGTGTCCATTCAAGTCACATGTTTTCTTCTGATGTGTAATTTCTTTTGATACCTATCTTATCATGCCTGTCCATTTTCTAGGCATTTAGAATGTATAGCTTCCAAAACTAGCATAAAGACAGAAAATTTCCTCAAACTTTCCTTAGGGTGTATTAAACGTAAGTCCTGGTCAAAGAAAACACAATTTTCAAATAATCCACTAATTTTAGATGTAATAGTTCTTAGACCCTGAAGTGCTAGCCTAGTGCTTAGAAATACCCAGACAGCAGGCTAAGTAAATAAATATACTGCCTCACAAAGGTGGCACAGCTGTCAGCCAAAATGTTAGATGAATGAAGTAATTAGTCCATTGTAAAAAATAATTACATGTATTTACTGCATGTAGACAGAATTATTGATGATAATGGACCTACAGGAGTGATCATGATGGGTTGGGTAAATCACAGGTGTCTCCAAATGATTCTAAATGTTTGCCTATTTAATTCTCATTGCAAAATAAGCCCTTTCATCTTTGATAATGTTGGTATAGAACACTGGTGTTTGGGGAGGTGTGCTTATGGAAACGGAATGCTGTTCCCTTCTATTCACATACCAAAATATATGAGGTTTTGAGCCTTCTGTGGTCAAGCCAGCCTCAATTCCAGCAGTGCCAAGTTTTTTTAAGAAAATACTGGAGATTCCTAAAACGCATTAATGCTTTGGAAAATTGCTCTCATCACCAATAAGATGCTCTCATCACTCAGGCACCCACGTGTGCGTCCATCATTTGACAGCGTCTCATTCAATAGTGTCTCAAGAACCAGGAATGAAAATAACAATGG
This sequence comes from Balaenoptera musculus, assembly GCF_009873245.2. Classification (NCBI taxonomy): domain Eukaryota; kingdom Metazoa; phylum Chordata; class Mammalia; order Artiodactyla; family Balaenopteridae; genus Balaenoptera; species Balaenoptera musculus. The sequence continues at coordinate 72,525,043 of NC_045790.1, forward strand.
CTCTCCTACCAGGTCGGTGGCTTCTCTCAAAGTGGAGAAAGAAACGCTGAGCATCTCATCCATGTAATTTGTGACCATTAGAAAGACCGGGATGCGCTTTCGTTTAATCCCTTTGGACTAACAACATAGCCCATCTGGAGCATAAAAGCTCTAAGCCTAGAGAAAAGAGACAGCACAGATGAGCAGTTTCCACGCAGTTTCTCCATTCAGAGGTGCTAATAAGGAAAAATGCCGAATTACTATGATTACCCGTGACTTGAACATAGCTTATCACCTGCCAATATGAATGAAGGCCCCTGGAGGGCTGGGGAATGGCTGGAAGAACAATGGCCTTGGAGACAGAATCTCTGTGGTGTCTGAAAGAGGAATCTCTGCTGACTGCAAGACGGTCTGCCTTATAAAATGGAGCTCTTTTCTAAGTGAACCCTGCAAACTAGTCCTGGGGTGTTCCCATGCCATGGAGAAAGAAAATAGAAGAGCTCTCACGGAAAAATCAGGCCCATAAAACATGAAATGAAGGGAAGACAGAGCCAGCAATTATCCCAAAGAATCATACGAGATAGCCAATCGAAGATACTTCATAGTGAGGCCAAGCTCTCCTCAAATTCGGCAGATAATTGTCAGCCTGCTTTCTACTTTATGTGTTATTGTGTAGACTTAATTACACTGTGAAATCCCTCTTGTTTTCAGACCTAAGTGCCACTGGAATGCTGTTACAGCCGTCACATGAGATTCATTAGGAAGAAGAGCTTGGCTTTGTAGGGACTGGGCATTTGGCTGTTCCATGGAATCTTTTCTCTGTCATCACAAAGCTCCTGTGTTAAGGCCATTGTAGGCTCTACAGCACAGCACCTCCAGCCCTGCAAGGCCCCACAAGCCATCATGTCTCAGGGGTGGCTTGCCTCGTTGGCAGGTGCTAAGCTTTTATTTTTATTATGATAATGGGCACATTTCCCCATGCGCTGTTTAGATTAAGTATTGCCACAGCCTGAGTTCTCTTTTATGATCAACTTTTCACTTTATTTACTGCAGCACCAAAACAATTAGGATTTGTTTATTAATCTTTGTTCTCTTTGGGGATGGCTACAAGGAGAAAGGGCTCTCGGAAATTTGAAGAGTATTACCTTTTTGTTTAGTAATTCATGGTCCATCCTCACAAAGCCATGCATACATGCTTGTGCATACATGCTTGTGGGTGCATTCACATACACACACGCACACACACACACGCACACACACACTCACTTGGGGAGCCCCTACTCTCACACCATAGACACAGCAGCGTTCTAACGTGCTTGTGGGTGCATTCACATACACACACGTGCGCACACACACGCACACACACACTCACTTGGGGAGCCCCTACTCTCACACCATAGACACAGCAGCATTCTAACATGCTTGTGGGTGCATTCACATACACACACGCGCGCACACACACACACACGCACACACGCACTCGCTTGGGGAGCCCCTACTCTCACACCATAGACACAGCAGCGTTCTAACATGGGACAGGGGGGTGGAGAGACTAACTGTAGGCTGGAGACCAGGACATGTGCCCTTCATTAATAGGTGGAAGAGCAAATAACATAAAAACGTTTCTCATCTTCCACTACCTTCTCTAGATAAATCAGTGTTGTGCTCATAGCACTGCTTCTAACATTTTTTCAGCTTTTTCCTAATTCCTAGTCCTCACCTCAGTCTAGTACATTTAAGAAATCTTGAAAAACTACCACTTTTGGAGAATGTGCTCAGAGGGTCTCTCCCTTCTTCTCGCCCAGCCCATCCCACACACGTACACATGCACATGCTCGGCTCCAGGTACTGTGTTCCTCTACACCTGAAAACTAATTCCCTTCTTATTCTAAATAACACACAGAGTGTTACTAAAAAAGCTCACGCTGACAAGAGTTGCTGCAGTATCACCGGTTGCAGGGGATCATGTGTGTGGATTTGTATAGGTCTTAGTCAGAGCCATAGTTTCAAGTGTACGTCCTGTGAACTCCATTGTATTGGAGAAACACCGTAAAACGTAGTTTTGATGTTCAGAGAACTTGAAGCCCTGGGCTAGTGGTCAGTAAATCTAGATTTAGTTCTCAAGCTACCACTAATTAGCTTCTGGCTTTGGTCAAGTCCTGAAAAGTCTAAGTTTCAGTACTTTTATCTGTACAAATGGGGGAGAAGGGTGGAAACTGAACAAGATCAAGGGGCCTAAATTCAAGTCCCTGCAGGTGCCAAGCAGGAACCATGATCAGGTGGGCCAGCTGGGGACTCGGGCCCCCGGGGGTCCACCCATCTAGAGAAGTCATCTGCTGCTCGGCCCCTGTCCATTGTTGCAGGCAGAACTTGAGGTAATCCAGACTGTTATGAGAAATCTTTTGATTTCTTTAAACAGAGTAGGGGTCAACCCTGTGCTAGCCAACCAAAATTTCGGCAAACCAGATTCCAGTTAAGCAGCTTCTGAACTACTTCCCCTCCAAGGTCCTCCAGCCCTATTTTGTATGACGTTTAGAGCCATCCAGCAACTGGCATGAAAACCAAGTATTCAGAAGAGCGTACGGACCCTGGGGAAGACGGTCACTGAATCGCTCAGGTCATCGAACAATTATGAGCTGTGGTCATCGCTCACTCTACACTGTTTCAGCAGGTCCAAGTAGTTTGTGATGAAAATTGAGATGGGATTGCTGGCTTTTGAGAAGGAGGAGGGGCTTAGGAGGAACATTAAAGGAAACAAAACTCCATTTTTAACTGTACATGATACTCCTGGTTGACGGTATCCATAAGGAAGAGGAAGTAGGTCTCTGTATAATCTACCACACGACTCTGGAGACTCAGCAAAACCTCTCAGGGCTGTAAGAAATAAAAGCACAGAAGTACAGAAAAAGGAGCAATCAAAACGTACCCAGTAGTCCACAGAAGCCATCAAATAACACAGGAGAGAAAATGGGTAGCAATGAATAAGGCACTGAACACAGCAAAATTCTCAGACCAAGAGAAACATTTTTGAAGAAAACTTTCCAAATTCTGTGAAGTTTTCTAAAGGTAGAGTAAGAGGCAAAGGCTCCAAACCTAGGGGGAAAGATAGAATCTCTGGCTGGTGCCTCCTGATTAACAAGTAGAAAGTGATCCAGTTGTTATAGCGACTTGAAGATACACAAAAGAAAACATCACTTCTTTAAAATAGTCCTGACAATGAATAGGCAGAGTCTTTCAAAATATCTTCTTAAAAATGTAAGAGGCTCTTTTTTTTTTTTTTTTTCTTTAAGAGCCTATCACACAGAATGCTTCTTAGATTTTTTTTTCCCCCCAGATAACAAGACTTGTTTACACAAGCTCTAGTTTGCTTACACAGGTGAGCAATTTGGGCAAAAAGTAATGACTTATTACTAACAGAAAATATGTCTGTTAGAGAATAAATTTTGTTTTTCAGCAGTTTGTTTCTGTTTAGGCAGCAAAGGGAGATCAACGTATGTTGTCTTGGTTTTCCCTTTTTTCTAACGATGTATTTAGCTGGAGAGTTTCCCTGGATGCTGAGGTTGTGAAATGCACCTCAGCAGAGTCAGGAAATGAAAGGAAAGGATTTTCAAAATCCTAAAGCATAGGATTTTGGTGGGACTGCATGCCCAGTCCCTCTGCCTCCTCCAGCTTGGCTCCTGCAGCCCCAGACATTTACTTCAGAATCCAAAGGATCGGGCTTCCCTGGTGGCACAGTGGTTAAGAATCCGCCTGCCAATGCAGGGGACAGGGGTTCGAGCCTTGGTCGGAGAAGATCCCACATGCTGCGGAGCAACTAAGCCCGTGTGCCACAACTACTGAGCCTGTGCCCTAGAGCCCGTGAGCCACAACTACTGAGCCCACGAGCCACAACTACTGAAGCCCACGCTCCTAGAGCCCGCGCACCACAACGAAGAGCAGCCCCTGCTTGCCGCAACTAGAGAAAGCCTGTGCACAGCAACGAAGACCCAGTGCAGCCAAAATTAAAAAATTAAATTAAAAAAAAGGATCCAAAGGATTGCTCTGTTTTGCTCCAGACAGTTTAACTTTGGCAGAGTATCCTGACTGGAGATTCCAAGCAAAGTCTTGAAATGAAAACTGCAATGATGAAATATCCTGGGGAGCCCTTCTGTACGGGGTGGAGGGCTCTTACTTAAATGATTTGGGTAAACTGTTGGTGCAAAGTCCAGATGAAGTGTCCCAAGGCTATGGCCTGGACAGACATTCTTTAGCTGACAATGTGATGTGGGCTTTTGCTAACTGGTAAAGGGATCAGTGGTCTTTATATATATATATATATTTATTTTATTTATTTATGTTTGGCTGCATTGGGTCTTCCTTGTTGCACACAGACTTTCTCTAGTTGCTGCGAGCAGAGGCTACTCTTCGTTGCGTTGCGTGGGCTTCTCATTGCAGTGGCTTCTCTTGCTGCGGAGCACAGGCTCTAGGCGTGCAAGTTCAGTAGTTGTTGCGCACGGGCTTAGTTGCTCCACGGCATGTGGGATCTTCCCAGGCCAGGGATCGAACCCGTGTCCCCTGCACTGGCAGGTGGATTCTTAACCACTGCACCACCAGGGAAGTCAGGGATCAGTGGTCTTAAATAGCATAGTAAGCCTGCATATTATGGTCTTTTAGAATGAGTGTGGGAATATTTTTAAGCAAGGATGTGTAATCTTAAAGAGAAGTGGAGTAGAGGAGATAGAGAAATCACTTGGAATTCACAGAAACAGAAGTTTCCAAATCTGCATTTGTTCTGTATGATCTTGGACAAGCCTTGGGGCTCAGTTTACTCATCCTTAAAATGAGGGGCTTGGACCACCTTCAGTTCAGCCAATATATCAAGCACCTTCTACATGCTGTCACCTCCCACCTGTGTCCTCAACAACCGCTCCTCCTCAGTGTATGGCTCCAAATACAGTACCACTCAGCTGCTCAAGCCAAAACTCCTAGAAACTGTTATTTCTCCCTCTCTCTCTGGGCTTTGTTAGGAATACCTCTCTCCACAATTCAGAAACAAGTGAGCATTAAGTTTTGGCAGGGGTGTCATACAGAAAAAAGAGAAAAATATCAACCTGATTGTTTATAAGGCTAAAGTGGAGAATGTGTATTAGATCTACAAAAAAATGAGCAACCTAACACTCCTCCTGCCTCCATGAAACTTCCCATCTCAAGCATGCTGCGTCTCTTCTCCCAAACTCACCAATCACACAGGACAGAGCATTCCTCTTCCCCTTAAGAAGAAGTAGGCGAACTAGACAGAAGGACTGGTAGCTAGCTTTCCAATATTTTAAAGAGCAAGGCAGAAACACAGAGAAGAATGGTGGTCCCTAAACATGCGCTATATCACTGCATTAGTTTCCGAGGGCTGCTGTAACAAAGAACCACAAATTGAGCTGGCTTAAAACAACAGAAATGTGTATTTCTCACAGTTCTGGAAGCCACAAGTCCAAAATCAAGGCATCAGCACAAGTGACTCACTTCTGGCGGCTCTGAGGGAGGCTCGTTCCTCACCTCCCTTGCTTCTGGTAGTAGCTAGCCATCCTTGCCTTCCTTGGCTTTACACCTTCATGACTCTAATCTCTGCCTCAGTGGCCTCATTACCATCTTCCTTCTGTGTCTGTGCGTCTGTCTTCATGTGCCTTCTTATACGGACATCAGTCATTGGATTTAGGGCCCCACCCTAATCAAGTAGGACCTCATCTTAACTTCGTTATTTCCAAGTAAGGTCCCATTCATGGGCACCAAGGGTTAGGACTTGAATAAATTGTTTGGGGGGACATAATTCAATCCAGTCACCCAGTCGTTTCTACTTCCTAAACATTTTTCACTCTGCCCACTTCGACCCACATCCGTGACCATACTTTAGTTCAGGTCATGAACACAGTTCACTTGGATACTGCAATAGTCTTCTAACTGGTCTCCCTAATGCTAGTCTTTTTCTACTCTTTCACTCTCAAAATCCAGTCTCTATACTGCAAAAATGACTTTCTAAAATTTAAACCTGGTTGTGACAACTGCCTATGAATCTAAAATGATTTTCCACGGCTCTGGGTAAAGTCTGTATCCCTGAGCGTGATGTAAAAGCTTCTTCATAATCCAGCCACTGGTCTCTTCTGTCTTCTCTCTCCTGTATTTTCCTGCTTCCTCGAGCCCTAACATCTACTCTTCACTCTAACTATCTCAAATTCTTTGCAATTCACTTTTGTACTTTTCGCATTCTTTTATTTAAAAACCTGTATGTTTTTAAGGCGAGGGCATCAATGCTGTATTCTAACAAGATTTTGCCACTCCCTCTATGGTTTCTTCAAGGAGAATCTCATGAGCCCTTTTACTTAAGGAATTATTGCCATATATTTAACTCTTTCTACCTCCAGGCCTTTCCACACAAAAAGGTCCTTTCTTTCTCTCTCTCTCTCTCCTTTTCCCTCCCTCCCTCAAACTCATTCTTCAGGTCTCATCTAAGCTGTCACTTCCTCAAGGAACACCCCCCCCAACATACACCCTATTTTCTTCTTTGTAAATCGTTCACAATTCCATTAGTAACACTGATCACACAGCACTCATTACAATACCTTTTTACTTGCTGCATTGCCCCCTAGACCCTGAGCTCCATATTGTACAGGAATTAGTCATCATTGTAGCCCTAGCATATAGTACAACGCAAAATATATTTGTAGAAGGAATGAATTAATGCTGGGCATAACGCTAGGCACTAGGGTTGCAGAGATAAGTAAGATATATTCCCTGACTACGGCAGGTCATTAATAATTCACAATATCCCAACTGAATAAGAGTGACAGCATCAATATAAAGCTAACTGGAAGCTCAGAAAAAAAGACTCATTCTTTTGGAAGAATTAGAGGACTCAAAACAAACGAACAAAAATGTTTCATACTCTTAGGACATACAAGCTGGGCCTTGAGCTTAAGTTCCCTTCTGGCTCTTACATTTTATGAGTCCAAGTCTTTCATCAAAATTTCAAAGAACTTCCTGCCACTGTTTTAGTGTCTTTCTGAAATAACTGATGCTCTTTCATCCACCAAATTTTCATATCCTCTTCTCAAGGTATTTTCTTTCTTCTTCTTTACTAAGTTCTTTATTTTTCTTCACAGTCTAAGAGCTGTTCGTTTTCTTGGTTATTCTGCAATTTTAGTATGATGGGTCTTCTAGCAGATTAAAAACATAATTATGTGTTTATGCTGTTTCTTGGGACTAATGCTTAGAATCTTTTAACAATTCTGGAAAATTCCCAGGTATTCTATTATCTTTGAATATTGCCTCTTTCCCATTCTGTTGGGTTGGCCAAAAACTTCTTTCAGGTTTTTCCATAACATCCTACGGAAAAACCTGAACGAATTTTTTGGCCAATCCAATATTATCTCTTTTGGGAACTTTGATATATGTTAGACCTTGTTGTTTTAACCTCCATTACCTCTCATCACTCTTTCCTGTTTTCTATCTTTTTGTCTCTCTGGACTGAATTTTCAGTCTTTTCTTTGTATCTATCTTTGAGTTTACTAGTCTTCTTCCTCTTATGCCTTATGTGCTTAACCTATCTATTGAGTTCTAAATTCACATTTTTATGTCTCTGTCTCTCACTTATAGAGGTTATATTTGGTTCTTTTCAAACTGGTTACTTTTCTGTGTTCAGGATGCTCTTTTATTTCTTTAAAAATATTAAATATTTGTTATCTTTATATTCCATGTCAGATAATTTCAAGATCTGTAGTCTCTGTGGGTCTGATTCTGCTGTCTGTTATTTCTGCTGACTTTCACTCAGAGCACCTGATTTCCTTATGGTTTATGTTTTTAAACTGTGATCATTCTCCTTGAATGTGATAATATTTTGAGATCTGTGTTAAGATTACATTTCTCTAGAGAAGATTTGCATTTGCTTCTTCCAATTGCCTAGGGATACTACCTACCTGGAACTAGTTTAAATTGAGTTTGCCTTTTAGAGGTGTTTTAGAACACATAGATAACATGAATTCTGATTAAAAACTCTATGTAAGATCCAGTGTGTGTTTACAAATTCTCAGAGGAGGTTTGCTGTTGATATTATAATCTATCCAAGGCTAAGACCAGGATGATTTTTTTTCTGTCCTCTTCTCCTGGCAAGTTTATTTTTAATTCATCCTTACACTGACACTGTAGTCCTTGGGTTCCCACTTCAGTCTTGTATTTTATCTGGCAACCCTAACTATAATAAGAATGCTCTGAATTTCTCCATTTAAAAAGAGAGATAAAAGCCTAATTAAGGGGGAAGAGAGAAGAATCATAACTGGGTTTCTCTCTGGCCCTAAACAAATATTTCTGCAGTGCTCTAGATTAAAGGTTTTTTCATCTATTTTACATTTTGCCACATCATGATGTCTTCTCTAATTAGCTTTGTTAATTGCTGTCCCCTTACCAGATTGCAAACTCCTTGAGAGCAAGGATTGCCTTTCTTTTCTGCATATACTCATTACAATACGAAAAGCAGTGTATGGACTGCCATTAAGTATGTGTTTATTGCTCCTAAGTCATTTCACTGCCGAGTTCTCCTCCTTTTCCATCCACCCAGGTGCTCAAGCCAGAGTCAGGGAATCATCCTACCTCCCTACCTCTCACATTTTATCATCTGTTCTTCTATCTTTTTAATTTCTCTCAAATCTGATTTTTTTTGGCCACGCTGCACAGCAAGCAGGATCTTAGTTCCCCCACCAGGGATCAAACTCATGCCCCCTACAGTGGAAGTGCAGAGTCCTAACCACTGGGCCACCAGGGAAGTCCCCAAATCTATTTTCCTTCATGACTGCAGCCACAGTCTTAGTTTATCTCTAATCAGTTTCCCTCTAGTATATTCCTTAAAAGGGTGTTTCTCAAACGTGTTACATGGAATCGTGGTTTTGCATGATTTAATAAAGGTAACCATGTTTACAGTAAAATAAGTTATTTTCTAATACAGCTTTTCATGGCTTCCCATTACTCTTAGATTAGAATGCAAACCTCTTACCTTGGCCTAGAAGACCACATTTGATCTGATCCTGCCCTTGAACCTGGCCTCATATCCTGACTCTCTCCCTTTCTCCTTATTCCCTTTAGCCCCACTGACTTTCTTGACGTTGCCTGAACAGATCAAGCTTTCTTAGCCTCTGTTTGGAACACTCTGCCCTCAGAACTTCACGTGACTAACTCCTTGTTACCATTCCAATCTCTATTCAAATGTCAATTCTTGAAAGGCTCTCTCCCAACTAGCCAATCTAACACTTCCCTTCTCCCCTCTAGTCTCATCACTTCTAACATTTTATCTGAATGTGTATACTTATTTACGTCTTCCTTCTTCATTCAATGCCTATTTCTGGAGCATCTGCTATGTGCCAGGCAATACTGTTGGTATTAAGGTACAGAAAAATAAAACAAAACAAAACAAGCTGTCTTCATGGAGTCTGCATTTTAGACTTCCATGAATGTATGAACCAGCCATGTTCATACATTCATTGAAGATTTATATTTACATTCTAATAATTATCTGCTTTTTCTTTTATTGTCTGTTTCCCCCCTAAAATGTAAGCTCCAGAACGAATGAATAAGTGAATGAACATACGGCTGTAGTGAGCAATCCTCATAGGGACTCAGCTGTGTATATTCAGCCATCACTTCTACCAGCTAGTTGATTTAGAGAAGGATGAAAATCCATAAACAGCTTGCCTATTATGCTATTCCATTGTTGGAATCAGGAGACTTGGTAAAGACTAAAGTCCAACAGAGAACTGAGCCTTCTTTAGCCAACATTTGTAGACAATGATTTAGATTATTTATTCATGTCTCTTCTACTACTGTGTCCCTCCAGTGTGCCGTGCCCCATTGTCAGCTGCACTATTTGCCTTACTGCCAATTCAAATATTTATTCATTGTCCTTGGACACCATTGAGGACAAAATGACTGAAAACCATCAACAGTCCCCCTAACCAAATACTTTGTATCCCAGCACCATTGAACCTTCCAGAAAAATCTTCTGCTTTGGCAAAGCTGTCAGAGGGTCCATTTCATATTTGAGTGTTCCCTATCTGAAGCAATTTTAAGTGCAAAGCCTGTTTGGATTATGTACTTTCTAGTGCTAGGCTTATAATTAGTTGCATTCTTTGGGCATATAAATCTCTTAACCCAGTTCATTTTCCTTGGGTAGACTGAAGAACTTCCGTGACTCGCCTACAAATTTGTACAGCACTGTGCAGTAACTAAGTACATATTTACTCTGGGATAATATGCATTATTGACAATGTGCTTAATTATCTCCCCGAACAATTTAAGTACTGGCTGCTTGTAATGCTGTCTCTCTCCTCAAAGGGAGCAGTAGTGCATCTCAGTAGGGGGTGGACATTCTGCTGATGCTCCAACAAGGCTGCAGGTGCTCATAAATGGTGGTTTAAGAATGGTTGGCCCAAGTGACAGCCCCAGCCCACTTAGGGAGTCTGAGGCAGAGCCAAGAACAACCCCATTTCCTAGTCATCTGCCTCCTTTACAGAATCCTATCAGAAAAACAATTCATATTAAAAGTGAATTTTTTAAAAGGAGTTTACACAAACATCTGCCACTGTTTTAACCACACCCCATGGAAGAACGTCAGTCTTGTCCCAGTGATGTAGAATTAGGGAATGCTGAGAAACAAAATGGAAAGATGAGAAAATAGAAGTAGGCAGGAAAGGAACAGAAAATGAAGAGCAGAAGCAAAAGTCCAGGTCCCTTGGGGGAGATCTGTGGGAGGAGAGTGTTTCCAAACACGTGGCCCAAATGAGCCCTAGAACTCATAACCTGAGCACTTTCTTTCTTCCCTTAATAGCATTTTTGATTCTAATTAATTCCATAACACACGTTTATTAGGAAAATATGGAAACATACACAGACACATAAATGAAATAAATCACACTATTAAATCACACTACTATTGACATTTTAGCTTTTTCTTCTGATTTTTGATAAAGTTGTATCTAGATAGATAGATAGATAGATAGATAGATAGATTATACATGTATCTAGATATGGATTATCATCCTTTTTTACCTAGCCTATCTTGAAAATGTTTTCATGTCTTTAAACACTCTTGAGAAACAAAATTTTAATGGCTGTGTACTAGCCCATCTTGTATGAATGTACCAGATTTTTTTTAACCTATTCCCAATAGATGAACTTTTAGGCTGTCTTTTGCAGGGACGTAAGTATTGGTTATTTTCATCTAGAAAGTTTGTTCTGGGAATAAATTTATGTACTAAAGCTATAGTGGGTGGTAGAAAGGTGGAGAAAGTAGAATCTAGCCCTATCACTCAAACACGTTCACTCATGTCTATATTTTCAACTATTCCTCCACCCCAAAAGTGCTAGGTGAACAAGCTGATTAGAATTATATAGTCTGTCTGTAAATAAGGGCCGGAAGCCAAGTGCAGGGAGTCCTTGTATATAAATATATGCATATGAGTGAAGTCATCAGAGTCACTCCTTTCAATTATAACTTTAAGGAAGCAAACGTAAGACATATTCCTGGAAGTTTAACATATGAATTCATTAGCTCAGATGTGGCTTTTGGTTAGGCGTGGCCTGAGTCAGTGGTCTTCAAAGAGAAGTGTGCAAGACAATCCACTGGGCTGCAGAAAAATATAGAACTTGTATTCAAAATTATTTTTAGGTTATTCTCTTAAATGTTCTACTTTAGCATGACTTTTTTTTTTTTTTTTTTTTTTTTTTTTGGCTGCAGTGGGTCTTCGTTGCTGTGCGCAGGGTTTCTCTAGTTGGGGTGAGCGGGGGCTACTCTTCATTGCGGTGTGCAGGCTTCTCATTGCGGTGGCTTCTCTTGTTGGGGAGCACGGGCTTTAGGTGTGTGGGCTTCAGTAGTTGTGGCACACGGGCTCAGTAGTTGTGGCTCGCGGGCTCTAGAGAGCAGGCTCAGTAGTTGCGGAGCAAGAGCTTAGTTGCTCCGCGGCATGTTAGATCTTCCCGGACCAGGGCTCGAACCCATGTCCACTGCATTAGCAGGCGGATTCTTAACCCCTGTGCCACCAGGGAAGCCCTAGCATGCCTTTTTAATGTATGTAAAATATTCATGCACCAGTACATATAAATAATTTACACACACACATATATGCATTGCAGGTACCTGTTAATTGTTTTTTAAACCATATTTCAAAAAAATATGGGGATTACTGCTTTTGATTTGTGGTATTATGGAGCTCGGAGAGTTATTGGGGCTAGAAACCTATAAAGTATGGGTGGAGCATCAGTTTGGTCTAATGCTTTGCCTGAGTGTGGGAGGCACTGGGAAGGCAAGTAAAGCCCCAAGTTTGGTCAAGCCTAGGGTATAGGTGATTGGGCCTGGAAAGGTGACTGAGCCAAAAAGTCGAGATCACCTGAGAAAAGCAAGCCTCTAAAGTATGCTGAATTACAATGAGGTGGGTGCTGTTTTACAGCACAGATGTGGCCTAAGAGGCCAAGGTAGAAGGACCCTTAATGAGTCTAGGACAGCTGAGAAGAGACTGAGGTAGGTGAGAGCTTAGGAGCCTCCCAAGACTGCAAGTTTAACATGCCCATTAGTCTAGCATTCTAGGCAGTAACCTAGTAGGTCTTTGCAGTAATGGGACATGGGACAGACAGGTTTCAATAGGCAGTAGTAGAGGGAAACCTGGCTAGCACGGGGTATGGACAAAGTCCTAGAAGCCTAAAAATGTATTTTGAGAGAAATAGCCCAAGGCAAGTTAGGAGCACCTTGACATTAACTTTTCCCCACAGTTTTACAGAGACTCAATTCTGCCTAAACAATATATCTAATCCCTGGCTAATTCTGGCATATCTAGATATTATACGATAAAAGGCTAGTCTTGAGGCACCGAGTTTCTTCTGTCTCCCTCAAACGAAAAAGAAACATACAATAAGAAACATAAATTTAGAGAAAGCAAATTAGAGTCGTTTTAGCTTGTATGTATTTTTAATTACGTGACTCAAAGTTTATGTAAACCATAAAAATAAATTTTTTTCTCTGGACATTTTTAAATGTTCAGTTCCATCTGAAGTTTAAAATATCTCTTTTCCAATATAGTTTGTAAGTAGGATGTACAGAACTCCTAATGTGGCCCTGATCCACCCCTATTCAATGGTGAAGGCTATAGGTATTACTGAGAACAAAATAAAATGTCAGAGAATGTAAGTTGACCACTGAAGGTGACATTGACAGCAGGAGTCAATGTCTCCATGAGGACAGGGCATTTGTGGTGAGTTCCAGCCCTGCTGGTCTCCAAGGAAACAGTGGAAAGGTGATGCAGAGAATCACGTAGCTCTGTCCAGAGTGGACGCTGTAGTCCTACTCACCCCATCCCATAAAAATGAGACAATAAAACAATTTTTCTCAAGAAATGAAGGCTGTATCCCCATCTTGACAAGGCATCTGCTCGCACATTCTCCTTAGCTGGGATGTGAGCAGCTGAAAGCCAGTGGCTGTTTCTGAAGGCTTTTTTCTAAAAGTGGAAGTCTCTTACTCTCTGAATTCTGTCTGAACTTGCCCCATCCCTCCTCAAAATATGCTCTCTCAGCTCAAAGTTTGACAAGATCAAATAACCAGAGCTATTTAAATACCCTGTTTTGGGTAAAGCTTCCAAGACAGTTAACAATTCTAGCTTGTTTACACTCTTCAAACACCACCCCCTCACTCCTCACCCCAACACACACACACATATTAGAAGTCAGGAAAATTCACCTTCCTCCTTAAGCCCTCCTTACCAACCAAATGCCAACTTGACTTAGAGTCAATTTCTAGGTTTGGAATTGTTACCTTTCCTTAATCCCATAGCAGCTGCCTCTCAGTGGTCAAGCTAAATCCATTTAGCTGATGTTTGACTTGTGGATCTTCTGCGGTAGAAAAATTTTTCTAAATAACTCTTAATGCTTTAGAACTGTTAATAATGAGAAAGACTAGTGGGCATTCATGAGCTGTTATAAGACAGGGTTCCTGTTCTACGCCTTATTCATTTATGCAAACTGTTGTAAAGGTACCAAATTCACTGTGCAACTGGGCTGGAAAAGTCCCTGGAATGGAGATTACATTGGTATGCACATTTCTGAGGCTTGGTTCTGTTTCACATTTTCATCAGTGACCTGCTTAAGGGAGCAGAGAGCAAACTCATTAAGTTCCTAGATGGGAGGGATGGCCAGAACATTAGAGAACAGGATTAGAATTTCCCCAGCCCTTGCCAAATTAGCAAAACTGTCAGAGTCAAATATGTTCATGGGGGACAGGCAGGGAAGAGGAAAGCTGCCCAAATGCAAGCCGAGTAGTAGCAACTTATTTAGGAGCAGAACTGAAAAGACTATAGATGCAAGCACAGACTAGTAGCAGGAAATAAACTTACCCAGTATAACCACTAGCGTTCATTGGGACCTTTGCACCCCCTTAAGAAGGATTCAGATTCCCCAATCAATGGACTGGAGAAGCATAAAGCCCTCTCCCAAGAATTCTAAGAATTCCAGTGAGCTTTTCTTCTCATGGCACCTCTAAATTCAGATTCCTGATTCCATTTAATTTCCCTGGTTTATGATTCATTTCACTGTCCTGCTCTAGTCACCCTATAGCAAACCACGTTGACCCAGACATAAAAACCATTTCCCTCCCATGAGCAAACCATGGCCTCCTGCAGAAGGGCCTGGCTATCTCCTTGGTTGTCTTGGCTCTTGCTTAATCCTTCTGATTAAACTTCTATCCCAAGTAGCTTAGCAAGATATTTTCTTAAATACAGACAGTTCTCTCCTTTAGAGGAACTCTGGGACCAGCTATTAAGATAATAACATTTACACCTGTGTTATCTAACAGAAGCGAACATGACAAAGTCACGAGCCAACAGTGCTTCAGCCAAGGGCCGGCCCATATCTTCTGTAAAGTAAATAACTATTAGATAGTAGATACTTTCTAACTCTATTGCAACCACTCCGATGCTATAACATGAAAGCATTTATACAAAATATGCAAACAAAAGGGGCCTGACTGGATTTGGCCCCCGAGTGGGCCATAGTTTGCCAACTCCTGCAACACTCAGCTTCAGAATCTTAGACTTTCGGGGAGGCTTAGCAGCCATATCATCCAACCTGCAGAAATCAGCACCCAGAAAATAGAGTGACGCTTACGCGAGTTCACAGGACAGGTAAGCCAGGGTTAAAACTTCAAATTAGAAACAGGTAGCCCAGTTCCCAGGCCAGCCTATATCATCACCAGGCTATTTCCAGAAGGTTCTAAGGATCCCTGTTTACATGGCAGAACCTCTTCTAGAAATTCTCCACTATAACTTTGGCACATGCATTAGTCGTAGTATGTGTGAGACACAGTAGTATTGTCTTGCAGCACCTCGAGGAGGAGGACCCAAGATGAAAGTCTGACTAAAGATGCGGGTGAGGTTGACTCTACCACCAAGGGGCAGACTTCTTGAAAACCAGAGTAAAGCCTAGAATAGATCAGGAAGGAAAACTAGGCACAAAGTTCAAAGGACATAATTTTATTTCGTTTAAATAAAGTTAAAGGTGACATAAATCCTCATATACCAAGAGGAATGTTTCCAAAAGGAGCAATTGTTTTCCATCTCCTTTTAGAATGAAAAGAGCAGAAGTGGAGTATAGGTTAGATCACAGAAAGAACTTAATGGAGGTAACCCTGTTACTCACGAGAACTGCAGGCCAGAGGAAGTCACAGAATTGTCTTAATAATTGGATCTGGGAGTTGGCATCTTTCAGGGAGGGACAGGAGGGAGGGAAATAGACTGAGTCAGTGATTCTCAACGTCCTTTCTGTCTCATTAAGTCCCCTGAAAGCTGTAGGAAAGAGTCCTTCTCTGAGCCAACAGGGACACATTGAATCATTGTGTTTAATGAGAGCAGGACAGTTTCTTTAAGAGGGTGGTGAAGTGCAGAACACAAAGTGGATACTGTATTGGAAAAAAATAATTGTCCAGATTTCAAAGGAGCTTCCCAAATGACACTCCCTCACATTGGCAGGCATTTGGGGTAACTCATGAAAAACCCACCACTCGTGGTTGGAAGCTTGCAGCCCCTTCCAAATGTGTGTGTGGACGTGCTTGATGCCTTTACCTAGGTAGTGGCCAGGAGTTTCTTCCTGTAGGTCATTCTTGATCAGCAATTTGAAGACCCAGTAGCTTGGGCCTATTCCTCCTTGCAAGTCAGGGCCAAGTTTTTATGAGAACTCTTATTTTACTAACTTTGATAAAGATAAATCCTAGCGTACATCTTGCTACTAATTAAAAATGGTACAATCTATTTAAATATCATTTCTAGACAGTATATTTCATGAAACTATCCCACAAGTATTTGTCTCAAGCCACAACTTTTCCAAAGCTTGGTTTTTCAAATGATGAACTCTTGATGATGATTATTTTTTATTATTATAATTTTTTTCCAGATGATCCAGGAACCTGCACATCATGCGCTACGGGGTATTACATGTAAGTCTGGCGGTTTTTTTTTTTTTTCATGGCACTAACTTTTTCTGCAGTTTAAGCATTACTGACTTAATCCTAAATCCAGTGATTAAAGCAAAGAGGGCCTGCATCCTGAAGCAACTCTCCCCTGTCAGGCTATTAATGAACAATTCTTGCATTTAGCAATAAGAGTGCAGCTGTTCTCTTGCCTTGAAAGGAGGTCCTCTCTTTCTTGGTCCTGGAAGTCACCCAGCCTGACACTGGTGTCTAGGAATCTTGCCATGGGTTACCAAGATTCAGACCTTGCTGTTTATGGACAGACTTTAATAATATACCTGACCCCAAGCAAGCTGTTTCCAAATGTCTGCACGGAGACCTCGTCCTTAAAGGGAGTCAGACAGTCCAGGATGAAGCCAGGTGTTTCGTTAGTTCTTTTTTTTTTTTAATTAATTTATTTATTTTTGGCTGCATTGGGTCTTTGTTGCTGCGTGCGGGCTTTCTCTAGTTGCGGCAAGTGGGGGCTACTCTTTGTTGTGGTGCGCGGGCTTCTCATAGCAGTGGCTTCTCTTGTTGCGGAGCATGGGCTCTAAGCTCTCGGGCTCAGTAGCTGTGGCACGTGGGCTCAGAAGTTGTGGCATGTGGTCTCAGTAGTTGTGGCTCACGGGCTCTAGAGCGCAGGCTCAGTAGTTGTGGCTCACGGGCCTAGTTGCTCCACGGCATGTGGGATCTTCCCGGACCAGGGCTCAAACCCGTGTCCCCTGCATTGGCAGGTGGATTCTTAACCACTGCGCCACCAGGGAAGTCCGTTTCGTTAGTTCTTAATGCTCCCGTGAGTAATGAGAGACATGGACCACTAGGTTAAATGAAATGCAGATAACCATCACCCCCAAAGTTCTCTGTTAAAAATCTACAAATCAAAGATGGTATGTCTCAACATCACCTCCCCCTCCTATTCTTGTCTCCCTTCCAGGGTACGTTGGTGCCTATCTTGGAAGAAAAACTAAGAAAAGAAGGGAGACACAAGCTAGTAGGGGATTTACATTTGGGTCACCTCCACTTTGGTGGGCTGATTCCTCCTGTCACCTCACGGCCTTTCTCCTCCATCAAATTCCAAGGACTCAAAATGTGGTGGGAAGAGGTTAAAAGGGGTGAGGAGGATGGGAAGGAAAGGCAAACCCAACAAGCTGAAATATACATAAAGTGATCCGTTAACCTTAGCATTATTTAACCTTACGGATTTAATTCAACTTTTCCATAATTGCCTAATATTCTCTACATTGACTATGTCTCTACATCCTCCTGATGGGATGATTTAAATTATTGTTTCATTTAAAGAGGAGAGGAGGGTGGGTAAGAGGTCCCTAGACTTGATCTTTGTAAGGTAGACCAGATGACATTCAATGAGCAGCCGGTCATTTGTCAGCACATTCATGGTTGGTGTGTGGCCCGCCACACGAACCCCCAGCAGACATGAACCGCAGAAACGCAAGCATTTCTTGGTAAGGTCACATGGTTGGAGGGACAAAATGTTCCTCTAGGAGCCAAGGAAGGAGGACTTAGACTCAAATAAAGAAATAGTGACCATGCAGAAGCAGGTGAGGAATTCTCCTCTTTGTCTCTATTACAGCCCTGCATCCCTCCAGTCTAGCTCTGCCCTGGCTGTCTTCTTCATTTTGATGCCAGAACACACCCCTTCACCTGCACCTACTGCCTCTGCCACCTGAGAGCTGCTTCCTCTGTTAAACTTGGGAGCCAATCTCTCCATTTCACCACCGCTTGCTAATGAGCATGTTTCATAAAACCCCTTGAGACACAAATACACTGAAAGAACATGCCCAACATCACTAAGGGTAAAACATTAGATATTTGTTCCCAGAAACACATCTTTATAACCCTTTAGAATACGCAGTAACTTCGAATACACATACACTAATAAAACACTGCACAATAGACGTTGTTAAGGAAGAAATGCAAAGCTTCCCTCTGATATCTTTTTGATGCTGTGAAATTCATCAGAGGGCAAAGGTCAACTTCATTCCACTCCCCTTTCAAATGAACCTCAGCGGAGGCTGAATTACAATGTTTTACTATAGAATGAGAATAACAGATGATATATGTAAAACTATATATACAGAAAAGCTAAGGCAGTTCACTGTTAATATCAATAATCTGGTTACAGACATCATGGTAAGCTACTTGAACTCAACACTGAACTGTTTCAGACCTGGCGGGTACCATGTGGCAAAAGCACACAAGTTGTTCAAACAGATCTTGGGTAAAATCCCAGTCCCACCCTTACCTACGTGACTTTGAGCACTTAACCCTTAAGCTCAGTTCCCTTATCTGGAAATTAAAGATAAGTAACAGCTACCAGGGCTTCCCTGGTGGCGCAGTGGTTAAGAATCTGCCTGCCAATGCAGGGGACACGGGTTCGAGCCCTGGTCTGGGAAGATCCCACATGCCGCGGAGCAACTAAGCCCGTGAGCCACAACTACTGAGCCTGCGCGTCTGGAGTCTGTGCTCCGCAACAAGAGAGGCCGCGATAGTGAGAGGCCCGCGCACCGCGATGAAGAGTGGCCCCCGCTCGCCGCAACTGGAGAAAGCCCTCACACAGAAACGAAGACCCAACACAGCCAAAAATAAATATAAATAAATAAATAAATTTATTAAAAAAAAAAAAGTAACAGCTACCATATGGGGATTGTGCAGAGGTTTAAGTGAGCTAATACCTGACACATAATCAGTACTCCCTAAGTAAATATCAGTATCCATTTCCTTCTTCCTAGCCTCCTCCCTGCTGTCCCAGTAAACGGTCCTTGGAGTCCAGAGCGAGGTGGTTAATGACTTGGTTTGGAGGGCACACAACAGACCAAGAGGAAGTTTTCTCCCTTGAAACCCAAATATCTATACCTGTTAAAAATGATGCATTGGGACTTCCCTGGTGGTCCAGTGGTTAAGACTCTATGCTCCCAATGCAGGGGGCCCAGGTTCGATCCCTGGTCAGGGAATTAGATCCCTCATGCCACAACTAAGAGCCCGCATGCCACAACTAAAGATCTCGCATGCCTCAACTAAAGATTTCACATGCTGCAACTGAAGATCCTGCACGTGGCAACAAATATCCCGCATGCCACAACTAAGACCCAGTGCAGCCAAATAAATAAATAATTTTTTTTAAAATGATGTGTAATCAGGGGGTGAGATAAATTAGGAGTTTGGGATTAACATATACACACACTACTATATAAAATAGGAAACAACAAAGACCTACTGTATAGCACTGGGAACTCTACTCAATATCGTATAATAACCTATAATGGAAAAGAATCTGAAAAAGCATTTATATATAAATATATATATCTCTGAATCACTTTGCTGTACAGTTAAAACTAACACAACATAGTAACTTAACTAGACCTCAATTTAAAAAATGATGTATAGGGCTTCCCTGGTGGCGCAGTGGTTGAGAATCTGCCTACCAATGCAGGGGACACAGGTTCGAGCCCCGGTCTGGGAAGATCCCACATGCCGCGGAGCAACTAGGCCCGTGAGCCACAACTACTGAGCCTGCGCGTCTGGAGCCTGTGCTCCGCAACAAGAGAGGCCGCGATAGTGAGAGGCCCGTGCACCGCGATGAAGAGTGGCCCCCGCTTGTCGCAACTGGAGAAAGCCCTCGCACAGAAACGAAGACCCAACACAGCCAAAAATAAAATAAATAAATAAATAAATAAACTCCAATCTCTAAAAAAAAAAAAAAAAAAAAAGAACCTTCTAAAAAAAAATGATGTATAATATATGTATAAAATACATAAGCTACAAGGATATATTGTACAGCACAGGGAATATAGCCAGTATTTTATAACTATAAATGGAACACAACCTTTAAAAATTGTGAATCACTAAGTTGTACACCTGAAACTTACATAATATTGTACATCAACTATACCTCAATAAAAAAAAAATTTAATGATGCATAATATTTGAAAGTTGCTAAGAGAATAGGTCTTAAAAGTTCCTGTCACAAGAAAAAAAATTCTGTAACTATGTATGATAACGGATGTTACTGTGGTGATCATTTTGCAATATATACAAATATTAAATTATTATGTTGTACACCTGAAACCAATGTAATGTTGTATGTCAGTTATACTTCAAAATATTAAGGGAAAAAAAGACTATAACTTCAAAAGAGGTGATGTGTAGACACATACAAGGAGATTAAATTATGGTGATAAAGAGAAATATGTCAACACAGCTCATGGAAGAAACTCCATCTTCTCCCCAGGTTCAAACACCAGTGTTATAAAACCTGTCCTGAGAAGACCTACAGGGAAGAATCTGAATGCAAAGCGTGTGATACCAACTGTGGCAACTGCGACCAGAATGAATGCTACTGGTGTGAAGAGGGCTTCTTCCTCTTGGGTAAGCTCAAAAACGGCACTGTACAAAGTGACCGCAAGGCTCCAGGGCTCCACCCAGAAATGGGAGAGCTCCTCTGATCAGTTTTAGAGTCTTCCTGTGTCTCTTGTCCAAGAAGGAATTTTAATTTGGTTTGAAAATAAACATTAGCCAGGACTACTTCTTTCTGCTTTTATTATTGAAGCATAGCTCCGATTTCAGTAATTAATCTCAAGTGTCTCTAAGCTGATGGAAAGAAGAGTGAATGGAGGGGAGGGAGAGGTGCTGAAGAGAAATGCTTTGGAATTGAAGTCACCTGGAATATTCAGAACATGACCCTTTCCTTGAGACTTCATCCATGTTATATATTCCTTGCACTGTAAAAGTTAAATAAGATCTTTTGTCTTAGATTTTGGTCAATTCATTGACTTTGATGGAAATGAATAGTTAGGAAAGATAAATACTGTGAGCCTTCCAATTGAAGAGAAGAGTCCAGGTTCTTGAATGTTTGTGGGAGAAAGAGTGGGGCAGACAGCCCACAGTGACCTTCAGAGATTCTGTATGTAGAGATCATTTTATTTGCAGTTTTTCAAGGCCTTGAGGACATGAATGTCTTTATTCTATGCTCCTAACCCTTTGAGCTGACAGCCAACTTAAATTTTCAGTTGAAAAAGGACTTAAAGCGTTGGATTTATTAAGACACAATTCTTGGTTGAAACAAGCAAATGCCATCATGGTTTCTTTAAAAACTAAAAAATGTTCCTCAGCCTCCCTTCGGCCTGTTTAGAACTTGGCCCTGCGTAGATCACCAAGCTCAGCCAGCCAGGGCTGCATTTCATGCCTCCATTCTGTGTTCTCACGTAGGCGGCAGCTGCGTGAGGAACTGTGGCCCTGGCTTCTACGGTCACCCAGAGATGGGAGAATGTGAGCCCTGCCACCGAGCCTGCGAAACCTGCACCGGTCTTGGCCACAACCAGTGTAGCAGCTGCAGAGAAGGGTTGCAGCTGCTGCATGGGACGTGTGTGCATCTGGTCCAGACCCAGGTGGAAGGCAGATTCTGGAATGGTATGGACCTCCCGAGAGAGATCGCAGGTGTCTAGCTGCCTCCTCTGCCTCCCCCCGCCCCACCACCCCCAAACCCTTGCTTTCGGGATACCCAAGAGATGAAGGCTGCCAGTAAAAGAAAAGCCTGGAGTCCCAGAGCCTCTGTGATGCTCATTGCAGGAGAGGATAGGAGACTATGGCTGGCGTTTGGCGAGGAGGGAAAACCCAAAGGGCCACTGATGACTGATCTGACCACTTGAGTTTCCACCTGGGTGGAGTATACTGCAGAGCATGTAAAGAGTGTCAGAGAGAGAAATGACTACCACTTTCTCAAAGATTTCAGAATAGCTTCTATCACATTCACTTATCTCTTTATTTAAAAAGAGATAAAAGAAAACTACCAGTGGGATAGCTTGTCCAGTTAGACAAGGAAGAATCACTCTAAATTATGGGAACTTCAGCTGAAATGACTGATCTTTCTGGCTGGATTATTAGAACTTGCCATCATTCAAGCTTACCTTTTAAAAGTTGCCCCTCTAGTTGCAGATGGGGAAAGTGGGGGGCTTGAGAAGCGGCGGGAGGGAGGAAAAGTGTGGGAGCTTGGAATCTAACAGTAAAGGCCTGTGTGTATTCATTCCCACCTGAGTCTTCGGAATTGGCCTCCAGACCCTGAAGCCTTGGTCACAGGCTTCCTGGCAAGGCGTTACAACCTTGCAGTGACCTCTCCATGTCTGAGGTGGTTAAAAAACAAAATCCTCCTCCTGCTGGAAAAATCTGACTCACATTCTATGCAGAGACGCTCATGAAAACAAGAGATGTTCTCCGTTTTGATTTCGAGGCAAGGATTTGTTTAAAAAGGTCATTTCAGTGCAGAAGCAACAGCAGCTGAAAGCAGGTCTGCTTGGGATGATTCTTCTAAGAGCTGGAGGGAAGGATAGATCTGGGGCAAGAGAAAAGCCTCTTGCTGGGTTTCAGAGGAAGGATGTCCACAGCTGCTGTCTACTTCGACAGTGTCGCATATGTGACTTAAAGGAAGAGCAGCTCGGAGCCCATCACAAACCCAGCAGCCAAAGGCCACGGAGAACACTGGCCGATTTCAGAGACACAGCCAGGAAGAAAATCATTCACTCCAGACTGGGATATCTTCCGTGAATTAAGGCTGAACCAAAATGCTGAAAACGAGTTTGTCTGGCATTCAGGCATTTAAGAGGCAGTGCAAGCCAAGAGGAAAATAGTCTGGTGGTGTGTTTCTAGCTCAGAACATCTGTATTTTATCTGGCGTCCAGATGATGAAAAGGTTCAGGGAGCCAAGAGTCAGAGCAGATTGATTCCCCAAATGATTACACGTCCCTTTCAACTGGACTACGCACTTCGCAAGCAGAAATGAGGTCTTGATTGCTCCCCCCTTTGTCGAAGCATCACACCTACCCCTCTGCATTTTCTACTATCAAAACGTAATGTTTTTGAAGAGAGGAAGGAATTAGTCCATTTGGGGATTTACTACTAAGGGATTCAGGAAGCAGATGAGAATATTTCTCATGGCTGGACAAAAGCAGTGAAGTCAATGACACGGTTGCACTTTCCCACATCTGTGATCTGGGAAATAAGACATGCAGACTATGAACAACGAGAAAAACTTAACTGAGCAAGGTAAGACCAGAGCTCAGCTTCCCCGGCATAGTTGAGGTACCACTGAAATGGACAGTAAATGAGAAATGTACTCCACAAGGCCCTGAGAGTATTTGAGCCAATGCCTACATTTTTCTCCTGACTTCGTTTCCTTAAAAAACAGGGTTGAGGTTGTAATAGGAGAGCAGAGGGTTCCAGAGAACAAGCACTAATTAACCGCACCTTTAAGATGATGGAAAGCAGATTGCAGTCATCCTGGGTCAACTCAGAGGGAGCCCAGACAAATCAGAGTGTTTATGAGAGAATGGAGCTACCTAGGTGGTACCAGCGAAGTATTGTATTGTTTTAAACACAGATTCAGATCCAGGTAGGACAGAGCAGATGGGACAAACTTTAGCCCATTTCTTCACCCACACTACTGCCAGTGGAAACAATAAGCTCATGCTTGCATCTGAAGACTATGACCACCCCCACTGTCTATGTCAGCATGTGTTGGGGAGATGCCCTTGAAATAAAAATCCAACTAGAGTCCACTGAACTCCTCTTTTAATAACGTGGCTACTCATGATGAGAGTGGTGAGGATGACAGGTCATCACCCTTTGTCAATTACCAGCTGAGCCTGGGAATGCCTCCTATCCTGGTCCAAGGATGGAGATTTTCCTACGCCTCAGACCATAGCTGGCAAATCCTCCAGCCAAGACTAAGTAATCTCCAGAGATTCTTCCTGCCACGTAAAAGTCACTGCACAAAAGTATAGACCGTCCCCAGATTCCCTGTCCCAGTCACTAACTAATATATTGTGAAGATTACTTAGGCCAATGTCCCTGCGCGGCAATAATAGAACCAGTGTTAAACAGGCTGCTGCCAATGGCATCAGTAGTGACTCAGGCAACACTCAGAGCCACCGTTGGTGAAAATGTTCAGGGCTGGCAGGCCACGGGCTTTGAAAGAAGATGATGGCTTCAGCTGGTTTCCTGAAACCATTGTCGGGAATGGAAACTGTGTACCCTATTACTGTTAAATCATTTGGGTTCTCTTAAGTGGTTTTCTCCCTGGTAGTGCTGGAAAGTCTTCAGAATAATTCCTGCACATTTCCCCTACCCACCTATTTCCCTCATTAAAACCATGTTTGTAGCAGGCTCTAATTACATATTCTGATGGGTAGTCTAATCTACAAAGCACAGACATGGTAAATTAACGTTTTATCTTTGACCACATCCTAACAATTTATCACTAGCCTGTCTTTTGATCTTAATTCCTATGCTCTGAGAAAGACTGAAATCCCGGAGTCAGTTACAAACACTGGAAGCCACTCATGTGTGAAAAAAAATTCTCAACAGTGGGGAGATATGTTGCTTCCTAGTAACTGAACTTCAGAGAATTTTAAAGAAACCATGAGAATCTGGTTTTTTAGAAGGGCTTTGTAGATGTGTACAGTTGCCTCACTTAACTTACAAATGAGAACATGATTTTTACTTAATTAAGCAATCACAACTCAGAGTGCAGAAAATACATGTTTCTGGGTAGCTAAGTAAACTTTTGGCTAGTGATATGAGGGAGCCACATGTTATCTCCTTACACTGAGTTTTAAACATCCAGGAATTTTATGAGTGGACCATTAAACCATTGCAACTTAAAATCAGCTATGGTGGGAATATTTACACCACAGAAATTGGTAAACAGGATGACTCAAGTTTTTGTTGTTGTTTTGTGTTCCAAAGAGCCATTTTACCAGTACATCACTGCTTTGACCTCTACCAAACTATTTTAAATCCAAGTGAATTACTAAAACATCTCTCTAGTGAACGTAGGCTTTAGAATTGGGCATACCTGAATTCAAATCCTGGCTCTGTTCTTTACTACCTCCATAGCCTTGAGCAAGATATTCATCCTCTCCGAGCCTCAGTTTTCCTCACCTATAAAATGAGAACATGAAACTGCCTCATACAAGGTCCTTTTGAGAATTGAATGAAAGAATACAAATGAAGCCCCCAGCACATATGATGCAATAAAAGTTAATCTATTCTGTAACCCTTTAACCTATTCCAGTTTTAACCCATGAAACACTAGTTCACTTTCAAAACTGCCTCCTTGAGCTCATGAAAGAAAGCAATTTGGGGGCCTAAAGAGTAATACAGGTCTGGGAAAAATAGTCCCAGAAAGAAGGGCAAATGATGGTCAGTTGGGATGCCTAATAGCCAAGTTGAGTCCTGACTTAACCAAGAATGTGTACAAAGATGATAATAGCAGTTTTACTTATAATAACAAAAAAAAAGGAGAGAGCAATCTAAAAATGTAACACGAGAAAAAAAGTAAATTATGGTTCATGCAAATACACAAACCATTAAAAATAATGTTTACAAAGAATTTTCATGGCAAGAGAAAATGCCTATAAGACGTATAATATTAAATGAAGAATGTAGGGTTGGTCTTATATATGCAGAAGATGTAAATGATTACATATATATGCACATATGTAATTATACTCACACATTCAGTATAAAGATGGGAAATCTATATGCCAAAGTATACACAGTAGACATTTCTGGGTGGTAAGATTATGGGCAAACTTTATGTTCTTCTTTATCTTGTTTGCATTAAAAAAATAAAACACTTTATTTTCTTTAATAAAAAAAGAACCTGTGCCCACTGCAAGCCCATCTTTGGTGAAGAGCCCGCTGCAGGAGCGACGAAGGTGGAAGTTTCAAATCAAAAGAGGTAACAGGGAAATAGGGAGGAGAAGACAATCAAGTATCAGGAGAGTCTCTGTGATGTAGAAACCAACCCAAGAAGCCGGGCGGTGAGGAACAAGCAGGGATGCAGAAGTCATGAGAGAAACAGAGAGAGGAGGAAAACACAACACAAAATATAAGTGGGCGCCCAAAGGGAAAGACTGGGAGGAATTTCATCATCAGTGGAGACTTCTAGAACATACAAGGACATTCCTGAGGTGCTAAGTGGTTATGCTTGGGAGAGGCTATCAAGAAAAGCCTCTGTCCTTGCAAATCTTTAAGAAAAGCACCATTTGCCTTCCCAGTCACTGCAGCCTTGTTTGAAATAGCAAAGATTGGAAAAAACTAAATGGTTACCAATAAGAGTAGAAAAATGAAGCATGACACATCCACACAATGGAATACTATGGAGCCATCAAAAAGAATGGGGAGGTTCTTTATGTACTGATAAAGAATGGTCTCCAGAATACTGAGTTACAAAAAAAAAGGCAACATGATTAACATTGTGAACAGATAAAGTTTGTATAAAAAGGTTGGAGGGGGATGGGGAGAGAGGAGAGAGACTTCACGGTATGTGCCTTTTCTGCATTTCGAACCATGTGAGTATTGTTTATTTAATTTAAAAAAATTTAAATAAGAAGAACCCCTGTTTTATAGGATTGAGTTAGTCATTTTTGAAGGTTGGACACTACATTTTCTTGGTCAAGGTGATTTTTTTTTTTTGAGGTGGGGGAGGTCTTGTTCAGTCTAGAATTTCTGGAGTAGCAAAAAGAGAAACTATGATCAAGGTCAAATTTTACTTGTTGACGTTAAGTCTCTAATCTTTCATGATAGAAAAGCTCTGGCTGGAGACGACTTTATCCATTTGCCGAAGCCTGGTTGCTAACTGCGTGTGCAGAGTACCCTCTAGTGGAGGAATGTGGAAATTACAGAATTTTATACCAAGTATATTAGAGTAAAATATCAAACTGCCAGAATGTGAGATATGTATGTATAATTACAGATGCATGTATATGTGTAAATATATACATTATATATTTTTAAATATGATAAAATTAATGAAAACTTTTATCTTTTTAAATATAACATTTTAGCATAAAAACGATAAAAGTCAAAACAAAATCAACCCATGGCCTTGATATATAATAAAGATTTTCAAGGCGCTCAATAGCTAACGAATATTATTTTGCTATTATTCTTTGAATAACTGGTCTCAGAAAGTAAACATCTTTTTTTCCCCAGCTTAAATGAGATGTAATTGACACACAATATTGTGTAGGTTTACCGTGTATAACATGGTGATACATGTGTAAACTGCAAAGTGATTACCACAATAAGGTCCGTGAACACATTCGTCAACATCACTTTCATGAAAATCTTGGGACTAGTATTGCTCTGCACTGGCTAACTGAACTCAACAAATCCCGCAGGGAGAGTACATAGGTCAGTGGTCTACTGGAAAACCAGTACAAAATTTTCTCTACAAACTAGGAAACAACTGCCATGCAGCATGGCAGGACGGACAGTCATTTATATCCATGTATATATAGCTCTCTACCTTCCTACCTACCTACCTAGTTTTCTCCTTAGCAAGGTTCTGCAGTTTATTAACCATGAGTGCCATCAGAGAAACCAAGCAATGCCTCCTGGTGCCACTCCAAGTATGGAACAAAAGAGAACGGGAAATAAAACAGAAGCTTGAGAAATGGGGTGGAATGGTAACAAATGAGGAAATCGGGAGAGAGGAGAAAGGAAGAAGTAGGAACCACCATTTACTGAGCCACTCCGTGCATGCTTTACACGTTAACTCACTCTGGCTTCACAAGAGTCCTGTAAGGGAAGAATCATTTGCTCTCATTTTAGAGACGTGGAAATTAGGACTCTGAGAGTTTAATTACTGTATCCATGGTTACCCTACTGGAAGCGGCACAGCTGGGATCTGAAGGCAGGTGTGACTAGAGACTGACTCTAGGGAGGAGAAGGAAGGAAATGAAAGGCAAGAGAATAGGAAGGAAGGAAGGAGGGAGGGAAGGAAGGAAGGAAAGAAGGGAGGGAGGGAGGGAGGGAGGAGGGGAGGGAGGGAAGGGAAGGGGAAAGGAGGGAGGGAGGGAGGAAGGGAGGGAGGAAGTAGGGGAGGGGGGGGGAAGGAGGGAGGGAGGAAGGGAGGAAAGAAGGAAGGAAGATGGGAGAGAGGGAGGAAGGAGGGAGGGAGGGAAGGGGATTGGTAAGATGCCAACAATAACAACTAACTGAACTTCAGGGTCATTCATATGACACATTCTGAGCTAGAACTTCTTTTTCTAATTTTCCCCCGTGTGAGTCACGCTGATTCCTAGGCAATTACTGAAATTTAGTCAAGATCTCTATGTATATTGATTGAGTGATGTTATTGAGGCTGTTATGTATGTCTGCACAACTGCCCAGTGGAGTTGCTGCCTTCCTGGAAAAGCCTGCCCAGCAAATGGTCATGGGGGAAGAAAGGGGAAACAGCTCGAGTGTTTCCCAGCTTAATGGCATATTAACCTGGAATGGCCTGCCCACCACCTGACCAGCCAGAAAGCTCTTGGGTGCCTCTGCTATATTGATGTTTAACAATGACTGGGGACAAATTTAAGAGGAGATCAATTTAGGCTGCATCCCACAGTGGCTACTCTGAAGAACACAGAGACCCAAACATTGACCAACTGTGAAACCTGGTTCCAAAGAACAACAGAAAAGGCGCAATGAATTCTCAGTTATCATCTTGGAGTGAAGAGAAGTGGTTATCTAAGAATCCTGGGGAAATAAGTGATTACTTTTGACGCAAAAACTCCTGCTTGCATACACATAAGCACACACTCCCTTACCCCACACATTTTTTAAATATGAAAGAAGTAAAATTTGTTCATTCAAATATCCCCTTAGTATTTAAGGCTATCCTGTCTTAATAGGATAGTCTGCAAAGAAAGTCTTGATAATCAATTGTCAATGACAGAGTAAGAAAAAAATAAAATAAATGAAGTCCACATGGTAGGCAGTGGGTGGTGCAAAGATTTAGCCAATGTCAACTTGAAGGGATTCTATTTGGGGTGAAAAGGGAAATGAGATTACCTATGAGATCTTTTCCAACACTGCAGTGCTCTGAGCCTGTTCAAAAGAGACAGACTTCTTGTTTCTTTCCCTGCACAGACCTCTTGGGAAGTTACCAGCCTTGTCATTCTTCTTGCAAAACCTGCCGTGGATCTGCAACCCTGTGCACTTCATGTCCAGACGGTGAGTGTGGCGTGCGACAGAAGGAAGCCGTGGCCAAACCAATTCGCTGTAACTCATGTACATCAGCATCTCTGTGTAAGGGGTTTGCAGGACTTGACCTAGTCCCACCACATGTGGCTATCACCGTAGCTGCTCTGGAGAAACACAGGGACCTAGACACTGACCTATAATAAAAACTGGCTTTCAAGGGACCAGAACAAAAAAGAAAAGAAATGTTTCTTTTCCAAAAGCACGATGAAGTTAGTGATGGATTTGGCCACAGAGTTTGTTAGGGTCTCTGGGTGTCTGACATTTCTAGAGGTTCCATTGTTCTTTGAAAGTGCATTAGCTGAAAGAAGAGAATTAAGGTGGAGAATCTAGGTGGGGATAAAGAGTCTACCTGCTATTTTTCTTCATTTTTGGTACTGAATTTAGGGGAGAAAAAAAAAAACAAGCACAACATAACAGCTCAATAAATAATTTGCTTCATCATCTATAAAAACACATCAGAAATAAGTTCCCTGAATTAGGGGGACAGTTTATTAACATGGTACGTTAGGAATTAAGAATTTAAGAATCACTATTAAAGTGATCATTATGTTGAAATGTGCAATGTTAATAGTGAGATGACATGCAAAAACAACAGAACTTAAAATGACAAGTGTGCCATGATCCTACTCCTACAATATATAGAAGTCAACACACAAAAGTTGATGGAGTTTTCTTGGAATTTTGGAGTTCAGGGTGATTTTTAAATTGCTTTCTTTAATAATAATGTTATCTTATTTTTTTCCATTAAAACTAAATAGATGGACTGTCCGTTAAAGGTGGAGTTGGGTGGAAGGGTTGCTACTATGTTAGTGTCCTAACAGGATAGGCTTTGGGAAGCAGAAGAATAGACTCCATCAAGCTGTGCGTGTATAACTGCCTCACACCAGGAAGGTCTTAATAGACAAAGTTCTTAAGACAAAGGTCTCAATAGATGGACCACCTGGGCAAAGGGAAGCTCCATGGTGACCCGCAGAAATATCAATAGGAAAGTCAAAGAAACAAGCCTGTTGTCAATTTCCTTCCTAGAGCTTTAACTCATCTTGGAAGATTTAGCATCACTAATAGACGTTTTGGTAATCCTGCTATAAGTGTTCCCGATACTCAGGTCTTTGGAGCAGTTAAAAAAATCTGTCAGGAGCGTCAGTTCTCTGCGTGGATGCATGTGCTGTTAGATTAGACACACGATGACCGTCTGACCTGCCTTCTTCCCTGGGTTTCTAGGCACATATCTGTTGGCTCAGACCTGCGTCCCATCCTGTCCCCAAGGCATGTGGCCCTCAGTGAGGAGCGGCAGCTGTGAGAACTGTACCGAGGACTGTGCCTCTTGCTCTGGAGCCAATCTCTGCAAAGAGTGCCAAACGCAGCCAGACCACCCCCTCTTCCTCCACCAAGGCAGGTGCTTCACCAGGTGCCCTGAGTAAGTTTTCCTCTTCCTTTCACTTGCTACTTGTGTTCGTTCTCCTGCAGTACTTTGGGGACAATTCCTTCCCATTCACCAAAGACCTCTTCTCTTCCTTGGTTAGAGCACCTATATCTGCCTCCCTTCTCGACTGTCTGACATCACTGTCCGTCACAGCAGCCAAAGCTTACATAAGGCCAGGTACACGCTTCTCCCTGGTGACCATAAGATGTATATATTTTTTACCTTTATGAAAATATGTTTTTTTTTTACCTTGTATTTATGATCAAACAGTTGTCAGGGTTTTTTTTTTTTTCCATCACAAAAGTGAGGCTGTGATAGGCTGTGGAACACACGGACCTCTTCTACATGTTGAAAGTGAGGTATGAATCACAGATAATAAATAAAGAGTAATACCTACCTAGTTATTTATCAGTTCCTCATGGCTTCCTTGGTCCCCTGGTTTACAATTCCTTTACTCTTCCTATCAATGGTCCTGCCTCCAGGATTTACCTAAATGGGAAGTGGGAATAGCAAATGGAAAAGTTCATCAGGAAAATTTCAGTGACAAGCAGCAGAAATGTCAAAGAGCATGACAGAAAATATGGGGTATATTAATGCATACAATAAAAAGTTTGGAAATCTAGTATTGGTTATTTCAGTGGCCAACGCTTCATTAGAAACCCACAATCTTTCCATTTTGCTCTTGTACCTTCCTCAGCTTGTCCTCCCCCGAGCCCACGTTGTCTGTCCATCCCCAACTGCACCACTCCATACTGCAACAACCTGAGACAGAAAAGGGTGCCTTTCTCCTTGTTTATCTCTTTTTAAGAGGAAAGAAAACTTCCTCAGACTTCCCTTCACATCTCATCAGCCAGAATGCATCACTAACATCTTCCTAAACTGATCGCTGGCAAGGAGAATGGAAATGTAAGGATTGATGTAGGTTGAACAAGATTTGCCCCTAAACACCCACAAAAATCACAACACTGACAGCCAGGAAGAGTGGAGAGAAGGAGGCAAGAAATGAGTTTGGGGAAGCAGCCTACAACATCTGAAGGAACTAGAAATTTTATTTGCCCGCTGCTTAAAAGAACTTCATGATAAAAACAACACCTATTTTCTAGTGACCTGTTTGTATCTGTTACTGAAATTGATCCTGTTGGGTACAAATATAAGTCATGGTACTGACACTCAAAAAGCATCCAATCTAGTGTAGAAGCCAAATGTATCCAATTCAATTCTACAGATACATATTTAGCACCCACTGGATGTAAGAATTGATATTGGAAGCTAAGATCAAGTGAAGGAAGTCTGAGCTTACAACAGGCTTACAATCCAGTAGGGAAGGTTACATCAATCAATGTCATACTTCTCAGGTCCTTAATACACAAAGGGCTAAAAGATTCCAAGGAAAAAGAAACCATTTAAAAACAGTTACTTACTGAGAGCTTGCAATATCTAGGCACTGCACTAAGGGTTTCAAATGCACCATCCCATTAATCCTAACAAGAATCTTCTTATCCAGATACAGTTGACCCTTGAACAACACAGGTTTGAACTGCGAGGTTCCACTTACACGGAGATTTTTTTTTTCAGTAAATACAGTACTTTACAATCCATGGTTGATTGAATCCACAGATGCAGAACCACGGATATAAAGGGCCAACTATGGGAATTGAACATCCATGGATTTTGGTATTCATGTCTGGTCCTGGAACCAATCTCCTGCAGATACTGAGGGACACTATATCATTATTTCCCCCCATTTTATGGGTGAGGAAAGGGGTAGCATGTCCAACATCACACTGCTAACACATGGCATGGTCAGGATTTCAAGCCAAATCTCTCTAGCACTGAAGTTCATGTGCTTAACCATTGCACTATGCCACATTTACATCCAACTGGGGTTTCTTTTTTCTTTCTTTATAATAGCTTTACTGAGATATAATTCACATATCACACCATTCACCCACATAAAGTGTACAATGCAATGGTTTTTAGTATAGTCAGAGAGTTGTGCAACCATCAACACAATTGATTTTAAAATACTTCCATCACTCCCCAAAGAAAACTCTATACCTTTTTAGCAGTTACTCTCAATTTCCCACAGCCCTAAGCAACCACTAATTTACTTTCTGTCTCTATAGATTTGCCTATTCTTGAACATTTTATATAAATAATACAGAATATGACCTTTTGTGACCGACTTCTTTTATTCAGCATAATATTTTCAAGGTTCCTCCCCAGTTGGGTATTTGAGAAGAGGCTTAATGGTGAAAGGGTCAGGGTAAGAGAACCCAGCACAGCAGGGAGAAAGGAGTATGAGGGGAGACTGAGTCAGGAAACACCCAGCTCTCCTTCCCCAGCCACCATGCTTCAGCCTCAGCAAAGTTAGCAAAGATATTCTACAACAAAGGTGAAGGTCAGAAATCTACTTACCAAAGTCAATCATTGCTTCCTTATTAACCTTTGTCATGGTGGGAATGAACTGGCTGTCATTATCATCACCTTATTTATCTAATCATTACCACCATTTTCCTACTATCTCTTGGATTCTTCAAATGTTCCAGGAATTGAAAATGCATTAAAGTGAGGCAGAAAGAGATGCATTTTGCTTTCATCCAATTAGTTGACCATTCCACCCTTTTTTTCTCCAAATCTGGGTTGAGCCACTCAGATTTGGAGGAATAAAAAGAAGCAATGGGACCCTATGCAGATACATGGCAACCAAGATATTTTCTTTTCTTTTTTTTTTTTTTAAGCAATAGGGAAGCTACTAACATGCCCTGAAAATCCTGCAGACTATGGAATCACAAGTATGTGCTTTCCTGTCTTGAATAGGGTGGTCTTATTACTGTGGAGTCCTCCGTCTTTATGTTTACAAAACAAGAGGGGAGATAAAGTCTGAGGAACATATAATACCCAGCTTGGCTTGGCAGCTTTGTTTCTCTTTCTGCAAAATTGCCCTTTGGGGTGCGATCCATCCTAAAATAGCAATAAGATTTATAACAGAAACACAACCTGCAAAGAAATGATATCCAGGTATTCAGAATTATTTATAAATCGGCATTAGTGGCCACTGCTTTTTCAAATATGGTATATGTTCATCAAATTTAAAAGTTCGAGTGGTAACATACATCATTACAGTAATTGTTTAAAAGGTAATGCAAAACTTAAAGTGTGCTCAAATTCACCAAAAGGAGTGGATATGAGATTTAGAAGCTCTGGTAGAAGAAAAAATGGTCTTCTTTTAAGCGTTGGCTGTCACTGTCTTAGGTGTCTGTAAAATATAGATAAAGTTCCAGAACCATACAGATTTTGCATTACATATATTTATCTGGACCGAAAGACTTCAACGTAAAGTACTTTGAATTTAACAATTTAATACATATGGCCATTTCTTCTCAAAAAAAAATTTGTCTTCTTAAATAAAAATAACAGTGAAATAAAGCATTAACTAAAAAGTCTTGTAAATGCAGGGAGAAGACAGGAAGAGTAATTACTGGCCAGATCTATGTGGAGAAGGCTGCTTTCAGCAAAGTGGCTCTCTGAAAAACACCTTCTCATGTTGTCTTCTGGCTGCCTCCCATCTGACAAGTTTCTGAGATTCCTGTATTTTTGAATTAGTAGTCGTCTTCAACAGCTTTGTTTTCTTTTTTTGCTTGAATCTATTCCTTTCATTTCAGCATCTCCTCTGACATCCACTGACTCCCTTATGAGAAGAATCTGAGAAAGCTTTCTTCATGCTGCATTTCTTCAAATTCTGTACTAGAATTGCTCACCTTAAGTGCCCAGCAGCTATTCTGCAGAGACCTTGACCAGGCCTAGCACTGAAATTTCCCCAGAAGCCAGGTGATATCACATAGCCCAAAGCCCACAGCTACTAAACACAGGTTGGTCTTTCCTGCATGGCCAATCCCCACCCTAAAGCTATAGACTATGACTGGTCCCACCCTGCGTTATTTTGTTAGCATAAATTCTAAGGTGGTCAGAGGAGCAAATAACATTCCTACCACTTGTTAAATTCCAAGAATTTAGAAGTTAGCTAGGGAGAAATGCTAGACCTCTCTTTGGAAGAGGCCAAATCCCTTGCTACACACTAAGAAATAATGAATCTACCAAATTCTCATTCAGGTAGATGTGATATGTTTAAGAATGCACTAAATTTCCTTAATTTCAAATTTCTCAAATTCAGTCAAACTCTTGATGAGCATATAATACATTTCTATCCACTGTCTTGTTAAATGCAATTTTAAGAGATTGACTTGTTGGACAAAATAGTAGTACTGTCTTTGTTCTTCAAGTGTTCTCCATCATGGTCCAAAAAAAAACTAAGGATACTAATGAGTAAGGAAGCCTGGCCTTACTTTTCATCTGGATACTATTTAGTTACCCCTCTTCTACCTAGACTTCTTTCTTCTCCAATTTTTCTACTTAAAACTACGTTAGAAATGTGACATTTGTTCACCCCTGTCCTATTTCTTCCTGACACATTCAGTACATTTTTGTTTACTGAATTAATATAAGAAATTAGTGACTGAAAGAATGATTAAATGGATGTGAATGAGTTAGCTAATTAATTAATTAAAACATCAACTATGGGGCTTCCCTGGTGGCGCAGTGGTTGAGAATCTGCCTGCCAATGCAGGGGACACAGGTTCGAGCCCTGGTCTGGGAAGATCCCACATGCCACGGAGCAACTGGGCCCGTGAGCCACAACTACTGAGCCTGCGCGTCTGGAGCCTGTGCTCCGCAATAAGAGAGGCCGCGATAGTGAGAGGCCCGCACACCGCGATGAAGAGTGGCCCCCGCTCGCCGCAACTAGAGAAAGCCCTCGCACAGAAACGAAGACCCAACCATAAATAAATAAATAAATAATTTTAAAAAATTAAAAAATAAAAAAATAAAAAAAAAAAACATCAACTAAAGATGCTATATAAGAAGGTACTTACTCACTTCACTTACACCAATGGACAGATCATCCAAAATGAAAATAAATAAGGAAACAGAAGCTTTAAATGACACAATAGACCAGATAGATTTAATTGATATATATAGGACATTCCATCCAAAAACAGCAGATTACACGTTCTTCTCAAGTGCGCACGGAACATTCTCCAGGATAGATCACATCTTGGGTCACAAATCAAGCCTCAGTAAATTTAAGAAAATTGAAATCATATCAAGCATCTTTTCTGACCACAACGCTATGAGATTAGAAATGAATTACAGGGAAAAAAACGTAAAAAAGACAAACACATGGAGGCTAAACAATACGTTACTAAATAACCAAGAGATCACTGAAGAAATCAAACAGGAAATAAAAAAATACCTAGAGACAAATGACAATGAAAACACGACGACCCAAAACCTATGGGATGCAGCAAAAGCGGTTCTAAGAGGGAAGTTTATAGCTATACAAGCCTACCTAAAGAAACAAGAAAAAGCTCAAGTAAACAATCTAACCTTACACCTAAAGAAACTAGAGAAAGAAGAACAAACAAAACCCAAAGTTAGCAGAAGGAAAGAAATCATAAAGATCAGAGCAGAAATAAATGAAATAGAAACAAAGAAAACAATAGCAAAGATCAATAAAACTAAAAGTTGGTTCTTTGAGAAGATAAACAAAATTGATAAGCCATTAGCCAGACTCATCAAGAAAAAGAGGGAGAGGACTCAAATCAATAAAATCAGAAATGAAAAAGGAGAAGTTACAACAGACACTGCAGAAATACAAAGCATCCTAAGAGACTACTACAAGCAACTTTATGCCAATAAAATGGACAACCTGGAAGAAATGGACAAATTCTTAGAAAGGTATAACCTTCCAAGACTGAACCAGGAAGAAACAGAAAATATGAACAGACCAATCACAAGTAATGAAATTGAAACTGTGATTAAAAATCTTCCAACAAACAAAAGTCCAGGACCAG
This sequence comes from Balaenoptera musculus, assembly GCF_009873245.2. NCBI lineage: Eukaryota > Metazoa > Chordata > Mammalia > Artiodactyla > Balaenopteridae > Balaenoptera > Balaenoptera musculus. The sequence continues at coordinate 72,561,902 of NC_045790.1, forward strand.
ATGGCTTCACAGGTGAATTCTATCACACATTTAGAGAAGAGCTAACACCCATCCTTCTCAAACTCTTCCAAAAAATTGCAGAGGAAGGAACACTCCCAAACTCATTCTATGAGGCCACCATCACCCTGACACCAAAACCAGACAAAGACACTACAAAAAAAGAAAATTACAGACCAATATCACTGATGAATATAGATGCAAAAATCCTCAACAAAATACTAGCAAACAGAATCCAACAACACATTAAAAGGATCATACACCACGATCAAGTGGGATTTATCCCAGGGATGCAAGGATTCTTCAATATACGCAAATCAATCAATGTGATACACCATATTAACAAATTGAAGAATAAAAACCATATGATCATCTCAATAGATGCAGAAAAAGCTTTTGACAAAATTCAACACCCATTTCTGATAAAAACTCTCCAGAAAGTGGGCATAGAGGGAACCTACCTCAACATAATAAAGGCCATATATGACAAACCCACAGCAAACATCATTCTCAATGGTGAAAAACTGAAAGCATTTCCTCTAAGATCAGGAACGAGACAAGGATGTCCACTCTCACCACTATTATTCAACATAGTTCTGGAAGTCCTAGCCACGGCAATCAGAGAAGAAAAAGAAATAAAAGGAGTACAAATTGGAAAAGAAGAAGTAAAACTGTCACTGTTTGCGGATGACATGATACTATACATAGAGAATCCTAAAACTGCCACCAGAAAACTGCTAGAGCTAATTAATGAATATGGTAAAGTTGCAGGATACAAAATTAATGCACAGAAATCTCTTGCATTCCTATACACTAATGATGAAAAATCTGAAAGAGAAATTATGGAAACACTCCCATTTACCATTGCAACAAAAAGAATAAAATACCTAGGAATAAACCTACCTAGGGAGACAAAAGACATGTATGCAGAAAACTATAAGACACTGATGAAAGAAATTAAAGATGATACCAACAGATGGAGAGATATACCATGTTCTTGGACTGGAAGAATCAACATTGTGAAAATGAGTATACTACCCAAAGCAATCTACAGATTCAATGCAATCCCTATCAAATTACCAATGGCATTTTTTACGGAGCTAGAACAAATCATCTTAAAATTTGTATGGAGACACAAAAGACCCCGAATAGCCAAAGCAGCCTTGAGGCAAAAAAATGGAGCTGGAGGAATCAGACTCCCTGACTTCAGACTATACTACAAAGCTACAGTAATCAAGACAATATGGTACTGGCACAAAAACAGAAACATAGATCAATGGAACAAGATAGAAAGCCCAGAGATTAACCCACGCACCTATGGTCAACTAATCTATGACAAAGGAGGCAAAGATATACAATGGAGAAAAGACAGTCTCTTCAATAAGTTGTGCAGGGAAAACTGGACAGCTACATGTAAAAGAATGAAATTAGAATACTCCCTAACACCATACACAAAAATAAACTCAAAATGGATTAGAGACCTAAATATAAGACTGGACACTATAAAACTCTTAGAGGAAAACATAGGAAGAACACTCTTTGACATAAATCACAGCAAGATCTTTTTTGATCCACCTCCTAGAGTAATGGAAATAAAAACAAAAATAAACAAGTGGGACCTAATGAAACTTCAAAGCTTTTGCACAGCAAAGGAAACCATAAACAAGACGAAAAGACAACCCTCAGAATGGGAGAAAATATTTGCAAATGAATCAACGGACAAAGGATTAATCTCCAAAATATATAAACAGCTCATTCAGCTCAATATCAAAGAAACAAACACCCCAATCCAAAAATGGGCAGAAGACCTAAATAGACATTTCTCCAAAGAAGACATACAGACGGCCACGAAGCACATGAAAAGATGCTCAACATCACTAATTATTAGAGAAATGCAAATCAAAACTACAATGAGGTATCACCTCACTCCTGTTAGAATGGGCATCATCAGAAAATCTACAAACAACAAATGCTGGAGAGGGTGTGGAGAAAAGGGAACCCTCTTGCACTGTTGGTGGGAATGTAAATTGATACAGCCACTATGGAGAACAATATGGAGGTTCCTTAAAAAACTAAAAATAGAATTACCATATGACCCAGCAATCCCACTACTGGGCATATACCCAGAGAAAACTGTAATTCAAAAAGACACATGCACCCGAATGTTCATTGCAGCACTATTTACAATAGCCAGGTCATGGAAGCAACCTAAATGCCCATCGACAGACGAATGGATAAAGAAAATGTGGTGCATATATACAATGGAATATTACTCAGCCACAAAAAGGAACGAAATTGAGTCATTTGTTGAGACGTGGATGGATCTAGAGACTGTCATACAGAGTGAAGTAAGTCAGAAAGAGAGAAACAAATATTGTATATTAATGCATGTATGTGTAACCTAAAAAAATGGTACAGATAAGCCAGTTTGCAGGGCAGAAGTTGAGACACAGATGTAGAGAATGGACAGATGGACACCAAGGGGGGAAAACTGCGGTGAGGTGGGGATGGTGGTGTGCTGAATTGGGCGATTGGGATTGACATGTATACACTGATGTGTATAAAATTGATGCCTAATAAGAACCTGCAGTATAAAAAAACAAACAAAACAACTAATACTAAACTTTCATTGGGTTATTTGTATGGAAATATGTTAATATAAATGTTTCAGACATTACATGAAATTTCTAAAAATCCTATATTTGTATTTGTATGGAAATATGTATGGAAATATGTTAATATAAATGTTTCAGACATTAAAAAAAAATAATAATAATAATAAATGTAAAGTTTGTACAACAATCTTCTTTAGAAGCCTATTAAATACAGAGGCACTGGGGTTGGCCTTTGAATTAAAGTGAAGTTGGAAAAAAAAATAAAAATAATAAATAAATAAATAAATAAATAAATAAATAAATAAATAAATAAATAAATAAAACATCAACTAAAGATGCTATATAAGAAGGTACCTTTATTGGCTTTAGGATTCAAAGAGGACTGTAGTAAATTGAGTTACTTGCTGCAATTCTTCACCCTTCCTTGTATCTATGCCCTCTGCCTGTAATGTTGCAGCACTTCCCATGAGTAGCAGAATGGACTTCCCTGACCCTTGACTTTGGTCTGGGTAATTTGATTTGCTTTAGCCAATGGCATGTTAGCAGAAGAGAATCAGAGGCTTAAAATGAAATGTGCTTGCCTGTGTTGACCTGATGAACAGACTGTCAGGTACTTCTCCAGCAATGATAGGTTTATTTGGAATCAGCAGAGAACTGCAATTCAAGGTCTGCGAACATGCTGAGCCACGTGCAAGTTCCTGCACAGCAAAGGAAGGAGAACAATTTTATAGAGAGGAAAAGAAGTTGGGAGGGCTTAGTAAACAAAGAGTTTGTGGCTTTTCATTAGCTGAGTCCTTGCCAGGAGAGAAAAGGAGACTTTCTTCTTCCTCTTCGACTTTGCTATTGTCACAGGGTGTGAGAACTCCCCTTCTGGTCTCCCAACTCTATTTAGTTGAGGCTTCTCATTATTTTTTTACATTTCCCCCTTTTGATCAAGATCACTGATCAAGAATCAGGTTTTCTAATTTCAGCAGCTTTTTGTCCCTCAACGTCAGGAAGGACTTTTCCTGGGTGTAATGTCTCATGTCAGAGGGAAACTGTACAGATTGGAAACCTAGTAAGGTCACATTCAAGTAACGAGGAGTGGCAGGAGGGAGAAATCTCCAGCACTTTTTATCTACAGTCCATACGTTATGAAGATCATAGATATTGGAGTTCATTTGAAGATGTCATCATCAAAGGTTTGGCAACAACTTCCAACAGGTCTAGTCCAGATATCTTGGGAAAGTTGTCCCATCAGATGTCATCTGCTTCAATTCTGGGAAATCTTTACTTTCAGGTCACCAGATGATGTGCAGGTCCAATCAGGGTTCAGTGCTTTCTTTATGTGTGTCCAATGAATCCAAGAGTCTGTTCCTTGGAGTGTGGCAGCACAAGAGTTGGTTAGCAGTATCTAATAGGGACCTTTCCAGCAAGGTTAAAGAGAGTTCTTCTGGAGGTATCTTTTCCAAGAGATGAAATCTCCAGTTTGCAAGGTATGATGCTTAAGGTCTTCATCTCCCATGGCCATACTGTGAAAAGATTGCTCTACTAAAGCATGTTTACTTTTAATAGAAGCAATTAGGCCTTTGCAATATTGGTGTATCTCTCCTTTTATCGGTTGAGGGTCAAAATAACTAGGAGCCAAGTTCATTGGGCATCCTGTGACTATCTCAAATGGTGAGAGTTTATGAATTCCAAAAGGAGTGGATATGAGATTTAGAAGTACCAATGACAATGCTTGTGGCCAGGGTATTTGGAGGGCCTCTACAAATTTTTCCTACTGAGTCTTAATAATGCCATTAGTGTGTTTTACTAAACCAGAGGGTTGAGGGTGGTAAGCACAGTGAAAGTGTTGTAAAACTGGCCAAACAGTACAGATTTGTCTAAGTACCTGATCAATAAAATAGGTTCCTCAATCACAATGAAGTTCAAGAGGAGTTCCAGGCAGGGAAAATGCTTTCCAAAGGATTTTAGCCACAGAAAAGGCAGTAGCCTGTCTGCAAGGGAAAGCTTCAGTCCAGAGTGAAAACATACAGACCATGACTAAAACATATTTACATCCATTAGACAGAGGAAGTTTATGTATTCCATTTGCCAGACCTCAAGTGGTCCATCAAGCAGTTTAAAATGTCAGGAAACAGTATGAAGAGGCTTCCCTGGGTTGTAGTTTGGACAAGCGGGAGAACTGAGGTAAATACTTTTTGTGGCCTTGTTAATGTTTCCCCACCAGTACTGATTCAGGAAGGCTATCATTTTGTCATAGACTGAAGGTTTAATGCATGTACGGTGGTGGGGAGTGGGAATTTCAGAGTCTCCAGTAAGACTGGCTTGTTACATGGTCCAAACTAGAGTTTTCTCTTTTTAATCAAACCAGCAACTACTGAATTTCCAAATTTGTTTTTCCTTTTCTGAGGCCAACTGTTGGGCCTCTCTAGCCATTTTTTCTAAATTATCACTTGGGGAAATGATATTATAAAATATCATTTGGCTGCTATTTGACCCTTTAAGGGCATCATTCCTTGCAAAAGTATCAACAGGATGGTTTCCCCTAGCTTGTAGTTTTGACTTCCAGAGTCAAACTACAAGCCCCAGAATCTTAATAGCTAAAGTGACAGGTAAAAGCATTGTATCAACTGATTCCTGAACATAGGGGCCATTTAAAATTTTATTTCCCCTGGGAGTAAGGAAGCTACCTTGCTTCTACAACATTCCAAAACCATGCGTTATTCTGAAAGCTTATCTCCTATCAGTATAAATATTGGCAGTTTTGTCCTTAGCTAAAGTACAAGCCTGTGTAAGGGCATATAATTCAGCCTGTTCGGGTGAAGTAGTCATAGGTAAAGATGCTGCTTCAACAACATCAAAAGGAGTTGTAGTAACATACCCAGCACAATATTTACTATTGTCACCTTGTTAAATAAGACCATCAGTGAACAAGATGTCAGTGTTATCCAATGGAATTTCCTGTAGATCATCATAAGGAATCAGGAGGTGGTCCATCAGCATTAAGCAGTGGTGGGGTATTTCGTCAGCGATGGAAGGAGGAAAAGTAGCCGGGTTAAGGTTATTATAACATAGAAGAGTTATGTGAGGAGCAGTTACCAAAAAGCCTTCATAGGAAGTGTCTGGCTGAGAAATGTTGAATGTGATGAGAATTCAGGAGAGCTTCTACTGCATGAGGAGCAAAAATGGTTAAAGGGGATTCCACAACAATTTTCTCAGTGGCCTTAACAAGAAGGGTAGTAGCTGTAATGGCTCTAAGGCAAGAGGGGTATCCCTATGCCACAGGGTCCAGTTGCTGGCTATAATACTCTATGGGTCACAGGTGGTCCCCGTGTTTTAAATGATTACTCCAAGGGCATTCCCTTCCTTTTCATATACAAAAATTGTATAGGTCATTAAACCTTTTGATCCTCTTAAAAATATTTTTATCTGTTAAATTTTAAACTGTTTTTAAATTAAAAACATACTAAATTGAATAAAAAGCATTTTCTATTCTAACATAAGTCTCCAACAAAAAAGGAAAAACGAATGAAGATTAGGAGATAAAATAGAAAATCGGAAGATAACTAAACTATATACAAATTAAAAGTTGTTTTCAAACACACCAAATTCACAAGAATAATACCTATGCCTTTCATTTTATTTTTCCAAACTTGATTTTTTACCACACTTCCCCAGGAATTCTGATGGATTCATTTTGGTCAACAATAGCCATAGCCCTTCCGTTTTCAGTCCTAATTCTCAGCTGCCAGGTGTGAATCACCGCCCTAGTTGGAAAGCTTCTCCAGTGACTCCCTCTTCTCCCCACAGGGGCTTCTATGCAGAAGATGGCGCTTGTGAACGCTGTAGCCCTTCCTGCAGAACATGTGAAGGGAATGCCACCAACTGCCACTCGTGTGAAAGAGACCTCGTCCTGGACCAGGGGGTGTGCCGGGAAACCTGCCCCGAGAGGCACGTGGCCATGGAAGGGGTGTGCAAGCACTGCCCAGAGATGTGTCAGGATTGCATCCATGAGAAAACATGCAAAGGTACCTGGGAGCCTCACAGGGGAGAGTGTGGGGACCCACTATCTGAGGGTGGGGTGTCCAAGTAGAACTGGGGGAGCCAATCTCCCTACCTTTACTGAAATTGACCTCCATGGGTGTCACTGAGGAAACTGAGGGTGACATAAAGCCTTTCCATGATGGAGTCTGCAAATTAAGACAGACAAGAGCCCCTTTTTTGCACGATTTCTCCCACACATGTACTGGGTAGTTAGGGTGTGGTAAGCACCATCCCAGGTGCTAGAGATACAGAAAAGAACCCAAAGTCTCTGCCTCTTTGAACACAAAATCTCATAGGAGAGACTGATATTAATAAAACACAGAGGTGGCTGGAGAATTTCAACTGTTATAAAAGATACAAAAGAAAATTTCAGGCAACTATAAGACTCTGAGAGTAGCACTCTGGCTAGGAAATTTTTTCCCCTGAAATTATCTCCTAAGAAAGGCTAATTTCCTCTCCAGGACAAGACAGACTCATTTAACTGGCTCTGTCCAATCCAAAGGACTCTCTTGGTGTAACCTAAGAGTTTTTTGGAATTCCTCCCCCAAATAAGAGAATAGGCACTAATAAAATAAATACACAATGCATTCTTCATACTGATTAACCATGTATATTTCATTGGTTTACCCTATCAGTGAATGAAAAATTAACTGATCCACGAATTCCTAAACTGCTTTTTGTATTAAATAGAGTCTGAGGTGCTCAATACAATTTAAAAAATCTGTTAACACTTTCTGGGTTTTCAGAACAATACGTCCAGCATCTCCTTGACTCATCCGCCGTAGCACTACAAGTTTTTGCAATTGAAGGGGCAGATCATTTCAGCATATGAACCCAGCACCATCTAATTGGGCCACCATATGTGGTCTCCTCTCCCTAGGCAGGGCTTGTGAGACAAGGAGGACAGGCCCTGGGAAGGTGGGAGCGGGGCAAACGTACACTGGGGTCAAATGAGTCAAAGAGATGGGCGATGGGCTAGCCCACTGCAGAAGGAATAAATTCCTTTCTGCTGCTCCCCTGGGGGTAACTTGCTGCTTCCCTCTGCCCGCAGAGTGCATGCCTGAGTCCTTCCTGTACAAGGATACGTGCCACCAGTCCTGTCCCAGCCACTTCTACGCAGATGCGCGCCACTGTGTTCCCTGCCATGAAGACTGTCTGGAGTGCAGCGGTCCCTCAATGGATGACTGTGACGTCTGTGCTGAGACGTCCTTGGTTCTCTACGATGGGCAGTGTTTGGAGGAGTGTCCAGAAGGAACTTACTTTGAAAAAGAGACTAAGGTTTGCAAAGGTAAAGACTTCCGGGTACATGGCCGAGTACCACATCCCAGGGAACCTAGTTGGGATTATGAGTTTCTTCTAAGTAGGTTCTGGGGTTTGCCCAGTTCCACCCCAGTCCCAGAGCTGTGGTCTCAGCTCTTTCCCTCCTCCTTAAGGAAGCATATTTTGAATCTGCTCTAGTGTATGATTTATTTTAAATGAATCATTCCTTAGCTTTGATGATGTAACTTATTAGCAATGAATCATGTTGACCCTCCTCACAATGGTAGCTGATCAAAAAGGATTCCCATGTGAAGATTTACAACAGAGATGATGAGCCTTTAAAAGTCCCCCAAAATGGAAAATTTTTCTAAAAATTTTAATCCATTATAGGTTTATAGCAGCATAAGGAAAGCTGTGCCATAGAGGGTTTTCTCCATGCCTCTTGTCTCCCTAAAGCCACCCTCCTCCTCATCACCTGCAGCCTCTCCTGCCCGGGGTCTCCTATTCCATGTCCCATTTGGCATTTCAATCCCTACACGTTCAAGAAAGGATCTGTTATTATTTATGCTTCCTTATGTTTTAAGTGGGCATGAATTCTTTGCTTCTTATCAGTTGTTAGGGAAAAGAAAAATTAATTAAATATAAATTGCCCATCACTAGAGGAATTCTCAAGCAAGTGAGAGAAGCATTCTTAGGGAAAGGACTTTCCTTTTTCCTCCCAGTTTTATTGAGAGATAATTGACATATAGCATTGTATAAGTTTAGAACGTACACTGTGATGATTTAATATACGTATATATTTTGAAATGATGACCACAATAAGGTCAGTTGACACTGACCTTAGTTACCTCTTTTGTTTTTTTCTTCTTTGGTAAGAACATTTAAGCTCTATTCGCTCAGCAACTTTCAAGTATACAATACAATATTGTTAACTACAATCACAGGATTCACTCCAACAAGGCAGCCAGTGGTAGTTTAGCCCCTTACGTTGCCGCCAAGCAAACACGAGACAGATATCCAGAGGCAGCCCCCTAACCACAGTGAGAGCTTGAGCGTGAACTCACATGGCAGGAGAAACCTTGGGCCACCCACATCCTAGAACGTACTCGGGGAAATGTTTTTGGTCAAACGTGAAGATGCAGTGCGCTCCTACAGCCTTTCTGCTCTAGCCTTACAATCTGGATATAGCTTTTTGTGTCTTATGTAAAGCACTACTTAGTGTCGATGTCCCACTTGACTGTGTGTGAAAGAACGTGGACTTGAAGATGGGCGGCTGTGCCTGTGTAGCGGAGGGGGCGGGAGTAAACATGTTGAGGAGGCTGCAACTCTGTGGGTCAGTTTCCATGAGAAGTTTAAAGACTCAGCCAAAGGCCTGCAGGGCCATCTTGCCTGTCCTGGGGCAGGAACCGAGGATCAACTTTTGGCCTTTCTCTGGTGTTCCATAATAAAAGTAACCTGCCATATAGAGAACTTTACAAGTTCAGAGTACATTTACTTAGTTTACCTGGTTTAATTTTCTCATTGAGAAAGGCCTCTGGTCGTCATCCCTGGTTGCCCGTGAGAACCACCCAGGGAGCTTTAAAAGACACAGATGCCCGAGCTCAGGCCAGCTCAGCTGTTGGGAACTAACCTGAGGTCTCTCCCTGCAATGCTGTTTCTCCTTCCATCAGTCCCAAGCGAGGCGGCGGAAAGCTGGTACTGGAAGAAACAGGGCAACAAGCTGACTTTCCAGAGAAGAAACAAAGGACCTGACCTGAAAATTAAGATTTGGGTTGGTGTAGAGAACCTTCCAGAACCAAGCCATCTCCAAGCAGGATCTCCTCTAAGAAACACAAAGAATGGGATCCATTCTGATCACCCTGAATTTCTCCCTACGAGATAACATAGACAGGTCTAAGAACAAGGAGCTGGGGCAGAAATGGCCAAGAGCTCTTGTTACGGTCCTGGGTTCATCTCCTCACCCTGCCCTTTCCCAGCCTAGTGACAGCACCTCCAACCTCAATGTCCTGATCTACACACACTGAGAAGATAACAATCACAATAATAATACCATGCATCTATTCATCCAGGCAGTGCTTACTGGGGGCCTACCATGTGCTGGGTGCTCTTCCAGGCCTAGGGCGCAGCAGGGAACAATACAGACAGAATCCTGCCCTCATGGAGCTGACATTCAATTGGGGAAGACGACTCTAAAGAAGCCAAGTCAAAAGGAAAAATAAGGCAGGAAAGGGGGGCAGGAAGTTGGGCAGGAGGGAGTTGAAATTAGAGAGAATGCGGCCTGGAAGAGATCATTGAGAAAGGGAGGGGAAAAAACTACTCACACAGGGAACAAACTACTCACATAGAGGATTCCCGGCAGAGGGAACGGCAACTGCTAAACCCCCGAGGTGAGGGTGACTTGTTCTCATTTCGTTTGTCTAACAAATATTTACTGAGTGCCAGTGTTATATGCTAGGCCCTCTCACAGGCACTGTGCATGCCTAAATGCCTATAAAAAAGGTCTTCTGTATCAAGAGGTGCTTCCAACACATATTAACAGTTGTTACGTTAGTAATAAGCTCAAATCCCTTGGCGGTCAGTGGAGAACCACAGCAGAGGAATTACAGTGGTGAGATGCCCGCAGACTAGCGCGTGACTGTGCTACGAGAGGGCTGCTTCTTCTCATCACGTTGCAGTTTGGGTAACTATGGGCGCTCTTACCACTATCTCTGAGGCGGCTGCTGCAGGAAGGGGCTCTCTGGGGATCCCAGGGAAAGTGAAGCAGTCATGTTTTCCTCATCTTGTAACAAGAATGCTCCAGCCTAGAGCTCAACTCCTGGCCCCACACCCTTGGCCCAGAGCCTAGAAATCTCCGAGGAAGGAAGGTGTGCACACTTTGCAGGGGAACTGATTCCCTCAAGGGGCACCCTGACCCTCTCTCACTCTCCGTCTGCTGTCCCCTCCCCCCCCGCAGACTGCCACAAGTCCTGCCGGACCTGCTCGTCCTCGGGGGCCTGCACGACGTGTCAAGAAGGCCTGAGGGTAAACAACCACGGCGGCTGTGTGCCTCACACTGAATGCGCCGCCGTGGAGTACTGGGATGAGGGGGCCCTGACCTGCAAGGCCTGTCATGCCAAGTGCTTGCACTGCACGGGACCCTCGGAGGACCAGTGCCACACCTGCCTGCGGGACAGCCTTCTTCTTAGTGAGTTACCTTTCCTCTGAGGACGGGTTTGTCTCTCCCTCCATCTGGGAAACTATCTTGCACGATGCCTGGCGCCCAGTAGAAACTGGCGTCTTTCTTTTTAATTTTTCACTTTGTATTTGGAAAATTTTCAAGCCTACAGAAAAGATGCAAGAGGAAAAACAGTACAAAGAGCCCCGCACACATGCCCTTTACCCATTTGCCCCGTTGGCCTTATCGTTTGCTTGCTCTCACTCTCTCGCTCTCGATGTATACGCATACGTAATTCGCAATATAGATTTCTTAACCACTTGAGGATATGTTACATACATCATGGCCTCTCTCCCACAAATACTTTAACACAAGCATACCTTGGAAATATTGTGGGTTCGGTTCCAGACCACTGCACTGAAATGAATATGGCAATAAAGCGAGTCACACAAACTTTTTGGTTTCCCAGTGCATATAAACATTCTGTTTACATTATACTGTAGCCTGTTAAGTGTGCAATGGCATTATGTCAAAGAAAAAAATCAATGTACATACCTTAATTAAAAAATACTTTTTTGCTAAAAAATGCTAACCATCATCTAACAACGCAAGGTTGCCACAGACCTTCACTTCGTAAAAAAACTCAGTATCTGTGAAGCACAATAAAACAAGGTCTGCCTGTATGTATTTCCTAGGAATAGGGATGCTCTCTTATGTAACCATGGTACAGTTGTCAAGTCTAGTAACTTTAACATTAATACAATCCTTTAATGAACCGTCCATATTAGAATTTTGTGAATTCCCCCTTTAGATCAGGGCCCAGTCTAGAGTCAGGTATTGCATTTAGTTGCCATGTCTCTTTAGACTCCTTTAATCTGAACGTTTCCACAGACTTTGTCTTTTATGATATTGACATTTGAGAAGAATACAGCCCCTATCCCTCCACTGGGGTTTGTGTGAAGGTTTCCATGATTAGATGGAGATCATGCATCCTCAGCCAGAATACTCCATATGTGATGCCGTGTCCTTTGGAGGCACCCAGTGGTCACCTGCCTCTTGCAGGTGATGTTAATTTTGGTCCTCTCTTCAGGGTGCTGTCCAATTTCTCCACTGCAGAGTTACTATTTTCCCTTGTGATTAATGAACAGTCTGTGGAGAGATACTTTCTGAACATGTAGGTAATTCAGCTTTTCATGAAAATTTCCCCTTGATTTAGCACCCATTGATTAATAAATCTTGAACAAAATCCGGGACAATCTGAGGTTGTCCAGCAGATCAGATGTGAAGGTTATTGCTAGTGCGAAGCAATGCCCTCAGGTTTTCAGGGATACCACAATTAGGCTTAACATGGGTATGGGAGAAAGAAAATGAAACAGAACTCCACTGAAAGAAGGAAGAGTGAAGGGGTGTAGGAGAGAGAGAAGAGACGAATATGTGAAGACCTGGAGAGTGTGAGCATTCATCTCCCCAACCCGGCAGAGTAGACCTGAGAAGCAAGACACTCAAATAGAAATGTGTGGCAATTTTTTCCTCTTCTTGCTGAGGTACCATCAGCAAGGGCACCAATTCCCTGCAGAGACACAGAGACAACTATCCTCAATACCATTCCTGGTTGCCTCCCGGTAGAAAACACTTGAGGATACCTATCCATCTGTCTTAGCTCCTCTTCCACAAATCTCAGTGAACTTTCTTCCCAGCAGTTGCTGCTTCATGAGACCATTCCAGATCGCCTGTATCACCCCAACCCCCAGGACCTTCTTTTCTAATTATCTCCAATCTAGAGTGTTACCAGTGATCACCTCAGGTGCCTTCATACGGACAGGAATACATCTTATCACTACAAGGTGGTCTTCCCTTTAACTAGGGATACGAATTAGACTGGAACTGAGACTTCGGTGCTGGTGGTCCCCCAGGGGCTGGATGCAGGTTGTGCTAGGACCTGGTCTTCTCATATTCTCCCACCCTGCCCCTCACCACCACCCCACCAGGGTCAGGCTACTTATAAACTAGATAATTCCTCTGGAGGCTGTGGTAGTTTGAATAATGCTCTCCCTAAAAATGTCCACAATCTAATCCCCAGACCCCGTGAATATGTTACCTTACATGACAAAAAAAAAAGAAATTGCAGATGTGATTAAGCTAATTGTGTTGATTTGGGAGGATTATCCTGGATTATTGCAAGGTCCTTATAAGAGGGAGGCAGGATAACCAGAGTTAGTGGTTGAAGTCTATGTGACATCAGAACAAAGAGAAGATGCTCCAGCTTTGAAAATGGACGAAGAGCCGCAAGCCAAGGCAAGTGGGTGACCTCTAGAAGCTGGAAAAGTCAAAGAAACAGATTCTCCCCCCAGAGCTTCTAAAAGGGACCTAGCCCTGTAGACCCATGTTAGACTTCTGATCTATAGAATTATAAGATTTATTGAGTTATATTGCTTTAAGCCACTATGTGGTAATTTGTTACAACAATAGGAAACTAATAAAGAGGTGTTTCATATTTAGGGGATTCAGGCTTCCCCCTAGTTAGCTAGATACATCAGCTGGACAATAAACCACTGTCAACACCCATCTTTAACAGAATAGCCACTGGAGGACCTGGCACTGAGCCAGGTGCTGGGAAAGCAGAGATGAATGACATGGCCCCTGCCCTCGAGCAGCTCAGAAGGTCTCCCAGCACAGACTTGGGTGGGTCCACAGCACTTACAGAGCTCTCATATTATTTAATTTTGGGGTTTTTTTTTCTTTTCCACCAGTGCCTGTGCTAATGCTGACTGAAGTTATGGAGACAAACTGGCTTCTGGTCTAGAGCTGACCAGTGGCTCACATGAATAAGGCAGGAGAGTCCGGCTTCTGGTCTATGAGTTCAACAGATTAGGGGGAAGAAGTTGCCTCAAAGACTGTATGTTGGGGCTTCCCTGGTGGCGCAGTGGTTGAGAATCTGCCTGCCAATGCAGGGGACACGGGTTCGAGCCCTGGTCTGGGAAGATTCCCACATGCCGCGGAGCAGCTGGGCCCGTGAGCTACAATTACTGAGCCTGCGCGTCTGGAGCCTGTGCTCCGCAACAAGAGAGGGCGCGATAGTGAGAGGCCCGCGCACCGCGATGAAGAGTGGTCCCCGCTCGCCGCAACTGGAGAAAGCCCTCGCACAGAAACGAAGACCCAACACAGCCAAAAATAAAAATAATAAATAAATAATAAATAAAAAATTTAAAAAAAAAAAAAAAAAAAAAAAGACTGTATGTTAAACTGCGAAGCCAGCAAATCTCACGTTTTAACTTTATCATGAATCCACCCTCACCGTCCACCCTAAATGCTGTTAAAGAAGTTGAAAGGGCAAGAATCAGTGACTCCGCTGGGGTGGGTGGAGGAAGGAATGGGGTTATGCGTGGCTGAACTCCCCTGCAACTCATCTTGCTGTATAGACCAGAGGGTTCACGGTTAGAGTCTAATTTTTTTAAATACTGGGCGAAACAGAGTCTCACAATCCATAGAACTTTCTGTCCCGATGGAAATATTCTATATCTGTGCTTGTACAACTGAGGGACTGAAGTTTTCATTTTATTTCATTTTAATTCACTTAAATGTCAAGAGTCACACTGTGTGGACAGCACAGCAAAACTGAGGGTAAAATCTTATATTTTAGGCTAGAAATAGTTGAAATTGTAGGAACTTGTCATTGCATTGGCCCTGCACTTTCTGTCTTCTTCAGTGGAGCCTTGATTCTTGCTACCCTAGCCCCTGCCTTGAATGTTCTCCCCATCCTGCAAGACCCTGTACATCCTCTTCCTCACTTTAACAGACGGTGGTTTCTCTCCTGCCCAACAGAGCCCATCCACTCTGACCTCTGTTTTTTCTCAACTCCTAACGTCCTTATGGTTGATTCTATTTCTTGGACATTCATCTTAGCTCCTGGGATGTCCATCAGCCCACAGGGACACTGTCTCATTCCTCCTGCATCACCCCACCCCCTACGGTATACAGTGGGGAGCATATAGAGGTTTGGAAGACATGTGTCATACTTGATACCAAGACAGATTCTTTTCATCCCTTGGCAGACACGACGTGCGTGCAGGACTGCCCCGAGGGCTACTATGCTGATGAGGACAGCCACCGGTGTGCCCCCTGCCACAGCTCTTGTAGGACATGTGAAGGGAGACACAGCATGCAATGCCTCTCCTGCCAGCCAGGGTGGTTCCAGCTGGGAAAGGAGTGTCTGCCCCAGTGCAGAGAAGGGTAAGGTGCTCAACACACTTTCCCCTCACTTAATCCCATAACCACTCCAGATATCACTATGAGCAAACCCATTTTGCAGATGAGGAAGTTAAGTCTCAGAACACTTAAATAACCAGATTGAAGTCTCACTGCTAGTAAGAAACAAAGATGAGAGTCCAACCCAACTGTAATGGTCTCCAGAGGATTTCGGCCAGTTCACAGTAATGGAAGAGTAAACAGGAAAGGCAGAGGGACCCAATGAGATAACACAGAGTCAGATTGTCAAGTCAGACCCACATCACTAATTCAAAGGATACAAGCAATTACAAGGCAGAGGTGATTCTTCTCTTAGAGAAGTCCAAATCCATGAATGTAGGTTCTTTCCCTTCTGCATTACGATTTGTTCGAACCAGATTTAATATGTGAGGTCTAAGCACTGCATGTGGTGCATTGATTTTACAAGGGGAACAATTTCACTTAAATATCTCCATTTATACCCTACTAATTCTCCAACCTGCTATGCCCCCGTAAATCCACAAATAACAGGTTTAGTTACCATAAACAACCCAGATACACAGATGTATCCTTCTAAAAGCATTTCACAGATAAGAGCCCTCCATCACGTGTTTTTCTGCAAGGAAAAACTGAGTGTGTTTATCAGAAGGTCTGGTTAGCAGCACATTTGGAAGAGGATTTGACTGGGTCATCTTTTTCCCCCCAGGCATTCCCAGTAAAGAGGAAGACTGATTACAGGCCTATTGCTAACTCTTCTTTCCCAATCAGTAACTCAAAGCACTGAGAGTTTCCAGACCCAAATTGAAGGGCTATAACTTTGGACTTTCCCCAAATGCTTTTGCTGAAATTAGCACATCTCTTATCTTCAGTTCTATAGCAATTACTGCTTGTATCACTGCCTTGTGTTTTGATTCACCTCATTCATTCAACACATGCTTAATAAAGAGCACTTGTATGTATTGATATAAGATGAGTAATACAAAGACTTTGTAAGAGCTTATTCTTCTTATATATCTCTTTCCCAGAAAATTATAGGCTCCTGGAAGAGAAACACATCTTACTTTTCACACAGGTTATGACAACACTCAGCACAGAGCCATACACATTAGCAGCCCTGAAAACACACCAGTCACATAGATCAATAAAGAGAGATTCCTGCCAGACAAGAGGGGGATGGGGCTACCTGGGTCAGGCTTTCATCTTCATCTTACTAAGTGCTTGAAAAATCTGGATCCCATCTTTCTCAGATCAAGTCATTAGATACTCCTATGCACACACACACAAAATTTAAATAGATTGCAGACCATGAAATTAAGAAAGCAATTGCTCCATATTATGTGAAGTTACCCATTGGGAGGTGAGGCACAGGTTGCCGTAAATCCCGTAAAGGGGAGTAAATGGGGTATAAATGAGTTATAAGTGGTGATATTTTACTGAACTAGTTCCTTTTGTAAAATCAATGATCCACATGTATAAACTTCATATGTTAAATCTCATCGCCTTGGGAAGGCAGGTGTGTAATCCTCTGCATCCTGACCCCATGCACATCATTACTTTGGTTTTTAACCTCAGAGCAGGTTTTTAAGGCCCCAGTTACTGTTTGTACTTATGCACAAGATCCTCTTCCAGGCTATGAGGCTCAGGTGATTTCATAGTCACCTCATGCAAAAGAGTTATCAAGGTAAGCAGTGGCACTGTGCTCTTCTTTTAATCAGAAACAGTCAATGGACAACTCTCCATTGTCTTCCTTTAGCATGACTCTTTAATAATTTTTAAAACCTATTCGGGGGCTTCCCTGGTGGCGCAGTGGTTAAGAATCTGCCTGCCAATGCAGGGGACACGGGTTCGAGCCCTGGTCTGGGAAGATCCCACATGCCGCGGAGCAACTAAGCCCGTGCGCCACAGCTACTGAGCCTGCGCTCTAGAGCCCGCGAGCCACGACTACTGAGCCCAAGTGCCACAACTACTGAAGCCCATGCGCCTAGAGCCCGTGCTCCTCAACAAGAGAAGCCCCCGCAATGAGAAGCCCACGCACCACAATGAAGAGTAGCCCCCGCTCGCCACAACTAGAGAAAGCCCGCACACAGCAATGAAGACCCAACACAGCCAAAAATAAATAAATTAAATAAATAAATTTTTTAAAAAAATAAAAAATAAAAAAAATAAAACCTATTCGGGGGCTTCCCTGGTGGCACAGCGGTTAAGAATCCGCCTGCCAATGCAGGGGACACGGGTTAGAGCCGTGGTCCGGGAAGATCCCACATGCCGCGGAGCAACTAAGCCCATGTGCCACAACTACTGAGCCTACGTTCTAGAGCCTGCAAGCCGCAACTTCTGAAGCTCGCACACCTAGAGCCCGTGCTCCGCAACAAGAGAAGCCACCGCGATGAGAAGTCCGTGCACCACAAGGAAGAGTAGCCCTGGCTCGCAGCAAACAGAGAAAGCCTACGCACAGCAAAAAAGACCCAACGCAGCCAAAAATAAATAAATAAATTATTAAAACGAAAACCTATTCGGTATTGATAAGCTTTCTTCCCCAGGGTTCCTACTGATGTTTTTCATCTTAATAACAATCTATAATAACAACATTAGTAACCAATGTTTATGCTGCTTTAGAGTTTACAAAGTATCTTCACTCACAATGTCTTTATATTATGATTTGAGTCAACAATAGTCCTATGAGATTGATATTATTCTCCCCATTTTGCAGATGAGGAAACTGAGGTTCAGAGAGGTTAAGTGACTTGCCTAAGGTCACATGGCTACTAATACTTGGTGGAGCCAGGACAAAAAATCAGATCTTCTGACTTCAATATTGCGTATCCCCTCTGTGGAAAATTGTGGATTTTCACTTTTTCCTATGGTTTTCTCTTTTGAGTCGTAGGTGATCTTTATCAACTATTCAGTTCATGATTGATGTTTTCGTTGGATAGCGTCAGTGTGCCAACATCCAGACAGGTTTATCTTTGGCAATGGTTCCTTTTCACTCTTCAATGTTACTTGAAAATCTTGTGTTTACCTTCAAATAATGCATTGCTTGTTATCGTGGCATTTAATGGATATGTTCAAATTGCGTTGCCCCACTTCATTAGCCCTTTGACCTTAAGCAAGTTGACTAAATTCTCTGAGCCTCAGTTTTTACATATGTAAAATACAGATAATATCTAAATCATAAGGTTTGGTGTGAGGATTAATCATAAAACTCATAATTATCAATAATATACATTAATTAGAGTGGACCTTGAATAATGTGGTTCCACTTGATCTGTGTGGTTTGCAATGCATGGCTCCATTTATATGCGGATTTTTTTCACTAAATATGTACTACACAATCTGCAGTAGGTTGAATCCAAGGATGCAGAACCACAGATATGGAGGGCCGACTATCATTATAGTATTTTTTAAAAACAGTATTACGGGGCTTCCCTGGTGGCGCAGTGGTTGAGAGTCTGCCTGCCGGTGCGGGGGACACGGGTTCGAGCCCTGGTCTGGGAAGATCCCACATGCCGCGGAGCAACTAGGCCCATGAGCCACAATTACTGAGCCTGCGCGTCTGGAGCCTGTGCTCCGCAACAAGAGAGGCTGCGATAATGAGAGGCCCGCGCACGGCGGTGAAGAGTGGCCCCCACTTGCCACAGCTGGAGAAAGTCCTCGCACAGAAACCAAGACCCAACGCAGCCATAAATAAATAAATAAATAAACCCAAAGTTTAAAAAAAAAAAAAAGTTGTGCCATTAAAAAAAAAAAAAAAACAGTATTACATGCAAAAAAACTATATATTATTATATGCAAATTTTCGACTACATGGAAGGTTGAAGCCCCTAACCCCTGAGCTGTTCTAGGATCAACTGTATTTATAATGTTCCTGGCACTGTTCTAACAAGCTTCTCAGTAATAACTTATTTAATTTTAGCTACTAATATTAGCCCCATATTACAGACCTGAGACACAGAGATGTTGTGTGACTTGCCTGAGGTCACACAGCACATGAGGGTTGACTCCATGCACTCCTGCTCCAAAGGGCAAACTCCTAACTGCCATGTCCTAATGTCTCATTTTTAGACTCAGTGAGGTGAAATAATGTTTATGATGTCTCCAGTGTACTGTCAGGCATATAGGAGAAACTTAACAAATGGTAATTATTGTTATTATATTTAGCCTCTGAAAATCTTTTCAAAAGAGGTCACATCTATGTAAAGGTCAATATCACTCATGTCACCTCCTATTTCAAGATTTTTTTTAACTGAGAAATTAGAAAAACCACTCAGGAGTACATTTAAAATACCTCCCATTCCCATTCAATATGACTTAACACCTGAATTTTAAAGTGGCAGAGCATATAGGTATATAAAAGGCAGGGGTAGTGAACAATTATTGTGGCACTACTACTTGTGATCTATGCTAGGTCCTTTCATATGTGTCATCTAACTTAATCCCCACAAATAACAGAGAAGGGATTGTAATGTCCAATTTACAGATAAGAAACTGAGACTCATTAGATGTATTAGTATAATTAGTAATGAATCTAATAAGTAAAGAGTCTAAAGGCACACAGCTTGTAACCATGATTTTTTCCACCGCACCCAACCTTGGAGCAAGCTTAATATTGAGTCTCTGCTTCCCTCCTTGGTTCAGGTATTACGCAGAAAACTCCACGGGGCGGTGCGAGAGGTGCAGCAGGAGCTGCAAGGCCTGCAGAGGCCCGTGGCCCACAGACTGCCTGTCTTGCGATCCATTCTTCTTTCTGCTCCACTCCAAGGGACAGTGTCACCGTACCTGCCCAGAGCATTACTACGCAGAGCAAAGCACACGGACCTGTGAGAGATGCCACCCAACTTGCGACAAATGCAAAGGTGAGGGCCATCTATCATTTTGCATGTGTGAATGGAAAAATGCAAAGTGTTTTTTCCTGCTTTGTCCCTCTCTCCTTTCATCACCTTTGGAGGGTCTTCTTGCTTGCCAACCTCATAGCCAATCCTCTCCAGCAGCAGCACCCTTTGTTCTCTTTCAGCTTCTGCACATCTGCCCTCTAACCCTAATTGATCCTGCACCACACTGCTGCCTCTTCAGATCCTTCCCATCCTTCAGGGCCCAGATACAAGCATCGTCCCCTACAGCAAGTGTTTTCCACCTACTGTCTTCTTTCTCTACCTGTTGAACTTGGAATCTGCCAAGCAAAATTTATTTTCATTATTTCAACAACTACTTAAGATGTTGGCCTAAAACTGTCCCAAGCTCCATTCTTATTTTCCAGAGACCTACTTGTCTGTCCCAGAGATTCTTAAAATCAACATGTCCCAGAGTAAACACAATCTGAGTTTCCTCTGATATTCACTCTTTCTGTTAATAGACCCACTGTCCAACCAATTGCCCAGATTTGATACCTTCAAGTTATCTTCCCTTTGCCTCCTGTCCAATGCACCTACCCTCTAACAACGGTAAACTTCAAGGTCTGTTGATTCTCTCTTCTAAACGTTTCTCTGCTCAGATCTCTTTTTCCATTCTCACTATTCTCATTCTTCATTCTCAGCATCTCTTAGCTGACTTTCTGAAATAGCACGTCACCCCAACTCTGGTCTTGCTACCCCACCCCCAGGTCACTGTGTACAGTAATGCCATAGCAATCTTTCTAAAATTCAAATTTGCTCATTTTTCTCCATAGCTTGACATAGAATGGTAATTATGGTGAATTCCTCTCACCATTTAAGAAGGAAATACCTCTTACAATGTTTTTATTCTTAAAACTTATTAGATTAATATTGATACCTGGTAGGGTACATTCCTGTTATCCTTTTCAAAATTGTCTTGGCTATTCCTAGCTCTTTTTCCAAGTAAATTTTATTATTTTCCAAGTAAATTTTATCACATTTCATTTAAAAAAAATCCCTTGGATATTAATTGACATTGCATTAAAACTCATCTTTACGATCCTGAGTCATCACATTTATGAACATGGTATATCTCTCCAATCTATGCATTCATTTTTTTTTCCTTGATAAACTTTCAATAAATGTGTTCTGTTTTTGAAAAGTGATTAAATTCTTTCCCTGGTCAGTCCTTTCAGCTTATGGTCTCAACTCTCCTTCCATGTACTTCAGAACCTAGAACCACCCAGAACCACTCAGCAGCCACCAAATAGGTGATGCTCTTTCATGCCTCCATGACTATTGTCCATGCATTTCCTCTTCCTGGAGAACAACACTCTATTAACTCTCAACTTAAAGACCCAGTTTGAATATCATCTTCTCTGTGAAGCTTTTCTTAGTCTTCCCAGAAATCTTCTTCCTTCTTCTTGATTCTATAATACACTGTTTTATCATAGCTATTTTTATTCAATACATTACATTTTAATTAAACGTCCAGCTCTCTTGCTGATTGTGAGACCCTCAAGGCAAGAATTGGACCACATTCATTTTCTCAATAAAGACTTTAAAAAATGGTCCACACCAAAAAAATCTTTAAAAAAATAAAAAAATAAAAATTCAGTCCACCTATTATTTTAGTTTTTTAACTTAAATGACTTATTTTTAAGATTTCTAATGGTTTGTTTTTCATATCCATCTATTTTTGTTTCATATCTTCCTGTTTGTGCTTCAATTTCTTTTTTTGAGAGGATATTCTTGTCTTCATTTACTTTTTAAGCATCTTAAATATGCTAATTTTTAAGTTTGTCAAACTTTTCTATGAAATTAATATTATCTGAAGTAAATTCATGTTAATTCTTGATTGTGTTTATCTTCTTTTTTAGCATTCTTTTTTCTACATGCTTTGAAATTTTGGTCTTGAGCTCATTTTGAATGGAAGACTTTGCTTTTGGTTTTCACTCCCTTTCTCTCTCCCTTCGTCCTTACTCCTCACAGTCTGGTACTTTTTCAGCTCATGCTACCCCATGTCCCCCCCTGAAACTCAGTATAGGAACATGATGTTCCAATATTCCTGGAGGTGATACTGATGTCACTGCAGATCTCATCAGCAATCCAGCTGGCAGCCCAGGAGAGTTCCTGGTCAACAGGTGATGTCTATGAGGGCAAAGAGTCCCACCCTGACTCCTGTTTTAAGCTCTAAACCTGGATTTTAGTGCAGGTCTTATATGAAACACTTTTAGTTCCTATTATGGTAGAAAAGTTGAACTCACAGCCACGATTGCCTACATTTAGGCCCAGAGCCAAGCAGGTGGGTGGCTTGAATCTGATTGCTATTTTGCATTTATATTCCCTTTCTGGTCCAGAGAGATTTCATCTTACTTTTGAGCCGAACTATCTCTTTTTTTGGTTCTCTCTGTTTATATTTATTCTCTCATTTCAGTGTGTTTGGAATGAAGGGGTTATGTCAGAACCTGAATTCATATGATTTTTTTATGTATACAGGAAATCTCTGTACCTCTCTCTCTCTCAATTTTGTTGCAAACCAAAAAAAGCTCCAAAAGTAAATAAAGTCTTAAAAAAAAAATAAAGCTCATCAACACAGTCTCCCTGAGATTGTATTCCAGGGATGACTGGGCATATCTGGGTGAATCTTAAAGCCATCCTGAGTGTTTGTGCCTCCCCCTCCTGTATTTGACTTGAACCCCAAATGTTCCTGGTTAATGATTTCTATCTTTGTTGTTCATTTCTTCTGTCATCCTTTCTTCACCTACCACACATGTCCTTTGCTGGTTAGTGAATCTTTGTGCTGCCTTCTGATTTTGCAATATATAGATTACAAAATCTGGGAACAGGTTTTCTCCTGGGTTATAAACTGGGTGAAAAAATAAAGGATGAGTTCCTTCCTTCTTAAAATATTAGCTGTCATACTAAGAAATGAGGATGCATGAAGGATACAGGGAAAATTTCCCAACCTAAGTAAGTAATTTACCAACTAGATTGTATTTCCTTCACATTTGACTGCCCAATAATATTAGGGTGTTAAAAAATACTTAAAAGAACTAAGGGGGTCCGTCTATTTATCTCTTGTAAAAATAAAATACAGTGTGTGTGTGTGAAAAAAAAAAAAAAGAACTAAGGGGGTTGGGGGAGGGAAGCATACTAATGACCAACATGTATCTTTTATGCAGCTGGTTCCTTCATAATTAGCTCATTCCTTGCCTTCACACATTTAACTTTTTATTTATCGTTCACACAAAATTGTATTAAATAAAAATCCAGGCTGGTTAACCAAAGCCTCCTAACTCTCCTGAGCTGCCTCTCTCTTCCGGTGTGGAATGACACCATGGACAGACCCCAGGGGTGGCTCTGCATGGCTGAATTCATCCCGTGGGGGTCATTCTAAGGGAGAGCAGATGGTGAGCTGCTCCGAATTTTATGGAAAAGCCAAAGCTGTCTTTATAGGTGCCAAGTTTCCTGCAGATCCTTGGAAGCAATGATAAACGTAAGATGTTAAACTTGAAAAAAAAAAAGAAAACATTCTGGAAATTAGCCAACTACCTTTTGCAAAAGACACAGAGTACCCTAAGTATGCAGATTTTGCAATAAATCAATGTAGGCGATGTAAATGGAGTCCTGATTTGTCACCCAGAGGTGGCTTGTAGTGCCTTTGGGGATTGCCCAGGATCTAGGCCAAATTGCTGCTGGCCTTCTGGAAAATGTAACCAAACTTAAGACACAAATTTTGTGACCTAACCTTTTTACTCCCTTTCATTTCTCTCTTCTAATTTTTCCTACCTTTAATTTCTCTTCATAAAGAAAAAAAATCCCACACCTCTATATTTTAAAATCGGAGTAAGACATTTAAGCTGTATTTCAAAAAACTGCAGGGAGAAAAGGAAAGAAGTAGGGGAAGATTGATTCTTTCTTCAGAGACCACAACTGTGTTCCAGAACATGTAGGAAATTCTGTATGAAGTTGGACGTAAGATAAAAATAGAGTGGCTTTGAATTTATACCACTATAGGCAGCCCGCAATCTAAGAAGAAGTTGGGTAATAAAGGTTTATTATCTGAGCTGTTGTTCAGAACTCAGAATTCATTCTTCCATAGAAACATTATAAATGATTGAGCTCACAGATCAGACATGAAAAGTGGATTTAAATCCAGAGTGAATGTAAGAACAGGACTCACGGTTCTAGTTCAACTTCAACTAACCACACTTTACAATATTTTTCTGATGAAAAGGCCTATATATCAAGTTCCATCTCACAATATCAGGCACATTCCATGCCCCCTCTACCTCCCTGTTCCTACCTCTCCATCTAACTCAGTGAACTAGAGCTCAGGTCTCCTGTCCCCAAACTCTCTCCAGAAGTTATCCCTTGATACCTGCATAGAAAGAAATACTTGGGTCAGTCATTCTTGGGGTCTCTGAATTAGGAGAGAAGGGTATTACCTCCACAGGAAACAGTCTGTCTGTTCAGACCTCCTCTACTTGGTTCATGTATGAAGGCAGATAGTATGATCAAAGAGCACTGCACTGTCAGTCAACAAACCTGAATTTGACTCTTGAGACAACCATTCCCTATGAAACCTTGAATGAGTGACTTCACATGTCTGGGAATTTGTTTACATTTATTTAAAAATTAAATAAATAGGATGTCAAATTTCTGAGAAGAGAGTTTACAGCTTTCAAGAGAATTTCAAAGGAATCTATCATGACAATCCCCAAAATTAAGAACTACTGGACAGGGCTTCCCTGGTGGCGCAGTGGTTAAGAATCTGCCTGCCAATGCAGGGGACACGGGTTTGAGCCCTGGTCCGGGAAGTTCCCACATGCTGCGGAGCAACTAAGCCCGTGCGCCACAACTACTGAGCTTGTACTCTATAGCCCGCGAGCCACAACTACTGAACCCGCGTGCCACAACTACTGAAGCCCGTGCGCCTAGAGCCCATGCTCCGCAACAAGAGAAGCCACCGCAATGAGGAGCCCACGCACCGCAAGAAAGAGTAGCCCCCGCTCACTACAACTAGAGAAAGCCTGCACGCAGCAACGAAGACCCAACACAGCCAATAAATAAATAAATAAATAAAAAAGAACTACTGGACAAAATGATCTGGTAAATTCTTTTAGCCCTAGCATTTTAAATTCCAAGTCTGGTGTTGTTTCTCAACTAGGAACTGCCCATTCATGATTTACTCATCGAGTTTTGGGACCCTCCAAATCATCCTCATCCTCTCTACTAGTTAAACAATAAGCAGAATGATAAATAAAGCTTTCACAAACTTTCTACATGATTTCTCATTCTCTGAAAATCTTTCCTTTTGCTGTAATAAAAAATCTGTCATCTCCAAACCCTTATTTCCAAATTGAGAGTTTACATTGATTAGACTAATTGGATAATTTCTAGGTCTTTACTTGGTATCTCATAGATTTTTTTTCTTTTTTTCCATATCCTCAATCAATTCACCCTTCTACTTCAATTTACTTGACATGTTCCTTGCTCCTAAGTGTTTTGGATCCAAGACAGAGATTGAAATCTAAGGTCAGTTTCATAACTTAGAATCATTTTTTCCTTTCAGGAAAAGGAGCATTGACTTGCTTATCCTGTGTGTGGAGTTACCACCTGGCGGGAGGAATCTGCGTCTCTGACTGTCTCGTGGGAGAGTACAGAGTGGGAGAGGTACCGAGCTGGGCGTGGTGTGCCTGCCACCATTTCTACAGAGGGACATGAGCTAGTTTCTGCACGTCATTTTGGGCAAAGTCAAAAAAGTCATAAAATCCCTACACTCACTATAGTTCAGGTTTAATATTTTTAAATCTACCATTGCACTGTGGAATAATGGTGCTACCCACCTGTAACCTTAATTTCAATCAAAAGAACTGAGAAGACCTGAGATAAATAATGGAGAAGTTATTTAATGAGGACCGCAATATATTGCTCATGACCTTAGAAGTTTCGGGTCTACATGGGAATATTATGTCAGAAATAAGAAATATCTTCTCTCCTCCCCCTCTGCTGGCTAACCTGAAATGTCTGAATAACGTCAGAACTACATAACCAATGTTGGTCCTTCATCTCCTCCACCCCTTCGAATATATTAAGAGAGGTATATTTCGTTTCCTGGCCTAGAAACTATGGATTTTCTGAGTCCACTAACATCTTGATTGTGTTTCCAAACTTTAGAAATTAAGTAAATCTCTCCATGGTAAAACTCACAAGTCCCAGCATATTCACATATGCCATTCTCTTTAAATTCTCACAAGAGCCCTCATTACACTTTGGAGAAACTGAGAATCCAAGAGGTTAAATACAGTAATTTGATAAAGATCATGCGAATAGTAAGGAACAAAGTTGGGATTAAACACAGGGGTTCTGACTCCTAATCCAGGGTTTGATGAGATCTCAGCTGAGAAAGCACCTTATCAGCACCTGAAACTTGCCAAGGTGCTCAACAACGGCAATTTCCATTCCTTCTTTTTCTATTGTACCAGCCTTCCAAAGTGCAGAAGTGAAATAGGAAGGTATCTTCCCTCATCTATGTTTTCAGCACCAGTGAAATGGAGCAACTTGTTGGGAAGGAAGCCACTTTCTCATCTCTCAACAATCTTCCCACTGAGATTTCACTGTTTTAGCTAACAGTCACAATTTATATTATTCTGGGGCAGAGACACGAGAATCTAATAATCACAGAGGCAGAGCAGGTCATGTAAATGAGTGAAGAGCGTTGGGTCAAAGAAAACCCTAGTGCAAACTTGACCATAGGTGGAATCTGACGTTTCACCTGTGTGTTGGTGACCTCAGAGCAAGGGTTGGGGATTGTATCAAATAGGAGAGCACAAAAAGGGGGCCACCGGCACTCAGCTCTGTCTGTGATGTGGGAGTGGTGAATTCAGTGTTGATAAATCTTCCAGTTTTTAAAGAGAAACTCAGAACTGATTTACATGTGAAATATCCCAATTTTGAAATGTAGGCAATGAATTCAATTTTTTTAAACTGAGAAGACCAGTTGAGTACAGACCAGACAAAACTTGTCCTTGATCAGGTACAGCACATGGCTGTCAATTTGTAACCTGAGCTATTCTAGAAGCTTGTTCTCTCACTATGATTACCAGCAGATCTCAGAGGAAAGGCTCAGCAACGGTTCCATCCAAGTGCAAATAGCTGGTTCTGTCTTTCATCCAGAACAGTAAAAATGGACCCAGAACAAATCACCTTTCTGCTATCCCCAACTTGCCTCCTTCCCTTATCCATAGGAGAGGCAACCTCCATTTGGGAACTCCAATGCCTTGTTAATTTCTCCACACGCCAAAGGAATCTGATTGTTCTTAACAGGGGGAGAAATTTAACTGTGAAAAATGCCATGAGAGCTGCATAGAATGCAAAGGACCTGGCACCAAGAACTGTACTGTGTGTCCTGCCAACCTGGTGCTGCACATGGATGACAGCCGCTGCCTGCACTGCTGCAACACCTCCGATCCCACCGATGTCTGGGAGTGCTGTGACTGCCATGACACCACAGGTGAGGGGAGAGGGAGAGCAGCCTGCGGAGCCAGAGGAAGCGCATGTCCTCAGGATGCTGATGGGAGCATGGGGGAGAGAGGGATGGGAAGTTTCAGAGGATCAATAGAGCAACCTTTATTTAATGATTCTTTTTTTAATTTATTTTTTTAATTGAAGTATAGTTGAATTACAATGTTGTGTTTGTTTCTGCTGTACAGCAAAGTGATTCAGTTATGCACATATATACATATTCTTTTTCATATTCTTTTCCATTATGGTTTATTACAGGATAGAGCAACCTTTTTATTGAGTGCCTGCTATGTGCCCACTGTACCTGAAACGTTCTGTCCATCATCTCATATAAGTTGATATTATTAATCCCATTTTACAGATGAGGAGACTCTGGCTCAAAGGGTTTGATTAGCATGCCCACGTCCATACCAATGTTAACAGACGCATCTGGAATCAGAATATGGGTCGTTTGGACTCAAAGCCAGCATTCTCTCCACTGCTGTCCTGCCTCCCAGATTCAAGCTCAAGCAAGTCTAGAGTTTCATCTTTATAAATTTACTTTATTCCTTTTTAAAAAAATCTTCCCTCCTGGGAAAAAAGGAAAAGAGTTGTCTATCAAGGAAGCTGATGCCAATATTATCTTGATTCCGTCAAAAAATCATCCTGCGGAAGGCAGCCCAAATCCAGGGCTCCCATTAGAGACTTAAGGCATTTTAGAAATGAACTTTCATTGAAGGCTAAGAGGACACAAAACCCCTTTTACCAATTCCAAGTCCCCCAACTGTCTCCCACCCCCAATCTATTCATACGGGTACTTGGTTCTCATTGGCCACAAGCTTAGAAAGATCCCCAATGGAATGATTTCTTCTAAAAAGAAAAAGATAAATTCTTAAAACCTATTCTCTAGTGTAAAAGCAGATCATTTCCTTGGAGTTCAGCTACATCATGGCCTGACAAAAAGAGACATTATATTTATGGGAGCCTGTCCATTTTTAAGAAAAGTATATCCCAGACCCATAACTGCTACTAGTCTTTTCTGTTTTATTTTTGATCAGCCTTTTCAACTAATTTTTAAATACCATCGTTCCAAAAACGAATTGTTTCCTTCTTTCAGCTTTCCCACCCCCATTAGCAGCTGGTTTCCCCAGCTCTTCATACACATCCACCTTCAGGGTCTGATTGCCTAATATCCATGCTGTGTCAGCTAAGAATGAAAACCTTCATTACATTGATGGCTTTAAATGAAACCAGAAGTGTGTACATGTTGGGTGCAGAGTTTCTGCAAGCCTTTTCCAACTAAGAACTATTTAGTCAGCTCTCCTGGGCTTTCTGTGGCTCTTGAAGACCTACCTGGGGCAACTCTGCCGAAGACCAAATACTCTTGATTACCTGCTCATTCGTTACTAAGACACTCTGATCCTTCAAAGAACCCATATCACAGAGGCTGACTCTGACTCTGCGGACCTAAGACTGGAGAGCAGTAAGACATAATTGCATATGGCACCCTGGTAATTGAAACAACCTCGAAAAGTCTTTTATTGATTCTCCTGCCTCAGGCAGTATTTATCGCAAAGTACCACACACGGGTTGCTTATCCTTCCCTCTGATGCTTTAATATTTCCTCCAGGGAAAAATTCTGTGCTGATATGTTAATGACAAAAGTAGTAATGACGGTGCTGTTACTTTAGGAGGTGAAATTCTGCTTGATGGGCAAAATCCCATGAGGATGAAAGTTAGGATAAAATAGAAAACTTGTTTATCACTAGCAAAAAGAGAAAGAAAACACATAGTGATGAATCAGACCTAATTGGCCAATATATAATAAAAGAAAATAATTAACCCTAAAATAATTGGCAACAGTATTATATCCATTAAGCTAGTGTATATCATGTACGTAGAATCTCATAAAACATCCTGGGGGCAGACCTAGGTGGTTCAAAAATATTTATGGAAAACATACTGTGTATTTCAACTTGTACATCCAACAAGGCCTGCTAGTTTTTTCTCTGGTTCTTTCATACTCTCTTTCACACTCCCATTTGGTGGGTTATAGAAAAAAAAAAAATTAGGTAACTTACCCAAATTATACCACCTGAATAAATGAGTGAAAAGTACAAAAAATGAGCTCATCACTGAATTATGACACTGTTTTGGTTACTCCATATTTTCAATTAAGGCATCAAAACAAATGTTGGTGGATGACAGGGGGGCAGAGCTCTCAACTTCAGAAATCTTAGTTATGATAGAAGAAATCCCCTATCACTCAATTTGGTAGTCAGAATTTAAAGATGGTACTTTTCATGCTGCCAAATTAGGTCCACAGAAAGCCAAGAAGTCAAAAAACCTTTGTCAGTGTTTTGCCCTAATGTCTCCAGACTGTAGCATGAAGCAAGGATTCCTGGGTTCGAGTTCTGCTTGCTCCATAAACAAGTTCTTACCTGTGACAATGTGACAATTCACTTTCTCGCTGTGGGTCTCAGTTTCCTCAACTATCAAACAACAGATTGACCTGTGATTTCTATGGCCCCACACAGTGATGAATCAATGGCTTTATAAATAATCTGTTCCTATCTTTGAATTGTGGGATAATCCTGTTGAATCAGGTTTAAAGGTAGCTGGGGAAAAGACTCAGTCTTAGAAAAAGTCAGAGTTGAAACAGGAATAGAGCATTTAGCAATAACTGAAGCCTGGCCCAAGATGGAACATTTTTCTCAGGAAGGAAGTAGAAGAATCGATTTGGTAAGGTTGGACACTTGGTGACTCACCCATGAGGTATGGGTATGAGGGGGCTCCCTTTGGATCTCGAACTGACTTTCTCCCTAGAAGAGTTTGTTGGTATCATCTGGGATAGACTGAAACTCTCATGGGAGTAGACACGGAGCAATTCTGTAGAGGGGTGTGCTCTCGAAGAAAATCGAAGACAGTGGTTCTACCATTTTAGATTCAAAAGATAAAGGTGGGGCTTCCCTGGTGGCGCAGTGGTTGGGAGTCTGCCTGCTAATGCAGGGGACACGGGTTCGAGCCCTGGTCTGGGAAGATCCCACATGCAGCGGAGCAACTAGGTCCGTGAGCAACAACTACTGAGCCTGCGCGTCTGGAGCCTGTGCTCCGCAACAAGAGAGGCCGCGATAGTGAGAGGCCCACGCACCACGATGAAGAGTGGCCCCCGCTTGCCGCAACTAGAGGAAGCCCTCGCACAGAAACAAAGACCCAACACAGCCAAAAATAAATAAATAAATAAATAAAAAAAAAAAAAAAAAGATAAAGGTGAAGCTCTTTACCTCAGAAACTAATTTTCTCCATTCCCTTTCTTCTCTGCCACCCTTCCCCTCTGCCCTCTTCCTTTGGGGTCATCTTCCAACAGATGAGTGTATCCTTCGAGCAAGTGAGGTTGAACCTGCAGGTGAGCCTTCCAAGACAGCCCTGTTCATCACCTCCTCCGTTATGCTGGTGTTTCTGCTCGGGGCAGCTGTGATCGTCTGGAGGAAATCTCGGGGCAGAGTCAGGCCCACAGAAAAGGCCGGCTATGCAAAGCTGGCTGACCCTAGCAAGTCTTACTCCTCCTATAAGGGCAGTCATCGCGAGAGCACCAGCTTTGCAGAGGATCAGGTGATTGAGTACAGGGACCGCGACGATGATGAGGATGATGAGGATGACATTGTCTACATGGGCCAAGACGGCACCGTCTACCGGAAGTTTAAGTACGGGCTGCTGGATGACGATGATGAAGATGAACTGGAATACGATGACGAGGGCTACTCCTACCAGCAAACAGAGGTCACCTCCGCCCCGAGCCCATTCTACTCACAGGCATGCGTGTGAGCATTACCGTGTTGGATTTTATCCCGACACACCAGGGTGACGTGAGGGTGTCTGTGTTTGTCTTTTTAACCACGAGTCCAACTAGAGTATGTAAGAATGCTGAAATATTTTGTTCTTCTCTTGGATGGCTAAACTCCATTAACCATAATAGTTCAACCATAATTGAGGAACAAGGATAAAATTCAGAATGATTTTCCTCAAAACAATATGTCAAGACGCAAAACACAGGATGTAAAAAAAGTGAGATCTGTGCAAACTGTTTTATGTGATTTAAAAAAAAAAAAAAAGGAAATGAACCTATAGAGATTCTGTTTCTCAGCTGTATTGTGGAGATATCTGCTGCCTTCTTGATTTCTGATATTTCTGTAAATGATTTTGGGGGATGGGGAGACAAAGGAATTGTTTGTCTTAGGGGATTTTTCTCCCCTTTTAGTTCTCTTTGGGGGGAGATTTGTTCTATAAGGGGCAACTAAAGAAGGTTCTCCTCCTCATGTCATTTATACCAATTATTCCAGATCACCCCTGAGCAGAAGAGGCCACCTCTCTTGAGGCTGGTCATGACCTATTTGTAGACATGAGGAAAGGCCCAGGAAGTAGCGTCATAGGCAAGGAATCAGGCCGTGGTTCCTTTGCGGTAATCTCTAGTCATGATGAGTCTAGAGCAAGCTCAGCCAGGAGATAGGCAGGAGCATCCCAAGAGGAAAGAAATCACTAAGTTTCCAAGAATGTCAGCCTTACACCCTCATGATTTTTCTAAGAGCATTTCTGGTTGGAAACATCAGCTAAAACGTCAAGTAATAAAAGAAAAATGTCAATGTTAACCTAACATAAAAAGAGGTAAAATGATAAAAACTTCAGACACTCTTAAAAAAAGACTTTAGCTACTTAATTAAAGAGCTTTTATCAACAGCCCATCACAGAACTGTGGACTCTCCATAGAAAAAGTTAGGATGAAATTCCCAACATCCTGCTCACCAGCTTAATCCGGCTGCTGACCAGCCTTCCAACACTCTTCATCTCTGTGATCTTTGTTTCTAGACATCCTAGGCATCCCTTTTTCCACCCTCCTGTCAAGTACACTCTTGGATTTGTGCACCCGGGACAGTTTTTCTGCAGGCAATACAAAGAAGGGCTCTTGCTAAGTGAAATTATATAAGCAGGGTTTTGTGGATTTCCTTGTAAAAACAGAAGTGATAGGCAGCCCTGGGAGTGGACCACCAGAAAGTGACATTTTCAGATAATGATGATAATCACACACACACACAAAAATGTACTGCACACTATGTACCAGGTACCGAGCTAAATAATTCCTTTAAAAAACTCACCCCACTTAATACCACTGTAACTTCATGAGGTTGGTACCATAATATTACTCTTTTTTTTAAAATAGGAAACCCAAGGCTTACAAGATGTTAAATAACTAGCCCAAGGTCACAGAAAGCTAATCAAGATTCAAGAAAAAAGGATGACTCTAAAGTGTGTGTTCTTAATAACTATTCTCCACTGACACAAAGTGGAAAGAGAAGCATCCTAAATCTAATAAAGGCATGTCTATTATTTTATGATATGGCAACTCTATTATCTTTCCTGAATGTGTGCATTTTCTTTCCTTTTTTTAAAAAACACTGACATAGGAAATCTTTGTAAAGAAGTCTTCAGTTTACTGAAGTCCTCAGCGTTTCTTTAGGGGAAAGCTCTTAAAACAAAGTTGGAGTACTTTCTCTGGAAAGAGCCAGATAGTAAATACTTTTAGGCTTCGCACAACTATCAACTCTGCCATTGTGGCCTGAATGCAGCCAATCCACAACAAATGGGTGGGCTGTGCTCCAAGAAAACTTTATTTATGGACACTGAAATTTGGATTTAAGATAATTTTCACATATCATAAAATATTCTTCTTCTTTCAATTTTTTTCCTTCAATCGCTTAAAA
The DNA here is from genome assembly GCF_009873245.2 of Balaenoptera musculus. Lineage (NCBI taxonomy): Eukaryota > Metazoa > Chordata > Mammalia > Artiodactyla > Balaenopteridae > Balaenoptera > Balaenoptera musculus. The sequence continues at coordinate 72,595,314 of NC_045790.1, forward strand.
ATGTAAAAACCATTCTTGGCTCAAGGCAGTACAGAAACAGGTGATGGTTCAGATTTGGCCAAGAGACTGTAATTTGCTGACCTTGTCTTAAAAAAAAAAAATTCTTAAGAGACCATGTGTATCACACATACATATGGTATGCTTCCAAAAATTTTGATCATTTAAAATCACCTCTTCAAAATCTATTTGAAGCCTTTATGGTTCCCTTTTCAATTCTTAGAAACAAATAAAAGTACATGTAAGATACCCATCTTATCAATGGAAGAATTCCTCATCTTTTGTTGTGTAATTGGAGTGTAGCTTATGGAAATAAGTAATTTTGTTTATACTGTGTTGTTATCTTCCCTGATAATTCTAAAGCTCTGACAGACTGAGTTTAACATTTCTTTGTGTAGCCTGGAAATCGTTTTCCAAGAAAAATCTGTGTTTATGATACACAGTTAAAGATTAAATGAGGTCAAGATGACCTTGAATACTAAGAAAAATTGTGTTGTTACTCTATGTAATCCTGAAAAGAAGGCTCATGCTGTATATGGGTAGTTTGACATCTTTCCTTCTTTGTTCTTAGTTAGACCACTTTATTCGCAGACTTCTTCTGAATATTCTGCTAACAACTGCCTAAATAGATAAATATGTGGTTGGAAAACAAAGTCACTTTTTGGTTTTCTGTTTGCGAACAACTTGGAAACATTGAGAATCCTTGCAGACTGGAAATACACCAAGAGGCTGGGCAGGAGCTTGGAAGGCTCTAGTTCATAGAAAGTAATTTTAAAATTGAAAACTGGGACTTCCCTGGCAGCCCAGTGGTTAAGACTTCGCCTTCCAATGTAGGAGGTGCAGGTTCAATCCCTGGTCGGGGAGCTAAGATCCCATATGCCTCGGGGCCAAAAAACCAAAACATAAAGCAGAAGCAATATTGTAACAAATTCAATAAAGACTTTAAAAATAGTCCACATCAAAAAAAAAAAAATTGAAAATAAAATTAAATCAAGACCAGACAATGCCATAGGGACTTGCTTATTGATGAACTACTTCTGAGCACTTTTTATGTGATTAGTATTATGCTTTAACAAGAATATGAAGCAATAAAAGAATGTTTTTTTTTCCCCTCCTTTTTATCTTTCTACCTCCAATGACTAAGCTAGTCATATCAATTACAAACTTTCTTCTTAAAAATCAATCCAGTCGTTTATCAGCCCCATCATCACTGGCTCAACTGGGCCATTAGTCTCTCTCATCTGGATCTTTACTACTTCCTCCTGACTCATTGCTAAGCTTCAGTCTCTTTCTCCCAATTTATCTACCTTGCTATCATAGGCCATTTCTAAGGTCTATCGGATCATCACATTCAGGGCTCCCCATCACCTACATTGATTACAACATTCAAAATTTTGCAAGATATGGCCACTGCCTTTGTCTCCAATCTTACTATGCACCAATTCTTGACCCCTCCTCATTTCCCAGCTTCTCCACTTATACTCAACAGTACTGAATTGCTTCTAAGTTCTCCAGGATAATATCTTGTTATCTCATGTCCTTGGGCATACATTGTTCACTCTCCTTGGAATATTTTCCCCTACTCTCAACTTGACCTGGAAAATTTCTTACCATTCTTTAAAATCATGTTCCCTCATAACCTCTCCTGGGAGGTCTTCCCTGACCCTGAAGAAGGTTAATCACTTTCTCACCTCTCTGCTACCTAGATACTATGCGCGTATAGCTTTTCACATCACACTGTTGTCACTGTTTGATTATACATCTATTTCCACTAAGAGACTGGGTACTTCTTGAGGCAGCTACCATTTCCTTTCCAGAACCTACCACAGTGCCCAGCACTAGGTAAATAATCAAGAAATATTGATGGAATTGAGTGTTAAGAAGACAGGACTCACAAATATGAAGTAATTAGACAATGATACAGACCATATGTTGTATTATGCAGTCCATTCCTATTTGGTCTTGAATATAAATGATAAGGGGGTGAGGTGCAGGTGATGGTGTCAGTTAAATATGAGAAGTATGAGATAACCACAAATTAGAGCATGTTAGGGGTGGCTTCATGGGAAAAGGACTCATGCTTGGACTTGATTTGAAAAAGAAAAGAGGATGTAGAAGGTATCCCTCAAGGAAGGTGCTGGAGTTAACAAGTTGTTAACTTGATAACTGTAATAATATTAACTCACTAAGTGTGTATTAAGAATTCTCCACATTCCAGGCACTGTTTTGGAAACAACAGCGAGTGGAATCAATCAGATCTTGGGCCTTAAGGAACTTGCAGTCTAGTTGGGGAGAAAAAAATAATGACGACTCAACTACCATTTTCGATGCCTTCTATGTGCCAGCCACAGTCTTAGGCCCTTTTCTCATATGACATCATTTAATCCTTACTACACAAATGCAGTAGAATAAGACCGTGATCCCTCTTTACAAATGAGGAAATGGAGGCTCGGGGAGGACACTCAAAGTGCCATCAGTCAGGGTGTGAGGGGTCCAACTGGGATGTGAATCTAGGACTTTAGTCCATCTTCCTTGTGCTCTACCACCCTGCTTCTAAGCTAAAAAAAAGAGCCTGGCCTTTGTCAGTAATCCCTGGATCTCATTTGGAGATTCGTTTTCGCTGTATGGAATTTGCTATAATGAATCATCAGAAGGTGATGCCAAGGAAGCACCTATGGGATCCTGCAGTTCGGGTGCATAATCTCACCTAGAGGCATAGTGTTGAGGGGCAATGAGGAAAGAAAGAATTTTAGGTAATTGTGCACATTAACTGTAGATAAGCCAACCTATTAAAAAGGATTCATGGGGCTTCCCTGGTGGCACAGTGGTTGAGAATCTGCCTGCCAATGCAGGGGACACGGGTTCGAGCCCTGGTCTGGGAAGATCCCACATGCCGCGGAGCAACTGGGCCCGTGAGCCACAACTACTGAGCCTGAGCGTCTGGAGCCTCTGCTCCGCAACAAGAGAGGCCGCGATAGTGAGAGGCCCGCACACCGCGATGAAGAGTGGCCCCCACTCGCCGCAACTGGAGAAAGCCCTCACACAGAAACGAAGACCCAACACAGCCAAAAATAAAAATAATAAATAAATAATAAATAAAAAATTTAAAAAAAAAGGATTCATGAGAAAATAAAGTTTAAAAAGATAAAAAGTATTCATGAGATTCTACCATATAAAAGAAAAAAATTTTAAGAAGTTAAGAATTTCCAAATATGGAATCAGAAGTAGCATCAAATGGGGATAGAAGACTGCTATTTAGTAAAACTGAAGATACAGACTTTAGGTGCTTAATACATACATTTAACATTGGAATAGAGCTTTCAAGATCTGTTCAGAGTTAAGGAGGTCTACTTCAGAGCTCGTGAAAAAAGAAACTGCTCAGTGTACCACCCAACTGAAGAATTAAGTTCAGATGCCAGCAGAGTAGCCTGCATTTTATACTGAAATGTAAGAACTGTAAATAGATTGTGTTTCAAAAAGAAATATATGAATTCTATCAATGCATGCTTGGCACAGACTTTAGATGTAACTGATCACCACACATCAACAATATCTGATAATGAATAAATGAGATCATAATTTGAAGATGTCTTTAGGGTTTCACTTTTAAAACCACCCATGTCTACCTTGCACTGCTCTCAAACATAGGCAAAAAAAAAAAAAAGTCATAAAGTGAAGAAAGATATGAGGAATGAAGTCTGTTTATTCACTTCTGTGGCCCTAGTGACCAACACACTACATGGTACAAAGGCCATTCATTTATTTACAGGAACAAAAATCATTGCATGTGGGTGTCTTCTGAGTTAAGAGTAGAAGTCAGAACTAGGTCCCGTGGTCACATTTAGCTGTAAAGAAGGCTTGAAAACAAGTATTTGGTAAAAGGATATGAGATTATCATGAAGGGTTTAGCACAATCATGACTAATCTTCTGGGGCTTTGCCACCCGGAATAAAATGTTTCCCTCATCCAGGAAGAGGAGGGTAGGACAGGATAGCTGTTAGATAGCCTGACAGGAAAGCCTCTCACTCTAACAAAGTGTTCATTGATAAGAACTGATCCTAGGCTTCAAGGGAAGTGATATAAGCCTTATTAAACTATTAAATGAAAAAAATATATGTTTGTAAAACAGAGAATTATAACTAATACAACAGCAGAACCAGACTGAAGTCAGGAGGATTATCATTCCTCTAAGTTACTGTTTTCAGTGAAGGCACTTTGGTGGCTAGGAGTGTGATTCTGGACCTGATAAGCTGACCCTTGAACAATATGGGTTTGAATTGCACAGGTCCACTTACAAGCAGGTATTTTTCAATAGTAAACACTACACTACTACCTAATTGGTTGAATCCCCAGATGCGGAGGAACCACAGATCCGGAGGGCCGACTATAAACTGTATCCAGATTAACCCTCAGTGTTATTTAGGGGTCAACTATAAATTCTGCTGTATCCTTTAGGCTGCTTTTAGTTATAAATGATAGAAAAGTCAACCCAAACTGGCTTAAATACAAAAGGAATTTATCAGCTCACCTAATCAAAAAGTCTAGGGCTAGGGGATGAAATCAGGTATTGCTGGAAATGGGGCTCAAACCATGGCATCACATATGGGTTTCTCTCCATCTCTTGCCTGTCTTTTGCTATATTGGCTCCATCCTCCCGGGAGGTCTCCCTCACACTGACAGTATGATGGCCTGCAGTGCCAGACTTAGAATTCTCATGGGTCCACATCCAATAGGAAAAAGGCCCTACCTCTGACCCACATCTCAGAAGACACTTATGTGGTATCTCATTGGCTCAGAAAAGGCATTTGCCAGTTTCCAGGTGTAAATACTCCCACTGTGGCCAATTTCAAGCTTCAAATGTGATGTCAATTAATGTGCAGTTGGAAGAAATGTAAAGGGAACCATTACATAGTATTTCTATCACACAGATACATTAGACATCAATAACCTCAAGAACACAGCTAATGTTAAAACGTAAAAGGCAAAATCAGTTTTGCTTGTTACTTGTGTTTTTAATATAACTTCTTTAGTAGAAAGTCTTATAACCTAATTTTTAAATAACAGCTGTCTAACAACTGCTTCACAAGATTCTTGACAAATTAACAGCTGGGTTTCATAAGCTGGGACAAGCCAACTTCAACATACCACCCTTCCACGCTTTTTTGGGTAGAAGCTTTTCCTCTGTGATTGTTTTCTTTCTCTCAATAACAAATATCCAGAATTTCCTGTCTTTTATTTTCCACAAGTTCCCCCACTCCAATGCTCTCAGAAGACAACAAAATAATAATAATAATAATAAAACTATTATTATTATGCTCATTTCCACCAGCAATCAAAGAAAAACAAATTTAATCAATAATGTCTTAGCGGGCTTCCCTGGTGGCGCAGTGGTTAAGAATTCGCCTGCCAATGCAGGACACATGGGTTCGAGCCCTGGTCCGGGAAGATCCCACATGCCTGGAGCAACTAAGCCCACGCACCACAACTAATGAGCCTGCGCTCTAGAGCCTGTGAACCACAACGCCTGGAGCCCATGCTCCGCAACAAGAAAAGCCACCGCAATGAGAAGCCCGCGCACCGCAACAAAGAGTAGCCCCCCGCTCGCTGCAACTAGAGAAAGCCCACGCACAACAACAAAGTCCCAGTGCAGCCAAAAATAAATAAATAAACTAAATAATAATAATAATAATAATGTCTTAGCACACTAAGACATTAAGAACACTAACTCTTTTAATTATAGCACACAATTCTGGAGTTCTATCTACTGCCACCTGTAGTGACATGGACAATTTCATGTATTACTTGGTATAGGGTAAGCGAATGTAATCATTTTTTATTACTGCATAACAAACTGCCACCAATTTAGCATCTTAAATAGCATCCATTTATTATCTCATAATTTTATAAGTCAGAGGTCCAGGTAGGCTTGACTGGGTTCTCTGCTTAGGGTCTAACACGGTCAAAATCAAGGTGTCAACCAGGCTGGCTCTTACCTGGAGGTTCTGGAAAAGAATTGTTTTCCCAGGTATTCAGGGTGCTGACAGAATCCAGTTTCACGTGGCTGTAGCACTGAGGTTCTTGCTTTCTTTTCTGGGTGTAAGTCCGGGGCCACTCAGCTCCTAGAGGCCACTCTCTGGTCGGGTGCATGCCCTCCCCCAGCGCCCTCCTTCAAAGTCAACATCCATGCACTGAATCCTTCTCATGCTCTGAATCTTTCTGATGGTCCCTCTTGCTACCAGCTGGAGGAAACTTGGCATTTAAAAGGCTCCTGTGATTCGTGTGATCCCATTAGGCCCACCTGGAGAATCTCCCTTTGGCTATAGTGTAACAATCACAGGCATGATATCTCATCATATTCAAGGTCCTGGGGATTAGAGTGAGAAATCTTGAGGGGTTATTTTAGGATACTATAACCAATAAAACTCTTTTGGAAATCAGTTTAGCAAAATATGTCGAGTCGTTTCAATGTGTGCTCTAGCTGAATTCACCAGTTCCTTGCTAGGAAATATTATAAACAGAACCAAAGCATTAAAAAAAAAATCATTGTTGTTTATAATTTAAAACTACAACACTCTAAAAGTAAGTTTACAAAGACTATACAAGATACGCTACAATAGTTACATATAATAAGATATAAAAGTTTATGTATACTACCATTTCATGTGTACTTCTGAAATTAAAAATCTATGTGGATTATGCAAGCCAAACTGTAAAAAGCAGAGATAAACAACATTATCTGTCCCCGAAGAGCTTAACACTGAGGTGGAAAAACAAATATGTGTACAAATAACTACAAAATGAGGGAGAATGCAAGCAGTGCAATAATTCGAGGGGAAAAAAAAACAATAAAACCATTGGAACACAGAGACCGTGAGACAAAACAAATCGATGCATCTACATACCTTTTGGGGGAGAAATGTTGAGGGAAATATTTAGGAGAATAAAAGGATCTGCAGAGCTCAGTAACAGCGGACAGTAAGTCTCTATCTCGACTTTCCTATGGCCTGTAAAACGACAAGCACTTTTCACATAAACTTGAAATCACAGGTCAATTTCAGCTGTAAGTAATAAAGAATATTAGTCCTCCAGCAAACCTGGGCCCCCTGAAGTTAGTAGAGGGAAGGCAAACGTATAGCAAGCAGCCAATGTCTTAGGTGGACCCTACCTTCTCTCCCTGCATCATTTCCCCCTTCTTGTGTTCTTGTTTCTCAAGTCACCAATGAACCTAAGAAATGGGAAAGTTCCACAAACGTCAAAAGACATTGGCTCAAGTGCCAGCTTGACAAACTAGGGCCTCACTTCAGTTTCAATAGTTACATATCATTCTGTCCATTCACAAACTATCCCTAAGTATAAAGCTCTTTTTAAAAAAAATCTTGGTGGGTGATGCCCTGATTAGATTCACCATTCCTGTATTCAGTTTTATAAAGATGGTTTGGCATGACAGAAATATCATGAATTTAAGGGTTAATGATTCCTGAGATGAAATTTCAGTCCTGACTCTTTCTTGTGTAGAATCTTCGGCAAGTTACTAAACTTCTCTGATTCTCTACTATGTGTAGGAAACTTGAACTCCAGACTTCCCAAGGTTGCTATGAGAACAAATGAGATCACAAACGCAATGCGCTGGGTATAAAGAAGGGGCTCTAAAGGCGCGAGCTACCCATCCCCCACCCCCAACCCCAACCCCCCCACCCCGCCCCCTGCCCACCACTTCCTCCCATATTGTTTTAGCAGCAGTGAAAGCTTCTTAATAGTCTTCCCTCCCATGAACCTGTATCTTGAAAGGATTTGTGAAGTGAGACTGTGAGGGAGAGACAAGTAGACTGAACTCACCCTTTACACTTAATCTGGACGCAAAGACACACCCACTCAGCACTTGTTAACAAGGCTTCTTCTCATCAAAGCAAATACGCTTGAATGAGTGGCTTTAAGTAACCAGATCATTAAACTGGCTTTTCTTACTTGATTTCTCAACAGACAGAGAAAAACAGAAGATTGTTTTTTCAGAAACCTGAACAGTGATTTCCTCCAAAACCAGGAGAAAATAAAACTCATTCTTCACTGAAGTGATATGTTTTGGTTAAAGGGCCATATATTCCATAACTGACCAAGTGCTTGACCTCTAAGGAAAACTGTTTCTCTCCCCACAGCTTTCCACTCTCTAAAAAGCAACTACAGTTCCCCCCCCCCCCACCGCCAGCAGAAGTTTCTTAATAGAAATCCTATTTATACCTTGACTGTCCAAAAGAATCCATGCTTCTACAGTAAAGCCTCCCCCTCTTCCCAAGTCTTGAAAAACTCAAATGTTAAGGCTTTGGCTCCGAAGCTCCAGGTGATCTTAGCGGTGTGATGAGAACATTGGAAAAGGAAGGATGACAGCAACCCAGTCCTTCTCTAGGTCCCTTTCACTTTGAATCCATATACAAAAACCCTTAGGGTACAGGATTGGAACATGGCCTGAGAAGAGAGTCAGGAAAGCGGGCCCATCTGCACTGTCGAGGTGAAAACTCAGGGAGGCCCCCTTTGCCTCCTTTGGCCTTAAATGGCTGAGCTGAGGACCATGATATAGGTGTCGTGCTTCTCCACTCGGCCAAGCAGCAGCGGCCTGGATTTCAGACGTCAGATTGCAAAGGGAGCTGTGAAACAAGACGGGCAGAGGCAGGAGATCAGCAAGTCAGACAACTAGGTGGAAGCAAGTACAAACCACAGTCTGGGTGCTGCAAGATTGCCAAAAGATGGTACTTGGTCTGGGTTCCAGACAGTCTCAGGCCGGCAGCCTTATAAAGGTGGCTTGAGCAGTATTTTCAGTATTGATCTGTTCCTGGAACAAAGGAACACAGAAACCTAATCAAATTGCTAATCAAGAAGTGACTGGGCAAAGATAGAATCCTCGACAAAGGAGTTTTCAGCCAGACTTTGTGATACTTATCCCTGGGCTATAAAGGGATCGTGAGGGATCTTTGTGACTCTTGCTCTAGGATTATCCAAGAACAATGTCTCTTCTCTCTCCCTCTCTCTTGGCCTGGGATTGGAATTTTTATTCCCCATGATCCCTCTGGCCAAACTCCATGCTGAGTCCTTTACTGCCTTTGTAACTTCCTTTGCAGCACAGCTGTATAACATCTGGATAATTTCTCTGTCCTGTTTTTCTGTTGATTTTCACTTTTAAAGAGCTGTTTGCTGTTTGCCTGTCAAATCAATTTCATCCCTTGTAGGTGGATTTCTGTTGGCCTTAAATAGACTTGCCTCCTAACATTTGCTTGTGAGGATTAAAGGAGATAATGCATGTGAAAGTCTGTGGTAAACCCTAAGGTGTTACACCAATGTTATTTCCCCATTCACCTGTAGTCCATCCTAAGAAGGCAAGCCACTTATACTGTGGAAACTGGGAGAAAGCAAACAATACTCTCAGGCCAACCATCTGGGTGTGGTTTCTCAGAAAACTAATTGGGTCAGTCAGAGGCAGCTACATAATTTGTGGAGCCCAGCATAAAAATTATAAAAGAATTTCAAGATGGTGGCAGCAGAGCATTGAAACTAAGCCTGGGGCCCTTCTAAGAATCAGGCCCTGTGCGACTGCCCAGAGAGCACAGCCGTGAAGCTAAACATGGCTTCAGTATATTCAGAACAACGTGTGGCTTGCAAAATGCATCCACTACTGCATCTACCTCCACCCGCAAATGGGTCAAAGTATTTAGATACAAAAGGTGGTAGGTAGCTTTGGGGAAAAGGAATAAGAAGCTCTTTAAGATCTACAAAACATGTAGATATAAGGAAAACACTGAAGAAGATGTCAAGATATGGAAGAGGAAGAACTTCTTTTCAGAATAAAAAACTTAGGGACTTCCCTGGTAGTCCAGTGGTTAAGACTCTGTCCTTCCAATGCAGGGGGCGTGAGTTTGACCCCTGGTTGGGGAATTAAGATCCCACAAGCCACGGGTGGCATAGCCAAAAAAAAAGAAAAAGAAAAGAATAAAAAGCTTAATTGAAAGACAACTGGTCTTCAAGTCAGGATATCTTCATTTCCATCTAAGCTCTCTGAGACACTGGCCAAGTCATTGAAGATGATGTCAGGGGCTGTGCTTTGTAGTTGTAAACTTGTAAATTGCACAACAATTAAAGCATAATCTTTACTGTTGCCATTTTTAAGGGTAGTTCTTAACCTTTTTAGAAAAGACACACACACATTCTGATTGGGTCCCCACCTATGTGCAGCTGTATACGCCCTCCAAGGCAACAGGTGGGGAGGGCTTTACGTTCTCCCAAATCAGCCTCTCTTTTTGTCCCTTCTCTAGTTTCTACTGCCTCTGGGCTAAAAAGGAATACAAACCACCCTGTCAATTTGTTAACTTTATGTGTAACCTGCGTGGACGTCTTTGCCCTGCTCTAAAGGGCAGAAGGGGCGGGAAGAAGGGCTGGACATACTCACCCAGCCTGACCTTCCTTGGGTTGTGACATCAGAGCTCTGTTTACATGGCTGAAGGACTGGGAGTTTTGGAATGGAGGGAGGGGACCACATGGATGATTCAGGAGGCTACACGACCTCCCTGCTCTTATTTTCCTGCTGGCTTGTCAGCTGCTCTGAGCAGCAAAGAGAGATGAAAGCTGTAAAGTTCTTCTCTGTCGTTTGGCGCCATCTGTTTCCTTTCTTATTCCTTTCCTGAAAACTGTTTTTCAACAAACACAATAAAATAGACAACAGAGGATATCTACAAGAACAAATTCATCTTTCCTCAAGTGTAGATTTGCGGCATCTGCAGAAAAGTTCCCTGTGCCGCTGTTCTTCCCTCCACATCTTGAAGGTACTGGAAAAAAATGAAGGGAAGTGATGCTCCCTTATTTACTGCATCTGGGTGAGGTAGACAGTTCGTGATTCCTGACGTAGAAATGTGTTCAACACATATTTACTATGGACCGAAAATATACCAGGTACCTCATGGGGTTGATGGAGATCAAGTCAAATAAATTGGAAGTTCTTTGGGAGACTGTATGTTCCTTGTTATCTTATTCTACTTTGTATCCTTAACGCACTACAGAGGGCTAACACGCAGTAATTGCTCCGTAAATATTTGTGGAACGCCTCTTTGCCCATAGAAATGGTTGTCTTCAGCTGAACAGCACTAGACTCTCTGCATCTGGGGAAGTTTGCTGTGTCCTTACAGTTACAATGTTATCTTTGGCCAGGGGATGAAATAACCACTTTACAGCAATAATTAGCATTTATCAAGCATCAATACATACCGTTTTTCAAATACTATGAGAACCACTTCGCGTGGATCAACTTATTTAATCCTTTTAACAACCTGATAACTATTATGATCCTTGTTTTACAGGTACGACTCTAAGCCAAAGAAAGGTATAAAATAACTTGCCCAAATCTGCACAGAAACTGACTCCACAGACCTTGTTTCTAATCTCCCAAACTACAGCTGCCTAATCCTTCCAGAACCAAGCACAAGAAGAGCAAATTAAAACAGGGGCTTTCGAACTTCTTTTGACTGTGATCCACAATTTAAAAAACAAAATTTATACCAACACCTCTATAAAACTGAAGGAAAAGTTTCATTACATTTTTTCCATCATATTCTAATTTAGTTTTTTTTTTTTTGAAGCTTACTATCATCAATTTGATTTCATAATGCATAGCTTAAAAAACTCTGGGTTAGGGAAAAAAATCAGGCTTACCTGGCTGACCCTGGGCTTGCTGTGCTGTGCTTAAAGCCGATTCTCTGAATTTTCTCTACTGGGGCAATTAAATTGCAATGACTCTGGTGCATCCAAGCCCCCTTTAGGCCCCTTAGACCCTGAATTTCTGGAAACCCTTCCTCTGCCCATCTTCTGCTCTATGTCACCGCTCCAGCCTGCCATCTTGGGTGGAGTCTCTTTCAGATTTGGCTCTGGCCATATCTTCATTTCTTGTCCGTGGGAAGCATGCACCTTTGCCCCTTTCCCTGTCCCCTCCGAGGATGACAGTGCCACCTTCTCTCTGCTCTGTTGTCTAAGGCCAATCCAGCTACAGCTTCTCATACAATTCTTATGTCCCACCTCCCAACTAAGGGCACACAAGCTCTCTGTTGGATACACTTGAAGGGGACACAGACAGAGTACACTGCTATTTATCTCCAAAGGATCTCTCCCTCCTCTCTCTTCAACTCCACCCCTATAAGCAGAGGGGTGTGGTGGGCAGAACAGTTTCACATTCTCTTAGCATGACCTGGATTTCCTAGGATTTAATATTGGAATATGGGGGATTTTGTATCATCTTTTACAGAGATTTTTTCCCCTTGGCAGGCTCTTCCAAAAGTATGAAGAAAAGAAAGTCCTCATGTTCACATCATTTTACAGATGAATGGGCTACAGGTAAGTGGAGGGAAAGGGAAGAGAATAAGCAAAGGCTTGGAGTCTGGAATAAGCAATCAGAGTTTAGGGATTACTAGGGAACGTGAGCTTGCTGTGGAGGGTCCATTTATGATGGGACTTTACAGGGAGCAAGAGATGGATGTCAATGGAATCACAACAAGTGGCCCAAGGAGCTTGCCAGGGCCTTAGGCCCTAATGCTAGGCACCCTCCTCTGACATTAGTTGACTCTCCTGGTCCAGTCTGTGAACTGGATCCTTGGCACTTCTCAGTTCCTCCAGACTCAGAGACCTTGTTCCTGTCCACAGCATGCCAAGTTGATTAAGACTTATATGTTTGTGAACTTTCTGCCTTTTTACTACCTCAACTAAAAGTTTGATCTCAGCTTTGCTAACTCTATCCTGTGCCTAAAACACTCCAGCTAGTAGAGACAAGAGCCAAGCAAAGGGTAAGCTGCCATGTCCTGCAAAAGCTGCTAATCGGTGGGCCTGGGGATTGTCCTCACTCACTACGCCACCATCCATAGCTCCCAGGGTCCCATATACACAACTCCTCCAGGGCTGGGAGGCTAAGCCTGAGTCTACTAAGATTGTTTCCCTCCTGTAACGGGTGAAGACCTGGATTCCACACTCAGCTCTGAAATTTTCTGCCAACACAGTTCAAGTCCGCCTGAGTTTACCTTTGACTTTCGGTTTCTTCATCTGAAGTGTAGTTACAATAACATCTAGCAGGATGTCTCAGACTTCTTGTGAGGAGCAATGAAGTGATGTGAATAAAGGCATATTGAATCTCCTACTGGTACGACCACTAAAATTTACCACTGGGAAGTATTCAATAGATGAAATGGAGAGAACGTAATCACTCCCATCTTGAATCTCTATAGTGAAACATGGGGACATATTCTTCTTTTGAATGTGTTCAATGTGTACCTAGTTATCTGTACTTGACTTTTAATATTGTATTCTTACAAAGAACATGATCTCCTTCGTGTAGTTAAGCTGTTTTGGTGATATTTCATATTAGCTATTCCTTTGCAAGACTGTGTAAAAAGGCATGAAGAAAATACTTTCAAAAGGGGCAGAGAATCCAAGATAACACTTCCTTCCGTCCTCTAAATCTTCAGAAAAGTACTCAAACTAAATCAATAGGAAACAGCAGAGAACAGGTCTAGCTGGTCAGGCGAAGAGCCAGGGAAAATCCTGCTTTTGAAATATGGCAGAAATCTCAGAATATTATAGTATTACGGCTTGTCAGGTTCAGGAGATAGATTTGCAAACAAAACAAAACACTTCATTTGACAGAAATACAGTTGTGGATGGGGAGCCTTTAATTCATTTGAAATACAAGCAAATTTGTAAGCAAAACAACTCCCTGGGCAACAGTAGAAAATATTTTGAAGGCTCAGAGAGGCCTAAAAGGACCCTGAGATTAACCTGGAATTCCTATGAGTGACTCATAAATAGTTAGAAGCAGGTATTTGTTTACATGGAGCCAAGAAGAACCCACACCCCAGAATCCTCTCGAAGCCCCAGAGGGAGTGACTCTTCTAGGATTTATATCCATCTGCTTCCAGAAAAGTGCTTGCAGTGCGTCTTTTATGTATACAAATGAAATTGTTGACATGGAAATAGAGGACGTGAACCCTGAGGGAGGAGGACATAAGTAGGTTAATCAATCCAAGCAGAAATTTAAGTATTTCTTAGCAGTGGAGGCCTTTAATCAAACGTAGTCTTCACCAGACAGTTAAGAGTGCTGCCTTAAAGTAAGGAGGGTGTGAAGGGGCAGAGGTCCTCTTGGCTGCCCATTGCCCATGGCACTTCTATGAGGCTCTACAGCAGTTTGGAGAACATTTTGAAAATCAGGGTTCTAGATGATTATAGCTACTGTGATTGAACATTAGCCCTGAGCTTCCAGCAAATCAAGATAAAAAGGGAGATACTATGGATCACTTTTTCTTCCTTCAGTAAAAGAAAACCAAAGGTTCTATCAGTCTCTCTGGAACATTCTAACTTAATATAAGGCATGCTTTATGGAGTGGCTGAGGGAGTGGATGGATAGCGTATACTCAGAAGCTCATAATTTCCTTCAGAATTAGGTAATGGTAGTGGATATTTGTCTTCTTTTTTTTTTTAATGCCCAGTTTCGGAACCCCTTCCTTATGTTTAGGGAATTTATTTCCCACTGCATGAACTTTGATAGAAAAGCTTCTCTCAAAGAAGCTGAAATAGCCAGGTACTCAGCCCCTCTTGCAGCTAACACATGGGCATGTGACCGAAGCTTGGCCAATCAGATGCTAATCATATAAAGATTCATTTCCAGGGCAACAGGGCCAGCCAGCAGTGTGAAGGACATAGTTCTGCTGGAGTTTGATGGGAATTTGGGGCCTCCCTACTCAGCAGCAGTGGCACTGCCCTCGATGAACTAGCTCTGTGCAGTCATTCTGGCTCTGGTTCGAGGTCCCCTTTGCTCAGAGTTCCCCTTTTCTCACCCAGTTGCCAGCTTTCCCACCTATCCCGTGAGCAACCCATCATTCTTCCAGTAAATTCCTTTCTAGCCTAAATCAGCCAGAAACCATTTGTTACTTGCAAACAGATTCCCAGCTGAAATGGTAACTATGAGGCTTAGGTCTGCTATGGGAAATACAAAAGATGATACAGTGCAGTTGTGTTCAACTTAAGAAAATTCAGCTATATAGGTTCGTTGGACAAGAGCATGAGAGAGAAAAGTAAGATTCTTTTATTTGCTCAGTTATCCTTGCTTGTTCAAATTCAACCAAGGCCCCTACTAGCCCAGAATAAGGAGGCCATGGCCAAAATGCAAAGAGACACAGAAGAATTAAATCTTAGGTTTGAGTTACAAAAGACCCAGGTTTTAGCAACTTAAAGGTAAGAAGTTTTCTTGGATTTCCCTGGCGGTCCAGTGGTTAAGACCCTGCGCTTCCACTGCAGGGGGCATGGGTTGGATCCCTGGTAGGGGAACTAAGATCTCGCATGGCACACAGCCAAAAAAAAAAAAAAAGTTTCATGGGTCTTTTTGACTTCTGTATCTGCCTTTTGGCCATGCTTGCTGACTTTACAACCTAACCCCTTCCTAAGATGAGGCTCCACTATACACAGCAGTAGTGAGCACTCAAGACTCTCAACTATACAGGCACTGGCAACCACCCCTTTCCTACGTACCCCTCAGCAGCTCTGCTCACCCCATTGTCCAGGGTAACCCAGGGAACTAGTGTTGGTTTACAGCATTGACCTTAAGAAATTCTATTAAGACCAGTACCCTGGAGGCATTTCATATCTAGTTCCAAAGAGAAATATTACAAACATTTATAGATGATGCCTTTGTATCTTCTTCACTCCCAGTTCAACTGCTCACACCTGTTTCCATTAGAGAGAGAAAAGAGGAGAAGAGAGGGGGGAAGACGGGGGTGGCGGGGGAGCATGAAAGAGAGGGAAAGGTAGAAGAGGAGAGGGAAGGAAGAGGTCACCTACTTTATTTCACATCAGGGTTCCTGTATTAGTCTGTTCAGGCTACTATAAAAAAAATACCATAGATTGCATGACTTAGAAACAACAGAAATTTATTTCTCACAGTTCTGGAGGCTGGAAGTCTGAGATCACGGAGCCAGCATGGTCCAGTTCTGATGAGAGCCCTCGTCCAGGTTGCAAGACTGCCAACTTCTCATTATACCCTCAAGTAGTGGAAAGAAAGTGAGAGAGCTCGCTGGGGTCCTTTTATAAGGGCACTAATCCCATTGATGACGGCTCCACTCTCATGACCTAATTACCTCCCAAAGGCTCCACCTGCTAATATATTGGGTGTTAGGACTTCAACATATCAATTTGGCGGGGACAAAAAATTTAGTTCCTATCCAGTGTTGGCATCTTGTGATCACCTACTCCTCACAACTAGAAGAGTAAACATTTAAAATTCACCAGGACACTCCAGATTTGAAGATACCAATACCACTTTAAACCCATAACTATCTTCCTTCAGTGTTAACACCTGTGCTTCAAAATTGTGTGCACATGAATTACATAAAACCTGCATAGCAATTGGAAAAAAGAAGGTTACTATTTCTCTATGTGCTAATAAAGATTGAAAAAAAGAGCTCTTTTCACTCAGGAGTTGGCAAACTGTGGGCCTATGGGCCAAATCCAACCTCCTGCCTTACTAAATAAAAACTTGAAACATAGCCGTGCCCATTCATTTACATATTGTCCATGGTTGCTTTTTCGATATGGCAAAGCCTTAAGAATTTTCTGTCTGGCCCTTTACAAAAGTTTGTCAACCTGCTCTGGCTGACAGGGAAAGCCCGAAGTGTGGTCTGTGACTGCTACTGGCCTATGAACTGTCTCTTACTGAAATTGACAGTATTTAGAATACCTTACAGCATTTTGACATTGTCAAGACATCCAAGTGTGTGACTATTTTTCTAGTAATTTTTATTGTATTTTTTTAAGTATCAGTTCATGAAGGATTAGAAATAAAACATTCAGGAAGTCACAATTTTTTTGTGAGAAAAATATAAGTTAATATCTATCATAATGACTGTAACGAGCCCTTAATAGATAACAAAACTCAGTCCTCGAGGCTTAATCCATGGCATAGATTTTGCCTCGGAGAATAAAATGGAGCTAAGGAAGGCAGAGCCAGGTTTAAAAATTATTTGGCCCACAAGCTGGGTCCCCAGTGAAGCTTTCTCTAATTCTGTTGCTGTATTAAGGTCCCAATACCCAAGATATATTTTTTTCTAATTAATGCACAATTATATACAGAGCACTTTCTATACATAGGTGCTGGAGGAATTAAAATACAGTTCAAGGCTTCCAGAAGTTTACACTCTAGGTGAAAGAGCTTAAGGCGATTACAAACATATGAGACACTGGAGTTTGTGGGAGGCTGCTATAAAGAGACTATTGTGGGGACTTCCCTTGTGGTCCAGTGGGTAAGACTCCACGCTGCCGATGCAGGGGGCCCGGGTTCGATACCTCGTCGGGGAGCTAGATCCTGCATGCATGCCGCAACTAAGAAGTCCACACGCCGAAACTAAGACCCAATGCAGCCAAAATAAATAAATAAATAAATATTTTTTTTTAAAAAAGAGAGACTATTGTCGGTTGGTATATGAATTCATATATTCATGAATGCCATTCAGATATATCCATCTCCCTTCTGTTAAATGCCCTTCAACCTAACTTAAGAATGCAGTCCATTGAGAACTCTAAGGGAAGGTGACTGTGTACAGGACCGTGATCAGGAGAGCTGAGCAGAGATGCCAAATGCCAGACAGCTCACTCCCTTTCCAAGGGGCTGGCTTCCACATGCCGGCAGGTAAACCTGGAGTGGGGGTGTGGGGGCGTGAGCTTGAGACTTAAAATGCTTATAAAGGAAATAATGGCTGAAAATAAATGAGAAATTAGAAAAAGAGCAAACTAAGTAGAAGAAAAGAGTATCATACGCACAGCATCCGCAAAGCTGAGAAACAATTTGAACTATATGTTAGCTCTATTTTCATGAAATGTGGTCCACGCGTTTTCAGATAAAGTACCTCAAAATTAAAGCAATTGGTCCAATTGTTAATCTGAAAAAAAGCACAGTAAATATATTATTTCCCCTGTATTTCTTTTTTTTTTTTTTTTTTGGATCTTCTATAGTTGGATTGTCTAATACAATAGTCACTAGGCATATGTGGCTATTTAAAGTAATTATTGGAGAGTGAAGAAATGGAACATTATCACGATAGCAGAAAGTTCTATTGAACAGCATGCTTTATAATGTGTGCATTACTTTTTCCAGATTACTAGTTGAACTCACTGAATTTAGAGGTACTTTATTCAAAAAGGTGTTTGTAAATTGAAGAAAAACATACTGAGCATGTAATTTGAAAATATAATACATTGTTTAAAAATGTTTATCCTGGGACTTTCCTGGTGGCACATTGGTTAAGAATCCGCCTGCCAATGCAGGGGACATAGGTTCAAGCCCTGGTCCGGGAAGATCCCACATGCCGTGGAGCAACTAAGCCCGTGTGCCACAACTACTGAGCCCGTGAGCCACAACTACTGAAGCCTGCGTGTCTAGAGCCCATGCTACGTAACATGAGAAGCCACTGCAATGAGAAGCCCTCACACCACCACGAAGAGTAGCCCCTGCTCACCCCAACTAGAGAAAGCCCGTGCACAGCAATGAAGACCCAACGCAGCCATAAATAAATAAATAAATAAATTTATTAAAAAACAAAAAGTTTGTCCTAAGTTTCACAACTTTTTAACACCCTCCAAATACATAATTAACTTTCTAAAGGCTAATTTTTATTTTCATCAGGATATACCTGCACATAGTTTAAGGAATCAAATTATTTAACAAGACATAGTAAGTAAAAGAAATATTAATTTGTTTGCTCCCATCACATCCCATTTCCCATTCCTTAGAAGCAAGCAATTTCAACCCTTTGAGTTATTTAATGTGTCTTCTCCCTATCTCTAAGGGAGATGCTTATACTGCTGCTTCCTATGTTTTCAGGTTAGGTATCTACCTATTCATTTCCCACTAACGGAAGATGAGCATTTCTTTCCCAAACTCTTCCCATCACTGCCCCTGCACACTTCCCTCCTCCTCATCCTTCCAATAAATGTATTTTGCTTCATAAAAATTCAGTGCTGTAATTCTTGACTGTGTAAATGACATTCACAGTCAAGCTATACAGAACATCATTTGCCTTATTTGAATGTGTACAAGTAGGTATAAAGCTTGATGAATTTTCACAAGCGAGCACATTATGCAACCATCACCCAGATCTAGAAACAGGACAGTGAGACGGAAGCACCCAACAGCCTTCATAATCCTCCTGTCACCCCTGTCCTCAAGAACCACTCTGACCATTTTTGCTATAGTTTTGCCTGTTCTTACAATTTATATAGAATCACAGTGTGTACTCATTTTTTTAAAATTTATTTTATTTTATTTATTTTTGGCTGCGTTGGGTCTTCATTGCTGTGCGTGGGCTTTTCTCTGGTTGTAGTGAGCGGGGGCTACTCTTCGTTGTGGTGCACGGACTTCTCATTGTGGTGGCTTCTCTTGTTGCAGAGCACTGGCTCTAAGCGTGCAGGCTTCAGTAGTTGTGGCTCGCAGGCTCAGTAGTTATGATGCATGGGCTTAGCTGCTCCGTGTCATGTGGGATCTTCCCGGACCCGTGTCCCCTGCATTGGCAGGCGGAGTCTTAACCACTGTGCTACCAGGGAAGCCCAGTGTGTACTCATTTTTGTCTGGCTTTTTTGCTATTCTTTTTCTAGCTTGAGATCAAAGCTTAGATTATTGATCTTTCTTTTCTATGTATTTAAAGCTATAATTCTTGATAGCATTAGTTATATCCTATAAATTTTTGCATGTTGCATATTATCATTCATTTCAACATAGCTTTCCATTGTGATATTTTTGTATTTTAAAAATACTGATTTTTCTCCATCATGTTGTGATATGTTCCTTATACCAATCCTTAGAAATCTGTTGAGACATTTTATATATCCTGGACAACAGCTGCAGTTGAGGTCATCACCTGATTAGCTGATAATACAGTCATTTCCCAAGATCCATTAAGTTTCTGTACAGTCTGAACAGATGTTAGGAGCCTTTACCCTGAATCTTTCTGTATTTTTTTTTTTTTTTTGCTTGTTTTCTTTCTGTATTTTTAATGACGGCACTTGGCAATTTCCCCAGAGATGTAGTACTGACTTGCTTTACTATTCTGGCTTCTACTTGGCCCTTGTTTCAGTCAGGGAACCAAAGTGGGGATTCCGTCAGTTGTCAGGTATGTCTATCCCAAATACACACTCAGGAACAGGGAAAGTAAGCACAGGGGCAAGTCCAAGAACTGAGCTGCCTCTGACACAAGCTAGGGCTCAACGTCCATGTATGACTTGACCCAAAAGGAAGCCAACTGTCAAAGAAGTGTTAAGTCACAGCCACATTACAAAAAGCATGGGAAGCGAATTTGGAGTGAATAGACAATAGGTTTATGAGAGCACAGTCACAGACTGTCAGATCTCACAGCTCACCAACTGTGTCTAACCTGTACTTATCCTGTCCACTGAGCTTTAAATTTCAATTATTTTTTCATCAATATAAATTCTATTTTGACAATTCGTAAATCTGCCCAATTTTTTATAGAACCTTGTTACTTTCCCATTTTTGACACTTATTTCTTTACACATATTATACAGTGATTTCAAGTTCTCTATCTGATAATCCCCATATCCGTCATCTTTGTAGAGCTTATTCTGTAATTTGTTTCTGCTAACTCTTGCTTATGATGGCATCTCTTTCTATAGGGTAGATTTATTTCCTAGCTCAGTCCCAGAAGGTCAGATTGGTTCTCCTCTATCAGCCTCCATCCATTTTCCAGGTAAGAAGAGAACAGGAAAAGGCTAGCACTTTCACCAGGGAAGCAGAACTGTCCTCATAAACTCCAAGTAGACTTCTGCTTACATCTCCCTGATCAGAACCGTGTTACAGCCCTAATTGCTAGGCTTTAAGCCTCCATAATTGACAGCACTGGTGATGAAGTGTTGAAAGAGCCACTGTGAGCTTCTCCATGTAGTAGAGAGAGGCAAGAGTCCCAAGTCACTGCGAGGGGGTTGGTGGCACAAGTCATGAGGGTTACAAAACGCTGTTTTGGAGCAGGGGTTATGGAAGGGTACTCAGACCTAACCTACAAGGACGGAAAAGGCAAGGCCTCTGTTTGCAGAACCACTGCTGCTGGCCAGGTTCTCCCTGTAGCTGCTGCCTGTAACTCACTATTCAGGGCCTCTAACACACCTTACAGTAACCAGTAACCATCAACCAACAAATCAGGAATTTATATAGACAAAGCAAAAGATTCAAACTGACACAAAAAAAGAAGAAACATCACTTGGTCAAGATTTACTTCAGGGCCTGAAAACACTGACTAATCGAAAATGGCCCTACTGCAATTTCTTATAATATATAAATACTTTATATATATATAACTTAAAAAAATGTAGACACTATTAACTAACTCCTAAACCACATACTATAGGCTTTTCAAAAGCAATAGTTATTTAACAAAATGTAAGGTGACAATATCAAAGAATTTTCACACTTAATGAGGACACAATCAGTCACAAGCTACTCAAACACAAATCTTTTTTACACTTTCCATGTTTTTAACTTTGTTTCATAGAACCACTGATAATTGAGGCTTCTTTCAAGTACAGGATTTCTAACATTAAATTACATTTTCTAAGTATTTCTTTAAAGAAGAAATGAAAAAGACATATACTACATTGTTTGCCATAAATTCATACACCAAAAAGTCAAAACAATCCAACTGAATTTATTCCTGCTTCCCCCTTCTCCAACATTAGTTCTTCTAAATACTATATAAACAGTTTTGTTAAAATCAGTTCTCATTTATGCAGATTAGGGGAAAATGGTTTTATAATGAGTTATCTTTAAAATTATCTTCTAGATAGCACTCTTTAGCCTTAAATTACATTGTGCACACACAACTACAACAGTCTGCATTTGCTCAGGAACATATAGTCACATTAAAAACAAATAACTTTGTATTTCATAGTTTAGTTGGCTCTTAAATAGTTTCCCTGTGGGGGGGGGGCGGGGAACAAGTATTTTGTGTTGTTTAAGAAACTGGTATATATAAATGAAATGCTAGGTGTTCGTTTAAACTTTGAGGAAACCTACAGATGAACATTTGGGTATTTTTTCTAAAATGCAAGAGACATGCACTTAATCACTGTTCATATAGTGAAGCGATGGGATGGCAGATACAGACGCAGATGAAACTCTACATTTTGTAAATGTAAAGTTGGATATTCTAAATGGAAGAACTGACACTGACAACTGTTTACAGGAAACAAAGGTTAAGAAAAATGTTGAAGAATATCTACTCTTAAAAAGAGAGAAGTGTTATACAACACAAAAATGAGAACTAGAGATTCGAAAAACACTCATTTTACTGTTTTAAAAGAAAAACAAAAAAATAATAGGGAGAGAGTCTAGACCAATTAGAACTGAGGCAGCTGTAACAAAAATGGAACACAGTACAATGATTTGAGCCCTTAAAGGAAATGACTAACTAAAATGAAATTTCACAAGTCTTCATGTCTATAATAATATATAAATGCACACAATATCAAAAATACGAAGTCTGGATTTTTTCCCCTTAGGTTTGTAATAAACTGTCAAACCTCCGCTTAATATAGTTACTTTTATGAGCCTTCTGATTAGCAGAGCATGCTATACAGGTACATGCATGCTAGAATTTTACCATGAGAATTATAGTTCTCATCTCAAACTAGTGACTAGCCTGTTACCCATATTTATATATATTCCATTTCCATTATAAAACACTTAAGACCTTTCTAGTAGTACATTTTAATCAACATATTACATAAAAAAGAATCTTGATTTTTAAAATGAACCTTTTTAGTACTGTAACATGATGGGTTTAATTGAACAGTTGGAACATAATATGGTAACTACA
Source organism: Balaenoptera musculus (assembly GCF_009873245.2). NCBI lineage: Eukaryota > Metazoa > Chordata > Mammalia > Artiodactyla > Balaenopteridae > Balaenoptera > Balaenoptera musculus. The sequence goes on from NC_045790.1 coordinate 72,618,194, forward strand.
TTGTACTGTTTAATTCACAGCTGTAGGAAAATGTTTGATTTTTAAAATATAACCAAGATGAGACTGTAGAGTTATGAGCAGTAAAATAGTAGAAAACAGTGAATGAATAAATAAGATGCTTTTCCTTTAGTGGCCATTCATTACTTTGCTTTTAGGAACCTTGAAGAAATTGTCTTCTTTGAGTTTCAAATGTTCTGGTAAATCTAGTCGTTTCTTAGCTTCCTCAATATCACCTTGAATTGCTGAAATAAGTGACTCTGTGGAGAGAATATACCAGGTAAAGATAAGGAAAAACTGCTGCTGTGCTTTTTTACGACTCCTTTGTTCAGCTTCTCCTAAAATCTCATAGGCTGGCAGTGTTCCTGGCACAGGGTAGATGCCCAATAATGTTTGTTTCATCCTTTCTTCTAGACTTAAGTAAGTCAATAGTACACAAAAGATGTCCCTAATCTTCTTGCAATTATTTAGAGAAAGGCATTAGCAGAAAGGTACATGGCATATACTAAATGGAAGAAACAAATACTATCAATTCTCTTCAGTATTTACAGTTGTAAAAGAAACTCTACATTAGAACTGAAACTATCACACTACACTAAGATACTTGACATTTGTTTTAAATGTTCCGATTTACTGCTTCTTACACTTCAACTACCGCTAAGCATCCATTATTCATCACAGTATTAACTCTTACTTGTTCCTTAAAATATGAAAAGGAAATAAAGATTTCATTAACTTCATACTGTTGGAGAGAGAGCCAGCCTGCTGGGTTTGAATCTAGGCTCCATCACTTACTATGCTACCCCAAGCAAATTACTTAACCTCTCTGTGCCAATTTCCTCATCTGCAAAATCGGCAAAATAATTCCTCATGTGGGTGTTGTGGGGATAAAGTGAGTTGATTCATGTAAGGCTCTTAAAGCAGTGCCTGGCATATTAAATGCTCAAATATTATCTGTCTGGCCATGATTACTATTAGGAGAAGCAGCAGAAGTAACTGCAGTAATATTTAAGAAGATCTAAATAAGAACTTACCTAAAGAATCAAAGTTCTTTTCTGGTCTGAGGTAGCCGACAATGGCCACGTTGAGAATTTCCCCATAGAAGTCCTCTTTGAAAGTATGCATGATGTGAGTTTCCTACAGTCAAGAGATGTCAAAATTGAATTTATCTTTATCTTTATGGTGAGGTAATTTAAATGAAACAATCAACCCTCCTTAAAATTTTAAAGAGCAGTATTTCCTGAATTCTTCCATTACTCCTGTTCTTGACCTTATACCATTATAACTGAGTAAGGTAGATGCTATCCCACAAATCTGGTGTGATTTGCTGTTTTTAGAAAAAGCTAACATGCACCAAAGTAATTAAGGAGTCTTATCAAGGTGAAAAAACTGAGCAAATACAGCAGAGGGAAATGAGCAAAGAAACTCTTCTTCAAAAGATACCAGTCCAGGGGCTTCCCTGGTGGCGCAGTGGTTGAGAATCTGCCTGCCAATGCAGGGGACACGGGTTCGAGCCCTGGTCTGGGAAGATCCCACATGCCACGGAGCAACTAGGCCCGTGAGCCACAACTACTGAGCCTGCGCGTCTGGAGCCTGTGCTCCGCAACAAGAGAGGCCGCGATAGTGAGAGGCCCGCACACCGCAATGAAGAGTGGACCTCGCTTGCCGCAACTAGAGAAAGTCCTCGCACAGAAACGAAGACCCAGCACAGCCAAAAATAATAAATAAATTAATTTTAGAAAAAAAAAAAAAAAAAAAGATACCAGTCCATTGAATACCAGTCCATTAAAAAAAAAGGCAACACAGTGGAAGAAGACATTTGTCATACATAGTTCCAACAAAAGAATTGGATCCAGAATATATTAAGAACTTCTTTAAGTCAGTAAGACAGACAATCCAATTTTTTTAAAAGGGATAAAGACTTAAACAGGCACATAATGTATGTCTGTTATCAGCAAAAAAAAGGAAAAAGAAAAACTCTAAAAAGTATGAACCTCCTACCAATGGAAAACTGAGTTTCTCCTAACTATGGAAGGACCTCCAAGGCACTCCTTAACTGGCTCTACAGTAAGAGTTCTGTTATCTGAGTAGCTAATAAGGAAAAATTAGTCATGGGATAGCCTCCCCTCCCCTTCATCTCCTCTCTCATTCCAGAGAAAAATATTTTGCCTTCTTTCATCAATTATTTTCTTTATCTATTCCAACACACCCTAAATCCCGAAAAATAAGAGGAACACTGAGCACAATGTTAAGTAGTTCTGGGCCACTTCTATTGCTTATACCAGCACTTTTCTATAAACTCTTCAAAGAGGATGAAATTTAGATCAACTATAACCGTTTGTGCCACATACTTGAGCTGACCCAAAGATTCAGCCACATCTAGCAGATTAAGCACTTAAGCTGTGTAGGTCTTCTGTTCATAAGAACAGAAGAATTACGTATACCCTCAAAGGGGTTTAAAAAGAGGAAAAAAAGCATCACCTTGCAATTTTATCAGAAAGCACCATCCATGGCGTAAGCAGTTCTACCTTAACAGGGTGACCAAATAATTAAAGAGTAAATGACCTACATTAACTGGTGAACTCAACTTTATTTCACTTTTATTTCTAATAAAGGTAAACACATGGGCAGTTATAAAAATTAATTATTGTAGTTTTGGTTTGTGATTCCACTTTCTATTTTCTCCATGATTTAAAAGATAAATGCATAAAAATTTATTAATCTATGTTATTGGGTACACAATGATGTAATTTGTGAGTTTTGGTATACTATTAAGTTCATATAAATTCAAAATAGATTTTTATAACTTTAGGATGTTAAATGCAGTCCCCATGGTAACCACAAAGAAAATATCTATAGAAAATACACAAAAGGAAATAAGAAAGGGATCAAAATGTGTCACTACAAAAAAAAGTCAACAAAAAAGGCAGTAATGGAGAACTGACAAAAAAGCTATAAAGCATACAAAAAACAAAACAGCAAAACATCAGCAGTCTCTCCTTATCAGTAATTACTTTAAATGTAAATGGATTAAACTCTCCAATCAAAAGGCAGAGATTAGCAGAATGGTTCAAAAACACAAGATCCAACTATACCCCCTTTATAAGAGACTCACTTTAGATCCAAAGACACAAATAATCTTGAAAGTGAAAAGGATGGAAAAGTTATTCCATTCAAATAGTAACTAAACGCTTCACTTTTAAACCTGTCAAGTAAATTCTCATATTTGGATTATGTTGTGATCACCACTGATGAGTTCTATCTGTGTATTACTCTAAATCATCATCCCATTCTCTGTTTACAGAGTGAAATACAATTCTTAATTCTTACCATGGACTTTTTTGTATTCTTGTAGTATGGGTTCCATCCTATGCTCACCACCATCTTATGGACGTCTCCACTTCCAACACTGGCCCAACCATAATATATGCCAGTGGATACATCAGTTGGAAGATTATCTACTACTTGTTCAGGAAAGTTAGCTAAACAACATAAGAAAATACATTAAAATTTAGAGTTTCATATTCAATATTTAGAAAATTCACATGTAAGGCTAGCCTAAATCATTACCCTCAACAAGACTCCTAGGACTCTAACTACAATTATTAATCCCATCATTTCATACTCTGGCTAGGATTTCTTTCTCCTCTTCATACGGATTGGTTAGGGAAAAAGGTACCAGATTATGTATGTATAAGTTACCAGGTTATAGTAAGTGTACCAAAAAACGTAAACTCTCACATTAGAAGAAAACAAGTACATGAACAGCTAGGGTTTTTTTTAGCCCTGGTCCTTCTTAAGGAGGTTCAGCATCTCTTGAAAAGATTTCTATTTTCGAAATATACATGCCTAGGTCCCAAGCTCAAAGACTGCTTTAATAGGTCTAGGTGCAGCCCTGGAATGTATTTTTAAGGAAAAATTAAGCATACCTTCAGGTCCTGACTACTAAAACTAATTCAGACCAAAAAAGATACCTAGTTCTCATTCAACTGCCTGTGTCATCATTTGGACACAACCTACTAACGTATTTAAAGAACGAAAACCTTACAGCTGGCTTGAGAATTTAGCCTATCTGGCCCACATTACATTTCCTAAAGAGAAAGACGCGCGGCACGCTTGGCGGGTTTATCACGGCTGGATAGGGAGGCGGGAAACAGGGCTCCCGAAACTCAGCTCCGGCTTCCTGCCCTCACCACCCCCCAAGCCGGTGAGCTCGGAGCCACGGGCAAGGACGCGCTCCATCAGTCCGACCAAAGGTCCTCAGCCTCAACAAAGCGGGAGCGGGGAGGACGGAAACGTCACCTCTGCCCGTAGCCCCACCACCCGGCCCGGAGCCCCCCGGCTGACGTCCCCGCTCTCAGGTGACCCGGCCCAGCGTGGGTGGGGGACTCCGCGCCCTCCCGCGCTCACCTGTAGGGATGCCCAGCTGCTTGGAGCCGCGACCGAAGCCCCGCACCACCTGGCCGCGGCAGAAGTACGGCAGGTGCCTCATGACGCCGTCCGCTCGGGGTGCGGGGTGCGGGCTGCGGTCCAGTCCGCGCGTCCGGCGGAGCCGCCGTCGAGGCGGTGCCCGGACGCCCCGGACCAGCCGGGGGACACGGGCGAGAGCTCCGCAGGCCGGCCGGCCGGGCGAGCGCACGGGCGTACAACTGGCCGAGCGGCGCGGACGACACGCCACGGCGAGACGCTCACGCCACTGACCGAACAGAAGGCGCCGGGCGACTCAGACGCCTGGGCTCCGGAACGCCCCCGACCGCGGAAGTGCGGCTGTGGGCGGGGAGCGGAGCGGGCGCGCGCCGGCTTGGAAGGGCCCCACAGCCCACTGAGCGCCACGGGCCTACGCACTCTGCCCAGGCCGAGCGCCCCGGCGCTCGTACGGCTTCCGTAGCCCCGCCCCCAACGTAGCCCCGCCCCCAACGTAGCCCCGCTCCCAACGTAGCCCCGCTCCCAACGTAGCCCCGCCCCCAGCCGTAGCCTGGGAGGTGTCGGTTCTCTTTTCTTTGGTATCTCTCTCTTCCCGGGCGGTGGGAACCGAGGCGGCGATACGTTTTTCAGCCTGGGGCCTGTGAAAGCACTGTCCTCATTCTCAGCCACTTCGAAGTGTTTCTTTCCCCTTTTTCCTTTTCATTATGATCCTGATGCCGAGGAGAGACGTTCTTTAGCTCCTTGACAACTGCTAGGTTGCTCGTCATTCATCACTCATTCGCTTTCTAAAGATTAAACCTCCAAAATTCCACCTCTTCATAGAAGCTTTTCACGACTAGCTACGGGAAGTGGACCTCCTCTCCCCCAGACCACTTGACCATGGTCTGAAGTTGTATCAGTATGTAAGCTCCAGGGGAGCGGGTCCTGGTCTGTAACGCTGCAATCCCAGTGACTAGTGGAAGGTTACAGTGATGCAATTTTTTTGAGCAGGGAAGCGGCTGCCTACCCTCCCTCTATCTTACGGCCTCCCTGAGAACTTAATAAACTTGATGTAAGACTTGATCTCTACTGCAATGCAAATTCGTGGGCCTTCTGACCCTGCAAACTGTGAACATTACCTCGGGAAATAGTTCCAGGGTCACTCACAAGATATATCCTCTTGTCTTGTTCTTGAGAAAGAAGTTTTTTTTTTTTTTTTTTTTTGAGAAAGAAGTTTTAATTCTTCTCTTTTGCCTTTCTCTACAAATGTGTGTGAAATTCTGTCCAGCCTTTGCAGTCATTATCCTTTTACCTTAACTCTGATGGTGCTTACCCAGTGTTCAAATTATGTTCTCTCTCTATTGGTACCAAAGGGCAACTTGAGAAATGGAATATTTCCAGTCATATCGGTAAACAAAGGATGTCACAGTCATTAGCGATGTAGCCCTCCAGTATGAGCTGGTGAGCCCTGAGGAAACTCAGGATGTGAAAACACAGGATACTGGCCCCAGATACCTCAGGTGCACATCAAAGGAATGATTTCAATGAGCCCAGACTCTTGCATCTTCCCATACATAGAAAGATACTAAATTCCTTAACTTGGGATACCTGGTTTTCTTTAATTAACAATAATCTTTTGACGTTTGGACTACCTGCCCTTTGTTGCAAAACTTCTATATAACCTGGCTCTCCCCTTGCCTCCTCTGAGCTGTTCTCTCAGGGTTACTTGAGATGCTGCCTCCCAGGCTTGAAGTCCTAAAAATTCCTGCTGAATAAAACATAACTCTCAACTTTTAGGTTGGGGGTAATTTTTTAGTTGGCAGGGTCTTTGTTGGTAAGACTGTGTTATTTCCCTAATATTAGTATAGCGCCTGGCTTATAGCAAACTCTCCGAAAGTATCTGCAGAAAGAATGAATCGAGCCCAGCATGCGCCAAGCACAATGCAAGGTGCTGGGGGAACAAAGGTGTCTGAGACAGAGTCTTGGCCCTCAGGAGACTCAGCTTAGTGGGGGAGACCTATTGGGAAGCCTGATAGCATAGCATTCTATGCTATAAATAGGCCAATGAAGTCCGGACAAAGTGCTTGGAAAGCTGCTAGAGGGAGCAGTCCTCAATAAAAGGCATTTTGTATAGCTAATGGTTAAGTGCACAGGTGCTAGAGCTAGATAAGCCAGGGTTTGATTGCAGGCCTTGCCTCATTTAATTACTGGGTGATCTTGGGCAAAGTACCCTGTCTGAATCTGTGTCCTGATGAACTAAATGGGCACACCAATAATTTTGTGGGGTTTGAGTGAGATAGTGTATCTACTGCATTTAACAAATTGCTTGGCCTGTTGTAAAAAGTTCAGTAGCAGCAGCAACAGCAGGAGCATCCTTAGCCATGATACACCAAATAAAACCCTGGAGATGAGAGCCTGGGAAAGCATACGTGATGGGTCTACTCCTCCAACATTACAAGGAGGTGTGACAATTAAATGAGGTAAAATAATTAAATGGGTCATGGGGGACAAATGAGGAGTGGTCTTAAGAATTAAATGAGATGATAATAAGTACTTCACACACTCATGTAATCCTCATTATCAGCTTTGGAGGAAAGCATTAAACCCAATTTATAGAGGGAAAGGGAGACTTGGAGAATTTCTAAGATGGAGCATTTGGGCTCCAGTTTTTTTTAACTGCGTTGACATGTCAATTACCATGCATAAACACTGTGTAGTCAGTGCAGGATATGAAAGGCAGAAGCCTGACTCTTTTCCACTGCTGCTCAATAGCCCTCAATGGCTCCCTTGGTACTACAGAATAAAATAGCCCTCCAAGGGTCCCCTTCAATTTGCCATTCTGGGTTTTATCTCTAAGGACTCCCCTCAAGTACTTTATATACTAATCTAATCAGACCCCCACCCCCCTACCCTGATCTCCGAGAGGCAGCAGTGGGTGGTGGCGTGAAGCGAGTTCTTAATTCCCTGCCCAGGAATTGATCCTGGGTAGCCTGGATGAAAACCAGGAATCCCGGCCACCACACCCCCTGGCTTTTGCCCCCAGTGAAAAAATGCATTTCTCACAGAGGCAAAAACTGTAAGAACAGGTACAAGTTTATTATTACAGACATAGCACAACAACAAGTGGGAGAGCACACAGAGAAACAGTTTAGTTAAGATAGAAGCAAGGCAGAGATGCACATCAGATAGAAAGGGTGTGGGCATCCCCCTAATGAGGAGAGCAGTAAAGAGGCGGTTAAGTCATTTATATAGGGCAGTTCTTCCGGATCTTTGTTTACCTTTGGCCAATTATCTGGTTTCTGTTTCCACACCTGACCTGCCCTAGGACCCTCCCAAACACGCGTGCGCAACTTTTTTCCACGATGGATTCCAGCCCAGAGGTCTATGGGATGGCCTTAGCATCACATATTATGGGCTGGTGCCCCCTCCTTTTTTACCCCCAAGGAGCCTTTCTGCGCATGTGCAATGTTTCCCTTGCCCCAAGGATGGGAAATGTATGACCTCTCGATCTTTTAACAGGGTTTAGCCCCTCTCTGTCCCTGCCATAAAAGTGTCCAAATGTCCAGTTATCTACACTATTCCTGTTGTTGTTTCTTACATTGAAGTGCAGATCTTGAAATATAGACAGGAGTCCGGTCATAAATATGTAGTCCAGAGCCCCATTGTCTCTTGCCTCAGGCAATGTAAACAGGGGGCTGGTAATGAATGTCCGGCCTGGAGCCCATCTTCTTCTCACCTCAGGAAGCGTGAACAGGAGGCTGTTGTAAATGTCTAGCCTGGTGCCCGTCTATCTCCTGCCTCACCACCATAAGTAAACAATAAAAAAAAAAAAGAATCTAAAGAACTCTTAACACTCAACAATAAGAAAATAAACAACCCAATTTTAAAAATGGGCAAATGGTCTGGATAGACACCTCACCAAAGAATATATAAAGATGGCAAGTACATGTATGAAAAGACATTCAACATCATATGTCATCAGGGAATTACAAATTAAAACACCAAGGGGATCCACTTTGTTACTGAGTCCAAGCTCGCTCTGCTCGCCCCATGACAGGCCAATGAATCGGAGACGAGGTGCTGAGGCAAGAAGTATGACTTTATTCGGAAAGCCAGCAGACCGAGAAGATGGCAGATTAGTGTCTCCGATAAACCACCTTATGGGGGTTTGGATGCCAGTTTCTTTTACAGCACAGAGAGGGGTAGGAGATGAGGAAGTGAAGTAAAAGCGCCATAAGTTTTGCAAATATCCCCTGGAATGGCCAGCCTTGGGGAGGCGATGTGTTAATTTCTTCTTTTCTGCAGTCATCCACAGGTAGGGGGGGTCAGATTGTCTCCCTGTGAGCTGAACAAAGGCACTTTAGTTTAACATTCAGGCAGAGGAGCAGGGTTCCCTGAGGCAGGCCATTATGTACGATTATAACAACAAAAGCAAAGGTTAAAGTCAAAGAAACAGTCCAGTTTAGCTCTTCCCTGTTACAATTCCCCACTGTCAGTGTCTATTCCACAATCTTGTGGAAAAAGGGGTGACAACGTTTTAACTGCTCTGTCAGATGCATCTTTCCGGGAGTGTCCGCCATCGGTGTCAGTGTTCCAAATGCTGAGATTTGTCTTCTGTTCCACTTTGGAAATGTCTACTTTACACCTGTAGACTTAAAAATATTTACAACCTAAAAGCTGAGAGTTATCAGGAATTTTGAGGGCTTCAAGCCCAGGAGGCTACATCTCAAGTTAAGGAATTTAGCATTTTTCTTTGTATGGGAAGATGCAAGAGTCTGGGCTCACTGAAATCATTTCTTTGATATGCACCACAGCTATCTGGGGCCTGTATCCTGTATTTTCTTTTATTTATTTATTTGTTTGTTTGTTTTTGGCCGTGTTGGGTGTTTGTTGCTGCACACGGGCTTTCTCTGGTTGCAGCAAGTGGGGGCTACTCTTTGTTGCTGTGCGCGGGCTTCTCATTGCAGTGGCTTCTCTTGTAGAGCACGGTCTCTAGGTGCGCGGGCTTCAGTATTTGTGGCTCACGGGCTTCAGTAGTTGTGGCGCACGGGCTTAGTTGCTCCGCGGCATGTGGGATCTTCCCGGACCAGGGCTCGAACCCGTGTCCCCTGAATTGGCAGGTGGATTCTTAACCACTGAGCCACCAGGCAAGTCCCTGTATCCTGTATTTTCACATCCCGAGTTTCCTCAGGGCTCACCATAGGGAGTGGCTGCAGCCTGATGGCTGCCAGATGGCAGGTATTCTTCTCCTTCTTGAGTTTCCTCAGGGTTCACTGGCTCACGCTGGAGGGCTGCAATGGCCGATGACTGATCCTCTCCTCTTGATCAGGAATTTGACCAATATTTGGGAGACATTTTATGATCAAATTTTGCCCCATGGTGCTGGGAGGCTCATGCCAGGTCAGGCGAAAATTCTTGATATGCCACTCCAGGTGTTAATTTTCAGATTAGGCCCTACTGATAATTAAAGATTCTCTGGATCCTCTGTCTAATTATGATCCAGGAGACATTTTCCCTTGTTGCTTCTTCCCATAACTAGAATCACGTTATTACAATTATTTTGTGTTATAAATGTGATCTATTATCTTAAGATGTTTAGCCATAGAAGTTTTGTTGGAGGCTTGGTTACACACTGGGTACTGCAAGAGACAACAATCTTATAAAATAAACAGGATATAAGTAATGTGGCTAGTAACATTGACAAAGACAGAGTGCAGCAGGGAGACACAAAGCACAAACAACTTGGAAACAAAGAGCAAATTAAAACAATGATTAGCATAATATCAAGTCCACAAGAGAGCCAGCTGGAGACAACAAATTCTGGCAGGATTAGGTAGAGAGAAAAAGATAAATGTTTCGTCTTCGTTTACAAAGGCATACTTTATCACCTTGTTGTAGGTCATAGCATAAGAGAAAATGTTTTTCCAAAAAACAAAGATTAAAGCCAGTATATTTCCCAAAGTCATAAAGTTATAAATCATATTTACCAGTTCATTCAGTCCCATGTAATTAATTCCCATTGATCTGGATGAAATAATCAGGTTTCCCATTAGTTTTGTCATTTCTTACCCAGTCCAGTGATATTATCTAAAGGCTATCAGAAACTCATATTTGTGAAAAAGTTCCTTTTTATCAGTCTTCTTGGAAATCTTCATTTTGTAAAAGCGTCAGGACAAAACTTAAAATAGCATTGTTAAAGATTTGAGTACAATGCAATTAGCAGGAAACTTGGATATACCATTTTAGAATAACTAGTATTATGATTGATAACATATCAGGACATATCAGATGTTAGGGATTCCATAAAAATTTTGGAATAGCTATATAAATGACATTTATCCATACACTATAACCTAAGGTGCATCTCCAATCACTTGACAATGTTTTTGAAGTAATTTAACATACCAAATAAACTGAGTTTGACATTTCTCTCTGAGATGTCTCAGAAATGTTCTTTCAAAGTATCCCAGAGTCAGCTGGAGGCTAAAAAGCTTTAGTCAGATTTTGATATTTGGGAAGTTTGTTAAAAATATCAAAAAGGTTTCAAAACACAACAGGATCGTAGTCCGCTGTGAAACAATATTTATTCATTTATCCAAAGTCACAAAACAGTTAAAAGAAAACACATAAGGATCACCTAAGGGCACGGAAACTTATATAATCTGTTATCAAAAAGAGCACTTGTAACAGAGAGATCAAATTCCAGTCTTGTATTAGCTTGCTTAACAAAATCCATTTACTTAGTTAACTTCAATCTAAATTTAGTTAATCCTGACCATGTATAAAACTTTCTCAGTAAAATGTAGTTCCATTCCTCATACCACCTTAACTGAAAACACACATTCTACCATACTGAAATGTTTTATTATTTTCAGTAGCTTTAATTATATATTTAAATTAGCATCCCCGACTCTTAAAAACCTTAATTTCTAGTGACAACCAAGAGGCGAGTAATAGTTACCAAAATCTGGAGAGACTATTTTAGATAATTTTCAGAACATAATTATTCCTCTAGAGTTTACCTAAAAGCCTTATTTCATTTATATTTAAAGTTTCATCATATCAAGTTATTTTTCTTGCTGACAAATTTACAACAGATATAACAAGATTTCATTTAACTTTTATTAAACCTAGGTGCAGTGAAAGTACTATACTTAATGTTGATGGCTCTAAAGACATGTCTATATTAATTAGATCAACAAACTTAAGCATTAATACCAGGTATTAATTTAATACTGAATATTTCCCAGTTCACGTGAACCTGAAACTCATGTAACTTAATTTCTCTTGTATTTAGAATTGTTTGGTTTGTAAGCGCTTCCTTTTCTTTAAGGCAATTAAATAGAGCTCATTTACAGATTAACCTCAGCAGTGTTATCCAAAGACAAAAACACATACAAACACACAAACAGAGAGACATCATAGTTCTCATTTCAAAATTTCAGCCCTGAGTCAAGTGCAGCAATGTAAAACCCATCAGTTTACTAAAGAGTTCGGATTAAAGTTGAGTTTCTGGCAGATGGAACAAATCAAGCTCACTTGTCTAGATGGCTAAACCCTTTCTACTAATATTTATGGAAAACAAGTCAAGTTCTAAATTACTGTACCCTCTTTTTCAAAATTTGCATTTTAAAAAGATGGCAGAGATAAGCGTTTTTGAGAAGACCAGATAGGACATTTGTATCTCAAAGATACAGGCAAATTTCTCCTAGGATGACTTTGTTTCCCCTTTGTTTAATATTTACAAGCCTCTTAAGATCGCCCGTATGTATCAGAAAATCAATCAACTTGTTCTCCACTGTCAATGTTACCTGGGGCTCCTGTGGGGAAATCAGAATCAGACGCCTCAAGTCCAAGGGAGTCCCCTGGCCTCTTACAGGATATTGGGGCAAGGGGAATTGCCCTGCTGCAGAAGTGGCTCCCGGTCCAAATTGGATGCCCTGTCGGGTCTTAGATGGTGATACTAAACCAGGTCCCTGTGCCCCGGGGGTTACCATGGAAACTTTTATTTGATCCCCATGGGTAGGGGACACAGGAGGCGTTGAATATGTTGGCGGCATGTGGGGGGGTGCGGGGGGGGGGCATTTGGAATAACTGCCAGTGCAGCCTGCTCGGCCACTGGGGGAGCTGGATAGGCTGGAGGGGGGTTAAGTTTTGAAATAACATGTCCCCACTCTCTTTTTTTTTTTTCTCTTCCCTTGTAGAGCAGGTTTCCTCTTGGGTTTCCTTTCAGACCGCAGCACCATAAGGTGGCAGCCCTCTGACTCCTTTTCCTCCTGATGCGATAGCATAGATGCTCCTACATATGGAATCTCATCTCTTTTTCCTGCTCTTTTGCAGAACATTTCTAACTGCAAGATTGTATAATAATTGAGTAAGCCATTCAGGGGCCATCGTTCTTCTGATCCTAACAAATATTGGGTCCACACCCTATTACAATAGTATATCATGTCTTTCTTATTCATAGGCTCACAGCTATGTTTTGCCCATTTATCTAATATATTCCCCAAAGGGCTCTCCTTTGGGATAGATGGAGTATTTTCCACTTTTAAAAGTTTGATAACACCAAGACACAAAAGACGCAAATTCCAACACAAAAGGCACTAATTCTAGCATCAATGCATACAAAACCAAGACAAAACCAAGACCAAAACCAATGAACTAGTTCCCAGATCGGGTAGACTTACCCTACAAAACCAATGAACTAGTTCCCAGTGAACCGGTTCCCAGAATCAGGTAGAGTCCAACAACAATTCCCCCTCCAACAGGGTACCCCAACCAGATTGACTTGTCCCATAAAGGAAAAGCCCAGATTGAGGGGGGAATATGTTCCCGGCATGCATGACGGTGACTTACCCTCCAGAATTGAATCCAGTCCATTGACTCACAGCCTCAAATGGAACTGAAGTTCCCCAGATGGAACCGAAGTTCCCCAAATTGGAACCGAAGTTCCAGAATCAAATCGAGTCCATCGACTAGTAGTTCCAAATTGAAGTTTGTCGGTTCCTTGCTTCAACTGCCAAGCGCTGGGGTAGCTGGTGCCGCTTCAGGGAACTTGGAAGGGAAGATCCTCAGGACAAATGGTCCTGGCAGCTGCTAGGGCCTTGCCCCAATATTCCCCGACAGGGACCAGCTAGCCACAAGCAGCAAGGATCCTGGCTGGCTAACCCAAATTTGTTACCGAGTCTAAGCTCTCTCTGTCCGCCGCACAACAGGCCAGTGAATCGGAGACGAGGTGCTGAGGCAAGAAGTATGACTTTATTCGGAAAGCCGGCAGACCCGAGAAGATGGCAGACTAGTGTCTCCGATAAACCATCTTATCAGGGTTTGGATGCCAGTTTCTTTTATAGCACAGAGAGGGGGAGGAGATGAGGAAGTAAAGTAAAAACGCCATAAGTTTTGTAAATATCCCCTGGAATGGCCAGCCTTGGGGAGGGGATGTGTTAATTTCTTTTTTTCTGCAGGCATCCACAGGTGGGCGGGGTCAGATTGTCTCCCTGTGAGCTGAACAGAGGCACTTTAACATTCAGGCAGAGGGGCAGGGTTCCCTGAGGCAGGCCATTATGTATGATTATAATAACAAAAGCAACAAAAAGCAAAGGTTAAAGTCAAAGAAACAGATGGAACTTGGAGTACAATTTAGCTCTTCCCTGTTACAACTACATACCTATTAGAATGGCTAAAATCCAAAACACAGACAATACTAAATGCTGACAAGGATGTGGAGCTCCAGGAACTCTCATTCATTGCTGTTGGGAATGCAAAATGGTACAGCCACTTTGGAAGACAGTTTGGCAGTTTCTTACAGAGGTGGACATACTCTTACTATATGATCCAGCAATTTTGGTATTTAGCCAAATAAGTTGAAAACTTATGTCCACACAAATCCTGCCCATTTATGTTTATATGTTTATAGTAGCTTCGTTCAGAATAGCCAAAACTCAGAAGCATAAAAAATTAAACAGAAACCTCAAATACAGTAAGTCCCCTACATACGAACCTTCAAGTTGCAAACTTTCAAAGATGCAAACATGCGTTCACATGTCCAATCACGCAGGTTAGTCCACGTGTCTGGCATACATTGTCATGTGTGTGCATCCTCTACAAGTGGTTTTGCTTTTGTGTACTTTACTGTACAGTACTGTATAGAGTGCAGTAGTACAGTATCTCTATTTCAAGCCCAGGATGTCCGGAAGCAAGTGTAAACTCAGCGGTGATGTAGCTGGTATTACTGTACTTTTCAAGGTACTGTACTGTGTAAGATTAAAAATGTTTTCTTTATTTTTTGTGTTTTTTTAATGTATTATTTGTGTGAAAAGTATTAAAAACCTATTAAAGTACAGTACTACATAGCCAATTGTGTTAGTTGGGTACCTAGGCTAACTTTGTTGGACTTAACGAATAAATTGGACTTACGAACGCACACTCGGAATGGAACTTGTTCGTGTGTAGGGGGCTTACTGTAGAGTTGGGAGACCAGAACAGGGAGCTCTCATGCACAGGGCCAATAGCAGAACCAAACAGGAAGAAGAAAGACTTCTTCCCTGGCAAGAACTCAGCCAAAAAAAGCCATAGACTCCTTATTTACTATAGCCCTCCAAACTTCCTTTTCCTCTCTATAAAAACATTCTCCTTCCCTTTCTATGCCAGGGACTTGTACATGACTTACCATGATTGCAATTCTCTTCTGAGCCCAAATAAACCCATCTTTGCTGGAAAAATATCTGGTAGTCTATTTGTTTCAAGTCAACATTTTTGTGACCAGTAGGAGACCATAAAATGCTCCTGATGGCTCTGGGGCTGGTGAGCACACAGTTGTGGTACCCACAATTGAGCCATTGTCACTCACGGCTTTTTCACAGACCTTGGAGTTTGAAGTTTTTCTCATGGATCTGAGCTTGTGCCCTCTTTGCATTTGAAGCTCTCCAGGCTTAACTTGGGATCTATTCAAAGGTTTCTTCTTTCTGGTTAAGGCATTGTTCTATACTAGAGTATTCATTTGGCACTTTGCTCTGATTTTGAGATCAGACTGATTCACTGAAACTGTCTAGTCCTGGCCATTCTTCGGGATCAGGGATTGCTTCTCCGAAACTGTTCCTGAAGAATGGTCAGGATTTTTCAGCTCTTGGCCTATTCCCTTGGAAAGGCTGTCTTCTGGAGACTGCCTAAAAAAAGTCTTTGGCCTGGCTCGCGTGGGACCGACCTGTCTTCTTAGGACTGGCTGGAATTGGCTTGCCAGCTGTTTGAATTGAGCCATATATACTGTAAGTTGCTTAAGCTGTTTGAGAATTGTCCTTTGCTCTAGAGGAAAAACCTCTGGGGAGGGGGATCCCAATTATCTAAGTATTTTGAGGGCACCCACACACAGGAACTCAGGCCAATTTTATGTTTAACATCCATGGTCCTTCTTCATGCATATTTCTAACTAAATGGATCTACCTGACCAAAGGCAATTTAGAGTATCAATGGCCACTGTGGGGAACTTTTGAAACCTCCAAACTTAATTTTCTTAAAATTGAATTGGACTACAATAACTCAAAAATTTCCAGAGCTGAGTGGAACATTTATTTCGAAGCATCCCAACATTATCAGTAGACTCAGTAATTTTAGTCTGCAAAATAAGATTTTAAGATTAACTGAGGCAAACAAATGATTAAAGAAAGATAAAATGGCTCCCAAAGCCTTGGGCTCTTCTTCCTTGTCTTCTTTGTCTCAGATTCCAACTCTGTCACCATCTTCCACCTTCACTTCTATGCCAACTACCCCTCTACTATACCCTAAAATCCCCCATACTGATTCTCTTGCCAAACTTCTCCTTTTCCCTGAAACACTCCCACTCCCCTTTCCTCTGGACTTGTCAGAACCTGTTCTTTAAAAATTAAGCCCTCTGAGGACCCAGGGGCTAAACCTTTAATTTCTTATACTCCCTGGGCTAAAGCTGAACTGTGAGCCATAGTCAGAGATTTTCAAAGTGACCAAAGATCCTCACAGATTTCCTGAGGCATTTAGTATAGTCACTTGAACATTTCAACCGGGTTTCTCTGACTTACATAAGCTAGTTATGTTTGTCAGCGAAGACCGGGCCCAGCACTGGATGAAAACTGCTAATTGGGAAAGTCCTGAAGGGTCTCTAGAATTGAAACTGAGCAATCCCTGCACAGGCTTCCTTGGTAGTAGACCCCTTCATGTTCCCCATCTCTCACTTAGAGAAAAAACTATGGTCTCCTGAAGCTTCCCTGAGTTTCAAAAAATCTGGCTCAAAAATTTCAAAAAATAATCTGGCTCAAAAGTTAATGATTAGGAGCTTCCCTGGCAGTCCAGTGGTTAAGACTTTACCTTCCAGTGCAGGGGGTGTGGGTTCGATCCCTGGTTGGGGAGCTAAGATCCCACATGCCTCACGGCCAAAAAACCAAAACATAAAATAGAAGCAGTATGGTAACAAATTCAATAAAGGCTTTAAAAATGGTCCACATCAAAAAAATCTTAAAAAAAAAAAAAAGTTAATGATGAGAGGAATGAGAACAGAGGAATAGGAACATACAGAAACAAGGAACAGCAGTCAGGCAGAACTGGTAACAATTTAAACAATAAATCAGCCATATAGCAGAGTCACAGGACGTTTAGATCCTCCCCGAAGGACATAGATAACAATGTCTGACACACACTCTTAAGTTGTTTTTACAGAAATCAGATCCCCACTAGATGGAAACTGCTGACCACAAGCACATAGATCTCAGACCAGATGGAACCAGAAGATTGACGATGTTGATTCCTGAAACTTCATTTTGTTACCTCATCATCAACCAATCAGAGAATTGTGCATGAGCTGATCACACACCCTGTGAACCTTTCCCTCATACTGCCTTTAAAAATCCTTCCCTGAAAGCCATGGAGATGTTCTAGTCTTTTGAGCACTGGTTGTCTTTTCTCCTTGCTTGGCACCCTGCAATAAACACTGTACTTTCCTTCACCACAACCCAGTGTCAGTAGATTGTCTTTGCTGTGCATCGGGCAAGTGGACTCAAGTTCAGTTTGGTAATACAATTACCACTGGAAGACCAGCCCACTAACTTATTGCATGATCAGGCTTAGGCAATCATTAGGTGAGTTCATTGAGCAAGTCCTAGGACTTTTCCAAAGTCTGTTGATTGGAATAAAATTCAGCCTTGCACAGAAGAATCAGATGAATCTGTTCATGAATATTACAACTGAGTTCAGATTATTTTTAAAGAAAATTCTGGTCTTCCTTCAGATGCTGGTTCCACCTGAGTAGCTTTTGTTTATTAATTGGCTGAACCAATTCCCTTCTGGTAAAAAGGACCAGGATGGAATGGGAAATTATGACTACTCCAGATTTAGTTAATCTGGCGAACCAGCTCTTTTGCAGTCTAGATGAGTTACCTCAAAGGAAAACCACCAAAATTCTTAATTTTCAACTCCAGAAAATGAAGGCTCCTAAATGAAACTAAAACACTCCTAGGTTCTGCTATTACAAAGAGCCAGGATTTGGGGAAAAAACATTGTTACAAACTTAAGTGCTTTAGGAAGCTTCAGCCCTATAACCAGCCTTTCCAACATCCTCCCAATTCTCAATGATGGGGCTCCTAGGAACTACAGGAGCCCTTTCCAATCCTCCCTCTCAATCAGCATAAAGAAACATTCTCCATATTGGGAATGAATTGCTTCCAGTACTAATTGACCATACAGCCACCCTCTTGGTGCTCAACCCCACTACTATAAATTAGCCCCTGCCTCTGACCACTAAAACTGTTCAAATAGTGGGGATCTCTAATGAACCTCAAGAGGTTTCTGTCTCTGAATCTATTCCCTTTTGTTTAGACACTTTGAGAGATACCCACCCTTTTCTCCTTAGTTCCTCCATACTTATCCATTTATTAGGCTGAGACTTAGAGAAGTATCATGCCGTAATTTCATTCTTTCAAAAGGGGGAAGTAATTCTACAAATTGATAGTAGTCATCAAAGTAACCCACCACGTGAATTACACAACCCTCTGACATCTTTTATTTGTTCTGTCTCTGATGGTACTAGAGCAGATTCTGGAAACACTGGAACACACCTTCTATCAAGATTCAAATAGATCCCTCAATGGAATATAACTTTTAAAAATTGTGAATCATTATAGTGTACACCTGTAACTTATATAACACTGTACATCAACTATACTTCAATTTAAAAAAACAACAACAAAAACAAATAGACCCCTCAAAACCTCTTCCCAGAATGAATCAATACCCTATAAATAAAGAAGCCCTTCAAGGCACAAAACCCATAAGAGAAGCTTACAAGACTCAAGGCCTTATTATGCCTTGTACTAGCACTTATAACACTCTTATTTTACTGGTGAGAAAACCTAAGTGCTGACGGTGGAGGTCTGTCCAGGACCTCCAAGCAATGAACAACATTGTTATCCCTCAACACTCTGTTGTTCTTAACCCGTATACATTACTAACATCTGTCCCCACAGGAAGTGAATTCTTTACTGTAATTGATTTTGCAGTTCATTCTTTAGTATTCCAGTTGATGAAGCTGGTCAATACCTTTTTCCCTTCACTTGGGAAGAAAAACAATTCACCTGGACACTAATGCCTCGGAGTTTTATTGAGTCCTTTCTTATTTCTTGCAAATCCTGAAGCCTGATCTGGATGACAGAATGTTCCCTAGAAGTTCTACTTTGTTGCCATAATGTGAATGATTTGCTGCTTTGCTCTCCTTCTCAAGCCTCCTAACTGGAAAACCGCTTGCTAAAGAATCACTTGCTAAATCTTTTACCCTTAAAGGGACATAAGGTTGCCAAAGAAAAATTGCAGTTTACCCAAATCCAGGTTCAATATTTAGGGCATATGATATCAGAACAAGGGCTACACCTAGATCCAGATAGACTTTGTGGTGTCCTAAATTTCCCCAAACCGAAAACTAAGCACCAACTGCAAGATTTTCTCGAGTTAGTTGGTTATGGCCGAAATTGGAGTTGAAATTTCTCTCTTATGGCCAAACCTCTATAGGTTTTTCTCAACAATAATAACTCTGACTCAATTATATGGGAAGAACCAGATGACATAGACTTCAAGGCCTTAAAGGAGAGTTTGATGAACCTACCTGCCCTTGGACATCCCAATTATCAGATTCCTTTTTTTCTTTTTGTATATGAGAAGGAAGGGAATGCCTTTGGGGTGCTCAGTCAGAAACACGGGGACCACCATCAACCCATAGGGTATTATAGCCAGCAACTGGACGCTGTGGGACACAGATACACTCCTTGTCTTAGGGCCATTACAGTTACTGCCCCTTTGGTTAAGGCCACTGATAAAAATCACTGTAGAATCCCCTTTAACCATTTTTGTACCTCATGCAGTAGAAGCTCTCCTGAATTCTCATCACACTCGACATTTCTCAGCTAGTCACCTCACCTCCTATGAAGTGCTTTGGTTAACTGTTCTTCACTCTTTTATTTTAGAATAACCTTAATAATAATAATAATAACAACCTTAACCTGGCTATGCTTCTCCCCTGCTTAACGCTGACGGACCACCTCCTGATGCCTCATAATGAGCTATAAGAGATTCCATAGGGTAATGTTGACTTCTTTTAGTTCACTGATGGTCTTATTTTAAAAATTGACATGGCAACTTTCGTCAACAATGGCAATGTGCTGGGCATGTTACTACAACTCCTTTTGATGTTGTTGAGGCAGCATCTTTACCTATGGCTACTTAAGCCCAACAGGCTGAATTGCATGCTTTTACATGTGCTTGTACTTTAGCCAAGGACAAAACTGCCAATATTTATACTCATAGGAGATACGCTTTCAGAATAGCTCATGATTTGGGAATGTTGTGGAAGCAATGTACCTTCCTTACTTCCAGTGGAAATAAAACTTTAAATGGCCCCTATGTTCAGGAATTATTGAATATAATACTTTTAACTACCACTTAAGCTATTAAGATCCTGGGGCTTCTAAACTTGATTCTCTGGAACCTAAGGACTACCTTACTGATATTTCTGCAAGGAATGCTGCCCTTGAAGGAACCAAGAGCAGCCAAACCTTTGTCATGGTCCAAGTGGATATTTCCCCAAATTATAATGTTTTTTTTTTTTTTTTAAACCAGCTAGAGAGTCCCAACAATTGGCCTCAGAAAAGAAAAAACAAGTTTGGAAATTCAACAATTATTAGTTTGATAAAAAGAGAAAGCCCTGGTTTTAACCAAATTACCACCGAGTCCTATTGGAGACTCTAAAATTCCCACCCTTCACATGCATTAAACAATTGGTCTATGACAAAATGATAGCCTTCATGAATCAATATTGGTGGGGAAACATTAACAAGGCCACAAAGATGCCCACCTCACTTGTCCCACTTGTCCAGAATACAACCCAGGGAAGCTTATTCATGCAGCTCTTGGACTTTTTAAACTGCCTAATGGGCCATTCAAGGTCTGCCAAATGGATTCATACAACTTCCTTTGTCGAATGGACATAAATGTGTTTTGGTCATTGTCTGTACGTTTTCATACTGGACTGAAGCCTTCCCTTGCAGATAGGCTACTGCCTCTTCTTGGGCTAATGTCCTTTTAGAAAAAATTGTCCCTACCTCGGGAACTCCTCTCAAACTTCATAGTGATCAAGGAACCCATTTTTCTGGCCAGATGCTTTGACAAGTCTGTGCCGTTTGGCCAGTTTTATACTTTCACTGTGCTTACCACCCGCAAACCTCTGGTTTAGTCGAGCACACTAATGGCATTATTAAGATTCAGCTGGCAACATGTGTAGAGGCTCTCTAAATACCTTGGCCAAAAGCATTGCCGTTTTTCCTTCTAAATCTCAGATCCACCCCTTTTGGAACTCATAAACTCTCACACTTTAAAATAGTCACAGGACACTGAGAGCACATGGCTCCTGCTCCTTTTGACCCACAGCTGATGAAAGGAGTGATACTCCAATATTGCAAAGGCCTAATTGTTTCTATTAAAAATAACCATTCTTTGGTAGAGCAATTTTTTCTCAGTGAGCCCTCCAGACATGAAAACCTTAAGCATCACGTCTTGCAACCTGGAGATATTTTTCTACTGGAGAAGATATCTCTAGAAGAACTCTCTTCAGCCTTGCTGAAAAGGCCCCATCAGGTACTGCTAACTAACTTTTGTGCTGCCAAACTCCAAGGAACAGACTCTTGGGTTCGGTGCACACATGTAAAGAAAGCACTGAACCCTGACTGGACCTGCATATCATCTGGTGACCTGAAAATAAAGATTTCCCAGAATTGAAGCAGATGACATCTGACAAAACAGCTTTCCAAGATATCAGGACCTCACTATTGGAAGCTTGTCGCCAAAACTTTGATGATGTCATAATGCTTCAGATGATCTCCAGTGTCTATGATCTTGATAACATATAGATTTTAGATAAAAAGTGCCTGAGAGTTCTCCCTCCTACCCCTCCTTTTTACTCAAATGTAACCTTAATAGATTTATAATCTGTGCACTTTCCCTCTGACATGGGACTCTACACCCAGGAAAGGTTCTTCCTGACATTGAGGAACAACAATCTGCTAAAACTAGACAAGCTGACTCTTGATCAGTGATGCTTTCAGAGAAAGATCTTGAACAAAAGGGGGAAATGTAAGAAAAAAAATTAATAAACAGAAATCTCAAACAGAATTAGGAGACCAGAAGGGGACCTCTCTCACCCTGGGATGGATAGCAGTGCACAACAGCAAGAATAAAGAGTCCTTTTTTTTCCCTGGCAAGGAGTCAGCCAATAAAAAGCCTGGATTCTTTGTTTACTATAGCACTTCCAACTTCTTTTTCTCTCTATAAAAGCATTTTCCTTCACTTGCCATGAGGGGACTTGCAAATGGCTCCCCTTGGTAGCAGATGAATTGCAATTCTCTGCTGACCCCAAATAAATTCATCTTTGCTCAAGAAATATCTAGCAGTCTATTTGTTTCAGGTCAGCAGAAGCCACAAGGATGCCCTTCAGTAGGTGAATGAATAAACTGTGGCATGTCCGTATAATGCAACATTATTCAGCAAAACAATAAATGAACTATCAAGTCAGGAAAAGACATGATAGGACCTTCCTATTGCTAAGGGAAAGAAGCCAATCTCAAAAGGTTACATACTACATGATTCTAATTATATGTCATCCTGGAAAAGGCAAAACTGTGGAGACAGTAAAAAGATCAGTGGCTACCCAGAGTTGGGGAGGAATAGGTGGAACACAGAGGTTTTTAGGGCATTGAAACTATTCTATATAATACTGTAATGATGGACATATGACATTACGCATGTGTCAAACCTGTAGTACTGTACAGCACAAAGAGTGAATGAACTCAAATATAAACTACTGTGGGGGAGGAAAAATAATTTGTTGTTAATGCAGATAAAAGTCTTTGCCTTCTCTATTGATAAGAGTTTCTAGAGATTTAGAGTCCTGCTCCTCCTTCTGGTACAAAAAGGGAGACACACTTACAAATGGAAATTTCCCTTATATAATGTAAATGTCTCTTACAAAAGAGTGACTTCTACTAGGTTTTCAGAGCTTCTCCTGTGTCTACTGTTTCTTAAAGATAATGAGGATACAATAATCTTTATTCCAAAGAGGCACACTTTGGGTCCTATAGGCTATTCCCCTTCACTATCAATATTGGCTTATCAATGATAACAAATGTATCACACTAATGCAAGAGGTTAATAATAGGGGTGCAGAAGAAAAATTGTCACTCACCATCTGCCTCTACCAGGATGAAGTCACCAGCCACTGCAGTCACTGACCTTCAACACACTGTGAAAGGAGTTCAGGGCAGAGATCAGGAATGAGACACTCTGTGCTCTGGGAAAAAGTGGCAGAACAGGCCTTCAGAGAGTTAGATATTTTCAGGAGAAGATTTTATGAGCCCAATTTCTTGCATCTTCTCATATCTAGAAAAGCACTAAAATCACTAACGGAGATATCTGCTCCTTGTGACTAGCAGCAAACTTCTGCCGAAACGTGTGCTTGATTGCACATATCCCCCTTCACTAAAATCACATAGGTACTGATCCCTACATCTTTGGAGCACTTCCGCAGAGCTATCTGAGAAGCTGTCTCCTGCGTTATAGTCCTCATTTTGCCCCAAATAAAGCTTAACTCACGACTCTCATGTTGTGCTTCTTTTTTTCAGTCCACAGGGGAAAGTGGGGGGGATGTGGGGGTGGGATTCGGGGGATGATATAAGGGCACTCTCTGAACTTTCTTTTTTTTTAAAGATTTATTTATTTTATTGATTGATTGCTATGTTGGGTCTTCGTTTCTGCGCTAGGGCTTTCTCTAGTTGCGGCAAGCGGGGGCCACTCTTCATCGCGGTGCACGGGCCTCTCACTATCGTGGCCTCTCTTGTTGCGGAGCACAGGCTCCAGACGTGCAGGCTCAGTAGTTGTGGCTCACGGGTCTAGTTGCTCCATGGCATGTGGGATCCTCCCAGACCAGGGCTCGAACCCGTGTCGTCTGCATTAGCAGGCAGATTCTCAACCACTGTGCCACCAGGGAAGCCCATTTCTGAACTTTCTACTCAATTTTTTTGTCAACCTAAAACTCTAAAACTGATCTAAAAAATAAAGTCTGTATCTTTTTAAAATAAATCTTAAAAAGGGCTAACCTTTAAATCTGACAGCAGGGTCCACGCCCTCCATATCTGAACAATCACCAAGTGTCTCCCAATCTGTCTTCCTCCCTCTGCCCCAACCAAATCCAAGACACCACCTTTTTTTTTTTATTTCTTTATTTCTTTATTATTATTTTTTCCACACACATACACACACACACTGTATTTTATTTTTACAAGAGATAAATAAACTGACACCAAGCATTGTAAATGGATGACCACAACAAAAGCAACAATGATTGCAATTACCAAACACGAAACACACTCATTCTATGCAAGACACCACGTTTTACCTGCCTAGTGGCAGCAGTCTCCTTTCAATTCTTTCAAACCTTAGATTTGATTCCAGTCAATCCCAATCAATGTTTTTGCACAGCAGTGACCTTTTTCAAATGCCAATCTGATCAAACTGCACCAAAAGCTTTTCCATGCTTCCCATCCTCTTAGGGTAAGTCTAAACTGAACTACTATTCTTAGAGTCCTCCCTATGACACCCCTTGACTCCTGTTGTAGGCCAAAAGCGTGTGTGTGGGGGGGGGGGGTTGGTCCCTGGAGGAAAAGAACCAGACATAGATTACTTGACATAATGTTACTGAATCCAAGCTCTTACCACTTGGCACATGACAGGCCAATAAATCGAGAGACAAGATGTTGGGGCAGGGAATAGAGACTTTATTCAGAAAGCCAGCAAACCGAGAAGATGGCAGACTAATACCCTAAAGGACTATCACTGTCAGGTTAGAATTCAAGCTTCTTTTATGCTAAGAAAAGAGGAAAGTAGGAAGGGTGAGGTCAGGAGGTGTTGAATAGCCTCAAGCAGCGGGGCATCAGCCAGGTGGGATGCTATGAAAATTTGTTAATCAGGTCTCCTCACAGTATGCCTGCAGGACTCGATAAGACAAATGTTATCTTTTCTGTTCAGTTTTCCTTATCTTTGTTGGGGGGAGGACCACTCTCTAGAAAGGGGCTCTCACATACACCTTAAGCCATGGGCAGAATTCCTTCAATGATTATTGTGTCTGTGAGTTCAGGTGCAGAGCTAGCTTCTCTAAGCAAGGGCAACTAGCAACAGAACACAAAGTTTAGAGCTAAAGAGATAGATTCAATATGGAGTCAGGTTTGCTCTTCACTGTTACAATTAGAGAAGCCATTTTAGATCTAAGCCATTTTGCGACCTAAGCCTGGCCACAGTGCTTGCCCTTGCAGAGGTCTCAGTAGTTAATGATTTTAAGGGAACCAAACAATGTAAGGACAAACAGGTATTACCAGGCTAGGGAGATAACTTAACCATATGGAAGACAATGTATAAGTTGTAAAGATTCCCAGTTCTTTTTTTTTTTTGCAATGTTTCTAATGTTTTAAGTTACAGTGTATCAAATCAATATTAGTTTATTATTTTTAAAATTTCCATATAAATTTATAACTGACAGTAGTGAGTTTTTTTGGTTTTCGGTTTTTTTTGGTTTTGTTTTGGTTTTTGTTTTTCCACATCTCTACAAATGACCCAATTTTATTCCTTTTAATGGCTGAGTAATGTTCCATTGTATATATGTACCACATCTTCTTTATCCATTCATCTACCAATGGACATTTAGGTTGCTTTCATGTCCTGGCTATTGCAAATAGCTCTGCAATGAACATTGTGGTGCATGTGTCTTTTTGAATTATGTTTTTCTCAGGGTATATGCTCAGTAGTGGGATTGCTGGGTCATATGGTAGCTCTATTTTTAGTTTTTAAGGAACCTCCATACTGTTCTCCATAGTGGCTGTATCAGTGTACATTCTCACCAACAGTGCAAGAGGATTCCCTTTTCTCCACTCCCTCTCCAGCATTAATTGTAGAATTTTTGACTATTGCCATTCTGACTGGTGTGAAGTGATACCTCATTATAGTGTGAATTTGCATTTCTCTAATAATTCGTGAAGTTGAGCATATTTTCATATGCCTCTTTCCATCTGTATGTCTTCCTTGGAGAAAGGTCTACTTAGGTCTTCTGCCCATTTTTAGATTGGGTTAGGGTTTTTTTTGGATATTGAGCTGCATGAGCTATTTGTATATTTTAGAGATTAATCCCTTGTCAGTTGCTTCATTTGCAAATATTTTCTCCCATTCTGATGGTTGTCTTTTCATCTTGTTATGGTTTTCTTTGCTGTGCAAAAGCTTTTAAGTTTAATTAGGACCCATTTGTTTATTTTTGTTTTTTCATTACTCTAGGAGGTGGGTCAAAAAACATCTTGCTGTGATTTATGTCAAAGAGTGTTCTTCCTGTATTTTCCTCTAATAATTTTATAGTATCTGGTCTTACATTTAGGTCTTTAGTCCATTTTGAGTTTATTTTTGTGTATGGTGTTAGGGAGTGTTCTAATTTTATTCTTTTACATGTAGCTGTCCAGTTTTCCCAGCATCACTTATTGAAGAGGCTGTCGTTTCTCCATTCTATATTCTTGCCTCTTTTGTCACAGTTTAGGTGACCATAGGTGTGTGGGTTTATCTCTGGGCTTTCTATCCTGTTCCATTGATCTATATTTCTATTTTTGTGCCAGTACCATACTGTCTTGATTACTGTAGCTTTGTAGTATAGTCTGAAGTCAGGGAGCCTGATTCCTCCAGCTCCGTTTTTCTTTCTCAAGATAGCTTTGGCTATTCAGGGTCTTTTGTGTTTCCATACAAATTATAAAAATTTTTGTTCTAATTCTGTGAAAAATGCCATTGGTAATTTGATGGGGATTGCCTTGAATCTGTAGATTCCTTTGGGTAGTATAGTCATTTTCACAATATTGATTTTTCTTGTCCAAGAACATGGTATATCTCTCCAACTCTTTGTGTTGTCTTTGATTTCTTTCAGCAGTATCTTATAGTTTTCTGAGTACAGGTTTTTGCCTCCTTAGGTAGGTTTATTCCTAGGTATTTTATTCTTTCTGTTGCAATGGTGAATGAGATTGTTTCCTTAATTTCTCTTTCTGATCTTTTGCTGTTAGTGTATAGGAATGCAAGAGATTTCTGTGGTGCTCGCTTCGGCAGCACATATACTAAAATTGGAACGATACAGAGAAGATTAGCATGGCCCCTGCGCAAGGATGACACGCAAATTCGTGAAGCGTTCCATATTTTTTAGTGGCAAGATGGGAATAAAGACACAGACCTACTAAAGAATGGACTTGAGGATATGGGGAGGGGGAGGGGTGAGATGTGACAGGGTGAGAGAGTGTCATGGACATATATACACTACCAAATGTAAAATAGATAGCTAGTGGGAAGTAGCCGCATAGCACAGGGAGATCAGCTCAGTGCTTTGTGACCGCCTGGGGGGGTGGGATGGGGAGGGTGGGAGGGAGGGAGATGCAGGAGGGAGGAGATATGGGAACGTGTGTATATGTGTAGCTGATTCACTTTGTTATAAAGCAGAAACTAACACACCATTGTGAAGCAATTATACTTCAATAAAGATGTTAAAAAAAAAAAAAACACCAAAAAAAAAAAAAAAAAAGAGATTTCTGTGCATCAATTTTGTATCCTGCAACTTTACCAAATTTATTGATTAGTTCTAGTAGTTTTCTGATGGCATCTTTAGGATTTTCCATGTATAGTATCATGTCATCTGTAAACAGTGACAGTTTTACTTCTTCTTTTCCAATTTTGATTCCTTTTCTTTTTCTTCTATGATTGCCGTGCCTAGGACTTCCAAAAGTATGTTGAATACGAGTGTCGAGAGTGGACATCCTTGTCTTGTTCCTGATCTTAGAGGAAATGCTTTCAGTTTTTCACCATTGAGAATGATGTTTGCTGTGGGTTTTTTGGGGTTTTTTTTTTTTTTTTTGAAGGTAAAGATCAGTCTGAAGCACATTTTTGAGTTGTTCTGTGGGATCAAACCCCCTTGGAGCACTCAACCACCAGACTAACTGGAACCTAAGAAATGACAATGCTGACCTTGCTGACCCTTGTAGACCTCAATCAACTGGAGCCTGGACTCTGTCAACCTTGTCTCAATTCTATGCTGAATTCTCCCCTGCTCAAGCCCCTTCATGAATATGCATGCACCCTTGGCTTAAAACCTCATCAATTTTGTTATTGGAGGATACGCTGCTTTGGGAAATATCCCTGGCGTTCTCCTTGCTTGCTTCAAGTAATAAATCCTTCCTTCACCTGCTCTTTGGCTTGACTGTGCCTTCTGGCTCGACACCCACCAAGAGGCAAACCCAGTTTTTGGGTAACGTTGCCTCCACACTTTATCCAGGACCTCTCCTGAATTTCTGCAGTTTTTCCAACTCACTCCTGGGCCTTTGCATGATCAGGCCTCCTAGCATGAGCCAGTGCCACAGTGGATCAGAGAGACAGGGGAGCCCTGGGAGTCAGGTACACCAGACACTTTCCAGAAGAGGTGGGACTTGAGCTGGACCCTCAGGATGGGTGTGAGACAGCTGAACAAAGAGGAGGGAGGGAAAAGTATCAAACTGGGGTGGATTCCATTAGTCTCATTTCTGAGGCAGGAATGTCAATACACAGACCAGAACAGGAAGACTCTACTGCAAGGTGATAATAAGAGGGGACCCTGACTTTACCACTTCTTTAGGCCCACTAATTGGCCTCCTTGTGCCCCAGGTTCCTGGCTGTGAGATGGGAATAATAACGTTGGCCATCTCATAAAGCATTGGAAAGATTTAAGAGCTAACACAAGGTAAAGCAACTAAATCCGTGACTTATGCAGAGTGAGCTCTCAGTATCAGCTATTATTATTATGATTACCTGAGAAAGGGAGCAGAATTTGCCACCCCAAAATATGCCTCTTTAGCACAAGAACTGTTTTTCGTTTTTGTTTTTTTTTGGCCACGCTCCGTGACTTGCAGGAGCAAGTCTAACTTCCTTAGTTCCCCCGACCAGGGATCGAACCGTGCCCCCTGCAGTGGAAGTGCAGAGCCCTAACCACCAAGGAATTCTCGAACTGGTTATTTTTAAGAAGTTCTGAAAATAGAATAGAAGTTACCCTTTTGTAAGAGACATCTACATTTGTAAGGGTGTTTCCCTCTCTGTACCCAAGAGGAGGAGGACCAAATCTCTAGAAACTCTTATCAATGGAGAAGGTAAGGACTTTAATCTGTGTGATAACCTTGCCCTTGTTTATGTGCTTTTCCTGGTGACCTCCCATAACTGGCTCTCCCCAACTTCCCCCAATTTTTTTTTTTTTTTTTGTCTTTAGCTGGAGATGATATTTGAGGTGGTGGCTTGGGCCACTCCTTAAAGCTACTTGTTTTCCAGGTTCTCTCCAATATATACAGGAGTTATACATGTTATTAAACTTCTGGGGTTTTTTTTGATTTTTGTTTTTCATTTTAATCTGAGTTTTATTACAGAGGGGTTTCTGCCAAGAACCTAAAAGGGTAAACAGAAAATTATTATTCCTCCCCTACACCTGTTGATGTGTTATAGAGAATTTATTATAACCAGGTTTGGGGCTGCATCCTGCAGGCCTGCAAGCCCTGTACTTGCCCGGCTTCAAGACAGAAGAAAGAGCCCAGAATCAGCCACAGAGACTCAATGGTTTAATGGATGGGGGGAGCTTACATGGATGAAGCAAGGTCCTGGAACGACACCCCACTGTGTGCAGCAGAGGCAACAGTCTTCATTCCAGGGGGAGAGGGAGGTTACCAGTTATAGGGGAAATTGACGACAAGTGGCTAGTTGGTTACCAGGGAAACCAGCAGCCGGGCATGCCCCTTACTGCCTCTGTGATAAGCTGTCCTAGTGGAGATGTTCTGATCTAAAGCTAAAACAGTCGTTAGCTGGAGCCTGGCTGTAGGAAAGTCAGTCAGGTGAGTAGGGTGTAGGTGAAGCAGGCACTGGTTGAGCAGGGAATGAACAGAGAGCAAGAGAACAGCCATCCTGAGTGGCCTGACCATACACCAGGCTATAACACAAAGGGGCTGGCTGAGGTGTAAAGGTCTTCAGAATGCCATTCTTGAAAACAGACATGTGAGATCTCACATAAAACCTCAACGTAAAAGAGAAACAGGGGCTTCCCTGGTGGCGCAGTGGTTGAGAATCTGCCTGCCAATGCAGGGCACACAGGTTCGAGCCCTGGTCTGGGAAGATCCCACATGTCGCGGAGCAACTAGGCCTGTGAGCCACAATTACTGAGCCTGCGCGTCTGGAGCCTGTGCTGCGCAAGAAGAGAGGCCGCGATAATGAGAGGCCCGCGCACTGCGATGAAGAGTGGCCCCCACTTGCCGCAACTAGAGAAAGCCCTTGCACAGAAACGAAGACCCAACACAGCCATAAATAAATAAATAAATTTTAAAAAAATAAAAGAGAAACAAAGAAAAATAATAATTTGTTACAAGTGTATTTTGTTGTTTAAATGTAGAAAATTTACTTTGTATAATATGTTTATTCAATGAAGACACATTAATATGTTGACAGTCTCTAATACCTCCAAATTTGGTTCATATTACTGTATACACTTTTATAACATACTACATTCAGGAAATACATATTATAAAATAGTAGTGTATGAAATAAATTCAAAAAAATATATTTATAATAAAATTTGGATCAAATATTTTTAGAACCTCTTAAAACACACAGTTTGAAAATTACTAATCTGTTCTAACACTATTATTTTGCAGAAAATGAAACAGACCTAGAGCCTGGGACTTGTTAAATCCAGAAGAACATGGAGAACCTATGGAATTCTTGAGGAGCCATCCAGCTCTGAATTCTGTCTTCAACAGTGGACCTAAGATCACCCTTTCTGGGAGAGTCCACTCATCTCCAGGTCTTCTATATTCAACTATCCCATAATAACCCATAGTGAAATGTGTATTTTGGTTGATGGTGAAACACCCCACACAGGGAAATGGAGAGTTGTCAATAGTACTAACAGATCATTTTTAATACCTATATGGAATGTAAATAAAGTTTTATCACTTTCTCCCCAAATGGAACATTAATAATATTTCTGGAAGATAAGATCCTAATGTAAGGCCAGGCCTGGAGGCAATAACTGACCTGAAAAATCAGACTTCTAAAAATTCATTCATTCATTTATTCATTGTGCTGCTTCAATAGGGCACACTCCAAATCAAGACTGGGATGATTACTGTTTTCTTCATATACTCAACTAATATTTGAGTATCCACTTTCTTTACTTTTTTTTTACGCTGAACAATTATTGCTTGTATAATTGGAAAAAACATAAAAATACAACGTTAAATTTTCATCATGGGAAAAAAATCCTACAATAGTTCTATTCCTTGTACTTCCACAAGGTGGCACATTACCACTTTGTTTTTTATTTCACTGATACTTGGAATTAGAAATGCAAACGGAAAATCAAAGTTAAGTAATTATGTTCACTTCAGGCACTACTAGGCACAGGAGAATTATATCCTCAGTTGAAGAGTTTGCCTTACTCACTGCCTCGTGCACTTGGATTTGGTAAAGGACCATTGTACTCTACCTCTTTCCTCAATCACGAGAGTATTTGAAAATTGATTGTTCTAATTTCAAAAGTTTATAAGTTTTGAAGCTTTTTTTGTATTTTTTTATATATTTTTTTTAAATAATTGATTTTATTTTTATTTTTGACTGCGTTGGGTCTTCATTGCTGCGTGGGCTTTCTCTAGTTGCAGCACGCGGGGGCTACTCTTCGTTGTGGTGCGCAGGCTTCTCATTGCGATGGCTTCTCTTGTGGAACATGGGCTCTAGGTGCATGGGCTTCAGTAGTTGCAGCATGCAGCTCAGTAGTTGTGGCTCACGGGCTCTAGAGCGCAGGCTCAATAGTTGCGGTGCATGAGCTTAGTTGCTCTGCAGCATGTGGGATCT
Source organism: Balaenoptera musculus (assembly GCF_009873245.2). Lineage (NCBI taxonomy): Eukaryota > Metazoa > Chordata > Mammalia > Artiodactyla > Balaenopteridae > Balaenoptera > Balaenoptera musculus. The sequence goes on from NC_045790.1 coordinate 72,650,075, forward strand.
TCCCGGACCAGGGCTCTCGGCGTCTCCAGGGAAGTCCCAAGCTTCTTTTGAACATGTTTCATTAAGCAGGATAAGGCAGAGGAGAACTGAAGCCAGAATTATACAATGGAAGAATACAGGCTTCTTTCCCATTTAAAAAAATGTTTTAAATTATTTAAATATTTGGTGTGACTATAGTATAGGAGAAAAAAATATGCTAAAATTTCTGAAAAGAAAGGTAAGAAAAAATTTCTGGGCACTGGAATATTTTCATAATAATTAGTAAATACTTCTCAGATTGTGGAGATAAACTTCCACTTCTTTTCAGAAAACCTCCTTTTTTTTTTTTTTCTTTTTTTGGCTGCACCACTTGTGGGGTCTTACTTCCCTGAGCCCCTGCAGTGGAAGCACAGAGTTCTAACCACTGGACCGCCAGGGAATTCCCAGAAAACTTCCTTTTTTAAGGCAGGATTTACTCATAATAAAAATGGCCATTCTAGCTTCAGCGAGAGCCTCCTATCCTGATTTCTCTCAACTTCACGATAGCTTTGCCATGTGACAACCATGGTAAAAATATCAATGTTACCAAAACTAATTACATATTTAATTATTTCCGTTTGTCTCCAGAATTACTGGTGTTTCCTTTCTCCTTTTTCACAGTTAAGATACGAAATTCCTAAATCTGCCATTTTTTCTTCCCAATATGTAAAATCGCTACACAGAAAATTTCTCTAATCCGCCAAATTGTTTTCAGCGTGAAATATAGCTATACTTTGAAGAGGAAAAAAATTACAGGCAGGATGATTCAGAATAACCAAACCAGCGAGTGAGCTCTGTTTTGCCAATATTGTTTTTTCTTTTAAATACAGTTCATTTTTAAGATTTTATTTTTTATTTTTATTTATTTATTTATTTATTTATTTTGGCCCCACAGCCTGGCATGCAAGATCTTAGTTCCCCACCCAGGGATCAAACCCGTGCCCACTGCAGTGGAAGCTGGGAGTCTTAATCACTGGACCACCAGGGAAGTCCTGATTTCTTAGTTTTAGGTTCATAGCAAAACTGAGCAGGAAATAGCGAGTTCCCATGTATCCCTTGCTTCCCTACATGCACAGCTTCCCCGCACTATCACCATCCCTCACCAGAGTGGCACATTTCTTACAGTGGATGAATCTGCACCGACATCATTTTCACCCTAAGTCCATGTTACCTTCGGGTTCACTCTTGGTATTTTACATTCTGTGCTTTTTGACAAATGTGTAATAATATCTTATCCACCATTTTATTACCATACAGAATAGTTTCACTGCCCTAAAAATCCCCTGTGCTCTGCCTATTCATTCTTCCCTATCCCCTGCTTCCTGGCAACTGATCTTTTTTACAATCTCCATAGCTTGCCTTTTCCAGATGTCATATAGTTGCAATTATGTTGGATGCCATCTTTTTTTTTTTTTTAATAAATTTATTTATTTATTTATTTGGTTTTGGCTGCACTGGGTCTGTTGCTGCGAGCGGGTTTTCTCTAGCTGCAGCGAGTGGAGGCTACTCTTCGTCGCGGTGTGCGGCCTTCTCATTGTGGTGGCTTCTCTTGTTGCAGAGCACAGGGTCTAGGTGCACGGGCTTCAGTAGTTGTGGCTTGCAGGCTCTAGAGCGCAGGCTCAGTAGTTGTGGCGCCCGGGCTTAGTTGCTCTGCGGCATGTGGGATCTTCCCGGACCAGGGATCGAACCCGTGTCCCCTGCATTGGCAGGTGGATTCTTAACCACTGTGCCACCAGGGAAGCTCTGTATGCAGTCTTTTTAGATTGGTTTCTTTCATTTAGCAATATGCATTTAAGTTTCCTCCATGTCTTCTCATGGCTTGATAGCTTTTTTTTTTTAAACGCTGAACAATATTCCTTGTCTGGAAGTACCATGGTTAATGTATCCATTTACGTACTGAAGGATGTCTTGGTTGCTACCAAATTTTGGCAATTATGAATAAAGCTGCTGTGAACATCCATGTGCTGGTTTTTGTGTGGAAACAAGTTTTCAACTCCTTTGGAGGAGATACCAACAAGTGTGATTGCTGAATCACATGGGAGGAGTATATTTAGTTTTGTAAGATACTGCCAAACTGTCTCTCAAAGTGGCTATGCCATTTTGCATTCCCACCAGCGATGAATGAGAAGTCCTATTGCTCCCCATCCTCAGCAGCATTTGATGTTGTCAGTGTTTTGGAGTTTGGCCATACTAGTAGGTGTGTGGTGGTATCTTATTTTTATTTTAATTTGCATTTCCCTGATGACATATGATGTGGAGCATCTTTTCATATGCTTATTTGCCACGTGTATATATCTTTTTTTTCACATTTAAAAAAATTTTATTTATTTATGTATTTTATTTTTGGCTGCATTGGATCTTCGTTGCTGTGTGCAGGCTTTCTCTAGTTGTGGTGAACGGGGGCTACTCTTCGTTGTGGTGTGCAGGCTTCTCATTGCGGTGGCTTCTCTTGCTGCAGAGCACAGACTCTAGGCATGTGAGCTTCAGTAGTTGTGGCATGCGGGCTCAGTAGTTGTGTCTCCCGGGCTCCAGAGCACAGGCTCAGTAGTTGTGGTGCACGGGCTTAGTTGCTCTGGCCACATAAATATATCTTTGATAACATGTCTATTTAGGTCTTTTGCCCATTTTTAATGACGATGTTCATTTTCTTACTGTTGAGCTTGAATTCTTTGTATATTTTAGATAACAGTCCTTTATCAGTTATGTCTTTAGCAAATATTTTCTTTAGCAAATATTTCTCCACAAGTCTGTGGCTTGTCTTCTCTTTCTCTTGACAATGTCTTTCACAGAACAGAAGTTTTAAATTTTAATGAAGTCCAGCTTATCAATTATATCTTCCATGAATCATGCCTTTGGTGCTGTGTTAAAGTCATCACCGTACCCAAGGTCATCTAGATTTTCTCCTATGTTATCTTATAGGAATTTTATAGTTTTGCTTTGTTACATTTAGGTCTATAATTCATTTGAGTTAACATATTTTGTTAGATTTATACCTAAGTCTTTTATTTTTGGTGATGCTAATATAAATGGTGATATGTTTTTCATTTCAAATTCCATTTGTTTTTGCTGGTGATAGGAAAGTGATTAATGTTTGTATGCTCACCACGTATCGTGCAACCTCGTTTTAATTGCTTATTAGTTTCTAGGTTGGTGGGGATTTTTTCTCTGAACACTTTAAATATTTCACTTCACTCCCTTCAAGTTTGTTTGCTTCTGAGGAGAAGTTGGATGTAATTTTTATTTTTTCTCCTCTATAGGTAAGGTGTTTTTCCCTCTGGCTTCTTTAAAAATTTTTTCTTTGTCTTTGATTTTCTGCAACTTGAACGTGACCTAGTTCTTTTGACATTTATCTTACCTGATGTTCTCTGAACTTCCTGGATCTGTGGTTTGGTGTCTAACATTAATTTGGGGGAAATTCTCAATCATTATTGCTTCAAATATTTCTTCTGTTCCTTTCTTTCTTCTCCTCCTGGTAGCCTCATTAGGTGTAAGTTACACCTTTTTAGTTGTCTCACTTCTCTTAGATGTTCTGTTCCAATTTTTTTCAGGCTTTTTTCTTTTTGCTTTTCAGTTTTGGAAGCTTCTACATATCCTCAAGCACAGAGATTCTTTCCTCAGCCCATCAAAGGCATTCTCTATTTCTGTTACGGTTTTGTTGAACTCTAGCATTTCTTTTTATTCTCAGAATTTCCATCCGTCTGCTTACATTGCCCACCTATTCTTGCATGCTGTCTACTTTTTCTATTAGAGCCCCTAGCATATTAATGATAGTTGTTTAAGATTCACAGTCTGAGAATTCCAACATCCCTGTCTTATCTGGGTCAGGTTCTGATGCTTGTTCTAAGTTCTTCAAACTGTGTGTTTTGCCTTTTAGTATGCCTTGCAATTTTTTGTTGAAAGTCAAGCATGATACAGTGAGTTAAAAAAACTACTATAGGACTCCCCTGGTGGCTCAGTGGTTAAAGATCCACCTGCCAATGCAGGGGATACGGGTTCGAGCCCTGGTACGGGAAGATCCCACATGTCGCGGAGCAACTAAGCCCGTGTGCCACAACTACTGAGCCTGCATGCCACAACTACTGAAGCCTGCACACCTAGAGCCTGTGCTCTACAACAAGAGAAGCCACTGCAATGAGAAGCCCACGCACCGCAACCAGGAGTAACCCCCGCTTGCCGCAACTAGAGAAAGCCTGCACGCAGCAACAAAGACCCAACACAGCCAAAAAAAAAAAAAAAAAACTACTATACATGGGCCTTTAATAATATGATGGTAAAATGTGGGGAAGGGGAAGCATTCTGTAGTCCTATGATTAGGTCTCTGGTCTTTTGGTGAGCCTGTACCCATGGGATGTGACCTTCACAGGTGCCTCTTAGATTTTTCCCCGCCTAGGTGGGACAGGTTGGCTGGAGGGGGATGGAGCTGGGTATTTCCCTTCACCCAGGTCAGTTAGGCTCTGATAAAATCTCAATAGGTTAGGCCTTTGGTAAAATAGCTGCTTTGGTAAAATAGTTGCTCTGAAGGACAGACTTTCTTAAGAACAACAAAATGCTCTGCTGTATTTGAAATGGATACTTTTCCCCTTACCCTGCTGAAAGCCCAAGGGGATATTTCTCTGATATTTGCTGTGAGCACCTTCCTGGTAGAGCTCCAGGAAGTAAAACTCACAGACGTGCATGGCTCCCACTAGAGATTTTATCTGTCAGACTTGTCCACAATGAGCCTCCAGCAATTCATCATTTACAGCTCAGGTTTTCCTAACCTGGTAATGGTCCCGTGGAGGTTTCTGCTCCACTAAGTTGTGATTATCTGTAGCCACCTAATTTGTCTTTCCAGATTCAGGAGCAGTCATTTGCCCTGTGACCTCACTTCCCTGACAGACCTAAGAAGACTTGTTTATTTTTCAGTTTGTTCACATTTTTACTTGTTGGTGAGATGTAGTAGTGACTTCTAATCTGTTTGCATGCCAGACCAGAAACTAAATTCTCTTTGATGATCCAATATTTCTTTAAAGACAAGGGAAATCTGATTTTCAAACTGCAGAACACGTCTCTCGACTCAGTAGAGCATAGGTTCTTCTGTCTCAGCACAAAAAGCATTCAATGAGAGGCAGAGTGACAGGCATGGAAAGAGTTTATTAGGTTTGGATGCTTGTGAGAGATGCAAGCGGACAGGCAAGGGAGTGCCACGCTGAGAACTAGTGGGCTACATTTTTATAATCAAAGGAAAAGTGGGGAGGAAGAAGACCACCTTCCTCCTCATTCTTTTTTTTTTTTTTTTAATACTTATTTTATTTAATTAATTAATTTATTTATGGCTGTGTTGGGTTTTCGTCTCTGTGCGAGGGCTTCCTCTAGTTGCGGCAAGTGGGGGCCGCTCTTCATCGCGGTGCGCGGGCCTCTCACTATCGCGGCCTCTCCCGCTGCGGAGCACAGGCTCCAGACGTGCAGGCTCAGTAGCTGTGGCTCACGGGCCTAGTTTCTCCGCGGCATGTGGGATCTACCCAGACCAGGGCTCGAACCCGTGTTCCCTGCATTGGCAGGCAGATTCTCAACCACTGCGCCACCAGGGAAGCCCCCTCCTCATTCTTGAGTAGACATCAAGCTTCCATTATCGGTTCCTCCTCCACACTGGGCGAAGGAGTTTTCGACCCTATATGGCCCAACCGGGACTGTCATGGCACTATGGAAATGAGCAAAAAGGCAGTAACATATACTAAAATATGGTCAGTCATCTCAGGTTTCAGTATAATGTCACCTTTCCCCTATATTTCTGCTTAGTACATGCAGAAAAAGCCCCTTCTCAAGGATCATTAATGTGCTGACTTCAATGGGCAGGATGTAGGTCTCATTCTACCATTTTTTATTGTTTGGGGGAACGTCTTGTGTTTCTGTTGCATGGATTTGTTGTTAAGCAAGCCTGCTTGGCTTTGTTGTTAAGCAAGCTTACATTCTTGAGTGATCATTAACTTAAAAGGTCTCTCATACTTTATTTATGATCCCCTAGTGGGATTAACTATCTAATCACCCACTTTGTCCCTTTACTCTGTTCCTATCACTTTGATGGCTAAAGTAGTGTTAGTCAGATAATAAGATTTTGTTGAGTGCTAACATCACTGTGCAAGGGCAGTGCAGGAGAGAGACTACTAAATATACATTATAGAATGTATCTCTTAAAGATTTCATCATCTAGTTTTCCTCCAACTCTAGCCAGTATAATTGTGATGCTGATGTGAAAAAAAAAATTGTTTATAGATGCATTGTCTAGTTCTCCTCGCCCCATCTTTCATTCCAAAACACAAAGCAGTCTACCGTAGTAGATGGAACCAAAGATGATCAGATAAGAAAAATGCCCCTGCATGGGCCTGTGAATGACAACACATGTGTTTAAAATGTAGCATTCTGACCATAGACACATAAACTCAGTACTTTAAAAGGACCAAATTTGGGGGATATAGGGAGGAGGGCATATGGGGTTTTTCTCCACAGTGTGCCAGTTAAAAATTTGCTATGGCTTTTAAGAGTTTAAAGACGTTGACTTAAAAACATGCACAACTTATTGAAATGATCACGTGGTTTTTAACCCCTGCTGTTAATATGATACATCACATTAATTGATACTTGTGTATTGAATTGTCTTTGCATCCCTGGAATAAATCTCACTTGATCATGGTGTATGATTCTTCCACTAAAAATTTTTTAAAAAGCACAACGTGAGAGTTCTGAGTTAAGTTTTATTTGGGGCAAAATGAGGACGGCAGCCCAGGAGACAGCATCCCAGATAGCTCTGAGAAACTCCTCCAAAGAGGCAGGGGAGAAGGTCAGTATATACGTGATTTTGGTGAAGAGGGAATACATGCAATCAAGCACATTTTTTTTGTAGAAGGTTACTGCTAGTCACGAGGAGCAGACGTCACCATGAAGGATTTTAGTGTTTTTCTAGATATGAGGAGATATAAGAATTGGGCTCATAAAATTGGCTCCTGAAAATATCTAACTATCTGAAGACCTGTTCTGCCAGTTTTTCCCAGAGCACAGAGTGCCTCATTCCTGCTCTCCACCCTGAACTCCTTTCAGGGGGTGTTGAAAGTCAGCAGCTGCAGCAGCGCATGATTTAATCCTTATAGAGGTAGATGGCAATGGAAAATGGCCAATGGAAAATGCCAATTTGTAGTTCACAAAGAAGAGATGTATTGCTTAATGCTTAGAACTAAAATACCCTAAGTGTTCCTAGCCTCCAAATAATTTCAAATGCTTCATCATTAAGTGAACAAAGTTAGATACAGGACAATATGTACAGTTTTCTATACATGTAACACTATTTAAATATGGACCTCTTTCTCTGTTTTAATGAAGCACCAATAAACTATTCAGTACCAAAGCACATGTGAAATAGACCTTCCATGTTGTAGGGATGGAAGAAAAATCTTTTCCTCTCTCCATCTGAGGTTCTCCATCTGGGGCCCTGTCAATGAGACTAGCCAAAGACACAGATCAACAAGAGAAAATAAACAGAAGTTTATGCACAGGTACATGTGGGAGTAGCCAGCAATGAAAAACTCAAAGTGTGGTTAGAACTCCAGCTTATATACCATCTTAGGCTAAAACAAAGGAAAAGGAGTTTGGGGTTTCTGGCTGGAGGTAGGGCGGAAGGCAATTTATGGGAAAGTGACCAAACAAGGGTTCTTTAGAAAGGTTTGTTATTCAGATGCCTTCTGTGCTGATGAGAGTTATTCAGACTCCTCTTCTCCCTAGCAAGGGAGAGGGAGACCTCTTTGCAGATGGAAATACCCTTTATACATGTAAATTTCCTTTGTAAAAGGAAAACTTGTTCCTTTTAAAGCTTTTCCTATATCTGCTGGTTCTCATTAGCCATTACCTCAAAATAAGGCATATGTCAAAGAGGGTGGCATATCCTGGTACCCCCTCACTATGTAGAATTAACAAAGGAAACTATTGACAATTTCACAACCCTTGATCCCTTATCCAAACCCAGGTTTAAAAGTAGAGTATGGAAAGGAGAGAGGATTTAGGAAGAGAAAAATGGCGGGTGGCTGTAAGAAGCCTTAAATTAGTTTTGGAGTTCGGTTAATGCATGTGACTGAACAATCAAATTACTGAACTAACAATGTGTCCTGTGTTAACTGTACATGAGCTGAGTATTCATCCTGGAGCAGGAAAGTGAACCCTGTGGAATAAACTTTAAATGGGCAAGAGGAGGCAAATATAAAGTTTAATCACAGCCCCAGAATCCCGTGTACCCAAGGTGTCACATACATACATGATGCTTAGATGTGTGTAGAACTTCTTACACAAGAAGCTGATTGTACTGAGAGCCTGAAGTGGGGGTCGTGGAGGGGAGGAGTCAACAGAGGCGGAAAAGAGAATTTTCACTATGCGTGTGCTTCTTATCAAAGCTAATTTTTTTTTTTTCAAAGCTAATTTTAAAAACTGATTATTTTTCAAAATATATTCTTGAAAATAAATGATATTAAAAATGGATTTAAATATGTAATACAGGAAAGTAAACATTCTATAATATAAAGTTGTAGCCACTGTCATGGAGTTTTATGTGAGTCCCCAAAATTGTTTGTTCTTTATGTTACAGCTAACACCACAAGGTAAGTTGTTACCACGTAAACAGCGAAGTGACAGTTAATTCGTACATCAGGACCCACAAAATGGAGGCCGCCCCAGTGGCCTGGCCCACATCACAAATCTAAACTTAAGTCAGCCTGCACTTTATGGGTAACTCCAGTCAAGGAGACCTAACACACACCAGTCACAATCCTCCAGCTCAGCTTATTCTAGAAAATAAGAGGACTTCCCTGGTGGCACAGTGGTTAAGAATCCGCCTGCCAATGCAGGGGACATGGGTTTGAGCCCTGATCCAGGAAGATCCCAATCCCACATGCCACGGAGCAACTAAGCCCGTGTGCCACAACTACTGAGCCTTCACTCTAGAGCCCGTGAGCCACAACTGCTGAGCCCACGTGCCACAACTACTGAAGCCTGTGCGCCTAGAGCCAGTGCTCCGCAACAAGAGGAGCCACTGCAATGAGAAGCCCGTTCACCGAAACAAAGAGTAGCCGCCGGTTGGCCGCAACTAGAGAAAGCCTGCGCGCAGCCAAAAATATAAATAAATAAATAAATTTTACAAAAAAAAAAAAAAGAAAATAAGACCTGCCAACCTTACAAGGAAATCCCAGACCTCCTAGCCATTCATGCCCCATTGCTGCATTGCCTCTACTAATGCTCTATAAAATTTGCTCTTGCCCCAAATCCCTCCAGAAGAGTGTTCCACTGCTTACGAGGTACTGCACCCCTCACCCAACCCCCACAAGCCATAGATTGTTTTCCCTTGAATAAAAGACATCAAGCTCATTACTAAATTGTGTTGTTTTTGTCATTTGACAGAAGTAAGCTAAGCTTCTTTTTGAATGAAATTGGAATACCTACTATATTTAGCAAAACAATACTGTGCAAATCAGTGTACCAATTCCGATGTTTTTCTACTTTATAGTTAGAAAGGCTCTGACTTGAAAATACTCATTACATTAATATTAGATGCTTAGTTGAGAACTTGATCCTTCTTATCTTATTTGGTTCCTATAGTTCACCAAGCTGTTCTGATTCCTCTTTTGGCAATATAATGTGACTCATCGGTTCCAAAATATAAACTCTAAATCATAGGGAAATCACATTAGCTTCCTTGTATTAGTAGGATGAATGAGAGCTCCCTATTAAATCTGTTATCTTAAAAAATATGTTATATCATGATATCAAAAAATCCTTTTGTTGTAAAATTTACTTACATTCTAAAAAGTTTACTTAACTTCTCTGAATTTGTGAAGTTTATTACGAATGTGAGAAGAATGTGGTTAAATTTCACTCATAGCCTTTCAGCTTTGCTTAGGAGATTGAGCAGTTTTTAACGAAATAGAAATACGTCTTGGTTTTGAAAAGAAATAGTAGAAGATAATTCTAACAGTTTTTGAGTAGAGAAAACAGATACAGAATGACAATTTAATAATCGTGCTTTAGAAAAGTATTTCTCTCCATCCTCCTCAAGAGAAAAGACAAACAGAAAAAAAAAAACCCTAAGATTTCATGTTTGTCTTTTCATTGTGATTTCCTACATTCTGCCCTTATGTCAATGTTATTCAGTGTTTTGAGCTCCATTGCCAAGCTTACCCTCTGCATCCTGGTAATAATAGGGATTGGAGCAATAGTCACTACCTCATATTTAACTGAAGGAAGTCTTGCAGAACTTTCTTTCTGTTTGCTTGCATTGGAAGGTAGAACTTTTTTTAAAGTGTTGAAGACAATGAGAATGCTTCTTTTATGATACTTAACAATTTAGAAGCTATGAACCACGTATGGTCATGAATTTGTCCCTTATCTGCCTTAAATCTAAACAATGAAATAAGAAACAATTTTCTTTGGAATCATTTATAAAGTTATTTATGAAGTTCATGAAATTATTTGCCTCAATAAATACTAGTAAAAGAAAAGGAATCCTCCCTTGGCTCCCCCTTCAAACTCTAAGACAAGGATTATAATTTAGGAAGACAGAACAAGAAGCATATGGATGAAAAATGTCATCTCTGCAGCAGATAAAGAAGTGTGACAGATATTCGATAAAATGTCATCATATTTTTTACCCATTTCAGTGTTTATCAGAATGTACTTTTCCATCAACTAATCGCATCCCATCAAGATTATAGCAAATCTCACTCATTATTCACCTGTATGATTGCTTTATGAATTGCTGCACAATCTGTATAACCTCAATAATCCCCCTCTCCATTCTCTGTGCATAATCCCTTATAGCCCCATCATGATCTTCACCATCTTATGTACATGATTATTGGCACAGAGTTGTTACCTAAATATTTGTTGAATAATGAATGAATGAAAGAAATAAAAAAGAAATTGTTTAAAATGTAAATCAATTGTTTCTACCTGGAACAGTGGTACAGATCCTACTGTTACACTCTGACTTGCATTTATTCCAAATGTAACTGGGCCCTAACATAACAATTATGCTTAAAAATAACTTTAGGACTTCCCTGGTGGCACAGTGGCTAAGAATCCACCTGCCAGTGCAGGGGACACGGGTTCGAGCCCTGGTCCGGGAAGATCCCACATGCTGTGGAGCAACAAAGCCCATGAGCCACAACTACTGAGCCTGCGTGCCACTACTACTGAAGCCTACGTGCCTAGAGCCCGTGCTCCGCAACAAGAGAAGCCACAACAATGAGAAGACTGCTCACCGCAAAGAAGAGTAGGCCCTGCTCCCCACAAGTAGAGAAAGCCCACGTGCAGCAACAAAGACCCAACGCAGCCAAAAATAAAATAAATTTATAAAAAATAATTAAATAAAATAAAAATAACTTTAAAGAGAACTAATTAGTTTGAATATATTATACGCGCACTTGGTATAGAATTGAAAAGGTACAAATAATATAAAATGAAAAGTAAGTTCCCACTACTGCCACCCCTCCCCGTCTTGCCTCTAGCCACAAAGTTTTCCTCTTTCCAGGTCATCACAGTAACCAGTTTCAAAAGACCTTAATGGATAAAAGAATTACTAGATTTGTTCCCCCAAATGACGTGTCCCTTGCAGTTCTGCAACCAGAAAGGAATGGATAGAATCACTGATTTTTTTCATGCCTCCATGAGGTGAGGATTCTACAACTCAGAATTCTGAGAATAACATACACTATAACATAGTTGAATGAAATCCGTAGAAGTGAGTCAATGTGACGCTATTGTTAAGCTTTCCAGTGTGGAATGGCAAGGAGTTTATTGAGATAGAATATTTTTTTGATTTCTGAAACAATTTGATCAAAGTTTTGCTTTTGCTCAAATCGGGCAGAGTTATTTCATAGTGAAATTTACCTTATTAGAACTATGTGTTGACATTTTCTACCTTACATTCAGCACTAGGTGGTAGAGATTCCAAAGAGTGGTTTACCTTTGAATGAAAGGAGATAGCAGTTGACTGTTTAAACCTTTTCTGAACTGTGACGGTTTCCAAGGAGCCACCAGGGCTGGGGGAAGAACTGAAGAGGATGTTTTCCCCTCCTAGTGAAATGGGTATTCAGCCTCATTGACAGAAAAAAATTGGCCTTTATTCTCTTGTTGAGTGTTATGAAAAGTATTCAGTAATTCAATACTTAAAAGTCCTTCTTTTCAAAAGCTAAACAGAACCTATAAAAGGAACCATTTGTATGCTGCTCTGAGTAACACAGAACTGGGTGATAAGCAGTAGCTAAATCTCTTTTTGTACCCTGTTCAGAATGAAAAGGTCAGAAGTTACAAACTGACATTAAGGCAAACATGATTCATTTACCCCACCTCAGACAACAGTAAAAATGAAATCAACCAACCTACAACTAAAATCAACAGATATACTTTTCCCAGAACTTACAGTGAAAAAAGGACATTGAACCATCACAAAAGTTTACATGTAAACATTACCAAAAGGCCAATAAGGGACAGTAGTTTTATTTTTATTTTATTTTTAAAATACTTAATATTTACACAAAATATAAGCTACCAAGTTCACGCAAACGGCTAAATATTTTAGGAAAACATTAAGTTAGTTCTATACTTCATAACAGATGAATTAGATGAATTCCATCTGGATTAACTACTTAAATGTAAAGAATGCTTAAGTGGGGCTTCCCTGGTGGTGCAGTTGTTAAGAATTCGCCTGCCAGTGCAGGGGGACACGGCTAGATCCCTGGTCCGGGAAGATCCCACATGCCGCGGAGCAACTAAGCCCGTGCGCCACAACTACTGAGCCCGCGTGCCTAGAGCCCGTGCTCTGCAACAAGAGAAGCCACCGCAATGAGAAGCCCGCGCACCACAACGAAGACCCAAAGCAGCCAAAAATAAATAAATAAAATAAAGTTTAAAAAAAAAAAAAGAATGCTTAAATGTTTACATGTAAAAAACAAACCGTGAAAGTAATGTAAATTATAGGTAAAATTTATCTGTAAATTGTAAGTAATGGGACTCCCCTGGTGGTCCAGTGGGTAAGACTCCACGCTCCCAATGCAGGGGGCCCAGGGTCGATCCCTGGTTGGGGAACTAGATCCCACATGCATGCTGCAGCTAAGAAGTCCACATGCCTCAACGAAGATCCCCCGTGCCACAGCTAAGACCCAGTGCAGCCAAAATAAATAAATAAATAATAAATATTTTTTTAAAATTATAAGTAAAATTTTTAGGGTATTAAATATACAGTTGTCTCTTCATAGCTGCAGTTTCTGCATCCAAAGAGTTAACCAATCACGGATTGAAAATATTCAGGAAAAAAAAATTCCAGGAAGTTCTAAAAAACAAAACTTGAGTTGCCCTTTGCTGGAAGCTGTATGCATTTTCATTGTACTTACACCTATTTACATAGAATTTACATTTTATTAGATATTATAAGTAATCTAGAGATGACTTAAAATATATGGGAGGATGTGCATAGGTTATATGCAAATATTATGGTATTTTATATAAGAGCTTTGGGCGTCCTTGGATTCTGAGATCTCCTCCACCACAACTGTTCTAAGTGAATACCAAGGGACAACTGTATAGATAAATATGAAGATTCTGGGATTCTCAATGCAGAAAACTATAAAGGAAAAGACTTTCATTTGACTACATAAAACTTCTGAATGGGAACAAAATTCTTCTACATGGAAACAAAATCCTATCAAATAACCGACAACAAACTGGGAAAAAAAACATATTGTTGAAAAAACTTTCTAGGCCCAAGATGGAGCTGCTCCTGCCTGGGGTGCCATGTCAGCAAACTGAAACCTAAATGACTTTTCTTGTAACTTGTAAATGCTCTGCTTGAAATGCAGTATATCTTGTCAGCCTACACTGATAAGTATAATAATAGGCTAATAGCCTAATACTAAGGCTCTATACTAATTTCCTTGTTCCTTCTCACTCCAAACAAGATTGACTATGTGGCCACTGCCAATCAGATATTTTCTATTTTTCTCTTCCTTTTTCTTAATTCTTTATCCTATAAAAGCCTCCTGAAAAAAGAGTAAGTATCACCCCAGTCTAGGTGATGTGATCACAAATCATGAAAAAAAAAAAAAGCCTCCTGCCTTCTGCCTCATCTTGCAGTTCTTGAAATGGAGACCATCCACTTCAAGAAGTATTAGATAAAGTTTATTTGTATCACCTAAATGGTCTTCTCTAATCATTTTTTTAACAACATGCAACTTTTGTGAGAAGTAGTTTAATATATAATAACATTTTATAAATCAATAAGCAAAATTTCCAATAAGAGGATGCAATAAAATGGCAAAGGACACAAGTATAAAAATTTACAGTAGAACAATTCCGTTGGATAATACATTTATGAAAAAATGTTCATTATCTATTATAGACTGAATTGTGTTACTCCCAAATTCACGTGTTGATGACCTAAGCCTCAATACCTCAGAATGTGACTATTTGGCGATAAGATCTTTAAAGAGGTAATTAAGTTAAAATGATGTCATTAGAGTAGGCCCTCATCCAATAAGACCAATATCCTAATATGACAAAATTTGAACACTGACACACACAGAAGGAAGACCACGTGAAGACATAGGGAGAAGACAGCCATCTACAAGGCGAGGAGGGAGGCCTCAGAAGAAACCAACTCTGCTAACACTTCCGTCTCAGACTTCCAGCCTCCAGAATGGTGAGAAAATACATTTCTGTTGTGCGAGCCACCCAGTCTGTGGTACTTTGTTGTGGCAGCCCTAGCAAATTAATACACCATACCATAATCAAAAGGATGTAAATTAAAATGGCAATTACAACTCTCAAAGTGGCAAAGAGAAGATGAATAGCTATATTACTCAGTGTTGATAAAGTGGTCATACACTGCTAGCAGTAGTATAAATTATTATTACCTTCTGAAGGACAATTTGAAAATAAATATTAGAAATCTTAAAAAACTGAATACACTTTGACCCACCAATTATACTTCTGAGAATGATCATATGGAAATAATCAGTGTCATACAGAGATGTTCATCACAGCCTAATTTATGCATGTGAAAAATTGCAAATCACCTACATAACAAAAATTAAAGGATTAATTTAAGAAATATTAGCTCCTTAACTAGAATATTAAGCAGTCATTACAAATGCTATTTTTGCAGATGAATTAGGTACCTGTAAAGTTATTTTTTTGTTGTTTAATGAGCCAATTCAAATACACAAACAATAAAGAGAATAATGTATGTGCTTACTGCCCTGATTTTGAAATTTTTAATATTTTGCCACACTTGCTTCTGTTTTTTTTTTAACATTTTATTTTCTATTGGAGTATAGTTGATTAACAACATTGTATTAGTTTCACGTGTACAGCAAAGTGATTCAATTATACATGTACATGTATCTATTCTTTTTCAAATTCTTTTCCCATTGAGGTTGTTATATAATATTGAGCAGAGTTCCCTGTGCTATACAGTAGGTCCTTGTTGGTTATCTATTTTAAATATAACAGTGTGTCCATGTCAATCTCAAACTCCCTAACTATCCCTTTCTTGATATATATTTTTTAAGAACTAAAATATTACAGATCCAGCTGAAGAATCTTTGTGCCCCTCTTCAATAGTATTTTCCTCCCACCATCACCCTCATCTCCTGAAAGGTAACCATTCCCTCAAAATTAATTTCACTCAACATTTTATTTTCAAGATTCATTCATTTTGAATCATGTAATTCTAGCTTAGTCCTTCCAATTGTGATGTATATTCCATTATATGAATACGCTATAAATAATAAATTTGTCTTCTTTTGATGAGTCACTTGGGTTTTTCCAATATTTTTCCTATGACATGTACGAGGATGCAATGAACATTCTTGTACATATTTCCTTGGACATATTTGTGAGGTTTTCTCCAAGGTGCATACTTAAGACCTGAATTGCAGGGTCACTGAATATATGCATCTTTAACTTCATTATATATCGTCTCGGTATTTTCCAAAGTCGTGGTATCTAAGTTACACTCCCATTGTGTATCAGTTAGTTTTTGCTGTGTAATAAACCATTCTTTAACTCAGTGGCTTATACGTTTATTATTTATTATTTCTCATAATTCTTTGGATTGATAGCCAATTCTTCTAGTCTGGTGAGCTTGGCTGGGGCTGGATTTTCTAGGATGGCTTTACTCAGATGTCCAGGTTCTCAGCTGTGATAGCTGGACAGCTGGAAAAGCTGGAGCCTTTCTCTACATGGCCTCGCATCATTCAGTAGGCTAGCTCCAGCTTCTTCACATGGAGGCAGAAAGGACAAATCTTGGCAATAAGAAAGGACAAATTCTAATGAACAGAAGAATTTCAAGCCTTTGCTTTCATCATGTTTATAAAAGTGCCATTGGCCAAAACAAGTCATATGGCTAAGCCCAGATTCAAAGACTGGAGAAATATACTCCACCACTTGACAGTGGAGTGGCAAAGTTACATGGCAAAGTGTCAAGCATACAGAAATGAGAGAAATAAATATGTGGCTATTTTTTTGCAATCTACTATACACTGGCAGTTGATGAAAGTTCTCATTTCCCTGCATTCTTTTTTTTTTTTAATAAATTTATTTATTTATTATTTATTTTTGGCTGTGTTGGGTTTTCGTTTCTGTGCGCGGGCTTTCTCTAGTTGTGGCGAGTGGGGGCTACTCTTCATCACGGTGCGCGGGCTTCTCGTTGTCATGGCTTCTCTTGTTGTGGAGCACAGGCTCTAGATGCGCAGGCTCAGTAGTTGTGCCTTACGGGCTTAGTTGCTCCGCGGCATGTGGGATCTTCCCAGACCAGGGCTCGAACCCGTGTCCCCTGCATTGGCAGGCAGATTCTTAACCACTACGCCACCAGGGAAGCCCCCTTGCATTCTTGACAACGCCTGGTGTTTTATGACTTTTAAATTTTTTGCCAATCTGAGAAGTATAAAGCAACATCTCATTATTGTTTCCATTTTAATTTGTATTTCTCTAATTGTTAGTAAGGTTGTACATGTTTTCATATAATTATTGGCATAGCACTGTTTTAAAATAACATGCACACACATACACAGAAAAAAGAGTGGAAGAATATATATTGGAATAGTTCAATTGGGGTAGTGGAATTATAGGTTATTTTTATTTATCCATATTTTCCAAAAGGAACCCCTATTACTATTGGAAAGAAGTTAGGAAAGTAATTTTGCATGTTAAAATATTTTGGTAAAACCCCAAACTGGACTAACACCAATTGGCTGTACTACAATTGAGTTCTGACACTAACCACCCTGAGTAGCATCAGACTCCACAAATCAAAGGCTTTGTGGTTCACAAGACTGCCCTCCATTTCAGGTGCCAGCCCAAAGTAGGGTTCCCAGGCCACCTACATGTCTGACCTACTGTCTGTAGATTTAGAAGTTCCCATGACCCACCTAGGTTCAATAATTCACTAGATTGACTCATAAACTCAGGAAAGTGCTATACTTATTTTTATAGTTTTATTAAAAAGGATACACATAGAGTGAGGTCTGGAAGAGAACACAGAGTTCCTTGTCCTCTCCTCGTAGAATCAGGGCATGTCACCCTTTCTGCCCATCAATGTGTTCACCAAACAGGAAGCTCCAATCAACTTTCATGTCCAGAGTTTTTAATGGGATTTCAATATGGAGGCATGACTGGTTTAATCATTGGCCACATAAGTGAACTAAATCTGTAGTCCCTCTCCAGATTTCAGATGGTTGGGCTGATATCAATATGAGTCATCTCATTAGCATAACAAAGACACTTCTCTCACTCAGAAAATTTCAAAGTTTTTAGAAGTTCTGTGCCAGAAACCTGGCATGAAGACAATACAAATTCTTTATTATGCAACATAAAATATATTACATCAGTCCAAAACATATGTGGACAATCAAAATTAAAATGGTCTAGTGAAAATCCCAGCCATTGAATTTAGAAATATTTAGTATCTAGTTTAATCTTACCAGATAGGATGATATGTGATAAATTTGGAACAACACAGGGTTCTAGGGACTTCCCTGGTGGTCCAGTGGCTACGACTCCATGCTCCCAATGCAGGGGGCCTGGGTTCGATCCCTGGTCAGGGAACTAGATCCCACATGCCACAACTAAAAGATCCTGCGTACCGCGACGAAGACCCTGCACACGGCAACAAAGATCCCACGTGCTGTGACTACGACCCAATGCAGCCAAATAAATAAAAAAATATTAACAACAAAAAACAAAAAAACCCCCACAGGTTTCTGGCCCTTCCATTTTCTAGTGGCTGTGACTCTTAAGTAAGTCTTCAGTTTCCAACCCTTCAGTAAAACTCCTTACATCCCTCAACTGTTGTTTAGGGCCACTGAGCTCATGCCTATGAAAGAACTCTGTAAAATGCAAAGTATATAATATAAAAGTAATAATATGATTATCATCACGTATGGTCCAGTGGTTAAGACTCCATGCTTCCAATGCGGGGGGCATGGGTTCAATCCCTGGTCGAGGAAGTTCCACATGCCACAAATAAATAAATAAAACAACTATAATGTCAGGGGATAAGCTGGGCAAGAAGGAGTTTTCTGAGTCACAGGTCAGGGGTCATGGCCATGACTCATTGGTTCAGAGTCCAGCCTTAAGAAAACTATATTAGCTTTGGCTGCCACGGCAAAATACTACCGACTAGGTGACTTCTTAACAGAAATTTATAACCTCACAGTTCTGGAGGCTAGGTGTCCAAGATCAAGGTAATGGCAGGGCTGGTTTCTGATGAGATCTCTTTTCCTGGCTTGTAGTCAGCTATTTTCTTGCTGTGTTCTCACATGGTATTTCCTCAGCGTATATACTTTCCTGGGAAAATATATTTACTTTAATGACGGTAAACTGAATAGTCTAGAGTTCGGATTAATGGATTTTCAGGAAGTTCCTAGAACAAACAATAAAATTATTTGCCATCTCATCTTTCTGGGTAAGAATTTCCTGGAACAGGAAGTCAAATAAAGGTAGACAGCTGCGTATGTGCAGACAGGAAGTTATTTTGATTTTCAAAAGAAAACTCTTTTAACTTCTTTCAATCCAGTGTTTTCCCAACTGATTTGACCATAACACTCTTCTCTCATAAAATCCGTTAAAATTTCAAAGAACAGACCATAATAAACACTAGACGAGGAAATAATTTCTATGAGAGCATGAGGAACCAGAGGTTCTCAAAGGGTGGTCCCCGGACCAGTGGTGTTAGTATCACTTGGGAACTTGTTAGAAATGTTACCATCTACTAAATCAGAAACTCCAGGGGTGGGGTCAGCAATCTGTGTTTTTAATCCACCCTCCTGGTGACTCTGATGCATTGCCAGAGTTTGAGAACCAGTGCTGTAAGGCACCTCATAACTCTTCTTTTTATTTTTCTGCGCGGTGCAGAACAGAGACATGTGGGTGCCTCAGGGGACTAATACCTGGTAGTCCTTCAAGGAGACAGGCTTTAAATATTTGTCTGCATGTCCTTGGTGGAGATGGGAGCAAACCAATTTTTTGTAATAGCTGAGAGAGCCTCTTTCTTTATATTGTGACTCATACTCTGATATTCTCTCTTTTCTGAGCTCTTTGAAAACTATACTGTCTTTGCACTAGGATTAGTACATTAGTGAGGATTATAAAATTTACTCAAGACGTTAGAGGGGAGCCCCAGGAGAGGGGCTGGATAGCGTAGTCTCAGGGTTTTGCTTTTTTAAGAAATTAATTCTGCCCACCCTGCCACCCCACCTCCATCTCCTCCCCTCCCCACCTTGAGATAGCTCTTCTCCCAAACCTCTCTTCTTGGCTTGGCAGCTCTTGGGTGGCCTTTCTCTTCCAGCTCCTGATTCCATGCCTTCTCTTTGACCTTTTCCAAGAGCAGTTCAGTTCAATGCCCATAAAAGCTTCAAAAGTCTTCATCCCATCCCCACCTACAAGTTAACACGCTCTTCAAGGAAATTGGACGAATTCTATTAAGGCTGAAGACTTTGTTTGCCTTGTGAACAAAAGTTTCCCCAGGTCCAGGCTTCACCAAAGCTGTGCTGAGCGAGGGTGACATCAATTTACATCTCCCCACCTTGGCAGAGAAAACCTGAATTACAAGCAGTAGCGTGTTTCCGGTTTGTTCCGGCCAGAGTCCAGAGTCTCTTCCGCATGGGTGTTCCAAGCTGGGTGAGTCCCCCTTAGTGTGGCTCGGGTCCTGCCCCCGGCTGTTCCGCCTCCTTCCTGGTTACGGGGAGCCGAGCCCAGTGGGCAGAATGAAGGGCGCACCTACAGGGTGTCATTGAGGGACTCTAATAAGTGGCACATCTGAAAGAGACCTGTTTATAGCTTCCAAGGTGCAGTGTTCCCCGGTTTCAGACTTTATTGCACGTTAGAATCATCTGGAAGCTTTTACAAATATTGACACCCAGGCCATACTCTACACTAGTTAAATCAGAATACTTGGTACAGACTTAGGTACCAGTGTTTTTTAAAGCTCCCTGAGTAATTCCAAAATGCAGCAAGTTCGAGAGCCGCTGGACTAGACTGTGTACACCATCATACACTGTGCTAAGACGTTATGACCATTTTTTGTTCAAAGCACTTCACATAACTAAATTAGTTATATTGTCATCACTTCCTGTTTCACAGATGGGAAATTTGATACACAAAGGGAAAATGAGAAAGGCCACAGGTGAATTGTTAAACGGGTTATAGAGGGTGTCACTCCTCTCAGCAAGGCCTGAGATGTGGTAAATGCTGTTATTATTGTTTGAGGTTTCCTGGGACCAAAAAGAGTTTGGAGAATCTAAATGGGGCATGCAGGCAATGTGAGTGGAATCATCATGCATTAATTTCTGAATTAATGTTTTCTGTCTGAGAACCCTGAAACCTGAAGCAGTAAAGTGATCATGAATTTTTTAAATTAATAATATGGTTTTGGTTTTAATGTTAAACCTGACTAAGAGCTGTGGCAAATGCTCACATGTGGTCAGAATCAACATCAAAATATTCAATACTTTAACCGTGTTCCATAGCAATTCACACCTTGTGATTCTGGAGAGACTGCTGTTCGCCAGCTCTGGCTCAAAACAAATGTCAAAAAACTCAAACCGAAGGCCCTGGCAGGCCAAAGAACCCATATCTTGGGTAGTTACAGAATATTTAAATTACAGTGGGGAAAAAAAAATAAGAGGGAAGGAGTTGATAGGGACAGAGCTTTTATTCTAAAAATCAGTGTTTTAAATTTACTTTCATACTTTTAATTAATCTTATCTCTGATTGAGTGCTGAAGTTGTAAATTACTAACCCCATCATTACCAGTAGTTGAATCAGTCAAAAGAAGGGCGTAGATTAATTTCAGCAGAATTCTATTTTGGCTGCTCTTCTGTCACTTTCCAGTTTTGCTTTCCAGAATCAAGCAATTTCTGCACTGGGATGAGCAGATCAGAAGACATTGCTACAAAGGAGAAGCCATTCTCCTTTATCATTAAGATTATCAGAGTGGAAAATTCCATCAACCCCCCTGAAGACTTATTTCGCCTGGAGATTACATAGAATATCCTACAACTATGTGAATGGAAGGTCAACGTGCCCTAAAGACTTCGTCACAGAAGAGTTCCCCCACCAGCCCGTGGATAAGACCTGAAATTTTTCCACCATAGATTCGAATTTTAGAATAAAATGCCATCCCTCTCATGGCAGGTCTTGAGCGTTCCCAAGTGAACAGTAACTTCCCCTTTTCCTTGCCAGATAAAGCAGAGGATGCCTAGTTAAATTTGAATTTCAAATAAACAGTGGATGATGTTTAGTATAAATTTGTCCCAAATATTACATACTTATGCTAAAAAAAAGTGGTATTTTTTTTTTTGTCAGAAAATCAAATTTAACAAGGCATCCTGTATATTTATTTATTAAGCCTGGCACCCCTCTGCTAACCAAATGGAAATTCTGTTTGTGGCAGCAATATGCCCATCAGCAGACATTAGATCACGACTGGTCTAAATCAATCATGATAATACAGTCCCTCATTTTCCCAGACTTTCTTGCATCTGGGAGTATAGTGTCCTGGCCATTGAGATTAAGGGAAGTCTGTGCATATGTGTGGGACGCGGTTTGAAAAGATTTTTCCAGCTATAAGCCTGCACAGGGAAAGGTACAGAATAATTGCAGCTCCTTCCTGAGTGATCACTGTGAGGGCAAACTGATGGTCAGCTTTCTGTAAGGCAGGGTGGGTAAACTAAGGCAAACGATGCCACATACATTCATTTACGTGTTGTCTGGGGTTGCTGCCTCCCTCCAGGGGCAGAGATAAGTAATTGTGACTGAGACAGTATAGCCCACAGTGCTTAAATATTTACGAACTCTCTGGCCCTTTCCAGAAAAGTTTGCCAAGCTTTGCTGTAAATAGAGAGGGAGAGAGAGAGAGAGAATGAATTAGGGCAGTGGTAAAGGATGAAAGGGTTCAAGAAAAGGCTTTTAAAGAAGAATGAAATAACATTTGTGTATGCTGAATTCAGGAGAAAGAATAAAAATTGAAATTGCAGAAATGAAAATTGCTGGGTGGTGTTCTCGAGTATAACAGAAGGGCGGGCATCAATTGCCCAAGTAGAAGAGTTGGTCATGCTAGCATTAGAGACATATATGTCTTTCATTGTTATTCTGTGGAAAGATGTGCAACCTCACACAGGTGAGGAAACATTCTCCAGGGCAATCATACAGCTCACCTGACTTGTTTCCTGTTTTGGAGGGAATCACTGTCCTGTGCTGCCTGATGTTCAATTTCTGAAAACCATTATTTCAAAAATAATTTTCATATATTTTGTACAACTTCTTGTTTCAGGTGGATAGTGTTAAAACATAAAATTCAACTGAATAAGTTTTAAAACTTTTCATTGGCTTTATTCAATGATCCAGGAATAGAATTCCAATCTAGCAGATAAGAAAGGAGCTCCAAGGAGCTGTACAAAATGAAAGACTTTTATAGGAGACAGGAAAAAGGAAGTTATACGAGGCAAAAAAGCAGATTGGTTACTGCAGGGTTACTTTCCGGACAGAGGATGGCAGGGGTCGATTAGGCAGATTACCTACCTAACGCTGATCAGGTGATTCCTGTTTGGTTGAAAGTTCTGTTTCTGGGAGAGTCAAAATTTTAATTAAGTCTTGGTTTGGTGACAGGGGGCTTAGTATAAGTGACTCCATTTTGGGCCTGTTGTCTTTTTTTTTTTTTTTTAAATAAATTTATTTATTTATTTATTTTAGCTGTGTTGGGTCTTCATTTCTGTGCGAGGGCTTTCTCTAGTTGCGGCAAGCGGGGGTCACTCTTCATTGCGGTGTGCGGGCCTCTCACTATCGCGGCCTCTCCTGTTGCGGAGCACAGGCTCCAGACGCGCAGGCTCAGTAGTTGTGGCTCACGGGCCCAGTTGCTCCCCGACATGTGGGATCTTCCCAGACCAGGGCCCGAACCCACGTCCCCTGCACTGGCAGGCAGATTCCCAACCACTGCGCCACCAGGGAAGCCCTGTTGTCTTGTTTTTAACAGCCAGTAAATCTGATCCCTGTTACTCCCTCTTGACTAGAAATGGAAGTCTATCGAGCCATTTATTTTAGATAAAACTAGCTAAGTGTAGTGGATTTTCCAAGTGTATTATATTTACTCCTAACATTCAATGTACATTAAGAACTAGAGCTGATTTTCCTCACATTTCTCAACTATTTCATGTTTACACATTTGGTTCTGGATACTACCAGCAGAGGGCACCTCAGCCACATTTTGACCACTTGCAAGTCAGAATTAAACAATTTCATATCTGGAATGTTCTTGCTCATTTAGAAAGAAAATTCTAGTGCTCAGCTTAAAATACTCTGTGTGGCACAGTGGTTAAGAATCCACCTGCAGGGCTTCCCTGGTGGCGCAGTGGTTAAGAATCCGCCTGCCAACGCAGGGGACACGGGTTCGAGCCCTGGTCTGGGAAGATCCCACATGCTGCAGAGCAGCTAAGCCCATGTGCTACAACTACTGAGCCTGCACTCTAGAGCCCACGAGCCACAACTACTGAGCCCACGAGCCACAACTACTGAAGCCCGCGCACCTAGAGCCTGTGCTCCACAACAAGAGAAGCCACCGCAATGAGAAGCCCGCACACCGCAACTAAAGCCCGCACGCAGCAACAAAGACCCAATGCAGCCCCAAATAAATAAATAAATAAATGATTTTTTTTAAATAAATAAATAAAATAAAATACTCTGTGAGCCCAACTGACTCTTCTGTTTCCTTTAACATGTCAGCCCACCCTCCCTGGTGTCCAGGACACAGCGTTAAGTTTGTTTATCCTCCACTGCTTCCAACCCTTTCCCCTTCCTTTGCTATGCTCGTGCCTCATAATCATAAAACTTCCTCACATCTTCTCTTAGGCACTCTCATCCCTTCCCAGGTGGCTCCTAGATGGGAAACACTGGAGTCCAGGCATATTTCCAGGAGCCTAGAGATTCTCTGCTCCTAGAGAACTCATCATCATTGCAAACTCAGTGTGTCCAGGTCTTGCCCAGCAAATGCCCTCTCCTTTCTGCTTATACCTTCTAGTTTTCTTAAACAGACGTTTCAAAAAAGATCAATTTTATTTTATTGAGGTATAGTTTATATATGAAGAGGAGCAGAATATGCCACCCCCAAATATGCCTCTTTGGGGTAAGGATTATCTTCAGTTGGTTATTTTTGAGAAACAACAGACACTGGTGAATCTCTGAAAACAGAGTAGAAGTTACCCTTTGTATGGGATATGTGTATTTATAAGGGGAATCTCCATTTGTAAGGGTGTCTTCCTCACTGTACCGGCAAGAGGAGGATGACTAAAACTCTAGAAACTCTAGAAACTACTGTTCCTTAAAAATAACCAGCTTAAAAGAATCAATATGCCTAAGAGGTTTATTTAGGGGTGGTATATTTTTGTTTCCCACTAGTACTATTTTCAAAACTTTAAAGAAGTTTCACAATTCAGAAGCTAAATTGATAGATTGTTCCATATCTTATTGAACCAGTCTGTCTTGAGAATAAGTCAATTCAGTTAAACAGTTGTGTCTCATTTCAGGAGGTGGGTGATGTTACTTTCAGGAGGTGGGCTCCCAAAGTTAGGCCTATATTACATAAATCAGGGATTTAATAAGAGGCATTTCTATGGAAAGGAAAGAAAAACAAAAGTTAACGGCAGGAGCAAATTATAAATCTAATGTCTGAGTCCTGAGGGCAGCCAGTTGAGATTGCTAGAGATTTTTAGATGTCAAGATCAAAGCATCTTTTACAGTTTGAATGTCTCTGATGATGTCATTGGGTGTTTAGGTAAACTTTCTGAGTGGCTCACTCAGCCAACAGGCACAAAGATTGTCTAAGCATGAGCTATTGCGGTGATCTCACTGAAGTTTATATCAAGTTGTTCACATTCAATTTGCAGGGTTTCAGGTCAAAGGGCAGTTTTCAAACTTAGTAATTCCAAGTCAAAAGGGTGGGAGAAAATTGGAAACGTTAGTTTGGAGATTTGCAACCATATAGTTGAGAAAATGAGAAGATGTCAGGATCCAGTACAGTTTACAGTTTACCAGAAACCTGAAATACAATGAACAGAAATAGAATCTAATATCCACAAAGATGTGCTACTGAAACATAATTTTCCCTCTAAAATCACCTAAATTTATTTCCACCAAAGAGAGCCAAATTAAGACTAATTTGTTTACAAAATCACTCTAGTTTCAACAAACTTGGCCTGATTATTTACATAAATGTAGCAAGAATAGCAATTGACCATATAGGCTATTTTAAATCTATTTTACTGGAACTTTTCATAAGGAATCTCAGATTGGACTTTTAAAAGCCTCTCAAGGCTAGGAAGCCATGCTAAGGATTTACCATCAGACTTTGCAGGCAATACCTATAGATTTGGGAGGATTCCTCTCTGCTGGTGATCTCCAAAATATCCTGAGGTTCTTGCACCTGCCAAGAAGTGACCTTCCTTCCTCACCTGGTTTGGCTGTCAGAAACCCTGTAAGCAAGGTACCAGGCTGTACTTCCAAGGGCCTTTATTGGCTCCATAATGTCAACCTTAGTTCATTAAAGCTGTCTGGTATATTTGATTCTATGCACATTCTCAAATCTGATATTCCAGTCAAAGCTTTGATAATATACCAATGTTTCCAATTGTGTCTGTTACAAGGAGAACAGATTCTTTTCGAATTTATGCAAATAACTATATTGCCATGGAAAATAAGAATACTCATGGAGAGTTTCTGAATTCTGGAGGGATCGGGTAGGGAGAAAAAGATAAACGTTTCCTCTTTGTTCACAAAGGTATATTTTACCAAATTGTTGGTAGCTTAAGAGAAAAGAGGAAAAGGTTTTCTTAAATCTGGAAAAACAAAAACATTAAAAAAATCAGCAATGTTTCAACCCCAAATTCATAAAAACTATAATCATCTTCATCAGTTCACTGAGTTCCATGTTATTCATTCTTGCTCTGCTTGAATATAGTTTTTCCATTAGTTCTGGAAATTCTTACCCGGTTCAGTTTTATGATCTCAAAGTTGTCAAAAACATGTGTTTGTCAGAGTCCTTTCCATGAGCCTCCTTAAAGATGAAGCATTTTTGCAGAAACACTTTTGCAAAAAGCATCAGAGTAAAACAATAACTTTAAATGACAAAAGACTTTAAAATGGCCATGGTTAAAGATCTGATGAGAGTTCATTATGATACAATTGACAAGGAAATTTGCTTATTTTTGTGACAAACAACACTTTGAGATAATAAGTAGAATTACAGGGCTTCCCTGGTGGCGCAGTGGTTGAGAATCTGCCTGCTAATGCAGGGGACACGGGTTTGAGCCCTGGTCTGGGAGGATCCCACATGCCGCGGGGCGACTGGGCCCGTGAGCCACAACTACTGAACCTGCGCATCTGGAGCCTGTGCTCCGCAACAAGAGAGGCCGCGATAGTGAGAGGCCCGCGCACTGCGATGAAGAATGGCCCCCCGCTTGCTGCAACTAGAGAAAGCCCTCGCACAGAGACGAAGACCCAACACAGCCAAAAATTAATTAATTAATTAATTAATTAAAAAAAAAATTAACACTTCAGGATATTCATATACTATTTAAAAAAAAAAAAAAAAAAGAAGGCACAGAGAAAGTATTCAAGTCTCCAAGATGGAGTTTGGGGGCATATTTGCCTGTTATCAAAGGTCTAGAGTAATTTATAATTTTAAAAATGTTTAAAAAAAATTTTTTTTTACATGAAAGACAATTCTGTTTCCAACATCCAGATCTTTTATAATATCTACAAGCATTTAGAGATGAATAGGGCAGGTTTGGGGATTGATAAAGATAAGCAGGATTTGAATTGATTTTAGAGCCACACTTCTGGTTTGTAGAGATTTGCAAGATGAAGACAGTTGTTTCCAATTCCCTGCAAAGAGCTGATTACAGCCTGAGCATCAAGGAACTGACCTACCCATCCAAATAAACTTGCTTCTTTATATGAGGGAGACTTCCAACTAAGATGGAAATCAAAAGATTTCTACGTTCTAGAACTTCAGGGTTTAATGCAGTATGCCTTGAAAAAAAATCTGTATAAAGTGTTCAACGAAGGCCTTCAAATGTTCTCTTTTTCCCCCAAGTTTACAATTCAACATTAGACCAATTCACTTGAATAGGTAAAGGTTCTACTATTGCTCCTATCTGCCCATGAATATCAGCCTTCAGCTGAGCCATTTCTTGGTCATTTGTAGGAGGGCCTGGAAGAAATTCTGGCCAGCTGTTTCCTCTATGAGCCACCCTCACTTACACACACACCCTGAGGCTGCTTAGCCTGATAACTATATTACAATCAAGGATGAGAAGCATACCCCTTCCCAGCCAATTTAGGTCCCTGTGAGTGAGGTTGTAAACGGTCACTAATCTTTCCATTCTTCTCTAAATTTAGTAGGATCTTCTGAAAGTGGAGATAAATGGGCTTTATAAATTAGAAGATCTGTTGCTGGTCAGGGGACATGAATTCATTGCAGTGGAGGTCCAGGATACATCAGCAAAGGACATTGCATAGGAAGGCCTGAAGTTGGCAGAGCCTGGTAGAGACCTGGAGAGTAGGAGGAATTTTAAGAGACAGCAAAGGGAGTCCTACTGCCTGTACCAGGTTCTTCTGCTAAATTCACTTCCTGGCTTTCAGCATTTTTATGAGTAACCCGTATACTTTGGGCCTAGAGATTAGGCTGGAGGGATCTCTGTGAGTCTTGTAGGAAAAGAGAAGCTAAAACATGCAGATGGGGCCGGATTTTGAGAAGGAGAATTTACATTGGATGTGGACATTAATTTTGTTTTAAGTTTAATTTCTGTTCTTCATTTTGTTATGGGAGTCCCTGTGGCTAGCTGTTATACTTCTCTGTCTTCTTTTCAATTTGATCTTTCCATAGGTACCAATAAGACAATTGTGTAGGATGTCAGTGCTCTAAAAACTTTTTTCTCTCTCAAATACAGCCAATTCGGGCTTCCCTGGTGGCGCAGTGGTTGGGAGTCTGCCTGCCAATGCAGGGGACACGGGTTCGAGCCCTGGTCTGGGAAGATCCCACATGCCGTGGAGCAACTGGGCCCGTGAGCCACAACTACTGAGCCTGCGCGTCTGGAGCCTGTGCTCTGCAACAAGAGAGGCCGCGATAATGAGAGGCCCGCGCACTGCAATGAAGAGAGGCCCGCGCACTGCAATGAAGAGAGGCCCCCACTTGCCGCAACTAGAGAAAGCCCTCGCACAGAAACGAAGACCCAACACAGCCATAAATAAATAAATAAGTAAATAAAAATTAAAAAAAAAAATACAGCCAATTCAAAGGATCCATCATGTGGCCAAGGACAAATTGCACCTAATATTAGCCTCAATAGTGACTCAAACCAACAAGCCTTTATATGGTTTAACCAAGGCTGCAAGACGTGTTCCACAAGAGAATACAAAAGATGCAGCCCTCAAAAGATCTAGAAAGTTAACTCCCAAAGTTAGCCTAAGAAAGATCTATCTGCAGATGTGGGTGCAACCCACATTTCTGTCTGGCTAAATTAGTAAAAACAGTGTTTCCTGACGTGATAAGAATTCATATCTTCTGCAGGCTTTTCTCGGAGGTCCCAGGATCTCTCTCAGCTGTAGCAGCCCTGAAGTGAGCAGTGTCCAGCCAGTGAAAAATCCCATCTGCATTGCCACCTCTAGAGGTAGAAAAATTGTCCCTTCTTCCTTTTTAGGTTCTTTGGCTAGTCTAACAATTAAATTAATATTAGCCAGATTAATAGGAGAAAATCAAACAAAAGTTTAATAATATGTATACCTCCTGTATACATGGGAGAGACCCAGGAAAACTGAGTAACTCTCTGAAATGGCTAGAGCTATCATCTTTTTTTTTTAAATTTATTTATTTTCTTTATTTTATTTTTGGCTGTGTTGGGTCTTCGTTGTTGCATGCAGGGTTTCTCTAGTTGCGGCGAGCGGGGGCTACTCTTCGTTGAGGTGCATGGGCTTCTCATTGTGGTGGCTTCTCTTGTTGCGGAGCATGGGCTCTAGGCATGCAGGCTTCAGTAGTTGCAGAACGCGGGCTCAGTAGTTGTGGTGCACGGGCTCAGTAGACGTGGCTCGCGGGCTCTAGAGTGCAGGCTCAGTAGTTGTGGCGCACAGGCTTAGTTGCTCTGCGGCATTGGGATCTTCCGGGACCAGGGCTTGAACCGGTGTCCCCTGCATTGGCAGGTGGATTCTCAACAACTGCGCCACCAGGGAAGCCCTAAAGCTATCATCTTAAATGTCATATTCATCTAAGACAAAAAATGGTGGTGGTGGGGAGTCAGTTGCGGGAGGTTACCAGGAAAAGCACAGTAAACAAGTGTCAGGTTGTTATGCAGATTTAAGCCCTCAGCTTCTCATTGACAAGAGTTTCTGGAAATTTAGATATCCTTCTCTTCCTGGTACAGAGAGGGAGACATCCTTACAAATGGAGATTTCCCTTATAAATGTTAACATTTCTTACAAAAGGGCAACTGCTACTAAGTTTTCAGAGCTTCACCTGTGTCTGCTCTTTCTTAAAAATAACCAGCTTAAAATAATCACTATGCCAACAAGGCATATGTTGGGGTGGTATATTTTGCTCCCCTGCAGATTTAAGATGAGTGAATATTATTCACTGCTGAGCAACCCAGAGGCAATCATAAACCTCCTGAGCAGGGCAAGTCAGGGATTAAGAAATAGTCTCTTGAGGACTCTTATTGGCTTTGTTCCTGCCAAATCAGTTCAACCATCTGTGGAGAGGTGGTAACATAGGTCAGGGTCTTAAAAGAGATATGCTTACAATGAAGAAAAAAAAAAAAAGAAACATTAATATTAAAGGTCTAAGAGATCTTTGGATTATGTAAGCACTGCTCGTTGTTTCTGAAAGCTAAAATGTCAGTGCCCTTGGCAATGCTGTCCATGGTTTTACTCCCTCTCATAGAATGGCATGTATGACCTGAACATTTTGCCAGACTTCCTGGTGGCCCAGCCAGTGGTTTGTGTGGGAAGAATCCAGTGCATGTATGTGTGGTCTGTGGTGATGATGAGTTCTTCAGGGATGTATCAAGTTGTTGGGCTTCAGTTGCCAGTGTTTCCTCAGATCCTGGAGAAAAAGTCCAGCTACAAGGCAACCTATAGTCCTGATAACAATCTGGGCAGTCAGGTTTTAGTTCTTGGTCAAGAGGGAGGGAGAAAAAAAGAAAACATTACTTTGGAAGTTGTAGCCAGATGTTGCAGGAAACTGGAAGAATTGAAAACTTGCAAGGGTTGACAATTTGTGCAAGGTGACAGGATCTAGTCTAAGTTATAGGTAGGTAATGAAACTGGCTTTTCCATAGTGATAAAGAAACCAATTAAATCCCTACCTGACAAATGAGTTTGCACATCCATCTGTGACCTGCAATTTACAAAGATGTACAAAATAGCTCAAAAACAATGAATAGAACCAGAATCTGATCACCCCAGAAGATGTGCTGTTATTTTCTATGAAACACAAAATTTCTCTCTACATTCACACCTCTTTTGATGAAAGATAGCCTTAAAGAAAGATTATTCTTGATCACAAAATAAGGCTGACCTCATTAAGGCTGACCTGATAATTTACACAGGTGCAGCAAGAATGCTAATCTAGCATATAAACCTTTTAAAGTTTGCTTTATTGGAATTTTTTCATAGGGAATCTCAGCTTGGACTTGTACAAACCTTTTAAGGCTAGGAAGCCAAACCATGAACTTGCCATCACATATCACCTGCAGTATCTATGGAATTGGATAAATCCCTCTCTTCTCTATGTCCCAAAATTACTCTAAGGTTCCTGGACCTGTCAGGAAGTGACCCTTCTTGCTCACCTGTAAGGCTGGAACCCTGTAAGCCAAGTACCAGGCCAGTTTTCCTAAAAGAGCTTTGTAAGCATTAGCTCTAGAATAGCTTCTTAAAAGTGTCTAGTAAGTGAGCATCATTCTCAAATATGACATTCCAGTCAAGGCCTTGGCTTTATCATATCCTATCAACAAGGAGGATACAGTCTTACTGAACCTATGCAAATAATTATATTGTCATGAATATAAGAATGTTCAATAAGAGATTCTTAACTCTTAAGAAAGATAAATTTCATTTCTCTTTACAAAAGTATAGTCTACTAAATCGTTATGAGTTACAAATAGCTTAAGGGAAAAGAGAAAGAAAGGGGTTTTGTATGTCCAGGAAAAAATAGAACATTAAGGAATCAATATTCCAAACAAAACTCAAAATCATCTTTCATCAGATCTTCATTCTGTCCTAAGTAAGTAATGTTCTGATTGATCTTGATTTGCAATCTCATGAATGCATCTGCTTCTCTACTAGAGTTCTGGAAATCTTGACTCATTCCACTGGTATATCCTCAAAAGTTATTTAAGTGATACCATCAGAAGTCTGTGTCCAAGAGTACTTGGTTGGCAGAGTTCTTTTCCACGGGTCTCCGAGAGATAGTCCTTCTTTGTTGAAGACAAAACACTCTGGCCTGATTTGCAAGCACTTTCAGGGAAGCATCAGAGAAAAACAAAAAAACTATCTGCAGATGGTGAAACACTTAGAATGACCAGGGTTAACTTATTACTGATAATTTTCAAAAAGGGGAAGTTCTGATGAGAATTCATTACAAAAATAACGCAAGTAGCAAGAAAATTTGTTTATGTAGCATGCAAAGATGAAGTCAATCCAAAATCAAAGTGGTTTTACCCGAAAATTGGTTTTGCCTCTTGGTGGGTGTGGAGCCAAAAGACACAATCAAGCCAAAGAGCAGGAGAAGGAAGGATGTATTACTTACAACAAGTAAGGAGAAAACCGGGTATGCTTCCCAAAGCAATGTCTCCCCAAACAGTAAAACTGGGAAAGTCTTAAGCTAAGGGTGCATGCATATTCATGAAGGGGCTTGAGCAGAGGAGAATTCAGCATAGAATTGGGGCAAAGGTTGACAGAGTCCAGGCTCCAGTTTACTGAGGTCTACAAGGGTCAGCAAGGTCAGCATCATCATATCCTAGGTTCCAGTTTGTCTGGTGGTTGAGTGCTCAAGGGGGGTTGGATCTCACAGAACAGCTCAAGGATGTGTTTCAGACTAATCTTTACCTTCAAAAAAGAACTGGGAGTCTTTACACCTGATACATTATCTCCCTGGCCTGGTAATACCTGTTTGTTCTTACATTGTTTTGTTCCCTTAAAATCATTAACTACTGAGATCTATTCTTCTGCAAGGTCAAGCATTGTGGTCAGGCTTAGATTACAAAATGGCTTAGGCCTAAAATGGCTTCTCTTATGTCAAGAAAGCTATGTCTGGTTCTCTTCCTCCGGGGGACCTCTACCCTATCTGCCTGCAGTGGCAGTAGAAGATTTTAAAAGTAAACATAGGAGGTGACATGGTTGTAAAGAACCACAGCTCTTTCGAAAGCGAGAGGACTTTGCTCTTTTTAAGTCAAGAACATGGTAAAGTCAACATAAGGCACAGGAAGTTATTATGATAAGATACAAAATCTTTGCCTTCTAGGCATATTACTCAGAATTAAAACCTCTTTACAACTTCTTGTGAAGAACATACCATAAGAAAATTTTGTCATTGTTAACAGAGAGAACACCAAGTTCTGGTTTTGTATCAGCATTATATTTTTGATACTAAAGCTTTAAAAATATTCTTATAAATGAAGCTGTCAAACCTTAGCCAGCTTTGACAATGACAAACAAAATTCTCTCTCTGAGAATCTTCTACAACTTTCTACAGACCTTCTGGTTTTCCCTACATTTTTCTCTTTCTCATCCTGAAACAACCAGTCATTTGCCTTTAGGACAAAATTAGTCTCCCTTTCTTCAAAAAATACATCCTGAATACCTTGCATACACAGCTGTTCCTTTCTGGCATCATTTCTCCAAGCAGGGTCTCACTCGCTGTTATGGGCTGAATTGTGTTTTTTTTTAATTCATATGCTTTAGTTCTAACCCCTAGTGCCTCTGAATGTGACTGTATTTGGAGACAGGGTCTTTTAATAGTAATTAAGTTAAATGAGGTCATTAGGGTGGATCCTAATCCAGTATGACCAGTGTCCTTATAAGAAGAGGAGATTAGGACACAGATACACCCAAAAGGAAAACTGCATGAAGACATACGGAGAAGATAATCATCTTTGAGCCAAGGAGAGAGGTCTCAGAAGAAAGCAATCCTGTGGACACCTTGACTCGTGTCAAGTTTAGGGGCCTCTAGCCTCCAGAATTGTGAGAAAATAAAATTCTGTTGTTTAAGCCATCCAGTCTCTGATACTTTGTTAGAGTAGCCCTAGCAAACTAATACACTTACAGAGAGAACTATGACATAGATAATTGTGAGCTATTATACACTGGCATATTGTAGCAGACTAGCCAAGCTAAAGAATATACATTTCATAACTTTTTTTATAGTCATACATTTCCTTATACAATTAGTCAGTGTGGCAACAATGAATGTGTTCATTAATAGACTGAAATATATTTAAGCTTCTCTGTCATAGAAGCTTAAAAATAAGAGGTAAAAACTTTTAAGTTTATAGAAACTTAAAATTATGTTTCAGTATTCTATCTTACTTAGAAATGATCTAGACATTTAATGAATATCTACCAGTTAATTTAATTTAGCATAAGTTTAAGATTTTAAGATACCTAAAAGAGATTGGAAACTATCTTCAAGCTGACATTTTATAAAACATAATTATTGTTGAAATTATTGTCAGAATAATGATTCAATTTGTTTAAATACAAATTTACCTTTTTTATACCATTAAACATGTAGTAGACGTAACAGTAGCTTATTAATAAGCAAATCTGTATAAGTTTAGGAAGAACATGTCTAAATAGAATAAAAATGTATGCTTGTTTTATACTTAATGCTGATAACTCAGAAGACAGAGCTGTTTTTATTAAACCAACAATATCAGACTAGTGTCATTTGCCAAAGATTTACCTAAATTATGTGGACATGAATTCTTTAAATATTTGGATAGTTTCTGCAAAAGTACTGTTGAAAGTACTCTTATTGAGTATTAGATGCTCATATTAGAAGTATCAGGACTTAAAATATTAGAAGTTCAATTTCCTTAATTTCTGGGAATTTTAGGAGTATTTAATTTACATAAGCTCTAAATTATTTCTAAGTCGATCAGAATTGAGGACCTTTAAGGGATTTTATCATCTAATCTGGTAATACCATCTGGATTTAGGAAAATAGTATGTGTATAATACATATATACATATAGATATGTAAACATATATATGTAAACATAGAGACAGGCTCAAACAGAGAGTTTATAGCTTCAACGTTAAAATTTCAACTCACCAGTTCGTATAAAAGTGCGGCTCTCATCCTTTACCAGGATTGTGTTTCTAGCAAATCATTACTTGCTCAATATGAGGCTTAAGCATTTCCACAAACACTGGTAGAGCAGACCTTTAAGATTTCCTCTGCCCTGATGGGTAATCTTATAGAGTCTGTGGACTAAATTTTGGGCAAGGGACTGAGAAAAGACCAAGCGGCCATCTGTGTGCCTCCAAAGCCTATCTGAGTGGATAAAATATCCAGTCTGTTTCCAGTGACGTTTTTCACACAAGTGGTTGCTGTTGGGGTCCCTGAGCTCCTCAAGAGCCCCTGATGGGAGAAGGGTGTATTGTAAGGCCTGAAGTTTCATGTGCTGCCTTGACACCTTTGATCCTCACAGGGCCCCAAAGCCCTAACCATGTGTTCTGCTTCTCTTCCCTTGCTCTGCTCTTGCCCCCGCACAATGCAAATGGCTCCCCACTCAGCTAGTACCCCCATCAGCCAGACCAGATGCACGTCTCTTGATTCTCAATAAGGAGTCTTACCTCCCTGCCAGCCCACACAATTATTTAAATAAGCCATCACATATTCCCATGGATACCCAGGGTCACCCATCCCTGTGCCTCTACCACAGAGCCTGCCTTCCACAGTCCCTGCTCATTCACTCTGATGTTGAATGTAACCCCCATGCAGCCCTGAGTGACAGGGAGTGCTCTCCTCCCCCAGGCTGAGCCTATGTGACTATAATAAACTGCTATCAGTCTCATCTGTCTAGTATCAGGTGTTGTGTCTTTGACTACCTCGTTCTCTTTAGGGCAGGAGATCCCTTCTCCACCAATGGAGTGAAGAGGAGGCGAGCAGAAAGGAAGGGACCCAAATCTCAAGGGACTAGGAGCTGAGGAGCTAGGGTGCGCAGGGAGGGGTCTGACAGGGTGGGTGGGACTGGACAAGACAAGGGAGTTGAAGGGGGACAGATCAAAGGATTCAGGGCAGCGGAAGAGAAGGTTCAGATGATAAAAAGGAGCGGGGGATGATGGGAAGGGAGAGGTCCTACATGAGCCAGGTTGGGGAGATCCCAAGTTTCCCAAAGAAGCCTCTGAAGTGCTAAATTGCTTTGGGTAAAGTTTGCCATTTTTTGAAGATAATTAAACTGAATTCGTGCCACGATGACATGCAAAGATTCTCTCTTTGTTGGAAAGAATAAAAGTAACTCTTTACTGTGATCCTTCAACAAACAAGACGTCCGGAGCACTGGTTCAAGATCTAAACTCACCAAAGTTTCCGCAAAGCACTGAACCGTTGCCAGCGTAGGGATGGTAGAGGTCCGTAGCTGAGGTCCAGTCTTCAGCCAAGTCACAGCACCAGAAGAACTGTCAAACAAAAACCAAATCCAGATTTGGTAAGAAGAGACTTCATTCAAAAGGATTATTGCAATTCGGGGAAGGGGCTTATTGCACTAGGCGGAGGGGCGATCCTAATGGAGAGTGCTCCATTTGTAAGATCTGCAAGCTTTTGAAAGATCAGGCAGAAAAGGGCTAGAAAGAATGGGTATCAGGGAGTGAGATGAGCAGCTGGCTTGACCAGACAATTGATCAGGAAAGGTTTTCCTTAAGGTCAGCTGAGAAGGGGCTTCCCGCTCCCTACCTCCCGCACCCCCCCCCCCGCCCCCCCCAGCCAGACAGCATGAGGGATCTTAGTTCCCCAACAGGGGTGGAACCTGTGTCTCCTGCAGTGGAAGTGTGGAGTCCTAACCACTGGACCACCAGGGAATTCCCAGAAAGGGGCTTCTTGGTAGGGGAAATTAGGGGTTTATTCTGCCTCCCAGTGCTAGCTTAGGCTGAGGGCAAATGAAACATAAAAGTCCTGGGGAAGGAAGGATGCCTAAATAAAGTCAAGTGAGCAGGCGTTTTGTACAGATAGGTCAGCATGGACAAACAGTTCAGCTAATCATTTATGAGACAAAGAAGGGAATTTGGAGGGTCTGTGTCTGGCCTTGTCTTGGGTAATCAAGGGAGTTCTCTGTGACTTTTATCTAAGTCACTTGAGGAAAGGTGGTGGTTCTTTGCAGTGAGCTGTTTCCTGGAACACAAAAGGGTGTGGGGATGGGTTTTCTTTCTTTTTTTTTTAAACAACCACTGTCTTTCGAGAGCACAGGGTTTGGGTCGAGTTCAACATTGTCTCCTTATTTGAGTTGTACTTTTAACCACAGTTTTATTATACTTAAAAAAAATGTGTTACAAGTGTCATCACTGTAAAAGCTGTGTTTATCAGCACTTCCCTGAATTTATAATATTAGATTAGTTGATACTTGTAATTCTGAGTTTACTCCTCATGCTGGTTATTAAGGTATATCTTGCGGCTCAAGCCCATTCTTCCGTGCTCTGTTCTGTGATGCTGTGGGTGTGACATAGCCAACCATGTTTCCTGTAAGCTTTTGCCAATAGGGGGCTTGAGGAGAGCTGAGAGCTGGTGGAGGGAGAAGGGATTTGCTCCTTGATATTTGGTCAGTGGGGACAAACAGTTCAGATAATCATTCCCACCAGTGTCACCAAGCAGTGGCTCTTTCCCCTCCCTGGCTGAAGCAGTTGGTTCCAATTTCCAGTTTTTAATCTACCCTCTTTTCCAGCCTCAACACTTACCTTCAGAAATAACACCACCAGCTGGGTGCTCCCCTTCCCCAACCTCAGAGGTCCGAGTCCCAGCTGCCCAGGGGCCTCCTCCGAGCTCTTAGTTTCTGATACCCCCACACTTCTCTCTCCAGCTCTACCAGTGGCACTTGCTCCCCACAGTGGGCATCTCGTTGCTACTGCAGTGTTTCTCTTTGTGCCTTTTCAATCCTCCTTACTTGTTCAACCAATTCCTTAAATTCTCTATAAAAATAACGGCTATGATTTTTGCTTTCCGCCTGGACTCTGACTGATACACCCCTAAGACATCCAGAAATACCTTCTGAACCACCCTTGTGTAAATTTATGATGGATTATATGTTATTGTGGTCATTAAAAATAGGTGGATTGGGCTTCCCTGGTGGCGCGGTAGTTAAGAATCCACCTGCCAATGCGGGGGACACAGGTTTGATCCCTGGTCCGGGAAGATCCCACATGCCGCCGAGCAACTAAGCCTGTGTGCCACAACTACTGAAGCCTGCGTGCCTAGAGCCTGTGTTCCGCAAGAAGAGAAGCCACCGCAATGAGAAGCCTCCGCACCACAACGAAGAGTAGACCTCACTCGCTGCAACTAGAGAAAGCCCGCGCGCAGCAACGAAGACCCAACGCAGCCAAAAACAAATAAATAAGTAAATAAATTTATAACAACAACAACAAAAAGTGGATTATATTCATGGGATACATGCCACACACAACTGACAAAAAAGATATATTCTAAAGGTTAATTTACAAATTCATTGTCTGGATCTTGAAATTAATTTCCCTATCAAAATAATATTACACACTAAAGTTAGATGATCAGATAAATCCAGCAATGTTCATAATATAACTGAACAAGCTATACAAATTGTGTTAGGGAACAGAATTAGCATCGCTTTGCAACACATATTCAAAATTCCAGTTATTATGCTAGTGAAACCGAGCCACGTAAAAGTGAGTTCCTTTTGCCAAGTTTATGATTAACCTCTCTATCCAAAACTTTATTCTCTTTATTGTCCTGCCCCTGTTCCCCTCAAGATTTAGGCGTATCAAAGAAAAGGGGGAATTGAAACTGAGCAGGACCCTGCAGGGCCTTCCCAGGTACAAAAGCCTCTCCGTGGCCCCTGTTTCTGTAACTGAGCAGGACCCTATGGGGCCTTCCTGGGACAGGCTTTCCCCCATATCCTCTGCTTTAGCTCCTCTCTGAAGTACCTAGATAATAGTATTTGATGCAAATTTCCTGAGTTGTTTTGCAGATGTGAACGGCCAGCCACCCCCCCCCAACCCCGCCCCTGCAAATGGAAGAACTACTAGAGGACCATGAGCACAGCCCAGGCCTCCTGGAGCCTAACGACTGATGTTAACCCCTGTGATGCTACCCTGCTGCCTCACCATCGGCCAATCAGAGAACTGTGTACAAGCTGAGCACGTACCCTGTGATCCCCCTTCTCCTGGCCTTTAAAAATGTTGTTTGTATGTGTGTTGGTATTTGCATTGACCAGCTGAGACATCTTTGGTGAGTAACGGGGTTCGTGTGTGATGACACCAGGGTATCTTTCCCTATTGTGTTGGTTTCGCCTGCGACGGAGCGTTGGTTAGAATTTCTTCCTTTTTGGAGTTAGGGAAATCTAACCCTGAGAGACCGATTTGAATTGCTGTTTGCTTGATAGCTGATAACACCGGCTGTCCCCTGTACTTCTGCAAAACTGAGAGATCTTCAGCTATGCTCCCTAAATGAAAGAAAATGCCTCAATACTCCCTGAGATCTGGAAGGCAAAAGCCCCTAATGGCTTGGCTATTATATCAAAGTGGGTCTTTTGCAATTGCTTTACCTTGGGGGTATGTGTGTGTATGTGAATGAGTGTCTCAGTATCTGAGTCCAAATCCCTTTTTCTCTTCCTGGTTTTGCTGAAAAAGGGGCATGCAAATGTGAGCGGATGATATGTATTATTGTATTTGTTTGTTTAAACTGAGGTTGATATTTGGGAACTGGAAAAAAGAAGGTTCCTTGAAAATAGCCTGAGATGGCTGGGTTTTGAGTAAGTAATTAGAAGAGGAATTTGCATTTCTCTTCCTGTGCCTTTGAGAAATAGTGATCTACCTGGGCTCTCTGGAGCTTATCTAATCAATCTGTGTTGCTTGGAACTGAAGAAAAAAGGGGATGCAGGAATAACATTCAAAACTGCTGGGAATGTTCCCTCAGCCAAACTTTAATTCATAAGCTTCATAAGGGTACGAAGAAACTTACAGTAAAACCTATTAATTATAAAAAGGTGAAAGAGGTCCAACAGGGACAGGAGACTCTCTTCCAAGGGAGACTACTGGAGGCTTTTAGGAAGTATACGAATGCGGATCCCTCATCCCCCAAGGGACAGGCCCTTTTGGCTATACATTTCATAGCCCAGTCTGCCCCACACACCAGGCGCAAAATTCAGAAAGCAACTGCTGGTCCTCAGACTCCAATGAACAATTTGTTCCAATTGGCTTATTTGGTTTTCACTAACAGGGCTATGGTCAAAAACGCTGAATGCACCCAGAGAAATATGCAAAAGGCCCAGATGATGGCAATGGCTCTGACCCCTCAGAGACCACCAAAGGGGAAACAAAGGCATCCAAGGAGAAATTTGCCTGTATCTTTGAGATGCAAGGGTACTATCTGGTCTTCTCAGGAAACCTCATCTCTGCCATCTGTTTAAAATGCAAATTTTGAAAAGAGGGTAAAGTAATTTAGAAATTGACTTGTCAAGGGTAAATAGAAATCTTAAGTGTCTTTTCTGCAAATATTTAGCTATCTAGACAAGTGAGCTTGATTTGTTCCATCTTCCAGAAACCCAACTTTAATCCAAACTCTTTTGTAAACTGATGAGTTTTACATTGCTGTACCTGACTCAGGGCTGAAATTTTGAAATAAGAACTCTGAGGTCTCTCTGTTTGTTTGTGTATATGTCTGTGTCTTTGTCTTTGGATAATACTGCTGAGGTTAATTTGTAAATGAGCTCTATTTAACTGGCTTAAAGAAAAGTAAGCGCTTACAAATCAAACAATTCTAAATACAAGAGAAATTAAGCTGCATGAGTTTCAGGTTCACATGAACTGGGAAATATTCAACATTAAATTGACAGCTGGTATTAATGTTTAAGTTTGTTGATCTAATTAATATAGACATGTCTTTAGAGTCATCAACATTAAGTATAATACTTTCACTGCACCTAGGTTTAATAGACGTTAAATGAAATCCTGTTATATCTGTTGTAAATTTGTCAGCAAGAAAAATAACTTGATATGATGAAACTTTAAATATAAATGAAATAAGAGCTTTTAGGTAAACTTTATAGGAATAATTAAGTTCTGAAAATTATCTAAAATAGTCTCTCCAGATTTTGGTAACTATTACTTGCCTCTTGGTTTTCACTAGAAATTAAGGTTTTTAAGAGTTGGGGATTCTTTTTTTTTTTTAATTTTTAAATTTAATTTTATTTATTTTTTTATACAGCAGGTTCTTATTAGTTATCCATTTTATACATATTAGTGTATATATGTCAATCCCAATCTCCCAATTCATCACCCCCCCCCCCACCCCCGCCACTTTCCCCCCTTGGTGTCCATACGTTTGTTCTCTACAAGAGTTGGGGATTCTAATTTAAATATGTAATTAAAGCTACTAAAAATAATAAAACATTTCACTATACAGTAGGAAAGTGGGATATATGTTTTGAGTAAAAAAGGAGTTTTATGCATGGTCAGGTTGAGATTAGATTACACTTAATTGGGTAAATGGATTTTGTTATTAAAAGTAGACTGGTGCAGGACCAGACTTGGTTCCTCTTTGCTAAGAGAACAAG
Organism: Balaenoptera musculus; assembly: GCF_009873245.2. Taxonomy (NCBI): domain Eukaryota; kingdom Metazoa; phylum Chordata; class Mammalia; order Artiodactyla; family Balaenopteridae; genus Balaenoptera; species Balaenoptera musculus. The sequence goes on from NC_045790.1 coordinate 72,691,441, forward strand.
TTTACTTAGAATGCTGCTTCTGATAACAGATTGTATGAACTACCTTGCCTTTAACTGATCTGTATTTGTTCTTAAATATTCTATCTGACCAAATGTTTTTAAGAAAACTTTTTGATATTTTTGACGAACTTCCTATCAAACTTTAATTAAAATTCTTTTGACTTCAGCTAGCTTTGGGATGCTTCAGAGGGCTCCTGAGGCACCTCAGAAAAAAAAATATATAAACTGACTAGAATTGGTTGGTATGCTAAATTACACGGAAAGCATTGTCAAATGAGTGATAAGCCTCCTCAGATTATACAGTATGAATGTTATTAATATAGACATTCTAGAAATTATATAAGGTTTCTGAAATTTGTATATGTCCTGGTATAATGTTATAATTTTAGTTATTGTAAAATGTTGCACATCACAACAGCTTGGATAAGCTTCTTTGCCAAGAAGAATTGTAATCAGATCTTTAACCTTGCCTTTTTAAGATTTTTATCATTCATAGGCAGCTAAGCTGATGCTTTGTAAAACTGCCACATCTTCAAGAAGAGTCATAGAAAGGCTGTTTTGACACAAACAGGTTTCTGATAACTTTTAAATCATACTGCTGAACTAGGTAAGATATTTTAAAAGTGTAATGGAAACTCTGATTTCATTAAACTGTTAGTAAAAAGGACTAATTATATAGGACTAAGTAAATTGATGAATATGGTTGTAATTTTTTGATTTTGCCTAAAATATTACTGGCTTTTAATCTGTGTTCATCCATATATAAGGAAATCTTTCCCCCTAAGTATAGTTATGACTCAGGCAGAAAGTTAAAATTAATAGATAGGTCCAACTACAAAGTAGATAACAACAAGGCTAAGGGGCTTAATATTCCCTGCCCAAGGCTGATCAATTCCATTCCACAATCACCTTTTATCGCCCCCATACAGCAGGAAGTAGCTAAGACCGGTCATTGCTCCTTTCCCCACAAGACTGTGGAATGGACATTGACAGTCGGGAACTGTAATAGGGAAGAACAAATCTGACTCCATATTAGACCTGCTTCTTTTATTTTAACCTTTGTATTCTATTGCTTTTGCTACAAGTTCATCACTAAAGAGATGTTGCCTATAGCTAAAAGTATACATAATGGTCCATCTCAGGAAACCCTGTCCCCACGCTTGAATGTTAAACTAGAATATCTTTGTTCAGCTCACAGGGAACATCCTGACCCAGCCCACCTGTGAATGGCTGCAGGAAAGAAGAAATGAACATATCCCCTCCTGAGTCTGCCCAAAACCAGGAGATATTTGCAACAACTTATAACCTATATTGCCTTTTTGTTATTTCTTGGATTAACAGATGCGTGACTGAGCCTCGGATAAAATAATATATAGTTCCATATAAGATCAATGATAGTAATAGTGAAACTCTAGATATGAGAAGAAGCAATAAGAGGGAATATTTTCCTGGACCATAAGAGGCTAGTAAGACAGGAGGTCTGGAGAGTTTTGGCACTAAGGCCTAGTCCAGTGCTAGTACATTGAGTGGCATACCAATGAAACCTTTGCCAGACCTGGGAATGAGCATTCCTAGCACCATGGGATGAAATGGTCATGAAGTGCCCCCAAAACCATAGTCAAATTTATGACCATGAAGGGGCCCTGCCAGCTGAAAATTGACACTTTCCATCTACCTCTCCACTGCAGCTGCTGACCTTCAACACCCCCTGAAAGGAGTTCAGGGTGGAGATCAGGAATGAGGCACTCCGTGCTCTGGGAAAAACTGGCAGAACAGGCCTTCAGATAGATATTTTCAGAAGACTTTAGGAGCCCAAATTCTTGCATCTTCTCATTCTAGAAAAGCATTAAAATCACTAATGGTGACATCTGCTTTGGCCATTGAGGAGAGAAATGCATCTGGAAGTAAAACTGGAGAAGCCACCAGCCATTCTCAAAGCAGTGTCTGCCGGAATAATTGTAACAAGCAGGACCCTGTGGGTAACTCTCTCAAGTTTATGATTAACCTCTCTATCTGAACCTTTATTCCTTTTCCTGTTCAAAACTTGTTCTTCTTCAAGATTGAGGGGTATCAAAGAAAAGGGGGAATTGTAACTGAGCAGGATCCTATGCGGCCTTCCCAGGACAGGCCTTCCCCCATATCCTCTGCTTTAGCTCCTCTCTGAAGTACCTAGATAATAGTATTTGATGCAAATTTCCTGAGTTGTTTTGCGATGTGAACCCACCCCTTCCAAATGGAAGAACTACTTGCTGACCATAAGCACATAGCCCAGGCCTCCTGGAGCCTAAGGACTGATGTTAACCCCTGTGATGCTACCCTGCTGCCTCACCATCAGCCAATCAGAGAACTGTGTACAAGCTGAGCACGTACCCTGCGATCCCCCTTCTCCTGGCCTTTAAAAATGCTTTGCCAAAACTCTTCGGGGAGCTCGAGACTTTTCAGGGCATGAGCCACCTCGTCTTCTTGCATGGCCTTGCAATAAACCTTTCTCTGCTCCAAACTACGACGTTTCAGTTTGTTTAGCTTCACTGTGTGTAGGGCTCACGAACTTGCGTTAACATTTCTTGTTTGTAGAAAAAGGCTACTAGGCCTCCTGAGTTCCAAAGAGCAGACTCAAGCAGTTACCGATTAGGGGAGTGAGGGAATGCAGAAACAAAGGAAAAGCAGTCAAGAAACAATAGTTCAGCAAGAAAACAGAGCGCTAGTTCCTCTTCGAGGGGTATACATAACAATCTGGCATATATCTTTGAATTGTTCTGTAGAAACTAAGAACCCCATCCACCCAGGTGGGGGATGGTGACTACATGCTGACCACAAACAGTAGACCCCAGACTGGTTGGAGTCAGAAGGTTGATTAAGACGCCAGAAACATCACCACCAACCAATCAGAAAAAAGTCCATGAGCTGCAGCCCTCACCCCAAATGTTGCCTTTAAAAACCCTTCCCTGAAAGCCATCAGGGAGTTCAGGTCTTTTGAGCATGAGCTGCCAGTTCTCCTTGCTTAGCACACTGCAATAAATGCTGTACTTTCCTTCACCACAACCAGGTGTCAGGAGATTGGCTTTGCTGTGTGGAGGGTGAGTGAACCCAAGTTCCGTTAGGTAATACTAGTGACAAATTTTATTCACCTTTCATTTTTTCCTAATTAAAATTTTTAAAAATAATATTTAAAATAATATAGCCAAAATATTATCATTTTGACATATAATCAATATTTTAAAATAAATTTAGATATTAAAAATTTTTTTCATATGAAGTCTTCAAAATTGATTGTGTATTTTATGCTTACCACATGTTTCAATGCAGTCCAGACACATTTCATGGGCTCAGTAGCCACATGTGGCTAGTGGCTACCACATTAGACAATACAACTGCTGAGTTTATGCCAAATAGTAGAATTGCTAGGTTATAAGATCTGCGCATTTTATTTCTCTTTTTTTAAGATATAAATGTTTAATGATATGAGTAGATAACTCAAGGGCAAGCAAATTTGATCAGCCCTTTAGAAATTAAAGAGTAGTCTTGTAAGCATACGGGAGGAAAATTTTTCTTTCTCCCCTTCTAGGTTCTTTGGCTGGCTTAATAATTTAATTGACACAAGACATTAACAGGAGAAAAACAAACAAAAGTTTATAACACATATACATGGGAAAGGCCCAGTAAAATTGAGTAATTTCCCCAACTGGCGCAAGTCCTCACCTTAAATACCATCTTCAGCTAAAGACAAAAGAAGATGGGTGGAGTAGGGGGACAGTCACTTTGAGCAGTTATCAAAAAAAGAAAAACACACAAAAACACACAGTAAACAAAAGGAACATTGTGCTGCATTGATAAGAGGTTTGGTCTTCCCCCCTCTTCCGAGTAGAGGGAGGGAGATACCCTCACAAAGGGTGATTTCCCTTATATATAAAAATATCTTTACAAAAGGGTAACTTTTACAGTACTTAGTTTCCAGAGCTTCTCTTGTGTCTCAGTTTCTTAAAAATAACCAGTTTAAAATGATCCTTGTGCCCAAGAGGCATATTTTGGGGTGGCATATTCTGCTCCCCTAAATAGGAATACTAAGTATTGACAATTAAAAACAAACTTAAAATATTCTTGATGTAAGCACAGTAAATAAAAAACTGGTCAAGTGAGGATGGAGGAAACATGTTTAGTCTAGTGGAAAGAAGTGACAGGCTTAGTTTCAAACACTGAATTAATAAAATTTATGAATTTAATTTCATAATGCAGTATTAAGGTTTTAGCATAATTGACTTCACAATGGCTTTACTTAAGGAATTAAAAAATATAATTCTGTCCTTTAGTAAAAAAGGTCATCTGGATTAGCAATAGATTGAAAAAAAAATTGCAATTACTTTTTTTCTAGTTCTGACCAAAATGTAAATTCTGTGTATATTTGCAGAAGATATTTTGGGTTCATACTTTTGTTTCCATGATAAAAATATAAACCACGCTTAAAAGCGGTTCATGAACAAGGAGCTCCCCTTGTTCTAGGTCTTGCACAGAACGCATTAAGAAGATTCTTAAATAAGGTGAAAGCAAGATGTTCCAAGATTATCATTGGAGGAGGAATCTCCTCAGGGAAGAGGCAAGATTTACCTTCCCCCAGGAATATTTTACTAGTGACTCCACCATTGTCAGTACAGCTGACCTGCATGGTCCTGCTTCGCCCAGCAACACTCTGGCACAGGGGTGGGGAGGAGTTGAGTCCAGAGCACTCCTCCCAGAATATTCCAACGTCTAGAAGAGAAAAGGCCAGGTGTTCATAAAAGAGACAGGTGGGTTAACGTGACACCTGTGTGCTGTGCAGTGTGGCAGATTTATGCTCCACTTACTGGGCACTGTCAGCCTCTGCTTTGTGTGGACGTGTGTATACAGCTAACCCTGTGCCTAGGGCATCTAATCTCATCAAGACCAAAGCCCAAGAAGATGAGCTTCAGATACTCAGTGCTTCCCGGCCCTGCTCTCTGTGTTCACGCGTCTCCCGTGAGCAATGACCTCCTTTCCTCAGAATGGTGGACACCAGGCAAGCCTCCTGTTACAGGGAAGCCCACCCACTAACAAGGTCTCAGCTTTACCCTACAGCTCCAGCAGGACCCTGTGGGCAGGGAAGTGACTGTGTATCCAGTTAGTTCCTTCATTTTTTTCAGTACATATGTGTTGAATGAATAAGTGATATGAAGATAAGTAAGAACCTGTTCTGCGCTCCAGGAGTTAAAAATTCAACGGAAGAAAACACGTACACAATATTCCTCTTGCTGCAAGGGAGATTGTGCGGACTTTTATGATTGACACAATGCTACGGGCAATGAGGGCAGGAGAGAGGTGCTTTCTACTTTGCATAGCATTGAGGATTGTTCCACAATTTAATTTAATTTTAGTTTTCATGTGAAAATGCACACGAATGTAATGAGTTTTTTAAAATGCTAAATTTAGTAAGCAAAGCTCATCAGGGGAAAAAAAAACTACACGGTCACCTCTAAACTTTAACATGATGTAAAGAGTCTTAGCATTAATTTTTTTTCTTTTTCGTTATAAAACCTATTTTTATTTTTAAAATCAGAGAAGACAGCGCTTCCCGCGTTTCCTGCCTCCGAGGAACGGGGTATAAAAAACCCCACTCACGTGCCCAGTCCTCACGCGGTTCTCCCAACTAAGAACCCGGGCCAATCTGAGGAAGCAGAGAGAGGACGCACGCGGAGTCCAGCCCTCCGCCCAGACCACGGAAACGCCCTGAGGGTGTGCTGACCTCTGCCGGGTGGCCCGAGGCGCCTGCAAGAGCAGAGGTGGGCGAGGCGGGCGAGGCCCATGAGGCCGGCTAGGCGGGGATGCGCTGGGCGGGGCCTAGAGGGGCGGCCCGAGGGGCGTGGCGCGCGGGCGCGCGGATGGGCGGCCCGAGGCCGGGCGGCGAGGTCCTCCAGCGCCACCGGCGCAGCGCAGTGTAGCGTAACGCCAGGCGAGGAGCGTACCGGCGCGGCCCAGCACCTTCCAGCGTCCTCGGGACCAGGCGCTCGCTGCTGGTAACTAACTCCCTACGAGGTCCCTGCTCGGCTGCCTGGCTGCAGGGGAGGAAAGGGGAAGGATAGGCTGGAGGGAGGGAGCCGGGTCTTAGCCAGGACCCCGCTACTCCGAGCCGGGTCAGCTCTGCCGGGGAAGGGGAAGCGTAGCCGGGGCAGGAGAAAGAGGACGCGCGGTGGGAATCGGTTTCGAGCTTGTGTGCCCGGGGCCGGGGATGGTGCAGGGCGACCCTGCCTCGACCCTACTCTTCCGTCCGGTCAGGGGAGCCTGGGGCTAGGACTCTGGTTCCCAGTGTCACCTGGAAGCCACTTTTTCTGGTCTCTTTCCCCCTGGTCCACGTAGCGAGTAGGAGCTTAGGAATCGGAGTTGGCGGCTGCGGGCGTGGATAGTCAGGGAGCGAACAGTTAGTCATTGTTGTCCCTTCGGGCCAGAGGCTTTAACTTCATTTAATCCTAACTGTAGCCCTGCGGAGAGGCATTTATTACCCCCATTCTACTGAAAAAGAAGCCTACTCCAGGATAATAAATGACTCACCCTGGGGCAAACCACTGGAAAAGAGACGCTACTCAAGGGCTCTGAAGCCCTCACGCGTCTCCCCATCTTCCTGTTCCCTCTCTATCCTTCACGCCAAGTCTAGGAAACGAGTGCTGCTGAGTCTATGATGAAACAGGTGATTCTTCTTAAACTCATTCTACTCCCTTCCTCGGTTTCTTTTTGGTTTTGTGTTGTTAGCACCCAATTTCTGATTTAAATGTTTCCAATTTTTGTTTATTAGCTTTTAAGGTGGAAGAAGCTCTCCCTCACAGCTCTTTTCCCCCCTTGCAGCCCTTTCTCTGGACGCCGAGCAAAACACAGGCACCCCTGCCTGCTACACACTTCTCATCTTTCCCGTTGGATGAGGTCGCTTGTAGGTCCAGCCTCGGCCTTAGGGCTGCCCGGTTGGAGGTGAGTCTTGTATCACCTGGCATCCTGCACACCCTTGGCTTTGTGATTTCTTTTTAGAGAGAAGAGAATCTTCATTTTAGAATTAGTAGGACAAGAGGCAAATTGGGAAGATATACAGTGTTCAGAGAAAGCATGGTCTGCATTTGGTGAGGGGTAGGTGAGGCATCTGGTCAGGGACTTGCATGCTCCTCTGGGGCATTCTGCCCCCCTTTTAGAGCTGTTCTGAAAGGCAGATTTGTTTTATAAAGGGGAGGAGGAGGGCTGAATGGTTGTTAAAGATCAGTGTAAATTACCTGCTAGGAACCCAGGCAGTTCCAATCAAGCCCCCCTGCCAGAGGATTTGGTAACAGATTTCAGTTAGGGCAAGAAGGAAAATGCGGGCTCTGTGGCTCTCTGCTGTTGCTTAATGGATTTTTTGCAGGCCTTCAGGATGGTAGTTCTGGGAAGATTTTGAGTTCTCAGAAGTGGCTAACTCCTCTATGTTTAAAAACAATGTAATATACGGTCAATTTACTTTTACTCAGTTTTATTGATAGATGAAAGAAGTTTTGTTTGTTTGTTTGATTTCCCTGTTTCATGGTGAGGGTGTAAAGGTTCCTGTCAGCTCCTCTGCCTTTGCTTCAGCCTGACCTTGGAAAGAGCCTTCTCAGCCTTGGCCCTTCCATTCTTCATTAATTATAGTTCATCCTTGATTAATTATAGGACTGCTTCAAATCACTAGTTACTTCTTTTCCATTTGCAATTTAGTCGCTTAACACTAAGGAAAATGTTTTTCTTGAGAACTATCAACTATTTACAAAATGAAATCAACAGATTTACAGGCAGGGAGCAAGTAATGTGTGGGGAGAGCTAAATGGACCTTGATTGGTCCCAGATGACCTGCAGAGGACCTGTCAACACCTGGGTGGGTATCGGCCATTTCCTCCCTATAACTGTGCAGGAATTCTGGCCCAATGTGACCAGAGCTCCCCCACCCAATAACTGAAAAATCTTTATTAAAAAATATGTAAAAAGGGACTTTAAATATTGGCTCTTTTTTTTTCTTTTTTAAAACACAAGAAATCAAATCAAATTTGGTTCATGCTGCATCATCTGTTTTCAAATCTCTTAGAAACTGCTATACCTGGTGATCACATTCTCAAGTGAATGAAAAATTCTGACCTATGATGTATATATTGTACATTTTTCATGAAATGAGGTGGTAGGAAACAAATTAATACTATTGAAAATGATCTCTTCTGAATCTCAATTTCTCTTTTCTATGAAGTGTACATTAGTGTAGCTGCATTGAGGAAAGTAGTCTTTTTTGGACCAACCAAGGAATTTTGTTACTGTTTATTCATGGTTCTAGCTCAGGATGTCAGATGCCTTACTCCCTGCCTTAAAAAGGGAGTTCCCAAATGACTATTCTTATAAATCTGGTCTTTCTCCTGGGGCCCGTCTGTACTTTTAACCACAATGGTTTTGACACAGGAGGCATGGCTTCAGGTTGTCATATGTCCTTTTGCCTATCTGTAGCAAACGCATGTACGCTGAGACCAGAGTTTCTCAACTTCGGGACTTTTGACATTTTTGGCCAGATAATTTCCTGTTGGGATTGTCTTGTGCATTGTAAGATGTGTAGCAGTGTCCCTGGCTTGACTCACTGGATGCCACCAGTCCCCTCCGTCTAGGTTTTTTTTTTTTTTTTTAACTTAAGTAATTAATTAATTTGGCTGCGACAGATCTTAGCTGCGGCACGCGAGCTCTTTGTTGTGGTGCGGGGGCTTCTCTCTAGTTGTGGCGCTCTGGCTCTAGAGCACAGGGGCTCAGTAGTTGCGGCGTGTGGGCTTAGTCGCCCCCGTGGCACGTGGGATCTTAGTTCCCCAACCAGGGATCAAACCTGGGTCCTCTGCATTGGAAGGCGGAGTCTTAACCACTGGATCACCAGGGAAGTCCCCCCTCCATCTAGTTATAACAACCAAAAATGTCTCCAGACATTGCCAAATGTCCCCTGGGGAACAGAGTCACCCAGTTGAGAAAAACATGCACCAATAGTTAAAATGCTCTAGATGTTTATTAACTAAACTGTATACTAAACACAGTTAACTTTAAACTTCTAATGAGTAGAGAAGCTATTGGTAAAGTTTAAACATCTGACATTTAAAATATTTTTATAATAAAGATGACTAAACCAGTGTTCTTCGTGAATGGCCACGTGTATTCTGCCAGGTTTTATCGCCAAAGAAATCTCAAGTGTTTGATGCAGCTGTTAAATTTCTAAAGTTTAAAATGTGGAAGCTAAAACGGGGTTATACAGCAGTTTTCATTTTTCTCTTTAGTGTGCTCATTGTCTTTCAGTTTTTTTTTAAGGTGATGGAGTATCAGTGGACCATGGTTATTGATTTGAAAAAATTGACACAATCCCTAATATTAGAACAACAAACAAAAAATTTTAAGCAAAAATTTTAAAAGAGAGACTCAATCTAAGTCATGTTCAGAGTGGAATTTAGTTGTAAAAGAAATTTAAAACTTTTTACCTAACAGCAATAACTAGGACAACCATGTGTTTCTGTAGTCTGAGATGTCCTAATTTTATAAAAGAGAATGCTAAGTAATATATGATATTGTTTATCAGAAGGAAAAATGTCCTGCAAGTATAATCCTCTTTTTTTAGACCATGGGAGGTTGAAAACATTGCCCTGGTTATAAACGATGCATCCTTAGAGAAATCAGACTAATTTGTAAGACTCAGGACTGGCTACATAATTTGTGGGGCCCCTTGTTTAAATATTATGAAGAATTTCAGGGTGGCGACAGACAGCGCTAAGCAAAGCTCAGGGTCCTGTGCAACAGCACACAGGAAACTGGCCCTGGTAAAACTCTGTCCATAGCTCAAAAGAGGATTGTGGTTACAAATGCAAATCCAGAGAAGTGTTCCTGCTGCCATGAAGCACCCAGAATTTCTGATTCTTTGATTGTCCAAATATTTCCAATCAGGAGTCTATGTGTATTTGATAAGCAGTGCACTAAATTTACTACGAACTTCCTCCCATGATTAATTTTTCTTTTGCTAAAGAGGGAGCCAGATAGTTTGCGAGGGACCTGGGCACCTGCACCTGTTTACTCATTGAACAGCTATTTACTGAGCACCTGTTGGATGCCAGGCATTGTCAGCTCTGGGGCTACAGCTGTGAATGGGATAGAGGGTCCCTGCCTTTATGAACCATTTAGTCTAGTGGCTGGTTGGTGGGGGGCAGGGGGCTGACTAGCACATAGTCACACAGGCAATCACAGTCATAAGTGGTACTTCAGAAAAGCACAGATGTCCAGAGAACATTTAACCTGGGGACCTAACCTAGTTTAGGGGAGGGAATTACTCAGGGTAGGTCCACCTAAAAAGAGACATTTAAAATGAGGCCTTAAAAATTAGAAGGAAGTAGTCAGGTGAATTAGGGTTTAAAGTTCCCGGCTGAAATGGTTGAGACCAAGGAAGGAACGTGGCTTGGGATGAGGCCTCTTGGGTCATTTTTTGGACTTTGGACTTTAATGAAAAGGTAGGGAGATCTCATTGAAAGCTTTCAAATGGGAGATGAGATGATTAGATTTGGGTTTAAAAAATGATATCGTCACTGCTGTGTTTGGAGGGGTAAGCCCTGTTGGCATATACAGTGCCTTTGTGCAAACCAGAAAAAGGCTTCCCTTCTGGGTGGACCAATTAGAAAAGGTGTACTGTTTGTCCCACCAGATCAGGCCTAAAGGTAGCCCCCTGAGCCAGTCACTTTGTGTGGGCACAGCCTGTGCAGTCATATGCGGCTACCGCGGGGAGGGGGAGAATTGGGTGCAATAGTGCAAAGGCTTTTCAGGCACCCAGGGATAGAGGGGGGGCTTGGGAGGGAGGGAGAGAGGGAGAGAGACATTGAGTTTGTAGTTAAAAATCAGTAAGAAGGTAGTGACTATTTGGATATAGTTGATAGAGAGGGAGGTATCAAGGATGATTTAAAAGTTTGGCATAAATACCTGAGTGGGGTAGGATGGTGAAACCATTTATGGTTGAAGGCACTAGAGGAGGAGTGGGTTGGTACAGGGTGGGAGAGGGAAGGTAATTCCATTCATATCTGTTTGCTTGTGAGACGTCCAGGTGGAGTCAGGGAGTAGGCAACGGGAACTCCTGAAAGAGATCTGGGGTGGAAATGACATGTTTGGGAGGTATTGCATATGAAAAAGATCCTCCAGTGCTCCGCTAGCTCAGTCTGTCAGAGCATGAGATGCTTAAAAAAGATCATCCAAAGAGGGGTGTAGAATGAGAAGCGGAGGGGGCTGGTCCTGGAGAATTTGATCATTGTGCTCGGATGAAGAGGAGAAATTGGTTAAGACTGAGAAGCCAGGTACACCTGCGGGGTAGGGAGGAAATATGGGGTCTGTGGCCCACTCTTTGCTTGTTTCTTTTTGGCTTGTTTTTTCAAATTGAGATTGAAGAAACTTGAACGTATTCTGATGCTGTTGGGAAGTTTCTAGCAGAGATGGGAGAGGCTGAGGATGTGGGAGTGAGAAGGGACCCTAGGTAGCCTCAGGATGAGACTGGTCACTAGAAAGACCAAGTAATTAAGAGGGTTGGAACTTTTCAGCCCCACACGGTGACCTCTGGGAAGGGGAGGAGGTGCTAGGGATTGGGTTATAAAAACACTGGAACAACACCGTTTGGAGAGCTTCTGGGTTGCTGCACACATCAAGGTGCTGAGCAGGGGTAGTCTGCCGGGAGGAGAAGCCAGGAAGCTCGGCACCCGTTCCCCTATACCTTGCCCTATGTATCTCTTCCTTTTGGCTGTTGCTGAGTTGTATGCTTTCTAATAAACTGTAGTAGTAAGTAAAGTGTTTTCTGGAATCCTAGCTGTGCTAGCAAATTTTTGAACCTGGGGTTGGGGTGTCATGAGAAACGCTGAATTCATGGAACCCCCAAATTTATAATTTGCCTGGGCACCCCATTTGCAGCTGATGACTGAAGTGCGGGCAGTCTTGTGGGACTGAGCCCTTAATCTGTGGGGTCTGGGCTGACTCCAGCTAGTTCGTGACAGAATTGAACTGAATGGTTGAGTACCCAGTTGGTGTCAGAATTGGTGGGCGTCAGGAGGAAAAACCCCGCATTTGGTGTCAGAAGTGTTGTAAAAAGCACCTCAGCCCCACGTACCTGAAATAGCCTCTTACTACCTTTTTTTCAAATCATTTCCCACCTTTCACCTTATACTTTTTTTTTTCTTTTTTTTAAGATGATTAACAGCAGGATTTGCAGTGTTTGAGAATCAATTGAAATATGACTTTATAGCTACTTTTTAAAATTTATTTATTTTTATTTATTTATTTTTAGCTGTGTTGGGTCTTCGTTTCTGTGTGAGGGCTTTCTCTAGTTGCGGCAAGCGGGGGCCACTCTTCATCGCGGTGCGCGGGCCTCTCACTATCGCGGCCTCTCCTGTTGCGGAGCACAGGCTCCAGACGCGCAGGCTCAGTAGTTGTGGCTCACGGGCCCAGTTGCTCCGCGGCATGTGGGATCTTCCCAGACCAGGGCTCGAACCCGTGTCCCCTGCATTAGCAGGCAGATTCTCAACCACTGCGCCACCAGGAAAGCCCTCACCTTATACTTGATGACTAAAGGCATTAATGCTCACCTGAGAGCTTATTTTGATGGACATCAAGGCCCCTGGGGTGGGGGGGAGGCTTCTGGAGGGGAAGGGTCTTCCCAGGCTCCCTCCTCAATGTGCAGGTACATGTCCAAGTTCTCAATGTTGACTATACATTAGGAACACTTGGGAGCTTTAAAAATTCCTGCCACTCAGGTCAAACTGCAGACCAATTCCATCGAATCTCAGGGAGGGGGATCGGTATTCTTGGAAAGCTCCCCGGTAGTTCCAACATGTGTACAGCCAAGGTTGAGAGCCACTCCCTCGGCTACCAGACCATTTAAAGCCATTCTGCCCCATTGAGCTCCAGCCTATTACCTGGAATTTACTGTATTTGCCTATTGTGTAAGAACAATTAGGTTGAGACCATTATGAACGAAATAGATTGGCATCCAAAGCAGGAGGCAAATGACGATTCTGTGGGGGTGTTGAAGGAAAGTATAAGACCTTCTATTTATAATTTTGTAAATATTTAAGAAGGAAACCAAGCTGTCTTAATAGTTAAAGTCTGTGTTGCCAGTGGTGCCTTCTGGATCTGCTATCCTGTGCGAGGAGTGTGATTTCCTAAGGAGGAGGAGGAGGCTGGGATTCCTCGCCCAGGTGGGGCCCTCCTCACCTCGCCCTTAAGCATATTGTGAAGTGTTGCAATTTGCCAGTGACAGGGTATCATTGAGTTATGTAGTTGTTTTATCAACCCAAAGGCTTTAAATCACGGCATCTCTCAAACAGTGAACTGAGACTTAGCTGTGAGTGGGTTACAGGTGTCCTGAGATTTGATTCTCAGCCACGGGAGCTGAAGTTGAGCATTCGCCTCGTTGGATGTGTGTCAGGGCATGAGAGAGAATTGCAGCTTCAGGTGGTGGATGCTTTACCATCCTTTATAATGCTCTGGGGAGGGAGCGTGACCATCTTCGCACCACTCAGCATCCCTGGTTCTCTTCCTGGCACCCACCTAAGAGTGGTTGAGTTTACAGGTGTCTGCATCTTTTTTTTAACAAAAGACAAGGTTTCCAGATTTGCTGCCCTTTCCCAGTTTTGCTGTGCCTGTCAGTAGTTGCAGCTACTTTGGAGAGCAGGAACAATCCAAGATAAGTGTGAAATTCTCACAAGGAGAGGGGGAGTGACTGCTTTTCAGAAGAAATTTATGCTACAGAGGCATTTGGAGATAACCATTTGGAAAACGTTTGCATTAGGATGTGAACATGTTGCCAAGAAATATGGTAGATTTGTGAGTTATCAAAACTCTCCCCCAAAGAAAAAACTTTTTATTTTTATTTTATTTATTTATTTATTTAAAATTAATTAATTAATTAATTTTTATTTTTGGCTGAGTTGGGTCTTTGTTGCCGCGCACGGGCTTTCTCTAGTTGCGGCGAGCGGGGCTACTCTTCGTTGTGGTGCGCGGGCTTCTCATTGCGGTGGCTTCTCTTGTTGCAGAGCACGGGCTCTAGGCCCGTGGGCTCAGTCGCTGTGGCTTGCAGGGGCTTAGTTGCTCCGCCGCGTGTTGGATCTTCCCGGACCAGGAGTCGAACCCGTGTCCCCTGCATTGGCAGGCGGATTCTTACCCGCGCCCCCTGCAGTGGAAGCGTGGAGTCTCAACCACTGGACCGCCAGGGAAGTCCCAGAAAAAACTTTTAAAAACTTGGAAACAGAATTGTCTACCTGTTAAAATGTTTTAGGTGAAGAATATCAGTAAGTTTTGAATCTATTTGTTGAATTTATAAAAATGTGACACCTGAGACTAATTGCAAGAACGACTGATTGAAACTTTACCAGTTGAATCTCATCAAGGAGCTTTTTATAATTGGTCAATAGACAGAAAAGTATCAGGATTTGGGAAGCAGAGCTAAGTGTGTTCTGCTGTTTTTCCAGTGTATCCCTGTCACCCCAGACAACCATTAAAGCAAAATGTTACAGTACAGTGAGCTTGGAAGCAGTCATTCAAGCGCTGGATCGCAAAGTAATTGGGGGTTTTCAAAAATAGTGAAGCATATTTAATATATTGCTTTCATTACAAATATTAATAAAAATTTGTAGTGAGCAAGAACTCTTGTGCCCTAAGTGACTAAGCTAATAGGTTTTATTTCCTCTTGCGCCACCTTTTTGTTTTGTAATGCACATCATTTAAGGTACATATGTACAGTAGTACATGTAATTATTAAAGAAATATACATATATTGAAGGTACTTAAAGCTTTTACTCTTAGTATTTGTAGTAAAAATTTTGCAAGCTTATCATTAAAAACTTTGAGTCAAACTGCTGTGTCTCTCCTCCCCCCCGCCACACACATAGGACAGTCTGAAAACTTGCTTTCCTTGTAAACTTTAATCTAAAACTGCCTCTTTCCCATGATACGCTCCTGTAGCTCACTCAGTGGAAAATAAAACTGCTATTAGAGTAAAAATAAGTGCTCAAACTCTGGAAGGAATTGAATGCTGTGTCTTGTTTCCCTTGAAATGTGTACATTAAACTTCCTTTAAACAAGCCACTTTGAACACTTTAAAAAACAAGCACAAAAAGCCATGGAACTTCGAGAAATCTTGTCGTCAGCCCTTTGCTCTGGGACAGGTAAATGCTTTAAGTCATGTGGCTTCCCTTTCACTAGCCACGTCATTGCTGTTGTCCGTGCAACCGTACAAGCCAGTTTGGGTATTTTTGGCAAGCAGAGATTGGTGGAGGGCTGCAGTTCTCTGGGCAGGTGAAGGTTAAAACGCCAGTCCAGGTCAGCTGTGTCCTGTCTTGGGGCTCTGATTGCCTCTCCCGCAAAAGGTTGACTTGAGGCACAGGGTGTCAGACATTCCAGCAGGATTCAGCTGACCATCATCATGTTGCAGTCAGGTAATCACGAATTTTCTGGAATCAGCAGCTGGACCCAGTAATGCTCCCAGGGCACCATCCCAGGCTGTTCGACTTGCCAGGCTTATGTGTCCTTTGGATGTAAGCGTAGGACGTGCCTCTAGAATATCCCTAACCCATCCACATAGACGGAGCATCCTGATCTCATCTTTGTCCACTCTGCTCAAATGCCCTGTTAATCAAAGTCATTAGCTTCACCCAGGAAGATTCAGTTCTAACACTCCTGCTAATTAACAAAACCTCTGGTTTGCAGTGAAAATACCTGAAGCACTCGTAGTAGCTGCCACTAGAGTGCGGCTGTCCCAGGAATGTGTTCCTGTTTAGGGCTCTTGACCTCTCTAGCTCCCAGGTATAGATGAAAACCAGCACATTTACATCTTACTGGCTCTGCTGAAGTATTTTAAAAGTACACTGTAGTCAACCTAACAATATTGTGTTGATTGCCTTTTATCAGAGAACTTGCAAGTTCCCTGAAAATAGGCATGGCTATAAAAATACAAGATTTTCAGGACTTCCCTGGCGGTCCAGTGGTTAAGACTCCACGTTCCCAATGCAGGGGAACCCTGGTCGGGGAACTAAGATCCTGCATGCTGCACAGCCCGGCCCAAAAAAAAAAAAAAAAAAAACCAAGATTTTCAAACACATGCACAAATCAAAATGAGTGCCTTTGAACACCTTGTTTGGTATCCATGAAAGCAGGACCCTGTGGAGCCCTCCCAAGTACAAAGCCTTTCCATGCCCCACCACTTCTTGTTGTAGGGAAAAGATTTTAGCCTCCTAGACCTTCCCTGAGTTCCAAAGGTCAGATTCAAATAGTTACTACTTAGAGGACGGAGGGAATGCAGAAACAAAGGAAAGGCAGTCAAGGAACAAATAGTGCAGCCATCAGTCAGGGGGCCCTGGTTTCTCCTGAAGGGATCTCTGATCTCTTTTACGGGAACTAAGGCCCCTCACCCAGGTGGAGGGTGGTAACTTCAGGCCCGTGGGCCCCAGACTGGTTGGAACCAGAAGGCTGATGGTTGAGATTGTTGGAACTCCACCCTGTTGCCTCACCACCAACCAATCAGAGGAAGGGCACACACCCTGCAGACCTGCCCCCCAAAGTTTGCCTAAAAAAAACTGTTTCCCCAAAACCGTCGAGGAGTTTGGGGTTTTTTGAGCATTGGCAGCCCCGGACTCCTTGTCTGGTGCCTTACAATAAAGGCTGAATTTTCCTTCACCATAACCCAGTGTCAGTAGATTGGCTTTACTGTGCACAGATGCATGGACCCAAGTTTGGTTCTGTAACATCCTTAGACGTTTCTGGTTTTTTTGAGGATTAGCCTCTGCTAAATTGGACCCATTAGGAAAGAGACCAGTGTTTGATGGTAGATGTGATTTTGGAACATGGTGAAAGTCAGCGTTACAAGGTAGATTGATCATGCTTAGTAGTACCATTTTGGGGAGGTGGGGTAGGGAGGTTAAAAATAAAGTGTAAATGTAAGAAAATAATACACTAGATTTCTTGTTGGGCTCATATAGAGACTTTTTTTTCTTTCTTTTTTTGGTTATGAAATTTGACCTGTATTGAAAGGGGATGGAAGAAAAGAAAAGAAGTGAAGTTTGATGGCCATTAACCACACAGGAATCAGATTTCCCGTTTGGGTTTGTGTGGCCGGCCCTTCCTATCTCCCCCGCCCCCATTCCCCTCCCCCACCAAATTGAGTTGAGGCAAAGCAGTAGAGTGTAAAAACGCACATTCTGACAGGGTGAAGTTCAGGGTGAACGCTCAGCCTTTCCACTCACAGTTGACCCTTAGAAAAGTCACTTGTGCCCCTGGGCCCCAGCTTCTTCGTGAGCTAAAGAGGAGAGTGGGGCTTGGGACTAGCTGGATTTTTTATGGTTGTAATCTGCTGCTCTAAAATGTGTTCTTGGTCAAATTTGAGAAATTCTGAATACCCTGTCCCTTGTACCTGTCTTTAAATATTCATGGTGAGCATTACCATCTTGAGAGCTATTAGAAGGAAGAAGCCCGGGAGTACAGCATCTTGTCCAACTTTCTTTCTGACCACATTTCTCATAATTTATTGGACCACAGGATCCACCTGACCCCCACAACCTAGTAACTGCCCACCAGAGCTGGTGTTTCTAGCAGGACTAGATGCATTCTCAAGTTTCTTGCAGCTCTACAATGGATGAATTGTTTCCAAAATAGTTTTTTACTGTATTGACCAAGCCTATAATTTCCCGCAGAAGGCTCAGCAAGTAACCTTTGTGTGAACTCTTTGAGATCAGGAAGATGCATTATTTGTGATTGTATTTTTCCCCTAGAACCTATATGATAGGTTTTGTATAATAGCTTTTTGTATAACACAGTGTTTTGTATGATAGCTGCTTGTGTGGAATTAAGTGTATTCAGGTATTTGTCAATAAACTTGAGATACAGTTTCTTATTTGGGGGGCGGGGTGTCTGAAAAAAGTTAGATATGAATTAAAGATTTGAACAATGTCCAGATGAGGAAATATAAACAATAATAATGAATAAATTGCTAATGTTCATTGAAGGCTCATTATGTATCAAGTATAGTGTAAGTACATTACAGGTTGGCTCACTTATTCTCTATAAAAACTAATGTATGTATGATCCTTAACCCAAATAAATTGCTTAAAATTATTATTTTTTAACATCTTTATCAGAGTAGAATTGCTTTACAATGGTGTGTTAGTTTCTGCTTTATAACAAAGTGAATCAGCTATACATATACATATATCCTCATATCTCCTCCCTCTTGCGTCTCCTTCCCACCCTCCCTATCCCACCCCTCTAGGTGGTCACAAAGCACCGAGCTGATCTCCCCACGTCACACAGCCGCCTCCCACTAGCTATCTATTTTACATTTGGTAGTATATATAAGTCCATGCCACTCTCTCACTTCGTCCCAGCTTACCCTTCCCCCTCCCCAGGTCCTCAAGTCCATTCTCTATGTCTGCGTCTTTATTCCTGTCCTGCCCCTAGGTTCTTCAGAACCATTTTCTTTTTTTTTTTTAGATTCCATATATATGTGTTAGCATACGGTATTTGTTTTTCTCATTCTGACTTACTTCACTCTGTATGACAGACTCTAGGTCCATCCACCTCACTACAAATAACTCAATTTCGTTTCTTTTTATGGCTGAGTAATATTCCATTTTATATATGTGTCACATCTTCTTTATCCATTCATCTGTCGATGGACACTTAGTTGCTTCCATGTCCTGGCTATTGTAAATAGAGCTGCAATGAACATTTTGGTACATGACTCTTTATGAATTATGGTTTTCTCAGGGTATATGCCCACTAGTGGGATTACTGGGTTGTATGGTAGTTCTATTTTTAGTTTTATAAGGAACCTCCATACTGTTCTCCATAGTGGCTGTATCAATTTACATTCCCACCAACAGTGCAAGAGGGTTCCCTTTTCTCCACACCCTCTGCAGCATTTGTTATTTGTAGAATTTTTGATGATGGCCATTCTGACTGGTGTGAGGTGATACCTCACTGTAGTTTTGATTTGCATTTCTCTAATGATTAGTGATGTTGAGCAGTCTTTCATGTGTTTGTTGGCAGTCTGTATATCTTCTTTGGAGAAATGTCTATTTAGGTCTTCTGCCCATTTTTGGATTGGGTTGTTTGTTTTTTTGATATTGAGCTCATGAGCTGCTTGTAAATTTTGGAGATTAATCCTTTGTCAGTTGATTTATTTACAGATATTTTCTCCCATTCTTTTTTTTTTTTTTCACACACACTGTATTTTATTTTTACAAGAGATAAATAGACTGACACCAAGCATTGTACATGGATGACCACAACAAAAGCAACAATGATTGCAATTACCAATCATGAAACACACTCTTTTCTCCCATTCTGAGGGTTGTCTTTTCATCTTGTTTAGGGTTTCCTTTGCTGTGCAAAAGCTTTTAAGTTTCATTAGGTCCCATTTGTTTATTTTTGTTTTTATTTCCATTTCTCTAGGAGGTGGGTCAAAAAGGATCTTGCTGTGATTTATGTCACAGAGTGTTCTGCCTATGTTTTCCTCTAATAAGAGTTTTATAGTGTCTGGCCTTATATTTAGATCTTTAATTCATTTTGAATTTGTTAGGGAGTGTTCTAATTTCATTCTTTTACATGTAGCTGTCCAGTTTTCCCAGCACCACTTATTGAAGAGGCTGTCTTTTCTCCATTGTATATGCTTGCCTCCTTTATCAAAAATAAGGTGACCATATGTGCGTGGGTTTATCACTGGGCTTTCTATCCTGTTCCATTGATCTATATTTCTGTTTTTGTGCCAGTACCATACCATACTGTCTTGATTACTGTAGCTTTGTAGTATAGTCTGAAGTCCGGGAGCCTGATTCCTCCAGCTCCATTTTTCTTTCTCAGGATTGCTTTGGCTATTCGGGGTCTTTTGTGTCTCCATACAAATTGTGAAATTTTTTGTTCTAGTTCTGTGAAAAATGCCATTGGTAGTTTAATAGGGATTGCATTGAATCTGTAGGTTGCTTTGGGTAGTATAGTCATTTTCACAATGCTGATTTTTCCAATCCAAGAACGTGATATATCTCCCATCTGTTGGTATCATCTTTAATTTCTTTCATCAGTGTCTTATAATTTTCTGCATACAGGTCTTTTGTCTCCTTAGGTAGGTTTATTCCTAGGTATTTTATTCTTTTTGTTGCAGTGGTAAATGGGAGTGTTTCCTTAATTTCTCTTTCAGATTCTTCATCATTAGTGTATAGGAATGCAAGAGATTTCTGTGCATTAATTTTGTATCCTGCTACTTTACCAAATTCATTGATTAGCTCTAGTAGTTTTCTGGTAGCATCTTTAGGATTCTCTATGTATAGTATCATGTCATCCGCAGACAGTGACAGCTTTACTTCTTCTTTTTCCAATTTGGATTCCTTTTATTTCTTTTTCTTCTTTGATTGCTGTGGCTAAAACTTCCAAAACTATGTTGAATAATAGTGGTTAGAGTGGGCAACCTTGTCTTGTTCCTGATCTTAGAGGAAATGGTTTCAGTTTTTCACCATTGAGAATACCCATTGGCTGTGGGTTTGTCATATATGGACTTTATTATGTTGAGGTAAGTTCCCTCTATGCCTACTTTCTGGGGGGTTTTTATCATAAATGGGTGTTGAATTTTGTCGAAAGCTTTTTCTGCATCTATTGAGATGATCATGTGGTTTTTCTTCTTCAATTTGTTAATATGGTGTATCACATTGATTGATTTGCGTATATTGAAGAATCCTTGCATTCCTAGGATAAACCCCACTTGATCATGGTGTATGATCCTTTTAATGTGCTGTTGGATTCTGTTTGCTAGTATTTTGTTGAGGATTTTTGCATCTATGTTCATCAGTGATATTGGCCTGTAGTTTTCTTTCTTTGTGACATCTTTGTCTGGTTTTGGTATCAGGGTGATGGTGGCCTCGTAGAATGAGTTTGGGAGTGTTCCTTCCTCTGCTATATTTTGGAAGAATTTGAGAAGGATAGGTGTTAGCTCTTCTCTAAATGTTTGATAGAATTTGCCTGTGAAGCCATCTGGTCCTGGGCTTCTGTTTGCTGGAAGATTTTTAATCACAGTCTCAATTTCAGTGCTTGTGATTGGTCTGTTTATATTTTCTCTTTCTTCCTGGTTCAGTCTCGGAAGGTTGTGCTTTTCTAAGAATTTGTCCATTTCTTCCAGGTTGTCCATTTTATTGGCATATAGTTGCATGTAGTAATCTCTCATGATCCTTTGTATTCCTGCAGTGTCAGTTGTTACTTCTCCTTTTTCATTTCTAATTCTATTGATTTGAGTCTTCTCCTTTTTATTTCTTGATGAGTCTGGCTAATGGTGTATCAATTTTGTTTATCTTTTCAAAGAACCAGCTTTTAATTTTATTGATCTTTGCTACTGTTTCCTTCATTTATTTTTCATTTATTTCTGATCTGATCTTTATGATTTCTTTCCTCCTGCTAACTTTGGGGTTTTTTTGTTCTTTCTTTAGTTGCTTTAGGTGTAAGGTTAGGTTGTTTATTTGAGATATTTTGTTTTTTAAGGTAGGATTGTATTGCTATAAAGTCCCTCTTAGAACTGCTTTTGCTGCATCCCATAGGTTTTGGGTCATCGTGTTTTCATTGTCATTTGTTTCTAGGTATTTTTTGATTTCCTCTTTGATTTCTTCAGTGATCTCTTGGTTTTTAAGTAGTGTATTGTTTAGCCTCCATGTGTTTGTATTTTTTACAGATTTTTTCCTGTAATTGATATCTAGTCTTATAGCATTGTGGTTGGAAAAGATACTTGATATGATTTCAGTTTTCTTAAATTTACCAAGGCTTGATTTGTGACCGAAGATATGATCTATCCTGGAGAATGTTCCATGAGCACTTGAGAAGAACGTGAATTCAGTTGTTTTTGGCTGGAATGTCCTATAAATATCAATTAAGTCCACCCTGTTTAATGTATCATTTAAAGCTTGTGTTTCCTTATTTATTTTCATTTTGGATGATCTGTCCATTGGTGAAAGTGGGGTGTTAAAAGTCCCCTACTATGATTGTGTTACTGTCGATTTCCCCTTTTATGGCTGTTAGAACTTGCCTTATGTATTGAGGTGCTCCTATGTTGGGTGCATAAATATTTACAATTGTTATATCTTCTTCTTGGATTGATCCCTTGATCATTATGTAGTGTCCTTCTTTGTTTCTTATAATAGTCTTTGTTTTAAAGTCTATTTTGTCTGATATGAGAATTGCTATTCCAGCTTTTTTTTGATTTCCTTTTGCATGGAATGTCTTTTCCCATCCTCTCATTTTTGGTCTGTATGTGTCCCTAGGTCTGAAGTGAGTCTCTTGTAGACAGCATATATACTGGTCTTGTTTTTGTATCCATTCAGCCAGTCTGTGTCTTTTGGTTGGAGCATTTAATCCATTTACATTTAAGGTACTTATCGATATGTATGTTCCTATTACCATTTTCTTAATTGTTTTGGGTTTGTTATTGTGGGTGTTTTCCTTCTTTTGTGTTTCCTGTCTAGAGAAGTTCTTTAAGCATTTGTTGTAAAGCTGGTTTGGTGGTGCTGACTTAGCTTTTGCTTGTGTGTAAAGGTTTTAATTTCTCTGTTGAATCTCAATGAGATCCTTGCTGGGTAGAGTAATCTTGGTTGTAGGTTTTTCCCTTTCATCACTTTAAGTATGTCCTGCCACTCCCTTCTGGCTTGCAGAGTTTCTGCTGAAAGATCAGCTGTTAACCTTATGGGGATTTCCTTATATGCTATTTGTTGTTTTTCCCTTGCTGCTTTTAATATTTTTTCTTTGTATTTAATTTTTGATCGTTTGATTAATATGTGTCTTGGCATGTTTCTCCTTAGATTGTCCTGTATGGGACTCTCTGCACTCCCTGGAGTTGATTAACTATTTCCTTTCCCATATTAAGGAAGTTTTCAACTATAATCTCTTCAGATATTTTCTCAGTCCCTTTCTTTTTCTCTTCTTCTTCTGGGACCCCTGTAATTCGAATGTTGGTGCGTTTAATTTTGTCCCAGAGGTCTCTGAGACTGTTCTCTATTCTTTTCATTCTTTTTTCTTTATTCTGCTCTGCAGTAGTTATTTCCACTATTTTATCTTCCAGGTCACTTATCTGTTCTTCTGCCTCAGTTATTCTGCTATTGATTCCTTCTAGAGGATTTTAAATTTCATTTATTGTGTTGTTCATCATTGTTTGTATACTCTTTAGTACTTCTAGGTCCTTGTTAAACGTTTCTTATATTTTCTCCATTCTGTTTCCAAGATTTTGGATCATCTTTACTAGCATTACTGTGAATTCTTTTTCAGGTAGACTGCCTATTTCCTCTTCATTTGTTTTGTCTTTTGGGTTTTTACCTAGCTCCTTCATCTGCTATGTTTTGCTTTACTTACTGTGTTTGGGGTCTCCTTTTCACAGGCTGTAGGTTCATAGTTCCTGTTGTTTTTGGTGTCTGTCCCCAGTGGGTAAGGTTGGTTCAGTGGCTTGTGTAGGCTTCCTGGTGGAGGGGACTGGTGCCTGTGTTCTGGTGGATGAGGCTGGATCTTGTCTTTCTGGTGGGCAGGACCGTGTCTGGTGGTGTGTTTTGGGGTGTCTGTGACTTTATTATGATTTTAGGCAGCCTCTCTGCTAATGGGTGGGGTTGTGTTCCTGTCTTGCTAGTTGTTTGGCATAGGGTGTCCAGCACTGTATAGCTTGCTGGTCGTTGAGTGGAGCTGGGTCTTAGCGTTGAGATGGAGATCTCTGGGAGAGCTTTCGCCATTTGATATTACGTGGAGCTGGGAGGTCTCTGGTGGACCAGTGACCTGAACTTGGTTCTCCCACCTCAGCGACTCAGGCCTGACATCTGTTTGGAGCACCAAGACCCTGTCAGCCACACGGCTGAGAAGAAAAGGGAGAAAAAAAGAAAGAAAGAAAGAAAAATAAAGTGAAATAAAATAATTAATATAAAAAATAATTATTAAAAATAAAAAAGTTAAAATTAATAAAAAAAAGAAAGAAAAGAGAGAAAGAAGATAGCAACCAAACCAAAAAACAAATCCTCCAATGATAACAAGCACTAAAAACTATACTAAAAAAAGAAAAAATGGACAGACAGAACCCTAGGACAAATGGTAAAAGCAAAGCTGTACAGGCAAAATCACACACAGAAGCATACACATACACACTCACAAAAAGAGAAAAAGGGAAAAATATATATATATCGTTGCTCCCAAAGTCCACCTCCTCAATTTGGGATGATTCCTTGTCTATTCAGGTATTCCACAGATGCAGGGTACATCAAGTTGATTGTGGAGATTTAATCCGCTGCTCCTGAGGCTGCTGGGAGAAATTTCCCTTTCTCTTCTTTGTTCGCACAGCTCCTGGGGTTCAGCTTTGGATTTGGCCCCGCCTCTGCGTGTAGGTCGCCTGAGGGCATCTGTTCTTCACTCAGACAGGACGGGGTTAAAGGAGCAGCTGCTTCGGGGGCTCTGGCTCACTGAGCCCGGGGGGAGGGAGGGGTACGGAATGTGGGGCGAGCCTGCAGGCGGCAGAGGCCAGCGTGACGTTGCACCAGCCTGAGGCGCACCGTGTGTTCTCCCGGGGAAGTTGTCCCCAGATCACGGGACCCTGGCAGTGGCGGGCTGTACAGGCTCCCGGGAGGGGAGGTGTGGATAGTGACCTGTGCTCGCACACAGGCTTCTTGGTGGCGGCAGCAGCAGCCTTAGCACCTCATGCCCGTCTTCTGGGGTCCGCGCTGATAGCCGGGGCTTGCGCCCATCTCTGGAGCTTGTTTAGGCGATGCTCTGAATTCCCTCTCCTTGCGCACCCCGAAACAATGGTCTCTTGCCCCTTAGGGAGCTCCAAACCTTTTCCCGGACTCCCTCCTGGCTAGTTGTGGTGCACTAGCCCCCTTCAGGCTGTGTTCACGCTGCCAACCCCAGTCCTCTCCCTGGGGTCTGACCTCCGAAGCCCGAGCCTCAGCTCCCAGCCCCCGCCCACCCAGGCGGGTGAGCAGACAAGCCTCTCGGGCTGGTGAGTGCTGGTCGGCCCTGATCCTCTGTGCGGGAATCTCTCCGCTTTGCCCTCTGCACCCGTTTCTGCGCTCTCTTCCGTGGCTCCGAAGCTTCCCTCCCCCCGCCCCGTCTCTGCCAGTGAAGGGTCTTCCTAGTGTGTGGAAACTTTTCCTCCTTCACAGCTCCCTCCCACTGGTGCAGGTCCCATCCCTATTCTTTTGTCTCTGTTTGTTCTTTTTTCTTTTGCCCTACCCAGGTATGTGGGGAGTTTCTTGCCTTTTGGGAAGTCTGAGATCTTATGCCAGCGTTCAGTAGGTGTTCTGTAGGAGTTGTTCTATATGTAGATGTATTTCTGATGTATTTGTGGGGAGGAAGGTGATCTCCACATCTTACTCCTCCACCATCTTGAAGGTCTCCAAATTATTATTATTTTAACCAGCAAAGAAGCTGAAACTTGGAGAGTTTAAGGCCTTATGAGAGCGTGAGTTGGTGGATGATGGTGTCCAGTGTTTGAACTGGGTAGTCTGGCTTTAGAGTTGAAATCATTGCTACCAGACTCTCCTTCCTCTCACATGTAAACATACTGGAGAAAATATTGAGCCACTAGTAATCAAAGAAATAGAAAAGGAAACCTCTCTGATGTATCATTTTACAGTTACAGTAGGTCAAAAATAATTATACAGTATATGAATAGGTAACACATAGTTAAGATAATTCTAGAGTAAATATAGAGAAAATGATACTCAGATATTAGGGTACTCAGCTATTTACTCAGTATAAGTAAATACTATAGTCCATTTGAAAGGCAATCAAGAGCCATAGAAATTTATAGATTTTGATCCAAGAGTCCTCCTGGAATTCCAAGGAAAAGCAAAGATACGAGTATATTCAAACATGTCCATAGCTCATGTTTATATCAGTATAATTTGGAAATAACCTTTAGTATCCAGCCACAAGGCACACACTAATTGGGGCAGAAACAATGAAGACATTTTGATATCCATTGAATGAAAAAAGCAGAACAGAAAACCGAATCCCAGCTGCTGTCACATCTGAGCACAAATGTAAAACAGTCGTGCCCCTGGATAGGCATCAGAAAGGAACACGTAAATGACATGTAGCTGGACTGAGACTCTAAACAGCTTTTCGTTTGTTCAGAGATTATTGTTACCGTCATGCTTTGCAAACCTGTCAGTATTTAACCGGAGCTTATGTTGGAGCACTGGGGCCATTTTATCTCAATTTACAATTAAAAACAATTCCTGAAGTGAAAATTAAAAATTCACATATTACAAAAGTGAATAAGTACCTCTCTCCCCTGCCTCCCCAGACTAAAAGATGATCACTAAATGGTTTTGGGTACGTGCCTCTCAGATTTTTCCAGTGCACATTTACGATATGTTTGGAGGCTTTTTTTTTAATGGGTTTATTTTGTACAGACTAAAGTGCAACTCATCTCTGAATGCCAGTTCATGTCAAAAACCGTTTTCTGTGTTATTACATAGAGAATTCCTTCATTCTTGACTTGGGCAATAATTTCAAATTCAACAACTGCGCTTAAGTGTAATTTAGATAAAATGATGGATAAAGGTTGCCCCTCAAGTTTATGAAGCTACGTAAAGGGAGTGTTCAGAGCTCCGCTCACAAATGGGTGTCTGAGGGTTGAAGACGTTGTTCTGATGTATCTTTGGTCTGAAGCCTTCAGGAGGAGAGTTTGTCATAGTTATACCCGAGGGAAGAATTGGAAGGTTCTGGGACTCCTTGTAAGGTGAGGAGGTAGGGTGAGGTATAATTCGAAGCTTTTAATAACTAGATCCAGTGTTGTTCTTGGCTGGAAAGTGAGACTGTTCTGCTCCCTCTTCTCTCTCCCCAGAGTCAGTTGTGGGTTGAGTCTCACCTCACTTCTTTCCTGCTGGTAAGCTAGAGTAGATAAACAGCAGATGCTCATCAGAGCAGCTAAAGTCTCAGTTTCTTTAACTGTTAGAAAAATGTATGTAAAAAGAACTTGCTAACTCTTAACATTAAAACTTTCCTTAATTCTGCAGTAACTTCAATTGTAAGAGCACCATCAATTTAATATCAATTTTCAAGGAAATTATAAAAAACCACCATAGTAATGAACACATAGTGTATATAAGTGCATCAAATGCCTATCAATTTCAAAACTATCAATGTGAGAAAAAATAAGTTCTCAGACTTGCAGAAATACAGTCCGATTAAGATTTTGTCTTGCATTGGGACTTACCTGTCATCCTCTGCTCTCTCGACTCTCAGCTCAGTCAGTGCTCAGCCTTCCCATCCCTCGTCCCTGTCCATCATACATCTGCTGAGGAGCAGCAAAGTGCTTTATCATTCAAAAGTAGGGGTCCCCTAACCGAACTCGTCTGCTCTTGTGCATAGGTGAGGAGACTGAAGTGCAGAAAGGTTAAGAAAGGTAGGTCAATCCTGAAGACGGGATGAGAGCCACCCAGCATGAGGCCAGTCGTTTGGGGTTTCTTTATAGATATTCATTCTGTGAGACCCAACACAGAGTGCTTTGAATTCATGTTACACTCATCGACAGACTATAATTTGGAGCATTTAAGTACTGTACTTTAGTTTCTTTATCTGGAAAAAACTGAGTTAGAAGGCACATTTAACAAAAAGCATCCAAGATACCGCCCTACCTTTTTTGGGTGGAAGGGAGTGGATTTTGCAATATTTAGACTTGTTTTTTTCATTCTTTGGGTCCTTACTGGTTGAATAAGCCTATGCAAGGCCTAGGGAGCAGTGTGAGTGGAGGGGGTAGGAAAGAAGGCTGAGGCTGGACCCTGATTACTAGGAGCTGAACAAGCGTGTGCCTGGATTAGTTCAGAGATGGGGTTATGTGGAATTAAGTGAGCGGTGATGGTGGTAACCCTTGTTTATTGAGGAACTGATGCATACTAATCACTGTTAGTTGCTTTATAGGTTTTTTTAAAAATCATCACCAACCAAATAAAGAGGGTATTATGAGCTTCATTTTTTAAAATTTATTTATTTTATTTATTTTTATTTTTGGCTGTGTTTGGTCTGCTTTGCTGCGCGCGGGCTTTCTTCTAGTTGCGGTGCACAGGCTTCTCATTGCGGTGGCTTCTTTTGTTGCAGAGCATGGGCTCTAGGCATTCAGGCTTCAGTAGTTGCGTCACACGGGCTCAGTAGTTGTGGTTCATGGGCTATAGAGCACAGGCTCAGTAGTTGTGGCGCACGGGCTTAGTTGCTCCGCAGCGTGTGGGATTTTCCTGGACCAGGGCTCGAACCCGTGTCCCCTGCATTGGCAGGTGGATTCCTAACCACTGCGCCACCAGGGAAACCCGAGCTTCATTTTTCAGATGAGGAAACTAAGGCTCAGAGAGGTTAGGTAGCTTGCTGAAGCCAGTCATCAGGATGTCGCATGGTTAGGATTTATACTTGCTTGTGTTTGACTTCACACTGCTGTTTTGCTCTGTGGCTTCTGATAGTGAATGATGTTGGATTTCAGATAAGGGGGCAGTCACTGTGGTTCAGAAAAGGGACCAAGTGCAAGAGGTTGAGCTGGTTTTAACCTGTTGAAGAAATTGGGCAAAGAGAGCACTTCTCATTCTTGTTAATAGTTAGCTGTATATTCTTCTGTATGGATTGAGACTATTTGCTCTGACAATTACATTTAGCAAGCCAAAAATCCAGACAGGTGGTATGACCTGGAATTTTGGGAATTCTTCTAAAAGCAGGAGGGAATCTAGTATTTTATAACTAGAATTTTTGGAACCTAGGAAGCATTTAAACCCTAGAGTATTTAAAATTGGGATTGTTCAAAAAAATCTGGGACCTATGGGCTTCATGAGGAGTGGGTGGGACAGAAACTTGGGCCACTATTAAGATGCCTCTGCTTAAGAATTCTTCTTGCTGGCTGGCCTTGCCAACCGTGTACACTCTGAGTGCTAGTTTTCTCATCTTTAACATTAAGAGTGAGCAAAATGAACCTTAAAGTACCTTTGAAATCTAAAATTTGTTTCCAGAAAACTGTGGTGCTCTATTCAGTATTATAAACTACCCAGTATTCAATTTTTAAAAATAAGGAAAGAAAGAAAGAAAAAAGTTTATTACTCTTCAGTCTGCAATTTTGAAAGTGAACAATGAGATCTTTTATACTTATTTTGGTGTGTAGTTAGTAATGAGGTTGAAGATTTCTTCAAAAAACAAACTCTGCGTGTGTCTCTGTGTGTGTGCGCGCGTGCATAAATAGATGTATTTCTGTTCAGATCTATCAAGGTCAGCCTCTGCGAATGAACTTACTGCCTTTTCCCATTTCAAAGTTAGTTTAGCCGATACTCATACTTTAAGGAAATTGGGATAACACTACAGCCGTAAGAAACACACTGGTTTTTGAGAGGGAGCCAGACAGATGATCTTTGTTCTTTATCTCCAAATTTTCATGGCATGAAACTTGAAAAGGTCTGTCTTTGTGTGTTCAGGCAGCCTGCATCACTGCCTGTACTCCTGATAAATTTCTCTTAAGTTAAAAAGCCTCTTCTAAGTAACATTTTTGCCTAAATGTACTCACCTGCTCTAAAGGTGTCAAGGTGTAAGCCAGCAGCATCTTTTTGAAAATCATAACGGCTTAAAAAAAATAACCCTCGGCTTCCCTGGTGGCGCAGTGGTTGAGAATCTGCCTGCCAATGCAGGGGACACGGGTTCGAGCCTTGGTCTGGGAAGAACCCACATGCCGCGGAGCAACTGGGCCCGTGAGCCACAACTACTGAGCCTGCGCGTCTGGAGCCTGTGCTCCGCAACAAGAGAGGCTGCGACAGTGAGAGGCCCGCGCGCCGCGATGAAGAGTGGCCCCCGCTTGCCGCAGCTAGAGAAAGCCCTCGCACAGAAACGAAGACCCAACACAGCCGAAACTAAAATAAATAAATTAAAAAAAAAAAAATAACCCTCAAGTTTAAAACTGTATCACTGATGGAGTCAGGAAAAATTCAGTGACACTAAGTATATTCACAGTGTTGTGCACCTGTCTGCACTGTCCATTTCCAGACCTTTTCATCATCCCAAACAGAAACTCTGTACTCATTAAGCAATAGCTTCTCCTTTCCCCCTTGCACTGCCCCTGGTGACCTCTATTTTACATCTCTGTGAATTTAATTACCCTAGGTACCTCCCTCCTGTAAGTGGAATAATACGGTATTTGTGTTTTTGTGACTGGCTTACTCATTTAATGTAGATGAACGTAGCATGTGTCAGAATTTCATTCCTTTTGAAGGCTGAAGAATATTCCATACACACACACACACACACACACACAAACACACACCCCATTTTATCATTTGCTTTTCCTAATTACTAATATAATGCATTAATTCTGATATTTTAGTACAGTAATGGGCATTCTTTTGGCTTTTAAGGGAACGGGTACAACTTGTGTGGGTAAACCCAAATAGTGAGTTTCAAGGGACACATAATTGTAGAATCCTGCTGGAATTGACCAGCCTTATCCACCTGCATTTATTTCCTCGTGAGCTGGAGCCAGTGTTTTCAAGCCCTGCTGCTTCTTCAGCCACGGGCCCCTCTCTGGTGGCCAGAGGACACAGACAGCTAAACATAGTGGGAAGGAGAGGCCGTCAGCTCATTTATTCTGATGCATTGTGTCTGGTCCTGCGGGTGCCCTCATCCCCTCCCCAACTTTTCTTTTTTGACTCCATGAATATATATGTCTAGGTTCTTGGAAAAAGGACTTAGGCCAGTTATTAAGTCTTCTTTCACCCTTTCAAGCTATCATTGAGTATTTAAAGAGAGATCCAGATGAAGAGCTTTGGTCTTTATTCTCAGACGTTCAGAGTGAGAGTGTGTGTGTGTGTGCGCGTGTAAGGGGTGTATAAGGAAAAGAAGGCATTCAGAGAACAAACCAGTCTACTCTCTGGTCTCTGTGTACTTATTGTTTGCCTTACATTTGCAAAGGAAATTTCCAGAACAGTGTTTTGGTTCTTCTCAAGTTACCTTCCTTTCAGGGGATGGTTTGAGCATTTTCAGTATTACTGAGCAAAGCTCATTTGATGGATGAGGAGCCATCCTAGGGGAGGACAGAGCTGGCCCTGGAGAGAGGCCGCCACCACCACTGCTTCTGTGCAGGACTTTTCTACAGCCTTCTGAGCTGCTTCTCAGAAGGGCTTTTTATTATGAGTGAGAATTGTAATCATTTGGGGCATGTATGTGTCCCCTGTTTATCATCACTCTTTTGATTGCTTTACTGCAATCTTGACTTAGTTTCCACAGATGTACTTTAAAATCTATTCATTGTTGTGGTTCACTGTAACTGAGAAAACAGACCTTGTGTCATAATAGAATATGAAAGGAGGTCTCTAGGGTTATGGAACATGAGTGGTAAACAGCTGTTATCTCTTGTTCACCTTCCTTTTCTTTTTTCTCTTTTTAATTTATTTTTTTATACTGCAGGTTCTTATTAGTCATCACTTTTATACACATCAGTGTATACATATCAATCCCAATCTCCCAATTCATCACACAACCCCCCCACCCCATCCCCCGCCACTTTCCCCCCTTGGTGTCCATACGTTTGTTCTCTACATCTGTGTCTCAGTTTCTACCCTGCAAACCGGTTCATCTGTACCATTTTTCTAGGTTCCACATATATGCGTTAATATACGATATTTGTTTTTCTCTTTCTGACTTACTTCACTGTGTATGACAGTCTCTAGATCCATCCACATCTCTACAAATGACCCAATTTCGTTCCTTTTTATGGCTAAGTAATATTCCATTGTATATGTGTGCCACATCTTCTTTATCCATTCGTCTGTTGATGGGCATTTAGGTTGCTTCCATGACCTGGCTGTTGTAAATAGTGCTGCAGTGAACATTGGGGTTCATATGTCTTTTTTTTAATTATGGTTTTCTCTGAGTATATGCCAAGTAGTAGGATTGCTGGGTCATATGGTAATTCTATTTTTAGTTTTTAAAGGAACCTCCATACTGTTCTCCATAGTGGCTGTATCAATTTACATTCCCACCAACAGTGCAAGAGGGTTCCCTTTTCTCCACACTCTCTCCAGCATTTGTTGTTTGTAGATTTTCTGATGATACCCATTCTAACTGGTGTGAGGTGATACCTCACTGTAGTTTTGATTTGCATTTCTCTAATAATTAGTGATGTTGAGCAGTTTTTCATGTGCTTCTTGGCCATCTGTATGTCTTCTTTGGAGAAATGTGTATTTCGGTCTTCTGCCCATTTTTGGATTGGGTTTTTTTTTAATTAGTGAGCTGCATGAGCTGTTTATATATTTTGGAGATTAATCCTTTGTCCGTTGATTCATTTGCAAATATTTTCTCCCATTCTGAGGGTTGTCTTTTCATCTTGTTTATGGTTTCCTTTGCTGTGCAAAAGCTTTGAAGTTTCATTAGTCCCATTTGTTTATTTTTGTTTTATTTCCATTACTCTAGGAGGTGGATCAAAAAGGATCTTGCTGTGATTTGTGTCGAAGAATATTCTTCCTATGTTTTCCTCTAAGAGCTTTATAGTGTCCGGTCTTACATTTAGGTCTCTAATCCATTTTGAGTTTATTTTTGTGTATAGTGTTAGGGAGTGTTCTAATTTCATTCTTTTACATGTAGCTGTCCAGTTTTCCCAGCACCAGTTGTTGAAGAGGCTGTCTTTTCTCCATTGTATATCCTTGCCTCCTTTGTCATAGATTAGTTGACCATATGTGCATGGGTTTATCTCTGGGCTTTCTATCTTGTTCCATTGATCTATATTTCTGGTTTTGTGCCAGTACCATATTGTCTTGATTACTGTAGCTTTGCAGTATAGTCTGAAGTCAGGGAGTCTGATTCCTCCAGCTCCATTTTTTTCCCTCAAGACTGCTTTGGCTATTCGGAGTCTTTTGTGTCTCCATACAAATTTTAGGATTTTTTTATTCTAGTTCCGTAAAAAATGCCATTGATAATTTGATAGGGATTGCATTGAATCTGTAGATTGCTTTGGGTAGTATAGTCATTTTCACAATATTGATTCTTCCAATCCAGGAACATGGTATATTTCTCCATCTGCTGGCATCATCTTTAATTTCTTTCATCAATGTTTTATAGTTTTCTGCATACAGGTCTTTTGTCTCCCTAGGTAGGTTTATTCCTAGGTATTTTATTCTTTTTGTTGCAATGGTAAATGGGAGTGTTTCCTTAATTTCTCTTTCAGATTTTTCATTAGTGTATAGGAATGCAAGAGACTTCTGTGCATTAATTTTGTATCCTGCAACTTCAACAGATTGATTGATTAGCTCTAGTAGTTTTCTGGTGGCATCTTTAGGATTCTCCATGTATAGTATCATGTCATCTGCAAACAGTGACAGTTTTGCTTCTTCTTTTCCAACTTGTATTTCTTTTTTCTTTTTCTTCTCTGATTGCCGTGGCTAAGACTTCCAAAACTATGTTGAATAATAGTGGTGAGAGTGGACATCCTTGTCTTGTTCCTGATCTTAGAGGAAATGCTTTCAGTTTTTCACCATTGAGAATGATGTTTGCTGTGTGTTTGTCATATATGGCCTTTATTATGTTGAGGTAGGTTGCCTTTATGCCCACTTTCTGGGGAGTATTTCTCGTAAATGAGTGTTGAATTTTGTCAAAGGCTTTTTCTGCATCTGTTGAGATGATCATATGTTTTTTATTCTTCAGTTTGTTAATATGGTGTATCACATTGGTTGATTTGCATGTATTGAAGAATCCTTGCATCCCTGGGATAAATCCCACTTGATCATGGTGTATGATCCTTTTAATGTGTTGTTGGATTCTGTTTGCTAGTATTTTGTTGAGGATTTTTGCATCTATATTCATCAGTGATATTGGTCTGTAATTTTCTTTTTTAGTAGTATCTTTGTCTGGTTTTGGTATCAGGGTGATGGTGGCCTCATAGAATGAGTTTGGGAGTGTTCCTTCCTCTGCAATTTTTTGGAAGAGTTTGAGAAGGATGGGTGTTATTAGCTCTTCTCTAAATGTTTGATAGAATTCACCTATGAAGCCATCTGGTCCTGGACTTCTGTTTGTTGGAAGATTTTAAATCACAGTTTCAATTTCATTTCTTGTGATTGGTCTGTTCATAGTTTCTATTTCTTCCTGGTTCAGTCTTGGAAGGTTATACGTTTCTAAGAATTTGTCCATTTCTTCCAGGTTGTCCATTTTATTGGCATAGAGTTGCTTGTAGTAGTCTCTTAGGATGCTTTGTATTTCTGTGGTGTCTGTTGTAACTTCTTTTTCATTTCTGATTTTATTGATTTGAGTCCTCTCCCTCTTTTTCTTGATGAGTCTGGCTAATGGTTTATCAATTTTGTTTATCTTCTCAAAGAACCAGCTTTTAGTTTTATTGATCTTTGCTATTGTTTTCTTTGTTTCTCTTTCATTTATTTCTGCTCTGATCTTTATGATTTCTTTCCTTCTGCTAACTTTGGGTTTTGTTTGTTCTTCTTTCTCTGGCTCCCTTAGGTGTAAGGTTAGATTGTTTATTTGAGATTTTTCTTGTTTCTTGAGGTAGGCTTGTATAGCTATAAACTTCCCTCTTAGAACTGCTTTTGCTGCATCCCATAGGTTTTGGATCGTCGTGTTTTCAGTGTCATTTGTCTCTAGGTATTTTTTGATTTCCTCTTTGATTTCTTCAGTGATCTCTTGGTTATTTAGTAACGTATTGTTTAGCCTCCATGTGTTTGTGTTTTTCACGTTTTTTCCCCCTGTAATTGATTTCTAATCTCATAGTGTTGTGGTCAGAAAAGATGCTTGATATGATTTCAATTTTCTTCAATTTACTGAGGCTTGATTTGTGATCCAAGATGTGATCTATCCTGGAGAATGTTCTGTGCGCACTCGAGAAGAAAGTGTAATCTGCTGTTTTTGGATGGAATGTCCTATAAATATCAATTAAATCTATCTGGTCTATTGTGTCATTTAAAACTTGTCTTTCCTTATTAATTTTCTGTTTGGATGATCTGTCCATTGGTATAAGTGAGGTGTTAAAGTCCCCCACTATTATTGTGTTACTGTCAATTTCCTCTTTTAGAGCTGTTAGCAGTCGCCTTATGTATTGAGGTGCTCCTATGTTGGGTGCATATATATTTATAGTTGTTATATCTTTTTCTTGGGTTGATCCCTTGATCATTATGCAGTGACCTTCCTTGTCTCTTGTAACATTCTTTATTTTAAAGTCTATTTTATCTGATATGAGTATAGCTACTCCAGCTTTCTTTTGATTTCCATTTGCATGGAATACCTTTTTCCATCCCCTCAGTTTCAGTCTGTATGTGTCCCTAGGTCTGAAGTGGGTCTCTTGTAGACAGCATATATATGGGTCTTGTTTTTGTATCCTTTCAGCAAGCCTGCGTCTTTTGGTTGGAGCATTTAATCCTTTCACGTTTAAGGTGATTATCGGTATGTATGTTCCTTTTACCATTTTCTTAACTGTTTGGGGTTTGTTTTTGTAGGTCTTTTGTATTTCCCCCTTAGAGAAGTTCCTTTAGCATTTGTTGTAGAGCTGGTTTTGTGGTGCTGAATTCTCTTAGCTTTTGCTTGTCTGTAAAGCTTTTGATTTCTCCATCGAATCTGAATGAGATCCTTGCTGGGTGGAGTAATCTTGGTTGTAGGTTCTTCCCTTTCATCACTTTAAGTATATCATGCCACTCCCTTCTGGCTTGTAGAGTTTCTGCTGAGAAATCAGTTGTTAGCCTTATGGGAGTTTCCTCGTATGTTATTTGTTGTTTTTCTCTTGCTGCTTTCAATAATTTTTCTTTGTCTTTAGTTTTTTCCAGTTTCATTACTATGTGTCTTGGTGTGCTTCTCCTTGGGTTCATCCTGTATGGGACTTTCTGTGCTTCCTGAACTTGGGTGGCTATTTCCTCTCCCATGTTAGGGAAGTTTTCAACTGTAATCTCTTCACATATTTTCTCGGGCCTTTTCTCTCTCTCTTCTCCTTCTGGGACCCCTGTAATGCGAATGTTGTTGCGTTTAATGTTGTCCCAGAGGTCTCTTATGCTGTCTTAATTTCTTTTCATTCTTTGTTGTTTATTCTGTTCTGCAGCAGTGAATTCCACCATTCTGTGTTCCAGGTCACTTATCCGTTATAAGTGCTATTCTGCCTCAGTTATTGTGCTATTGATTCCTTCTAGTGTATTTTTCATTTTATTTATTGTATTGTTTATCTCTGGTTGTTCTTTAATTCTTCTAGGTCTTTGTTAAACATTTCTTGCATCTTCTTGATCTTTGCCTCCATTCTTTTTCTGAGGTCCTGGGTCATCTTCACTATTATTATTCCGAACTCTTTTTCTGGAAGGTTGCCTATCTCCACTTCATTTAGTTATTTTTCTGGGATTTTATCTTGTTCCTTCATCTGTCTTTCTGTGAATGTGGGTTTTGTTCCACAGGCTACAGGATTGTAGTTCTTCTTGCTTCTGCTGTCTGCCTTTTGGTGGTCTCCTTTTCTTTTTAAAACTGCTTCTGTTAGACATCACCATCGCAACTTCCTTTCCGGCTTCCTTTGTTTCAGGCTTTCACTTGGTCAGCATGCATAGAAAGTAGGGATGCTTTTCTCTCCTATTTCCTAATATCTAAATCCTACCCATTTTTCAGGATTCAGGTTGGTTGTAACTGAGGAAGCTTTCTTGGATCCTTTCTTTTCCTCTAGATGGAGTTATAGGTTTCCCCTCTGTAGTGCAGACTGGGGTGTATTTCATGGGTCCTGCCAAGCCTGTGCGCAGAAATGGTAGGTTTTAGCTCCTCTTTCAGGCCATCAGCTGCCTGTGTCCCTGGCTGTGCCTCAGGGGAGAAAGTGATGGCAATTGAATGAATACTATTTCCAGTCATGAATGAAATGCAAGAGTTATTTATTTTATTTTATTTTTAAAATTTTTATTTACTTAATTTTGGTGATGTTGGGTCTTTGTTGCTGCGCACAGGCTTTCTCTAGTTGTATCGAGCAGAGGCTACTCTTTGTTGAGGTGTGAGGGCTTCTCATTGCAGTGGCGTCTCTTGTTGCAGAACAAGGGCTCTAGGTGTGTGGGCTTCAGTAGTTGTGGCCTGTGGGCTCAGTAGTTGTGGCACACAGGCTTAGTTGCTCCGTGGCATGTGGGATCCTCCCGTACCAGGGCTCGAACCCGTGTCCCCTGCATTGGCAGGCAGATTCTTAACTACTGCGCCATCAGGGAAGTCCCAAGAGTTAGTTATTTAAATGACATTTTCTCCCACAGTAGTGTAATGAGTAAGTGAAAGAGAGTTCTGTAGAACTTTTCATGCCATTAATTCAGGCATGGAGAACCTTTATTTATTTATTTTTCTTCTGTAGTTGACCACACAGATGAAATGTAGTTTTGTTTAGTTTCATCTAATCTAAAATTAGGGGCAGGTCATTGAGACTTTCGTTAATCATATTTACTATGTTTTAAAAAATTTTATGTAATTATTAAATATGCTTTAATGTGAGATTAAACAGTTAATGAAAATGTAAAAAGAAGGTAAAAAGGGAAGATATTTTAATAACCATTCTGCTTACCGAGAGTTGAGAATATTGATTTATGCTAGTTATGTTTAAAAACTGATTATCTTTATAGCTCTTAATTTTATCACTACCTTTAAGACTAGAAAAATATAGCCTTTATTTTAATTATTATAAATGCACATTTTTTGAAAAAGCAGATATTTCCACAAGAGTGGAACTATCAAAAAGCTCTTAGAACTATCAAAGGTCTTAGATTTAAAATCAGTCATAGTTTTCATCGGTGCTGGCAGAAGGCATAAGACTCCTGGGCCAAAGACAAAGGACAGTTTACTACCTATAGCAATAACAGAGCAGAATATTGGCATTTTTCATGTAGGTTCCTGAGCCCCATTTCCCCCAGGGCAATATGAACAGAGCCAGATGGTACCCGCACAGGCAGTGGGTTGCATTACAGTAAAGGAATCCTGAGCTTAGGGAACCTGAACCTTTTATGGTGGGCAGTGAGCCTACCTTCCCTTTGTTCCCAGAGATATTATCTTTATTATCTCAACAGTAAGCACACTTGCCCTTTGGCAGGGAGCAAAGCACTATCTTATCTTTCAAGGCTGTTTGCTATACGAATAGCCTTAAAAAATAGCCCAGAACAAAAGGGCAGTTAGTGCCTTACTTTCAAGATGTGCAGAAATTCGAGGGACCCATGGAGAATTGTCTCCCAACAAAGAATTGTAGTTATGAAAGGTAGCAGTCCTCTACCAGTGCCCCCCAGAACTTCCTGCTCCCTAGAACCCCATTGTACAATAGAAATATGATGTGAACCACATGTAATTTTCTAGTAGCTGCATTAAAAAAAAAGCAAAAAGAAACTTATAAAATTAATTTTAATATTATATGTGACCCAGTATATCCAAAATTTAATCATTTTAATAGTTAAGCAGTATAAAAAAGTTTTAATGAGGTATTTTAAAAAGCTTTTTTCTTTGAGTTTTATTGAAATGTAGTTGACATACCTCACTGTATAAGATACACAGCCTGGGGACTTCCCTGGTGGCGCAGTGGTTAAGAATCTGCCTGCCAATGCAGGGGATATGGGTTCGAGCCCTGGTCCGGGAAGATCACACATGCCGCAGGGCATCTAAGCCTGTGCACCACAACTACTGAGCCTGCGTGCCACAACTACAGAAGCCTGTGCGCCTAGAGCCCGTGCTCTGCAACAAGAGAAGCCACTGCAATAAGAAGCCTGCGCACCGCAACGAAGAGTAGTGAGCCCCCGCTCACTGCAACTAGAGAAAGCCCACGCACAGCAATGTCGACCCAACACAGCCAAAAATAAATAAATAAATAAAATAAATTAAAAAAAAAGGTACACGGCCTGATGATTTTCCTTTACATACATCACAACATGAGTAATACATAGGTTTAGTGAACATCCATCATCTCATATGGATACAAAATTAAAGAAATTAAAAAATATATTTTCCTTGTGATGAGAACTCTTAGGATTTCCTTCCCTAACAGCGTTCATCTATAATGTGCAGCAGTGTTCATTATATGTATCATGTTGCATTGCTTCCCCAGGACTTATTTGTCTTGTAACTGGAAGTTTGTTCCTTTTGACCGCCTTCATCCAATTCCCCCACCTCCGATAACCATAAATGTGACCTCTTTTTCTCTGATGTTTCTGTTTGTAACCACAAAAATGATCTCTTTTTCTATGAGATTTTTTGCTTCTCTGCTTTTGAACT
Source organism: Balaenoptera musculus (assembly GCF_009873245.2). Classification (NCBI taxonomy): domain Eukaryota; kingdom Metazoa; phylum Chordata; class Mammalia; order Artiodactyla; family Balaenopteridae; genus Balaenoptera; species Balaenoptera musculus. The sequence goes on from NC_045790.1 coordinate 72,730,657, forward strand.
GACATACCACACTATGTTAGTTCTTAAAATACAGCAAAGTGATATTTCTATATATTTCAAAATGATCACCATGATAAGTCTAGTTACCATCTGTCAGAATACAAAGATAGTATATAGGGCTTCCCTGGTGGCACAGTGGTTAAGAATCCGCCTGCCAATGCAGGAGACACAGGTTCGAGCCCTGGCCCGGGAAGATCCCACATGCCGTGGAGCAATTAAGCCCATGTGCCACAACTACTGAGCCTGCACTCTAGAGCCCACGAGCCACAACTACTGAGCCCGCGTGCCACAACTACTGAAGCCCGTGTGCCTAGAGCCCGTGCTCCACAACAAGAGAAGCCACTGCAATGAGAAGCCCGCGCACTGCAAGGAAGAGTAGCCCCCACTCGCCGCAACTAGAGAAAGCCCGCATGCAGCAACGAAGACCCAACACAGCCAAAAATAAATAAATAAATAAATAAATTAAAAAAAAAAAAAAAAAAAAAAGATAGTATATAACTATTGACTCTATTGACATTCCTCTGTGAGGCCATTGATCCCGGACTTCTGTTTGCTGAGAGAATTTTTATCACACATTTAACTTTATTACTAATGATTGGTCTGTTCAGATTGTCTCTTTCTTCCTGATTCAGTCTCAGCAGGTTGTATGTTTCTAGAAATTTGTCTGTTTCTCCTAGGTTGTCCAATTTGTTGGCATATAACTGTTTGCTTTGTAATATATTTTGAAATCAGGAAGTGTGATGCCTAATGAGGTATTAAAACGATGCCTTTGTCCAATACATGTGCTACAGTAAAACAGGAATATCTTACACAATGCAGCCATCACAGCTAAATGGAGTCTTACCAGAAACAATGTTTAATGTAAAGACATTTTACACTCCTTCAAGTTTTAAAATTTAATTTTAATTAATTAAAATAAAATAAATTTTTTTCCTTAGTTAGGCTAGCTACATTTCAGTTGCCCAATAGCCACATGTGACTAGTGGCTTCCATATTGGACAACATAGCCTTAGAGGTAACCATTTTTAACTTTTTACAGATTTCTTTGAGTCTTTATTTCCATATCTTTAAATAACGTGCTTATACTGTTTCTTTATTTTTCAGTTGTAAAGTCTTCCTATTGACTTTCTACTGTTAAAGAAGATTTAATTCTCTTTTATCTCCAAATCCTCCTGCTGTGTGTTCACTTCACAGCCCTGTTTCCCATCCTCCCAATCAGTGATTCTGAAAACTTGTTTTACACTCTTAAAAATTATTGAAGATCACAAAGAGCTTTTGTTTATGTGTGATATGTTTATTTGCATTTAGCCTGTTAGAAATTAAGACTGAGAAAAAATTAAATATTATTTATGTAAAAAAAACAATGATAAGTCCTTTGCATATTATCATAAGTAATATTTTTTAATGGAAATGCTTTCATAAAAATTCATGAGAGTAATGACATTTTATATTTTTGCAAATCTCTTTAACGTTTGCCTTAATAGAAAACAGCCTAATAGAAACGAGAAAATACTTGCCTCTGAACTCATTCTGAAGACAAATCACATATTATATAGCCTCTGGAAAACTGCACTGTATACTTGTAGTAAGAAAATGGGAGTAAAAAGGGTGAATGATATCCTAGTATTACTATGAAAATAGTTTCAAGATTCTCTGTATATTATCATAATTTTGTCAGACCATGACTCAGTGTTTATATTATTATGACCATGTAATAGCTGAGCTATAGTAGCATAAGCTGAGCTAAGCAGCATACCATGGATTTTTTTTTTAATTGCACTTTTTTGTTTTCCTTAGAGATAATGCTTTCTTTTCATATATATATGTATTTTTACTATGTACATTTTACTTATTCAACTCTGAACTCTATCTTAGTTGTCAAAATCTCTTCAAAATACATTCATTTACAGCAGGTGTTTTCTCCCTTTTGTCTTAAATATCTTCTGTAGCCATTTGACTTGGTTCAGTTAAGACTGGTTTTTTCCTAGGACCCCTGCATATCCTAGGATCGCTTTTCCTCAGAATCCTGGGAATTTCTGTTGCCTCTCTTTTATATTGGATCCCTGATTATTAGGTCCCTTGTCTTTTTCTTGATATGCAGTACAGTCGTCCCTCGGTATCAGCGGGTGGTGGGTGGGTGTGGTGGGGACTGGTTCCAGAACCCCCTAGGATACCAAAACCTGCCAGTGTCCAGTCTCTTATATAAAATGATATAGTATTGGCAGGTAACCTACACATATACTCCTGTATACTTTCAGTCATCTCTAGACTATTACCTGTTACAATGTAAACGCTATGTAAATAGTTGTAAGTACAATGTAAATAGTTGCTGGAGAATGGCAGATTCACGTTTTACTTTTGCAACTTTCTAGAATGTTTTTCCCCCATTTTTTTTTTTTTTAATGATACAGTGGACAACTCAGTCTACATTTCTTTTTGCAGTAGTGCTAGTTTTTTTTTTTTTTAAAGACCATTATTTATTTACTTATTGGCCATGCCATGTGGCATGTGGGATCTTAGTTCCCTGACCAGGGATCAAACCCGTGCCCCCTGCAGTGGAAGCGCAGAGTCGTAACCACTGGATTGCCAGGGAATTCCCCCAAATATTTTTGATTTGAGATTAGTTGAATTCAAGGATATAGAACCCACAGATACAGAGCCCACAGATATGGAGGGCCAACTGTATAGTATAAACTTGGGGGCCAGACTGTGTAGGTTTGAATCTTAGCTCTCCCACTTACTAGGTATGTGACTGATATTGTGATTTATAATAAATATGTAAGTCTATCTGGTCTAATGTGTCATTTAAAGCTTGTGTTTCCTTATTAATTTTCTGTCTGGATGATCTGTCCATTGCTGTAAGTGGGGTGTTAAAGTCCCCCACTATTATTGTGTTACTGTTGATTTCCCCTTTTATGGCTGTTAGCATTTGCCTTACGTATTGAGGTGCTCCTACGTTGGGTGCATAAATATTTATAATCGTTATATCTTCTTCTTGAATTGATCCCTTGATCATTATGTAGTGCATGGAATATCTTTTTCCACCTCCTCACTTTCAGTCTGTATGTATCCTTAGGTCTGAAGTGGGTCTCTTGTAGACAGCATATGTACGGGTCTTGTTGTATCCATTCAGCCAGTCTGTGTCTTTTGGTTGGAGCATTTAATCCATTTACATTTAAGGTAATTATTGATAATGTATGTTCCTATTACCATTTTCTTAATTGTTTTGGGTTTGTTTTTGTAGGTCTTCTCTTGTGTTTCCCTCCTAGAGAAGTTTCTTTAGCATTTGTTGGTGGTGCTGAATTCTCTTAGCTTTTGCTTGTCTGTGAAGGTTTTAATTTCTCTGTCAAATCTGAATGAGCTCCTTGCTGGGTAGAGTAATCTTTGTTGTCGATTTTTCCCTTTCATCACTTTAAATATATCCTGCCACTCTCTTCTGGCCTGCAGAGTTTCTACTGAAAACTCAGCTGATAACCTTATGGGGTTTCCCTTGTATGTTATTTGTTGCTTTTCCCTTGCTGCTTTTAATACTTTTCCTTTTGAGTTTAATTTTTGTTAGTTTGATTAATATGTCTCAGCGTGTTTCTCCTTGGGTTTATTCTGTGTGGGCCTCTCTGTGCTTCCTGGACTTGGGTGACTATTTCCTTTCCCATGTTAAGGAAGTTTTCAACTGTAATCTCTTCAAATATTTTCTCAGACCCTTTCTCTTTCTCTTCTTTTTCTGGGACCCCTGTAATTTGAATGTTGGGTGTTTAATGTTGTCCCAGAGGTCTCTGAGATTTTCCTCAGTTCTTTTCATTCTTTTTTCTGTATTCTGCTCCTTGGCAGGTATTTCCACCATTCTATCTTTCAGTTCAATTATTCATTCTTCTTCCTTAATTATTCTGCTGTTGATTCCTTCTAGTGTATTTTTCATTTCATTTACTGTGTTATTCATCACTTTTTAAAATTTAGTTCTTCTAGGTCCTTATTAAACATTTCTTGTATTTTCTTGATCTGTGCCTCCATCCTATTTCCGAGATTTTGGATCATCTTTACTGTCATTACTCTGAATTCTTTTTCAGGTAGATTGCCTATGTCCTCTTCATTTATTTGTTCCTGTAGGTTTTTACCTTGCTCCTTCATCTGTAACATATTTCTCTGCCGTCTCATTTTGTTGATGGGTGGGGCTGTGTTCCTCTCTTGCTGGTTGTTTGGCCTGAGGCATCCAGCACTGGAGTTTGCAGTCAGTTGGGTGGAGCCATGTCTTGGTGCCGAGATGGGAACCTCTGGAAGGGCCGACACTGATTAATATTCCCTAGGGCTTGAAATTCTCTGTTAGTCCAGTGGCTTGGACTTGGCATTCCCACCACAGGGACTCAGGCCCAACCCATGGCCTGGGAACCAAGACCCCACAAGCCACGCAGCGTGGCAAAAAAGAAGAAAAGGAGAAAAAAAAGACAACCCCCCCCAAGAAAACAGACAACAAATGAAAAAGATCAGAAGAATAACAAAGATTAAAAAATAAAATAAAATTAGAAAAATAAAAAATATTAGAAAAAATAAAAATTAAACAACAACAACAAAACAAAGCACAAGAGCAAAAAGAAAAGAGAGAATTAAAAAAAAAAGCAACTCACTGGTGCCTCTGCTATCAGTGTTCTTGCCCCCACGTGAGCTACATCCAACCCCCGCCTCCCCAGGAGGGCCTCCAAGACCTCTAGGTAGGTCTCTGGACCCACTGTATCAGCCCCACCTCTGCATGTTTTCCTTTCACCAGCATCTGCTCCTAAAGCTGGCCTGGAGCACATGAGCCCGTGTAGGCCAGCTGGGGTGCAGGCTTCCATGGGCATGTCCACAGGGGCCGACGTAGCTGGAGGAGGCTTTGTGGCGGGGAGCGGGGGTGTGGTGCTAGGATCCGCCGGGACCCGCTCAACCAGAAGAGGCTTTGGGGGTGCGACACAGCTGGAGGAGGCTCTGTCAGGGGCGGTCATCCCCCAAAGGTCCCCTCCTATCCCAGCCAATCCCCCCACCATGAGTGGGTTCCCCTGAGTGTGGGAACCTCTCCTCCCCCAACCCAACCCCAGGTCACCAGCCCCATTCCGTCTCCACCCATCCTCCCCCCTCTTCCCTCCCTTGTCCCACCCGGCTGTGCCGAGACCCCTCCTGTACCCCTAAGTGTCTGAGGTCCTCCTCCAGTGTCCAGCAGGTGCTCTGACGCACCCCTGTCATACCTATGAGGAGACGTGAACTCCACATCCTCCTACTCTGCCCTCTTGACTCTGCCCCTCTCCCTAAGAGCTCATTTTTATTCTCTGTTCCTTTTTCATAGTCTCTTGTTCTTGTTTCACGGCTGCAATAGTTTCTCTTATGTCTTTGCCGATAATAGCACTAGTATTTTGTTGTTGCAGTTTTCATCTCTTGATCTTAATTTCTCCATGTGACAGAATGTTTAATGGATACAGATTCCTCCCATTGCAGTATCCATGCCCCCTTGCAATTGATTTTGCTTCTCTTCCCATCCAGAAGTAGAACCTTACTTCCTCTGGAATCATGGCTGGCCTGGTGACTTTCTCTGACTAATAGAATGTGACAGAAGTGATGTGTATATTCTGGACCTTAGGCCTTATGAGGCTTTGGAGCTGCTGTGTTCTCTTGGTATTCTGCCATGCAGCTGCCAAGTAAGGAATCTTGTCCAGACTAGTAGATGATGAGAGGCACCCCAGCTAGCATCCAGTACCATGTGCAGATGTGAACGAGCTGTATGGAACCCTCCAACCCAGACAGTCCTCCATCTGCATGCAGCTGCCTAGGTGAGCCCAGGTAAAGCCAGAAGGACTGCCCAACCAATTCTAAAAGTAGTGAGAAACAATAAATTGTTGTTCTTTTCAGTCATTAGGAATTGTGGTTGATTATATAGCAATAGTTAACTGATACTCTCCTCTGTTTTTTCTGTTTGTTCTGATCTCTTTTGTGTCATGAGCTTTTCTTGGATATCGGGTAGTTCTCTCTTATCTGAGGACGAAGCCTGGGAGATATATATGCCTGCCTGCCAATGTTCTGGAAATGAGGACCTGTGACTTAATTCCCTTGTTTTCAGGTCGGTACTCCTGTCCTCAGCTGTGCCTTGTACCCTCCAGGTCAGATACCCTTTGTTTCACATTTTCCAGAGTTTTTCACTGAGGCCAGGAGGGTATTTACTGGGTTATGAAGAATAGGGGTCTGGGAGTCTTAACAGCCTTTTAAGTAGGTTTTCACTCAGTTGTGTTTAACTCCACTTCACGCCGCTTCCAGAGGAGTTGTGTTGCCAGTTCTGGAGCCTTCTGAGGAGGGGCGGATGGCTGATGGTGGGAGGTGCGGGGTAGGGGGAGTTGTGCTGTAAGTTGAGTTGCCTCTCAGCTTTCTCCTCTGCCTGCTTCAGGGTCAGCTTTCTGAGATCTCCAAGTCAGTTACCGCTCAGCCCCTCTAGCTTTCAAAAGTTTGGTGCCATTTCCTCGATTCTTTGAGGGGTTTAATCATTTACTATCATTTCATCTTTAAACAGCATGTTCTTTTCGATAGACTCTCTAAAATAGGATAGGCCTTGCTGCAAGTGTAGAGAACTGGTGACAGAACCCTTCTCTGACATTCAAAAGGGAGAGAGGATAGATGTTCAATTTTTAGCAGAGGAACGTGGGCTTCACTTGAGAGAGACTTTCTTTCAACAAACATAACCAAGCGATTCTCTGTGCTGCATTCTGCGTCTGGCTCTAGGACATGGGGGTCTGAAGAAGGGAGACACGGGCCCTCTTCTCCCTGCATCACACCATCTGGCTTTAGTTGGTGTAGAAAGCGCCCTTTCCCAAGGGAGCATAGGACATGTGGTCCAGTTTGGTTATAGAAAGTCCCCTGTTGCCTATGTTTCCTTGGCTGGAGCCCAAGGAAACTCTGGGATGGATTCTGGGAGACAACGGCCTAAACTGTGGAGTTTGGTGCTGAGGTATGGGGACCCCAAGAGCTGTTGCTGGCCAGTCTGGAGAGGCAGGCATTGTGGGGTCTCAGGGGTTCGTTTTAACACGAGACCTCAGAGAAGCTAGGGAGTTCACCGCAGCGAATCACAGACAGCAGCCAGGCAGCAGAGACCACCCTTCAGGCCGGACACAGCTGTCAGGAGGCAGAGACCGGGTACCCTCGGATGATGTGAGGCCATGGAGGTGCAGGTGGCAGAAAGAACCCCACCCTGGTTGGCAAGGCCTCTGCCTTGTCATCTTACCTGCTTCCCACTCCTTCCATTGGCCTGCTTCAGGGTGGCATTTGGGCACCCTGGCTGGAGTCACGATCCTCTGAGATACTTGCATGGCCTTGGCATCAATCATAATAGTATTTTCCTCCCGTCACAGCCTCTGGGCCACAGAACAGTAGTCCTTGTAGAGTCTGAAATTGAGGCCCGGAGGAGTATTCAGTGAAACTAGAGAGTGACTGAACTTAGACCATGCTTCCTGCTGCAGAAGGGCAATAGGTTGTGGACCCTGATTTATCCATCCAGCTATTTTTTTATGCAGGCACACAGATGTGTGCGCATACATGGTGTCTACACATGTGTGTGTGTACTTTTTTTAAAAATAATTTTTATTTAATTAATTTATTTATTATTTTTGGCTGCATTGGATCTTCGTTTTTGCGCGCGGGCTTTCTCTAGTTGCGGCGAGTGGGGGCTGCTCCTTGTTGCGGTGCATGGGCTTCCCACTGCAGTGGCTTCTCTCGTTGCAGAGAACAGGCTCTAGGCATGCAGGCTTCAGTAGTTGTGGCATGCGGGCTCTAGAAGCTCAGGCTCAGTAGTTGTGGCGCATGGGCTTAGTTGCTCCACGGCATGTGGGATCTTCCCGGCCCAGGGCTCGAACCCGTGTCCTCTGCATTGGCAGGCGGATTCTTAACCGCTGCACCACCAGGGAAGGCCGGTGTGTACTTTTTTAAGAAAGAATATTTCCACTACTTAAAAAATGGTACAATAGGCAATTGGTAGAGAGAGTTATTCTTATCTATAGTACTTTTATTTGGACTTAAACCAGAATTACTTTGGTGGAAATTGTTGAAGAAAAGAATTTACCTTTTTAACTTCTCCTTTGTTTTATTATAGTTGACAGTTATATCTGTCAGCTTTAACCTTAACAAAGGTTAACAAAGCTAACCAGTGCAGAGCCCTTCCTATCTCTCTTTTTTTTTTTTTTTAATTTATTTTTTTGGCTGTGTTGGGTTTTCGTTGCTGTGTGTGGGCTTTCTCTAGTTGCAGTGAGCGGGGGCTACTCTTCATTGTGGTGTGTGGGCTTCTCATTGCGGTGGCTTCTCTTGTTGCGAAGCACAGGCTCTGGGCACGGGGGCTTCAGTAGTTGTGGCTCGTGGGCTGTAGAGCTCAGGCTCAGTAGTTGTGGCTCATGGGCTTAGTTGCTCTGCAGCATGTGTGATCTTCCCGGACCAGGGATTGAACCTGCGTCCCTTGCATTGGCAGGCAGATTCTTAACCACTGCACCAACAGGGAAGTCCCTTTTTTACTTTTTTAAATTTAATTTTTAATTGAAGTATAGTTGATGTGGTGCGATGTTATATAAGTCACAGGTATACAATATAGTGATTCACAATTTTTAAAGGTTATGCTCCATTTATAGTTATTATAAAATATTGACTATATTCCCTGTGTTGTACAATGTATCCTTGTAGCTTACTTTTTATATAATAGTTTGTACCTCTTAATCCCTACCCCTATAATGCCTCTCCACTCATCCCTCTGCCCACTGGTAACCACTAGTTTGTTGTCTATATCTGTGAGTTTGTTTCTTTTTTGTTATATTCACTAGTTTGTTGTATTTTTTATTTATTTTTTAAATTAATTTTTATTGGAGTATAGTTGCTTTACAGTGTTGTGTTAGTTTCTACTGTATAGCAAAGTGAATCAGCTATATGTATACATATATCCCCTCATTGTTGGATTTCCTTCCCATTTAGGTCACCATAGAGCATCGAGTAGAGTTCCCTGTGCTAATTAGTAGGTTCTCATTAGTTATTTATATACATAGTATCAATAGTGTATATATGTCAATTCCAATCTCCCAATTCCTCCCACCCCCTGTTGTATTTTTTAGATTCCACATGTAAGTGATATCATACAGTATTTGTCTTTCTTTGTCTGACTTATTTCACTTAGCATAATGCCCTCCAAGTCCATCCATGTTGTTGCTGATGGCAGGATTTCATTCTTTTTTATGGCTGAGTAGTACACCCCGCCCCCCCACATCTTCATCCATTCTTCTGTTGATGGACACTATCTCTTTGTCTAGAAGTCTCAGGTGTAATTAGAGGCTGAACAAGAAAATCCTGATTGTTCTTAGAGGTGTGTACGTATGTATGTGAATAGTCATGTAAATATGGTAAATCCTTTTCCTTCCAAATTCTGAATATGTTATGTCATATTAATTTATAATAAAATATATATTATTCCCCCTCCCTCCCTCCCTCTTCCTGCTTTGCCTTTCTATTATTAAAAAAGAAATTAAGGAGAAGATAGCCTGAGCCACATGTAGCTCATTTCTTTAAACATTTTTTTCATTTTCTTCTTTATATGATGATAGTTTTCTAAATTAAAGAGTAAGTATGTGATTGAGATGAATATCATCATTTTGGAATTGGTTCATTTTAAAATACAGAGGCAAAAAGAAACGAAATCAAGTTAGTTGTAGTGAGTTGGATGGACCAAGAGTCTGTCATACAGAGTGAAGTAAGTCAGAATGAGAAAAACAAATACCGTATGCTAATGCATATATATGGAATCTAAAAAAAATGGTTCTGATGAACCTAGGGGCAGGACAGGAATAAGGACACAGACGTAGAGAATGGACTTGAAGACACGGGGTCGGCGGGGGGGAAGGCTAAGCTGGAACGAAGTGAGAGAGTGGCATGGACATATATACACTCCCAAATGTAAAATCGATAGCTAGTGGGAAGCAGCCACATAGCACAGGGAGATCAGCTCGGTGCTTTGTGACCACCTAGAGGGGTGGGATAGGGAGGGTAGGAGGGAGGTGCAAGAGGGAGGGGATATGGGGATGTATGTATATGTATAACTGATTCACTTTGTTATACAGCAGAAAGTAACACAACATTGTAAAGCAATTACACTCCAATAAAGATGTAAAAATAAATAAATAAATAAAATACAGAGGCACGTGCTAGTCATACCTAGTAGATTTTAATTTTGAAATGCCGCTATAGCACTTATTTTTTTACGTTGTAAGGTCTTCTGATGTTTCTTACTTATTTGATGATCAATGGTTTTTGGACTTCTCTTACGTGCATCTCCTCATCTATTTATCACTGCAAACAAGCCTGCATGAGTTGTACTCTTTACCTCTACTGTATGTTTTTGATCAGATCCTTACCATTTGAGCTGTTGAATGCAAAGAGCACTTGGTGGAAGAATAAAATGAGAAAGAGGCCTTTTGCTTGGAACAGCAATGTAATTCTAAACACCCCCTATGGCCAGTTATGTGCTGCTGGTCAAAGTACACAACCCCTGTGTTTCAACACCCATCTCTCCCATTGCTCTGTGCTCCTACTATAGTGTTATTTAATCTCGTGGAAAACAGTGTTTAAGTTATTAATACTGATGCTCTTCCAAGCTAAGCCACGGATTACACTATGATTGATTTTGTCATCATCTCATGATTCTGATTTCTTTCGAGTCAATAATAATTATTTCCTCAACCCCCTTCATTTGCTTTTCTTCAATATAGTTCTTACAGATTCACCCCAAACTCTGCCAGTTGCTTACATTGGCTTTCAATATGCTTATTCCCATCAGTTATTCCATCCATTTCATCTTCTTGAAGACATCTCTTCCAGGGCCTTCTGACCCACTTCCATCTTCTATATTTGTCTGTGGCCTATTACACACACAGCCTGGGGTGTTCCTTTACTGTCCTGCTGGTATTTCCTTTCCTTCCTTCTGGTATTGTGATACAGTTTCTGATTCTAATGTTTTCCTCTTTCTTGGTTTATACTTTAGTTTTGATGGAGCTCATCCTCCAGTAGCTTCCTGAAAAAAGGATGCATAATGGTAAATATTTTGAAGCCTTGCCTTTCTTAATATGTAAAATGTTTTTATTTTACCCTTAATTTACTTAGTAGTTCATCTGGTTCTAAGAATTCTCATCTGGAATTCAGTTTCTTTTAGTACTTTGGAGGCATAGCTCCATTATCATCTGGCTTCTTTGGTTGGTTTTTATGAGGTATGAAGACATTTTGCTTCTGAATCTTTTTCACGTGGATTATTACACCATCCACCCCCCACCCCCCGAAACCTACATGATACTCTTTTTACCAGTGTTCTGACATTTCATGATTAGTATGTATGTCTTGGTGTGGGTCTGTTTTCACCCATCATGTTGGTATTCCAAAGGACTTTTCAATCTGGAAACCATCCCTTTGTTTTGAGATACAGTCTTGAATTATTTAATTGATTTAATTATTTACTTCCATTATTTCTGTTTTCTCTTTTTGGAGGTACAGTTTGGATGGTGGATCTCCTGGTTTGGTTCTCTAAAGTACTATATTTTTTTCTCTAATTTTCCATCAGTTAGTTTGCCTATTTGCTTAACCTCCCGAGAGTTTTTCTCAACTTTATTTTCCAATGCTTCTATTGAGTTTTTCAGTTTTTGCTGTCATGTTAAGTTTTAAGAGCTTTTTATTTGCCAGGTGTTCTGTTTATGTGGTTTCTTGTTTGTTCTAATCATTGCTGTGAGGCAAACCACCCCAAACATAGTAACATAAAACATTGCTGTTTTATTTTTTGCTCACACATTCTGTGGGTCAGGAATTCAGTTAAGACTTGAGTGACTAGGGGCTGGAGTCATCTTGGCTTCTTCACTCACATGGCTGGCACCTGGGCTGGGATGAATTGAAGACTGGGTTCAGCTGGGACTGTTGACTAGGGTACCAATGTGTGGCCTCTCTGTGTGGCTTCTTGCAACATGAGAAGTGAACTTTCCCTCTGACGGGGAGCTTCTGGAGAGCACATTTTCCAAGACAACCAGGTAGAAGATACGTGGTTTTATATGACCTAATCTTGGTGGTCACGTAGTATCACTTCTGCCAAACTCCACTGGTCAGTGTAAACATAAGGTTGTCCAAATTCAAGGGGAAGGGAGTTTTGACCACTTCTTGATTGAAGGGTGGGAAGATCACATATCAGAAGAGCATATGGTATGGTAGTATTTTTTTGCCTGTTTTTAGATAATACAGTCTGTCTTGTATATTGATTAATTGTATACAATATCTTTTTTTACCTCTCTGAGGGTATTATTAGTAGTTTTCTTTTCCCTGTGCATAGTCTGTCTCCTTGAACATTTGGGGGGCATTCCCAATGTAAGCAGCATGATTAAGTCTTTTTCACTTGTCCTGATTGGATTCCCTAGACAGTAAATTCCTGCATTGGCTTGGCTGCCAAAGTTCTGGGAGCTGATAGCTGGAAATAGGGAAGGAGATGAGATCTCGATATTTATTGTCCTTGGGTTCACTTAGTCTGACTGTCTTCTCTTTCAGGAAAGGCATCAGTGTTCCAGTGCAGGACCTTTTCCAGGACACTCACGATGACAGTTGCCAAGTCCTGTAGTAGGTCCTGGGTGAGGAAGCCTTGGTATGTATTTGGGACTTTTATTTTTCTTGCTATCTCAGAATTCATGAGCTTTGGTTATTTAGAGTGGTTCTTATTGTTCAGTCATTGGCCTCATTGACTGTTCCCACTCCACATCCTTCAAGAAATCTATGTGATTTATGAAATCTGAAGGTGAAGGAACACTGGACCCAGCAGTATGAACCTCTGCCTTATTTTTGTTATTTATTTTTATTTTTTAATTGTATTATTTATTATTATTTTATTTTATAAATTTATTTATTTATTTTTGGCTGCATTGGGTCTTCATTGCTGGGCATGGGCTTTCTCTAGTTGCGGCGAGCGGGGGCTACTCTTTGTTGCGGGGTGCTGGCTTCTCATTGCCGTGGCTTCTCTTGTTGCGGAGCACAGGCTCTAGGCCTGCGGGCTTCAGTAGTTGTGGCACACAGGCTCAGTAGTTGTGGTGCATGGGCTTAGTTGCTCTGCTGTATGTGGGATCTTTCCGGACCAGGGCTTGAACCCATATCCCCTGAATTGGCAGGAGGATTTTTAACCACTGCACCACCACGGAAGCCCCCTGTTATTTGTTTTTTAATATTTTCAATATTCTTTGTGTGTGCTTAAACTAAGTAATGTTTGATGACTGAAGTTCCATTGAAATAATATAGTATGTGGACATTTATGCCTCCCTTTAAACTTTTCCACATAGAAATCCCTTTCTTAATGAAATCTTATTTTCCCTTCACCTTCTCCTAACTCTTAGCCAAGTTTTGTTTAAGGGAATGTTCTATATCTTGAAGTTAGGCTCGTTAAATACTTTGAATGATACATCATTGGAAGAAATGTATCTTCTCTATTCTCCATGGTGATAAATACACAAAAACAAAAACATTATTAATAAAATAGACTTGTTTTCTCACACGCTTACCTACTTTACAGAAACTTATCCATTGTGTTAAAACCTGAGACTAGTGATTTTACATTTTAAAAAGCATTTTTCAAAGCATGGTGGATGTTTAGGATGTGGATGAGAATGGTAAAGACAAGCCTTTTTTGAGGTGAGATATAAGTTTCTGGTCAGTTTCTTGAGGTGAGATCCAAGTTTTTGGTCAGGAACTTGTATTTTCTGTATGAATTTTGGGGTGACTATGAACTCACATTCTTTAAAAAAATCTGTTTAGGATAGTTCTTCTACTTCTTGTTTAAAAAACTCCACATGGGCTTTCCTGGTGGTGCAGTGGTTAAGAATCCGCCTGCCAAAGCAGGGCACACGGGCTCGAGCCCTGGTTCAGGAAGATCCCACATGCTGCGGAGCAACTAAGCTTGTGCTCCACAACTACTGAGCCCTCAGGCCACAACTACTGAAGCCCACGTGCCTAGAGCCCATGCTTTGCAACAAGAGAAGCCACTGCAATGAGAAGCCCGTGCACCACAATGAAGAATAGCCCCCGCTTGCCGCAACTAGAGAAACGCCCGTGTGCAGCAACAAAGACCCAACGTGGCCAAAAATAAAAATAAATAAAATAAATTAAACAAAAAAAAAAACTCCACAGGTGCTAGTCTTTTGTTTTTTGGTTGAGTTGTAAGAGTTCTTTATATATTCTAGATATTTATCAAATAAATGATTTGAAAACATTTTCTTTTATCCTGTGGGTTGTGTTTTCACTTTTTTGATGGTGTTCTTTGAACCACAAAAGTTTTAAATTTTGATGGTTTAGTTAATCAATTTCTTTTTTCTTTTATTGCTTGGGCTTTTGGTGTTATATATAAGAATCCATTGCCAAATTCCAGGTCATGCAGATTTACCCCTGTTTTCTTTTTAGTTTTATAGTTTTAGCTCTTATATTTAGATATTTTATCCATTTTTTGGGCATATGCTATTTTGTATATGCTGTGAGATAGGGACACAACCTCATTCTTTTGGATGTGGACATCCAGTTGTACCAACACCATTTACTTAAAACACTGTTCTTTCCTCATTGAATTCTCTTGGTACCCATATCAAAAATCAGTTGACTGTAAATGGAAGAGTTTATTTCTTGGATTCTGTTCCATTGTTCTGTATGTCTCCTTGTACCAGTACCATACCATTTCTCTTACCATAGCATTTATAGTAAATTTTGGAATTGGGAAATGTGAGTCTTCCAGCTATGGTCTTTTTCAAGACTGTTTTGTCTATCCTGGGTCCCCTGAATTTCCACATGAATTTTAGGATCAGCTTGTCAATTTTTGCTAAAAAAGGCAACTGAAATTTGATAGGAAAATTATTGGTTAATTATTGGGTATATTGCCATCTTTACAATATTGAGTCTTAAGTTATGAACGTGGAATGTCTTTCCATTTATTGTCTTAAATTTTTTCAATGAAATGTTTTCAACAGTCAAGTCTTATACTTCTTCTGTTGAATTGTTTCTTTTAGCTATTTTATTCTTTTGAATGCTATTATAAATTGAATTACTTTCTTCATTTTATTTTTGGATTGTTTATTGTTAATATATGGAAATACAATTGCATTTTTGTATAATGACCTTGAATCTTGCAAACTTGTTAAATTCATTCTAATTTTGTGTGTGTTTTTCTTAGGGTTTTCTATAAACAAGATTATGTCACCTACAAATAGAGATAGTGTTACTTCTTTCATTTTAAACTTGATGGCTTTTATTTCTTTTTCTTCCCTAATTGCTTTTCCTAGATCCTCCAGTAAAATGTAATAAAAGTAACAAGAGTGGACATCCTTTTCTTGTTCCTGATCTTAGCGGGGGAGAATCTCGTCTTTTACCATTAAGATGTGCTGTTAGCTGTGCATTTTTCATAGATGGCTTTATCAGGTTGAGGAAATTCCTTTTTATTCCTAGTTTATTCTACTGTTTCTATCATGAAGTGGTGTTGATTCTGTCAAATGCTTTTTTCTGTGTCTATTTGGATTATGGAGTAATTGTCACTCATTCTATTAATAGGGTGTGTTACATTGACTTTTGCATGTTAAACCAATTTTACATTCCTGGATTAAAACCCATGTGGTCCTGGCATATAATCCTTTGTATGTTGCTGAATTTGGTTTGCTGGTATTGTGCTGAGAATTTTTGTGTCTATAAGTGATATTGATCTATAGTTTTCTTGTGATGTCATCGTCTGCTTCTGTTATCAGGGTAATCGATTACTGGCGTCATAGAGTGAGTTGGGAAATGGTCACTCCTATTCCACTTTTTTTATAAAAGTTTTGGAAGGATTTTTGTTTAATTCTTCTTTAAACGTTGTAAAATTCACCAGTGAAGTCATCTGGGCCTGGGCTTTTTTTTGTGGGAGGGTTTTTGGTAATTGTCGTTACAGCTCTGTTCAGATTTTCTATTTCCTCTTGAATCACTTTCTGTAGTCTGTGTTTCTCTGTCTAAGAATTTGTCCATTTATCCAGATTATCTAATTTTATTGGATGATGACTTTTCATAGTATTCCCTTATAATCCTTTCTATTTATGTAAGGTTGGTATGTTAGGTTGATATTTTAAAAATATAGGTGTTTATAGATATACATTCCTCTTGAACACTGCTTTTGCTGCATCCTATAAGTTTTTTTGTTTTTGTTTTCATGTCATTTATATCAGAGTAGTTTCTGATTTGCCTAGTGATTTCTTCTTTGACCCATTGGTTATTTAGGAGTGTATAGTTTAATTTTCACAAATTTGTGAATTTCTCAAATTTTCTTCTGTTGTTGACTTCTAATTTCATTCTTTTGTAGTGAAGGACATATGTTCCATCATTTCAGTCTTTTTAAATTTAATAAGGTTTGTTTGATAGTCTAGCGTATGACCCATCTTGGAGAATGTTCCATGTGTCCTTGAGGAGGATGTGTGTTTTGCTGTTCGGTGAAGGTGTTCTATAGCTGTCTGTTAGGTCTAGTTGGTCTATAGTGTTGGTCAAGTCTTCTGTTTCCTTGTTGACCTTCTCCTTTTTATTCGTTTTATAATTATAAAATGTGCTTCTTTGTCTAATAATTTTTGTCTTAAAGTCTGTTTCATCAGATTAGTATGATTACTCTAGCTCTTTTTTTTTTTGTATTTATTCGTGTAGTATATCTGTTTACATTCTTTTACTTAAACCTAGTTGTGTCTCTCAATCTAAACCATGTCTCTTGTAGACATCATATAGTTGGATCATTTTAAGAAAAATCTATTTTGCCAATCTCTGCCTTTTGATTGGAGGTCTTAGTCCATTTATATTTATTATAATTACAGATAAGGTAGGATTTACATTTGCTATTTTGTTATTTGTTTTTTGTGTGTCTTATGTCTTTTTTGTTCCTCTCTTCCTCAATTGCTATATTCTTATGTGTTAGATATTTTCCAGTGTACTATTTTAACTCCCTTGATGTTTCCTTTACTGTATGTTTTCAAGCTTTTTTAAAGTGATTGCCCTTGGAATTACAAAAAAAAAAAGAACCTTCTTAACTTAAAATATTCTACTTTAGATTAATACCAACTTAATTTCAATAGTATTCAAAAACTTTGCTCTGATAAAGCTCTGTTCCCCTTCCCTCCTTTATACTATTATTACTATATAAATCACATCTTTATACATTATAATCCTGTCAATACAGTGTTATAATTACTACTTTATGTAGTTATCTTTTAAATCAGGTGGGAAAACTGTTCATAGAAAATTACATTTCCTGTGTATATACTTTTATAGATGCTTTTTATTTCTTCATGTGGATTTGAGTTACTGTCTAGTATCCTTTCTTTTCATCCTGAAGGACTCCATTTAGTATTTCTTTTGGGCAGGTCTGCTAGTGATGAATTCTCTTAGTTTTCATTTATCCAGAAATGTCTTAATTTCTCATTGTTTTTGAATGACTATTTTGCTGATCATAGAATTCTTGGTTGAATCTTTTTTATTTCTGTCCATTGAATATGTTATTCATTACCTCCTGGTCTCCATTGTTTCTGATTTGAAGCTGTTAATTTTGAGGACCCCTTGTATAATCACTTTTCTCTTGTTATTTTCAAGTTGTCTTTCAACAGTTTAAGAAGTATCTAGATGTGAATTTATTTGAGTTTATCATCCTTGGAAGTCACTGAGCTTCTTGAATGTACAGATTAATTTTTTTTTCAATTTTAATGGATTTTTTTTTTTTTTTTTTTAGAAATCTCCATTTTAATTTTTATTTATTAATTTATTTATTTTTGGCTGTGTTGGGTCTTCGTTTCTGTGCGAGGGCTTTCTCTAGTTGCAGCAAGTGGGGGGTCACTCTTCATCGCAGTGCGTGGGCCTCTCACTATCACGGCCCCTCTTGTTGCGGAGCACAGGCTCCAGATGCGCAGGCTCAGTAGTTGTGGCTTACAGGCCCAGCGGCTCCGTGGCATGTGGGATCTTCCCAGACCAGGGCTTGAACCCGTGTCCCCTACATTGGCAGGCGGATTCTCAACCACTGCGCCACCAGGGAAGCCCTTAATGGATTATTTTTTAGAGCAGTTTTAAGTTTACAGAAAAATTACACAGAGAGTCCAGAGTTCTCATAAACCTGCTCACATTGTTTTCCCTATTATTAGTGTCTTGCACAAGTGTGGTACATTTGTTACAAGTGATGAAACAATATTGATACATTATTAATTATAATTAAGAGGGGTCAGTCTTTTTTTTTTTTTTATAAATTTATTTATTTTGTTTATTTATTTTTGGCTGTGTTGGGTCTTCGTTGCTGCACGCGGACTTTCTCTAGTTGTGGTGAGCAGGGACTACTCTTCATTGCAGTGTGCAGGCTTCTCATTGCGGTGGCTTCTCTCGTTGTGGAGCACGGGCTCTAGGCACGCGGGCTTCAGTAGTTGCGGCACGCGGGCTCAGTAGTTGTGGCTCATGGGCTCTAGAGCACAGGCTCAGTAGTTGTGGCGCACTGGCTTAGGTGCTCCGTGGCATGTGGGATCTTCCCGTACCAGGGATCAAACCCGTGTCCCCTGCCTTGGCAGGCGGATTCTCAACCACTGTGCCACCAGGGAAGCCCCTAAAAGGAGTCAGTCTTTGTGTTGTACAATTCTTTGGGTTTGGACAAATGCATAGTATCCTTTAACCACTGTAACAGTATCCTATAGAATAGTTTCATCACCCTAAAAATGCCCTGTTCTGTACCTATTCATCTGTTCCTTCTTTCCTTCAAATCCCTAGTAAGTGCTGCACTTTTATTGTCCTTATAGTTTTGCCTTTTCCAGACTATCATATCTTTGGACTCATACAGTGTGTAGCCTTTTCACATTGGCTTCTGTCACTTTGCAGTATGTGTTTAAGCTTCCTCCATGTCTTTTAATAGCTTGGTAGCTGATTTTTTAAAAAATCACTGAATAATATTCCATTTTATAGATGTACCACAAATTGTTTATTCATTCACCTATTGAAGGACATCTTGATTGCTTCCAGTTTTTGACAATTATGAATAAAGCTGCTATAAACATTCATATGCCTGTTTTTGTATGTACATACATGTTCAGTTTGGGTAAATAGCTAGGAGTGTGATTGCTGGGTTGAATGATTAGCCTATATTTAGCTTTGTAAGAAACTGCCAAAGTGTCTGCCAAAGTGATTGTCCCATTTTGCATACTTGGAGCTCATTGAGTCTCTTGGATATTCAGATTAATTTTTTAAAGTCAAATTTGGGAAGTTTCAGCCATTATTCAAATTTTTTCTGGAGATATCATACTCCCTGACTTCAGAACATACTATAAAGCTACAGCAATCAAAACAGTGTGGTATAGGCACAAAAACAGATACATAGATCAATGGAACAGAATAGAGAGCCTGGAAATAAACCTACACACTTATGGTTAATTAGTCTGTGACAAAGGAGGCAAGAATTTACAGTGGAGAAAAGACAGTCTCTTCAATAAGTGTTTTTGGGAAAACTGGATAGCTATATGTAGAAGAACAAGATTAGAAGAACATTTCTTCACACCATATACAAAAACCAACTCAAACTAGATTAAAGACCTAAGTATAAGTCCTGAAACCATAAAACTCCTAGAAGAGAACATGGGCAGAATGCTCTTTGACATAAATTATAGCAACATTCTTTGGGAACTATCTCCTAAGGCAAAAGAAATAAAAGCAAAAATAAACAATGGGACCTAATTTTAAACTTAAAAGCTCTTTGCACAGCAAAGGAAACCACTGGACAAGACAAAAAGACAAGCTACTGAATGGGAGAAAATATTTGCAAATGATATGACCGATAAGGGGTTATTATCTAAAATATGTAAACAGCTCATACAACTCAATATAAAAACAAACAACCCAATCAAAAAATGGACACAAGACATGATTAGACATTCTTCCAAAGTAGATATACAGATGGCCAACAGCCATATGAAAAAAATGCTCATCTCTAATCAGCAGGGGAATGCAAATCAAAACCACAATGAGATATCACCTCACACCTGTCAGAATGGCCATCATCAAAAGTCTACAAATAGCAAATGTTGATGAGGATGTGGAGAAAAGGGAACCCTAGTACACTATTGGTGGGAATGTAAATTGGTGCAGCCACTATGGAAAACAGTATGGAGGTTCCTCAAAAAACTAAAAATAGAACTACCATATGATTCAGCAGTTCTACTGCTGGAGATATATCAGAAGAAAATGAAAATGCTAATTTGAAAAGATACATGTACCCCAGTGTTCATAGTAATGTTATTTACAGTAGCCAAGATATGGACACAAACTAAATTGCCTGTCACTGGAATATTACTCATCCGTAAAAAATGAAATTCTGCCATTTGCAACAGTGTGGATGGACCTAGAGAGTATTATGCTTAATGAAATAAGCCATACAGAGGAAGATAATACTCTGTTATTAGTTATATGTGGAATCTAAAAAATAAAACGAATATATTTAACAAGCCTCACAGATACAGAGAACAAACTAGTGATTACCAGTTGGGAGAGGGCAGGGGAGGAGGAGCAAAATAGGTGTATGGGATTAAGAGACACAAACTATTATATATAAAATAAGCAACAAAGATGTATTGTACAGCACAGGGAAATAAAGCCATTATTTGGCATTTACTTTAAATGGAGTATAATATATAAAGTATTGAATCACTATGTTGTACACCTGAAACTAATATTGTAAGTCAACTGTACTTCAGTAAACAAAATAAAGTCAAATTTGGGAAGTTTTCAGCCATTATTCAATTTTTTTCTTCACCCCCTCCCCCATGCTCATGACTGCAGCCCCCTTTTTCACCCTTCTCTCCCACCCTTTCCTCCACTTTCTTTCTGACACTCCTGTTATGCATTTGTTGATGTGCTTAATGGTTTCTCACAGGTCTCTGGGCCTCTGTCATCTTTCTTAATTCTTTTTTCCTTTTGTACCTCAGGCTGGATACTCTCACTTGACCTTTCCTCAGTTCCATTGATTCCTTCTACTGTCAGTGCATACTTGCTGTTGAGCCCCTCTAGTCAGTTTTTCAATTCAGTTATTGTACTTTCAATACAATCAATTCTATTGGTTCTTTTTTATAATTTCTATTTCTTTATTGAAATTCTCAATTTGGTTAAGTATCTTTCTCATGGTTTGATTTAGTTCTTTAGTTGTTTGAACATACTTATAATAACTGACTGAAAGTCTTTGTGTAGTTAAGTCCAGTGCTTGGGCTTCCTCCGGGACAGTTTTTATTGAAGCCCCTTTTTCTGTGTATGGGCCAGACTTGTGTTTCTCTACGTGCCCTGTAATTTTTTGTTGTTGTTGAAAGTGGACATTTTATAATGCATCAACTTTAGAAATCATACCTCTGCCCCTGCCCAGCCCAGGGTTTATTGTTGTTATGGACCTTCTTGGGTTAATTTTGTAAATCTGTGTTCTTTATTGCGTGAGGCAACTTAAGTCTCTGTTCAGTTAGCTTAGAAGCTGACTAATGATTAGTCAGAGATTTTCTTAAATGCCTTAAGCAGAAATTGCTTAAGGGTATAACTTTGTTTAGGGATCTGATGTCTTAATAGTTCAGATGCTTAAGTATTTTAGCAGAATCTCCCAATGTTTGCTTTCCAGTAGAGGTTTGGAATGGGGTAGTAGACAACATAGTTGGAGGAAGATGAGATAAGCAGCTAATTCAATTGCAGGATTGTCTTTAATGGGCCAGTGAGCATTGGGAATCCTCACAGCCGGATAGGATATGTGGGATTTTCCAATCATATAGGACCATTAAACTGTTCCTTGGCACACATTTTGGGAAATACTCCTAGAGTTTTCCCTGAAAAAGTTCAACCTAAATTGTAGGATGTCTTCAAACCTTTAGCAATCCACAAACTTAGACTAAAAAAAAAAAAGACTGGAGAGAAGGTTTTAAAAGAGAAATCAACGAGCCATCATTTTGAAGAAAAAAATGGATATGACCAGCCATCATTTTGAAGAAAAAAGTGAATATGTCGAATTAGTTTACCAGTATGCTTTCTGAGTGTGTGTGTATACTTACGTGGGCATATATATCCCTTCACAAATTTTTCTTTTTGTTTCACGTGTTTTTTTAAAAAAGACTCATGGGACATAACAGCATTG
This sequence comes from Balaenoptera musculus, assembly GCF_009873245.2. Classification (NCBI taxonomy): domain Eukaryota; kingdom Metazoa; phylum Chordata; class Mammalia; order Artiodactyla; family Balaenopteridae; genus Balaenoptera; species Balaenoptera musculus. The sequence continues at coordinate 72,752,813 of NC_045790.1, forward strand.
CTGGATGCCTGGCACATTTAAGAAACCTGACTGCATAAGAAGCACTCTACATGGGCAGAAGATGTTACCTGGAATTAGAGCACTAAATGATCCCGACTTTTCTTGATTTAAATGGTAAAAAGTCTAACTACTTTTTGTAACATTACTCTGTACAAATGATGGTCAGTTATTTATTTTTATTTGTATTATTAATATTCACAATTTGTTTCCTAATTAAATATTTAAAAGTTCTAGTGCTAATTCTGGTGTTAAAAACTGTTCAAATCTCTATAAATCTGGTTTTGAGACAATTGATAGTATTTGACTTTCTTTGTTAGAACCAATTGCCGAGTAATAAAATTGACTTTTGAAAACAAAACAATATCTGTATATTTGTAAACATTTTACATAATAAAAGTGGGTTAGGTTCCTGGAATTTGAATATAGACAAAGGGTCTTTCATAAGTTACAATTTGCATACAAGTGTTGTTTTTCAGCTAGGCTGTTTCTCTGTTTTGGTTTATGTATGTCTTCTCTTCCTGTGGTGCCTGGTGTGGAACTGAACAAAGTGAAGTCAACCCAAAACAGTTCCAAATCTGACCTGGTTTCACCTGAGCCTTTCTGTTCCAGTTTGAAAATCCAGTTGACCTGCTTTTCCTTCAAAGATTCTTAGAAGCCACAGCCATTTCTGAATATCTCCTTAAGTGTACTCCCACTCCTAAGTTGGTAAAGAGCAGAGTGGATCTGATCTCTTCAAATACTTGGGGCTGCTGACACCAACTGATGGACATTAATGGATGTGTCAGGAGGAACCCAGATTAGTAATGATTTCAAGGCAAGTGGTGCTAATTAGCACTGGCACAGGATCAAAAACTCACCAACTGTGGAGAATTCAATAACTATAGCCTAGGTCTTCAACTGTGTTTTGCACTTCAATATACCTGAGAGGTAAAATGTTGATTGTAGGATACTCTAGCATATCCTTGTACTCAGCTTTTTTAAAAAGACAATCTGGCATTGATACCAGAGATGATGGGTATCCTATAACACTACTTCCTTTCCTCTGATTGACCCACTTTGTTTTTGTCTTAAACATCTGACCTCATAGCAAAGAGGACAGTTTTTGAACCTGAGAAGATGTCATGAAACACTGTATTTTTTAATATATATATATATATATATATATGTATGTATCCTTTCTATTTTTCTTTTAGTGCTGCCCTCCATTTCAAGATGCCTTTGCACTTCTGATAAATGCAAACTGACAAATCTCCAGGCCACGACAGAGGGGAAATCATTACTGCTTGAAGCCTGGAAGACTGCCCTTAATAAAGCCAAGTCCCCAATTGTTGTTGAAATGCTGAGGAAGTTGTGGAGGAGGAAACTTTTTTCTTATCCCACTAAATACTACTTCTTCCTTCTTGTTTTTTCCCTGGTCACCTTCTCTGTTTTAAGAATTCATCAAAAGCCTGAATTTGTAAATGTTGGACATTTGGAGCTGCTTGAAGAGAATCCTAGTCGTAATATTAATTGTACCAAAGTTCTACAGGGTGATGTAGATGAAATCCAAAAGGTAAAGCTTGAGAGTCTAACAGTGAAATTTAGAAAGCGCCCTCGATGGACAAACTATGACTACATAAACATGACCAGTGATTGTGCTTCTTTCATCAAGAAGCGCAAATATATTGTAGAACCCCTTAGTAAAGAAGAGGCAGAGTTTCCAATAGCATATTCTGTAGTGGTTCATCACAAAATTGAAATGCTTGACAGGCTCCTGAGGGCCATTTATATGCCTCAGAATTTCTATTGCATTCACGTGGATACAAAATCAGAGGAATCCTTTTTGGCCGCAGTGATTGGCATTGCATCCTGTTTCAGTAATGTCTTCGTGGCCAGTCAGCTGGAGAGTGTTGTGTATGCATCTTGGAGCCGGGTTCAGGCTGACCTCAACTGCATGCAGGACCTCTACCGAATGAACGCAGACTGGAAGTACTTGATAAATCTCTGCGGTATGGATTTTCCTATTAAAACCAACCTGGAAATTGTCAGGAAGCTCAAGTCGTTAATGGGCGAGAACAACCTAGAAACGGAGAGAATGCCATCCAATAAAAAAGAAAGGTGGAAAAAGCATTATGCAGTCGTGAATGGAAAACTGACAAACATGGGGACCGACAAAATACATCCTCCTCTTGAAACACCTCTGTTTTCAGGCAGTGCCTATTTTGTGGTCAGTAGGAGGTATGTGGAGTATGTGCTCGAGAATGAAAAAATACAAAAGTTTATGGAGTGGGCAAAAGACACATACAGCCCGGACGAGTATCTCTGGGCCACTATTCAGAGGATCCCCGAAGTCCCAGGGTCACTGTCCTTAAGCCATAAGTACGACATGTCCGACATGCACGCGATTGCCAGGTTTGTCAAGTGGCAGTACTTTGAAGGTGACATTTCCAAGGGCGCCCCCTACCCGCCGTGCAGCGGCGTCCACGTGCGCTCCGTGTGCGTTTTTGGAGCGGGTGACTTGAACTGGATGTTGCGCGTGCACCACTTGTTCGCCAACAAGTTCGACACGGACATCGACCTCTTTGCCATCCAGTGTTTGGATGAGCATCTGAGGCATAAGGCCCTGGAGACATTAAAACACTGACCCTTGGAGGCAGTTTTAGAAATAATTAGGAGGCATGAGATGTACCCCATTTGATTCTTCCGCCTACAGAATCTAACTCTTCAAGCCAGAGAAGCTCTGTGGTTTCTGCTTAGCAGGTCGGTTAGAAAGGTTGTAGCCTTCAGGCTTGACTTAGAGTCAGTGAGAGGGTAGGGCAGGTTGCAGGGCGTTGTGCAGGGGAGTGGTCTGGGGCGGCTGGGGAAGAGGTTGAATGCAAGTTATCCTGTTTAAAGAGCTCAGGGACTGAACAAAACCTGAAGGTTTGACCTGTGCCAAAATTGCTTGGAGAGCTTTAAATATGATGGTTTTTCCTGATTTGACTAGATTTATAGCAACAGCCAACAGTCAGGATGTAATTTATTTTGTAGACCACGTTTGTTGAAAGAGAAATTTGACTTTATTCTAAATGATCTTTGTAAATGATTGACTTTCTGCTGTAACATTGCATTGTGTTGTGTGTCTCTATATGCCATCTCAGGGAACTTGCAAAAACGGGCTTGACTGAATGTGAATATTTCCCATTTACGCTTTTAACAATGTACATATGTTTTTAAAAGCGCCCCCCCCCCGCCGCCAAAAAAAAAAGACTTTATAGTTTAGTTGATTCTATGAATCATCTTAGGTTATCTACAAAGTTAAGGTATCTTTGATTATTATAATGTCTACAGAGTAATACTCAATTTTTTCAAATATGTCTCTCTTCTCCTCCTCCAGTCTCCCTAGACCCTGCTATCAAGCTGTATATAAACTTGTTTTCATAGTGCTCCATATTCCTAGTGTCCCATATTACAGCCTCAGTTCTCCTATGTGATCCGATTGGCAGTAATTGGTGTGGAGAACTAAGACGGAAAGGGTGAAGTGTAAGTATGGCAGAGGGGAGGAGGAGTCATATGTAGACAATCTCTGAGGTCTATGATGCAGCAATCGGTACTATCCCCAGAAATTAAGCCTGTTGCTCTTTGGGTCTGCTTGTGTCCATCCTCCAGGCTCTTGCATCCGACTGTCACCTCTGTCGCCTTTTGAAAGGAACTGGCTTCCCGTCTTCTTGCTTCTTCATGTTACCTGCCCGTTGGTTATTCGTTAGCTCTTGCATTTTCAGTTCCCTTCTCTCTCGGAACCTATGAGGAGGGGAAAGGTGTGCTGTTGTACCACCTGCCATGCTTGAAGGCCTGGGTATCCTAAAGGGAACATTAGATTTGGGGCGGATTGTCTCAGTATTGATATTATTCTCAGCATATGGTTTTTACTCTGTTTTTCACTAAAAGACAGATTTGCGGTTGCTATTGTGCTGTCTCAAATCTCAAAGTAAATGAAGATTTAAAAAAAAAAAAACCAACTTGCTCTTTTGCTAAGCTGATACCATTCAGCCATCGATCTAATAGGAAATGAGAAGCTTTATCATTTAGCTGAGACTTCAAACAAGAATCAAATCCATGTACTTTATTTTTAAAACTTAGGCAACTTAAATAGTATATGGGAAATATATAATATCAGACAGTTTTCAGGCATTCAACTGATAAAACATTTTATTCCTCAGAGTTAGGAAACATTTTTATTTTATGGAGAGGTTTGTTATACTGACCCTCTTGAATGAAAGTTTCACAGTTTTGGAAACTTAATCATTTGTAAATGTGCAAGTCAGTGGATTGCTATGGTTTGCATGACTTAACAGGGCAGCCAATGTTAGACCAAGAAAAACATACCCACTTTGAAAATTCAAGAGGTGATGTCAGTGGGGACATTATATGCATGGTGTTCTGTCTCCATTGGCTTCTAAACCAATTTTTTCTTTGAATGCACGTCACATGTCTCTCCCATGCTCTCTTTTAGAAGAAAGATTTTACCTGTAAGTTGGGCCTTTTTTTTTTTTACTCTAAAACCAGTGATTTTCAGTGACATACTTTGTGTCTGTGTCTTGTGTTTCTTTCACTTCATTCATTGTATCTTGAATACTGTAGACATTTGTCATTTTTTTATTTTGAATATTTGCAAATTTACGGGAAAGTTAAAAGTAATAGTACAGTGAACATCATAGAACTTTCACCTGGAGTCACTGGTGGTTAGCATCGTGCTCATTTGCTCAGTTTTATGGATTTTGGAATTTAGCAAAATCGAAAATTGAAAGTTAAAAAAAAATTTACAAATATCATCGCAGTGCTCTTACTGTAGCATGACTGAATCTGATTGACATTTAAATTGGCAGCTTTGAGGGTTTTTTTTTTCCTCCACCATAGATGTAAAAATATGATTTTAGGATCCGTTTCCACAAGCCCCACACTACAACTGTGCACCCACCATCTTTTATGTAGCTGTGGTACGTCATCTCTCTAGAATGGCACTTGCTGAAATGTGTCTGAATATTACCCTATTGCTAATAGCTTTACAGGGATTATATAGCCATTAGGACTCAATTTTATACTATCCAACCTAACTTAAAACAAATAAAATTCATAGTAGTGGAACAAGCAATTGGAAGAATCAAGAAGATGGTTTCAAAAGGAAACCCTTACTACATTCAGGAGGAGCAAAAATGTTGTAAGTTCTTTGGGAAAGATAAATTATTTAAATTGCTTCCTGTATGTCAGTTATTAAATACTAATTTCTTTTTGCTGTCATTTAAGGTCTTTTTTATAGGGAATTATTAGAAATCATATTCCCAAATAAATCCTTAAATATACATAAACTGCAATTTTTTAATGGAAGCGTTCTAGTTAATGAAGTACTGATCAAGATTCACATATTACTTATTAAGGACAAGAGTTAACAAAAATGGTTCTTTCTTTATAGGCAGTTACCTAGGCTCTTCCCAGACCATGGTAAACAGCCATTCAGCCTTGAAAATGTGAAACACTATTGTCTCTAAACATGTATGTGTGTCATTCGTCAAGCACAATTCACTTAAAGAACAGAAGTGGATTTTCTTTTGTAGTCATTTGGGGGAGGAGGAAGCCATGTTTTACTTCATTTCATCTGTAGAGTCAGTTGACCTGGACTTTTTCAGTTGGCTTAGGAAAATAAAAATCATTTCTCATTATGGTAAACATAAATAAGTAAATGCAACACTTTCATGGCAAGTGTGGTTACCGTAAGGTTTACTCTTTTGAATACGGGCATGACTGGATGCGTTTGGAACTAGTCATATCACCATTAAAATCAGCTATTCAGAAACCAATGCCTTGTCTCCACAAGTTATTCTTATTTTGTTAGCTACCAGCACCCCAATATTAAATTTAGTATTTGGATTTGATAGTTTGTAACCAACAGGTGTTTTGTGTGAGTAGTGATTCAAAACATAAAGGTTAATTCTTTAGGCAGAAATGTCTGAGAGAGAGGGTTTGGCAATGGCAGAAAGTGTAACCCAGGTTATGCAAAAAGAGCTAGAGCGGGGACTTTAGAAGAAAGCAATTTAATAGCTAGTATTGCTTTCTGGGCATTACTAGCTTCAGCTTATGTCTGCAGAAGAGCAATGGCCACAAATACTAATAGGATCCATGACTTGTTGTGGTATGAATGTGGAGGGCACACCTGAGGGAAAAGGGAAGCTTCCTCCCCGGAACATTGAGTGTCTGCTCCAGCTGTCTCCTCAGCTGGTCTGGTAAACCCTTCTGGGTGTTCTTTAGCCGCATTTTCGATGAAACAGACTCTATGAAGTGGCAAAATTGATTAACCTCAGGTCTTTCTCAAAAGCTTGAGAGCTTTATGTATCCTTTATAAGCCTGCTTGTCAAGGATTTAATTTTTAATATGTGCTTAAAGTTTTCAGGGCTTGTCATCAGAATATTGATTTACTGTTTTTCAGTGTAATAAGACCCGAACTAGAACTGAGTTGTAACTATTGGGAAAGAAAAGACTGTTTTCATTAGTGCAGATGATGGGATTGTCCCAAGTTGAAAGCCCAGGAATCTTGTCTTGAAATTAGTAAGACTTTAGCAAATACTGCCACTCATCCAAAGATTAGTTTTCCATATTCAAACAAAATAATTATTTTAAGGTATAATGGGGATAGGTTACCTTTCATCATGGCAATAAGCTCTGTAAAGTGTGTAGACAAACTTAAGGTATGTGTGGGACCTGTATGAATAAAATACTTCTGTAGATTCAAAACAAAACAAAACCTTGTGCTCCTAGCTGATAAATATTTTAAATATCTCCCTTCTTCCCAGATCAATCCATCAGTCAAATATAAGCCCAGTCATAATCTCAAAGGGTTGATAAAATTATTCTAAATTTCATCCGAAAGAAAAAATGTGCAAGAATAGCGAAGAATGCTTTGAAAGAGATTAATGAAGTCATATAATATTAGATATGAAGCCATACTTTAAAGGTAAAAAATGTTAAGAGTACTGTAAGTTTATATTTGAACTCTCAGACTGATAACAGTAATAGCCCAGAAATAGATGCTAGTATATATAAAACATTGCAAAGCAACTATCAGAACATAGTGAGGAAGGGGGGTGGTAAAAGTTCCAATAAGTACCTGTTTGGAGAACATTAAATTATCGCTTTGTAATGTGCAGCAAAATCCAAATGGAGTAAGAATGAAAATAAACTGAAAGAACATGTCAGTGACTATCTTTGCATGTGATGGAATTTTCCAAATAAAAGCAATGGGAGGATTCATTAAGGAACAGATAATAGATTTAACTAAAAGTGTGTATTTCCTGAATATGAGAAAGCAAAAGGCAATCCGAATTGGAAAATTTGCCAACAGATTTTGAAAGAGGGAAAAATGGAAGTTATTTATACTAATATTTTTTTAAAAACAGCTTTTTGAGATATAATTCATATACCATACAATTCACCCATTTAAAATGTACAATTCAGTGGTTTTTAGTATAACATCACAGTCAGTTTTAGAAGATTTCCATCACTCCCAAAAGAAACTCTGTACTCTTTAGTGGTTACTCCCTATTACCTCTCAACCCCCGTATACTAATATATTTTTTAAAAGCATTAAGATGCCAAGAGTAAAATGAACAAAAGATGTAATAATTCACAGAAAGTGAAATAAGGAGAATACAAATGGCTAATATGAAAAATTGAAATTCAATAAAAAGAATCCAAATTAAAACAATTTTTACACACCAAATTAGGGTGTTTTTTTGGGGGGGGGGGTTGGGGTTTTTTTGTTTTTTTTTTAAACTTGACTGTTGAGGAATGCATGCTCATACTGCAGGGAGGAGTGTTAAAACCTATCATGTAGAGTCTTTAAAAACACTCAAATTCTTTGATCAATAATTCACTTCTTGGAAAATATCCTAGGGTAATAACCAGAGATTTGGATCCACATTTAAACCCAGTGTTTGTCAGCTTCTTATTTGTGGTGAAATGTAAAAATACATAAATCTCCAGTAATAGAGGAATAATTATGTACTTTAAAAAATATATGATGGGGTATTATAGAATATTCCTATAGTATGCCTAATGCCATGGAAAATCACTGTAGGTTAAATGAAGTAAACAGACTGGAACAGAATATATAATGTGCTCTCAATTATGTTAAAAAGAAAATGATACTGAACAGAAAGGAGCATTCAGAATTTCCCTGAAATATCACATCTTGATATTTTGAGAACTGTTCCTTCCAGCTCTATAAAATTGGTGCTTGCCAAATATTTATTTGGAGCATTTTCCACATATGGTTTGCCTTAGGGAGTATTACTGAGACTCCTTACCCCTAGTCTTCACTTGGTGGGTTGTAGGGGGAAGGAGCCCTGCTTTCCTGGAGCACTCCTCTTTTACCCACAGAAATGTTTTTAGATTTAAGCTTTGGTGCTTTGCAGTATGTCCCGAGGCCTTATACTCTGGGTAACCCTCTAAGATACTCTAGGTGTATACCATGGGTGGAGAGAACTTTCTGCAGCACTGGCCAGAAGAATCACTGAACCAATCCTAAAGGGCACTGTCAACCTGGCTTCAAGATCCTAGGGTGCTCAGATTGGCAGCTATTTGGCTTCTAGCTCCTTAGAATCTACAGATGGAACTTCATTTTCTGATCCCAGATAAGTGTTAATTGCTAACTAGGTGAGGATGGTCTGGTTCTTTCAGCTGCATGCCAATACAAAGCAGATGTTCTTCTTCAGCAAGAGGACAGGAAAATATTCAGATGGGTAGTGTGGAGTCACTTGGATGAGCAATCTTGGTGCAGGAGGCGGATCTTGTTTAACTCCAGAGTTTTCTGCATTCCACGTGAAGGCTTCACTACCTTTAAGATTAGCTAAGAAACAGAAACCAATGCTTTCTTTTTTAAAAATATTTATCTATTTATTTATTTGGTTGCGCCGGGTCTTAGTTGAGGCATGTGACCTCTCAGTTGCGGCACGCACGTGGGATCTAGTTCCCTGACCAGAGGTTGAACCCAGGCACCCCCCTGCATTGGACTGCGGAGTCTTAACCACTGCGCCACCAGGGAAGTTGTGAAACTAATGGTTTCTTTAAAAAATAAATAAATAAATAAATAAATAAAAATTTTTTTTGAAAGGATTTACTTCTACAGAGCTAATCGTTAGCTTAAACATTACTTACAGGATATTTATAATTTACTTTCTTGGTCAGACTTACTAGTAAACTGTTCCTGGCCCAATCAGAGTTCCTTCGTTTAACTTAATTCAAAGGAGACATGTTTTCTCTCTGGGAAGCTTTCCCTACATCTCTTTTCCAAAGAAAAATGCCCCTTCAAATATGTTCCTTAAAGCTCATTGAGGGAATAATGACAACAGCTAATATTTGTTGAGCATTTCCTTTCTGCATGTTCTAAGCACTTTGCACTTATCACCTCTCACTTCACAACAACCTTAGGAGCAGAGGCTACTATTGGCCCAGTTTACAAAGAGGGCAAAGAAGTACGTGAATCTGTAACAAATGGCACCTCTTAAATAAAAAACAAGTTTTCTTCTGATCTGTTCACCTCCTTTCTACCATTTCAACCATTCTGTCTCCTTCCCCAGACCCTGCTCTACTCTGAGTGTAGCACTGTTTTTTAAATAAGCAAATGTATTGAGAAATAAAAAGGGTGGAAACAAAAAGAACGAACCCTTGCGTCTTGCTGAAATCTTCCCCAAAAGAGTGTGTGGAGGGAGAGGAGATAAAAACCTGGAAGTGTGGTGAACATCAATTTGATGAGGGCCACTGAAAAGGAGAGATGGGCCGGAAATCCTGAGCCATAACAGTCTTAAAGGTAGAAGGAAATGCAGGAGAGAGGAGTCTGGAAGCCACAAACGGGAATAGTTTCAACAAGTGCCATCAGTCTTAAAATACTTGAAAGCATGGGAGGTTTGACAGGGAAATGTTTGGGCATAAAATATATGACAAGTGCCAACCTCCAATTTCCAGGGACAAGTCTCCCTTTGAGTACTACTTTCCTGTAGTCGAGCATTGTTTCTCTAACTAATGTAATAAATATACTTTCACACATACAAAGAAGGGCGGCCCTGGAAATGTGAGGTAATTTTTCTTTGGCTGAGCCCTATTTGCTTGCTTTTTGTGTTGCTGAGGGAATGATGCAAATTGATGGATTTTGCTAAGGACTGTGAGGGGAGGAGATACCAGCTGAAAAGACCAGAAAGGACTGTTTGGGGCAGGGCGGTGGGTGGGCCTGCAGTCTACGGAGGAGAATTTGAGGGCAAGGGGAGATTGCAAAGGGAGTCTTAACCTTCTCCTTGATGTCAGGTGACCCACCATCCTGATCTGCCCAGCCCTAAGGAGGAGGGTCCTGGGACGCTGGACCCGAGTGCCAACACCAGGAGGAGATGGTCTCCCTTCCTTTGTCTTTCCCCCCACATCTTCAGGAAAATCTTCATCAATGCTTTTGACAGTGGATTTTATGCTTCCTGGGCACTAGCAATTCAGAAATTGACCTGTAGGCAAGCACGAGAAAGAACAGGGGGCCCGCAAGTGGGCCCAGCCACATACAGGCGGAGTTGCTCATGAAGGAGAGAATTATAATCAAGCAAGGCTTGGAGAAGGTATCCACTTACGGAACCTGAAAAGCCTCACCCAGACTGTTTGCGTCCAGGCCTTCCCACTTCTGAGGGGCTCTTTGTAGGCAGGGCTTGTGGATGGATAGAAATCAGAATAAGACAGACAAAGCTGGTTCCAGTTATGATATGTCAGCTCATGTACCAAATCACACCCACCTACCTTTGCAGGTTCTACTTTGGAAAACCCTTCCGTGTTCTACCCGGTTACTCTCGTGTTCATTCTGGAGTGTCCTCTCTCCCCACAGCCAGTCCCTACGGTCTCTCTTCTTAACGGTGCTTCTACTCACACCCTCCTCTCTTGTCATCAAGCCCTGTTTAGTCCCTCCTCTCTCACCTGGAGCATTGCCACTTGCCAAGCCACCTGTTCTTGAAGGCTGGCTTCCTGAAAATGTCACCAAAACAATCTGGTTGTAAGACAGAGCCAAGTCTACTGCTGATGGCAGTGATGGAGAGCTCCATCTCCAGGCTCCTCGTAACATCTCAGAGGGAGGAGGGCCAAGTCGGGCTATTTCTGAGGTTTTGAATTCTGCTTAAGTTGGGTCTGATAGTGTGGGATCTTGGATAATGACAGTATAAAATAGTGTAGGATTGGAGGAAACAGCAAAGGTGAGGATTTTGAGGCAAAGGGTTCAAACAGTCCTGGGGTATAAACTGACATTTGATGCTTTTTATTTATTGCAAAATTCTTGGGCCTTAGAGGATGTTCCTGGAGTGAAAAGTGAAGTTATTTGCAACCTTTACCTTCCAGGGCAAGAGTTTTCTGAAATAGTAAAGTGGTGTTGATGAAGACCATGTGGGTTCAGATGAATTTGCTTCTCACCTCCTTCCCTCAGGTCTCTCACTCTTCTGATAACAGCAACGACAACAGCAACAACAATAACAGTAGCAGGAAATACTTAACTCTATGTGCCAAGCGCTGTCCTAAGCATTTTACAAATATTAGCACGTTTAATCCTCACCGTAATCTTATGGCGTGTACAACTATTGTTCACATTCTACTAATGTAGGAATAAAGCAGTTCAGAGAGGTCAAGTTACTTGGCTAAGTCACACATTCTGACAGTGGAGGCACTGTCAGAGTGATTTATCAGAAATGAAAATTTGGGGCTTCCCTGGTGGCGCAGTGGTTGAGAGTCTGCTTGCCAGTGCAGGGGACACAGGTTTGAGCCCTGGTCTGGGAAGATCCCACATGCCGCGGAGCAACTAGGCCTGTGAGCCACAACTACTGAGCCTGCGCGTCTGGAGCCTGTGCTCCGCAACAGGAGAGGCCACGATAGTGAGAGGCCCGTGCACCGCGATGAAGAGTGGCCCCCACTTGGCGCAACTAGAGAAAGCCCTCACGCAGAAACGAAGACCCAACACAGCCAAAAAAAAATAATAATAAACTAATTAATTAATTTAAAAAAAAAGGAAAATTTGGTAATTTCACACCCTTGCTTAGCCCTTTCGATGACTCCTTATTGCCTAAAAGATAAAATCCTGATTTCTTCAAATGGCACCTAAGGCCCTCCCTGGTGTGGCCTCTGCTCACCTCTCCATACCTTCTGTTTTGCACATGATGCTCTATCCATTTGGACCACATGTGGTTTTCTGAACACATGATGCTATTTCATGTCTCCTTGAATAGGACTCATCTGGGATTTTTGCCCCTGGTGTCATCTCAGTAAGCATCTGCTAAACAGTAGTCTGAAGGAACCATCTCTTCTCTCACTTTCAGCCTGTGTGCTTTGTCCACACTTACAATGGACTGAGAGTAAGAGGGTGCTGGGGTTTCTACATCCAACTTACAGGAAGCAGGAGGGTTCACCAATGTTGAGACAGCAAGTGGAGAAAGGGAGAGTTGCAGATTTTGTCGTAGGGCTGCCCTTTGAGCCCTGGAGCAGCCTGAGCCCAGGATTGTTCACTCATAGGATCCAGTAGATTCTGACTTTTACTGCTTGAGAGAGATCGAGCTGGGTTTTTGAAAGCAGTTGCAGCAGAAAAGGTCCTCTTTCACACTGTACACTCTCCTGGAACACATTTCTCCAGGCTTTCAGACCAGAGCGTCCTCACCTCTTAACACTCAACTCGGGCATCATCTCCCCTATGATGAGGTCCTTCCTGACCATCACTGTTTTCCTTCTGGCTTATATAAATGATCACTGTGATCTCTGGTTTCCATAGTACCCTGTACAGAGTTTATCGCCACCATCTAAAATAAACTATTGAACTCACTCATATACCTGTATGTGTAGTTCGGTATATTTAAAAAAATAGACTATTTTTTAGAGCAATTTTAGGTTCACAGCAAAACTGAGTGGAAAGGACAGAGTTTCCCTTTATCCCCCACCCCCGCTCCCTGCCCCCATCCTTCCCCACTATCAACTTCCTGAACCGGAGTGGTTCATTTGTTATAACAGGTGAACCTGTACTGACATATCACCATCACCCCAAATCCATAGTTTGTATTTGGGTTCCCTCTCAGTGTTGTACATTCTTTGGGTTTTGACAAGTGTATAATGACATGTATCCACCATTTCAGTATCATGCAGAATGGTCTCACTGCTCTAAAAATCCTCTGTGCTCTGCCGATTCATTCCTCCCCTCCATCCCTAGCAACCACTAATCTTTTTACTGTCTCCATAGTTTTGCCTTTTCCAGAACATCATATAGTTAGAATCATACAGGGTATAGCCTTTTCAGATTGGTTTCTTTCATTTAGTCATATGCTTTTAAGTTTCCTCCATGTCTTCTTATAGCTTGATAAGCTTTTCTTTTTAGCATTGAATCATATTCCATTGTCTGGTGTACCACAGTTGATTTATCCATTCGCCTACTGAAGGACGTCTTGGTTGCTTCCAAGTTTTGGTTAATTCTGAATAAAACTGCTATAAACATCAGTGTTCAGGTTTTCTGTGGACATAAGTTTTCAGTTCCTTTGGGTAAACAGCAAGGAGCATGATTGCTGGATTGTATGGGAAGACTATGTTTAGTTTTGCAAGAAACCTCCAAACTGTTTTCTGAAGTGGCTGTACCATTTTTGCACTCCCACCAGCAATGACTGAGAGTTCCTGTTGCTCCACATCCTCACCAGCATTTGGTGTTATCAGTGGTCCGGATTTTGGCCGTTCTTACAGGTATGTAGTAGTTTTTCATTGTTTTAAATCTGCAATTCTGTAATGATACATGATGCGGAGCACCTTTTCATATGCTCATTTGCCATCTGTATATCTTCTTTGGTGAGGTGTGTGTTCAGGTCTTTTGCACATTTAAAAAATCGGATTGTTGATTTTCTTATTGTTGACTTTTAGGAGTTCTTGGTATATTTGGGATGACAATCCTTTATCATTTGTGTCTATTGCAAATATTTTCTCTCCGTCTGTGACTGCATTTTTTAACATAAAAGTGCATGTTAAAATGTTACATTAATAGCTGATATTGCTTCTCGGGGGCAGGGACAGTGTACCTTCATTTTTGTATTTCCAGGCCTAGCGCAGCGTGTGACATACAGTTGGTTCTCACTAAATATGTGGTAAATGAACAAAGACAGTTAATTTGCTTAATTTTTTTTTTTTTTTTTGGCCGTACCATGCAGCTTGTGAGATCTTAGTTCCCCAACCAGGGATTGAAACCATTCTCCCTGCATTGGGAGTGTGGGGTCTTAACCACTGGACCACCGGGGAAGTCTCTAATTTCCTTAATCTTGAATAACCTCTCTTAAGGGAAAAAAATCTTCTTTTAGATATATTTTTTCCTCTCAAATAGAAACCATAACAGTAGAAGGGGAAAAAATAGATTTGCTCACAGCATCTAACTTTTGGTTTAATTTGGCTTGTCTTTATATTCACTGTGAAATGAAACCTTACTGAAAATGAAATGCTGCACCTGAATTCAAGTATTCTGTCATTTTGTCCCTGCCCACAAATATTTGTTCAGGAAATACGATTTTTAGGAATCTGGTATTCTTTGCTCACTGGCTGAGCACGTGACTGAGGTAACTGGAGAGCAGGTCCAACCAATCCTGCGTGTGCTGTCACAGAGTTCGGGTCTTGGGCAGGTCAAGGTTCGCTTCATTCCCCAGAGGAAAAGAAGGGAGGCAGAGGGCGCAGTGCATGTTCATGGGCCCCGGGATGCATTTTTTCCCAAGCCCTTTATAGAAATTCACAAAGGGGGTCAGGGTACACCTGTTTCCTATGAAGCTGGACTGTACTTTGTATGAGTTGCAAAGAAGGAAACAGGGATGGGTAATGCAAATAGGAAAGATAGGTGTCTAAAAACTTGGGGAGAAAAAAATACATGCTTTCTTGGCTTAGGATGAGTAACAACAAACCAGTGGGACAGGAGAGAGAAAAGCCTTCCCCAGGGATCTTTCCACACACCTCCTGCATGGTAGGCGGGCTGTGGGGGGTGACATGATTCGGTACTGCTGTGTCATTTCAACAGTGGAATATGGCAGGAGTGCAGCGTCTGAGAGTGAGAAATTGCCTACTGTGATTGTTACATCCATCCATGTAAGCAGGTTTGCCTCAGCCTGGGCATGATTGACGTTTTGGGCCAGATAATTCTTTTTTATGGGGGTGGAGTCTATTCTGTGCACTGTAGGATGTTTAGCAGCACCCCTGGCCCCTATGCACTAGATGCCGGTAGCAGTCGCCCTCCCTGGTTGTGACAACCAAAGATGGCTCTAGGTATTGCCAAATGTCCTCCGGGAGGCAAAATCACTGTTGCTTGAGAACCACTGATTTATAGGAAGAATTAAGTTCCCATCACAGTGCCTGGGAACAGTGTCTTCTATGTGAAAAATCACTGACTAAGGTATTAGATTCACTCTGGTGGACCAAATATTCATGGTTTCTGCCCATATGACGCTTAAATCTGATGGATGAGAAGATGGGTAGGTGGATGTAGGGTGTCTCAATAGGTAGATGTGATTTCTCTTAGTAATCAGCCAGTGTTTTAAAAAAAAGTCATCCAAGCTACTACCTTTCTAGCCAATCATGGGAGGTAAAAGCAACCCTTGTGTGAAGGTAGATCAAGTAGTCGACAATCAGAGCCTAATGACCTGGGAAAAAAAAAGTTATTTTTTATAAAAAATTGAGGCAGAGTCTATTACATAAGCTTCAGGTATACAGCTTAGTGATTCACAGTATTTAAAGGTTATACTCTATTTATAGTAATTATAAAATATTGGCTACATTTCCTGTGTTGTACAATATATCCTTGTAGCTGATTTATTTTATATAGGGCTTAGCATTTCTTGACTCCGGATAACGTGACCACAAATTACTTTGGCTTTCACCCTCACAATAATGCTACCCACTCTGCTTTTTAAAAAAAAATCTGTCATCGTCTCATGAATCCACAAATGTAGCTGCATTTCCATCTTTTCCATAGCTTCATCATGCACTACACGTGTTACTTTAGCACTTTCCCAAGGGGCCTCACCCAGAGATCAGCAAATTTTCTCTTCCTTTCCTGGATGTTGATTCATTAACGCCGGACTCGCGGCCAACAGCACTGTTAACTTGCGCCTGAACCAAGCTTCTCTAACTTGTTTTCTCTGTAAGGCACATCCCAGCCTTCTGGCACCTCAGGAACATTAGATAGCACTTCAGCACTGCTGGGGGGATGGCATGGGCTGGGGAGGTGGGGAAGTGGTGGTGAACAGAAAAGCACAAAACTGCAAAAAGCATGGCACTATTAGATTGCAAAAAGGACACTTGTTTACAGTGTTAGAGCCGAAAGGAGAAAACAGAGCCTCGCCTTTTCCACCTCAGCTAGGAATGTGCATATTGGATGACTGAGATTTTTCACATCTCTGTACATGTTGGTGAGTGATCGTAAAAGTGCCACAAGTAATGCTTTTGGGGTCACGAATACATTTTAGTGAGTATGTGAATTTGCAAATACAGAATCCACGAATAATGAGGATTGATGGTATCTATATTTTTAACAAGTTCCCTATGGTATTGTGATACACAGCTAAGTTGAGGAAACTCTGAATTACATAATTTGTGAATGTGAGGTAGTGCTTCTATTTGTGACAGTGCAAAAATTATAAAATTTTCTAAAGACATTTAGGTTTACTGTCCTGCCTCAATTAAAAAAGAAAAGTTTAAAGCTATGCCTATGCCTTGTGCTGCAACTGTGGCTATTACCATTGGTTGAGCTTCTGTTGAGGAATTAATTTTTATTCTTTTGACCTTAGATAAACAGAGAGATTAAAAAGAATCTTCTTTGTGATGGAAGTGTACAAAAATTAGGTTACCGCTGCAGAATTAAGATAGGAAAGGAAGCACAACTGGAATAATTCACTTTTGGAAAATCAACCGATACTAAAGGAGCAAAGATCAGTGTATGGTCAATATTTCTCTTTATAGTTGATGATCAGGAGAAATGAGATACTATCCTCATTTTTTTTCTCCCTAAATTGAAAACAGAGGATCAAAAGATTCCTTGAATATGACATCTCCCTTTACTTCCTTTCAGCACTACTGTGATCACAGTTACTTTCGATGCCACTTATCGTGTATTATTTGTCTCTCCTGCAGAATGTAAACACATTAGGGATTGTGTTTTTCTAATTCACCACCATGTCCCTGATACCTGGTACAGGGCCAGGTGCATAGTAAATGTTCAAAAAAAATGTGGTTGAACACATGTTTTTGAACGAGAAGGGAAAGGGGAAAGTGAATAAATACTTGTTGAACACTTACTGTATGCTAAGCAAGTTACTATTCCATTTATTCCTCACAACCTATATGATAGATATTTTGAATCCTGTTCTTTGGTGAGAAAAACCAAGGCTCAGAGACACTTTGTAGGAAACCTGTGTCACTCCATCAGACATTACTAGTTGCCAGCTTACCTTCCATCTCCCCTTCTTCCTTGCTGGTAGAGCCTCAATTGTGCTGAGTATATAGCACATCCCCTTACCCCTAACCCTTACATGCTTTAAAGGAAGGCATTCTTAGCCCACATTCTAAGTGTAAGTCCTGATGAATTTAAGACAATCTGGGTAAAGTTTTTCCCTTTGTAAGTGATTAATTTGGGGGTTGGCATGTGACTCAGTTCTAACTAATGCTGGGGGTTGGATATCCTGAAAAAGATTTCGAATTCCTAAGGGGACATTGAAAAAGGCAGAATCTCTGGATTTGGTGTTTCCTGGATATGATGCCTGGAATAAATACAGTCATCTTGTGACCCGAAATAGCAAAGTGGAGAAGCTGAAGAACCAGGGTCTGTGATGACATGAGTAAGCCTCTGAGTTAACTAACCTCAAAGTTACCCCACCCCTGGCCTTGTCAGATTAGAAAATAAATTTCTATATTGTTTCAGGCATTTTGAGTCAGGGTGGTATTTCCAGATGAAGACATCCAAACTGACATAATCAGGTACCTGGGAGTGGCAAGCCCAGATTTTTTCCTACATCTGGCTCTGTAGTCTATGTGCTTTCCACTCTACTCCACTATCTTTCAGAAAGTGAAATCGTTCAAAACAAGGGCCAGAAACTTCTGAGTCCCAAGGGGAACTGAATAATGGGCATTGTTCTAAACCATTCAGCTGTGCACTCTAGCACATTCTTCATACGCTTGACAATAGAATTATTCACCGTACAGGTATAGTACAACGTAATGCTTAAGTATATTTTAACTTGTATTTTCTTCTGTAATTGTCCCTGTCTTTCCATATGAATCCTAAATTCTCTGAGGGCAGCACACATGCCTTGTTTTTCCATAAATCTCTATTTGTCAGTTTCTTTTTTCATTCTAACGGATAGAAACACAAAGTGAATTAACTCAAACAGTGAAGGATGAAATTTTAGCTTCAGACCTCAAGAAGGGTGGAGCTGGCCTCATGCGTGAATGAACCCAGGAACGGCTTGTGACTTGTACACAAATCAGGGTTCGGCAGCTCACAAGGTTTTCCCTGGAACTTTATGCCTTCAGGTTTCCTTACTTGGTGGAGAACCAAGTAAGGCCATTTCCACATCACAGTCAAACAGCTCCTGACACATGAGAAAGGCAAGACTCTTCTTCAGCTTCTACAGAAACATCCTGGAGAAGCCTCCCAATTGGTTGGGCTTATGTCCCATGGCCCTTCCTGGGCCAGTCACTGTGGCTAGGGCCAGTCACATTGGCTCACCCTGGGCTCTGTGTCCACTCCTGTGTTCAGAGGGGTGGATATCTTAAAGGAAAGAATTCTGGACAGAAAGGATAAGAGCTACCCCATCCTCCCAGGTCTTCTTTCCAGGCTCCTAGGTTAGCATTGGGTAAATAGTAGTCACTATAAGTACCTAGGGAGCTTGTGAACACAAACTTGTCTCTGGTGACAAACGAACACACACACACACACATACACACACACACACACAGAGTGCACCCTTACAAGCTCTTTCCCAGTTTCAGAACTCCATGCAGACACTATGGGAAGAGCTTCTGTACCCACATTTTAGAGTTGGGAACTTTTTACTCCCAACCCTTGATGGTGATCTTGATGATTGCCAGATAGCACAGACTTTACCCTCCACGCGCCCCCCTCAGCCCCCATCCCCGGTCCCCAGAAGGAATGTAGCAGGGAGAAAATTCCACAGTACCAACTCCCGCATGTCAACCTGCTGGACAGCACACAACCTCGGCGCCAGTAACATGCCTTTGCCTGTCTGCTTTGGGATTGAGAGTTCTCACTTTTGAACCATTTAACCCCCAACCTTTCCTCACAGCCCGTTGAAGCCTGTTCAGTCTCCAGCATGGGAAAGAGAGAGGGGGGCAGTGATCACTGAGGAACTTGGATGTCCTGGGGACACAGGCTGAACATGATAAAATCCCAGGGAACACTGATCTCCCAGCTCACCTGGCCTCGTGCTAAATGCAAGAGAGCCAAGGAAGAGAGGAAGCCATCCTACTTTCCTTTCCTTGTTCACAGACTAGTAAATAATACGGTGAATAGTGACATGCTGGAAACAAAGTGCTTAGTCCAGTTTCCACGTGGGTCTACCAGCCAAGATAATGACGTGAGAATTCTCGGCCAATCATTGCTCAGAACAGCCAGAGACAATTTCGATCTTGAGTTGTTAAAGGAGAGTTTTGGTTTCTTTACCTACTTTATGCAAGGATCATGTACAAATTTTATAGTTGGAAAAAATGCTTAGTATTAATTTAAAGTAAGGTATGTTAGTATTGGCTTTTCCTTCACTGAAATTTTTAGTAGGAGGGAATAATACCTCTGTTGATATGGAGATCATCTTTGACATAAAAAGTGACTCCAGCAAAAGGCTTTTCTGTGTCTCTCAATGAAGAGCAAACCAAAGAATTCAAAAGAGTAAGAATATTTGCACCTCATCTTTTTTCCCCTCTATATTAGCTTCCCCTTTGTATTGTATTGCTGTTGTAACAAAGTACCACAAACTTAGTGGCTTAAAATAACACAAGTGTATTCCCTTATGGTTCTGGAAGCTAGAACTCTGAAATCAGTTTCACTTAGCTAAGGTCAAGGTGTCCACAGGGCTGTTTCCTTCAGTGTCTCTAAAGGAGAATTTGTTTCCTTCCCTTTTCTGCCTGGGCTGTATTCCCTGCATTCTTTGGCTCCCGGCCATCTTCAAAACCAGCAGAGTAACATCCTCAAATCTGCTTCTCTCTGACTGATTTCCCCTGTGTCCCTCCTTAAGGGCCCTATGAGCACATCAAGCCCACCCAGGGTAATCTGAGACAATCCCCCACGCCAAGGCCTTTAATTTAATCACATCTGCAATGTCATTTGCCATGAAGATAACATATTCGCAGGTTCTGGGGATTAGGATGAGGATATCTTTGAGGGTTGTTATTCTTGATTCGTCCTAGTACACCCTTTTACTAAATTAACAATATAAATCAAGGAGAATTTATGAATCAAGGGATATTTATTTTAGATTAGTGAAAAATTACTGAAAACATATAACCCATCAGGTGCTCCTCGTGGAGCTCCACAGTTTTTCTGTTAAAATTTTGTTGCCTGAAAAAAAACCACACTAAAGAGCTAAAAATTTTTTTGAAGTACAGTGTATAATAAAGTATACCTACCTTCAGTACAGCTGGGTTAATTTTTGCATATGTGTGTGTATTTGTAAAACCATACCCACATCGGTATACCAAACAAGTCTAGAACCTCTGAAGTCTCCCTCACGCCCTTGCCAGTCGGTAACCTCCCACTTTAGTAGCCTCTGTTCCAACGGCAGCCACTACGGCTTTGTTTTCACCTGTTCTTCAACATACAAATGTATGAACTCTTCTCTATTTGCTTCCTTTTGCTCAATACAATGTCTCTGGAATATATGCATGTTGATGCAGGCAGCAGTAGTTTCCTCTTCTTTTTTTTTTTTAAATTACTATGACTACCATAGTATTTTTGTATCCATTGAATGAATACCCAACCTTTTATCCATTCTCCCTTTGATGGACATTTGGCTTGTTTCCATTTGGGCGCCATTATGAATAAACCTGTTATGAACATATTTGTAAACATTAAAAGATTTTAATAGATGGTTAAAAAAAGAAACCATGTCCTCAGGCACTGTGGAAGACTTTGAAATTTGGTTCATCTGTTAAGACTGGGATCAAATATGCCCCCCGAACCAAGAAGTCTTCTTCCACCCCAGTGAGTATCAGTGATTTGGGCCTCTACTCGCCCATATCCATGTATGGTATTCCTCCATCTGCTCACCTGGAAAAGAAAAGAAAATGACAATGAACAATTTTGGGGGTTCCCTTTGAGAAAAAACTTTTGCATATACTTCTCTGTAAACATATATATGCTTATGTTTGTTTATACAAAGGAATTAGACTCTACAAAGTTTTCTGTACCTTGCTCCTTTCACTTATTGATAAATTTGTATGTATTTGGGTATCAGTATAAAGCATTGTTGTTTTTAAGGGCTATATAGCATGGATGAATTATAGTTTATTTAAGGAGACTCTCCAGTTAAAGGACGTTTAGGTTGTTTCCAGTCTTTTTCTGTAATAGATAATTTTTCAGTGAATATCTTTGTATATTTTGGGAAACAGTTTAAAACATATCCATAGGATTCCTAGCAATAATATTATAGGTTTAATAATATTTACTTTTTAAATGTTGATAAAATTGCCAAATTATTTTCCAAAGATTTGTACTGTTTTGACCTCTTAACAAAAGAATATGAAAGTACCTATTTCTCGTATTCTAGCCAACCCTGAGCATCATCAAACTTTAAAATATTTGCTGTCTGCTAGAGGAAAAAATAATGATGCCTTAATTTGCATTTTTTGGGAGGATAATAGTTAAAATTCTTTTTCTTCCAGTTTTATTGAGTGACATACAGCACTGTACAAGTGTAAGGTGTACAGCATAGTGATTTTGACTTACATACCTCATGGCGCGATTACCATAATAAGTTTAGTGAACATCCATCATCTTTTTTTTTTTTTTTTTTTTTTAATTTTATTTATTTATTTATTTATTTATTATGGCTGTGTTGGGTCTTCATTTCTGTGCGAGGGCTTTCTCTAGTTGCGGCAAGTGGGGGCCACTCTTCATTGCGGTGCGCGGGCCTCTCACTGTCGCGGCCTCTCTTGTTGCGGAGCACAGGCTCCAGACGCGCAGGCTCCGTAATTGTGGCTCACGGGCTTAGTTGCTCCGCAGCATGTGGGATCTTCCCAGACCAGGGCTCGAACCCATGTCCCCTGCATTGGCAGGCAGATTCTCAACCACTGCGCCACCAGGGAAGCCCCATCCATCATCTTATATAGGTACAAACTAAAAGAAAAATATGATACGCACACACTCATACACATACAATGGAATATTACTCAGCCATAAAAAAGAAATTTTACCATTTGCAACCAGATGGATGAACCTAGTGGGTATTATGCTAAGTGAAGTAAGTCAGAGAAAAACAAATGCTAAATGGTTTCATTTATATGTGAAGTCTAAAAAACAAAACAAATAAAGATAACAAAACAGAAACAGAATCATAGATACAGAGAACAAACAGGAGGTTGCCAGAGGGGAGGAGGTGGGGGATTGAGCCACATAAGTGAGAGAGATTAAGAGGTACACACTTTCAGTTACAAAATAAATGAGTCATGGGGATGAAATATACAGCATGGGGAATATAGTCAATAATAGTGTAATACCTTTGTATGGTGACAGATGGTAACTAAACTTATCATGGTGAGCATTTTGTAATATATGGAAATATCAAATCACTATGTTGTACATCAGAAGCTAACCTCGTGTTGATTTCTATTTTTTTTTTTTTTTCTTAATACTTATTTGGCTGCACTGGGTCTTAGTTGCAGCATGTGGGATCTTTGATCTTCGTTGCAGCATGCTGGATCTTTAGTTGGGCATGCGGGATCTTAGTTGTGGCATGTCGAATCTAGTTCCCTGACCAGGTATCAAACCCGGGCCCCCTGCATTGGGAGCACGGAGTCTTACCCACTGCACCACCAGGGAAGTCCCTGATTTGTATTTCTTTATGAGTGTGACTTAGGTTTCTTTTACTTTATATTACTTCTGTAAACTCTACTGTTACAAATTCTCACCCTTTTAAAATTAGGTTGCTTCAGACTCAGTTTTTTATTTATGAGATCTAGCTTTGAGATGTACTTAAATTTCTATTCATTACATTTGGTATAGAATTGAAACTTGTTCAAAATCTGAAAAGTCTCAAAACAATGCACTTTGAGCCACTTTTCCTGTTTTTTTAAAAAAAAATTTATGTAATAGAAATCTCTTGGTCACATGAAGGTCATCTAAATTTTTTGACACTCATTTTTCTATAATCACTGTCAAAATCACTTTTCATCTTTTCTTTCTTCTCTTTTCTGGCTTTTAAAATTTTGTATTCATCAACTCATTGATGCCACATTTAACATTAAGTAATACATAAAGCATTTCCTCTCATGTAGCAATGTTCTACTTGTAACGGGACTATCAGAAATGGAATGAAGTTAGCCAAAGTGTTCTTTGGGCAAGTGTCTCTATCTGCAGTTCCATTAATCCTGCAACCCCCATAAAATTGACCTTCCATTGTGGGCTCTAAATAACCCTAAACCAGGAGGATTTTAATCATTCTTCCTCTCTCATTTCCTGGTAGTGAGAATTCTTTACAGTGTTTTACCTTTCTTGGATCTCAGTGCAAGGAAACTGGTCTTTCATAAAAACAAGTGCAGGTTTAGCTGTAAGGATGTTTCTCCCGGCATCATTTGGGTTTGAAATAATCCAAGTATTCAAATGAAGGGGAACAGCTAAATAAATTCATTCACCTGTATCATGAAATGTTCAGCAGTCATTCATGTGATGGTGTAGACCACAGTCTTCAAATTGTGCTCCCCAGATCAGTTGCATCAGCATCAACTTGTTAGAAGTGCAAATTCTTGCCCCTCCCACCAACTACTGAAGTGGAGACTGGGCAACTGAGTGGGTGAAGACCAAACACCTTGTGTTGTATTGAGCTCTTCACATGCATGATCCAGTGTGAGAACCACCGTAGTAGACAGAAATTTACTGACATGAAAAGAGGGCCACAATAGAATGAGTTAAATAAAAGCAGATTACAAAAGGAGTATATACGGCATGATTCTAGTTTTGAAATATTCATACGTATATATGAAATGTATAGAAACAGATATGAAAAGGTGTTACATTAAAATGTTGACAATGGTAATCACTGGGTGGGGAGGTTACAAGTGATTTCATTTCTTAAAACATTTTATTTGTACTTTCAAGCATTTTTACGGTGAATACAAATTACTTATGTAATATTAAGATAGAGCAAAATAAATACTCTCCATTTGGAAAGGTTTGGGACCCTTTGGGTCCCCGAGAGGGACCCATCTGTGCCCCTGAGTTTCACTTTCCACTTGGGGAATGTCTTTATTTCTGCTGCCATCAACAGACTGGTACATGGAGAGCAGCATTTCCTTCTAAATCTCTCAAGCAGACAGAAACAAAATTGCTTTGACTTCCTTAGTATGGCTGGAATTTAAAAAAACATCTTGCCAAACATACTAAAAGATAACTGAAGATGAATAAGCCAGGAAATATGAGAAACATAAATTTCAGATCCTAGCACAGCTACCTGCTCCTTTTTCCATTTCATATTTGGCACGAGATGTTTCTATATTGTGGCTGTCAGAGCAGGATATCTCCGTAAACACTTCCTCATCCAGAGTTCTTCTGAAGCTACAGTCCCAGCTTCACATCTGAAGGCTGCATTTCCTCCTAAGTGACTGGCAGGACTCATGTTAGGCATGATTGATGAGCCCATGCTTCATGCACGACTCTGACTTTTATTTTGGGGGTTTGACCTTGCATGGACTCTATATGCATGAATATGCAATCGCTTTGTAACAGATATAACTTCCTAGTCACATCATTCCACAAAATTCAGGAGTACAAAAATATAATTTTAATTTGAAATAAGTCAGTTTTATGTACAAGATCGTGGCTCCCATTTCTATCAAAGAAACATTTAATTTTGTTATTTCTGTGAATAAATTTCTTTGTTCTTGAAGAAGAGCCCAAGCTCTTGATATTTTGGATTCTTCAGAGTTAAAAAACAGCTATCCCATTAGGGGGATGCCTTTTTCCAGGGTTTTTCTTCCTCATCTCCTTCCCTCTCAATTGGTTCTAAATTCCTGGATTCTTATGCCATTGCCAGTAATTGAGAGTGAGGAAGGAATCACCTTGCTTCTGGGTCTTTCTCTCTCGGTCCTCTGTTGGCCTTTGGCTCCCAGTGTTTCCTTGGCATTTGTGCGATACCCAGGGTGTTGTAAGTCATGGCAGATCTGCATGTGTGGATTATAGCGTTGGGACCCACGCAGATGCCACTGCCTCACGGTGACTATAATTTATTTAAAAATACTCAGCATAAATTCTGTGATATTTTGTATCTGCTTACTAGGTTAAGCCAAAACCTATGAAGTAATCCAGAATGCATAGTCAAAGAGTGATTAGCTAGGATTAAATCAGAGAAGGTTACCATCCAGAGGTGGCTTTGTCAAAGCAATTGTTGGTTAATCAGCAAAGTGAATGTCAGAAAGGGGATTTTATTGGAGAAACTAGTAACTTAGTTTATTAGGAAACTTAATTACTTAGCATGATGATTCATAGAAATGAGGTCTCATTGGTGATGCTAAAGGTATTCAAAATATGAGGACTGGCTAAAAATACCTTAAAGAGACTCCTTACTCTTGTGCGAACAGTGGGTGAGCCGTCAGGGAAACCTAAAATCTGGCTTGATCCCTGAGTGGTCCTTTGCCCAGCTATTGGTGTAGGAGGATTTCTGAATGATGCCAATTAGGAAGCATAGACTCCTGCTTCTGAAGAGTTTGCCACCTGTGAACATTTCCCGCAGTGTGGTTGGGTCACCTGAAGGGTTCAGAAGAGCTAAAATCTCATTGAGCTAACAGGAGAGTGCCAACTCTTTGATGACCACTGATGAATAGGTGTGTAACAAACATCTGTATAGGTGGCAGAATTTGGCCTGCGGTTGCTTTCCCTGTATCCTGATAGATGATGAGGGTGTACGTAAATCTCACTTCCTCAGACTTCTTTAATGGCTAGTATTTTCCAGCAGAAACAACCTAAAAGATTTATGGACTCATGATTCTCCCCATCCTGGGTGGACACAGCACAGCTTTAATGCAGGATTAGGGTGGAAGGCACTACAGTGCTGTTGGGCACCAGGAGGGGTTGAGATTTTGGGAACATCACCTAGACAGAAAAGCTGAAGTAGATGCCGTTAAAGGAACATTGGTGGGGCATCTCCTGGGTGGCTTCCTGTCAGTGGAAGTTAATAAAGGGACAGCACAAGCACTATTTACAGTAGCCAGGACATGGTAGCAACCTAAATGTCCATGGACAGAGGAATGGATAAAGATGTGGTGCATATATACAATGGAATATTACTCAGCCATAAAAAGGAACAAAATAGTGCCATTTGCAGAGATGTAGATGGACCTAGAGATTGTCATACTGAGTGAAGTAAGTCAGACAGAGAAAGACTAACACCATATGATATCACTTATATGTGGAAACAAACTTATGTAGAAAACAAACTTATGGTTATGAGAGATAAATTGGGAGATTGGGATTGGCATATACACACTACTATATATACTATGTATAAAATAGGTAACTAATAAGGACCTACTGCATAGCACAGGCAACTCTACTCAGTACACTGTAAAGGCCTATGTGGGAAAAGAATCTAAAAAAGAATGGATATATGTATATGTATAACTGCTTCACTTTGCTGTACACCTGAAACTATACTCCAATAAAAAGTTAAAAATAAAGGGGCAGCACAAAGGGGTCTAGCCTTGTTCCTGAGCAAGTGGAAGGGGTCTCCAGAAATAGCTGGGGAAACTTTGGTATGTGTGCTGCGATCCCATGACGCTGTGGATGGGGCCCACCCAGCCAGCGAAATGTGAGCATGATCAATGTTAATGCAATGGAAGACATTAGGGTTATGTTTTCTTAGGCCTTTGAGCCAACATATTAGTAACCGCCAGTGCTGCATTAAGACTTTCATGGCCCCTCAGCACTTATGCCTTCGTGGGTTCCTTCCTCCATAAAAAAATATTAACAGTTACATTTTACAACTGCATGAGTATAAAGATGAATATAATCCAGACCGGGTTCACTATAATATGTTCACTTTTTTTTCTTTTGATTTTGAAAGAAATAAAAATTAAATCATTTTTGTGGGTCTCTAAAATCATCCTGTGCCCCAGGCGCTTTGCCGACTGTGACTAATGGATACGATGTCCCTGGTAACCGCTTTCCTCTGTTTTTTTTTTTTTCCCAGCAGCTTTCTCCTCTTCTCTCTCTTACGGCCCCTTCTGACTACTTCATTGATCTCTATCCAAATCGGCCTTTTCACTGACACTGGAAAGTTGCCTGTAAGCTGGCTATGTTTAATCATTTGCCAGCTATTTCAGTTTAAAAAAAACACACACTCATTAAGTTATCAACTTGTTGTTTTCTAAAATGGATTTGCTATTTTGGAAAAAATATACCAGCTATGCACTCCAAATGGTTTTTCTTAAAAGCAGAGAGCTGTAGTTTTCTATGGGGTACCTGTGCATCAGCCCTAAAAACTTTTAGTTTTTTTTTTCCTAAATTCCAAACCCAGGTTGTTTGCGTAGGTTCAGGAACCAGGGAGTGCAGTTCTGTGGGCTCTGACATCCAGGAAACACCGCAGTCAACCGAGTCAACGTACTTAACCTTCCCGCCAACCTGCCCTTGAGCCACCCCTTGTTCTAGTTACTCCTTGATGGGAAGGTGCTGTGAAAAAGTTGGCTCTCAGATGAAAAACGAAACAAAATATAAAACCCATGATGCTTTCAGAAAAGAACTATTTCCTTAGATTTCTGTATTTGTTCTCTCTGCGTTGCTTACGTTATACTGGCAAGAGGTTAAATGGATAAGATGGATTTCTTTAGGAGAGGGGTAACATTAGCCCACCCCCAGTTCTGAGGCAGGTTGAATGTAGAAAACCAAAAGTAGAAGAATGTTCTTATAATCCGCTGGAAATATTAAGGATGAACCAGAAAAAAACCAATTACTGACATAAAATATAGAGTGATATGTAGAAAGTTTGATCTGAGTATGTATGAATCTTCCAAGAGCTTTGAAACTCATCATCATCCCTTTTGTAGGGTTAAAGTGATCATTAAGAACAGAATGGCGGTTGTTTGGCTCTCACTTGCCTCTCTAGTTTCATGTCTTACACGTTATTCCCTGTACCTTATGCTCCATCCGCCTCAAAGTTTTCATTATTCCCTGAGTATAAGAATATACTCCCTTTCAACTCAGCAGCACATGTGTCCCTGCTTCTGCCTAGCGTGTGCCCTCTCCCCTGACACTTGCTCCCTCATCTGAGTACCTCCTTCTCATCCTTCCAGACAGCTCGCATGCCTCTCCAGCCTCTGGGCTCCCATGGCAATTAGTTCACTCTTCTATTGCGCCGCCTACCAAGGAAGATGGCAATTTATCTGTTTATAAGTCTGTCTTTTTTTCCCCACCGCACCAAACTAAAATTGCCTTGAGGGCAGTGACCCTATTTTATGTCTTTTGTATTTCTAACACATGGCATAATAGTCAACATGTAGTAAGCGTTCAATAAAGGGGCCAAATGAATGATTTAACTAACAGAAACTGAATGAAGTCACTTCAACCTTTCCTTATTGTTCAAAGCTTCAAGGGACGCAAATCAAATATAGTGAAATAACGCATATGAGAGCGTTGGGCTGTAGGGGTTAAATCTCAGACTTGGGGGTTACAGAAACGAAGTTTGAATGCCAGCTGTGTCACTTATTAGCCACGTATCTTTGAGTAGGTAACTGTCTCCGCTTTTTGGTTTCCTTATCTTTAAAATGGGGGTCATACTGGAACTTATCTCATGGGGTTTTTATGAAGATGAAATAAGATAGAGCATATAGAGTGACCTGCATGGTGCCTGGCCCCATAGCAAGTGCTTGGTAAGTTTTCATAATGCGGGTGATGGAGAAGAAGATGACTATGGTTACTAATATCGTGACTCTCACGAGGCCCATAATCTGACTCAGGAATTCACGGAGAAGGAAGCACAGAGAGATAAGGAGAGGAAACATACACATAGCTGGAGGTCTTGGAGATAAGAAAAGGACAAAATGGAAAAAAATATTTGAAGATGTAAAACAAGAATGAATACTTGCTTGAAATGAAAAAGTTTAGTCTACCTAATGAGAAAGTACATCTTGTCTTTAGAAAAAACCGAGAGAAGAAAAGTTACTAAATGTCAAGACTAACGAAAGAATCTGATGGGCATCAAAGCAGACAAAACAAGTGTACAGAAGACACCTTCCGCCTGCTGCATGCGTCTGCCCAGCAACGCTCAGTGCCAGAAACTAGCGCCGCAGTGTTTACGTGTTCTCAGGAAAGCGTGAATCCAAGCTGCTCTACGTGTGCAACTCTCCCTGTTTACCTGGAACAGAGGGGTTACCTGGGACACAGGACTTTCAGTGCTAAAACCTGATAGTCCCAGATAAATGAGGATGGTTAGTTACTGTGTACACAGCAGTCATGAACTTTTCATGAAAAAAAAAATGATTTGAGGATTTAAAAAAAGAAGATTTGTTGGCAAAATCTAGCCAACGGAGAGAAGAATCAAAATTAAGAGGTCAGAAATATAAAAGGCTTTGTGAAAGAAATGGTAATAAGTATCGACTATATTTATGTGTAAAATTAAAATGAAACTGCTGTGGAAGCTGTAAGCCAGCACCTCCTGCAAGTTTTATAAACCCTAACAAAGTACTATAACCATGCAAATAACAAATATTGAAAAGTAGAGAGAGAGAAGGAGTCAGGCGGTCCTGTACTGTGCTAATTTATCTTTCATAATAGGAAGTTGATTCTGTTTGAAATTGAAACAAGTAGGGAAAAAAAAAAAAAAAGAAAAAAACCCATGGTGACCGCCACCTTCTTAATGGCTTTACATCATGTTTTTACCGAGCCTCGAAAGGATCTTTTGGGAGTGAACGTACCTTATTGTAAGGAAACATTTATTTGCAGTTACACTTTAATTCCTTTTTCTCCTTTTAAAGAAATGTTAAATTTTAAACTTTTATCTTAAAAATAGCATTCATAATACAGGCATACCTCATTTTATTGTGCTTTATTGTGCTTCACAGATATTGCGTTTTTTAAAATAAATTGAACGTTTCTGGCAACCTGGCATTGAGCAAGTCTATTGGTACCATTTTTCCAACAGCATTTGCTCGCTTTGTGACTCTGTGTCACATTTTGGTAATTCTCGCAATATTTCAAACTTTTTCTTTATTATTATATTTGTTATGGTGATCTGTGATCAATAATTTTTGATACTGTTATAACTGTTTTGGGGTGAGTGAACTGTATCCATATAAGGTGGTGAACTTAATAAACGTTGTGTGTGTTCTGACTGCTTTATTGACTGGCCTTTCCCCCATCTCTCTCCCTCTCCTTGGGCTTCCTGTT
This sequence comes from Balaenoptera musculus, assembly GCF_009873245.2. Classification (NCBI taxonomy): domain Eukaryota; kingdom Metazoa; phylum Chordata; class Mammalia; order Artiodactyla; family Balaenopteridae; genus Balaenoptera; species Balaenoptera musculus. The sequence continues at coordinate 72,783,429 of NC_045790.1, forward strand.
CCCTGAGAAACAACAACACTGAAATTAGGCCAATTAGTAACTATACAGTGGCCTCTAAATGTTCAAGTAAGAGGAAGAGTTGCACGTCTCTCACTTTAAAGCAAAAGCTAGAAATGATTAAGCTTGATGAGGAAGGCAGGTCAAAAGCTGAGACAGGCTGAAAGCTAGGCCTCTTGCCCCAAACATTTAGCCCTGTTGTGAAGGCAAAGGAAACATTCTTGCAGGAAATTAAAAGTGCTACTCCAGTGAACACATGAATAATAAAGAAGTGAAACAGCCTTATTGCTGATATGGAGAAAGTTTTGGTGGTCTGGATAGAAGGTCAAACCAGCCACAACGTTCCCTTCAGCCAAAGCCTGATCCAGAGGAAGGCCCTAACTCTCTTCAATTCTATGAGGGTTGAGAGAGGTGAGGAAACTGCAGAAGAAAAGCTTGAACCTAGCAGAGGTTGGTTCATGAGGTTAAAAAAAGAAGCCACCTCCATAACATAAAAGTGCAAGGTGAAGCAGCAGGTGTTGATGTAGAAGCTGCAGCAAGTTATCCAGAAGATCAAACCTAAGATATTAATGAAGGTGGCTACACAAAACAACAGATTGTCAATGTAGCTGAAACAGCCTCCTATTGGAAGAAGACGCCACCTAGGACTTTCATAGCTAGAGAAGAGAAGTCAGTGCCTGGCTTCAGAGCTTCAAAGGACAGGTATAAGCAACCTGAAGGTTTGAGAGGAAAGAAGTTCTACCATGGATAAAATGCTGTCAAACAGCACTGCCTGCTACAGAGACATTGTTCATGAAAGGAAGAGTCAGTGATGTGGCAAACTTCATTGTTGTCTTATTTTAGGAAATTGCCACAGCGGCCCCAGCCTTCATCACTTACCAGCCTAATCAGTCAGCAGCCATCAACCTTGACCCTCCATCAGCCAAAAGATTATGACTCGCTGAAGGCTCAGATGATGGTTTGCATTTTTTAGCAAAACAGTATTTTAAAATTAAGGTATATACATTGTTTTTTTTAAGACATAATGTATTACACACTTAATGGACTACAATATAGTGTAAACATGACTTGCATATGCACTGAGAACCAAAAAATTCATGTGACTCCCTTTATTGTAATATTTGCTTTATTGTGGTGGTCTGGAGCCAAACCCACAATATCTCAGAGGCATGTCTGTATATGCTTTTTATCTTTTGTCTATATTTCTCTCTTTATTTGCCTAGCTAGCCATATAGAAGTTTTGAGCATAGTGGTTACTAAATATTGAAATTTCTTGTTGCAAGGTGTTTGGATTTGGGATGGAGGGAGATAAAAATTCTTCTTTCTGCTTTTGCTTTTTCAGTATTTTTAAATTTAAAAAACACTGTGATGGTTAATTTTATGTGTCAGCTTGGCTGGGCTACAGTACTCAGATATTTGGTCAACCATTATTCTAGATACCTCTGTGAAAGTATTTCTTTAGATGAGATTAACATTTAAATCAGTAGACTTTGAGTAAAGCAGATTACCCTCCCTAATGTGGGTGGGCTTCATCCAATCAGTTGAAGGCCTTAATACAAAAAGACTGACCTCCCCAGAAAAAGAGGGAATTATGCCAGCAGACTGACTTTGGACTTGAACATCAACTCTTCCCTGGGTCGCCAGCCTGCTGCCATACCCTGTAAATTTGGGACTTGCCAGGCTCCCCAGTTGTGTGAGCCAGTTACCTTAAAATACCTTTCTCTCTCTCTCTTTCTCTCCAGCTCTATTTATATAACATCCTATTGGTCTGTTTCTCTAGAGAATCCTAACTAATACAAGCTCCCAATGCACGTGTATGAGATCTATAAAAATAATAATATCATTATTTCTTTTTATAAAAAAGTTAAAGCTTCCATATGAGAAAATAGGTCCAGAAAAATTTAGGAAGATATCCAAGGGAACTTCCATAGACCCCTTCCACAGCTAGTTAGTGGTGGAGTTGAGGCCAAAACCTATGAATGACCGACTCAAGAGCTTACCCTCCTTTCCAATGAATTATGATCGTTATACTTATCTACTAAATTATGATATAGAAACAATAAATGCTTGGAGAATACAGAATATGAGATAGATCTTGATGGCTTTGTAGAATTACTGGAGCGGAGAGAAATGATGAGGCATTTGCAGGCAGTGAGAAGTGTTTAACTAAAGCTTTAGAGGAGAGAATGAACAAAATGCATCTGTGAGTTTAGGTGGTTGTGGGGCAGATATATTATTAAGTGAAAAAAATCAAGGCATGGAGCAGTAGGAATATATCACTCTTTTATTATATAAATATAAAATATGTATATGTATATATGTGTAGTCAGTTATAAAAATGTGTGTGTGTGTGTCTGCTTGTGGGCACGTATCCACATAGGTATGTAAGGAAAACTCACCCACATTTCCAGGAAGAAAGAGCAGCCGTCATGCTTCCAAGACCTGAGCCCCTTATCCCAGAGGAGCAAATGAACACATCTGTTACTGAAAAGTGATGCTCCATTAAAATGATTCAGGCGGGTTTCACAAAAACTGTTAACAGCATTTTGTGGGAGGATAGGGGTAGAGACTTTCTTTTTTTCATTTTGTCCCCTTCCATAGCGTTCACATTTTTTTTTTATCATATGCATGAATTACTTTTGTAATAATAATTCTAAAAACTAGTTTAAATTAAAAAGGAAAGGGTACTTAATGCCACTGAACTGTATACTTAAAAATAGTTAGAAAGGTAAATTTTATGTTATGTATATTTTAACATGAAAGAAAGGAAGAAAGAAAAGAAAAGAGAAAGAAAGGGAAAGAAAGAAAGAGAGAAAGAGGAAAGGAGGGGGCAGGAAGGAGAGGGAAGGACATCTTACACTGATGAATATAGGACTAAAAACAAATGTGTAAAAATTGTTCTCCTTTTCCTGAATTTGTTCAATTTTTGATGTGACATGTGCTAAAAAGAAAAAGCATGCTACTTGGACAGCTTTAAAAAGCCCCCCTAAACAGTGAAAAGAACAGTGTTTGGTGACAGTATTTTTGGTCACATTCCTGCTTCCAAGTTGGCCACGCGCTCGGGCTAAGGGCAGCCCCAGCGGGACTGCGGAGCCCACCTTCACGAAAAGCATCTCTGGATTTGAACCTCAGCAGGCTGCTCCCAGAAGCTGCCAAGCTCCCAGCATGGCATTGTCTGGAGCTGTGCCCACATTCTTATTTCACTCACTCTTCCATTAAAAATCGAGACAAAATGAAAACATCCCAGACACCTGGGTTCCCTGCGTTAGAACTGGCCCAGCAAACCTCTCCTGGCCAGTTGCTCCCCCTCTTACCAGTGAAGGGGAGGGAGGGGAGGGGAGCAGGGTCCACACACTAGGCCACTGAGGGGAGGAATGCCGGAGCTGAAGCAGCTTGCGCTGCAGCCGGGCCGGACAGAGTCATCTAGGAAAGCTGGGTCCCTGTCCCCATAGTCAGCTGCCTGAAACTCCTAAGAGCTTCACACTGCCCTGAAGAGGCCCCGCCTGACCTGTCTCTTGCCTCCCTCTCAGGCCTCCTTTCCCGGCCCCCCCTGTGTCAGGCAGACAGGACGACTTTGCCCACCCTCGCTGCTATTCTGAGTGGAGAGGACAAGACCTGAGGCAGATATTTCGATTTTTTAAAAGTTGTGATTAAAATATATGTAATGTAAAATTTACCATTTTAACCATTTTTAAGTGTATGTACAATTCAATGGCATTAAGTATATTCACAGTGTTGTGCTTGACACAGCCTTTTGGTGCAGGGGACATTTGGAGACAGCCCACTTGATGCTGTAATTTTTCCCCAACTTTTTTATTTTTAAAAATTTCAAAAGAACAGAACATGAATCGCCATTCACCTGGATTCTCCATTTGTTAACATTTTCTTTCATTTCTCCCTCTCCCTCTCTCAGTGTGTACTAGTTTGTTTTTTTGCTGAAGCATTTGAGATTAAGCTACAGACATCATGACGACAAGTCACTGTTAAATGCTTCTCCAGGTACCTCATAAACACAAGGACATTTTTTTTCTTGACTCTAGAACACATACCTAGTCTTTGTGTGGGTGTGTGGGTGTGTGTGTTTCTTGACATTGACGTTCGAAGAGCCCAGTACAGTTATTTTGCAGAATGTTCCTTGATTTGGATTTGGCTGTTTGTTTCCTTGTGTTTGGATTCAAGTTAAGCATTATTGGTAGAAAGATTATTATTTCAACACTAACAAGGGTATTGCAACTCAGTTCTGGCACTGACACCGGGAGTTAGCACGGATCCCACAAGTAGGGGGCACGGTTCCCAACAAGAGTGCCTTCACTTCAGATGTCAGCTGTAAGTTCAGGGGATCCCCAGGCCACTCATACTCTGACCAGCTAGCTACAAATTCAGAGGTTCTTAGGACTCCCTTGAGTTCAATAATTCACTAGAATGACTCACAGAATTCATAAAAATGCTATTGTAGAGGAGGAAAAATAATTTCCCCTCTACCCTTCTAGGTTCTTGGCTAAAAGACAGATTAACAAGAGAAAAACAAACAAAAGTTTAATAACATGTATACCTCCTGTATACATGAGAGATAACCCAGGAAAACTGAGTAACTCCCCCAAATGGCCCAAGCCACCACCTTAAATACCATCTCCCACTAAAGAAAAAAGAAGATATTTGGGGCATGAGGGAGCCAGTTACGGGAGGTTACCAGACAAAGCACAGTAAACGAGGGTAAGGCTGTTATGCCGATTTAAGTCCATGCCTCCTCCATTGATAAGAGTTTCTAGAGTTTTAGTCATCCTCTTCCTGGTACAGAGAGGGAGACACCTTTACAAGGGAGGTTTCCCTCATAAATGTAAATGTCTCTTACAAAAAGGTGACCTCTACTTGGTTTTCAGAGCTTCTCTCATGTCTGCTTTTTTTTTTTTTTAAAGGACCATGTCAAGATAATCCTTATGCCACAGTGGCATATTTTGGGGTGGCAAGTTCTGCTCCCCTTCACTATACTTATTATTTTATTGTAAAGGATACAACCCAGGAACAGCCAAAGAAGAGACATATAGGGTGAGGTCTGGGAAAGCAGAGTTTCTGTGCCCTGTTCTTGTGGAATCAGAACGCATCACCTTCCTGGGACATCGATGTATTCACCAACCAGGAAGTTCCACTGAGTTTCCATGTCCAGAGTTTTATTGGAGTTTTATGATGTCGGTATGTTGGTTGAGCCATTGGCCATGTGATTGAACTCAGTCTGCAGCCCCACCCCTTCCCCAGAAGCTGGGCTGGCTCAAAGACCCGACCCTCTAATCATGTGATTGGTCTTGATGGGGGTAACCAGCCCCCATCCTGAAGCTAGGCGCCCACCATGAGTCACTTTCGTAGCATAAACTCAAGTGTGATCCAAGGGGCTCATAAGTAACAAAGGTACTTCTGTCACTCAGGAAATTTCAAGAAATTTTAGAAATTCTGTGCCAGGAACCAGGGACAAAGACCAGACAAATTATTCATTATATAACAGCTGTGTAGGTCATTTTGTGTCCTTCTCAGTTTATTACATCACGAGGCGCATAATATCAGTTTGTCCCATCATCGCTGATATCAGATTTGGTCATATTTCCCACGTTTCTCCATTGTAAAGGTATTTTAACCTTTGTAACTAACAAGTAATATTTTGTGTGATATTCTGAATATCCAATTTCCGCAAATCTTTTCACTCAAAAGTCTTAACACTTAGTGATAATTATTGGCTATATCAGTTATTGCAATATGGTTATTTTCTAATTCAATAATATCATCTACATTTATTAGCTGGCATTTTTCTGTAAAGAATAGCTTTCACTTTCCCCTCTCCCACTCCATTTAAATTTTTAAATGAAGTATCATTATGAACTCATGGGTTCTATTACTCTTATTTTTATGCTCAAATTATCCTAGATTTGGCCCTTTCACACTCACTCCTGTGTCCCATTTTGAGCACTTACTCTCTGGTCCAAAATGATGTTGATGAGGTTGTTATGACTTTGTTATGAACGGATACAGTCTAATGAATAAGTGAAACAACCATTAATTTTCATGTAGGAGGTGAGTCAGTCTTCTTCTTTCACTGAGACTTTCTCCATCACTGACCCCACCCCACATGAAGTGACTGGACTGGGGTGAAGGATGGGAGGGCACTAAACACCCACAGAGAGATCACAAGTAGAGGAGAAGAGTGTCACCCCACTTTCTCGCTCAGAAAGTGCTGTCAAGCCCAGTGATGACTCTGAGAATTCACTTTAGCTTCATCAACTGCACATCACTTAAATGCTGTAATTATATTTGTGTCCTTAATAATGGCAATTCACTTTCCATTAGTAAAGCTTAAAAATGCATACTTTTTATTGCAGCCTTCCTTATGATGCATGTCAGATATATATTCAGCTCTGGAGAGGAATGTTTCAGGGTAAAAAGGAGAGAAAAGAGTTTTGGCTGAAAATGATAACTTATTCTGATAAGAAAAAAAGAATGTTCAACTAAATTTCTAATGATTTTTCTCTTAGCTAAGTAATGTCTGTACATTAAAATTGTTTATAAGCTTTTGTAAAGGGTTGTTCTGGGGGACAAATAAGCTACTTTCAGAAGAAGCTGATTTTAGAGTCTAATAGATTTTTCAAAAATTCAAACTGTGCTTTTAAAGTACTATATATTCATTTGTAAATAATTCAAACAACACAGAACATAATAAGATGGAAAATAATCACTTCAGTTCCTAAGTAGAAAATTATACAAGGGAAGGCACTTAGAGATGGGTTTCTCAACCTCAGCACTAATGACCTTTGGCGCTGGATAATTCTTTGTGATGGGGTCTGCCCTCTGCATTGTGGGATGTTGAGCGGCCTCCCTGGCCTCTACCCATCAGATGCCAGTAACACCCTCCTTTCAGTTGTGACAGCCAGAATGCCTCCAGACTTTGCCACCTGTCCCCTGGGGGACAAAACTCCCTCACTGAGAACCACAGAGTTAGGGTAAGGAAGCTCTACTGCACACATATCTGGTAATAAAAAGAGTAATATTAAAATCAAGATACCTTTGTCCAAAACTCCAGTTTCAAAATATTTCCTTAATGAAAAGAGCCATGTCAAGATGTCTTGCTTCAGCCTAGTCAGGGATTATGGGTCGCTTGGACCAAAATAGCCTTTCCTCTTTTTTCCCCCTCCCACTGTATTTACGTTTTAAAATTAAGTTCATGAACTCATGAACTCCTACCCCTGGCCTTGATGACTCCTGGCCTTAAATCAGCCTGAATGTGCCTTCCTGGGGCATCCTTGGGATGTTCAAGGTGATTTCCATACTCTTTTGTTATATGTTCTCACAACATCCTGTCCTTTCTTTTGTTTATAACACTTTGTCACATTTGGAATTATCCTACCTAGCTCAGTAAGGACACTGCTGGTGTTGATTACTGCAACTCATAGAATCTGACATTAAGTGTATGCCAAGGAAATATTTTGAAATTCATTTTCTCTTTGGTTCCAAAATTATTCACCCTTAAGTTCATATATGACATCATTCTTTTTTATTATGATGAATGCACTTTGGTGAAAAAGAGTTAAGAAGGTGCATGAAGTACTCGTGAAGAGAAATAGATAACCGTGGGTCGGGTTTGACTACCTCCTTCAAATTTGTGGCACATGCCAATCCCAACACATATTTCACTCAGATTGCATTTCAGAAGTCACAGGATAGTCTTTTATACGAAGCTAAATAAATAACACGATTTTAAAATTCTTTATATAAGTTGAGGGGATATATCTGTGAAAGCTCATGTATTTTTTTCCTTGTAGAAATGGTAATATACAAGTTGGTCCAGAACATAGTTTCAAATTACTCAAGACATTCAAAAGACTCCAAGACTCTACTTTTTAATGATGGGGATGATGCAAGTTTTGGAACAAAGTCATTGAGACTTTCTGTGCAGGATAAATTTGGCTGCAAATAACAGAGAACCCAATTCAAAATGGCTTAAAGAAAGAAAATTATCATTATTTTATGTAATAAGATTCAGGGTGGGTTGGTGGGTTGGTTTCAGGTTTGGATAGACAGTTGGCTCAACAACATTTTTAATACCCAAGTTCTTTCATCTTTTCCATTCTTCCACCTGTTTATATTAGTTTTGTCTTCATTCTAGCTCAACCATGGTGATGAAATGACTGCCCTACTTGAACAAGTCACATCTAGCCCATCACTGAGCAAAAAAGAAACTGTCTCTTCCTTTGTGTTTCTTTCAAAGAATTTAAATTTACATAAAATTCACTTTTTGTTGTGCAGTTCTTTGAGTTTTGACAAATACATAGTCATGTAACCACTCCCACAATGAATATACAGAAGACTTCCATTAACCCCCAATGGGTTTTCTTTTTTTGTGCTGCCCCTTTGTAGGCAACCCTTTCCCCATCCCTAAATCTGGCAACCACTGATTTCTTCTGTCCTGGCCATTCTAATACGTGTGTGGTGATGTATCATTGTGGCTTTAATTTGCATTTCCGTAAAGCATAATGATTTTAGAATCTTTTCATGTGCTTATTTGCCATCTATATATCCTCTACAGTGAAGATTCTGTTCAAATCTTTTGCCCATGTTTTTATTGTGTTTTTATCCTTACCACTGAGTTTTTTTAAAAAATATTTATTTGTTTATTTATTTTTTTGGCTGCGTTGGGTCTTAGTTGCGGCGCACAGGATATTTCGTTGCGGCACGCGGGCTCTTCATTGTGGTGCGCGGGCTTCTCTCTAGTTGTGGCGCATGGGCTCTGTAGTTGTGGCACGCAGGGTCCAGAGTGTGTGGGCTCTGTAGTTGGAGCACTCAGGCTCTCTAGTTGTGGCACGCGGGCTTAGTTGCCCTGCGGCATGTGGGATCTTAGTTCCCTGACCAAGGATCGAACCAACGTCCCCTGCATTGCAGGGCGGATTCTTAACCACTGGACCACCAGGGGAGTCCCCCTTACTATTGAGTTTTGAGAGCTCTTTACATATTCTGCATACAAGTTCTTTGTTGTGTATGTGTTTTGCCAGTATATCCTCCAAAGCCTGTGGATTGTCTTTGCGTTCTCCTATTGCTGTCTTTTGTGAAGCAGAAGATTTTAATTGTGATGGAGTCCAACTTATCATTTTTCTCTTTCAATGATTATACTTCTGGTGTCGTATCTAAGAAGTCGTTGCATAACCCAAGTTTACAAAGATTTTCTCCTATGTTTTCTTCTAAAAGTTCTGTAGTTTCCCATTTAGATTTGGGATCCATTTTAAGTCAGTTTTTGTACAAAGTGTGAGGCACAGATTGAGGTTCATTTTTTTTGCAAATGGATGTCCAGTTTTTCAGAACCATTTGTTGAAAACACTATCCTTTCTATTTTGAATTGCCTTTATCCCTTGGTCAAAATTGGTAGACTTCATTTGTGTGGATTAGTTTCTGGACTCTCTGTTCTGTTCCCTGAGTGTCTGTTCTCTCACCAATATCAAATTGTCTTGATTACTGTAGCTTCATCATAGTAAGTCTTGAAGTCAGGTAGTGTGAGTCTGTCATCTTTTAGAGTCAGCTTCTCGGCCTTTACAAAAAAAAAAAAGAAATCTTTCTTTCTGGGATTTGATTAAGGCCGTGTTGAATCTATACACTGTAGATCAATTTGGAGAGAACTGACATTTTAACAATATTGAGTTCTTCCAACCCATGAACTCAGTATAATACACCCTTTCAGTTCTAAGAGTGAGGAAATTTTTCAAGAAAAGTCCCTGGAAGACTTCCCTCATGTCTCGTGAACTTGCATGGGTCGCTAAGCCCAAAGCCTGTCATTGTCAAGAGGAATAGGATTGACATGACGGGCTTAGAACAGTGTTTTGAAATTTGCCTCATGACTTATTAGTGGGTTGGGAAGTCAAATTCATTGGGTCAGAGTTATCATTCAAAAAAGAAATATAATAGAAGAAGCATATCAAAGCATAATGCACATTATAAAAAATGGATGTTGTTTTTTTAAGCTTTCTTTTCAATTTTCTGTAAAAATTACATAGAATGCATATGTGTACTGGGTTGCCATGTGAAATTTGTTTTTTACTCTGAGTTACAGTCTAAAAAGTTTATAGTGTCAGATTTAATTTTGAGCTGGGGATAGAGCCACCCTCTCTGATGGATAGAGACCTGAACAAAATATGGGTCTCTTAGCTAGGAAGAGAGGAAGACTAAATATTATTAAACAGCAAGCAGCAGAGCTTGCTATACATCTCCTAACATTTTGTTCCTTCATAGTGAATTCTCTGTCTTTCCGTACTTTCAGATTCCAGTTAATGAAAACATGCTGTTTTGCCCAAGTTGAAGGAACACAGATGTTCATGCAAACATAAATCTTCTATTGTTGTCCAATTAGGAGGAACTAAAAGAAAAAAGAAAAACTATTGGTTCTCTTTTGGAGATAGTGGTAATAGGAACAGCGATCCCTGACAATAATTACTTGACCTTGGAGAAAGAAATCAGTTCAGTATTTCAGATGGACATTAATAGGTAATTAATCTGACAAAACAAAGAGAGTGTTTATACTCGTCAATGCAATATCACCACACTGACACTATTTAAAATTTTAAACATACTATACGAGGTTCCAGCTAATTCATTATGTGAGCCATAAGCCAAAGGTCTCTGAATGTAGTTTGGTGGATTCTCGGAGTCAAAATCTTTGAAGATAAGGAAAGGAATTTTGTTGCCAAATGCTGTTTCTTGGCAGTTGCCCTGTTACACCAGATTCTTAAACCTCCAAAACAATTTAGAGACTTAGTTTCTGTCAACTCACAATTCATAATTTTGGTACAGGAATCACTTCTAAATGTCAGGAAATGAAGACATTTCACACACCTTTGAGAAATTGCATTTTGAAAAGTTTACAACTAAACATAGAGGTAAATGTCAATTCACAGAGCCTGGCCCGTGGGGTTGTGTGATCTCTTGACACATGAAGAGGGTCTTGCCTTCTGCCTCGTGTTGCCTTTAGTGCAGGAATGTCCTCAGTGATATACCTCGCACGTCCTCACGGAATAAGAATAGACTGGATTTGACTAGACCATTCCCCAGATGAATGCACTATTAAATTGGTCTGTTTCTAACTTGGTCAGAGGTTTCTGCAACAAAAGCTTCTTTTTTCCTTGGTTGTTTTCTTTATTGGGAAATTCATGGGACTCACACAACCACCCCATTGACTTACATATATGTAGAATAACCTTTCAGGTACATCCTTTACATCATACCTGCTTATTAGGAGCCAGTTACATTTTTTGGCTGAGGACCAGATTACTCAACTGGTAGATGTAGAGGCATGTTTGTTTCACAACTACAACCAAGAATGTTTTGTGAAGTAGTGATGGGGCAGGGGTAAAACCCCCAAAAAACAACCAACTCCACGATCTATTTTTTAGATAGCTTAGAATAAAAATCCCCCTTTTCTCCTTCCATATTAATTTCAATGCCAGCTAATTTTTGGAATCTTAAACAGTTACTTAAGGTCATGCTACAATTTAGTAGAAACTGGGAAATTTCACCTTTGATGGACACAACTGCTAACTAAGCATTTGCTGGATTTTATACTAAGTCTAAGAGGCTTGTCACTTCAAATGACTTAAAACACAGCGTGAGAATATTGTAAAAATATATAGCATCTCTCTTCTAGATTGTCCTATATGTTTGAGAAATTTGAATAACTTTGTGTTACCCTGGTTAAATTTCATGATATTGAAACTGAGTTCCCCGGAAACCAAGTTCCCCTGCTGAGTTTCTGATTAATCTCTCTATCTAAAACTTTATTCCCTTTCTTGTCCCCCCTCCCCACCTTGTTGCCTTCAGGATTGAGGAGTAAGGCCTATCCCTTTAAAATCACCAGATCACAAAGAGTTAAACGCATTTTTAGGAGTATTGGCTTAACTGAAGGAGGAACTTGGGAACTATGGGAATGGGGGGGGCGGGGTACATACATAGTAATAATGGCTACAGTTCGTTCCCTGCTTCCCTTGTCCCCAGCATCGTACAACATTGTATACACCTTATTTCATTTTAATCTTCACCTGTGAGGTAAGTATTATTTATCCTTCAAAAAAATCTAAGTAAATTGACCAATATCACACATCAAGTATATTTTCTTCATCTTAGTCTTCTTGAGGACAGGGACGTTTTTTTGTTCATTGTATGTTTGAAATTTAGAACAATGCTTGGTGTGTAGTAGGTCCTCAATAAATATTTATTGATTGCATGAATAAATGAAAGAAGGTATTAATCAAAGTGAAAAAGGTAAGATTAAAAAGTGGGTCTTTCAGACCTTGCCGTCTGTCCTCTTACTCTATTTCCACCACATGCCATAGCATCCTCACAGGGTAGGAATGGCTGTCCTTCCAGTGTGATGGTTTTTGTGCTGAAGGCTCCCACCTGTGGGCTCCTCTTCCAGTGCGTGAGGCTGTTGAGGCCAGTGGACAGCAGCTTGCGCCTGCTGACTCTGGCTTTGATTTTGTCTAGGGCATCTCCTGGGTATTCCCTCCTGGAAAGCCTTGTATCGCCACCTTTGAGTCTTCTAGTGCAGAGAAAACAGTAAATTGGGCATTGCAGCAGAGGGAAACAAGTTGGTGGTGAGAGTGGATAGAAGAAAATGAAGACTCAGCCCCCAACCGAGGGAGCCCACAGTTGACACAAACGTTTGAAATAGCATGAACATGCGGGTTTCCTTTTTCTTGTGCAACTGCTGTTTGTCAGCAGTCCTCTCCACTTGCTGAGAACTAGGGGGTGGGAGGACAAGGGCACATCACGCAGTGCAAATGAAGACATTGACATTCAGGTGGGCTGAATTATTCTTTTGTCAAAGCAGAAGATGGAGCCCCAAGTCGGCAGATATAATAACAATAACAACAGTAATCCTTGTAGTTGGAAGAGACAATATTATTTGTGTTGTTGATGATAGGGTTGGGGAAGGCAAAGAGACATGGTGTCTACTTCCTGTTCAAGACTTCTGAACCCAATCAGGTAACTTTCTAGTCCTCTGGGGGTTTTTGTTTTGTTTTGTTTTCTGTTTTTGTTTTTTTGTTTTGGCTGCACCGTACAGCATGTGGGATCTTAGTTCCCCGACCGACCAGGGATGGAACCCGCACCCCCTGCAGTGGAAGCACAGAGTCTTAACCACTGGACCACCAGGGAAGTCCCAAGTCCTCTGTTTAGAATTCCATGGAGTGGAATGTGCACATTTCTGGGAATTGGCTGAGCTTTTTTTCTTAAGGTAAAACACGAAGGTGAAGAGGAAGAGAAAGTGTGGCAGAGAAGGAGAGAGTGCCAGAGCCCAAGGGAGCTTGGGATTCTGGCTTGGGCAATGCCATCACTGCTATAAAGGGAGAATCAAAGATCTGGGTGTGGGTTCTGTAAAAAAAAGCAAGCGGCTGCCTGTTGGGGTGGAATGTCAATAAGCTTTGGTGCCCCAGAGAGCTGTGTTTGAATTCCTACTTTATCAAGCACCGGTTTTGTGTTTTAGAGTAAGTCCCTTCATCCCTGAGCACAACCCGTAACTGCCAATTTGGTGCTCCAGAAAAACAGTATAAACAGTGCCCGCAAATTGCCGTTGTCGTTTGTATGTGACTCGTTGGTGGATTTTACTAATAATGCACCTTCATGGTGCTTCCTGTTTTCAAGAGTTACTCTTCATAAATATATGCTCTGCTCTGTTGTTTCCCCGCTGCTGAAGCAACGTGGATGACGACAAGAAGCATACGAGCAAGTTTTTTGGTGGCGCGATTATTATTTAAAATATTTCTCCTTCTAAGTTTGGTTGCTCAGAAGACACTGACTGCTTTAGTCCCCCCTCTTGCATAACTTATTTTCCTCTGATGCTCAGCTTCTTCTGCATCATGGAGGATGTAACCTTTACCTTGCTTGGTATGTATTAGGTTCTAAATAAACAGCTCTAATAATGATGATAATTCTAATAGGGGTTCTGTGAGACTGAAGTCTTTCAAAAGCAGAACTTACTAACCTGCTTACAGAGTGGACAAGTGCTGCTGCTTTCTGTATAACCAAGGGAGCTTTCTTCTTAGATAGCACAGTCGAAAACAGGGTTGCTTTCCGTAACCACTGTCCTGTTAGTGACTTTTTCAGTACAGTGGTGTTGAAAAGTTTTACTGCTTTCTGGTCAGTTCGCTTTTTTTGATATAACAAGTTTTCACCCCCAAGCACAGTAACTATATAGTCTGTAAGAACTGCTATTTTGACATTATGGTTTTGGGCAAAGGCATACTCACCAATTCACTTGACACAGCAATTTCTAGTCAGAGAACAGCACTGTGCGCCATGTTTGAACATACCCGCATGTTCAGCTTTGCATGTGTGAGCCAGGCAAGAAGGATGACCGGGGAGTACCTTCTAGGACTCTTCATGCCTGTTATGCATGTATATTGTTACCATATGTTTCAAAGCAGTCTTGTGTTTAGCTTTTCTTTACGTCTAAATGTGTTTTTCCGTGCTATAATCTTAAGTGCATTTTGAGTGTAAGATAACTATGAGCCACAGAAGTTGAAAACAGTGTGGAAACAATGATTCAAAAAAAAAAGGAGGGCTTCCCTGGTGGCGCAGTGGTTGAGAATCTGCCTGCCAATGCAGAGGACACGGGTTTGAGCCCTGGTCTGGGAAGATCCCACATGCCGCGGAGCAACTAGGCCCGTGAGCCACAACTACTGAGCCTGTGCATCTGGAGCCTGTGCTCCGCAACAAGAGAAGCCGCGATAGTGAGAGGCCCGCGCACCGCGATGAAGAGTGGCCCCCCGCTTGCCGCAACTAGAGAAAGCCCTCGCACAGAAACGAAGACCCAACACAGCCATAAATAAATAAATAAATAAACTAAAAAAAAAAAAAAAAAAAAAAGAGGATACACATCCCAAAGGATAATTCTCATTTACCTCTTCTACCACCCACCACCCATTCTCAAGACTGTTTTTCCTCCGTCAATGACTATAGTAAACTTTCACTAATTTACATTTTATGGATAGTCTCTGTTTACTTTCAACTTATCCTCTGTTGTTTAAACTTACCTCCAATGATGTCTTTTTCTATTTGTAGAAATCACTTGGGTATCTTGCTTGGGTTGAGCTAGAACACATCATACTTTTTCCCATTAAAGTTCATGGAACTATTTTTTCATTTAGCAGCTTCTCAGAGCATCAGGGTTTACAGGATGAGTTAAAACTCATTCGGCAAAGAATACAAAAAGATCTGGATTCTGTATTGATATGTTCTAGCAACCAAGTGCTGAAAGCTTCTATAAAGGGAGAGAAGAAAAAGACCATATAATAGTCGCTTGACTTTTGGACAAGGCATGGAACTACGTGATAACTTTGGACAAGGATAAAACACTCTTTTGGTCTTCCTCCTACCTCATTCATGTTCCAGTCCTTCTCAATCTCTTATATTGTCTCTTTCTGCTTTTCTTGACCTCTAAATGTGAGGGTCCCAGGCAGTGATGTGCTGGTAAATGTTTAACATCTGACTCTATGGGGAAAAAAAGCCCTGACGTGTGGCGTTTTCCAGTTTTCATGGTGCAAATATTTACACTCTGGCTGGTTTCTAGCTATTAGCATCATGTTACTGAATGGGGATTTAGGAAGAGATGTGCTCAATCAGCTCTCACCAGCAGGCTAGAGCCTGTTCCAGCTCACCACTGGCTCTATAATTTAATCAGACCCTTTTTTTTTTGTAGTTATCTCCTAGGTGATCTCCCCAAATTCCGTGTCTTTAAATACTACCCACATGCTGATGAATCCCAAATTAGATCTTATGCCCAGGCTGTCCCATTTGCACATATTCATATCCAGCAGCCAGCTTGACACGTTCATTTGGATGTAGCACAGGCGTGTGAAGTTTAACAAGAATAAAACAGAACTCTGGATTTCATGCCCGCTTACCTCGACGTCCTCCACCATCTCAGTGCATGGCATCGTCGTTCACCCAGTCACTTCATTCTAAACCCTCAGAAGCATTCTTGCCTCTTTCTTTCTCTTATACCCCACGTTCAACTCATCAGCAGGGCTCATTAGCTATGCTTTTAAAATTCATCCCGAATTACACTGATGTGTGTCCATCTCCAGTCCCTGCCCTGTAATGTAAGTGTGATTTCTCTCCTGTGGTGCCATCCCTGCCTCCGTTCTGTCCCTCGGCAGTCAGTTCTCTGCATAGCAGCCAGAGGAAGTCTTTATGATAGAAATCATGTTCAGTCACTCCCTTGCTGAAAAGCCCCCAATTAGCTTATCATATCTGGAATAAAATTCAAACCCTGCCACCTCCCATGAGTCTCTACTACTTCCCGTGGCCCTTGCTACCTCTCCAATCTCAGCTCTCTCTACCCTGCCTTTCGCTTACCTGCTCTAGCTGCACTGGCCTGCTTGCTCTTATGAACGCACCAAGCTTGTTCCAGCTCTGGATATTCGCATTTCTGTACCCTCTGTGTGCACATCTCTCCCCAAAGCCCTATCCCATGTCTTCACATAATTAGTCCACCTCATTTAGAGTCTTGCTCAAATGTTACCTCTTAAGAGAAGCCTTCCTTGACTACCACGTGGCAAAGAGTCCCTTTCAACCCCCCCTACCAACCCTATACCTCTTTAGAGCGCTGTCACTATCTGATTTATATTATTTATCGATTTATTTCCACGAAAGCAGGATTTGTCTTGTTGCGTGCTGTATTTCCAGCATTATGAAGGTGCCGTGCACACAGTAGGTGCTTAATAAATACTTGATGAATGAATAGATGTGACGAGAAATGAAGCCATCTACTTCCACACAGCTTACTGTCTGCATCAGGAGTCGCAAACTTTTTCTGTAAAGAGCCAGACAGTAGCTATTTTAGACTTTGTGGCCATACAGTCTGCATCACAGTATTTGAACTGCATTTGTAGTATGGAAACAGCCACAGACAATACTTAAAGGGATGAACGTGGCTGTATTCCAATAAAACATTATTTACAATAGCAGGCCACAGGCCAAATTTGGTCTAGATGACCATGACTGTACCATTCTGCTATCTGCATTAATGTGGCCTTGCTATTCCACTGTCTTCATCACCACGACTTTTCTATTCCAGGAAATTCTTGCTCAAGATAATAAAAGTTGCAAATAGCTTTGGAAAAACTCAACTGAATGAACATCCGACTGTTCAACTTTTTGTTGGATAGCATCAAATGCCAGTTTTCTCTCTAAGACTCTTCAAAACTTACTGCAGAACCCTCACCTTGCTCTGTCTCCCAGTCCTAAACTATTATGTCACAATCTTGCATTGAAAGACCTGCCTTCAACCAGACCTCAAAAACCTCATAAATATCTTAACTTGGCTCTCCCGACCCAGAGATGCCGGTAAGACTCTATCAACGTGACGATCTCCCTGAATGCAGTAAGCAAAAACTTCAGAGTTATTTGCTGGTGTATCCAGGGAGTCAGTCATAGTGAAAGATAATCCCAGAAGAGGTTATTATGTTGTTTCTGCTATCATAATTTCTTGGCCCCAAATTAAAGGAGATATTCATTCATTCACTCATTCATTCAACAAATATGTATCAAGATCTTACTACACATCTGCCTTCGTATTAGCCAGTCCTGATATGAGTGTATAAGTACAAATCAGACAACTGTGCTTTGTCTAAATATGATAGAAAAAGGCAATCTTTTCCCCTAGTGATTTAATGCCTTTCATGTTTACGTTTTTGAAATTTAAAAAATTGTGTCACCAGGGATTTTGACAGGGAAGGACAGTTTTTTACTCATTAAAAATGAGGACTTCTTGGTTTGCCCTAAGCTTTTTATATCTCCTTTTCTCCAGTCTCCTACGTTCACTGATCCAAGAGTTTTCTGGAGGAATGCCAAGCATGGCTGAAACATCAACTTTCTGACTACTTGGGGGAAAAGCAACCCTCATTGCCATCATCGTTCATGAAAACTCTGGAATTTATTTGCACAAAGAGCTCATTGAGAGCTGACAGGCCTGCTACAGCCATTCCTTTAGTCCCATGGAGGAAGCGTCAGAAAAACCAGCCAACCTGCTTGTGCCATTTCTGCAAACGCAGTGTTGGAGAGTCTGGGCCTTGTGGGTAACCGGCGGGCCTGGCTGTCCTGATGGGCAGAGGCCACAGAGCAGCCTGGGGAGCAGCCCAAGGCACAGAGCCAGGGCCTAACTCTGCCAACTGAGGCAAGTCACTGAGCCACCCGGAGCCTCACGTCCTCATCTTGGAAAGGCAGACGGGAAAAAAGAGTAGCATCTCACCCGCTGGAAGCTGGTGTTTATCAGCTGAGAAAATAGAGACAGGATTGTTGTGTAAATCTGACTCTATTCGCAAATGCCCGTCATTATTATTTCATTAAGGCAGTGGTTGGAGCTGTCCTTTCAGCAGTTCTACAAAATCTGCCTCCCCTCCATCCCACCCCCCTGGCCCCTACCGGCAACTGTCTTCCCTGAAGGGCCACGAATAGAATAGCAATCTTTGTTCTCTTCTTGTTTGGACTCTTTTTTTTATTTTTTATTTTTTTGGTAATTTTTTTGGCTGCGCCACACAGCATGGGGGATCTTAGTTCCCCGACGGGGGGATCAAACCTGTGCCCCCTGCACTGGAAGTGTGGAGTCTTAACCACTGGACCGCCAGGGAAGTCCCTGGGCTCTTTTAAAATGCAAGCACCTCCTGGAAGGCATAATACACCAGAGCAATCCAGACTAAAACACACGGGGCTTCTCGAATGTTTTCTTTCTCTCAGGAGGGATCAGGTGGCTACGGATGGATAATGAAGACAAGGATTACTAAAAAGTCTGGAAAAGTCATTTTAAAAAGGAGGAATGCCCACTGAATAACAGAATTGTAATAGCCTTGCAGATTATGAGGACCAGTGGTTTTTGAAGTGAAATCTTAGGCAGGTTCCTTTTATATAAAACAGAAAGAAACAAAGCTGGAATGGGAGTTTCACTCACCATCACAGCCTCTCGCGGATGCCTCTGCAACCCACAAGGGCCCTCTGTGGAATTTCAAGGCTCTGAGGAGCAGAGTTGGAAAACCTCTGCTACTTAGCCTCCACTTTGTCTAGCAGAGGCCAGTGCCCTCCCAGAAGAGAGATGGAAATATAGCCACTCTCCTAATCTAGGGCTCATGGCTGTACATAAAAACAAAATAATCCTGATGAACACTTGCAGTCTTACTATATGCCAGGCTTTGGGCTAAATTATATGCATTGTCTAATTTAATCTCCAGAACAACCTTGAGAAGTAGATACTCTTTTCCTTCCCATTTTACAGATGAGGAAATGGAGGCTTAGGATAAAAAACTTAGTAAGACCTCAGACTGAGGCCTGTGTGGCTCTAGGGCTGATATTCTGAACTCCATCCTGTATTTCCTTCCATCATACTGTTTCCCTGAAGAATATTTTTGTCTCTTCCTGACCCTTATCACCACAGATGTCATGTAGAATTTCTCTAGACTCTAGGTTTGGATTTCAACGGAGATTCGTCTGCAACACACAATGTCTTCGGTCTGGATTTATGTTTTAGAAGAGGGAGAAAGAGTTTGAATCGAAATAGAAAGTTCTCTTACGGGTGTAACAAGTAAGTGAGCATACAGTCTTAGGCACAAGATGAGGTTCTGTTTTCCTCCCATTTAGCCAACTTTGGGTCGTTATTTTTTTCCTTTTCAAGTTTAGCATAAGCTTACCGAATAAAAGAAGAGGGGAAAAGTTGACATACTGCAACAAACAAAATACCCCACCTTAAAATCTGAAATTCAGATTGGAGAATCACTCTGCAAAGCAAAATAACATTGGGTCCCTTAAAAACAACTCCCAAACTTAGCTCATCATGGAAACTTTTAAGTGATCTCTAACAGAGAGAAAGAGAAAGAGAAAGAAAGGAACCAAATGAATAAGGACATTCTTCTTTCAGTTTAAACAGCGTCAGACAGAAGTGAAAAAATATTTGATTCCCTTACTGGCAAGAACAGATAACCATTTTCATATTAGTCACCAGCAGAGTCATCATTCACTTGGTTCTGACAGCTACAGAATTATAAAAATAAGAGTATTTTAGAGCTCTGAAAATTCTGCCCAAGGATGAGCCAACCACCCTTAGAGATAGGAAGATGGAAAAATGGAGCGACTGACAGGCAGGCGGTGCACAGTGGTTTTAATGGGTTGTTGTCTCATTCCTGTCCATTCACAAGAGCTCTTTGTATGTTAGAGACACTAATACTTGGCTTTGGCATTACACATTTTTTTAAACCATATTTTTTTGTCAGTTGGTTTTTACCTGGAACATTTTCCAGATACGGGTTTTCACTTATTTATGTTTAAGTATGTCTGTCTCTTTAAAAATAGCTTTTGGGATTCCAGTCCCAGCTAAGAAGGTTATTTCTCATGTCTACATGATACATGTCCTACGTTTTCTCACTGTTTTTTTCTTTTTTTTTTAGTTTGCATTTAAGCCTTCCTTCTTTATACAGTTGATACCATTTTGTATTCTGTGAGATACAAGTCTACTTTTACTTTCTTTTTGGGACTTAATAGTTGTGCTAGCATCATTTATTAAATAACCCATTCTTACCTCCTTGAGTTGTAATAGCACTTTTGTCAAGTGTTAAATTTCCATATATAATTAGATGTCTTTCTGGCTTCTCTGTTCCGTTCCACTAGTGATTTCTCCACAGTACTCTGTTGATTTTATTATAATACCTTTTTACTATTCTTCTTTTTCATACATTCTTGGCAGTTCTAGGGTGTTTATTCTTCCATAACAATTTTGAGAATCGTATTCATGTTTGTGGTAGACTGAATAATGCCCCCTCCCCCAACAAATGGTCTACCTCCTAATTCCTAGAACCTGTGAATGTTACTTTACTTAGTAAGAGGGACTTTTTGGATGTAATTAAGTTAATGATGTTGGCATGGGGAATGATCCTGAATTATCCCATGGGCCCAGTGTCATCACAAAAATTCTTATGAGGGACACAGTAGGAATCAGAGTCGGAAGAGAAGGCAGTGTGATGATAGAAGCACAGATAGGAGTGGTGTGCTTTGAAGATGGAGGAAAGGGCCACAAGCCAAGGAATGAATACAGGTGGCCACCAAGGCATATAGGTGGCCACAAGAAGCTGAAAAAAGCAAGGAAGTAGATTCTTTTCTCAAAGCCTCCAGATAGAACCAGCCCTCCCAACACCTTGATGTGAAACTGATTTTGCACTTCTGACTTCCAGAACTGTAAGACAATAATTTTGTGTTGTTTTAAGCCACTGAATTTGTGGTAATTTCAGTAGAAAACTAATACAGTGTTACAATAGAAATCACATTAAATTTATATATTGATTTTGTGAAAAATGGCATTTTGTTTCTTTTTTTTACTAGACTTATTCTGAAATATTTTATATCTTGCCATTATTGTGAACGAGACATTTTTCTATGTTTCTACAATACTTTTATGTAATTATTGTTAGGATTTGAGAAAAGCTACTGATTTTTAAATATTTATTGCTTGTCCAACCATGTTACCAAATTCTCTTATCTTGTTACCTGTACTTGATTCTCTTGGGTTTTGTTGTCATAGTTTGCTTTAAAATTTTTTTTTTTATTTTTAGGAAAGCAATCACATCATCAGCAAAAACAAAAAGAGCTTTATTCTTACTTTCAAATGTTAGGTCAGTTATTTAATGTTGTTGTGTTAATAAGTTTGGGATCTCTTCCAAGTCAATTTTTAGTCATAATGGTGATGGTGAGCATCCCTTGGGTAGTTTCTGTTTAATTAAAATGGTTTTAGCATTTTGCATGTTAGGATATTATCTGTCATCAGTTTGGTAAATAGCCTTTATTATATTAATTCTTTAATTCTTATTTTACTCATTGGGAATGGCTGCTACTTTACTAAATACATTTTAAACATCTAAAGATATGATCATATGGTTTTCCTCCCTTAAAGGACTGATGCAGTAGATTGTGTTTAAACTTCCTGGTACTGAACCACCCTTGACTTCGTGGAAGAAGTCATGATCTGGTTTTTGTTTGTTTGTTTGTTTTTTGATACATGACTGGATTCTACTTGTTAATGTTCTTGAATCTATACTTGAAATTTTCTATAATTTTCAATTTAAAATTTTTCAGCTTTAAGGTTTTTTTGTTTGTTTGTTTGTTTTGTCTGCACCCAGCGGCATGTGGAATCTTAGTTCCCTGACCAGGGATTGAATCCGTGCCCCCTGCATTGGGAGCGTGGAGTCTTAACCACTGGACCACCAGGGAAGTCCAGCTTTAAGTTTATTTTGACTTTATAAAATGAATCGGAGTCTTTTTATCCTTTTCTATGGCTGAGAGTAATTTAAATAAAAGTAATATTGTCAGACCTTTAAAGGTTAGATAAAATTCAGCTAGAAATTCATGCCCGGTGAGTTTTCAAACATTTGTATTTCCCTCCTCTTTCCCACCCAGCTTTAAACACCTAGATTTTTCTGATATAATTTAGTATTTTATTTCTATATTGTCATTTGAATTATTCTTATAAATCTTTCATTTCAAGAGCCCTCATTTAGACTTACCTATCTCTAGTCAGAATCTTTCTATTTAATATATATACATGTATAAAGATTCATTGCTTACCAGTCACTCTTCTTTTTTTATCTTCTCCCATATTGAGATTTATATTCTGATTTATTTGATGTTTGGTTTGTCTTTCTGAGTATTTTCCTCAGATAGAGTACATCACAGATAGACTGACACGCTCTCTGAAAGCTTGCATGTCCCTCCTCATATATATTTTCTTTCACTCTCACAGACTAATGAAATAATGCCAGGGTATGGAATTTCTCTCAGTACTGTGTAATGATATTTCACTGTTTTCTGGCTTCCAGTATTGTGGTCTGATGTGATACCTGTCTGATTATTTTCCCAGTGTAGATAACTTGTTTCTTCTATCTGGAAGTTTACAAAATCTTCTCCTTATCCTTAGAATTCAAGACTTTTATTGAAATATGGCTAAATATGTGTCCTTTCTCCCAGTACTGCATTTATCTAATGACTAACAATGTTGAGCATCTCTTCATATGTGTATTGGCTATTTGTCTGTCCTTGGAGAAATGTTTATTCAAGTGGTATGTTTATTTTTTAATTGGGTTATTTGCCTTTTTAATGTGGCTATTAGTTGTGTGTTATATGTTTGTATTAGTTATTTGAACCCATGGCTTCCCAGTGTTTTCTGGATTTCTTTTTTCATCAGTGATCACATCAGCCCAGCAATGATCACATCACATCAGCAAACAATGAGGTCCACATTGGTCATAGTTAATGATGTTCACCAAAGGAATACATTCTTTATGTTTCATTAGAAGTTGGAAAAGGTACTTTATGACCTTAATGTAGAATGGCAATCAGTTATTTGGGGCTCAGTGAGAGAAAGAAAAAGTTCTCAGAGCTCTGAATTTACATTTTGAAAGAATCCAGGTTTTCATAGCATAGACTCTAAGGAAGTGAGGCTTGAAGTGAGTTGTTCAGTTAAGAATCTATTACAGTAACCTAGGTGAATGGTGAATGTGTTTGGGCCGTGGGGATAATGGAAGATTATAAGTGATCAGGTAGAATGAAGAGGATTTGCCACTAGATTGACAGTGGTGAAGAGAGAAAGAGAGGAGTCAAGGAAAAGTCTAAGGTTATTGTCCTGAGAAACTGGAAGAATGGAATCATTCACTGGGTTTAAGATGACTGTAGGAGAAACAGTTTGAGGAGTAAAATTAAGGGTTCCGTTTTTAACATGATAAATGTGAAATTTCTATTAGCTATCCTAATGAGAATATTGAGTAAGCAGTTGGATCTCTCTGCTGGAATTCAAAGGAAAAGTATTGGCTGAAGAGAAAAATTGGGGAATTATTAACAGTTAGATGGCATTTAAAATCATGATATGGTGTGTACACACACACACACACACACACACACACACACACACACACACACAATGGAATATTATTCAGCCTTAAAAAAGATGGAAATTTTGTCATTTGTGACAACAGAGATGAACCTGGAGGGGATTATTCTAAATGAAATAAACCAGACAATGAAAGACAAATGCTATATTGTATCACTTATACATGGAATCTAAAAAAAAAGAAAAAGGTTGAACTCATAGAAATGGAAAGTAGAAAAGTATTTTTCAGGGGCTTGGGGGTAGAGGAAATAGGAAGAGGTTGGTAAAAGGGTAGAAACTTTAAACTATAAGATGAATAAGTTCTGAGGAACTATGTGATATGGTGATTATAGTTGATAACACCATATTGTGTAATTGAGATTTGCTAAGAGAGTAGAAGTTGAATGTTCTCACACAAAAGTAAATATATGAGATCATGGGTGTATTAATTAACTCAATGGAGGGAATCTTTTCACAGTGTATGTGTATATCAATCAAATCACCATGATGTACACTTTAAATATCTTACACTTTTGTCAATTATACCTCAATAAAACTTAAAAAAAAAAGAAAGTCATGATCCTGAATGAGGTTACCTAAGGAATGAGTGTTGTATAGAAGAGAAGAGATTTGAGGTTGGAAAATGACGATGAAAAAGCAGAGGAGGCTAAGAGAAGGCAGTCTGTGAGATACAAGGAAAACCAAGAGAGACGGATGACCTAAAGCCCAGTGAAGATAGTGCCTCAAGAAGGATGGAATGATCGGTTTGGTCAGAGGCAGCTGAGAGGTAGAGTAAGTTGAGCTGGAGAAGGGACCTTTGGATATGACGATATGGAAGTCATTGGTGGAGTTGATGAAAACTGTTCAGCTGCAGGGGTGGTGATGGAAGTTTGATTGGAGTAGGTTCAAGAGAGAAGTGAATAAGGGATTAAAATTTTGTTCTATTATTATTATTGGCACTTCAAATAAAAATGTTATATTTCTTAATACCGAAACCTAGTCATACTCTGGTAGGTAATCTCTGCTAATTTAAATTTAACACCCATTATTTTAAAAAATACTTAACTAAACCAGCTATTGAAGACACCCACAAACACACTTCACAGAACCAAGTACAAGACATACTGTGATCCTTTGGGATTTCTTTTGGAATATTTGTATAGGAAAGCGAGCAGCTTTAGTGTGAAGGGCAGCAGAGAAATGGGGCAGTGACAGGAGGGGGCACGGGTTCTCTTTTACAGATGGGGGGAATATTACCGCATAGGCGGCGGAGAGAGAAAAACTGATGCTACAGCAGCAAGATGGAGCCGATTGCTGGAGCAGCACCTTTGTGTAGATGAGAAGGTAGCTAGTGGGAATCTAGCCACAAGTGGCAGGGTTGACCTAAGATAAGGAACCCTTGTTTCAGCCAGAGAAGCCAGAAGAAAGGAAGCATGTAAGTGTAGCGAGGCGGGGAGGTTGTGCAGGTCGGGGTTGGGGTGTGTTCTTGCTCTTTGTCTAGTTTGGGCTCAACAGTGACCTTCCGCTCATTTACTGATTTTGTTTCGTCCAAAATTATTTCATTTAGAGAACAGAGTGCTTTGTGTGCTACACTTGAATCTAAGCACTCTTAACTATTTTCATATTTAAGATAGTATCTTCCTGCTATAGCAGTGCTGTTTCTCTGGGTATGTCTTCTGTTTGTTCATGTCCATCTTCCTCTCTCTTAGTGTTGGTCCCTTGAGATGAGTTGTATTTTTCTTTATTGCCTCTTGGGGATGAGCTCTAGTAGCTTGGGTACTAGAAAGCTTGGGTAGCATGCCGAAAACTTGACCTCTGTTCACCTGTTGTTTCAAGGCAGGCAGGTGCCAGTTCCTGCTGAGGAATGCAGAGGAAATTCTTTTCTCCCCCTTTCATCTTCTTACATTTTCTCAGACTTGGGAGCAGAGAAAACCCAACCCATCCGTTGCCGGACTTTTCAGCATCTTGTGCCTCAGGAAGAATGGGCACATTTATGTGGGCAAGTTTAAATCCCCGGCCACTCTCTCGGCAGGATCCCCTCTTTTCTGGTCCTCACCTGGTGCTCTTGCACTGTGGTCCAGGCAGTTGTCCTACTTATGGTGATGAAAGACCTGCATACTTTCCTTCTTCCAACCTTTAAAAGTTACCAGGGCCTTGCTTGCACCTAGTACCCTATAGCCTATAGGCTCCTGCAGCCATTTCACTTAGGAGGGTCTGGAGGCAGGGAGCATAGGCAGAGGGAGCTCCCTGATTCCTTTTGTAAGGCACTTCGGCGGTCTACTTGCTTTTCACGTTTGGTAGACATTTGTTGATTATTCCCCATGTGTCAAGCACTGTGCCCGTTTCTCAAAGTATGTCCTGCAGAACATTAGCTATGCAGGATATTAACAGGTGTGTCATGGGAAAGCTGACTTTATGGTTAGTTGGTTCAAAGAAAGGTGAAAGAAGTTACTGCAGGACCTCTCCTCTAATTTCCAGTATTAATGGGAACACTCAACAGCTTGTCACATTTCTCAGCAGTCTCAGTATTATTTGAACCATGAAAGCTTTTCTTGAGATATATTTAACAGAACACATCATGGAGCGATTGTTCCTGGAACAAACTTTGGAAAATGTTGCATTTGGGGTGAAGCTAGGTGAGCACATATGTATTACATCATACTCCAGACCAGGCTCTTTGTTTTATGTTGTATGTACATGACCTCACTGTTACTTGACCACAGTCCTATGAGGTAGACAGCACTAGGAATATGAAACTCCAAATAATGGCAGAGTTAGAATCTGGCCTTGTTCTATGATACCACTGAAACAGGAGGGAAGGGGGCAGGACACAACCTTTAAATGAATGACATAGCCATAGGACATGACAAAAACTGGTTGGAACCAACTAGGTCCAAGATGGCGGAAGATTCAGCTTCCAGTAGACCTTGAGCCTCATTATACGCTCATTGTAATACATTAGCTAAATGGCACATCCACCAGTGCCATGACAGTTCTGAGGCCAACTATAAAAGATCAAAAAGTGGCGGTGGCCCAATTTCTGGAAATTCCCGCCCCTTCCCTGAAACAATTGGAATAATCCTCCCATTCATTAGCCTATGAAATTACCCAGCCCATAAAAACTAACACACCATGTTTTGGGGTCTCTCGCCTTCTGAGATGGCCCACACTCTGTCTGTGGACTGTGTTTCTCTCTAAATAAATCCACTTCTTACCTATCACTTTGTCTCTCACTGAATTCTTTCTGTGATGAGGCTTCAAGAACCTGAGCTTCATTAAGTCCTGAGACCAGGTGTGTGATCTCAGTTGAAAGACCGTGGGTTCAAGTCCCAATCTGAGTTGCACAGTTTCACCACCACTTCACCACTTCTCCACCAACCTATTGAAAATTACGTGAAGAACTTTAAAAATCACTTCAGTATAGCTTAACATTGTAAGTAAACCACTTCAGAAACCTGCTCCAGAAAGAGTGTATAGTTTCTAGACTGCCACAGGAGAACTGTCTTTTTGTTGCTTCTTTTCCCAGAATTTAGAGGAGACATTCAAAATGTTTTTGAGTTCTTCAGTGTCTTCTTTTGGAACCATGCCCAAACAATACATATTAGAGTAACACTGGCTCCTATAACAAAGATAAACAAGAATGGCTAATAACTCAAACACGAAAAAAGTTCACTTCTCATTCATTAACAGTCCAGGACGGGGATTCTGGTCATCAGGGGAAGGTTCTGCTCTACACAGACTTGTAGGACTTCATCAAATGGTGGCTCTGCCATTTTCTTTTTTTTTTTTTTTTTCCTTCCCTTTTAAAAAATTTATTTATTTATTTATTTTTGGCTGCATTGGGTCTTCGTTGCTGCGCGCGGGCTTTCTTTAGTTGCGGCGAGCGGGGGCTACTCTTTGTTGCGTGTGTGTGCTTCTCATTGCAGTCTTGTTGTGGAGCGTGGGCTCTAGGTGTGCGGGCTTCAGTAGTTGTGGCTCATGGGCTCTAGAGCACAGCCTCAGTAGTTGTGGTGCACGGGCTTAGTTGCTCCACTGGCATGTGGGATCTTCCCGCAACAGCGCTCGAACCCGTGTCCCCTGCATTGGCAGGCGGATTCTTAACCACTGCGCCACCAGGGGAGCCCAGTTTTCAAAATATTATGTCTCAAGCCACACTGGTGAGATGGGGTGTTGCTGCCTCAGGGAGTACCAGTGGCACACACCACTTCTACTCACAGCTTACTGCTAGAACTCAGTTACATGGCACATCTAAGTGCAGGGGTGTCTGGGAGATATCATCCAGCTGTGTGCTCAGGAAGAAAAGAAAACTTATTCTGTTGGACAGCTAGTAGATTCTGCCACACCAACCGGTGAAAAAGATACCTACCAAAGCTTTCCCTGAGCATCTCTTTAAGATCAGCCAGTAATAATTGTAATGATGACGATGATTTAAAAAATGGAAAAGTGCTTGTAATTCAATAATAGATATTTACCAAATGTATGAAATGTGCAATATACCATACTAAATGCTTTATATCTATTATCTTTAATCCTCTCATAAATCCTAAGGCAAGGGGGAATATTAACCCTGTTTGATACAGAAGGAAACTGAGGCTTATGTCAGATTGAGTAGCAGAGGTCAGATGTAGAACTTGGTCAGTCAGCTTCAAAGCCTGTACAGAACCTCTATTCTATACTCAGAAAACAACTGCATGCTAGGATTACAGCTGTTTAAAGGGAGGCACATAAAAAGACTCAAAGGAACACACAAAGTGCGTAATAGTCATTGTGTCCAGGTGGTGCAACTTATATTTTCTTCTATTTTTTTAAAACTATGCTTGAAGAAACTTTTTCCTGCTTCAGACCTTTTCAGTGGGATGGCATTTTTCTTTGAGTGAAAGGAGGAGACTAATTTTACCAATTAAAATGTGGCATTTAATAAAACAAATAAGACAAATCACCTTCTTGATAATAATGGGATGGGGAATGTGACCTTTTCTTTTTCCTGGAACTTGCTTTTGTAAAGTCTCTCTGGGGCTTGTCTGTGGCTATGGAATAAGAAAAGGCTTCTTGGTCGTCTTGTTTGGAACGGGCGTGGCCTTACCTTGTTCTCCACCTGAGTGGGTAACTTACTGGAAAGGGCATTCTGTTTGCTGGGAAAGGGGATCCACGTGGGAATCCTACAGCTTAACATTTTCCTGCCATCATCACATTGCATCTCTTGATGTGGTGTAATCTTTTCTTTCTCTTCTCTATTGCTGTTGTTCTCCTTAAAACTGACAGCTAATTTTGTTTCAAAATGAATTTTATTTTGAACAATCTTAAACTCACAGAAACTGCAAGAACAATACAAAGAATTATTTTTCCCTCAAACCATTTGATGGTAAGTTGACTACATGATACACTATCCTCCCCCTCTCCCCTTATGTCAGTGGGTGTTTCCTAACAACAAAGACATCCTTTTACAAAAGCACAACACACTCATTAAGATCTGCAAATCAACATTGTTACGACTCCAGACCCCATTCAAATGCTGTCTATCGTCCTGCGTCCATTACAGCAAAAGGATCCACCTCAGAACGCCTCGTTGCATTTAGTTGTCAGTCGCTTTAGTCTCCTCCAGGCCCATTTTTTTTAAAAATTGAAGTATAGCTGATTTAAAATGTTGTGTTAGTTTCAGGTATACAGCAAAGCGATTCAGTTATTTTTATATGTATGTGTGTGTATATGTGTGTGTGTGTGTGTGTGTTTGTGTATGTATGTTCTTCTATATATATATAGACTATGTATACATGTTCTTTTCCAGATTCTTTTCCATTATAGGTTATTACAAGATATTGAATATAGTTCCCTGTGCTGTATATAGTAGGTCCTTGTTGTTTATTTTATATATCTGTTAATCCCAAACTCCTAATTTGTCCCTCCCTGCTCCTTTCCCTTTTGGTAACCATAAGTTTGTTTTCTATGTCTTTGAGTCTATTTCTGTTTTGAAAAGAAATTCATTTGTATCATTTTTTTAGATTCCACATATAAGTGATATTATGTGATATTTGTCTTTCTCTGTCTGACTTACTTCACTTAGTATGATCATCTCTAGGTCCATCCATGTTACTGCAAATGGCCTTATTCTTTTTTATGGCTGAGTAGTATTCCATTGTATATGTATACCACATCTTCTTCATCCATTCATCCATCGATGGACATTTAGGTTCCTTCCATGTCTTGGCTATTGTATGTAGTGCAGCTATGAACATTGGGGTGCATGTATCTAGGCCCATTATTTTATAGACTTCATTCAATCTGGTTTCATCTGATATAAAATTTAGTTTATGTATCTTTGGCAGGAACTTCTCAAGTGCCACTTTATTCTTCTCTTTGCATCCTATCAGGAGCACAGAACAGAAGAAGGGAGCTATCACCATAGATAACTAGAGTATGAACTATGTGTGCTATACAGGGAGGAACCAAGTAAAATCTGTTTGTTAAAATTCCTCTTTGGGTCCCATGGTCTCTACATGACCCAGAAAACATTTCTTTACCAAATATTTGCTTTTCCATCTTCATGTAACTTGCCTTCCTCCCCTTTGGAGTCCCAAACCACTACTTCCAACATCCTCTTTTGCTTTTAGCTGAAGATGATATTTAAGGTGAGGGTTTCAGCCATTTTGGTGAGTTACTCAGTTCTCCTAGCTCTCTCCCATGTATACATGTTATTAAACTTTTATGTGATTTTCTCCTGTTAATCTGTCTCCTGTGAATTTAATTCTCAGGCCAGGCAGAAGAACCAAGAAGGGTAGAGGAAAATTTCTTCCTCCCCAACACTGTGTATGTTGAGAACCATGAGTTTACCCCAAATGCATCCAATTCCTATCCAACATCATGGAATGTATTCTAGTTTTCTTCTTTTCCATATTGTAACTCCCAACTCCAGCAGTAAGAAATTTGGCTCCCAATATCCTTAAATCTCCTTATTTGCTCAATCCCTATAAATAGGAACCTCCTATTTATAGCCACTGGCTCGGAAGCACAGGTAACAACCTGGACTTATGATTGTCATCTGAATGGAGGGCAGTCTTGTGGGACTGAGCCCTTATCCTGTGGAATTTGATGCTGTCTTTGGGTAGATAGTGTCAGAATTGAATTGAATTGTAGGACACGCAGCTGGTGTCTGTGAATTGCTTGGTGGTGTAGGGAAAATCCCTCCAAACGTTGGAATTAGGTGCAGAAACCTCACAGCCCTAAATCATCACTATGACAAACCCTGAGTTGACTCTTAAGGTTCTGTGCTTCTGATCAAGTTTATTTTGGAGACCATCTCTGGGCACAAAGTTGAAGATCTGGGTGATTAAGAGCTTCAGCAGATTGGGCACCAGGCTAGAGGTTAGGAGGCCCGGCATCTAGTCCTGACCCTGCACTTTGCCAGGGGTATGAAGCCTGTGCCACCTCTAGCCCTTTGTATAAATGGGGTGATAAATAAACAAAATGATCAATAGGTAAGACGCCCAGTAGGAGTCCTTTTTCTGCACATATAAAATAGAGATGGTTGTTGTGAAGGTGAAGCGAGGTAAGGCATTCTGAAATGTTTTGAAAACTATAAAAACCTATGCATATGTGACATTTTTATTAGAAAAAGATTTTATCAGGAAATATTAATGTAATGCAAACTTTTAGCAGGACAATCCTATTTTCTTTATGACTTAGAAAATTGATGAGACTAAAACATATCCCAGTACACAGAGCTGAAAATGTGTGCTGGGGAAATAAAATACAGGATGCCTGGGTGGGGGGTTGGGCAGCACATGCTGGATCCTGCTGAAACCAGAACGCTGTAAGTTTACGGAAGAGCTTTGAAGAACTTCCAATTTAATACAGTTTGCATATTTATCAATTGATTTATTATAAACTTTCTAAGAGCAAGATTTTTTTCTTCAGTGATACCCGAGTTTACTCCTCTGTCTCCTCTGTGGAAATTTCCTCTGTGCACTGACACTGTTGTAGCTGCTTCTAGGACTTCCTTTTTCATTACTGTTTACCATCCACATATGTGTGGTATGTAATTGAACTATCTCCTATTTCAACAAAAGAAGCCAGCGCAATGGGATCTCTAAATCTGAAAATTCCTTGATTCCCAAAGCTTCCATTTATGCAAAAGGAATGAATTTAAGAAGTTTTCCCATATATTATGAACAAAATTCCTCTCTGGCATTTTTATCAGTGATTCTAATACATGTTTAAATTACTTCTCACTTATTCTTGAATGCTGGAATAATGAATTAATAAGCACAGCTAAGCCAAAAAAGGGGCCCTGAGGCCACCAGCCCTGTATGGATTACAAGTAAAGACTGGCTTCTAATGTTGCTCTATGTTAGAGGGACTTAGGCTTTATTTTTTAAAGATTCCAGAAAAACCACAAGAGAAGTTCAGCACTGTTCAAAAGAAGAAATAAGGTCGAAGTTTAGGGAAGGCAGAGTTGAGAAATCCCCACATTTGAGAAAGCTAGAGACAGCATGAACATTGCAAGGAAGTGGTCAGTTCTAGCAGACAGTGGGGCAGCACGAGGTTGAAAGGAGATGAAAACCACTGACTCATGGCCTCCTCTTCCATTTGACAGGCTGCCAAGTGCCTTAACACAATTTTTATTTTTTTAACATCTTTATTGGAGTATAATTGCTTTACAATGGTGTGTTAGTTTCTGCTTTATAACAAAGTGAATCAGTTATACATATACATAAGTTCCCTTATCTCTTCCCTCTTGCATCTCCCTCCCTCCCACCCTCCCTATCCCACCCCTCTAGGTGGTCACAAAGCACCAAGCTGATCTCCCTGTGCTATGCGGCTGCTTCCCACTAGCTATCTATTTAACGTTTGGTAGTGTATATGTCAGTGCCACTCTCTCACTTTGTCCCAGCTTATCCTTCCCCCTCCCCATATCCTCATACACATTCTTAGTTATTTCTGCAGGCACGTTGTAACTGCAAGGGATTTCTTAGCTCAGTGGTAACTGGGAGATGCCACGCAGGTAACTGAGCTGGGCCAATGAATGGGAGGAGGAACGGGCTCTCTACAGGGTGACCCGGAGGGTGTCACTGTGTGGCACTGGCTTCAGCTGGATAGGACCGCCTCTGAGGATTAAGTTACTTTCACGTATCTCTCTTCATTCATCCATTCATTCCTTTAGGAAACCCTATCCTTGCATAGATAGGGTTGTCAGGTGGTTTAAACCAAAAATTCCAGACATATGATAAAAATGTGTAGACCAAGTTAAAAAAAAAAAAACACCTAAAACTCCAGTGATATGGAAAACTTATTAGTTAGAGTTGGTGGCTTGTACACATGTGTTTATCTTGGTTCTCTCGAAAGACCCCATTAAAATGACAATGAATTTTATATCAGAGCACAAACGCATAAGGACAAAGAGAGTAGAGGAAACAGCGGGAAAAAAGGCAAGATGGAGAGCCAACAGATGAGTGGGAACTGACGTAGCTAACTCAAAGAAGTGAAACCCTAAGCTGCCTGTGGTGGAAAAGGAGTCACCCACTCACTTTACACCACAGACCCCAGAAATGCTCAGAAATCCGTGACACCACACATCTCTAAGATGCGGGAAAACAGGTTGAAAATCGTTTCAGGAAGCAGTTAGAAGCCCCACTCCCTTCTCAAAGTCCTGCAGCCGAGGGTCCCTTCCCCACCTTTGCACAGGACCGAAGGCTTGTCTGTAGAGACGCATTGCCCTTTACAGTGGCCACTCAGCACATGTGGTTTTTGAGCACTTGAAATGTGGCTCTTCTGAATCGAGATGTGCTGTAAGTGTGAAATACACACCGGACTTGAAGACTTAGTACAATAAAAAAGAATGTGAAATACCTCTTGACGTTTTAAAAAATATTGATTACAAGTTGAAACAGTAGTGCTCTTGATATGTCAGGTTACATGAAACATGATTAAAATTCACTTCTCTTTTTATTTTTTTAATATGACTGAGAGAAAATTTAAAATTATTTCCATGGCTCCCATTATGTTTCTGTTGGACAGAAACTGCTGCTGCTCTAGAGAGTGTGAACCAAGGGTGACACGGGGGCAAGGGCACCGCTGAGGGGTTTCCATACTGAAAACAGGAGGGCCAAGCGAAGGCTGACATGAAATAGTCAGACCCTAGCCTCTTCCCTTACTCAGATCCCAGGTGGCTGGCAGCTGGTCTGCTAACCTCAGGTTGGAGAGGGGAACACTTAGCCCAGGACAGCCTAGGAGAAGACCTACACAGATCTCCAAGCAAACCCCGGTAGCCCCTGCCATCTCCAAAGCATTCACTTCTGTGCATGAAGATGGGTTCCTGAAAACGTCTGCAACTGTCTTGGGGAGAATGTGCTTCTCGGCCTGCACATCCCGGCCAGAAATGCCAGAGCCAACGTCCCTGCAGTTGGTGGATACAGAGCCCAGCTCCTTGGCTCTTCCACTGGGTAGACAACCCTGAGCTGTATGACCCACAGGGACTTGAGTTCTGCAAAGTGCCGAGTTTGCTTGCCCTGGACAGCCTCCTTCCTCCCCTGCCTCACTTCTCTGCCTCCCCACCGGGCTTTCCTGAGATGACCCATGAAATTAATTTCCTGCACTCGGCTTCTTGTCTGTGGGTCTGCTTTGGGGAGAACCTAAACCAAGACACATTCTTTTTTTTTTTCTAACGTTTATTTATTTTCTTATTAGTCATGCATTTTATACACATCAGTGTATACACGTCAACCACAATCTCCCAATTCATCCCACCACCATCACCCCTACCCCCCGCCGCTTTCCCCCCATGGTGTCCATACGTTTTTTGTCTACTTCTGTGTCTCAATTTCTCCTCTGCAAACCGGTCCATCTGTGCCATTTTCGAGGTTCCACATATATGCGTTAATATACGATATTTGTTTTTCTCTTTCTGACTTATTTCACTCTGTATGACAGTCTCTAGATGCATCCACGTCTCTACAAATGACCCAATTTCATACCTTTTTATGGCTGAGTAATATTCCATTGTATATATGTACCACATCTTCTTTATCCATTCGTCTGTCGATGGGCATTTAGGTTGCTTCCATGACCTGGCTATTGTAAATACTGTTGCAATGAACATTGGGGTGCATGTGTCTTTTTGAATTATGGTTTTCTGTGGGTATATGCCCAGTAGTGGGATTGCTGGGTCATATGGTAATTCTATTTTCAGTTCTTTAAGGAACCTCCATACAGTTCTCCATAGTGGCTGTATCAATTTACATTCCCACCAACAGGGCAAGACGGTTCCCTTTCTCCACACCCTCTCCAGCATTTGTTGTTTGTAGATTTTCTGATGATGCCCATTCTGACTGGTGTGAGGTGATACCTCATTGTAGTTTTGATTTGCATTTCCCTAATAATTAGTGATGTTCAGCATCCTTTCATGTGTTTGTTGGCAATCTGTGTATCTTCTTTGGAGAAATGTCTATTTAGGTCTTCTGCCCATTTTTGGATTGGGTTGTTTGTTTTTTAATATTGAGCTGCATGAGCTGTTTATATATGTTAGAGATTAATCCTTTGTCCGTTGATTCATTTGCAAATATTTTCTCCCATTCTGAGGATTGTCTTTTCGTCTTGTTTATGGTTTCCTTTGCTGTGCAAAAGCTTTTAAGTTTCATTAGGTCCCATTTGTTTACTTTTGTTTTTATTTCCATTACTCTAGGAGGTGGATCAAAAAATATCCTGGTGTGATTTATGTCAAAGAGTGTTCTTCCTATGTTTTCCTCTAAGAGTTTTATAGTGCCTGGTCTTACATTTAGGTTTCTAACCCATTTTGAGTTTATTTTTGTGTATGGTGTTTGGGAGTGTTCTAATTTCATTCTTTTACATGTAGCTGTCCAGTTTTCCCAGCACCACTTATTGAAGAGACTGTCTTTTCTCCGCTGTATATCCTTGCCTCCTTTGTCATAGATTAGTTGACCATAGGTGCGTGGGTTTATCTCTGGGCTTTCTATCCTGTTCCATTGATCTATATTTCTGTTTTTGTGCCAGTACCGTATTGTCTTGATTATTGTCGCTTTGTAGTATAGTCTGAAGCCAGGGAGCCTGATTCCTCCAGCTCCGTTTTTTCCCTCAAGACTGCTCTGGCTATTCAGGGTCTTTTGTGTCTCCATACAAATTTTAAGATTTTTTGTTCTAGTTCTGTAAAAAATGCCATTGGTAATTTGATAGGGACTGCATTGAATCTGTAGATTGCTTTGGGTAGTAGAGTCATTTTCACAATATTGATTCTTCCAATCCAAGAACATGGTGTATCTCTCCATATGTTGGTATCATCTTTAATTTCTTTCATCAGTGTCTTATAGTTTTCTGCATACAGGTCTTTTGTCTGCCTAGGTAGGTTTATTCCTAGGTATTTTGTTCCTTTTGTTGCAGTGGTAAATGGGAGTGTTTCCTTAATTTTTCTTTTAGATTTTTCATCATTAGTATATAGGAATGCAAGAGATTTCTGTGCATTAATTTTGTATCCTGCAACTTTACCAAATTCATTGATTAGCTCTAGTAGTTTTCTGATGGCATCTTTAAGATTCTCTATGTATAGTATCATGACATCTGCAAACAGTGACAGTTTTACTTCTTCTTTTCCCATTTGTATTCCTTTTATTTCTTTTTCTTCTCTGATTGCTGTGGCTAAAACTTCCAAAACTATGTTGAATAAAAGTGGTGAGAGTGGACATCCTTGTCTTGTTCCTGATCTTAGAGGAAATGCTTTCAGTTTTTCACCATTGAGAATGATGTTTGCTGTGTGTTTGTCGTATATGGCCTTTGTTATGTTGAGGTAGGTTGCCTTTATGCCCACTTTCTGGAGAGTATTTCTCATAAATGGGTGTTGAATTTTGTCAAAAGCTTTTTCTGCATCTATTGAGATGATCATATGGTTTTTATTCTTCAGTTTGTTAATATGGTGTATCACATTGATTGATTTGCATGTATTAAAGAATCCTGGCATCCCTGGGATAAATCCCACTTGATCATGGTGTATGATCCATTTAATGTGTTGTTGGATTCTGTTTGCTAGTATTTTGTTGAGGATTTTTGCATCTATATTCATCAGTGATATTGGTCTGTAATTTTCTTTTTTTGTAGTATCTTTGTCTGGTTTTGGTATCAGGGTGATGGTGGCCTCATAGAATGAGTTTGAGAGTGTTCCTTCCTCTGCAATTTTTTGGAAGAGTTTGAGAAGGATGGGTGTTAGCTCTTGTCTAAATGTTTGATAGTATTCACCTGTGAAGCCATCTGGTCCTGGACTTTTGTTTGTTGGAAGATTTTTAATCACAGTTTCAATTTCATTACTTGTGATTGGTCTGTTTATATTTTCTATTTCTTCCTGGTTCAGTCTTGGAAGGTTATACGTTTCTAAGAATTTGTCCATTTCTTCCAGGTTGTCCATTTTATTGGCATAGAGTTGCTTGTAGTAGTCTCTTAGGATGCTTTGTATTTCTGTGGTGTCTGTTGTAACTTCTCCTTTTTCATTTCTAATTTTATTGATTTGAGTCCTCTCCCTCTTTTTCTTGATAAGTCTGGCTAATGGTTTATCAATTTTGTTTATCTCCTCAAAGAACCAGCTTTTAGTTTTATTGATCCTTGCTATTGTTTTCTTTGTTTCTATTTCATTTATTTCTGCTCTGATATTTATGATTTCTTTCCTTCTGCTAACTTTGGGTTTTGTTTGTTCTTCTTTCTCTAGCTCCCTTAGGTTTAAGATTAGATTGTTAATTTGAGATTTTTCTTGTTTCTTGAGGTAGGCTTGTATAGCTATAAAGTTCCCTCTTAGAACTGCTTTTGCTGCATCCCATAGGTTTTGGATCGTCGTATTTTCAGTGTCATTTGTCTCTAGGTATTTTTTGATGTCCTCTTTGATTTCTTCAGTGATCTCTTGGTTATTTAGTAACGTATTGTTTAGCCTCCATGTGTTTGTGTTTTTCACGTTTTTTCCCCTGTAATTGATTTCTAATCTCATAGCGTTGTGGTCAGAAAAGATGCTTGATATGATTTCAATTTTCTTAAATTTACTGAGGCTTGATTTGTGACCCAGTATGTGATCTATCCTGGAGAATGTTCCATGCGCACTCAAGAAGAAAGTGTAATCTGCTGTTTTTGGATGGAATGTCCTATAAATATCAATTAAATCTATCTGGTCTATTGTGTCATTTAAAGCTTGCGTTTCCTTATCAATTTTCATTTTGGATGATCTGTCCATTGGTGTAAGTGAGGCGTTAAAGTCCCCCACTACTATTGTGCTACTGTCGATTTCCTCTTTTAGAGCTGTTAGCAGTTGCCTTATGTATTGAGGTGCCCCTATGTTTGGTGCATATATATTTATAATTGTTATATCTTCTTCTTGGATTGATCCCTTGATCATTATGTAGTGTCCTTCCTTGTCTCTTGTAACATTCTTTATTTTAAAGTCTATTTTATCTGATATGAGTATTGCTACTCCAGCTTTCTTTTGATTTCCATTTGCATGGAATATCTTTTTCCATCCCCTCACTTTCAGTCTGTATGTGTCCCTAGGTCTGATGTGGGTTTCTTGTAGACAGCATATATATAGGTCTTGTTTTTGTATCCATTCAGCAAGCCTGTGTCTTTTGGTTGGAGCATTTAATCCATTCACGTTTAAAGTAATTATCGAGATGTATGTTCCCATTACCATTTTCTTAACTGTTTTGGGTTTGTTTTTGTAGGTCCTTTTCTTCTTTTGTGTTTCCCACTTGGAGAAGTTCTTTTAGCATTTGTTGTAGAGCTGGTTTGGTGGTGCTGAATTTTGTTAGCTTTTGCTTGTCTGTAGAACTTTTGATTTCTCTATCAAATCTGAATGAGATCCTTGCCTGGTAGAGTAATCTTGGTTGTAGGTTCTTCCCTTTCATCTCTTTAAGTATATTATGTCACTCCCTTCTGGCTTGTAGAGTTTCTGTTGAGAAATCAGCTGTTAACCTTATGGGAGTTTCCTTGTATGTTATTTGTCGTTTTTCCCTTGCTGCTTTCAATAAATTTTCTTTGTCTTTAATTTTTGCCAATTTGATTACTATGTGTCTCGGCGTGTTTCTCCTTGGGTTTATCCTGTATGGGACTCTGTGCTTCATGGACTTGGGTGACTATTTCCTTTCCCATATTAGGGAAGTTTTTGACTGTAATCTCTTCAAACATTTTCTCGGGTCCTTTCTCTCTCTCTTCTCCTTCTGGGACCCCTACGATGCGAATGTTGTTGCGTTGAATGTTGTCCCAGAGGTTTCTTAGGCTGTGTTCATTTCTTTTCATTCTTTTTTCTTTATTCCGTTCCACAGCAGTGAATTCCACCATTCTGTGTTCCAGGTCACTTACCCGTTCTTCTGCCTCAGTTATTCTGCTATTGATTCCTTCTAGTGTATTTTCATTTCAGTTATTGTATTGTTCATCTCTGTTTGTTTGCTCTTTAATTCTTCTAGGTCTTTATTAAACATTTCTTGCATCTTCTCGATCTTTGCCTCCATCCTTTCTCCGAGGTCCTGGATCATCTTCACTATCATTATTCTGAATTCTTTTTCTGGAAGATTGCCTATCTCCACTTCATTTAGTTATTTTTCTGGGGTTTTATCTTGTTCCTTCATCTAGTACATAGCCCTCTGCCTTTTCATCTTGTCTATCTTTCTGTGAATGTGGGTTTTGTTCCACAGGCTGCAGGATTGTAGTTCTTCTTGGTTCTGCTGTCTGCCCTCTGGTGGATGAGGCTATCTAAGAGGCTTGTGGAAGTTCCCTGACGGGAGGGACTGGTGGTGGGTAGAGCTGGCTGTTGCTCTGGTGGGCAGAGCTCAGTAAAACTTTAATCCGCTTGTCTGCTGATGGATGGGGCTAGGTTTCCTCCCTGTTGGTTGTTTGGCCTGAGGTGACCCAACACTGGAGCCTACCCGGACTCTTTGGTGGGGCTCATGGCAGACTCTGGGAGGGCTAATGCCAAGGAGTACTTCCCAGAACTTCTGCTGCCAGTGTCCTTGTCCCTTGGTGAGCCACAGCTGTCCCCCGCCTCTGTAGGAGACCCTCCAACACTAGCAGGTAGGTCTGGTTCAGTCTCCTATGGGGTCACTGCTCCTTCCCCTAAATCTCGATGTGCACACTACTTTGTGTGTGCCCTCCAAGAGTGGAGTCTCTGTTTCCCCCAGTCCTGTCGAAGTCCTGCAATCAAATCCCACTAGCCTTCAAAGTCTGATTCTCTAGGAATTCCTCCTCCCGTTGCCGGACCCCCAGGTTGGGAAGCCTGATGTGTGGCTCAGAACCTCCACTCCAGTGGGTGGGCTTCTGTGGTGTAAGTGTTCTCCAGTTTGTGAGTCACCCACCCAGCAGTTACGGGATTTGATTTTATTGTGATAGTGCCCCTCTTACCATCTCATTGCGGCTTCTCCTTTGTCTTTGCATGTGGGGTATCATCTTGGTGAGTTCCAGTGTCTTCCTGTCGATGATTGTTCAGCAGTTAGTTGTGATTCCTGTGTTCTCGAAAGAGAGAGTGAGAGCATGTCCTTCTACTCCGCCATCTTGAACCAATCTCACCAAGACACATTCTGATAGTGGAGGTTCTTCTGGAAGACAACCCAGCCGTGTCCCTCTGTAGGGGAGCTGCTGCGGATGTGCCTCACCCATGCTCTCAGCTCCTTCCAGAGCCTACTTTTAAATATGAGCAGGGAGCCCAAACCACCAGACATTGGAGGGAATCCTCTAATGATTCAGAGAGGAAAACAACATTGTTTTTTAAATGATAATCTATTTTATGGCTCATTTTTGTGCCCTGCTTGTGCATGGAAGTAATATTGTGCCATAAGAATAAGACTGAATGCATAAAAAGGATGTGTGTGTGTGCCTCTTTCACTAAACAGAAAACTGAACTACTAGGCTGACTGACTCCTACCTATGCCAGGTGCCTCTCACTGAGTCAGGTGCTGGAATGCAGAGATAACAGTCAGTCCCTGCTGTTCAAGGAGGTACAGTTCAAGAGAGAAGTTAGCCAAGAGGGGAGATGCTTATTGTGCCACAGGAAAGAGTGGGATAGACTCTGCACAATGGAGTAAGGGTGCCCAAGTGGCCCTAAAACAAACAGGCTGGGGGAGGGCACGAGGAAACATGTACAGAGGGCCACCAGGATGCAGCAGAACGAAGGACGTTCCCAGCAAGGACCACGGAAGGGACCACATGCGGAAAACTGAAATATCCTGAGATGTCCGCAGTGAAGGGTGTGAACAGGAAAGGGTCCAGGAATGGGGCTGGAGGAGAGCCCGGGCCTGGCTTATTATGCCAAGGAGGTGGAATGACTTTCTACAGGAACCCAGGCACCATTGAAAGGCTCTGGGCAGCTTCACCTAAAGAGAGAACGTCTTCAGTGGCCTCCACAGTCTTTCCTTAGTGGCCAGATGCCCCCTGCCCCTGTAGAGGAAATGCAAGCAACCACTACCTACTTCTGTATCTTTTTTTTAATTTGAAGTATAGTTAATTTACAATGTTATGTTAGTTTCAAGTCTACAGGAAAGTGATTCAGTTACATATATATATACATATATATTTGTGTGTGTATATATATGTGTGTGTGTATATAATACACACACACACACACACACACACACACACACACACACACACTTTTTCAGATTCTTTTCCATTATAGGTTATTACAAGATACTGACTGGTTCCCTGTGCTGTACAGTAGGTCTTTGCTCTTTACCTATTTTATATATAGTAGTGTGTATCTGTTCATTGCAATCTCCTAATTTATCCCCCCCACCCCCGCTATCCCCTTTGGTAACCATAAGATTGTTTTCTATGGCTGTGAGTCTATTTCTGTTTTGTAAATAAGATCATTTGTATCATTTTTTTATATTCCACATGAGTGATATCATATGATATTTATCTTTTTCTGTCTGACTT
This sequence comes from Balaenoptera musculus, assembly GCF_009873245.2. Lineage (NCBI taxonomy): Eukaryota > Metazoa > Chordata > Mammalia > Artiodactyla > Balaenopteridae > Balaenoptera > Balaenoptera musculus. Next base: position 72,825,238 of record NC_045790.1, read on the forward strand.
ACTTCACTTAATATGGTAATCTCTAAGTCCATCCATGCTGCTGCACATGGCATTATTTCATTCTTTTTTATGGCTGACTAATATTCCATTATATATATATATATATATAATATATACACAAATATATACATATATATATTATATATATATATATCACCTCTTCTTTATTCATTCATCTGTTGAGGGACATTTAGGTTGCTTCCATGCCTTGGTTGTTGTAAATAGTGCTGCTGTGAACATTGGGTACATGTATCATTTTGAATTATGGTTTTCTCTGGATATATGCCCACGAGTGAGATTGCAGGATCATAGGGTAACTCTATTTTTAGTTTTTAGTTTTTTTTTTTTTTTTAATTTTTATTTATCTATTTATTTATTTATGGCTGTGTTGGGTCTTCGTTTCTGTGCGAGGGCTTTCTCTAGTTGTGGCAAGTGGGGGCCACTCTTCATCGCAGTGCACGGGCCTCTCACTATCGCAGCCTCTCTTGTTGCGGAGCACAGGCTCCAGACGCGCAGGCTCAGTAATTGTGGCTCACCGGCCCAGCTGCTCCGTGGCATGTGGGATCCTCCCAGACCGGGGCTCGAACCCGTGTCCCCTGCATTGGGAGGCAGACTCAACCACTGCGCCACCAGGGAAGCCCCTATTGTTAATTTTTTAAGGGACCTTCATACTGTTCTCCATAGTGGCTGCAGCAACTTACATTCCCACCAACAGTGTAGGAGGGTTCCCTTTTCTCTGCACCCTCACCAGCATTTGTTATTTGTAGACTTTTTAAATGATGGCCATTCTGACTGGTGTGAGGTTGTACCTCATTGTAGTTTTGATGTGCATTTCTCTAATAGTTAATGATGCTGAGCATCTTTTCATGTGCCTGTTGGCCATCTGTATATCTTCTTTGGAGATCTGTATCTCTTGACGCCTATGGCGCCAGGTGCCTGGCAGTGCTGTGAAGTGTGCCTTTTGTGCTTTAAGTGTCCCCTCCCCCCATGAGTGATATCCATGTTTTTGTTCCTCTCACTCAGCGTCTCCATTTGGCCCAGGGCCTCTCACCAAGGAGCTGAGTGGCAGGCATTCCTCCTGCTGAGACCCATTCACTTCGAGTGAGGAGTCAGTGGATTGGATGCTCTGATCCTGGCGAGTGTAAAATTCTTTCCAAGTTACACGAGATCATCTTAAACCAGTTACATCAGAAAAGTTTCTAGAAAGCACTAAGAATGATAAGGGGAGAATGTCAGGCTCCTGACAGGGTGACAGGGAAGAGATCTGCTGGTAGAAGTCCTCATGACACCCCTAAATCATCACCCAGACACAGGGGATCTGGAGAGGCATAAACAGGCAAAGGAAGGAACATGTTTTAGGGAGCTGAGCAGGGTCTGCCAGGCAGCCCTTAAAACCGTCTGCAGGCAGCACAGTAGGGCTTTCTGACAGTATAGAGCAAGAGAATGGGTGTGGCTGTTAGAATAAAACAATCTACAAAAATAGGTGATTGTGGGCTAAATATGGCCTATGGGCCACAGTTTGCCAACTCTGGTATAGAGGTAAAAAAAATTATGGGCTTTGGACACACATAGACGTGAACTCAAATCCTAGCTCCAGTATCTACCAGGTATGTGGTCTTATGAAGGTTAGTTGACCTCTCCAATCCTCATTTCTCTTGAATGTAAAATGGGATAGTAATACCCACATCTAGTATAGTGACAAGGCTAAGATTCTAAATGTAAAGACCTTAACACTATGCTTGGCACATGTAGGCACCTAACAAATATTAGTCCCTCTTCTCTACTTTGACTTTTCCTTAAGCTGGCATTGTTTAAAATGTGTGGGTAATGGGACTTCCCTGGTGGCGCAGTGGTTAAGAATCTGCCTGCCAATGCAGGGGACACAGGTTCGAGCCCTGGTCTGGGAAGATCCCACAGGCCGCGGAGCAACTAAACCCATGTGCCACAACTACTGAGCCTGCGCTCTACAGCCTGCGAGCCACATCTGCTGAGCGCACGTGCCACAACTACTGAAGCCTACGCACCCAGAGCCCACACACCGCAATGAAGAGTAACCCCCGCTCGCTGCAACTAGAAAAAGCCTGCGCGCAGCAACGAAGACCCAACGCAGCCAAAAATAAGTAAATAAAATAAAAATTTAAAAAATGTGTGGGTATCAATAAATACTCATTGATTGATCCCTTGGTTGATTGAGTGATCAGATGGCAGATCCCAGAGAGGTAGGGTGTGAGTCAGGATATTTTTGGGGTCCCATATTTCTTGGATGGCATATACTTGGGATGCTGTGTAAAGTTTGGAAGTCACTAAAGGGATTTGAAGATTTTCCTTTCAGTTAGTTGCAGGCAAAATAAATTGATTGGCTAACTGAAGCGAAAAAGAAATTTACTTGAAGAGTATGGTGTAGCTCAGAAGCTCCAAGAGAAGCTGGGGAATTAGATTTAGAGCTGATTAGGCAGCTAAAGGGGAGCCTCAGAAGCAGGAATTTTACATCAGACTTGCCAGAAGTCTTTGTTTCTTTTATATTGAAGTATTTATCTTAACATTCAAAGTCCCATGGAGAGTTCGGATTGAATGAGCTTGGTTCTCTCTCTCTCTTTCAGAGAGGAAAGAGGAAGGATCTTGGCCAGGATCCTCCAGGGACCCATTGACTTCCTTAGTGGGGGAGCCAGCACCTGGTTGAGTAAACTAGATTGTGGCCACAATAAGCTCTTATGAAGAGAAATTTCTCAGACTCAACAAAAGGCATAAGGATTCTTGGGCTGAAAGGCCCCTTGTTCATCTGGTACGATTTCTCAACCTTGGCACTGTTGCATTTGGGGCAGAATAATTCTTTGTTGTGGGGAGCTGTCTTGTAGAATGTTTAGCACCATCCTGATCTCTACCAAGTAGGTGCTAGTAGCAGTGCTCCCTCCCCCTCCCATATCCCTGGGGAGGGCGGCAAAAATCACCCCAGGTTGAGAACTGTAGGACTGCTTCATATCCTGGGGGTCCTCTGAATGTTATGCCCGGTTAGGGCTTATGTAACCAGTCCCTCAAGGACTTGGTCAGCCTTGGGGGTAGACTCAATTAGTACTTGGGGTCCACTCTACTTCCTGAGTGGATGCTATATTATTGGGATCCACTCTACCTCCTGAGTGGATCCTATATTATTGGGATCCACTCTACTTCCTGAGTGGATGCTGTATTATTTCACTTACCACAAAATATTTTAATGACGTTTTTAATATGACAATTTCTAAACAGCCCAAGATTCAGGTAAGGCTTTGCCTCTCCGGTGTTCTAGACACTCCAAGGTGAATACATGAATAAGTGAATGAATACATATATGAATGGAAAAGAGAGAAAGATGCATCCACTTTTATTCTGTCTGCACAGTGGCTATAGTAGTTCTTTCTTTTTGCGCCATCCCAGCGCCAATGTCCATTTTTTCCTTTCTGATTTCGTTCGAGGAGTTACCTCCCCCTCTTCCACAAATCATGCAGTTGTGGTAGGACTGGGAAACCTGGCCCCGCTTTCCTACTGAGGAAGCCCAAGGTCCTTGGGGGATTCTTTCTCTCATATCACCATACCTTGTAGCAGCATCTGACTCCAGCTCAACCAGTTAGAATTTTTCTCCCAGGAGCTTGAGGGCTAAAGGGCAAAGAAGGGGGGAGGGGGAAGAAGAGGAATGGATAACTGTGGAATGTTGGCTTCCAAAGGGATTGAGAGCATCTGCTTCATCGTGCCCACTGCCCTGAGGAGGCAGATGGGCTCAGCACCATTCGGTGACTTTCCCAAAGTTGCTCTGTCAGGAAAGAGAAGGCTAATGGGGCCTCTGGGGAAGAAAAGAGAGAAAAAGAGATAGACATGGGTGGAAGAGGGAGCGGGAAACCAGGCAAGAAGGAAGAGAAGCTGTTGCTCAGGAAAGGCGTTGGTGTGCATCCACCCACTCATGACCCGGGGCTGTAGCTTGCCCACCAGACCTCAGGTTCTGTGGGGAATGAGTCACTCAGGGCCTCACCAACTCGTGATGACCATTCCATTACGTCCTTTGGAAACATGTGAGGCTGTGCTTCTGGGCAACAGCTTCCCCTTTAAAATAGCAACTACCACTACCATTGCTGCTATTTGTTATTAAGCTCTATGTTCTCTGTTGGGCCATGGCATATATTGAATATTTTCTCATTGATTCCTCAATCTCCTCTCATTCTTTCCTGATTGAAAGCCAGTGAGATAGGTGATAGTATTGTCCCCATCTTATGGATGAAGATATTGAAGTTCAGAGAAGTTAACTTGCCCAAGGGCAGAAACAGGATTTGAACCAAGGTCTGACTCACTGCAAGGCCTTGACTACAGACAGTGGCAGCTTTCCAGCCTAGAACCTCCTAGCTCCAGGCCCTGGAAAAATGGAGGAGAGGGCGTGAGAGTTCCCCACATCCGAGGCCAGCTCACACCCACGCGGATCTCTATGCCTTCAGCTTTTGAAGCAGGACTTCACTTTTTGAACCTGACTTTGATCTGGCTTTGGAAATGCAGCTGTCTCCTGATGCAGCTCCCCCGCTCTCCATCTGGTGAATTAGCTTGCTTTCCATGTCCTCCTCCCTCCCTTGGTCTGTGGGTCAGCGGGCTACTCGATAGCACCTTGGCCAGAGAATCAATGGATAAGGAAAGGAAGCGAAGGAAAACTTAGCCCAACTCTTGTTACCTGAGGCAGCAGCTGAAATCAATGCCCACAAAGGGGGTTTTGTATTTCCCATGAATTTAAAATGTGCCTGTCACTCATGCTACCAAATGTCCTGAGCTGGTGATCCAAAAGAGAATGCGATCATTGTGCAAGCAGGACAGTTTATAAGGAAGTAGCACACAGATATGTAGTAAAAACGCAACCCCAAGGAGCTGACTATTCAGCTGTTTCTATGTTGCTCCAGCCTTGGTGGGGGGAGGGGGAGGAGTGGCACTGTTGAAAAGCCTGAGACCCCCCAAGACAGGGGGTTCAAGGCCTGCTCCCCACTCTCTCTGTGGGTCCAAATCATGCTCCCCACTGCCTCTGTGCTGCTTCCTCACTCCTCACTTGAGGGAGGCTGTCCTTGCTGTATGCTATTTCCAGTCCTGGTCAGGGAACACACATGCTTGGTTTATAAATTGAGGTGTCTGGATGTCGGAAAGATACGATAAAATTATCAGCAGCTACTGAGCCAATATTGGCTTCTGACAAGCTTGGCCATTGGGAGGATATTTTCTGGTGGGCTTGATTGAAGTTTTGGAGGGAACGGAGGCCATTCCCGTCAGAGGAGTAACAGGTGCCTTTTCAAAACTTCTTTCTTTTTTAAAAAATGCTCTCCGACACGGACAAGGGGAGCCACCGTTGTGTAAGAAAATACCGTTTTGGTTAACAGCACAGAGGTGCAGTGAAGCTTTGCTCCCAAGCTGAGGGGCGATTCTGTTTTAGCTGAAGAGTGATTCTATTTTATTTCTGAGGTTGAAAGTGAAACAAGAAGATAAAGCTTCCTAATTCTGACTTAAGTTCTTTTTTAAAATTATTATTCTTAGGAACATCTTCAATGTCAAAGAGAATTACATTTTCCACCCTCTTCTCTGCCCCTCTTCTTTTTTTTTTTTTTTACATCTTTATTGGAGTATAATTGCTTTACAGTGGTGTGTTAGTTTCTGCTTTATAACAAAGTGAATCAGTTATACATATACATATGTCCCCATATCTCTTCCCTCCTGTGTCTCCCTCCCTCCCACCCTCCCTATCCCACCCCTCAAGGTGGTCACGAAGCACCGAGCTGATCTCCCTGTGCTATGCGGCTGCTTCCCACTAGCTAGCTATTTTACGTTTGGTAGTGTATATATGTCCGTGCCACTCTCTCACTTTGTCCCAGCTTACCCTTCCCCCTTTCCAGTATCCTCAAGTCCATTCTCTAGTAGGTCTGTGTCTTTATTCCCGTCTTGCCCCTAGGTTCTTCATGACCATTTTTTTTTTCTTTTTTTAGATTCCATATATATGTGTTAGCTTACGGTATTTGTTTTTCTCTTTCTGACTTACTTCACTCTGTATGACAGACTCTAGGTCCATCCACCTCGCTACAAATAATTCAATTTCATTTCTCTTTATGGCTGAGTAATATTCCATTATATATGTGCCACATCTTCTTTATCCATTCATCTGTGGATGGACACTTAGGTTGCTTCCATGTCCTGGCTATTGTAAATAGAGCTGCAATGAACATTTTGGTACATGACTCTTTTTGAATTATGGTTTTCGCAGGGTATATGCCCAGTAGTGAGATTGCTGGGTCATATGGTAGTTCTATTTTTAGTTTTTTTTTTTTTTTTTTTAAATACCACGTTAGCCATTTATTTATTTATTTATTTATTTATGGCTGTGTTGGGTCTTCGTTTCTGTGCGAGGGCTTTCTCCAGTTGCGGCAAGCGGGGGCCACTCTTCATCGCGGTGCGCAGGCCTCTCATTATTGCGGCCTCTCTTGTTGCAGAGCACAGGCTCCAGATGCGCAGGCTCAGTAATTGTGGCTCATGGGCCTAGTTGCTCCGTGGCAGGTGGGATCTTCCCAGACCAGGGCTTGAACCCGTGTCCCCTGCATTGGCAGGCAAATTCTCAACCACTGTGCCACCAGGGAAGCCCCTATTTTTAGTTTTTTAAGGAACCTGCATACTGTTCTCCACAGTGGCTGTATCAACTTACATTCTCACCAACAGTGCAAGGGGGTTCCCTTTTCTCCACACCCTCTCCAGCATTTATTGTTTGTAGATTTTTTAATGAGGGCCATTCTGACCGGTGTGAGATGATATCTCATTGTAGTTTTGATTTGCATTTCTCTAATGATTAATGATGTTGAGCATTCTTTCATGTGTTTGTTGGAAATCTGTATATCTTCTTTGGAGAAATGTCTCTTTAGGTCTTCTGCCCATTTTTGGATTGGGTTGTTTGTGTTTTTGATATTGAGCTGCATGAGCTGCTTGTAAATTTTGGAGATTAATCCTTTGTCAGTTGCTTCATTTGCAAATATTTTCTCCCATTCTGAGGGTTGTCTTTTCATCTTGTTTATGGTTTCCTTTGCTGTGCAAAAGCTTTTAAGTTTCATTAGGTCCCATTTGTTTACTTTTGTTTTTATTTCCATTTCTCTAGGAGGTGGGTCAAAAAGGATTCTTGCTGTGATTTATGGCATAGAGTGTTCTGCCTATGTTTTCCTCTACGAGTTTGATAGTGTCTGGCCTTACATTTAGGTCTTTAATCCATTTTGAGTTTACTTTTGTGTATGGTGTTAGGGAGTGTTCTAATTTCATTCTTTTACATGTAGCTGTCCAGTTTTCCCAGCACCACTTATTGAAGAGGCTGTCTTTTCTCCATTGTATATTCTTGCCTCCTTTATCAAAGATAAGGTGACCATATGTGCGTGGGTTTATCTCTGGGCTTTCTATCCTGTTCCATTGATCTATATTTCTGTTTTTGTGCCAGTACCATACTGTCTTGATTACTGTAGCTTTCTACTGTAGTCTGAAGTCAGGGAGCCTGATTCCTCCAGCTCCGTTTTTCTTTCTCAAGATTGCTTTGGCTATTCGGGGTCTTTTGTGTTTCCATACACATTGTGAAATTTTTTGTTCTAGTTCTGTGAAAAAGGCCAGTGGTAGTTTGATAGGGAGTGCATTGAATCTGTAGCTTGCTTTGGGTAGTATATTCATTTTCACAATGTTGATTCTTCCAATCCAAGAACATGATATATCCCTCCATCTGTTTGTATCATCATTAATTTCTTTCATCAGTGTCTTATAATTTTCTGCATATAGGTCTTTTTAAAAAAAATTAATTAATTAATTTTTGGCTGCGTTGGGTCTTCGTTTCTGGGTGAGGGCTTTCTCTAGTTGCGGCGAGCGGGTGCCACTCTTCATCGTGACGCGCGGGCCTCTCACTGTCGCGGCCTCTCCCATTGTGGAGCACGGGCTCCAGACGCGCAGGCTCAGTAGCTGTGGCTCACGGGCTTAGTTGCTCCGTGGCATGTGGGATCCTCCCAGACCAGAGCTCAAACCCGTGTCCCCTGCATTGGCAGGTGGATTCTCAACCACTGCGCCACCAGGGAAGCCCCCTGCATATAGGTCTTTTGTCTCCTTAGATAGGTTTATTCCTAGATATTTTATTCTTTTTATTGCAATGGTAAATGGGAGTGTTTTCTTAATTTCACTTTCAGATTTTTCATCATTAGTGTATAGGAATGCAAGAGATTTCTGTGCATTAATTTTGTATCCTGCTACTTTACCACATTCATTGATTAGCTCTAGTAGTTTTCTGGTAGCATCTTTAGAATTCTCTATGCATAGTTTCATGTCATCTGCAGACAGTGGCAGCTTTACTTCTTCTTTTCCGATTTGGATTCCTTTTATTTCTTTTTCTTCTCTGATTGCTGTGGCTAAAACTTCCAAACCTATGTTGAATGATAGTGGTGAGAGTGGGCAACCTTGTCTTATTCCTGATCTTAGTCGAAATGGTTTCAGTTTTTCACCATTGGGGACGATGTTGGCTGTGGGTTTGTCATATATGGCCTTTATTATGTTGAGGAAAGTTCCTCTATGCATACTTTCTGGAGGGTTTTTATCATAAATGGATGTTGAATTTTGTCGAAAGCTTTATCTGCATCTATTGAGATGATCATATGGTTTTTCTCCTTCAATTTGTTAATATGGTGTATCACATTGATTGATTTGCATATTTTGAAGAATCCTTGCATTCCTGGGATAAACCCCACTTGATCATGGTGTATGATCCTTTTAACGTGCTGTTGGATTCTGTTTGCTAGTATTTTGTTGAGGATTTTTGCATCTATGTTCATCAGTGATATTGGCCTGTAGTTTTCTTTCTTTGTGACATCTTTGTCTGGTTTTGGTATCAGGGTGATGGTGGCCTCGTAGAATGAGTTTGGGAGTGTTCCTCCCTCTGATATATTTTGGAAGAGTTTGAGAAGGATAAGTGTTAGCTCTTCTCTAAATGTTTGATAGAATTTGCCTGTGAAGCCATCTGGTCCTGGGCTTTTGTTTGTTGGAAGATTTTAAATCACAGTTTCAATTTCAGTGCTTGTGATTGGTCTGTTCATATTTTCTATTTCTTCCTGGTTCAGTCTTGGAAGGTTGTGCATTTCCAAGAATTTGTCCATTTCTTCCAGGTTGTCCATTTTATTGGCATACAGTTGCATGTAGTAATCTCTCATGATCCTTTGTATTTCTGCAGTGTCAGTTGTTTCTTCTCCTTTTTCATTTCTAATTCTATTGATTTGAGTGATTTGAGTCTTCTCCCTTTTTTTCTTGATGAGTCTGGCTAATGGTTTATCAATTTTGTTTGTCTTCTCAAAGAACCAGTTTTTAGTTTTATTGATCTTTGCGATCATTTCCTTCATTTCTTTTTCATTTATCTCTGATCTGATCTTTATGATTTCTTTCCTTCTGCTAACTTTGGGGTTTTTTTTGTTCTTCTTTCTCTAATTGCTTTAGGTGTAAGGTTAGGTTGTTTATTTGAGATGTTTCTTGTTTCTTAAGGTAGGATTGTATTGCTATAAACTTCCCTCTTAGAACTGCTTTTGCTGCATCTCATAGATTTTGGGTCGTCGTGTTTTCATTGTCATTTGTTTCTAGGTATTTTTTGATTTCCTCTTTGATTTCTTCAGTGATCTCTTGGTTATTAAGTAGTGTGTTGTTTAGCCTCCATGTGTTTGTATTTCTTACAGATTTTTTCCTGTAATTGATATCTAGTCTCATAGCGTTTTGGTCGGAAAAGATACTTGATACGATTTCAATTTTCTTAAATTTACCAAGGATTGATTTGTGACCCAAGATAGGATCTATCCTGGAGAATGTTCTATGAGCACTTGAGAAGAATGTGTATTCGGTTGTTTTTGGATGGAATGTCCTATAAATATCCATTAAGTCCATCTTGTTTAATGTATCATTTAAAGCTTGTGTTTCCTTATTTATTTTCATTTTGCATGATCTGTCCGTTGGTGAAAGTGGGGTGTTAAAGTCCCCTATTATGATTGTGTTCCTGTCAATTTCCCCTTTTATGGCTGTTAGTATTTTCCTTATGTATTGAGGTGCTCCTATGTTGGGTGCATACATATCTTCTTCTTGGATTGATCCCTTGGTCATTATGCAGTGTCCTTCCTTGTCTCTTGTAACATTCTTTATTTTAAAGTCTATTTTATCTGATATGAGTATTGCTACTCCAGCTTTCTTTTGATTTCCATTTACATGGAATACCTTTTTCCATCCCCTCACTTTCAGTCTGTATGTGTCCCTAGGTCTGAAGTGGGTCTCTTGTAGACAGCATATACACGGGTGTTGCTTTTGTATCCATTCAGCCAATCTATGTCTTTTCTTTGGAGCATTTAATCCATTTACATTTAAGGTAATTATCGATATGTATCTTCCTATTACCATTTTCTTAATTGTTTTGGGTTTGTTTTTGTAGGTCTTTTCCTTCTCTTGTGTTTCCTGCCTAGAGAAGTTCCTTTAGTATTTGTTGTAAAGCTGGTTTGGTGGCACTGAATTCTCTTAGCTTTTGCTTTTCTGTAAAGGTTTTAATTTCTCCATCAAATCTGAATGAGATCCTTGCTGGGTAGAGTAATCTTGGTTGTAGGTTTTTCTCCTTCATCACTTTAAATATGTCCTGCCACTCCCTTCTGGCTTGCAGAGTTTCTGCCGAACGATCAGCTGTTAACCTTATGGGGATTCCCTTGTGTGTTATTTGTTGTTTTTCCCTTGCTGCTTTTAATATTTTTTCTTTGTATTTAATTTTTGATAGTTTGATTAATATGTGTCTTGGCGTGTTTCTCCTTGGATTTATCCTGTATGGGACTCTCTGTGCTTCCTGGACTTGATTAACTATTTCCTTTCCCATATTAGGGAAGTTTTCAACTATAATCTCTTCAAATATCTTCTCAGTCCCTTTCTTTTTCTCTTCTTCTTCTGGGACCCCTATAATTCGAATGTTGGTGCATTTAATGTTGTCCCAGAGGTCTCTGAGACTGTCCTCAATTCTTTTCATTCTTTTTTCTTTATTCTTCTCTGCAGTAGTTATTTCCACTATTTTATCTTCCAGGTCACTTATCCGTTCTTCTGCCTCAGTTATTCTGCTATTGATCCCTTCTAGAGAATTTTTAATTTCATTTATTGTGTTGTTCATCACTGTTTGTTTGCTCTTTATTTCTTCTAGGTCCTTGTTAAACATTTCTTGTATTTTCTCCATTCTATTTCCAAGATTTTGGATCATCTTTACTATCATTATTCTGAATTCTTTTTCAGGTAGACTGCCTATTTCCTCTTCATTTGTTACGTCTGGTGGGTTTTTGCCTTGCTCCTTCATCTGCTGTGTGTTTCTCTGTCTTCTCATTTTGCTTACCTTACTGTGTTTGGGGTCTCCTTTTTGCAGGCTGCAGGTTCGTAGTTCTCGTTGTTTTTGGTGTCTGTCCCCAGTGGCTAAGGTTGGTTCAGTGGGTTGTGTAGGCTTCCTGGTGGAGGGGACTAGTGCCTGTGTTCTGGTGGATGAGGCTGGATCTTGTCTTTCTGGTGGGCACGTCCACGTCTGGTGGTGTGTTTTGGGGTGTTTGTGGCCTTATTATGATTTTAGGCAGCCTCTCTGCTAATGGACAAGGTTGTGTTCCTGTCTTGCTAGGTGTTTGGCATAGGGTGTCCTGCACTGTAGCTTGCTGGTCGTTGAGTGGAGCTGGGTCTTGGTGTTGAGATGGAGATCTCTGGGAGATTTTCACCGTTTGGTATTATGTGGAGCTGGGAGGTCTCTTGTGGACCAGTGTCCTGAAGTTGGCTCTCCCACCTCAGAGACACAGCCCTGACACCTGGCTGGAGCAACAAGAACCTGTCATCCACATGGCTCAGAATAAAAGGGAGGAAAAAAAAGAAAGAAAGAAAGAAAGAAGATAAAATAAAATAGAATAAAATAAAGTTATTAAAATAAAAAGTAATTTAAAAAAAATTTTTTTTAAGTAAAAAAATAAAAAAGACTGACATAACCCTAGGACAAATGGTAAAAGCCAAGCTATACAGACAAAATCACACACAGAAGCATACACATACACACTCACAAAAAGAGAAAAAAGGAAAAATATATATATATCATTGCTCCCAAAGTCCACCTCCTCAATTTGGGATGATTCGTTGTCTATTCAGGTATTCCACAGATGCAGGGTATATCAGGTTGATTGTGGAGATTTAATCCGCTGCTCGTGAGGCTGCTGGGAGAAATTTCCCTCTCTCTTCTTTGTTCGCACAGCTCCCGGGGTTCAGCTTTGGATTTGGCCCTGCCTCTGCGTGTAGGTCGCCTGAGGGCATCTGTTCTTCACTCAGACAGGACGGGGTTAAAGGAGCAGCTGCTTCGGGGGCTCTGGCTCACTCAGGCCGGGGGGAGGGAGGGGTATGGACGCAGGGCGAGCCTGCGGTGGCAGAGGCCAGCGTGATGTTACACCAGCCTGAGGCGCACCATGCGTTCTCCCGGGGAAGTTGTCCCTGGATCACGGGACCCTGGCAGTGGTGGGCTGCACAGGCTCCTGGGAGGGGCGGTGTGGAGAGTGACCTGTGCTCACACACAGGCTTCTTGGTGGCGGCAGCAGCAGCCTTAGCGTCTCATGCCCGTCTCTGGGGTCCGCACTGATAGCCGTGGCTCGCGCCCGTGTCTGGAGCTCCTTTAAGCGGCGCTCTGAATCTCCTCTCCTCGCGCACCCCGAAGCAAAGATGGAAGAAAAAGTCTCTTGTCTCTTCGGCAGCTGCAGACTTTTTCCCGGACTCCCTCCCGGCTAGCTGTGGCGCACTAGCCCCCCTCAGGCTGTGTTCACGCCGCCAACTCTAGTCCTCTCCCTGGGATCTGACCTCCAAAGCCCGAGCCTCAGCTCCCAGCCTCCGCCCGCCCCGGCGGGTGAGCAGACAAGCCTCTCAGGCTGGTGAGTGCTGGTCGGCACCGATCCTCTGTGCGGGAATCTCTCCGCTTTGCCCTCCGCACCCCTGTGGCTGCGCTCTCCTCCGTGGCTCCGAAGCTTCCCCCCTCTGCCACCCACAGTCTCCGCCCGCGAAGGGGCTTCCTAGTGTGTGGAAACCTTTCCTCCTTCACGGCTCCCTCCCACTGGTGCAGGTCCCGTCCCTATTCTTTCGTCTCTGTTGTTTCTTTTTCCTTTTGCCCTACCCAGGTACATGGGGAGTTTCTTGCCTTTTGGGAGGTCTGAGGTCTTCTGCCAGCGTTCAGTAGGTGTTCTGTAGGAGCTGTTCCACACGTAGATGTATTTCTGATGTATTAGTGGGGAGGAAGGTGATCTCCGCGTCTTACTCTTCCACCATCTTGAAGCTCTTCCCCTCTTCTTCTTTTTAAAGATTTTCTGGAAGGTTATTACTATCTCTCTAGCTTTTGATCATGAAGAAATCTCAAACAAAAGTAAAAAGAAAAGTACAGTAAATCCTCATACACTCTGGGAAAATTTAAAGTTAGCCAAAGTACGGAAATAAATGGAATTAAATAGCAACCACGGAGGAAAGCAAGATTTTTGCTTTTGAATTCTCAATAATAAAGGCATCTCAGTTGCACATTGAGATGTAAATTAATAAGACTTTCCTCTTTTGGGGGCTCCACCTCTGGCTCAGCCCCTAAAATCTCCCTTTGTGGCTTCTTTCTTGCCACAGGGATTCATGAATATACAAAGGTCTTGGATGGAAGGCAGATGAAACCAGAGATTTCAGCAAAGCCTCATAAATAGGTTTTCAGAAAAGCCAGCGGGCTGTCGGGTTGGTAACATCCTGGGGAAGCTGCAGGTAGGTCCAAAGGAGGGAAGATAGAGGGATGGGGCACACCAGAGAAAACACTTCCACTTACCTAGCCAGGCTGTGCAGTCAGCATGGAACCAGGGAGACAGAGTGTTCAGTGGTCTAGACTAGACTCTCGCACACCCACAGACCACTTGGGGATCTTACTAAGGTGCAGATGGAGTCAACGGGTTTGGGGGAAGCCTGAGAACCTGCATTTCTAACAAGCTCCCAGGCAAAGCCAGCGTCCTGGGCTGAAACCTGTGTAGTCTCACAAGGCCCTGTGCTCAGAAGGGACCCTGAGCTTGGTTTAATGGTCTACTGTCACCCTCTTGAAATTCTTAGTAATTTTCAATTTGAACTTGTGTTTTGGAGGTAAAGCCTGATGGGCCAGTGTAGCCTGCGTGAGAGTGGTGGAGATGCATGCAGTGCAGTATGAATATGCGTGTCCCTTGTCTCTTGCTATACCATCACATACAGTGTTTGAGATGACCCATGACTACAAAATTCTGCTGGGAGTTCCGTAGGTCTCAAAGCGAGTACAGGGTAATGTGTTATGTCAAGACTTAGGAGGGTTGGGGCACTGACGGCCTTGGAATCATTACTTGCTGTGAAACAGAAAGAAGGAAATGATGTTCTAAGACACATGAATAACCAAGGAACCCTATTATATTCTTTTATTATGTTGCTTCTCTATATTAAGCCAACCACTTATGCTAAAAATGATGCCATAGAAAGAAAGGGAAAGTTTCCTTTCCTTTCACTCTTTCCTTATTTATCAGGAAGCAGAAGGTACAGATTGTTCTTAGAATGTGTGCTTATTAAAAGGTAGAATAAGAACAACTGAGTTGCTTTATTCAGTGTTTCCACTGTTCTGTGAAGAACAAAATACATCTGTGTGTACAATTACAAAATACAAATTGTGTAATTTCAATGATTCCACGTATGAGTTAAATTTACATTTGCATTTAAAACTGGCCTTACATGATAAAAAGATGAATGAGAAATCCATGCTAGTAATTTAAAATCTTACTGTGTCTTTACTTAGAATGACATTAAATGGCAAATGTAAAACACCACAACAGTTTGAGGGGCTGTGTAGGACAGGAAGAACTTTATCTTCAGTACCTTTCATGGAACTTTCTTCCTGCTTTTTGAACAAAGGACTCACGTTTTTATTTTGTTCTGGGCCACACAAATTATAGAGCTGGCCCTGCCCTTAGGCGATGCTGATGTTTCTGGCCAACAGACCAATTTTGAGAGCCACGTTTTGAAGCCAGACAGA
Source organism: Balaenoptera musculus (assembly GCF_009873245.2). Taxonomy (NCBI): domain Eukaryota; kingdom Metazoa; phylum Chordata; class Mammalia; order Artiodactyla; family Balaenopteridae; genus Balaenoptera; species Balaenoptera musculus. Next base: position 72,840,308 of record NC_045790.1, read on the forward strand.
TCTGAGTTCAATTGCAGACACTACCACGTGCTAGTTGTTTCTGTGATCTTAGCTGTTCCTTAAAGGAATATGTAAGAGAAAGGGAAGCATTATCTTTATGTCTTAATAATAATAATAATTTTCTAACTTGGTATGTGATACTTTTGCTCATATACTTTAGTTTCCTTATCTATACAGTGTGGAGGGTAATTCCTCCCAGGTAGGAATTCAAAAGACAACCCCGTCCTCTAAGGCTTCGCACCCTCTGCAGACCCTGGAGCTGAACAAGGGGTCCATCCATCCTCTACTGTAGTTAGAGGTTGACCTGTTGCTCCTTCTGCTCAAATGCAAGCTCTCTGAGAACTGGGTCATGTCATGCCTCTATCCGGAACCCATCCTGCACAGCCAGCTTCTACCACAGTATCAATAGTATTATAGCCTAGATGTTTAATATTGAATGAATACAAATTCTCTGCTTCAACAAAACAAAGGAAAACAGATTAAAAATAATTACAAGTGCCATGGTCGAGATATGGCACATTCCCTCTAGATTTTTGCCATTTGTCCCACTATTAATATTCTCCCCTGTCCTTTTTCCTATTCAAATCATACTTGTCGGGCTTCCCTGGTGGTGCAGTGGTTAGGAATCCTCCTGCCAATGCAGGGGACACAGGTTCGAGCCCTGGTCTGGGAAGATCCTACATGCCGCGGAGCAACTAACCCCTTGCGCCACAACTACTGAGCCTGCGCTCTAGACCTCGCAAGCCACAACTACTGAGCCCACGAGCCACAACTACTGAAGCCCGCGTGCCTAGAGCCCATGCTCCGCAACAAGAGAAGACACCGCAATGAGAAGCCCGCACACCGCAACAAAGAGTAGCCCCCGCTCGCCAAAACTAGAGAAAGCCTGCGCGCAGCAACGAAGACCCAACGCAGCCAAAGATAAAAATAAATAAAATAAATAAATTTTTAAAAAAAATGACACTTGTCCTTCAAGGATCAGCCACGTGAATGTGGGTGATCCTTTGGGCTATTAGAGGGTTTGATAATATCTCTGGTTCCGTTTTCCAAAAGTCTCTTGGTTCTGCCCTCCACCAGCATCTACTCAGCTCCTCTTGTACATGGCTGCAGCATCTCAGGCTTTCATACCATCTGGAAGGAGGGAGAGCGTCTGCATCCTAGAATTCCCAGGAAAGATCCTGTGCTTTGTTCTGATTGGCTGACCTCTGAACCAGTTTTAGTGGTAAAGTTATGTTAGAGGTTGATTAGCTTAAACCTGAGATGACCTAAACTAATCACTTTGATGAGGGAAGCCTTTCTGTTGATCCTTTTTTTGTTGTTTTTTTTTTGATGTCAGATATTATTTATTGGTTACTCTTAGAGCATCTTGTTTTTGACTCAGCCTGAGAGGTAGAAGCTCTCAGAGAGGACAGCCTCCATCTCTTGGCAATCTGTTCTTGGCGTTTTTCTTTGGCCTCCTTTATTCTCTTGGCCAAAAGTTTAGCATATTCTGCAACCTCTTCCTTCTTTTTTTAAAAATTTGTTTATTTATTTGGTCGAGCCGGGTCTTAGTTGTGGCTCTTGGGCTCCTTAGTTGTGGCTCACTGGCTCTTTAGTTGCAGCAGGCGGGCTCCTTAGTTATGGCTCACGGTCTCCTTAGTTTCAGCATGCATGTGGGATCTAGTTCCCTGACCAGGGATCGAACCTGGGCCCCCTGTATTGGGAGCTCAGAGTCTTAACCACTGGGCGACCAGGGAAGTCCTACTTATCTTCCTTAGTATGCCTCCTCGTTGGTAGTGGGGTTAATCCCAACCAAACAAAACACCATGGAGCAGGTGATGGTAGATTAGCTATTGGAGGACAACCCAGATATTCTTCATACTCCCTATCACAGCTCTGGCAGATCCATGGTCTCTGTTAATACATATTGCCTCTTCTAGGACTCCATAGCCCTTTGAGATAATAGTTCAGCTCTCTTGTTTTAAATGTAAGGAAATGACGCCCCACAGAGAATAAGGGAGGGGCTTCCTCAAGATTCATATCTAGTTAGTGGCAAAGCTGAGACTGGACCACACTGCTTCCACCTCAGTTAGCCCTTAATTATATACTCTATTGCCTTGTGGTGCCATTTAAAGATGTTGTGTTTAGATATTTTCTTTCCTTCTAGACACCGAGTTTCCAGGGACTAAAGACCATGTATTCTGTCTGCACTGCAGCACTTAGTTTAGGATTATAATGAAAACTTAGCTCAGGACTATAAACGTATTAAGTTGACTCAGTAGTATTAGCAGAATAAATGAAAACTGTGTTTATCACCAAAGTGCCAAGCAAAAGAAATAACAAATTAAACAATTATTATTGATAAGTTATTACTGTGATGTGACCAGAGAGATATTTTGCCTTTCCTTTAAGTAAGAATGATATAGAATTTAACCTAAAATTCTCAGACTTATGAATAATTTCTATATATCAGAAGCTCTTTATATCAACTGTAACCCTTACATGTATACCTATATCTATCTATCTGTCCATCTATCTATCTACCATCCATCTATCTTTGTTTCCTCTTTCAGAAATCACCTGTATTTAAAAGAGAAAAGAACTTGTCATCTTCAAAATGTATAGAACTTTTAAATATTATCTAGTTGTTTTATCTGTGAACTGAGAAATTTGGTTGAACTGGCTCCAAATTGTTGTCTCTGTGTTTCCAAAGTATTAGTGAAGTTAGATTCTTCTTCAGCAAGTGGAGAAACAGAAGGAACCCCATATCACAATGAAATTTAATTGAGAAAGTGTTCCTTAAGAAGAAACTCTTCTCCACCATCTGAGGTGCCTGCTACTTTGCACTGAGAATGCAAAGTCAGGACCAGAATTCCTGTGCGTGGGAGGAGGGCAAAAGGGGAAGGTGGACATTCTGTCGCCACCCCGGCCCCTCAACCCTAGCAGATACCTGTACCCAACCTGGGTCTCAGAGATCCCTCCACACTTCTTTTTGCCCCTTTATTAAGCAACTCCATCGTTTCATTATATCCATTTTATTTTTTTTAATTGAAGTATAGCTGATTTACAATGTTGTGTTAATTTCTGCTATATAGCAGAGTGATTCAGTTATACATATATATACATATGTACCACATTCTTTTTTATATATTCTTTTCCATTATGGTTTATCATAGGATATTGAATAAAGTTCCCTGTGCTATACAGTAGGACCTTGTTTATCCATTCTATATTATAATAGCTCACATCTGCTAACCTCAACCTCCCACTCCATCCTTCCCCCACCCCCCTGGCAACCACAAGTCTGGCAACCACAAGTCTGTTCTCTATGTTCGTGAGTCTGTTTCTGTTTTACAGATAGGTTCATTTGTGTCATATTTTATATTCCACATATAAGTGATAGCATATAGTATTTATCTTTCTCTTTCTGACTTACTTCACTTAGTATGAGAATCTCTAGTTGTATCCATGTTGCTGCAAATGGCATTATTTCATTCTTTTTTATGGCTGAGTAGTATTCCGTTGTATATATGTACCACATCTTCTTTACCCATTCATCTGTGTCTCTAGTTGTATCCGTGTTGCTGCAAATCGCATTATTTCATTCTTTTTTATGGCTGAGTAGTATTCCATTGTATATATGTACCACATGTTCTTTATCCATTCATCTGTTGATGGACATTTAGGTTGTTTCCATGTCTTAGCTATTGTGAATAGTGCTGCTATGAACTATTTTTTTTGAATGATCTTTTTGAATTATAGTTTTGTCCAGATATATGCCCAGGAGTGGGATTGCTGGATCATATGGTAGTTCTATTTTTAGTTTTCTGAGGAACCTCCATACTGTTTTCCACAGTGGCTGCACCAACTTACGTTCCCACCAGCAGTGTAAGAGAGTTCCCTTTTCTCCACACCCTCTCATCACTTTTTTTTATTGTTGTTACTTGTAGAGTTTTAAATGCTGGCCATTCTGACTGGTGTCATGTGTACCTTTGTAGTTTTGATTTGCATTTCTCTAATAATTAGCAGTGTTGAGCATCTTTTCATATGCCTATTGGCCATCTGTATGTCTTTTTGAAGCAGTGTTTATTTAGGTCTTCTGCCCATTTTTCGATTGGGTTGTTTTTTTGTTGTTGAGCTTTATGAGCTATTTATATATTTTGGAAATTAAGCCTTTGTCAGTCACATCATTTGCAAATATTTTCTCCCATTCTGTAGGTTGTCTTTTAATTTTGTTTATGGTTTCCTTTGCTGTGCAAAAGCTTGTAAGTTTGATTAGGTCCCATTTGTTTATTTTTGTTTTTATTTCTATTGCATTGGGAGACTGACCTAAGAAGACATTGGTATGATTTATGTCAGAGAATGTTTTGCCTGTGATCTCATCTAGGAGTTTTATGGTGTCATGTTCTATATTTAAGTCTTTAAGCCATTTTAAGTTTATTTTTGTGTATGGTGCGAGGGTGTGTTCTAACGTCATTCATTTACATGTGGCTCTCCAAATTTCCTAACACTGCTTGCTAAAGAGACTTTTCCCATTGTATATTCTTGCCTCTTTTGTCAAAGATTAATTGACCATAGGTATGTGGGTTTATTTCTGGGCTCTCTGTTCTGTTCTGTTGATTCATATGTCTGTTTTTGTGCCAGTACCATGTCATTTTGATTACTGTCCCTTTGTAGTATTGTCTGAAGTCTGGGAGGTTATGCCTCCTGCTTTGTTCTTTTTCTTCAGGATTGCTTTGGCAATTCTGGGTCTTTTATGATTCCATGTGAATTTTAGGATTATTTGTTCTAGTTCTGGGAAAAATGTCATGGGTAATTTGATAGGGATCACATTACATCTGTAGATTGCTTCGGGTAGTATGGCCATTTTAACAATATTAACTCTTCCAATCCAAGAGCATGGGATATCTTTCCATTTCTTTGAATCATCTTCAGTTTCCTTTATTAATGTTTTATAGTTCTCAGAGTATAAGTCTTTCACCTCCTTGGTCAGGTTTATTCCTAGGTATTTTATTTTTGGCGGTGCAATTTTAAAAGATATTGTTTTTTCACATTCCCTTTCTGATACTTCATTGTTAGTATAAAGAAATGCAACCGATTTCTGTATGTTAATCTTGTATCCTGCTACCTTGCTGAATTCGTTTATCAGTTCTATAAGCTTTTGTGTGGAGTCTTTAGGGTTTTCTATATATAGTATCATGTCATCTGCATATAATGACAGTTTTACCTCTTCCCTTCCAATTTGGACTCCTTTTATTTCTTTTTTTTTGTCTGACTGCTGTGGCTAGGACTTCCAATACTGTGTTGAATAGAAGAGGTGAGAGTGGACATCCTCGTCTTGTTCCAGATTTTAGTGGGTAGGCTTTCAGCTTTTCACCGTTATATCCATTTTATTTTAGTGCAATATTCTATTTATTCCACACATAACCCAGATTATATCAGGGTCCAGCTTTACCCATTGGTGATCTCCACTAATCCCACAACCTTCAAGTTTGAAGTTTACTCAGGAATTTTTGCGAATTCCCAGGAAATTACATTTATATCCTCCCCTGTGCTCAAGGGCAACTTCCCCATGTAATCATTTTTGGCCTTACATCAAGCTAGACACAGGGCCCTTTTCAAATTCGCCCCAAAGAATCCACTTCTACAAAGAGCAAAGTGCTGTTTATTAAAGAAACTGTCAGGGTAACAAAGACAGAGCAAGGTGTGAGCCCTCCCTACAGCCAAAATTTAAAACCCTCTCTCAGTGATTGTTTTATTACAAATTCTCTCTTGGGCTAAGTGCTGTGAACTCTTTACCTGCCCCCCCCCCACCACCATTCCTCTCTCATTTTTATACAGAACAATTCAGTTCTCTCAGATCCCTGTCAACTCGCACACCTATGCTATCCTAACATGGCACGTGGGTGAGACCTCCTTTTATCATAATCAATCCTCTTAAGAGAGTAATTACAGTTTTCTATGTAGAAATATCTTTTGTTTGTTTTTATTTACAACTGTGGTTACTTCCTCAATAAAGGGTTTCCTAAATCTTCCCTCCTACTTTTCAGCTTCTCAACAAATTCCTATTGTTTATACTGTTTGTGTTAACCTCTCAATGCTTCTAACATGTAACTAACGAAGTCACATATTTGATGGTACATACTTTCTCTCTCTATGTCTCCCCACATCTAGTTTTCTCCCTCCATGTTAGCTGTGTCTGTAACAGAGCTGTCACCCATCTATGGCCTGGCTCAGGAGAACTGCTCTTGTGTATCTCTTCCATCTCTTCCCAATTCTGCCTTCAGTGACTTCTGGGACCTTGGGGTTGGACAGACTCTGGGTAGGGAAGGAGTGGAAATCCCTTAGCTTGTGTTAGGACTGAAGGGCCATGAGATGTCCCCCTGAGTAAGACAGAGGGGACCCCAGTGGGAAAGAGCCACCAAAGACAAGGACAGTTGTCACCCAGACTCATTGTGCAGACGAGGACACCCTGGAAGAGCTGGCTCCTTGCCTGACGCACCCGGAGCCCACTGGTGGGATGCTCATTTACCTTCATTGCTGGACGACTCTGGTGTCCTGCTTGTCAACAAGTGTCTCTGAGGTGTTCGCAGACCTCACCTGGTGACCTGATCTCAGCCTGACCTCGTCTCATTCTCCCACATTCAGAAATTCTCTCCAGGTGCTCCTGGACGTCAAGGAGGAGGAAAGAATCTAGCAGCTTCCACATGCTGCATGCAGGGCCCCCCCCGAGAGAGGCCTCTGGTGAGTGGAGAGAGACAAGCTCCTGTCAGAGGAAGAGGCAGTGGGAGAAGGGGGTGGACCACATCCACAGGAGGCGCCGCCTCCAGGGAAGGCTGAGCATCGTGCCTGAGACTGTCGGGACAGAAGAGGCCACCCGGGGCTGTCTGGGGAGGATTGGAATCAAGTCCCATTGAGTCTGAGTTAAATTGGAGGCTGTTGGAGCTGCAGCCGAGACAGCGATGGGGGGGTTTAGATGACAGTTGGAGAACCTTTTCCTAAAGGGCTCTTTAGCTTCCTGTAGGATCCCTTTGCTTCTGCCTTCACCCCATGTCACGTGGGCTCCTATTTCCCAGCTTGGAAACATGCCTGAAAGGGGCTGACCTGAACCAGGACTCACTGTCTCTGTGGAAATGGTGGTTAATCTTTTCCCTTCCTTCCTGTATCCTTCTTCCCAGCACGGATTGTGCCACCCAGGGCCCCTGTACAATCCAGTACCACCTGGATGGACAGAGGAGGGAGACCCCCAGGGGGGAGAGGGTGAAAGACGGCCTTGGGGTGAGTGTGAAGGGCTACAATGACATGGGGACATGGGAGCATATGCACTCGGCTGCCGTCCTGTCCCCTGCAGTGCTCCTGGCTACAGGTGGTACCTCCTGTCTCCAGCGGCCACCTGGGAAATTCCCTGTTGAAGGCAGCTTTGTGCAGACGTTCCATCAAGCTCGCTGCAGCCAGAGGTGCCGCAGAACAACCAGGGGAGCTGAACTTCCTGTGTCATGGGAGCCGGTGGAAGATGCCGCTTCTGATGGCTCCTCCTGGGACACCCCAGCTCCCCTGCCAGAGTCCTCTCTAACTTTGACCTTCTCATCTCTGGCCTCCGCCCTCTCATATGCTGCACCCACCCCATCAGTGTCCTTTTCTTCTCCCTCCCTGCAGGGGGTCTCTCTGCCACTGGGTCTCGATTTCTTAATGGTCTGTTGCCTACTCCGATGACATGACCTTTCCTTTCTAGCCGCAGAGCAGACTCTCACACACTCCATCCTGTTACCCAGCCAAACTCGGTGCCCGACCTAACCTCCTCATCTTCCATCTCCGTATCAGGTTATGGATCTCCCACCCAGCGTTTTTGTTTAAAGAGCCGTAGTTCTATTTATTAGTCAGCGAACATCAGGGCGGTGAGGGGAAGGGCCCAGCCCGGGCAGCCCCCACTATTGCCTTGTGTCCCCAAAACCTAGGGGCTCTTGGCACAGGAAGAACAGGGTCCAGCTGTTGACCCTGGGGGGAAGCAGATGACCCTGGCCTAGGTACCAACTCATGAACCCCCATCCCAGGCCCATCTCTCTAGGGCCACTGAGGCCCTCTTGGAGCCAGGCTGGCTAGACTCTGGGATCCTGATTCCAGGCCATGGGCAGGTGGGCTTAGGTCTCAAGCTCCAGGCTAAGCCAAAGGCCAACCTTAAGATGCACAGCCTGAATGTACCATGAACAAACTGCTGGGGCCGTCTACCAGCGCGGTCCTTTATGCTCAGAGGGCTGGAGAGGTTAGGGCGGCGCAGCTCGTCCTGCCTTCCACAGGCTGTGCACCTGCTCTGGCTTCTGGATAATGGCCCTAGAAAAGCAACCTTTAGCTCCTATCAGGTGGGGCAGGCTTAGAGAGCAAACCGCCTTAAAGTATAGAAAGATTCATTTCTGCCCTTATTAATCTAGTCTATAATATTGCACACCCCTTGTTTCATTTGTCTTTGAGGATGCCTTGCAGTTTGGGGTTGAAAACTGGGCATGATGTACTGGGTAAAAGGAACTGAGTGAGGGTTTATGTTGATCTGGCCAGGGGTTAGGCTGTGTTTACTGTTTGCTGTAGCTATAGGTGTGAGAGGCTCCCTGTCCTCTGGCGTCCTTGTTTTTGTCTCCCTTACTGTCCCTGGGTTTCCCTAGAGACTTCTTAACTCTTTCCTGAGACGCTCATTTCTTTCCATCACATTCCCCTGTTATACAGGAGCCCTGAGATGCGGTGGGGCTGCAGGGGGCGCCGGGAGGAAGGAAGTGCTCTGTAGTCCTATGATTAGGTCTCAGTCTTCAGTGAGTCTTCAGTGAGCCTGTGCTCCTGGCTGACCTTCACCAGTGCTTCTCAGTTTCATTGTTTTTCCCCTCTTAGGTGAAACAGGAAGGCTTAGAGGGGACTGGATTTGAATATTTTCCATCTCCCAGGCTCTGGTAAAACCCTTGGAGGCAGTCCTTTGTAAAATGAAATGTTCTGGGCATAAGTAAAAACAGCTCCTTTCCCCTTCCTCCTGCTGGAAGCACTAGGGAATTTTTCTCCTGTCTTCACTGTGAAAAGTTAGTGATGCTCCTAGAGGTAAAACTCAGAAAAGGGGAGGGTCCCCCTAGGACTGCTCAGCCCTCAGAACTTCTAACTCTCACACTTGTCCACACTGAGCCTCCAGCAATTTGTCGGTTATAGTTTAGATTTCCCTACCCTGGTGCTGGTTCCCTTGGAGGTTTCTGCTCCTGGGCTTCTGCTCTGGTAAGTTACGATTCTCTGTATACACCTGTTGGCCCCTTTAATTTTGGAGGCAGGTGTTTGGCCTGCGACCTCAGTTCTCTGGGGGAGATAAGAAGTGTTATTAGTTTGCAGTTTGTTCATCTTTTTTCTTGTGTGGACAGGAGACACAACTTCCAAGCTCCTTACATATGGGACCAGAAACTGGAAATCTCCTCACTTAATTTGATTTTTCCAAACTGAAGTTCAGAGATGTTTAGTCACCTACCCATTAGGTAGAAAAGCCAGGACTAGAGAAAGGGGATGTGACTCTCATGTCAGTGATCTTTCTCATGTACCAGATGCTCACCAAAGGTGAGGTAGTGGCTTAACACACCTCAGACACTGGCCCTAGGTCCCTTAGGAAGTCATTACCAGATCCCAATCTTTGCTTCTCTCCGCAGTCAGACAGGATTTCCATACTCAGGGGGATAGTACAAGACCCGTCGCAGGTGGCAAGGGAGGAGCATCCAGGAGAGATGCCTCAGTCTCGCTCTGCTTCCAGCACTGGGTTTCCCTCCCCTTTCCCGACTCTTGCCCACATGGAAAGCTGTTTGCTGAATAACGGTGGAACGATAAGAACATACTTGACCAGAAAACACTTTCGAACGCGTTTTGTCCACATCCGGGGCTCACGGTGTGGTGCTAATCTAGGCTCCGTGATTCGTCTTGTATAGGCTTGGGTTTCTGCAGGTGTCACTGACATTGAGCACAAAGGCAGTGGGGCTCCCCGGGATTCTACACAGCAGGCCTTGCCCACACCTAGGGTCAGGGGCACCCTGTGCACGAATGTTCTGATACCGTGACGGTAGAGACGGTCACTGAGTCCCCAGAAGCCCGCCTCTTGGACCACAGGCTGCTCTCTCTGTGTCTGGAGCTGTGCAAGGGCCTCCTGTTCCCAGAGGCAGTCTTCATGGCAGGCTTTAATTTTTGGAACTGCACCAGAATCTCCCTGTTTAGGGCAGGGTTCCAGGACAGGGAAGGGAGTTCCATCCCTTGAAGACTGTCATCTAGAAATGCCATTAACCCCGAGCACCCAAGTTGAAACTTTTTATTTTCTCACAGCCACAAGAACAGGTCTGGGTTTCTTTAGGGACCCCAGTGGGCAGTTGGGGGACTTATAGCCACTGCCTCCCCGCCCCTACCCTGAACCTCAGGCTCTGTTCCTTCTTTCCATTGGAGGGTCTGTCAGTGCCATAAGGTGGTAATTTTCCTCTATGGAGATTCTCGTTAGACCTATTATATTGCTTCAGGTAATGGTTGTCATGGGGTCAGTTACCAAGCTATTTATTGCTGTTCCCTAGTCCCTGCCAGAATAGACTTTGAAAAGGAGGAAAAGGTAACTTTACTTTCTTTTCCAGGAAATTCTGGGCTACTGGTCTTAACGGTGGCATATTAATTATTTGACTCTGAGTAACAAATTATTCCAAATCTTAGTGTCTTAAAGCCAGCACCATTTATGATCTCACAGTTTTGGCCAGTCAGGAGTCAGCTGCGTAGCTGGCTCAGGGTCCCTCACAAGGCTGAGCTCCAGCTTTTGGCCTCGGTTATAGTCATCTCAAGGCGTATCTTGGGGAGGATCCATCTGCTTCCAGACTCATTCACGTGGCTTTTGGCAAGCCTTGGGTCCTTTCTGGCTGTGGTCCTAGATATTAGTTCCTTGCCACGTGGGATTCTCTGTGGGGCAGCTCACAGTTTGGCCTCTGGCTTCCCTCAGAGCGGTGAGGGAGAAAGAGAGAGAGAGCAAACAAGATAGATGTTACTGTTGTTTTATAAGCTAATTTTGGAAGTGTCATTCTATCACTTTTGCTGTATTCTGATTGTCAGGAATGAGTCACTAGGTCCAGCCCACACTCAAGGGGAGAGGATTGCACAAGGGCTTGAATACTAGGAGGTGGGGACCACGGAGAGTCCTCTTGGAGGTTGCCTACTACAGGCTGTTAATTGCTCTGTGTGTTTCCCAGCCCAGATCAGAAGTCACAGGGCATCTGCTGTAGAACGCTATCCAGGCTCTTGTGTGGGAAGTGAATTTTGCTGGGTGTTCCTCAGGGGGTGGAGATAATCTGGAGAGAGATGGAGTCACTGGGTTGAAAGATTCGCTGCAGGGGCTTGAGAGAAAGTCGGCAGAGGAATCTACAAGCATCAATGTCTTGTGTGCAGGTGTCCCAGCAGGCAGTAGGACTTCTGATGGGTGAACTGATGTATTTGCTGGGGCTCTGTGATCTACAGCTTAGTCTCAGGAGCTGCATGGAAGTCGCCAGATCCCCCAGATGGTAAAGAGGCTGTGGAGTCACCTGCCTTTGGATAGAATATGTGGTCTTGGACAATAAACATCCCAGTGGCAACCATGATGTACCAAAGACCAAACAGTCTTTCCTTGGTAAATTTTTTTTGACAGGTTGTAGCACTAAAGAGTTAAAGAACACCCAGTGATGACTGATATTGGGAGGGTTCTCATCCTAGTAATGGGAGGTAAGGATTAGATAGAATTTAATTTAGGAAAGTTATGTGATATTTCTTTTGCCTCAGCGTTGTAAAAGTATATTATGTTATATTTAGATTTATTATGTATTTAATCTTTACAACTCTTTATAGGTATTGTTTGTTCCTTTGATAGAAGGGAAATTGGAGCACAGAAAAGTGAATATATGTTTAGTGGGCTAGCATAGAAGAAGCCAGGGCTGGAGAACCCTATTATATTGTGAGGGATCAATTTACTTGGCTTAATATAACCAAAAAAAAGGAAATACACTGACGAAAACTGAGAAGTCTGGGAAGCCGGGTAGATGCAGGGGTGCAATTCAAGTCATCAGGATGCCATTGTCCTCTCTTGTTTGTTGCCATCCTTCTACACTTCTGCCTTTTCAGGCTTTATGTAATACCAGGACACCTGGCAGCGAGTTCAGACCGAAACGCTCCAGGTTCAAGTGCCTCTGAAAATGCAGAGGCTCTCACAGAAGTCCCCGCCTCCAGTTGGGTCATGCATCTGTGTCTGAATCTCTCACTGAGGGAATGCAGTGCTCCTTTTTGACTAGGCCTGGGGCACATGCCCATCTTGGACAGTGGGTTTGTGGAGGGACAGTTCCATACACCAACGGAGACTGAAGAATGGAGGTCATTTCCCCAGAAATGAATATCATTCAATAGAGATAACAATTGATCCCCACTAATAGAAATAACTGCAAACATTGCATTTTATTGCCTCATCGGATAGTAACTGATTATGCATCTATCAGCAAATTCATTTGATCATTCCTGATATACTATATATAGCACTGGTTTTTATCCATTTAACTGGTCTTAACATCTTAATTTACATAATTAATTAGTGAGTTGAATAAATATTTGACACCTGTTCACTTCATATTTTTATGAAAGTCATGTTTTTAACTTTTAAAATATTGTATTTTAGCAAGTGGGAGGAGACTACTCTTTTCCTCTTATATATGGTTCTCATTTTCCTTTAAAACCACCTGGATAGTATATATCCTCAGGAGAGTTGTAGCTTTAAATTTGTCCAACATTTTAAACAACTTGCCATCCAGGTTAGTCAGACTGGGAAGTCCTGAGCCAAGCTGCTCTGGCAGATGCTGTGTGGAACAGAGATGAGCCATCCCTACAAAGTCCTGCCCAAATTGTAGATTAATGAGCAAAATGAATAAATTATTGTTTTAAGCCACTCAGTATTGAAGTCATTTGTGATATCGAAATAAATGATACAGGGGGACTTTCGTTTAAATATATCTTTGCCTGAAATTTTTACAACAAATATCTGTTACATTTAAATATTTTTAAATTTGGGGGGAAAAATTAAAATTAGAAACATAGCAAGAGTTTCTATTTGTGTTTCCCTTATATCCTATGTGAGTTCTAATTTCCAAGTCATCTAGGGGTCAAAAGGCATTTCTTCATCGAACACTGTTATGACAGTAACTCTTGACTGCTTAGATCTTCTTACACCGGAGAGAAAAGAAAAGATAAGGAAAGATGGAAGCCATACATGGATTATAAAGAAAGTAAATACTATCAAGTGCTGAATTTATGGATCATTTTCTTTCCAGCTTGATCAGTGCTCCTTTACTCACACCACGTTCTCTAAACTTCAGGTCAGTGGGTCAATCACTGATTCCTATTCTTGGTTTGGAGAAAGTCTTTTCCTGTGCGATATTTTTCATTTATGAGGCATCTCTACTTATTGAAGGTGGGGACTGGGGGTGAGGCTCGTTTTTCTTCTGAACTCATTGGTCATTCCAGTGTTCCTCAGGAGTGACTTGGGAGGATCAACATTCCTCATGACCTTAGCGGGAGCTGCATTCTCAGAAGGCTGGCCCTTGGTGTTGCCAACCTTTCCTCATGAGCTTGAAGACACCTCCTCATCTCTTTGATATGAGAGAGGTGAGCCAAATCAGTCCTTCAACTATATCCTTTCTTTATTCTCCATGACTGTGAGTGCTTTGAACTAACATATCTGTAAACCAGACTCTAGGTCATTCTGTCCATTACAGTATCAGCTAGAAGAACAGTGAGAAGTTGACAGGTTTTTGAGATGCACTTGCGTTCTATCACAGCATAATCGATTGTTCATTGCCCTTTCTAGCCTGGGCAGAGGGAGGGTGCAGGGAGAGGAAGAGGCTTGCAGTCAGAATTTTTAGGCTTGGTCAGAGATCAAAGAAACACAGCTGGTTGAACTTATGAGTCTGATCTACTATGCAGGTCCATGTACATGCCTTCAGGAGCCAGGGGCCCCGTTGTGGCCTGCTTTTCTCGGAGAACCTCAGGGACAAAAACATTGGGGTAGAGAGTAGGGCAATTGACGAAGTTTATTGCTGAAACATTTTTTGACTTGATACTTAGGGACACAGGAATAGTATTTGAGTGTCTACAGGGAAATGTGGCCTAGGACAGGTTATTAAATGCCAAATGTATTAAGAAAAATTCTCAGATTTTCAAACTAAAACATTATCTCTTGCAAATCAGTAAGTGAAAAATAACTATGTCCACTTAAAAAATGGATAAAGGACATAAACAGTCAATTCACAAAAGAAGAAATACAGATGATGAGAAATATATATAAAAAAGAGTTCGTTTTACTAGTTTGAAGAAAATGCAAATAAAAACAATGGTATCTTTTTCTTGCTATCAGAATGGTCAAGATTAAAAAGATATCAAAGTCCAATATTGGCGAGCATTGACGAAGATTTTCTCCTTGACCAAACTCTAGGCAGGCTCCTCTGAGCCCTCTTCTTGACTAAGCCTCAACTTTGGCCTATAAAAAATTACAAATTCTCCACACAAATGATTTTGTCGACCCCTCTGCCCCCACATTAGAAGACCTAAACAAACACTGATATAATTTCTAACAGCTCCAGACCACATCCCTAAGATGACACTAGCCCCTCTTCAGGTGCCTGCCTGAGAAAGCTCAAGGATGCCAAAAGAATTTACTGTTCATTCCAGCCAACACCTGACTATTGGCCCCTGAACGCCCTTTCTTGGAGCATTTAATAAAAAGGGCTTACAATTGTGAATCCTTCCTCTGTCCCTTTGAGATATATACTGTCACCTACAACTCAGGAGTGTCTTTCTAAAGGACCTGAAAGCCATTCCATTAAAATGTAATCATCAGGAAGGGTAGGGCCTGTTTCCCAGTCTCTGTGGGAGGATAGAACTGTAGCTTCAGTAATTGCCAGCTAGCAGACACAGCTGTCCTAATCATGATTTTTCACTTTCCTGACTCTACTGAGCCCCAGCTCCGCTCCCCTCTCCTCTTTCATTTTCCCTTTAAAACACCCAGTCACCTCTGTCTAAATCAACGTTGACTTCAGTTTACACTGAACCTCCTTCTCTATTGCAATAGCGTATTACTTGTTAAAACCTGTCCTTAACCATTTTCACTAATATCTGACTCTATTTATCTTTGACAGCATGTGGAGAAATGCAGTGTCATGCAGTGATAGTCTAAATGAGTATAATCATTCCTTAGGTGGTTTAGCAGTATTTATCAACAATTTAAATTTTTTTCAACTGAAGTATATACTACTTCTAGGAAATTATCAAAAAGATTTTTGGACATGGAAGGATGATCAGAACACAGACTCTGCCTCTTTCTCTCTCTCTACATGTATATAAAATTTTTAAAGATACATCTGGAAAGATTTTCCAGATAAATGTATTATAATGTGTTAATAAATAGTGGTGGGATTAAGTGGTAAGACTGGGTGATTTTACCCTCTTTTTTTATACTTTCTATTTTGTTTATTTTTCGATAAGGACGTATCCTTCCTGTAAGCAGAAAAGAAAATGAAGCTATTTTATATGTTGAGAAAATCAATTAGAACGAGAGATATCAGTGACCAGCATCAGAAAAATTCAGATATGCAAGGACCATTGGTCTGCTTTTTTGTCCCAGTGCTGTGATTCACCAGCTGTGTGATCTTGAGTATGTCACATAAGCATCAAGTTCCTACCAAAATGTTACTTGTGCTTGTGTTCAGGTGGTGATAGCAGGGAGAGACTATTTTCCTTTCCTAGTCTTCCTATTCTCCTGTATTTTCCAATTTTTACAAAATGATCACGAATTACTTCTAGTGATGGCATATAACCTATATGAAACTATACAAAACTTGTTCCTTCTGTTTATAAGAAAATGATGGATAACAAGTATGAACTTTTGGAAATTGTCTTTCTGGTGAGGAGATAATTTTAAACATAAAATGTGCAAATGCCTTTTATGTTGGAAATCATTGGAAATTCCTCCTCTATTGAGTTTTCAAATAGGAAACCTTTTTATGAGTCTCTTTGCCCATAAAAGTACTTTTTTTCCTTTTGCAATTAATAGGTATTTGGGGGTGGGTGCTTTGAGTGTATGTAACTATCCTGTTGTTCATCAAATTTTTAATTAACTAATTAATATCAGAATGATATGAACTCATGGAATCTTACTTTATTCAATAGGTTATAATCTGTTAGCATGATTATTTATTTTGGTCCTCACATTGTCCCAAATCTAGCCAGTTGGAGCCCCTTCAATCTGTCTCTGTGTTCTTTGACATGTCCCCATCAAAAGCCCTATAGACAGCATCTTCAAGTGTTCAAATGAATATCACAAGGATGCAGTGAGAAAAGCACAAATCAGTTCTGAGTTATAGATGCCAAAGATGAATAACCTGAAACCCAAATCAAGGGACATTCTACTGAATACTGTGAGAGATCTTCCTAAGTGTCAGGGTTATGAAAGTCAAGGAAAGACTGAGGAATTGTTCTAGATTGAAGGAAACTAAAGAGACGTGACAACTAAATGCCACTTGTGGTTCTGAACTGGATCCTTTTGCTTTAAAGGATATATTTCCACAGGTGAAACTTGAATGGCATCTGTGGATTAGATGGTAGTAGTGTTTCAGTGTTAATTTCCTGGTTTTGATAGTTGTATTAGGTTATGAGGAGAATGTCCTTGTTTGTCGGAAGTACACTAAACATCTAGGGGTAAGGAGGCATTATGCAGACAACTTACTCTCAGACATTTCAGGAGAAGTAATTTCTTCTTCTGTTCTTGCAAGTTTGAGATTGTTTCCAAATAAAAATTAAAAACCAGAGGTAAACTGAGCAAAGGTAAGAGATGGAAAGCCTGGAAGGAGCTAGAGGTGGAGTAAGGCAGAGGATGGCATAAAATGGCTATATCTGAGAGAAGAGGAGGAGGATTCACGAGAATTAGTCTCGTGATTAGTCTTTTAATTAGAATTTAAAAGAGGGGGCAGGAGAGGAAACGAGATGCTAATATGGTTGACAGAAAGTAAAGGTGGGGTTGGCAATGGATTTGGAGAAGTTGGCAAGTTAACAGACAAAGGGCTGAGTGAATGGGAAGATGAGGAAAAGAACTCATGTTTATTGAATGCCTTCTATGTATTAAGTACTAGGCTGGACATTTAAATCCCATTTAACTCTTACATAAACTTGTAAGATGGGAGTTTTATCCACATTTTAAAAATGGATAACTAAGGTTCAAAGAAGTTGAGTAGTCCAAAGTAATATAGCTGGTAAGCAGAACCAGGATTTAATTCCCAGTCTGTGTAGTTTCAGTGAGAATGGGATAGTAGAGGAATGGTCTCATCAGGTCATGAAAGGGGAAGAATTTAATTTTTTCACCCCAGAGATTAGAGGGAGCACAGAGACTGAGTGAGATGGTGGGGGTTTGGAAGTCGGGATTGAAGCCAGGTCTTGAATAATTTGAAGAGATGTGCTAGCTGAAGTCATTGGGGAAATGGTAGAAAAGCAAAGAAAAGAGAAACATTGAGAAACACCATCACTTATAGGTGAAAGGAGGCAAGAGGGGCTCAAAGAGGATTTGCAGAAGGCGAAGGGGGCATTGTAGGCCAGCTTCTAAGAAGGCACCCGATGATTCGCACCTCCTAGTATTCATATCCTTGTGTAATCCTCTCCCCTTGAGTGGGGGCTGGATCTAGTGACTTGCTTCTAATCAGTAGAATGCAGCAAAATTGGCAGGATGTTGCTTCTGTGATATGGTTACAAAAATGGTAACCTCCATCTTGCTAGCAAATTCTTTGTTGTTGATTTCAATGAAACAAGCTGCCAGGTTGGAGAGGACCATGAGGCAGAGAACTGAGGATAGCCTCCAGCTAATGACCAGCAAGGAATGAGGCCCTCAGTTCAACAACCTTCGAGAAACTGAATCCTGCCAACAACCATGTGAATGAACTTGGAGGCAGATTCTGTCCCAGTTGAACCTCTTGTGAGAGGGAACAAAGTCAGGAATGACTCATGACACCATCTTGGTGATGTCACCCCTCTTGATGGAGTCTTGTGAGGGACTCTGAGCCAACACTGTGATTGTAGCCTGTGAGAGACCTTGAAGTGGAGGATCCAGCTAAGATGTATCTGGATTTCCAATCCACAGAAACTGAGATCATAAATGTGTGTTGTTTTAGGCTGCTAAGTCTTGGGTTACAGTTGATCTTCACTATTCAAGGATTCCATAATTGCAAATTCACCTACTCACTAAAATGTATTTGTAACCCCAAATCCATACTCATCTTGTTTTCATGGTCATTTATGGACACGTACAGACTGGTGAAAGTTCGAGTTGTCTGATGCGCATGCTCCCAGATGAGGCTGAACAAGGCAAGGCTCAGCCGTCTGGTCTCAGTTCTCATACCGTAAACAAGCGTCCTTTTCATGCTCTATTTAGTGCCATGTTTTTGGTATTTTTGTGATTTTTGTTTCTAATTTTACTCTTTAAAATGGTCCCCAAGGATAGAGTTGAAGTGCTGTATAATGTTCCTAAGTGCTGTGATGTGCCTTATGGAGAAAATTCCTGTATTAGATAAGCTTTGTTCAAGCATGAGTTATATTCAGGATTTGGCTGTGAGTTCAATGTTAATGGGTCAACAATATATATTAAAGAAAGTGTATTTAAACAGAAACACATATAAAACAAGATTAGGTATTGATCAGTTGATGGAAATGTGACCAGAGGCTCACAGGAACCTAACCCTGTATTTCTTCTAGGAGCAATGGTTCAGTACATGCTAATTCAGTGTTCTCATTGCCTTTATAGGATGTAACTGCCTCAAATAATGAGAATTCACTGTAATTTGTTATGTAGCAATAGATAACAAAAATGGGGGTGGGTGGGTAAAAGGACAATCCACTTCACCAACCTATGGGAGAAGAGTTTCACAAGGAGGGCATGATTAAGCGTCAAGGGTGCAGGTCTCTCACTGGGAGTAAGGCAAGAGAGGTAGTGGATGGCAATTATTAGTGTCTGTCATCTGAGTATCACTAAAATGGTTGCATATCAAAAAGAAATAATTTTGTTTGGCTAAAGAGAATTGTTTTGAATGGATGTAAGTGAAAGTGTAGGAAAATGAGCTTCACAGGGCAATCTCCTTGCTCTATAAAGGTTACCGCTGTGTGAGGACTGATGTGTCAGAAGGCATCAGTTTCATTAAAAGCTCCGTGACTGTTCAGGGTGATGTAGCCCAGGGCAGGCTTCTGGCAGCTGCCGCAGCACTGATACTGCCAATGCAGGGAAATGGTACAACTACAGGAGAAGCTGTAGAAGGGAATAGCCCCTGACAACCCAGAGCACCTTAACATGGCTTTTCCATGATCTGTGGCTGAAAGTTTAAGGTATTTTCATTTTATTTACTTTTAACTTCAGCCTATGAAAGGTTTATTGTTTATTTTGATTTTTAATTAGACTCGCAGCTTCATTCTGGGTCCCCAGTCCTCACCCTACCCCTGTATTACCTCTAATGAGTGTGCTAAGTCATTCAATATGCATGGACTTCGTATGACATGTAGCATTGTTTTGTGTGTGTAGGCTTAGAATTTACATAAATGGCACTATGCTGTAAATACTGAGTTCTTCCTTCTTCCACTCTACCCTGTGATTTGTGTTGCTCCATCAATGTGTAATTTGTTGCTTCTAACAGCTGTGTAATACACCATACTGTGTATCCCCGACATTTTACCCATCCTTTCCCCTAGCCTGCCTTCCATTCCCACAACCAGTTAGGTGAAGGGAGCAGAATGAAGGTTAACAGTACACATTGTAGTATCATGCCCTTCATTTGCCTGTAATTGCTTCTCAGTCTTCTCTTGTCCTTCTTCCCTTCATTGGGTAGAGGACAGTATTCACCAGGACTCATTCCTAGATCATGAGGACATGCAGTGTCTCACTTTTTGCAGAGCAACTTCCCATTTGGTTCCTCCAGCAACTTTCTGAGAAGCAGAGGTACACATTTGTTTATTAGGTTTAAAAAAAAAAAAGCTTAGTGGTAATTCCCAACACCACTTGATGGCTGTAAAAGTAAAAAACAAAACAAAACAATAACAACAACAACTAAAAATAAAATGGCATTTAATGAATTTTAAATAAAAAATAAACATATGCTATGAAAAGGCAAGAGACAGAGAAAGGAGAAGTTGACAAAATCAAGTAACCATGAAACATGGAGATGCTTCCAAAGTGAGAAATTGCTTACCCAGAGGGTAAACAACACATTTTGAAAGCTTAGCTCATTGAGGCATGGAAAGCAAAAATGAAAAGAGAATAAAGTTTGGGTGACAAGGAAGCCAGAATTTATAGTCCTCAAGGACCAAGTGCCCAGCCAGACTGATATCCAGATAAGACTCCTGCAAAGTGAAGCTAGAAATAGATTCTTGCTGACTCAGAAAAAGAAAGCCATCACTTGTGTGTGGAATCAATGTTTATTTCTGAATTATACAGAGAGGAGATATATATATATATATATATATATATATATACACATACATATATATATATAGTGTTGTTACATATCTTTATATTATTAATTTGCACTATTTAGGTAGAATTTATTTATTTATTTACCAAAACAAAGGTCTAGTAGATACTTTATTCTGAGCGATCCAATACGTGGTAGAAAAAAACCTTTAAATATATAAAAGATTAGTTTGTGCACATCTAAATGTTTCTAAGGGAACAAACTACAGAGGCATTGCGATTAATTAGATGAGGGTTGCAAACTTAGTACCATAACTGAATACTTAAAACAAGACCTTAACAACACAAAGGCTTGGAGTAGTGACTTCCTCACACATGTCGGAGTTATGTCTTAGAACAGGGGTCCCCACCCCCCCCCCTCCCCAGCCACGGCCTGTTAGGAGCCGGGCCACACAGCAGGAGGTGAGGGGCGGGTGAGCCGGCGCAGCTTCATTTGCTCCCCATCGCTCGCTCCCCATCGCTCGCATTACCTCCGAAACCACCCCACCCCACCCCTCCCCCACCCTGTCCCTGGAAAAATCGCCTCCCATAAAACCGGACCCTGGTACCAAAACGGTTGGGGACCGCTGTCTTAGAAGATAACCCCATAAAACATTGTATGGCTTCAACAGGAACTTCCCGGTTTTCTTCCGCCCCCAGCTATTGCCCTCAAACAAACTTTCTTACTCCCTGATGATATCTTCTGTGCAGATTTTTGTTCTTTCTCTTAATCGAGGAGCTAAGTGAATAGCAGTTGCCGCTTTAGGAAAACAATGCTTTTGCCCCAATGACCCCTTGGTTCCCTTAACTACAAATCTACAGGAAAAGTGCAAACAGTTCCCAGAAGTCAGAACCAAAGCAAGAATGCTCAGAATGCAAGAGCTAGATAGTTAATGATGTGAATGTTTACATCTGTCTACATATCTGCTGAGGGATTATTTTTTTTCAGGATTCTTCTAGGCTTCTATGTACTTGGTTTGAATTTACCTGGTGGCATTTCTCTAGCACATGCAATTAATTTGTCTTTTTAAGATAATAAAATAGCAGATGCCTATCAGAATGGTTACGCAGCCTGTAGAACAGCCCAAACAAAATCACTGATTGAGCAAGACACTCATAATTTCCATGTAGGAAGATGAAGCTCCAAACAGAATACCACCTGAGTAGCCTTCCGTGAATGGGCTGGCCAAGTTCAGAGAAAATGTGAATGGTGAGACTGTTGTCCTGTCTGGTTGACTCTATCACAAGAGCCCTTTATGGACAGCTTTGTCCTCGGGTTCACACCGCTAAGGTGAACAGCGGATTCTTCACTACTTCCGGTGGCTGGGGGACCATGTAATTTATCTTCCAAAATGGGATACGGCTGAGCGAAAGGGAGCATTGTGACTAATTAAGGCCAGGGCAGCAGTGAGCAAACCGGAAAATTGGGTGATTGCTCTGTTCTGGGAGAGGCATAACTTGGGCTGCCAAAGGCGGAGGTGAGCTGTGGGAGGGGCTGCGCCCTAGGGATTTTCCTCTCAGACACGCCAGGTGCTGTGAGGGAGGAGGACCCCAGAGAATGGTTTAACAGGATACCAAGCGGAAAGGGACCGAGGGGAGGACACAGATAGCTGGGGCTTATGGAGGAAAGAGAGCTGACCTGTGTGTAAGAGAGCGCGTCTGGAAGGTGGGTGGAGGCGGACGGGAAGCAGATGAGGGCGGGGCAATTCAGTCACCTGTGCAAAGACGTCTACTTCAAAGCATTTCAAAGCTCATGACACGCAGGGCTCGAAGTGCCCCCGACAGCTCTCCAGGATGCAGTTACCACCCTCAGACTACGGTGGAACCCCGTTCTCCACTACATTTTAATTTTTGCTAGCTCATTAGTAATAGTTGATACTGGAGACTGAGAATCGTCTCCAGGGTAAGGGTAGGACCTCAGCAACGCCCCTCTGTACAGACAAAAGCCTTCTAAGCAGGCTTCACTTTGGGTCGTGTAAACACAACCTGAGCCACGGGCTCGTGGCTAGGACTCCTTGCCTTTTTCAGCAGGCCATGCGTTTCACTGACTTGTGGATGCCAAAATTCTCTTTCTTAAGAGTAAATTAGTTTGTGTGTTTGTGCATGCTGTTAGAGAAACCAATATCTGAATACAGATGGGGAGGGGGAAGGATGGATGTGCTGACACAGGGCTCAGCAAACGCTTTCTATAAAGAGAGTCAGTGTTTTAGGCTCCGTGGGCCCGTGGTCTATGGCGATTACTCCACTCTGCTGCTGTAGTACGAAAGTAGCTGCAGAGAGTCTGTAAACAAATTTGTGTGGCCGTGTTTCAGTAAAACTTTATTTATGGGGACTGAAATTTGAATAGTTCTTATGTGTCATGAAATATTAAGAACATTTTTTTTCTCAGCCCAAAGTGTGAAAACCATTCTTGACTCAAAGGCCATAGGGCAACAGGTAGGGGCGCTGGATTTACAAACCCCTCGCTCTGCTAGAGGCCCAAGGGTTCTAAACCACATTGGTGTTTTAAAGGGCATATGAAGACTTATAAAGGACTATTTTGCAAATGATAGTAGACTCATGTTTAATTTGAAACCTGCGATTAGAGTGTGTCAAAGCAGATTACTTTTTATAATGCATGTGAGAGAGAAATTCAGATAACTGAATGTTACCAAATAACGAATTTCTGAGTGGGCCACCTTACATAGAACACTTGGCACTTAAAGTGTAACTAAGTTTAAGTTAAACTAAGAACTAAGTTTATGGCTTGAAGCACAGACAGCTATCAGAAATGGGGACATTGATCCTTAAGTTTCTCAACGTGGAGGCTGGAGAAATGATTTTGTGAAAAGACCAATTCACAGAAAACATGATGCCAAATTTGATAACTAAAATAAAATTGATGTGAATTAGAAAGCCTGGCTTCCTTTAGAGACGTTAGAAGAGACGATTCACGGGGACAAGAAGCAAGTGGGCACTTAGCTGATGTGGTGTCACACCTGTGTCTACTTTATGGCTGTCTTAAGCAAGCTTAGGATTTTAAAGGTAGAGTTATGTGGGGACCACTTTCCTAGGGACTGTTGAGCCCTGTGTATTTTAAACCTGAAATGATCACCAAGGAGAAATCCAGCTAATTTATGGAAACAAATCTACTCACAATGAATAGTGGACTGAAGTTATCTTAGTGGTCAACACCAGTCTAAGAGATGAAATACCACTGCACCAAGGGTTAATGAAATATTGAAATGGAAGGTCCTACTTTCT
The DNA here is from genome assembly GCF_009873245.2 of Balaenoptera musculus. Classification (NCBI taxonomy): domain Eukaryota; kingdom Metazoa; phylum Chordata; class Mammalia; order Artiodactyla; family Balaenopteridae; genus Balaenoptera; species Balaenoptera musculus. Next base: position 72,864,051 of record NC_045790.1, read on the forward strand.
TGCTAAGGTTCAACTAAAATCTTGGAGGCACATAACTGGCAAAATAGGAAAATACACACAAGTTCATAAAACATGTTAAGAGCAAACAAGTTCCCTTACTGTTTTTCCCCTTAGAAATTTAGAATGGCACCAGGTAGTGCAAAGTGGGAAAAAAGTACCATCAGCCCTGTCTCTTCCAGGTAGATATGTTTCAACAGAACCACGAAGCAGAAAAGCATCCTCTTCTTCCAGCCATGGTCAACTAGGCCTTTTCTTTTAGCTTCAGATTAATACTTTGGAAAAAAAGAAAAAAAGAAAAGAAATGAGAAACATGAGACACTGAATAGAAACAGTAATGATTTGAGGAGGGCTGTGCTTGCTTTTTTTCCTCAAAGGACTTACTGAAAATAAATCATGCACAATTCTTATACTAGACAAATCTGGTAAAAAACAATCTTCCCTAGTTGCCAAGGCTCTCTTTAACGTACGGAATCTGTTCACTTTTATCAAACTTTCTGGAAGCATTTTACGCCTTTCCAAACGATCTAGGGGGCAAAAGACTTGTGTGCAGGCTCCCTTTTAAGTGGATTACGATAAGGAACATTACTGCATTTTGGAAATCCACCTATTTTTTAGTAAATGGCCTTTCCTTGTGGGGCAAAAAAATGGTCTGCTTGAAATAAGGAACATCTGACAAGCGCTAGATACTAAGAGGTAAACAATAAAACAACAATGGCAAAAACCCTCCAATATTTAAAAAAAAATTTCCCATTATAAAAGAAACGCATGTTTGTTTCTTGTTTTTGAAAAATACAGAAAACTATGAAGAAAAATAAAATTTAAAAGTCACCTCTTGGGCCACCATCCAAAGAAAACCACTGGTGACCTTTGTTCATGCATAGCACCTTTGATTCCTCCCCCCAGATATTTTGTCTTGGAGTTTTAAAAATTTTATGTTAAATTCATCAAGAGTATGTTTCTAACATGTGAAAAGTTATAAACTTGCTACCGTATGTATGACCTTGGAAACGTGAGGCTAAATGAAAGAAGCCAGACCCAAAGCCCATGTGCCATGTGACTGCATTGACAGGAAGCGCCCAGAAGAGGCAGATATAGTCAGGAAGTAGGTTGGTGATTGCCAGGGACTTGGGGTCAGGGGAAATGGAGAGTGATGGGGTTACTTTCTGAGGTGAGGAAAATGTTCTAAAATTGATTGTGGCATTGGTTGTACAACTCAGCGATAATGCTGAGCCACTGACCTGTGCAGTTTAAATGGGTGAATTCTATCTCAGTAAAGCTGTTATTTAAAAAGCACAAGTCAAAACCACAATGAGATACCACCTCACACCCACCGGGATGGCTATTATCGAAAAATCAGAAAACAAAAGTGTTGGAGGAAAGGGAACCCTTGTGCACTGCTGGTGGGAATGTAAATTACTGCAGCCATTATGGGAGACAGTATGGAGGTTCCTCAAAAAATTAAAAACAGGACTACCATATGACCCAACAATTCCACTTCTAGGTACATATCCAAAATAATTAAAAACAGGGACTCAAACAGATATTTTTACACCCATGTTCACAGCAGCATCGTTCACGATAGCTAGAAGGTGGAAGCCACCCAAGTGTCCATCGAGGGATGAATGGATAACAAAATGTGGTCTGTACATACAATGAATATTAAGAAGGAAGGAAACTGACAGTTGCTACAACGTGGATGAACCTTGAGGACATTAAGCCAAGTGAAATAAACCAGTCACAGAAAGATAAATATCGTGTGATTCCACTTACATGAGGTCCCTAGAGCAGTCAAATTCAGACAGAAAGTAGAAGGGGGGTGGGGGGTTGGGAGCTGTGGTTTAATGGGGATGGATTTTTAGTTTTGCAAGACGAAAAAGTTCTGGAGATCAGTTGCCTAACAACGTGAATGTACTTAACATCACTGAACTGTACACTTAAAAATGGTTAAGACACTATTCAATACATTTTGTGTTAGGTGTATTTTACCAAAGTTTAGAAAAAACTGATAAACTGCGGGGGGCTAGCATTACTGTGGCCCACACGTCCCTCCCCGCAGGTAGAGGCCACCTCGCTCCTGAATCGTCTGTCGTTTCCGTGACAGCACGTGCTTGGTTCTGTGTGCTTCTGAACCGTGTGTGTGAGGTGTCCATGGGTGTGAGGCACTCTCTTTCCCCTCCAGGTGATGCGTGAGGGACTCGCCGGCTGTGACTCCACTGCTTTCACTCTCACCCTCCAAAATTTTCTAAAGTCAAAGGATTTGCCTGTAAAGGGCGCCAACTACTTTAATGAGATGGATTCTTATATCCTAAGAGAAGCTTGTTGTAAAGAATGTCTATTGAGTTTGGTAACCATAAGTTTGTTTTCTATGTCTGTGGGTCTATTTCTGTTTTGTATATAAGTTCATTTGTATCGGGTTTTTTTTTTTTTTTTGATTCCACATATAAGTGATATCACATGACATTTGTCCTTTGTCTGGCTTGCTTCACTTAGTATGATAATCTCCAGGTCAAGGGAAAAGAATCTGAAAAAGAATATATATACCATATATATATATATGATCTATATATGACATATATATGTATACTGAATCACTGCTGTACACCTGAAAGTGACACAATATTGTAAATCAACTACACTTCAATTAAAAAAAAAGAATGTCTACTGAGTTCCAAATATCTAGGGAATAAGCCTAAAATGGCTTCGGGCCACTTGTGCCTCTCTTCCACCTCATGTGAACATATCACAACTTCCTGGCACCTACCAAAGAAGAGGGCTACAGCCAGTGAACACTCAGAGGAAGAACTTCCACCATGAGAAAAGAAAAACGCTTTGTTTGAAACAGGCAGTTTGGGAAGTATGTGCGGATTTTGCTTAGGTCTGCCCTCCCTCCCGAGCCTTAAGTCTGTATCTTGCAAAGGTTACTGTGCTTTGCTTGTGCAATCTGCAGCAGCTGAGCCCTGTTCATTCTCGCAGCTCTGCAAATAAAGCCAACCCATCCAGTTTACAGTAGTTAAGGTATCCTTCCTTTGAAATACCCTCAGCAATTCTACCACTTCTTAGCTCTTGGCCTAGTTACCTATCTTCTCTAAGTCTCCATTTCTGTATCTGTAAAGCAGAACAATCGTATCTCTCTCACGGCTTGCTAAGGATTAAGTCTAAAGTGTTTTCAGTTGCACATAATGAGCACACAGTAAATGTCTATTATTAGTAGCAGTAGTATTAGTACTAGTAGTAGAGTAGCAGTAGTAGCTCTGTGTCTTTCTGAAATGGGGAAATCATCTCTCTGCTTACAATAATCTTGTCTCCTTTGGGAGTTTTCAAATCCAGCCATGCTGACTGTCAGGAGAGGCCAGGTTGTCATGGATATTAATCTCTATTTTATGCCCTCAAGGATCTGACTTGTTTTCTTACCAGCAGGGTTTTACCATGGAGGTGTCTTCTTTTTATCCACTCTGACCCCTTCGATCTTTTAGATTAGATCTTTTTCTAATATGCATTTTCAAAAGACAGATCCTTCTTGACTTGTTTTTGCTTCAAAAATGGACTTCCAGCTGCAGTTATTCCCAAAAGAATGTATTAAGTTTGATTGATGATTGGATTTTTATTCTTATTCATATGGTGGTGGCTCAGTTTCTTTCGCAGACCAAGAAAATATTTATTACATTTGGGGCACAACATCTGAAAAGTGTGAATGTGGGTCAGAACACTTGAAATCATCTTGAAAAGTTTAAAGGGCACGGTCACTTTGTTTCATCACCTAGGCACCTGATAAAAATCTGAAAAAAACACACCATTTTGAAACATCTCATTTTTCATACTGCCTTATTTTGTAAACCTTTTAGGGTTTAATTTAACCCTTCAGCTTTTGGTAAACAAGAAGCTGAAAAGTTGAAATTTAATAACCCGGTTTATGGAAGAAGCAAGAGATAGTCAAAAGTGGATGATTTTTAAGTTAATACAGGAAACCACACTGAAGATTAATTTCCGAGACAACAGTTGTGTTGTGAAGCTAATGAAGCTATGGATGATGCCACTAATTTAAGTCTCCCCACATAGAACCACTTCTCCTGGATCATGTACACTTTTTATGTGTGTAAGAATATAAAAAGTCATGTTGCAGGTTTTAGGAGATGAATGAATAAATAAAATCCAAACCTGAGAGTGAAGGAGACAAGCACCTGGGGCTACTTTTAAAAATAGTATGCTTTTCGGAAAAAACTTACTTTTAATCAGACTTGAAATATGAAAGGAGTATTCCTCATTGGGCAGATGGGCTTCACTTTCTAGAACTAATTTTTCAGTGAGACATAGTAGCTTTCTGCTAATTTCCTATAGGCTAGTTTGGCTTCTAATGTGTGTTAAACGAGGTTTCTTACAAAGCGTCTGACAATATTGTTTAATGATAAAAGGAAACGCTCATGTTTTCTGTAGGAAGAGCAGGGAGATGGGCTTAACCTTCCCTTCTCTCTCTGAGGAAAATGAGAGGCCATTACAGTATCAGCACACATCGCATTTTATTCTCGGCCTTAATCGAGCTCCTTGGAAGAGCCTTTGCCCATTTTGCAGTTTATCCATTTAATACTAGCTAGAGAAGGTGTAAAATGCTTCCACTCAGGAACCAGAAGGTAAACGAAGCCTGGTATTCTGATACTAAAGAAAGCCAGAAACCCAGGGCTGGAAGTCAGCAGAAAAAAATCTCAGCCACTCTGGCCCTCCTCCCGTTTCACGTCCTCCACACTGTGAGTGTGTGCCTGGTAAAGAAGAGCTTAGGAAAGAGAGGGCTGAAGAAAGCAGAAGCCCGGAGAGGAGTATTTTCTAAGAAGTGGGAAGTAACGTTAACAATTTGCATCATCCCGCCACCCCCATGCCCAGCCCTGGAATGAACCCCAACAGAAGCAGTGTTTTGCCCTCTCCCCAGCCCAAACAGCCCTTTATACAGATGAGGAGCAAAACACACAAGGCAGGCAAAGGAGTGGGTAAGCCCGCAGATGTAGCAGCTGTAGGCTAGTGAGGGACATCCATCCGCACAGCTCGTTAACTGTGGGCACAGGACTCTGCTCTAGGGGGCGCTGTTTTGATGAGGGAGGGAGGATTTGCACAAAGAATTAGATGGAGTAAGGGCCTATGGTTTTTTTGTTTTGCCGAATTTTCGAGTGGCAGTTTGCTTGAAGCAACTGCTGTCTTCATCTCAAAAAAGGTGGGACCATTGTAACCTTCAGAAAAGTAGCTGCTCAATTTCAAAGGTCTCTTTTACAGCTTTTGTTCTTTGTGTACTTTTCAGTAAAGACCTTCTCTTTCAAGTTTTTGTGTATAAACTTCCTTAAACTGTAAGGTCACCATGGCAACTGCAGAGTAAGTAAGTGCACTGAGATTTTCCAGTTTCCCTTCAGACCTCCTCCAGGGAAAGGAGGCCACAAGAGAACAAAATGTGACAATAGCAGATACATTTAAATGTGATCTTTGCTCCTCCTTCTGGATTCCTGTGAAGGACAATGTTAAATTCTCCACAACTCAAACCCAATTAGGAGCCCCCGATTGGATGGCCAATTTCCCTGAGAGCATGATGGTGACCACAGTTTATTCCCTGAAACTGACCGGGACAGTAATGAACTCTGTTTGTCTTAGGCGACAAATTTTGTCCTCCCCGGTGTTCTGTTAGATCAGAGGTTGAATACCCATTCCAGCATTAAGACCACCTCTCTCTGATTTCAAAACCACTGGCTCTGAAACTGCCGTGCAAAGGCTCCACTCCCAGCTCTGGGCCATTCTTACAGCTGTACACATTGGACTGGCCAGCTAATCTCTCTATGCGGCTCTTTCCTTATCTACAAAACGCACCTCATTGGCTTATTCTGAGGATAAAAATCAGAGTGTGCGTGCAGGTTTTTACATAGAACCTGGCACGTGGTAAGAACCCAGTACATGCTCAATTTTTATTTCTCACCGGATGAGACTAGATGGAATAGATCATTTCTAAAGTTCCATCCGGACTTAGCTGCCTCTTGAATTTTCGAAACAAGGACATTTTCTCTCCCATCCACCAAAATAAGTTCAAATGGAAGTCCCTACTTTCACTAATTAAAATATGAATGATGTAATTCAGAAAGCAGAGTTGCATTCCTCTTGCCCAAATGCTTTTACATCTGGCTCAAATACTCATTTTCTCCTCGCTTTTGGACTGGAAAAATAGAATGCCAAGTGAAGACTTAGGTTGTCCTTAAGTCATCAAATGGTGATCATGAATGAGATGGTGTTAAGCTGGCACATTTCTCTTTAAGTTTCTAAATTCAGGAATAGAGAACATGAAAGCTGAACATCTAAACGGTGTTTACCCAATCCTCAATGTATTTTTGTCTTTCAGAGCCCAGCCATACAACATAATAAGTAACCACACAGTTGTTATTGATGGTGAATTCTTACTCCTTCTCCATAGAAGACATTTCTGGGTCATTGTAAAGGCAGCTAGTTCTGAGTGCAAGGGGGGAAAAAAAAAGGAAGCAGTAAACATTTTCTCCACTGTTACCACTTTGTAAACACGACAGATTTGGCCTTTTTAAACTGTTTAGTGTGGTCCCATTGCTACTACTGAACACATCTACACCTGAACAGATGATGAGATTAAGCTCTGATTCTTTTACCATCAGTTTTGAAATATAGTAGTAATTGCTCCTGATTTAGAAATATAAAAGGAAGATTGAGAACTCCAAACACCTCCAGCAGTCTCCTCTGTCCTTGTTTTTTCTGTTTGTTTTTTCTTTTTCCTGACTTTTCAATCTATCTTATTCAGGGAACATTATATTGCAAATTTTTATTTGTAACCCAAATAATATGATATTTTAGACACAAAGGACAATCCCTCTCAAGCAGCCTGATATTATTTACATAGGAACACAGTTAACTTTCAGTTTTCACAACAACAAAGATTTTCCAAGACACTAAAAGGAAGAATGCCAATTTCAGCTTTCTTTGGTGTTGTTACAGAAAAATACCTTACAGCTGATCTGTATTCAGGTCAAACAAGTGAGTCCTAACATTAACCTAAACTGATTGTGTCCAGAAAGAAAAATGTAACCATATAAAATAAGCAAACTATTATTATGGTGTATGAATGTGTTTATGCTTTCTTGTGTAATAGTAGCTGCTTTTGATATTCCATGTGATTCCTCTGTTAGCCAATTTCAAATTTGCTTTATATTAATTTCCAATTAATACTTAACACTTCAACTGTTACTTGTTCCCCTCTGGTAAATATTTTATTGTTGGCAAACAAACACTATTTAAAGAGATGCTGTGATCCTTTTTACATGCGAGAGTTCCTTTTGTAATGTGAATAATTTCACAAGCCAGGGTATCTGTCTGCACATCAGAGGTTCGGTTATTAACGTTAGGTATTTTGTTGAAAATGGCAGAAGTCTGGCTCCCTGAGAAGGGCAGAGGGCTTTTGCCCCTCTCCAGCTACCCTTCTCGCTGGTGGTGCTATTTTTATGGAGGATACCTGGCAACTCTAGTGAACAAGGACAGTCAGGCAAGTGTTGACAGTGTTCTAGAAAAACCTAGTAAAGCTGGAATGGAATCCAGGCAGGGCAGTCTTCCAGACCTAGCTTTTCTGCTTTTTAGCTTTGCGTAATCCTTCCAGAGCAAACAGCAATTTGCAGTTCACGTACTAGCGTCACTCCAGAGGCGACAGACGGATTCTTCGCCGTTTTCAAAATAAGAACGGCTCTATAGATACAACTTATCCTTTGAAAGTATTTTCTTTCCTATATAAAACTAAAGGTTTAAGGAAAAAATAAGGCAGGATGAGGAAATTGCTTTCTGAAAGTCCATTAGAGGTGGAGGTGGTATGTGTGTGTACGTGTATGTGGGGAGAGGGTGAATGTTTAAAAACACTAGTGGGACTAAAGACAGATAGGCTTTGTTCCCTGACAGGGTTACGTGTTTGCTTTTGTTAGGACCAGCCTGAAGCGTTCTAGTTAAGGTCATGTGGAAAGCCAGGGGGCATCTGTTCGTGAAAGGAACCTGGTTTTTCTGGCTTCTAGAATCTAACCATAGATCTGCAGTGATTATGTTTTCTGATCCTCAAATCATCCTCTACAGTCTGTCCAAGGGTTGGGGGACCACTTCAGAGGCTGAAAGGTAGTCAAGAAGATGTAGCTAGTGTGCTAAAACGGAAGGATTCTGAGGGATTTCAATCATCGGTGGGGTCAACAGAGTAAAATTCTTTATCCTTCCACGTTTTCAGATGCGCAGATATATCTCATTGCCTCATCTCTGTAATGTCACCATCAGAAGAAGTAGGATCAATTGGAGGAGAATTCAGACAGGTGGCTTACTCACTGAATCCAAAGCAAGAGCGTAGATCTCCTAGGACAAATCTAATTATTTTTATTCAGCCATTTACTTTAAGACAGTGATTCTCTAAGCAAGGTACCGAGACTGGCAGTATTAGCATTACTGGGAACTTGTTAGAAATACAGATTCTCAGGCCTACCAAATCAGACACTTTGAGGGCGAGGCCCAGGACACTTGTGTTTTAACAAGTGCTCCAGGTGATTCTGATGCACAGTTAAGATTGAGAACCACTGCCCCACAGCAAATGATCTTAGTCTTAATGCACATTCACCAATTCATGCAGCAGAAATTTACTGAGCATGTAGTATGTACTAGGCATGAGCTTGGTGCTTCCTTTAGGAAGGAGATCAAGACATCTCAGGACCACCCAAGACCATTTAGATATCGGGGGAGAGGGTCTGTGGCAGTAGATAAGTGAACAAAATGAAGAATTTGAGAGAAAGAAAGAGAAAGCTACACAACTAAACCAAAAATGATAAATGTTTTCCTGTGGTAGCTAAGCAGGAAGAGTAGAAATATGGAGGGAAAACATCTATTGAAGGAGGCAAGATTTTATGGTAATGATAGGACAGGACTAGGACTCTGTAGTGGGTTTGGCTGGAAAATTATTGATGCTCCTTCCCCATCTTTTGTCTGTCTTGAAAACAGCTCCTTAATTTCATAAATACGTTATCCTAAAAAAAATGAATACGAAAGGGAAACTAATCGCTAGTTCTCTTTGTAGGGAAAGCTCAGGACAGTGCAATTTGAGCACAGATAACTGCTGAAGGGGTACATCACACCAACTTTCGGTTCCTTGATTCCTAATACCTTCCTTCTTTCCACAACTTCTTGTTTTCAACAGTTGAGTTAGAGACTAAGAAGATTCTGTTAGAGTAAAAATGTGTGTAATTTTGAGTATTGTTAGTCTAAATGGGTGTCAGTTACCTTGAAAGAAAACTAGAGGATAGGAATATTTAACAGTAAACTACTCTAATGCTAAACTTTCTAAAGCAAAAACCTTTCCTTGAGTTTTTAAACCCAAAAGATCCCTACTATAGGCAAATAATTCTAGAGATTACCTGCTGTAAAAATGTGCTGTAGGCACAAAATATCTAAATGGATTGTTTTCATGAGGCATTGGCATTTACCACCTATGCAGGTAAAGCTTCACTAATTTAGATCTTTCTTATTCAGAATTTGTAGCTGTTTGGACATTGTCCAGGCTTTCTGCTTTTGCAATATCTATTAAAACAGGAACGGGTTATAAAAATTAACAGTGTAAGCAACATTTGAAATGGAGAAGCTTAATACAGCAAACATTCTTGTCTAGATTTCACATAAGGTGGCAGAAAAATTATTTGTGACCGAGAAATAAGAAAAGGAAATTACTGGATGTTCTTTAAAAGCAGTGCTGAGTTGACTTTCTGTTGATCTTACAACTCTGTAGAGGCAGATGTTAACTTGTAGATTTTTACTGAGCAGAGATGCAAATAATTTCTGTCCAGTGGAAAAGATAACCCTAAGGTTACAGTTTATTGCTCTGTTGAACATTAATCAGTTTTGTATCTAAACCAATATTTTTATCCTAATGTTCCTTTATAAACTGCCTATAGACGTCTAGCTTTTCAAATGCTCTTTGAACTAGTTTTAACAGCTTACTGGTTCCTTCATTAAATAATTAGTTGAATAAAATCATTGGCATGTATTCATTTTATATTTGCATTAAAGTTATGATTGTGCTGTTTTGAAAACTATACTTTAATAATAGTGAGCAATAATTTTTTTATTCATCCAAATAGCTCAGAAACTGTTAGTTGAGCTGTATTTGCCAGTCACTAAATAAGGTGTTTTTAAAAAATCTTGGAAATTCGTGAATTTGGTTCTACAAAACTATTGCAAAATTCAACTTGCCATCATTTTTCTGCATTAGTATGAATTGGTGAGGTTTATTGCCTCAATATAGCCAAGCGATCATCTGGATGTTTTATACTATATGTGGCAGGTGCCTGTGATGTTTCTTTGGCTGTAGTGCCTAAAATTGCATGTATATTTTTAAAAGAAATTAAACAACAGTAACAAGATGACCAAGATAACCAAGATCATGGGGCGGGGGCGGCAAATAGATTGTAGTACAAAGAACAGAAATTACATCTATCATGGAACAAAGGAAACTTTTAAAGGGCAGCATTACTGTTAGGATGCAAGAATAAAACACCAGGCATGCAGGTTCTCCCAATTCATTCCTGAAATGCAAGCCAACATCACTGCCAGCTGCTGAATGGAAACCAAGTCTTACTTAGCTGCTTCTGATGCTTCCCTCAGTTCTTCATCCAGTCTGCATGAGCAAAAATTAGCAGTGTAGAAAAGAAACAAAAAAGAAGCAGGCAGAGCGTGAGAAGAGTCACCCAGCAAAGCAGAGCCAAACATAAGTGGAGCGTATGTGCTTTTAAAAACCAACCTTTGGAACACTGAGACACATTCCTTCAATTAAATATGGTGTTTTAAGAACTCCAATTCAACGTTTATGTACGTTTCTTTCGCAAAGTCCTTCATAAAGATGATAGATATAAACGTTGCAAGAAAATTGGCAGCATGCTGGCTGAATAAAGCTGGAAACAGCCCTAGCAGTTGTTGGGGACAGTTAAAGTTAGCTTGCAGCCTGGGCCAAGTCAGGGACGTATCTGGTTTAGTAGGTTTCAGTTGCAAATTAGGTTGACCTCAACAGCTTTCTTTACACACAAGACAAAGACGGGAAATGATATACTACAAGGGACTGATACGAGGACCTCTTGCTGTGATAGCGTGTTGAGGTCACCCACAAGTAAGACACTGGTGTACACACACAGAGGGCCCAGCGTGAATTGTAGATCAGGAGACTTTTACCTCACACTCCTCTTATAAGATCTCTCTTCATCGTACCTTACAGGATAAAAAATGAATGCAGTGAGGAAAACGAGCAGACAGATGGAAAAAAATGACAGGTCAGTGTTTTACAGAACAGTCAAAACATGAGAGGAAAAGCCTACCCAAAGAGTAATCAAATTGCCTTTGGGGAGAAATCTTATTTTTATTAGATATAGTCAATGATTTCGAATTTATGATTATACACAGCCAATCCTCATGATTTGTAGATTCCGTGTTTGCAAATTCGCCTACTTGCTAAACCATAGTTGCGACCTCTAAAGCAGTACTTACCGCACTTTCGTGGTCACTTGTGGATGTTCACAGAGTGACCAGAAATTTGAGTCACCTGACCTGTGGGTTCCCAGCTGATGTGGAACTAGGCGAGGCTCTGCCTTCTCGTCTCAGCTCTTTTGCTGCAAACAAGTAGGCTTTTTACAGTCTCTGAAGTGCCATGTTTTTCTCATTTTTGTGCTTTTTGCTGGCGATCTCTTTCTTTATTAAAAATGTTCCCCAAACATTGTGCTTACGTACCATCTGGTATTCCTAAGCACAGGGAGGCTATGATGTGCCTTAGGGAAGGATATATGTGTGTTAGATACGCTTTATTCAGGCACAAGTTACAGTGCTGTTGGCCCTGAGTTCAATGTTAGTGAATCAACAGTACAGATCAAATAAAGTATCTTTAAACAGAAACGCAATAAAACAAGGTTATATATTAATCGGTAAATGAAAATGGTCTGACTGAGTACTCAGAGAAACTCAGCCCTGTATTCCCCCTAGAAACAGCGGTTCAGTACTTTATTCAAATCTTGTAAGAACACCACTGCCACAAATAATAAGAATCGCCTGTAATCAGTGATTATAAATCTGATTCCAGATTGGGCTCGTTTTTCTTTCATTTAAGCCCTTTGATGACAGGCTCCATCCCAGCTGAATGTTGGTCTTGGGGTTGGATGAGATCAGACCCTCTGAATGCTATTGTGTAATGGGAAGGAGCTATGGCTTGTTATCAATTTGAAAATGGCATAATATGAAAATGAGGCAATGAGGGTCAGTCACAGAAACGAGAGAAAGGACATCCAGAGATGGATTACAAAAGACAGGAGAAATCAATCATGGACACATGGGGAGGGCGTGCGTGGTTGTAAATTTCTTCCTCCAGAAGAAACTCTTTCCAAATGAAGCCCTTCCTCCCAAAAAAACTTTTCCCAAATGGAGCCCTTGCAAACTGACATGTGTAGATGAATGAAAAGCTCCTCAGGCATGTTTAACTTCTCAACAACTAAACTTCCCTGTATGAGTAGCAAGTCTCTAAAAGCAACACAATTACAATAAATAACATTCTGGACTGCCAGCTTTGTGCCAGGCTTCCTCAATGCTTTATGTACACTGTTCTCATTCAGTCCTCAGGACCTTTCCATTGCTCCTTACTTTCTCATTTTAAAGATGCTGAAGCTGAGACTCAGAGGGTTTTTTTTGGTTTTTTTAAAATTATTTTATTTTTGGCTGCGTTGGGTCTTTGTTGCTGTGCACAGGCTTTCCCTAGTTGCAGTGAGCGGGGGCTACTCTTTCTTTGTTGCGGTGCGTGGGCTTCTCATTGCGGTGGCTTCTCTTGTTGCGGAGCACGGGCTCTAGGTGTGCGGGCTTCAGTAGGTGTGGCTTGCGGGCTCTAGAGCGCAGGCTCAGCAGTTGTGGTGCACGGGCCTAGTTGCTCTGCGGCATGTGGGATCTTCCCGGACCAGGGCTCGAACCGGTGTCCCCTGCATTGGCAGGCAGATTCTCAACCACTGAGCCACCAGGGAAGCCCAGACTCAGGGTTTTAAATAGGTTTCCTGAAGTCTCAGAGAGGCAGGTGGGAAGGTTCACACCTAATGCTAAGCCTCCAAAGCCCACTCTCTTCTCTTTTTCCACTTGCCACACCGGGGAAGCACTGCCATATTTACCGAGAAAATGTCCAGTGCTCATTTCCACTTGACGAGGGAAGGTCCTTGTCATCTTTTGTAAAGGGAGACAGCATTATAGGAGGTGGGTGCTCCAGTACTGTTACATTTAAAGACTAGGAGTGGCTTTTGGAGATGGGGTCCCTTTTTTGAGGCAGCAGGCCAGAGCTAGAAGGTGTGCTGGTTTCGGGACTCTGTGAAGCTAGTGAGAATTAAAGCCACCATTTGGAGCTTATGAACACTCTGCTTGATTCAGCTGAGCTAACTGGCAGTTCTCAACCCAGCCGGTACCCTCTGTTCTTACCTGATATTGGGATGCCGGAGACCCAAATGCAGCTGCTTCTGAGCCTTGACTTTAGATGGTTTTTTAAGGGAGGTAAGGAAATCTGCTAGAAAAGGGCCTGGGCTGACCTGGATTTGAATTCTAGTTCCGTCTCTTCCTTGTTCCTACTTATACTTTGCATAAGTACCGTCCCCTTCCTAAGTTGTCTTCCTTATCTGTAAACGGGGGTTTACTGTGGGGATTAAATACAAGATATAAATAGAGCACTTCTATGCCTAGCATAGCAGAGACACTTCCTTCCAGTTTCTGTGCCCTTTTTTTTTTTTTTTAAAGTGAGGGGACTCTTTTTTGGAAGTCCAAATTGGGAGGTCACTTTTGCTCTCCATCTTATGGAGGAAGATGGCTGTTATTGTTATCCTTGTTATCCTTGACTGTTTCCTCTGGAGCTGATGGTTAGATTCCTCCCAGTTTTAATCACACAGAAAGCTAGTGAATCAGACACAGTGAAAGAACAACATGATCGACAGTAAACAATAGCTCTTTTGCAACAATGAACCAGTTAGGAGGGTTCCTTCTCCAGCGTCATGTTTTTAAAGTCCCAGCTCCAAGCAGTTGTTCGGTTAACTTTTTATTTTTATTATTTTTGCAGCATAATCCTACAACCTTCAGTATCCATACTTTCTTCCCACAGGCTTTACCCTGTACTGAGTAAGGAGGTCATTCCTAACCGCCCCACCCACCACTCTGCTTTATCTTTCACCTGAAGGGAACCATGAAGAAAAAGGACTGAGAAGAAAACAGAGAAAGGGTAATTTTTTTTCTCTTTTCCTAGGGTCAAGCAGATAAATTACTTTATGTAAGGCAGTGAAGAAATCCAGGCTATGCACAAAACATACTGGGTCTGTGTGGCATGCGAGACACAAGTAACAAATCTGCTGATTAATGTTAATCCAAAATGGTAGTAAGTTCAAGATAAAAACGAGGAAATTTCAATAACACCAATAGAAGATTATGTGAAAGAAGATCTGAAAGAACAGAACAGTTATCGCTAGGTTATAAGAAAGGAAAATATATATTGGAGAATATTTAATATTCGTTTTAAATATAAGGTAATGCCATTTCCCCATATTCTATAAATGAGTTATTTTCTAATCTCCTTCTCCAGACATGCAGTATTTCTTACCAAATCTTCAAAACCATCAGGACTTACTTGATGATGCTGTCTGGAATATGGACGCAGTCCATTGGGATCAGCCCACTGAGCTCTGATAAGCTACTGACGTATTTAATTTTACTGCTGAACTTTGAACTAGAAAAAAGAAAAGAAAAAAGATCTCAGTCGCTCCTCCATCCCTTCTCAGGCTGCTGCCTCTTCTTGAAAATTCTAATCACCTTGCCCCAGCACTAAGAAGAATGGCTACATTATTTGAGTAGTTACTATGTGCCAGACACTGTTTTAACTGGTTTATATATATTAACTCTTTTATTTCCTATGATGGATAGCCTAATGAGGTAGAGACTATTATTGTTCTCTTTTTAAAGATAAGGAAACTGAAAACATAGGGAGTTAAGTGTCCGCCCAGATTTCACCTTCAGTAAGTGGCAAAGCCTAGATTTAAACCCGGGCAGCCTGACTGCAGGGTCCACACACTGCATGGCCTCCCGGTGGTTCCTGCCACTCTGAACTGTCACTGGTTTATGGTTTGTTTCCCTTTGTTTGCTTGTTTGTTTTTAGCAAACAAAAATCTTGTCATTAGTTCTTTCAGAATCTACCACGGTTGATATAGTTTTAAAGTATATATAAAGTTGTTTTCCTCTTATTTTTTTAGTTCTACTTTTATTTTAAATATATGTATACTTTTTTAAGTTTTAAATCTTGAAAGGTCATTCCAGATGAACCAATGCTCAAAAAACAATGTTCCAATAATCGGATTTGAATGGCAGACGGCTTTCATCTCAATCTCGTCATTTTAGATGTGTGTAAATGCATAGAAAACAACTTGCAAGGAAACCCCTGAATTTGCCTCTGGGGAAGGGGGTTGGGTACAAGAGTCGGTAGTTGCTGAAGGAAGAACTTGGTCTTTATAATGATTGGATGTTTTATAAGAAGGAGGCATTTTTGTATTGTTGGTGTAATAGCAAGCTAATTCTAAAAATATATCATTCCACTTGAAAGGGAATTTGATCAAGCATCAAACTTTCTTGAATGTTCTCTAATGAAAGGGCCTCCCCAGTCTGCTGGGAGCATGCCACGCCATCCGCCAACTGTACTGTCTTCTGTTCAACTACTGTGTATTCTAATAGGAAGTCTTTTCGAGGTCAGTTCTCCATACATCTATCTTTCACATTTTACTTGCAGTTTTGACCCTGGGCCACTGGCTGTGACTTGTGAACAACCTTCATCTCCAAAAAGTCACTTCTCGTCCTCCTGATCAGCCTTGGGTGAACACACACTACCAACAATATGCTACCTTAGGCCACTTCCTTCCTCCAGAGTTTTCAAGGTAAATTCAGGTTTTGATGATAAAAGATGGAGGGGGTGGAATAAAAAGGCAGAAGAAGTTAGTTATGCAAGAGGGACACCTCCACACTGGAATGTACAGTTCTCTAAACATGCCTGGTGTACGGCACCTCCTTCTTGGTGTGTTGGTACCTGCTGTTTCCTCTACCTGGCTTTAGCTAGCCAATGCTATTAGTCTTCCAAACTCAACTTGAGGGCACATTCTTCTGGAAAGCCTCTCGATGCAGACTCTCAGCCTTCACACTCCACCTGTTACCTTAAAACTCACACTCACCGTGAGTTATCAGCACCCATCGTGCTTCCTTTGTACCCTGTATTATAACTGTTTTCTAGTCTGCCTGTGTCAGCTGCCAGGCTGTGAACTCCCTGAGGACAGCAATTGAGCTATTTAATTTCTCAGCCTCCAGCACCTAACCCAACGCTTGACACAGACAAACAATTCATTTTAAAAAAAAGGAATTTGAGGGGGGAGAGAAAAATTAGGAGTATGGGATTAGCAGATACAAACTACTATATATATAAAATAGATAAACAACAAGGTCCTACTGTGTAACACAGGGAACTATATTCAATATCCTGCAATAAACCATAATGGAAATATGATATATATTCTTTTTTCATATTCAGTTTTATATATATATATAAAACTGAATCACTTCACTGTACACCAGAAACTAACACAACATTGTAAATCAGTTATACTTCAATTTAAAAAATACATGAATTAAAAGAAAAAAAGAACTTGCCATATACCTCTATCATAGGTGTTACCCTTTAGCAGTGAAAAGACCTATAATACATTTTAGTGACCTCTTTTTTTCAGTTCAAAAAATTGATGACACTGATGTAGACTGATTTACAGAGGGATATTTAAAGAGGGTCTTACATGATGAAATTGTAGAACACAATGAACATAATTCTTTAGAACCATGCAGACATTGGGTTCAAAGCCTGAATCTTTCATTTCTTGGCTGTGTTACCTTAGACCTGGGGTTGGCAAACCATGGCCCGTGGGCCAAAGCCAGCTTATGATTTTTTTTTTTTTTTACATCCTTGAGCTACAACTGGTTTTTACATTTTTTAAATGGTTGAAAAATGATAAAAAGAAGAATATTGTGTGACCTGTAAAAGATTTCAGAAAATTCAATTTCAGTATTCATAAATCAAGTTTTATTGGAACACAGCCATACTTATTTATTTACATACTGTCTATGGCTGCTTTTACCCTACCATGGCAGAGCTGAGTGGTTGTGATTGAGACTGTATGGCCCGTAACACTTAAAATATTTAATATCTGATCCTTTACAGAATGGGTTTGCTGGCTCCTGCTTCAGACAATTTATTTGACCTCACTGAACCTCAGGGTTTTTTCCTATATAACAGAAATAGTAAGCAGCACCTCCTTCAGAGGACTGTCATTAGGGTTAAATAAAATAATGCATATAAGCACTCAGTAAAGGTAGGCCATTATTATATGTGATTTACCACAACACTACTTGCTATAAGTTTATTATTTTTGTTGTAATTATTATTATTATCTTGAAACACCCTTCAATAAATGTTGACTTACAATCTGTTTTTAATACTCTTACCATAACAAGTATTTATCAGGAAGAAATATATTTGTTTTATAATAAGAGCTGAACTATTAAATAAACATCAGTGAATCAATATCAATTCTAATGTTTGCTTTTTTACCCATTAAAGTTTATATAAGCTCTTCCTACTCCCCTGTCAATCTTAAAATAAGTGGCTTTTTGTACGTCTTAAAAGCTCACATTATTTTTTAAAGTAATATAACATGGTATGGTAAAGAAATCTTTGCCAGAGGAAAACTAGGTTGAATCCTGCTACTGCTCAGTTTTTGGAAGCAGGGGATGGGAATGCTAAATAAATAAGTGAACACAGAACAAAAAAGGTGGACTCTGTAAGGCACAGTAAAATCTATGTAAAAAAAAATGTAAAGGATTTTAACCTTTAATTGTTTTCTCCAGAAGTGAAGTGATCAGAATTTTTCTTAGGGATTCATTAATAACTTTGAGATGGAAAAATTTCAATTTATCTGATTGGTATCCTGACGTTAGGGAAGACATTGTTCTAGTTAGCTGAAGTATAGTTGATTCACAATATTGTATTAGTTTCAGGCATACAACATAGTGATTCAATATTTTTATAGACTATATTCCACTGAAGTTATTATAAAATGTTGGCTATATTCCCTGTGCTGTATAATATATGCTTGTAGCTTATTTATTTTATACCTAGTAGTTTGTACCTCTTAATTCCATACCCCTATCTTGCCCCTCCCTATTTTATTATATTTTTTAAAGCTCTCTAGAAAACCTGTACTGTCCCTTTCATTTAACTGTCTCACTCTTACTATATAAGAGGCATATGTTACTTTTCATCACTGAAATGTAAGGTTATACAGCATCTAACACAGAATAGATGATAAACAAATATTTACTGATTTGAAGTGAATTTAAACCAAGAAGCCTTATGGATAATCAAAACAAAGCTCTCCAAATGGCTTCTCAGACTCTTTACCTACCTTTGGTAACCTATGTGGGATTTGTTCAGAAGAAATAGAACAATTAAGACAAGACCTGGCTTCTGTTTCTGTCCTTGGTGTGTCTTTATTTTCCATTGTTATGTCACTCTACCTCTTTGATTCTCTACAATATACCATATATTACTTTAAAAGTACTATTTGTTCCCTTTTGTAATATGGCATAGAAACCTCACTATTTTATCTTCTATGTTTACAGCAAGCAGTATAAAAGTCATGTTTTATAATTATGGGGGAAAAATATTCACTGTGAAAATATGCTCACTCTTAATTAGAGTCTCTTGCTGGGTAGTCCAAAGTATATTTTCAGGAAAGGCAGAGGCAAACATATTTTCCTACTCTCTTGGTTTATGAATTTTTGTTTAGAAGACAATGAATACATATTTTTAAAAACTAGAACGTTTACTTTTACTGCAGTAATGACCATACCTTATAAAAGGTCGTGTAATTGCAAGGATTGTTCTGATGAACCAAGATGGATGAACAATGATGAATGATTTTAAGTTCTTCCGCAACCTATTGTGAAAAAAAAAAAAAAAATTACTCATAACCTATTTTGAGTGGGAGTTAAAACAGAAAGTATATCCCCAAATAAGAATATATATATGATATTAGGGAATTCTGTGTAAGTTACTGTTATCTGGTAGGAAGGTATAGAATGCCATGATCAATAAAACGAATGCCTTTTGAGATATAATTTGAAACATGCATAATTCAAACCTCATTTTCCCATAAGAATAAATGTAAAATAGAATTTTTGTATTCTTGGAGTGCATAAATCTATAACCATATGGCATGTTTTTGTTTAACAATGTTTTTCATTTTTGTCAGCATTATTTTTACTATTTTGAAATGAATACACTCTTACTAGCAACTTAGCCAATTTGTTCTACTGAGCCTGGGTTTCTTCTTCTGTAGAGTGAAAATGGTAACAGTATATCATGTGGTTGTTTGGCCTTCAGATAATCATTTTAACATTTTGTACATTCAGGCATATTTTTCAGCATTAGCAATGCTACTTTATGTATGTTTAGATGATTAATGGATTTTAGTTACTATAACAGGACACTCACATGTTGCTTTACAGAGAGCCACATCTGAGGGGAAGCCACACATATGGAAGACATCATAAATTTGTATGCTTATTAGGACAATTTTCCTGTAGATGGCAATAACGTGTTTGGTTCTAATAAAACCAGTATGGATAGAAGTGACGTGTCTTGAGGAAGGGGCACACAAAGGCACCATATGGGCCAGAATTAACAGCGAATGTTGAAATAAGAGCACTAGGGTTGCCTAAGTCACAACAGTCCTAGTGCACAACAATGGCCGCAAGGTTACATGATACTAGCAAAGAATCATGGACTTTGGCTTATCAGCTCAAATTGCACCTCCATATGGCAACAGCATATGAGTACTTTAAAATACGTGTTGCCAAGTTTGAGATTACAACATTTAACAAAATCTGGGGAAGATCTGCTTTATTTCAAATTTGGGGCATCAAGTGACACATTAATATTTTTATAATTTATTATCTCAAATCAGCATTAATTCAATGTTCCTAAATTGTGATTGCATCTTTGGTAAATTAAAAGGTCACTGAAGATGGGAGTCACTGAGGAAGTCAAAATAGTGATTAGATAATGGAGCCACATACCGTCTGTCAATCATCTGGTAGCATTTCTTCATCCAGCCTAGCCCTGGCATCTTCCGTCTTGGGGTTGCACCATTCAAGTACACAATCATATAGTCTTCAGCTACCATCAACTCTAATGTACTTATTACATATCTGATCACAGGAAGAAAGATAAGTGTTTTCAGTTCCCACATGAAAGAGTTCATCTTATTTCACCATAATTATATAACATTTAAATTACAGGGTGCATGACATTTAAGAATGCTTGCACATATTCCCTCTTCAGCTTGAGAAGAATGCAGTTACCTAAGATCACTTCTTTGAGAGTATTACTCATTTATTTGCAGTTATCTTTTTTTCAGTTTTTTTTTTTTTTAATGCAGGTACACTTGAAAAATGTGTAGGTTAGAAACCTGACTTTCAAAAATGTCAGCAATGTTGTTATTATATACTAAGGGCAAGTCAGATTAAATAAAGGCAGATATAAATGAAGTCAGGTTATCATCAGTTGGCTAAGAACATGTTATCAGAGAACAAAAATAATACTTCACCCAAAGGAAATGTTACAGAATTCTAAAATGCAGACCAGACTGTGTTCATTTTGTTTTCAATTCATTCTACAGACAAAACAGCTCCTCTAAAGCTTTTGGTCTCTTGAGCAATTTTCCTTGACACAGATTTCATCAACTTTTAATCAAAGGCTTAGAATAGTCTACATCATCTATTTCCTTTTATTAAAGATGCTCTATCTGCCATCGCATGCCCACAGACATTAACTGAAAACATTTTGTTGTAAATATCACTCACAGGAAAAGATTTTCCATGACATAGTGGTAATCCGCCCGACTGCTGTCTGGCAGAAAACAGGCAGCAAACACAATGATGGCATTTAGGCCATCCCCGTAGTATCCTAGAGGAGAAACAAAAAGACATTTGTAACCAACTGAAAGCTCTTAACAAGATAATATTTAACCTAAAGGATAAATCTGGAAGCCTTGGCAAGAGTGTGTATGTGGATGTATTAGGTACATCTTTAAATGAGTATTATATAGACTATACTTCTATAAGTATATACACATATAATTATCTTTCAGTGGCTAAGATGTAAGTTATATAGATTCTTAAATAGTGTGAATATATTTGCATATATAGGGTGTCCATGTATTATGGATGATTATATGTGTTGTACATAGTCATAAGTGTGTTAGAAGTATTCAACTTATCAAAGGATGGTGGGGCAACACTTTTTGACTTAAGGGCTTCTAATTTATATAATAAAAAAGCTAATTTATATAACACTCTTTCTTTTAATGGCTAAGAAAGAGGTTCTCTTTGATCCTCTTTAGTTCATCCTAGTTGTAGCAAGCCTGTGTTCCTTGAAAGCCCATCTTCGAAATTCGTGGCAAGGGTTGGTCAGGTCTCCACAGGTTTGTCTCTGGAATCTCAATGTAGTATATTTTTATTTTTTAATATCCATTTTTAAACATTTGTGATTTGTGTCATATAGTTCTGGACTTCAGAAACATTAAAGAGATTCCCTCAAAGCTTTGAGTAGGAGGACAGGACACACCCTCAAGCCTGATCAGAACTCAGTGTGTTTCATTTTTTCAGAACTCTAAATACCCCTCTGGTGATTACAAGGCAGTAAAATACTGGCTAGATATAGATTTGGATGGGCTTAACTCTTGAAAAGCAGTTTAATAAGATGTTCTCTACAAGGATAGAGTATGACTCTACCACAAAAGAGGTGGGGGAAGAAAGTGATACCAACTACAAATACATCAAATTATGGGTTTGCGTATATTACTAATTTGAGGTTGCTGTAGACAATGTTTATGCTACATATCTTAGAAGATGCTACCTACATAAGTATATACCTGATGCAACACATATTTGCAAAACAGGATTGCAGTAGCTTCCCTCTGGATTTTTTGCTTTAGTCCCATCTTTTCTGAAATGTAGGTATTTACTAACTTTTTTTTTAGAATGTGGTATGAAGGAAAACGGCAGAAGGAGATATATTTTAATATAAGAAGTGTTTGTTCCATAAACAGTTTCATTTAGGAAGAGCCATAACTGAATAGAAATCCACAAAGGGTAGGATTAGTGTCACTAAGCCACCCTAACACCACAAAAATATGCAGTTCAGGCTCAGCACAATGAAAAAGACAGAGTTCATTAAAAGAAAGAAGTAGGTGTAATGAATCCCTCTTAAAAACAAGTACAAAAGTATTCTGAGAGACACCAGGAAAGGCAGAGACAAGATGGCAGAGTAGAAGGACTTAAGCTCACCTCCTCACACGAAAACACCAAAATCACAACTAACTGCTGAACAACCATTGACAAAAAAGACTCGACCCTAACAAAAAAAGATATACACCCAAAGACAAAGAGGAAGCCACAATGAGATGGTAGGAGGGGATCTTTCACGACATAATCAAATCCCTCACTGGAAAATAATTATATCACAGAGCTTCTCCCACAGGAGTGAGAGTTCTGAGCCCCACATCAGGCTCCCCAGCCTGGGGGCCTGGCGTTGGGCAGAGGATCCCTCAGGCATTTGGCGCTTTGAAGGCCAGTGGGGCTTTAGCACAGCAGCTCCACAGGACTGAGGGAAACAAGAGACTCCACTCTTGGAGGGCACACACAAGGTTTAATGTGCACTGGGGCCCAGGGCAGAGCAGTGACTCCACAGGAGCCTGGGCTAGACCTACCTGCGCATCTTGGAGGGTCTCCTGGGGAGAGGGGATTGGCGGTGGCTCACTGTGGGGGCAAGGACACTGGTGGTGGACACCTCAGGGAATACCCATTGCCGTGAGCTCGCCTGGAGGTCGCCAGTTTGGCACCGAGACCTGGCCCCACCCAACAACCTGCAGGCTCCAGTGCTGGGACACCTCAGGCCAAACAACCAACAGGGTGGGAACAGAGCCCCACCCATCAGCAGACAGGCTGCCTAAAGTCATCCTGAGCCAACAGCTGCCTATATTTATATATTGCTTAACCTGGCCCTGCCCATGAGAGGGACAAGACCCAGCTCCACCCACCAGTGGGCAGGCACCAGTCCCTCCCATCAGAAAGTGTGCACAAGCCCCTGGACCAACCTCACCCACCGGGGGTAGACACCAGAACCAAGAAGAATTACAGTCCTGCAGCTGGAGGAACGGAGACCACAAACACAGAAAGTTAGACAAAATGAGATGGCAAAGAAATATGTTCCAGATGAAGGAACAAGATAAAACCCCAGAAGAACAACTAAGTGAAGTGGAAATGGGCAATCTACCCAAAAAAGAATTCAGAGTAGTGATAGTAAAGATGATCCAAGATCTCAGAAAAAGAATGGAGGCACAGACTGAGAGGATACAAGAAATGTTTAATAAAGAGCTAGAAGCTTTAAAGAACAAACAGAGATGGACAATACAATAAGTGAAGTGAAAAATATGCCAGAAGGAATCAGTAGCAGAATAAATGAGGCAGAAGAACAAATAAGTGAGCTGGAAGACAGAATGGTGGAAAATCACTGCCATGGAAATGAGGACAGTCTAAGAGACCTCTGGGACAACATTAAACGCACCAACATTCACATTATAGGGATCCCAGAAGGAGAAGAGTGAGAGAAAGGGCCTGAGAAAATATTTGAAGAGATAATAGCCAAAAACTTCCCTAACATGAAAAAGGAAACACTCAAGTCCAGGAAGTGCAGAGCCCCATACAGGATAAATCTAAGAAGGAACACACCAAGACACACAATAATCAAATTGACAAAAATTAAAGACAAAGAAAAAATATTAAAAGCAACAAGGGAAAAGCAACAAATAACATACAAGGGAATCCCCATAAGGTTATCAGCTGAACTTTCAGCAGAAACTCTGCAGTCTAGAAGGGGGTGGCATGATATACTTAATACTTAAAGTGATGAAAGGGAAAAACCTACAACCAAGAATACTCTACCCAGCAAGGCTCTCATTGAGATCTGACAGAGAAATCAAAAGCTTTACAGACAACCAAAAGCTAAGAGAATTCAGCACCACCAAACCAGCTTTACAACAAATGCTAAAGGAACTTCTCTCAGCAAAAAAGAAAAGGCCACAACTAGAAACAAGAAAATTACAAACAGGAAAGCTCACCGGTAAAAAGCAAACATACAGTAAAGGTAGGAAATCATCCACACGATGAAAAACCAGCAATCGTGAGAAGAGGAGAGTACAAATGCAGGATATTGGAAATGCATTTGAAATTAAGAGACTAGCAACTTTAAACAATCTTGTATATATATAGACTGCTATATCGAAACCTTATGGTAACTGCAAATCAAAAATCTACAATAGGTTAACACACAAAAAAGAAAAAGCAATCCAAACACAACACTAAAGATAGTCATCAAATCAAAATAGAAGAGAACAAAAGAGGGAGGGAAGAAAAAAGACCTACAAAAGCAAATCCAAAACAATTTAACAAGATGGCAATAAGAACTTACATATCAATAATTACCTTAAATGTAAATGGATTAAATGTTCCAACCAAAAGACATAGACTGGCTGAATGGATACAGAAACAAGACCCGTATATATTCTGTCTACAACAGACCCACTTCAGATCTAAGGACACATACAGACTGAAAGTGAGGGGATGGAAAAAGGTATTCCATGCAAATGGAAATCGAAAGAAAGCTGGAGCAGCAATACTGATATCAGACAAAATAGACTTTAAAATAAAGAATGTTACAAGAGAGAAAGAAGGACACTACCTAATGATCAAGGGATCAATCCAAGAAGAAGATATAAAAATTGTAAATACATATACAAATCCAATGTAGGAGTGCCTTAATATATAAGGCAAATGCTAACAGCCATTTCTCCTAAAAGGAGAAATCGACTGTAGCACAATAATAATGGGAGACTTGGTGGGAGGGAGGGAGATGCAAGAGGGAAGAGATATGGGGATATATGTGTAGCTGATTCACTTTTTTATAAAGCAGAAACTAACACACCACTGTAAAGCAATTATACTCCAATAAAGATGTGAAAAATAATAATAATAATGGGGGACTTTAACACCCCTCTTACATCAATGGACAGATCATCCAGATAGAAAATCAATAAGGAAACACAGGCCTTAAATGACACATTAGATCAGATGGACTTAATTGATATTTATAGAATATTCCATCCAAAAGCAGCAGGATACACATTCTTCTTATGTGCACATGGAACATTCTCCAGGATAGATTACATCTTGGGTCACAAATCAAGCCTCAGTAAATTTGAGGGAATGGAAATCATATCAAGCATCTTCTCTGACCACAATGCTATGATATTAGAAATAAACTACAAGGAAAAAACTGTAAAAAAAAAAAAAAAAAAAAACAAAACCAAACACGTGGTGGCTAAACATATGTTATTAAATGACCAATGGATGACTGAAGAAATCAGAGGAAATCAAAAACCTAGTGACAAATGAAAATGAAAACACAATGATCCAAAACCTATGGGATGCAGCAAAAGCAGTTCTAAGAGGGAAGTTTATAGCAATATAGTCTTACCTCAGGAAACAAGAAGAGTCTCAAACAACCTAACCTTATACCTAAAGCAACTAGAGAAAGAAGAACCAAAAAAACCCCAAAGTTAGCAGAAGGAAAGAAATCATAAAGATCAGTGCAGAAATAAATGAAATAGAGAAGAAGAAAACAATAGCAAAGATGAATGAAACTAAAAGCTGGTTCTTTGAGAAGACAGACAAAATTGATAAGCCTTTAGCCAGACTCATGAGGAAAAAAAGGGAGAGGACTCAAATCAATAAAATTAGAAATGAAAAAGAAGTTACAACTGACACCACAGAAATACAAAGGAACATAAGAGACTACTACAAGCAACTGTATGCCAAGAAATTGGACAACCTGGAAGAAATGGACAAATTCTTAGAAAGGTACTATCTCCCAAGACTGAATCAGGAAGAAGTAGAAAATATGAACAGACCAGTCACAAGCACTGAAATTGAAACTGTGATTTAAAAATGCCCAACAAACAAAAGTCCAGGACTAGAAGGCTTCACAGGCGAATTCTATCAAACATTTACAGAAGAGTTAACACCTATTCTTTTGAAACTCTTCCAAAAAAGTCAGAGAGGAAGGAACAGTCCCAAGCTCATTCTATGAGGCCACCATCATACCAGACAAAGATACCAGAAAAAAAGAAAATTACCGGCCAATATCATTGATGAACATAGATGCAAAAATCCTCAACAAAATACTAGCAAACCAAATCCAACAATACATTAAGGATCATACACCATGATCGAGTGGGATTTATCCCAGGCATGCAAGGAGTTTTCAATATACACAAGTAAATCAGTGTGATACACCACATTAACAAACTGAATAATAAAAACCATATGATCCTCTCAATAGATGCAGAAAAAGCTTTTGACAAAATTCAACACCCATTTATGATAAAAACTCTCCAGAAAGTGAGCATAGAGGGAACCCACCTCAACATAATAAAGGCTATATATGAAAAACCAGTCAACATCATACTCAATGGTGAAAAGCTGAAAGCATTTCCTCTAAGATCAGGAACAAGACAAGGATGTCCACTCTTGCCACTCTTACTCAACATAGTTTTGGAAGTCCTAGCCATGGCAATCAGAGAAGAAAATGAAATAAGAGGAATCCAAATTGGAAAAGAAGAAGTAAAACGGTCACTGTTTGCAGATGACATGATACTATACATAGAAAATCCTAAATATGCTGCCAGAAAACTACTAGGGCTCATCAATGAATCTGGTAAGGTTGCAGGATACAAAATTAATACACAAAAATCTGTTACATTTCTATACACTAGCAATGAAAGATCAGAAAGTGAAATTCAAGAAATAATTCCACTTACCATCGCATCAAAAATAATAAAATACCTAGGAATAAACCTGCCTACGGAGGCAAAAGACCTGTACTTTGAAAATTGTAAGACGCTGATGAAAGACATTGAAGATGACACAAACAGATGGAAAGATATACCATGTTCTTGGATTGGAAGAATCAATATTGTCAAAATGACTATATTACCCAAGGCAATCTACAGATTCAGTGCTATCCCTATGAAATTACCAAGGGCATTTTTCACAGAAGTAGAGAAAAAAATTTTTTAATTTGTATGGAAACACAAAAGACCTCAAATAGCTAAAGCAATCCTGAGAAAGAAAAATGAAGCTGGAGGAATCAGGCTCCCTGGCTTCAGACTACACTACAGAGCTACAGAATCAAAGCAGTATGGTACTGACATGAAAACAGAAATATAAATCAATGGAACAGGACAGAAAGCCCAGAAATAAACCCACACACCTATGATCAGTTAATCTACAACAAAGGAGGCAAGAATATACAATGGAGAAAAGACAGTCTTTTCAATAGTGGTGCTGGGAAAACCAGACAGCTACATATAAAAGAATGAAACTAGAACATTCCCTAACACCATACACAAAATGGATTAAAGACCTAAATATAAGACCAGATACTATAATACTCTTAGAGGAAAACATAGGCAGAACACTCTTTGACATAAACCGTAGCAGTATCTTTTAGGATCCACCTCCTAGAGTAATGAAAATAAAAACAAAAATAAGCAAATGGGACCTAATCAAACTTAACAAGCTTTTGCACAGCAAAGGAAACCATAAACAAAATGAAAACACAACCCACAGAATGGGAGAATATATTTGCATATGAAGTGACTGACAAGGGATTAATCCCCAAACTATACAAACAGCTCATGCAGCTCAATATCAAATAAACAAACAATCCAATCAAAAAATGGGCAGAAGCTCTAAATAGACATTTCTCCAAAGAAGATATACAGATGGCCAAAAAGCACATGAAAAGATGTTCAACAAAGCTAATTATTAGAGAAATGCAAATCAAAACTACAATGAGGTATCACCTCACACTGGTCAGAATCGGTATCATCAAAAAGTCTACAATAAATGCTGGAGAGCATGCGGAGAAAAGGGAGCCCTTCTACACTGTTGGTGGAAATGTAATTTGATACAGCCACTATGGAGAACAGTATGCAGGTTCCTTAAAAAACTAAAAATTGAACTACCATATGACCCAGCAATCCCATTCCTGGGCATCATATATCCAGAGAAAACCATAATTTGAAAAGATGCATTCATCCCAATGTTCACTGCAGCAGTATTTACAATAGCCAAGACATGAAAACAATCTAAATGTCCATCGACAGAGGAACGGATAAAGAAGATGTGGTACATATATACAATGGAATGTTACTCAGCCATAAAAAGGAATGAAGTAATGCCATTTGCAGCAACATGGATAGCCCTAGAGATTATCATACTAAGTGAAGAGAAAGACAGAGACAGAGAAAGACAAGTATTATATCACTTATATATGGAATATAAAAAAATGATACAAACGAAGTTATTTACATAACAGAAACAGAATCACAAACTTTGAAAACAAACTTATGGTTTCCAGAGGGGAAATGGGGAGGGGGGCGATAAAATTAGGAGTTTGGGGTTAACACATACACACTACCATACATAAAATAGGTCATCAACAAGGACCTACTGTATAGCACAGGGAACTCTACTCAATATTCTGTAATAACCTATATGGGAAAAGAATCTGAAAAAGAATGGATATATGTATATGTACGACTGAATCATGCTGAAACTAACACATCACCCCTGAAACTAACACAACATTGCAAATCAGCGATACACTAATATCTAATAAAAATTAGATTAAAAAAATAAAAAATTTTATAAAAGCATCCTTTCAAAAGCATCTTTCTAAATGTAGCTGTCTGACTCCAGGGTGTCAGGATAATTGCAAGATCATGAGGCTCAGTTACTTTGATTTCTTTTTCTATTTCTGGAGAACTTCTAAGAATACGTTGTTGTCGTTTTTTAAAGGAAAGACTGAGGTTTATAAACAGTACTTCAGAAGTCATCCTAAATGGCAATTCAGCTGTTCGTGTTACTGCTGTCTGTCCCTGGCATGTTGTAGTATCAACGTTGGCTTGGGTATATTTAACCAAAGGAATATTCAACGGTCAACTTACCACTTCCTGTTTAATGACTAAGCTAAGCTGGGATTGTCTCTTTCTATAAAAATCACTGCAATTGACAAATGATGATGGATTTTGCATTTTGGGGCAGAGGATTTGTAGGAAGGGACGAAGAGGCAAAAGAAAGAGGAGGAGAGGAGGAGATGTAGCGTGTAAGGAAGGAAAGAGAAAATGATTTCCTCGTGCAAGTTTTCTTCTAAATCAAGAGCAGGTGCTGTCATTGTCAGGCTTTGGAGCTATTCCAGATAGCAATTGCTGGCAAAGTGTAATAACGTGAATGAACAGGACCATTTGCATTTTGTTCCTCGCCAATGTCTCCAAGGGGGTCAGCTAACCCAATTTCTACGCTAAATATGCAGCTGACTCAAGTGAAGTTGCCTGTCAGCAAACGCAGAGTTCACGTGAAGTTTCGCTTTTTAACACATGTATTTTATCAGACTCTCTTCTCAGTAACGGTGAGGTGAATTCAGGGTGTGTGCGCTGAGATGCATGAGCTATCCCACCGTGGTGTCTCCTGAGACCCTCAGAAGCAACGATGCAAACCTTACCTGAGGCAGAACAGAGAGGCATGAAAGGGACGTAACACAAGTTTGCTGGCCAGCAAATGGAATGGAGAGAGAAGGAAAGATACCACAGTCGCAACCAAAACATACACACACACACACCAGCCTGCAACTCTTCTCATCCTTTCCAGGATCATTTGTCCAGCAACACTGCAGAGAAGGTTACCTGAGTCTCCTATAATGAAATAAGAGAAGTAAAAACACAAGACAGGAAATGCCTCGTTACAATGCTTTGGCGTGACTGCCCTTGGTTATTTAATTGTGTTCTCTGCTTCAGGCTCAAAAATGCCAGTTGTGGCCTCAAAGTGACCCCTCACTGTTGGCTAATCCAAACCACCCAGACTTCTTTTTCTTTGCTTTTCTACTTTGCTTTTTTTTCTTTGCTTTTTTAAGCAGATGGCAGGGATAATACTCATGGGCTCATAGGAGGTGACATGGCTTTGAGATCATCCTTTCTTGACTGATGAAGTAACTGAGGCCCAGGGGAGTTAAGTGATGTACCAAGATCACAGACTAATCAGTGGCCAAGACGGGTCTTGAACCCTGTTCTTCTACACTGTGTACAGGGCCTCTGGCCATAGCTCATGTGGAGGTCACTAAAGCTGAAGGCTGAAATATTTGTTCAAATACTGCTCTCACACACAGATGTTCCCAGCTGGTGTGGACACTCTTGCAGCAAACTTAAGGAGCGCTTTTAACCACCCCCATCTTGCAGTCGTGCTGCCCAGAGCACTGAACAGCTGGCACTTCCCTACTGGCCTGAGTGGGATAACTTCCTCACAGCAAAATGCAAGACACCAAAACAACATCTCCGTTCACTCTGGAGTGCTGCTTTTTTAAATGCTCATCAGAAGCCAGGATGACAAACTCAATGGGCCGGTAACTAGGGAGTGTGACTTTCTCAGATCATTAAGGTCTGAGAAAGTGGTATGAGCTTCTAAGACAGCAGACAAAGCTTTGGCAAATTCAGAAGTAACATGTGAACCGTCTTTACCTCCAGAGCACAAAAGCTGGTCAGGGCGTAGGAAGAGGTGGCATCTCCCTAACGTTCCGTGGGTGCAGCCAGAGGCACACTCATGCAAGCTGGCACCTGGAGAAGGCCGAGGCAGAGCCAGGGAGAGGAAAGGTGGCCTTCTCTCTCCAACAAACCAGACAGTTACAAAAAATGAGCTGACAACACAGAAAGGAGAGGAGCAGATGCCAAGGGGAGGAGGTGGTAGGGATGGAGGGCACAGCAAACCAGGTTATCCCTGAGATATCAGGTGTTTTCACAAAGAATGTGACAGGCGGAAGCAGTGGCTTTTTTTTGACCCAGGTGTGCTGATGAAAATCACCCTCTCCTGATTCAGGCAACAGAACCATGGGCTCAACCCACCCATCCAACCCACCTAACTTCACTGTGGATGAAAGAATAAGCAGGTGAGTCTGCTGGGGTAATAAGGGATAACTTGGCCTTATAATAACAGTGAAGCCGTGAGCCTGCCTTCTTCACAACAAAGGGACTTCTAATTTATGACCTGAGTGGTAAAAATGTACAGGGACAGTCACTGCATGACAGACTTTGACAGACTTTTCTATATATCTTGTACTTTTTAGAATGAGCATAGGCTATTTTATAGTCGTTTTTTTTTTTTTTTTTTTTTTTCTAAAAAGCAAACAAACCAAAAATACCTGATGGGTGGTGCAAAGGAGATATGACCTTCTGGGAAGATCTGGATGATGTTTAGATGGTGGTTTTCATTAGAAGAACAACAGGACTGTCTCTATGGCCAGCTGTCTGTCATTTTCAGCAAGATTAGGCCTGCTCTCATTCCAAAGGGCTGTGGGAAAAGTCTCCCTTAGAGGAGCTATCACTGGGCCATATTACCATTTCAGGGCAAATGGTGAAAAAGGAAGGTCAGGGCCGGGGACACCTATGGGCATTTTCCTTCACTACCATGGGTGGGGGCCCTGGGGGGTCCTGATAACTTCCATGGAGGTAGCAATGCATGGGGCAGAAAGTGGAAAATCTGTGGTGAAGGGAAGTTGGAGGGAAAAGGCAAAACATTCTTCTGCTTGTTAGAAAACCAAAGCTCTGGGTTTAATGCAGCGCCAAGACACTTACTTATTTCCCTGTCCTCGATAAGGAAGACAGAACAATTGCCTTGTCAGCTTACACTTTTCCTGGAAGAGCTGAGTGGTTAGGGTGGGGCGTCAGGACTGCAGGGAAGTTGTGCATGCAGCAGAAAAAGCCAAAAAGCCATTTATGGATTCTGAAGTTGACAATGTTCCGTGTGTCGCTTGTGCTCATGTGATTTTTTGTGAGTCCCAAGTTAATCAAGGCTCCTGGAGCTCCAAGAAAGCAGTGAAAATACAAAACAGAGCCTTTTCTCTCCCTTGTCCCTTACGAAGCGGGTGGAGATCTTGGCTGGCGTGGGCTGTTGTCAGGCATAGATGTAATGGAGTTTATAGAAAAGCAAACTTCAACTAGGGAGAAAAAAAGGACCAGGCTAAGTCTAAAAAGATTTCCTAAAGCTTCTGAAGAGGATTCCAAAGATTGGTCTGGAATTAAAAGCGCCTCTTACTGCAGGCCATGTAGAAAACAGACTTGAAAACAATTCAGTTAAACCCTGCAACTGACCCATATGAATTCCAAACAGACACTATTAAATTGGACAACTATGGCTTTCAAGAAATTTGCACCAAAGATGATAGCTATCAGGTATGCAGTGCAAAAGGCATTTTTCACATTGGAAAGTTACTTTTGCATAGTAAGCTTTCCAGTGTTCACTGAACTGAGTATGCAATAATACGCTCAGCTCTACAGTGCCCTGAACGTTGACTGCCTAATAGGGTCTTGGGAGGTCATGCTGCAGAGAACCCTAGTTTTGTTTTCTTATAAAAACTATGTGGCCGCCCCGCTCCCTGCTTCCCAGGTTTGCAGAGCGCAGCTACCTCCATGAGAAATGACTCTCCTGTAGGGCTCGATGACCTTCATGTCAATCCGCTGCTCCTGTTCTCCAATCACCACGGTCCTCCACAGCCGGTTGTCCTCTCGCTCCTCTTCTGCCGTATATTCCGGAATAGACTCTGACTCTTGGCCAGAATCTTTGTTGGCTGTGTGATCCTCTGGAAATGAAGCATAGAGCAGGGATAAAGAAGAAAGACCTCCACAGGTGAGGCAGTTCAGCAACTAGTGACCTCCTGGCAGAGTCAACCCGACGGAGCTCCCTGTTTTGTACAACTCTGATAGAGCTTGACACCATCCTGATCACATAAAGGACACTCAGTGAAGTCTTACTGATTGACTGACTGAACAACCAATCCATTCTGAAGGCCAGGCGGAGGGTGGGGATAGGAAAAGAGCTAGAGCTGCCTTGTGTCTGTAGTGGTCCAAGGGGGCATGGGCTGGTGCTAACTCATCCTTGATCATATAAGTTGTAGACTGCAGGTCTTTCTGATGGGGTGAAAGGCATTCATCAGGCCTTATTTTCCTTGGGCCACATTTCTTGGTGTATCCTGAGTGCTCAGAGTGTTTTGGGGGCCCTCAGCTCAGTATCTTGATGATACCGCCAGCCTAGACCCCCACTCTAAGACTCTTACAGTGGGGTTGAATCCTCTTCTCTACTGGGAGCGCATCTGGACATTAATTTGATATTACTTCCTATACATTTTTCAAAATATGCTACACAAAGATTTTACAGTAAGTGAGAAACAACCTCGTAGACCAGAAGTGCTCCAAGGCCAAAAATTCACAAGACTCTTACTTGTGGGTGCCCAAGGCAATGAAAAAGCCCACTGAGCATTCTTGGGGGAGAAATTTACTACCCACTCTTGTGCATCAAGAAAAAAGCAACCATATTTAGTTTTCTTAAAAGAATAAGCAACAATTGTTTCCATTTTTACTTCAAGTACTAGTAGAATTTAACAATGGTTATTCTACGTATGTTTAAGTGACTTGGAAAAAAGGATTATTTATAGCTTTCACAATAATTCTGTCAGATGTTATCATTCTTAATTTTCCATTTCATGAGAAATTACCTTTGATTTATACTCCACTTGTATTCTTTTAATGGCACTTTGATAATAATAACAGCAATATTTATTAAGCATCTACCGTGTATCAGGCACAACAGTAGATACTACAGCAGACATGATACCAATGCAAGAACTCTGAAGTAACTACCTCAGGTCACAGAGTTAGGAAGCAAATACAATCAGACCCTTACCTTTTCTACTCTTCTAAGCTATCACATTGTACCTTGAATGTGTAACTGTCTCATTCTCATTTATTTTACTATAAGGCAGTGAGTTCCTTGGGCTAAGAAATTGTGCCAGAATCATCTTTAATATCCGCCTCCACCAACCCATTCAACCCTTAGCTTGAAACCCTGCACAGAGCACTCAGTAAAACTTGGGAGGGTGAGTGGATAAATAAAACTTGGACAAGTTTCTGGAAGTATAGGTAATCTGTAAGGGAGCCACAACAGAGCCATTATGTTCCAGAAGATCCCGCAAGACAAATTCAAACGTGTGTAATTACCTGTGACTTAGAATAGCAAAGTGGAGTTCAGCTGGGAAGCAATCCTAGCTTTTTATGCCAACACCAACAGCTACTACCACCTGCAGAGCCTTGCAGTCACTCTGGCTTTCTCTGCAATCCCACCAGCGCTTGCAGCTTACTCAGGATGGGAAAGCAGCAACCTTGGCTTCAGATCAAGCGCTGTGTCACTTGTGCAAATCCATCCATCTGCCCTGGACTCCCTTTCTGGGATCCCTTCCTGCTTCTCCCTTCCCACTTGGGTTAGGACCCTCGGATGCTCCTCTCATCTCCCTTCCCAGGACCCTGTTTTCCCACCGGTCTCTGCTCCCTCAGACCTCTGGGCTCTGATGCGGGTTTGTCTTCTGAGGTTCTTGTACACACCTGCTCTTCTCTGCAATGTACTCACCATCCACCAACCCCTCTTCACCCTGTTTGGGACTTTCTGGCCTGCTCTACGTTGACCCTGGTGATCTGTGTGGGGTTGTTTTGTTTTCTGCATGCTTTTATTGAGGCTACTTTGTTAAAAAAAATTTTTTTTTGTATACTGTTCTCTTTGCTTGTTATAAAAATAAAACACATTAATAAAAGTACAAGCAATACAGAAATTGTTGGATGGGGGCTAGTGGTGCGATGGATAACGCATCTGACTACGGGTCAGAAGATTCCAGAAACTGTTCAGGGAAACAGCAAAAAACACCAATGCCACTCTCACTCATTTTTGTTTGATCTGTAGTTTTCTTTCTATACTCATGTGCACAAACATACTTTTTTTTCCCAGAAAGTATGATTAATCTCTATCTTCTGCATGTTCTGTACGTCCTGTTCTACAATGTGCTTCCACCTAATAACACAGCATGGGCTTCTTTTCATCTCAGTGAATATAAACCCTGCTCATTATTAAAAATAGCCCTAGAGTATTCAATTTTACTGATGTCTTTTAGTTTACCAGTCCCATAGCGATGGGAATTTAGTTTTATTCTATTTTATGGGTTGTTGTTCCTTATAAAGAGTTTGCTGCAATAAGTATCTCTGTAAAGGTGTCTTACCTGTTTTGTGCACATATTGCTATAGGTTACCTTTCTAGCAATGGAATGCTGGGTCAGAGGGTCTAAGCACTGAAAGGCTTTATGAGCATTTTTGCCCTTGAATATATCACACCAAAATATCTGAGAGTACCTATTTCCTCACGCTATTAAAACCACTGGCGGAACTTCCCTGGTTGCGCAGTGGTTGAGAATCTGCCTGCCAATGCAGGGAACACAGGTTCAATCCTTGGTCCGGGAAGATCCCACATGCTGTGGAGCACCTAAGCCCGTGCGCCACAACTACTGAGCCTGCGCTCTAGAGCCCGCAAGCCACAACTGAAGCCCACACGCCACAACCACTGAAGCCCATGCGCCCTAGAGCCTGTGGGCCACAACTACTAAGCCCATGCACTGCATCTATTAAGCCCATGTGCCGCAATGGCTGAGCCCACTTGCCTAGAGCCCGAGCTCCACAACGAGAGAAGCCACTGCAATGAGAAGCCCACCCACCACAATGAAGAGCAGCCCCCGCTCGCCGCAACTAGAGAAAGACCGCGCGCAGCAATGAAGACCCAACGCA
Source organism: Balaenoptera musculus (assembly GCF_009873245.2). Taxonomy (NCBI): domain Eukaryota; kingdom Metazoa; phylum Chordata; class Mammalia; order Artiodactyla; family Balaenopteridae; genus Balaenoptera; species Balaenoptera musculus. The sequence goes on from NC_045790.1 coordinate 72,900,008, forward strand.
GCCAGAAATAAAATAAAAAATTAAATTAATTAAATTTTAAGAATATGAGAAAACTACTTTAAAAAAAATAATTCTTCTGCTACAACTATAAATTACCGTCCTCCCATTGCTATCATTTTCTCACTATTTGCAAAATTTTCCGGTCTCATTTAACTCTCTATCCCCAGGCCCTCCAAATTTAATGTTTGGTCTTACGCTCTCTTCACTAAGAAATGCTTGATTTTCTTTGTCTCCTTTTCTGAATAACAGGCTTTTCTCCCTGGCGACTGTTGAAGTCAATTAAGCCCTGGTACACAGGGGAGAAGTCAACTTGAACATTTTCTTTTGCCTTTGGTGAGATGATTTAGTACACAGACTCCTGAATATCCTGTGCTAACAGATCACAGTGGGGAGTCCACTGTTGGTGATCATACAGACTAACAAAAGATGAGGCGATGAGGCCAGCTGTGGCCTCCAGTAGGGACATAACATCTGTAAAGGGGACTAGCTTCCTATGTTGTGATCTTGCACTGATAATGGGAACAGTCTGAAAATGCCTTAAAACACATTCATTACGTTTGAACTTTTTCCTTTAATTTTTTTTTTTTTTAAAGCCAAAGAGCCTCTTTATTTGTATTAAATGTTAGAAATCACTCCCAGGAAGAAAATGAGGTTAGGTATTATTCATGACATATTTGATCGCTAACATAGGCATAATTGAATCCTGAACATGCTATGTATTAATCTAGACTATTGATTTACAGAACATTAGGTTGAATGTTACTAATTTAATTTGGAGGAGGAGTGCTTTCTAAATGACACTCATCATTCAAGACATGTTTAGTATTATGCTAAATACCCAGAGATTTATAAACTAGCTTTTAATTTTCATTCCTAACATACCTTTCATCTCTCCCTTTTATGCTACTTGGTATCCAGTGTGGATTCAGGTTTGTTTGAGCCTGAAGTATATATAGTTTTGGGGGGGAGGGAGCTTTTTAAGGAAAATAATCTTTTTTTTTTTCCAACTTTTACAAAAGCATATAATGATGTGAACATATTTCTAGGGACCCTTCCTGACAGAATGAAGCTTAAGTTCAGCTTCATCTTTTGCCAGTATCACAAACGGAGAAAATTCTTCACTTTTTTCCTGTTGAAGTGTAGTTCAGTACAGTCGGAAAGAGCATAGCTGGGGTTCAAACACGGGCTTTCTCCATCTTCTTTGCTATTGCTAGAGTCCTAGGTACATCTTAGTCCCAGGCGACAAGAGTAACTTGCTCAATGGTCTTCCCACTTCCATTTTTTCATACACTCCACCCCCCCGGGTTTGAACTTTTACTTGTTAGAGGAAAGACATCCTGTACCCAGCTAAGAAAGTCTTTAAAGTTCTTCAGGTGACAACAGGTATGTAGTTAATTTGAATGTGAAAACTCAACATACAAAAATACAAGGAAAAATCATCCTTTCAGACCACATCATCATTATGGCATAAGGTTGCTCGTGGGTAAAACAGAATAAGCCTAACACTTGACTAGTTAATATGCAGAGTTAAAACAGGGAATTGATTTTATAAGCTGGTTGCCTGTAGGCTGTGAAAATAATGGAAGACTGCAGATAAGGAAGTTAAATGAAGTGACTACCTGATTATGTGGAAAAAACGTTAGGGCATCTTATTCACATAGGAAACCGTCTGTCATTAGGGGTTAGTTTTAGAAAAGATAGCTTAAACGAGGTCACTAAACACCGCTTAGCCTAGGAAGAAAAAATATAAGCGCACATGAGTGTTTCTTATAATGTTTTTATCAGAAATATTCAGGCTAAAATTCTCTATCATTTTTCCATTTCCCTTATGAAATGCCTTTGCTGAGACCTGAATTACGGTAAAAGTAACTCTGCAGTTGGTTTGGAAAACAGAAATAGGTCATCATCAATTTTCTGACCTTTGGATATTTTTAAGTTTATAGGATTATTATAATAAAGTATTAAAAGAAAAAAGAAGCTCAGCTCTCCCTTAATATGAAAGACTGGCCTGTTACATCCTTCACTATCTACATATTTCTGATATCTTTCGCACTTCTAAATATCAAAGGAAGTCAAGCCTTAATTATGTCGGTACTTTGAATGATATTTAGACACAGCTATTAAAGAAAATAGCTTGGAAAGGAAGACTAATTTAACATCTTTTGATAGTGAGCTTCAGAAATTTTCCATAAGCAAAATCACATTGTGGGCAAATAACCTGGCAGCAATGTTTGGTGATCATCAACTGAATAAAACAGGCAAATGGTGTAAACATCCTTCAAGCACTTGGGAAATTAAGGGCCCTCAAGTCACCGGAAAATGGCTGGATAAAAGGGAATGTAAATGTGAGGGTGGGTCACTAGGCTTGACTTCAGGTGTGCTAGCCTAACCTAGTAAAAGATCCTCCTTTTCACTGTCAGTATATTTATGGAGAACGAGCATGGCCCAGGAGTCAGGACAACAACTCAGGTTTTGAATGCTGGCTCTGACATTTACTGGCTATGTAACCTTAGGTGAATTGCTTAACCTCTGGGGGTAACATAATACCTATTCATAGATTTGATGTGAGCATTAATATAGTTAATGTTTATAATGCACCTAGCACAGATCCTGGCGCACAGTAAGCACTATGAAAAGTGTTCATTAAATAAAATTAATGACTGACCAAACACTCTTGAAAGCCTGTGCCTTAAAAACTCCAGTTTTGTTTAGAATGTATATGCCTAGTTCAGAATGCTCACACAACAAACAAGCAACAAGAAAACCATGAAGCTTTCCAAGCACTGATTTCATACTTTGGGACGCTAATGTATTCTCTCTTTATAGTCAGTTATCTATATCTGCATGTTTATAAAATATAGCTGTTCAGATGCACTTTGTGTTTTCAGTGTTTAATGTTGTTTTTAAAACAGTGTCTGAACATACATCTTTCATATGAAAATCAAGGTGGACTTAAAATTCAGCTTACATTAAAATTCTCTCCTTTGAGTTTAAGACCTAAAAGCAGGGTTGTGGCCGTTAATCTGGTTCTTTCAACATAACTGTGTCGACTAAATAAAAAGAACTGTGTCAGCAAGTGGCAGCTTTAATTACCAGTTTGCTCAGCCCCCGCCACTTTGGTTGACAGTTTTACTATTTATAAAAAGAAAAGGTTCAGATGTGGTGTGACACAGCTCTCCAGGGCAACAGGGAAGTACAGGGGGAGGAGAGGGAGGGGCTCGCAGGGTCCTGCCACAGCTGTCTTCTCTGGGATTTTAAGTTAAGGCATGATTTTTACACTTGAAGATCTATTAGCAGAAGAAGGGCTGGGAGAGCTGGGGTCAGCTGGAAAGGATGGAGTAGCTGGGGAAGAGTGTCTGAGATGGCAGAAAAGAATATGAATTCGAGACCTTTCACCTCCTGTTTGTGTATTTCAACCTACAGGGTCAAATATCCTGATAACTATAAACATCCAAGAACATGATAAAAGTGCAATATAAAACCTCTACTTAAACATGATAGTCTGTAATACAAGTAGTTTAGCCACTTCCTGTTTTCTTAGCTTGAGGAAATAAAGCTTTACACTCTGTGAAGGCAGGGTCTGAATCCATGCTGGTTGTGGTTGTAGCCCTGTTTGCTCAATGACCATTGGTTGACTTAAGTAATTTGATGATGAAAGTAATTTGATGATGACTCTCCTAATTTCATAACTATGTTCTTCTATGAAAGAAACTGCTGGAATCAGTATAGCTCTAAATGAGTCAGGGCATCATTCAATTGTGGTATTTCTTTTTTAATCATTTTCAAAGTGTATCAAAGCAGTAGCTGTAGCCAGGATTCTCTTACTTTCAAATTCAAATACTATAAAGTCAGAGAATGCCACCCTGTAAAACTGAAACGACATGATGCCATTTTTTAAAGCAAGTGCTTTGTATCTGTATAGATTTCTTAACAAACGCAATTTCATTGAGCAAGAGAAAGAACTAAAATAAGACTGGTAATCATATCAGGAGTGCCAGTGTTTGATCCAGCAGCTTTTAATTTTCTTCCTTTTTATTCTTCCCCCAGCACACACCCTGTCCCATCCCTCCTTCCTTCCTGCTTTATTGGGGATATAGCACTAAACATAAGAAAGTCCCTGACCTTGTGGAGCAGACATTCTAGTGGGAAGAGAAAGAAAACAGAGATGCAAACAAATAGTTAAATGATATGATTTTAATTAGTGTGATGCATGGAAAATAACGTGAATACTGGGATAGAGAGTGACTAGGTGGTGGGGTGGGGAAGGCCTTTGATTACAGAGGTCAGGGAAGGCCTCTGAGAAGGTGACATCTGATTAAGATCTGAATAAAGAGAAGGAGCCACGCATGTAGGATCTGTGGGAAAGAACATTCCAGACAGTGGGAGCTTGTACAGAGAAACTGGTAAGCTCTAATTTTTCCACTTCTAATTTTATCTTCCAGATTAAATTCTCTTTCTCTGCAAACCCAGTCCCAATTTTCTTATAACACAGCATGTAACAGTTTCCCTACAACCCCAGCCAAGCACAAGGCCTGGCATAAAGTAGGGGTTTAACAAAGGAGTGATGGCTATGTATGACCTCTGTGAGCCGTACCTGTTCTGTCAAGCTCTAAACCGTCAATCATGGCCACCTATGACCTGAGATACAAACAGAAGCTTCTAGAAATCACAGAAAGGAGCCACTAGCAACACAATGAGAGGTTTGTTCCTAAAGCCACTTAGATGGCATTAGATAAGATTAGATAATCTTGCACTTTTCACTTAACTTTGGCCTTGCCAACTTGGCAACTTACCATGCCCAGTGTACTCAAAAGAATCTGCTTCATCGGGGGTATCGAGTTCATCCACATTGATATCAATTTCATCTGGACTGTCCAAGTTATCATCAGAGAGAATAGACCCTTCACTTTGATCCAGAGACAGATTGATATTTGGGGCTGTGAGTTTGATTCTCTGAGGATGACTGCCATTAAGATCCAGAGAATTAGGAGGTTCTAAAGCAGATAAAGAGCAACATTAAGTATTAGACCATACACACAGCTGCCAACAGTGGGTGTGGGCCCCAGTGAAAAACAATTTTGAGGCCCTTTCAGCAAAGGCACACCTGCTAAAAGTCCTCATGTGGGATTTAGACCCCACTCTTGACCAGCAGGCCTCAGTACTGGCTCGCCCCAGCTACATCAGCCCTGGCCACGCAGAAATAGGAAGTGGGAGCCACTGCTAAATGGGCAGAGATATAGTTTTTAGAACTGCCCTGTTCAGGTTTGAGAACTTGACATTGATATAATACTGAATCAAATTTTTTATGATGCATATTACTTAAGAAAAACAGTTAAGCTTTACACATAACTTAAAATGATTCACGTAGACTTTATTCTTGTGAAGTGGAGGATACAAACTTTATCTGTAATATTACAGACACTCCCAAAATACGTCCCTTTAGTTCCTGACAACTCTGTTGTGAACTTTCTTTGGCTTTTTTTTTTTTTTTTTTTTGCAATAAAACTGAGGTACCCTCCCAGATTACATTCCTTGATCAAGCAGTCATTACTTCTTATGCCAATATTGCTTGACATTGGTTCCTGTACCGTAGTGATAGTCTCCTCGTGTAAGGCTCATGGAATTAGCTCCCACTCTTTCACTGTAATATGCATCTTGCTGTTCAAGAGCCTTTCACTTAACAGAAGCAGAGCTGGAGAAGTCATTTTTAACCAAGTTGATCCCAACTAAACAACGTTAGAGAGATACCTTAACAAAAAAATTTCAGGATTCCCTATCACAAAATGTTTTGAAGGCCATCTGGTATACCCATCAATTCTGGAATTCTAACTCTAGTCTTGTCTCTTGTCCTAAGGAAGCTGACACTGTTTCTTTGTCATTAAGATTTTTTTTTTTCTGTATAGACAACACCTGAACCGTGTTCCATGTAATGTTTTTATGTATTACTTGAAAAAAAGTTTCTATTGATCCGTCAGTTTGTAAAACATTGGGTTTCCATATTACAGGGATTCTCAGAGCTGTGCTGTCCAAAAGAAATTTTTTGTGATGGTAGAAATGTTATGTATATAACACTTTTGGTTTTTTTTTTTTTTGGCCATGCCACGCGGCTTGTGGGATCTTAGTTCCCTGACCAGGGATCGAACCTGGGCCCCCTGCAGTGGAAGCGCAGATTTCTAACCACTGGACTGCCAGGGAATTCCCACAATTCACCTTTTTTAATAAAAAGTGAATTGTGGACCTTGAAGAGTGGAGCAGATGTACAGTGGCTACCATGCTTATTTGGCCATAGAACACTTAAGAATAGTTATGTCACATGATTAGTACTTTGAAGAATGCACTTTAAATACTTGGACAGAAATAAAAAATTGACTCCCTTCTTTCTCAATTCTAGGCTTGACTGATAATGTCAGGGTTCAGGATCTTGGTATGATCCTGTAGCTGGTACAGTGCAAAGGAGTGAACCTAGTACAGAGTGAGAGTCATATAGGTTGCAACTGAAATTTTTAAATTCCTTTTTGTATATGCCTTGGGTTGTAAAGTGTAGTTTGGGTTTTTTGTTTGTTTTTCTTTTTTAATAATCAGGATACTGAGCATCCTTAATATTAAATCACTGATTTTAAATATTCTCACACTTAAGTATAAATTTGGTGAACTTAGATGTTAGAATTTGATATAATGATAAACAGCAACCAGTTATCTCAGGAACTGGAAACATTGGCAGATCCAGGCATGGCCCAGGAGATAAAGGGTGGCCCACACTAGTTGATGATTCAAGTCAACTCTGAAATTAACCACATCAAGCCTAACACCTTCCTCACACATATTTTTTTCCTCTCTTCACTTTTATCACTGATCTCACAAGTTGGATGCACAGGAAATTGTTCTCTCACTGAATAATGGAACACGTTTGGATATAGAACACTGCTGAAGAAAATGAATGAACGCTCTCTCACCAGGCCTCATGTCTGCAGCACTGGGACTCAGCATTCCCTCCTCAAAGGGGATGTCCATTCCCACATCCTCTGACAGTAGTCTGAAAAAACAAACAAAAACAAAGCAAAGAGTGTAAAAAATTGTGTGGGATTTAATTTTCTTTGAAAAGGAAACCCAGAGATTCCAGGATGGCATTTTCAAGAAACCAAGTATGTGTACTGAATCCATTGTAAGTGGCCCCAAATTCGAATACAGACTTTCTGCAGTTACTGTGAATGAGAACCACGGACTCGGATTTTACTCTGTGCACAGAGTGAGTCACTTCTTCTGCCAGTTCTCATAAGTAAACACACCTCAAGTAAGAAATTCAGAAACAGGAGAAGCAAATAACTAATAAAGTATACTTAAGGAGATATTTAATTTTTTTTTCAACAAGGGATACAATATATGTGCTTTGGTGTAAGTACAGATCTGACTTTGTATATATCTCTTCCTCTGTGTAAATTTGAGCATGTTACCTAAACTGCTGTGGGCAGAGGAAAGCATACTCTGCTGATCTCTATTTGTAAAACAGGGATAGGCCACCTACCTCACTGAGTTGTTGAAAGATTAAGCAATGAATGTAAAGTGCCTAACATTCCTGAGAAGGTGCCAACTGATGTTATTTTCCTTCCTTCTTTGAATATTTAAAGATTCATTGTGAATTATAAGTTGGTGAAGATGGTTCTGGTTATGAGTTACCATCTTTCCTCTGTAATCAGTGTTGAACCCGGGACTATTGAACCCAGGACTTACCCACTTGGTAAGACTAGTGGAAGGGAACAGACAAATACTGGAGGAAACTGTGGCAAATCTATATGCTCTTGTAGGAAGCTGATCACTGTTCAAAGTAAATTCCCCTTGACTTATTTTTATCTCCTGACCCCCGTTCAGTACATCCCCATTTATCATGATAATATATATATATATATATATATATTTTAACATCTTTATTGGAGTATAATTGCTTTACAATGGTTTCTGCTTTATAACAAAGTGAATCAGCTATACATATACATATATCCCCATATCCCCTCCCTCTTGCGTCTCCCTACCACCCTCCCTACGACAATATATTTTTCTTCGTGGTGGCTTCCATGTAATTTCACTCATCTAGGGTGAATACCTCTGACGTAGGCACTAATCTAAATTTAAACATGATAAACCTTTGTGTTAAAGTTCTAAATTTAATCCCTCCCTCCCTCTCCTACTGCGACTCCTCTCCACCTCAATCTGGGTCTACCAAACATTTGGAGTTTGCTTACCAGGATGATCAGTTTCTTCAGGATTCAAGTTAAACCCCTTATTGTTAACAAAGCCTATGACGCAAACAAAATCCTGTGTCTCTAGTGATAACTGTACTTGCTTCATTTATTCAGCAAATATGTATCGAGTGTCTACTCTGTGCTAAGGATGTAGAAGAATGAAACAGACCAGCCTCATGCTTGCGGTGAAGATGGGATGATGGAGTTAAAATAATGAGGACTGTCACCAACAATTCAGCACTGCTCCCCTGAGAGAAGTAAATGCCTGTGTGCTTACCCGTCAACCCCACAGACCCCTTCAAAAACACAACCCCAGGGAGTTTCTTTCTCCATACACTTGTTGTGGCTTCTGCCCTATATGTTCTCTGAAATGAGTCCTGCACCCTAGTCGAAAAACAGTGAGCAAGGGGTCAGCGTGTGAGTCAAAGGCAATAAACGTATTGGCAGAAACAAGATAATCCTTGCCAGAGACGCACCGCATGGGATGCATCAAACCAGACTGTCCAGCAATGGAGGTGGGGTGGTAGGCAAAGAGAAGGCCTGCTCTAGGCCCCAGTTTGAAAGTCCTGGGACCCAGAGGGTTAGCTGTCTGGGTTTCCCATGCTGTTGCAGTTTTTCAAATTTCCTTACAATGACCCCTTGTCATCTGAAGTAATCTGTGTGCGTTCCCTTTGACATCAACCCTGTAGTACCTGTAAAGTAGCAAAATGCTGCTGTTGAGAGCAGCTAGATTCAAATCTTAGCTCTTCCCCTTACTGTGTGTCATATGGCAAGTTACTTAATCTTTCTGTGGCCTCCATTTCCTCGCCAATAAAAAAGAGACTGAGCCTGCGCGTCTGGAGCCTGTGCTCTGCAACAAGAGAGGCTGTGATAGTGAGAGGCCCGCGCACCGCGATGAAGAGTGGCCCCCACTTGCCACAACTAGAGAAAGCCCTGTTATCTACTTTATTGTAGTTCTTTTTGCTATTATAATTGCCTTCTCCATTAGCCTTGAAGCTGCATGAGGACAGAAACCACATCTGTCTTCTTTACTGTTGCATCTCCAGCACCTGGTAGAAATAAATACCCGATAAATATGTGTTGGATTGAATTACTGAACTTGAAATCCCCTAAATGCGCATGTACATTATTTTCTCTAGTTGCCTATGAGTCAACCTTAAAAAAAAAAAAAATTTAAAAAAATGACATCATATCTACTTGCTTCAGAGAGCACATAAGGGTGCTGGCCTTAGCTCCAAAATAAATATGACGGGTTTAAAAATAGACAGATAGTATCCGTCTTAAAATTTTGTAGGTTTTGTTGATGTTTGTGAGCTACAGGCAACATCATGGAGTAATTGAAAGGCTCCTAGATATGAGGATATAGTCCTGGGTTACAGTTCTACGGTTAGTACTGACAAGCTTATTAACCCTGAGAAAATTAGCTGACCGTCTTTGTGATTTTAAATGAAGATAATGAATACCGAATATTACAGTGACTGTGGAGAATAAACAGGATAAATAGAATACGTAAGAAAATACTCTGGAAATTATAAAGCATTGACTAAGTTTAAGGTATTGTGTTCCCTCATTCTAAACATAATAGCAGGATCAGTGATTTAATTGAAGTCTGTGTCATGGTTGGACAAAACATATATTGAGGTTATTAAAATTGGGGTATCAGCCTAGGTAAGGGAAAATTTCAGTGCTGCACAAATCTCCATAGAGCCTATAAGTGCCCTGGACTCACTGAAGTTAGTAAATAGAGCCTTTGTCTCTCACTGCCCCTTTACGGCACAGAGACGCAGTTAAGAAAGTGCTAGAAAACCGGAGGCGGCATACCTGAGGGAATAGAAAAGCTGAAGCTGTGAACAGGAAGTGATGGGAAAAGAGGGACTCACAAATCCACAGATATTACAGAAGGCCGTGGGGAGTTTTTAGGAAACCCCAGGGACAGAGAAGGAACGCTGCACCAGAACAGCCCAGAGGCAAACCTGGGAGAAACCCAAGTTATGCCCATTGTAAATACTTCAACCATATTCATACATTAGGTCTATAAATATTTGTAGAAATGAAGTGGCCAGAGTCGTTGGCGATGGAACAGCATGGAGTTTTACCAACGGGAATGGAAGCCTCTTGGGATCTGTTACGTAACAAATCAGTCCATAGTGAAGGTTAAGTATTTTACCTTACCCAACTGTAGTCACTACCTAATTAGGGGTTTTCTCTGTACGGAAGGGAGCTACCAAACAGGCTGGGGGTGTTGTAAACACTGAGTCTGACTCCACTATGGCGGACCTCCCCAACAGATGCTCGGCTCCACGTCGCCATCTAGAGGACGGATCCAGAACTGTTTGCTGGGTGGGTTTTATAAACATTATCACTCTTCACCAAATAGTTCTGGCTCTCTGCCTTTTGCGCACGTGTCCTCCCCTGAAATTAGGGTGGCCATGTGACTTGCTTTGATCAATGAAACGAGGGCGGAAGTGGCAGGTGTCACTTCCGGGCAGAAGAATTAGGACCAAGTGTAGGTGCCACTTGCTGTTCCCCGCCTTGGTGCCTATGGAGGAGCTCAGCCCAGGGGCTGTGAGGAGCAGAGCCCCTACTGAATAAAGATCGTTGGATATATGAGCAAGAAAGAAATCTTCTTGTTTTGCCCTGAGATATTGGGTTTCTCTGTTAACGACGTGCTAATCCAGCCCATTCTGAGTAGTACAGCTGATCTTTATTGTTTGTTTTGAAGGGAATATCTGACTGGCACTATGCCCTGATTTAGGTAACCCATTTCCCACATTCTCAACCCAGGCTCAGGTTGATGGTAAACATCTTCTTGTCTAGGTTTGCTTTAGCATATAGGAACATTTTTTAAAATGAGGACAAAGCTCAGAAGAGCATCAAATGCTTTTCAAGCATTCTATAAACTTGAATATTAATATACCACCTTTATGGGTTTTTCATAGCCACCTAGCCTTTGTCAATTTACTTAATATTTTTCTTTAAATTGACTTAACTAAGTTTGTTTTGAAAGGAAGGTTATCACTGTATATAAGGAAACTGAGAATCACTCACCTAAAATAAATAGTCACATAAATTAAATATAATCAAAATAAAACAATGCTATTAAATTCAAGGTAGAAACCCCTGGGCTCTCCCTCTGAGACTTTTCTTTATTTGCTAAAAAAAAAAAAAAAGAGAGATCAGAAAGTGTCTGGCAAGGTGTAATGTCATTTATCATTATAAATCCAAAGAAATGCTATATAAGACAGAACACCCTAAAAGTAATTAATACATTTCCAAACTTGAAAGAGACCGAGGGAAATCCCCAGGTGCTGGCAATGAAGAGTTATTCTAGAAAGCTGATGAAAGGTAGCCTGCAGGATTTTGGACTGGACATAGGCCTTTGGGCCCCACAGGAGAAGTGACCTCCAGGTGCTGGAAGAAAGGCCTAGACCTGAACTTCTAAATAAGGCCGTGGCCCTTAAAAAGCGGCCCTCTTAATGAAAGAGGGATGAGAACAAACTCTATCCTCTGGCCTTGGAAAGCACAGTCTTCCTGGAATCTCGGGTGGAAAACAAAAAGCAACCTATGAGAATTAGAGACACTGCTTGTATGCCAAGTATGTCTTGACTTATATTACCTGAATGATGTAGGAAACACAAGTCAAGAGATTAAAATTAAAATTCATCTAGGACCATTGAAGGCCTAGAGGCCTAGGGTTCCAAAAGAACCAAATACAAAACCACTTGATAGTGCTACTTTTACTATCTAGGATTCACTGGAAATCCACTTAGGAGAAAGAGAAAACCCTCTGAAAGGTGAACCCACACCAACACCCTCACCCACACCCACCAAACTACAAACTAAACTAAGGAAAAACACTATGGGGTATTGCCAGCAGATGCTGTAAACAGAAGAACTAGCAATAAATCTTTAAAAAAAAAAACCAATATGAAAGAGATTATAATAATTAAAGAATAATTTTTAAACCTTCGTGGTGTTAAAGCACTGAGATTTGGGGTTGTTTGTCATAGCAGGCAGTGTCATTTACCCTGAGTAGCCATGCTGGTTAAAAAAGGGAACATCTAAAAATAATAGGGGCTTCCCTGGTGGTGCAGTGGTTGAGAATCTGCCTGCCAATGCAGGGGACACGGGTTCGAGCCCTGGTCTGGGAAGATCCCACATGCCGCGGAGCAACTGGGCCCGTGAGCCACAGCTACTGAGCCTGTGCGTCTGGAGCTTGTGCTCCGCAACAAGAGAGGCCACAACAGTGAGAGGCCTGCGCACCGCGATGAAGAGTGGCCCCCACTTGCCACAACTAGAGGAAGCCCTCGCACAGAAACGAAGACCCAACACAGCCAAAAATAAATAAATAAATAAATAATTTTAAAAAATAAAAAATAAAAAATAAAAATAAATAAAAATAAAAATAATAATGCAGAAGTGTTGACGATAAAGTGATATAAAAAGAAATATCAGAAAAACAATAGCCACAGGAAAGCAATTGTCACAATATTAGTAGCAAACAAAATAGACTTCAGGCAGAAAAGCATTATTAAGGCTTAAGAAAGTTATTACTTTACGATAAAAGGAGGAATTTCTCAGAAGATATATTGATCCAGAGCCAATATGCTTTTAACAACACAGGCCAAAAAATCGAATATAAATTATAAGGAGAAATTAACTTCATAGGGGGAAATTTGAATGTCTCAAGAATTTAGAAATCAATCTGAAAAAATGCATAAAGATACAGAAGATCTGAACAAAGTACTAACATAGCTTGGTCTAATGGACAATCCACACTCAAGAAAAATACACAATTTTTTCAAACTCATGAAAACTATATAGAATGTCTTGTAAAATACCAAAAGTCAACATTGCATGTACCTTATTTTCTGACTTCAGGGCCATATATAAGAAATCAATCATAAAAAGACTGTTTGGAAATTTAAAAACACATCTGTAAGTAACTGAACAATAAAGCCCTACGTGTCAAAACTTGTGAAAGCAGCTAAAGAAATTCCTAGAGGAAAATAAATAGCCTTGAACTCAGATATTAGAAAAGAAAATGGATGAATTAGCTAAGGGTTCAACTCAATCCAGGCAGTCGGAAGAAGAACCGTGCTCTTAGGTGATTCAGTGCTACTTATACTGAATCTGGGCACCCCTCTAATCACAAATACCACCAAGTGGGGAAGAGTGACAGAAATAGCATCTTCCAATTTGAGAATGGATCCCATGTATATTAGTAGATTTTGTGTTTCTGGTACTTCTGCTTCTTAATAAAGAAATTAGCGCACAGTAGCACGGCGGTCCTGACACCAGAGTAAAAGACTGACCGAAAAAGGAAAACTCTGGGACCTGGTTATATGCACCCTCTTGAGTTTAGACCAGGTACAAAGGTAAGCCCACTCTACATTGTATATCCTTCCAGCATTTATGAATCTGGAGGGATTTAACTCTTGTAGGATTATCCTTGTCCGAAACCAGGTTCTTTTTAATAGCGAATGAGCAGTGAACTGAGACTTAGCGCACACACAGCACTTCTGGATTCTAATGTTTCCTGGCAAGCATGCACACCCAGCAGCAGGCAACAGCCCTTTTAGGGAATAATCATTCTTATAAGACTGACCGCTAAAAAATACAGCTCCATAGAAATAGGGTAGCAGGTTAAGGTTGTTAATTGTTCTTTAGAAAAATACCATATGGTTATGCTGATAAATTTTGGGAAATGATTACACAAAGAGAAAGTTCCTTTGTGACAGAGTTCATAAGTCACTTTCTCTAGGAGTGGAGATAAAATGAAAAAAAAGAAGAAACAAAACCTTTCATGAGGTGCTTGCCTGCTTTTGTTGAGTACATAAATTAGCCCTTTAAAGACCAATGGTTGGAGAGTTGCCATTTCAGGATCCTTGTCTGATAAAGTAGGCTGCACAATTTAAGATAAGGGTACATGCCACCCTGTGTGCCCCAGGGCTCTTATCACATTACTCAACTGGGAGGCAAGGCAGAGGCACTGGGGTTCACACTCAGCTTAATCAAGCTGATACCCAGGAAAGGATGGGAGCTTAGGTCCCACAACAGGAAGCTGGGTTTGAGCCCATGAAATGAGGCTCTTGTCAACAATTAGCTACCCCACTTGGCCTCACTCACCCTAGAAAAGATAAGTGTGGTGACTCCTATAAGTCAGCCAGCTGAGGCAGATAAGGAAGAGGGTGAGAATAGGGAAAGCAGATGACAAAAAACTAAAGGAACACAAGCACTGGGCACTCACCCAATTACCACCTTCTCTAGGGATTTTGCAGAACCCCACAAACCACAGCCATCTGTTCTCACGTTCTCAGAGGAGAGAAACATTATACAGTCTCCTTACGCAGGGTTGAATTCTCAAAATCTGCAGGTAGCAAAAATCACTTGCTGTCCAAATGACCCTTGAATTATAGCATATGTGGTTTTGTATAAAATCCTTTGTAGTATACCTTATGAGCCCTAAAGTTTGAGGAATACAGCAGGAATAGAAGGAAAGCCTAAATATCATTTAAAACATTTGCTTTTCAGATAATAATTAATTAAATCCTTGGCTATGAACAGGGCTGCATGGAGAATTCTACCTCTTGCCTGCATGGTATATATTATTCTCTTTTTCACATGTTTTCTAAAACCTTAAGACAGATCAATATTTGTTGTTGAGAAGATTCAATTAAATGGCATAATCTCACACTGGGAAGGGGCATACACTTGTTTCTGAAGCAAATCTACAGTTCATAACTTGGATTACTCACAGGCATTTCAAATCCAACATGTACAAAACTGAATTCAGCATCTTCCTCTGCACAGATCTGCTACATCCTACATTCTCCGTGGTAGTTTTAAAAAAAGTCCACAAATTCTTTGACATTCCTTTCACAAGTTGGAGCCTAACCGCCCCCCCCCCTTTCCTTAAGTGTGGACTGAACTTGGTGACTTGCTTTTAAAGAACAGAGTAAGGTAGAAGTGACAGTGTGTGACTTGTCAGACTAGGTCCTAAAAAGCACGTGGCTTCCTCTTTGCTCTCTCTTGGATCACTCACTCTGGGAGAAGCCTGCTGCTGCCATGTCCTAAGGACGCTCAGGCAGCCCTACGGAGAGATCCAGGTGGTGAGGAACCAAGGCTTCCTGTAAAAATCCAGGAAGGAACTGAGGCCTCCTGCCAATAGCCATGTGGGTGGGTCACCTTGGAAGCAGATCCTCCAGCCCCCATCGAGCCTTCAGATGACTGATGTCTCGACAGCAACTTCATAAGAGACCCTGAGTCAGAATCACCTAGCTAATCTGCTCTTAAATTCCCGACACAGAAACTGTGAGAGAAAAAATGTTGTTTTAAGCTGCTAAATTTCGAGATAATTTATTACACAGCAATGGTCAGCTAATACCTTCCCCATGCCAGTGACTGTCCCTACCAATCACCTGTGAGCTCCCAAACCCCCAAATTGGCAATCATTCTTAATTTCCTTCTTTTTCTAACATTCCTTCCCAATCCAGTTGACCATCCTGAACGTCCAGTCTTACACATTTGCAACCTCCTCTCCTCTTTATTTTCACTGCTAAGACCTTATTTCAGATTCATTTTTTCCTTGCAGAAACCTGCTTCTGATTTTACTCCCCACCCCCTTCAAATTGCTAACTCAATATCTAACCATCTCAATCTAACCTTCTTGTTTCAGTCCTTTCATGTCCCCACTGTCTCAAGGGAAGGGTAATGGCTCACCAGGCTTCACGGTCTGGCCTCCCAGGCTGAACTTGAGCCTCCTCTCCCATCGCTCACTCCCCACTTGGTTCTTGCTTGTCTTCTAGAACTCAGCTTAGACATCTCAGCCACTGAGCTCATCCCCACCCCACACAGTTGGGTCAAGTCCAACAGTACCCTGAGCTCACATCAAATGGGTACTTTTCATGATTTACAACCGTCTATTCCTAACTTCTCTGGCCCCACCACCCTCCCCATTCCTCCCCACTCTCATCCCCCCTCCACACATGCACACAGAGGTCCCTGAAGGCAGGTGCTCCCAATGCTTAGCCTGTGTGCTTAGCAGAGGGCCTAGCATGTGGTGGAGGTGAATAACTTAACTATTGAATAAACACCCTTATTTAGAGACGGGAGGATACCCTGCTTTTCTAGCAGAGTGTTCCTCATAAGGTCTCACCACATATTGGAACTTGACCGCTCAAATTGTCTACCAACAAATTACGTCTGATAACAAGTTAAGCTTTCTTCAAAACATAATTTAGAAATGTGAGGTCACTCTTACAGAAGCCATATCACAAAGGAGTAATTGCTCTAAACATAATAAGGTGAAGTTCACCCAGTGTAGAGTTTACAGTGCCCTCTTCCACAGTGATAAAAGCGCCTCTCAGATGCTATTAGGAACGACCCGGTGGGGGGGGTCCTCGGGGTGGGGGGAGGGGGGATGGGCCTGCTAAGTAAGGATGAGGTTCTTGTGAAATGAGGAGGAAGAGAAATGGACGACCGTTTGTCTTCAGAAATGAAGAGTCTTTAGGGCGAGAGTCAGCAGCTCCTGTAGGATGACCAAGTGACCAGAGTCTCAGCACAGACTCCTGCAACCCTGCCCACCCTCCACTTCAGCAGCTCAGCACCTCCTGGAATTTCTCTTTTGTGCAGATGAGTCTGTAGATGCCTCCCTGCCCTACCATCCTGCCCGAGGGGATATGCTCACAAGGATTCCTCTCCCCAGCAGTGCAATGCAATGGTTGCACTGCCTTGGTTTTACTTCCCCTCAGTCGCTCAAGAGTGTGGACAGTATGGCGCCAGAAATACAAACAACAGGGGCCTACAGAGACACTCTTCCAACTGCTGCTCAAGCAGTTATATTTGTTGATCCCTAGGGCATGGCAGGGGAGTTAAGTCTTTGACTTCTCTAGAGCTGGGGTCGGCAAAGTTTTTCTGTAAAGGGCCAGATACTAAATTTGTTAACGTTTTGCATGCCACACAGTCTCTATCGTAACTACTCAACTTTGCTGTAGCACAAAAATAGCCATAAGATATGTAAATGAAGGGGCATGGCTATGTTCCAATAAAACTGGGTAGAAAAACAGGTGGCCAACTAACTAGATTTGACCTGGAGGCCATAGGTTGCTGACCCCTGTTCTAGATGAAAACAACTTGAATACAACTTCATTTCTCAAAAGGGAACGCTCTTACACTGCTGGTGGGAATGTAAATTGATGCAGCCACTAGGGAGAACAGTATGGAAGTTCCTTAAAATACTAAAAGTAACATTTCTCCAAAGAAGAAATACAGATGGCCAATAGGCACATGAAAAGATGCTCAACATCACTAATTATTAGAGTAATGCAAATCAAAACTACAATGAGGTACCACCTCACACCAGTCAGGATGGCCATCATTAAAAAGTCTACAAATACCAAATGCTGGAGAAGGTGTGGAAAAAAGGGAACCGTCCTACACTGTTGGTGGGAATGTAAGTTGGTGCAGCCACTGTGGAAAATGGTATGGAGGTTCCTCAGAAAACTAAAAATAGAATTACCATATGATCCAGCAATCCCACTCCTGGGCATGTATCCGGACGAAACTATAATTCAAAAAGATACATGCACCCCTATAGTTCATAGCAGCACTATTCACAATAGCCAAGACATGGAAACAACCTAAATGTCCATTGACAGAGGAATGGATAAAGAA
Organism: Balaenoptera musculus; assembly: GCF_009873245.2. Taxonomy (NCBI): domain Eukaryota; kingdom Metazoa; phylum Chordata; class Mammalia; order Artiodactyla; family Balaenopteridae; genus Balaenoptera; species Balaenoptera musculus. Next base: position 72,917,920 of record NC_045790.1, read on the forward strand.
GATGTGGTACATATATACAATGGAATACTACTCAGCCATAAAAAAGAACAACATATTGCCATTTGCAGCAACATAGATACAACTAGAGATTATCATACTAAGTAAGTCAGAAAGAGAAAGACAAATACCATGTGATATTTTTTATATGTGGAATCTAAATATGACACAAATGAACCTATGTATGAAACAGAAACAGAATCACAGATATAGAGAAAAGACTTGTGGTTGCCAGGGGGGAGGGGTTTGGGGGAGGAATGGAGTAGGAGGTTGGGGTTAGCAGTGCTTTTATATATAGAATGGATAAACAACAAGGACCTACCTACTGTATAGCACAGAGAACTGTATTCAATATCCTGTGATAAACCATAATGGAAAAGAATATATAAAAAAAGAATGTGTATATGTGTGTGTGTATATATATATATGTATGTATGTATAACTGAAACACTTTGCTGTACAGTAGTAATTAACACAACATTGTAAATCAACTATACTTCAATTAAAAAAAAAAAAACAACTAAAAATAGAGTTACCATATGATCCAGCAATCCCACTCCTGCACATATATCCAGAAGAAACAAAAACTCTAATTCGAAAAGATACATGTGACCCAGTGTTCACAGCAGCACTATTTACAATAGCCAAGACATGGAAACAACTTAAATATCCAATGACAGATGAATGGATAAAGAAGATGTGGTATATATATATACATACAATGGAATCTTAGCCATAAAAAAGAATGAAATAATGCCATTTGCAGCAACATGGATGGACCTAGAGATTAGCACACAGAGAAAAACAAATGTCATAATACAAATGAACTTATTTTCAAAACAGAAATAGACTCACAGACATAGAAAACAAACTTATGGTTACAAAAGGGGAAGTGGGGGAGGGATAAATTAGGAATTAGGGAGTAACAGATACACACTACTATGTGTAAAATAGATAAACAACAAGGACCTACTGTATAGCTCAGGGAACTATATTCAGTACCTTGTAATAACCTATAATGGAAAAGAATCTGAAAAGGAATACATATATATATTCAGATATGTATATATATGTATATGTATATATGTCTGTGTCTGTGTGTGTGTGTATATCTGAATCACTTTGCTATACACCTGAAACTAACACAACATTGTAAATCAACTATACTTCAATTAAAAAAAAAAAAAAAAGACCTTGGAGGAAGTATCTAACCCAATCTTTGAGAGCTTCTTGCCATTTCTCTCTTTGGGAGATAAGAGTGCTTTGCACCATTTTGCCCTCAGCTTTGAACCCTAGTTGTCTATTTAACTGAATAAACTAAAGGAAATATAGTCTAATTTAATATTCCACTAAAGGAATTTTTCCACTCAAATAATTTATTATTTTTTTGAAAAAGTATAAAGGATAATCTAAATGCTCAACAGGGGAGTGATTAAATATAACATGAAATTCATCACTGTATATCAATGCAAAAAATTTCTAAATGTATTGACATGCATGGGATGGCATCTAAGATATACTTAATAAATCAAATTACAAGGTGGTATGTTTAGAATGATGTAATTTGTATAAAGTTATGCACATCTATACATATGTTTAGGCACAGACAATATCTAGAAGGATAGAAATTATTAATTTCTATTAATAATTTAATTAATTAATAGGGGCTATGTATAGGGAGCAGTTTAGGGAGAAAGGGATCTTTTACTTTTTATTTATTTACTCTTCTGTGTTTTTTCAATTTTTAAAATACCAGCATGGGCAACAGTTTAAGATAAAGAGGTAATTTAAATATAATAATATTCTCTACGAGTTTCTAGAAATCCTCACTTGGACAATTTCCAGCTGACATTAGAAAGAATTAAGTGCTTCGTTAGTAGTAATTTCAGTTGTTTATCAGCAGCAATAGTATGCTGTCATGTCCCACTGCCATATTATCAGGGCTTTTGATGTTTTCCAAATTAAAGTAGGGAGGAGCTGGCATAGAAAGCTGAAATATTAGCATCACTAAAGAAAGGGAGGAGTTTAGCCTTTGATAAGCGGGCCTTGGCAGAGGGGCGGCTACCCTCTCAGGCCACATGTCTGTCATATCCCTTCATCCTCACCAGTATCTTCTGAAGGTCTGATCTCTGCAAGCCAGTGGGGATATTAAAATAAATAAGCCACAGCCACTACCTGCTCCTCATGGCGATTGCTGATTCATTTATCTTTTGCAGTAGGTTGTTTTAAATTTATCTAATTCTACACTTTTGCAGTCTGTATCTGCACTCTATCTTTTAATAGTTTCTCTTTTTCCAATCGTCTGTTCTTTTCACTTTGGTTCCTTTTACTGTCTCTTTATTTTCTTAGATTTGCTGCTTTCTGTTTTTCAGTTTTGAATTTTGTTTCCTAAAACAATATTTTTCTAGGTTCTGAAAATTTTACCATTTTATTTATGTTCTTTTTTCCTTAAAGAGAAAAAACCTCCTTGATTCTATGTAGTATCTCTCTGTCTTTATACTTTATACGTTTGAAATAACATTGTGTGTTTTGTTTTGTTTCTTAAATAAATTTATTGATTTTTTATTTTTGGCTTCTTTGGGTGTTTGTTGCTGCGCGCGGGCTTTCTCTAGTTGTGGTGAGCGGGCTTCTCATTGCGGTGGCTTCTGTTGTTGTGGAGCACAGGCTCTAGGTGCGTGGGCTTCAGTAGTTGCAGTGCATGGGCTCAGTAGTTGTGGCTTGTGGGCTCTAGAGCGCAGGCTCAGTAATTGTGGCACACAGGCTTAGTTGCTCTGCGGCATGTGGGATCTTCCCGGACCAGGGCTCGAACCCGTGTCCCCTGCATTGGCAGGAGGATTCTTAACCACTGCACCACCAGGGAAGTCCCAACATTGTGTTTTTGATAGCATCCTTTTAAGGCATCATTTTCTGTTTTCTGTTTGCCAGATGAAGAAACTGGGGCAGAGAATAAAAACATTTTCATCTGGATGGGCCAACAGTTGGCTCCTAGAGGGTCAGCGGGTATCCTGTGCCCCACAGAATCCCTGGGGGGCTGAGAGCACTGCCTGGCAGCTGGCACCCAGTAAGCTTTTGTTGAATAAATACATGCTGGAAGCTCCAGAATTCTGTGCCTTCGGTAACATTGGGCCTTCCTGGTGGCCCAATTGTTCCTTGCTTTCCTCGAGCATAAAGTTCCTTTATATTTTCATTCCCACACAGTCCCTGGCTGTGGCTGAAAATGGAGTCACCTCTCGGACCCCGGGGACCCCAGGAAGCAGGCGGATTTCTGGAATCCACTCCCGCTATCAGCTCCCCATGAGCTCAGGCCTGTGACTGACAGGGACAGACACAGAAACGGACACATGAGGAGGACTTGTGCCTGAGGATTCCAAACTGTCCTGCTGGCAAAAGACACACAGAAGGGGTGCTTCCGGTCATTTGTTTAAGCCAGTGCTTCCCAAAGCCTGTGCCCAGAGGAGAGGGTCTACAGACCCTGAAGGAGGGCTCTGTACCCAGTGAGCTTGGGAAACACCGAATAGTCTGCCCTCCTTTCGGGACTTTATAACGCATGTGAACTCATCATAGACTCTGAGATGTTCTACAGAAGGTAAAAATGTTTCATTTTGTTTACCTCGTTTTTGACCAAGGAATCTTTTTTTCTTCTTTTCCCTTCCTTCCCTCCTTCCTTCCTTTCTCTCGTAACATGTTAATACAGAACAAAATTTGGGAAGCACAGCTCTGAGATATAACCCAGTGAGATGTGTGGGCCTCTCTGAACATCTGCACATCTTGGCCTGCATCTACCAAGAGTCTAGCAGATGCAGCCTGAATTCCTGTATGCTTTCTCCTCTTCCAGAAAGAGTACAGGATAGCAACTAAAGTCTCAGACTCTGGAGTCAGATCACCTGCACTTGAATCCTACTCTGACCTTTTTAAATGTGTGACCTTAGGTAAGATGCAGAATTCCCCTCTGTGTCTCAGTTTCCTCATCTGTAAATGGGGAAACTATCAATACCTACTTCAGGGGCTGTTGCAAGGATTAAACGAGTTGATTTCAGTAAGGGTAGAGAGTACTGCCTGGCACATCTTAGCTGATGCTACAGGGTTAGATATTGCTGCTGTTATTGTTTCAGTAATTCTGCTAAAATTTAGAAGAGAAAAGTGGTTTTCAAAGGCAGTACCTCAGGTCACAAGAGCATTTTTTTGCAGAAATAGAAAACTCCATCCTAAAAATCATATGAAATTTCAAGGGGTCCCAAATAGCCAAAACAATCTTGAAAAAGAAGAACAAATTTGGATATATCACACTTCCTCACTTCAAAACTTATTACAAAGCTATAGTAATCAAAACAGAGTGGTACCACCATCAAGACAGAAACAAAGACCAATGGAATAGAATAGAGAACCCAGAAATAAACCTACACATATATGGTCAAATGACTGACAAGGATACCAAGACCATTCAGTGGGGCAAGGAGAGTCTCTTCAACAAATGACACTGGGAAGGACTTCCCTGGTGGCACAGTGGTTAAGAATCTGCCTGCCAATGCAGGGGACACGGGTTCGAGCCCTGGTCTGGGAAGATCCCACATGCTGCAGAGCAACTAAGCCCGGGCGCCACAACTACTGAGCCTGTGCTCTAGAGCCCTCGAGCCGTAACTACTGAGCCTGTGTGCCACAACTACTGAAGCCCTTGTGCCTAAAGCCTGTGCTCTGCAACAAGAGAAGCCACCGCAATGAGAAGCCCACACACCGCAACGAAGAGTAGCCTTCGCTTGCGGCAACTAGCAAAAGCCCACGTGCAGCAACGAAGGCCCAGCGCAGCCATAAATAAATAAATAAATAAATAATAAATAAATAAATAAATAAATAAATAAATAAATAAATAAATAAATAAATAAATAAAATTTCTTAAAAAACAAGAAACAAATGACACTGGGAAAACAGGATATCCACATGTAAAAGAATGAAGGTGGATCCTTACCTTACACCATATACAAAAATTAACTCAAAATGGACTAAAGACCTAAAAGTAAGACCTAAAATTATAAAACTCCTAGGAGAAAACATAGTGGGGAAAGCTTCATGACATTGGATTTAGCAATGATTTCTTGGATGTGACACCAAAAGCACAGCCAAGAGAAGCAATACTAGATAAACAGGACTACATCAAACTGGAGGCAGAGTTGGCTGCATACTCAACTCCAGGGCAGCTCCAGTGTCCCTAATCCCCATTCCTGACTCTTGTTCTTATTTCCTCCCTCTTGCCGGTGGTTAGGGTGTAACAGATCTAGGTTAGCTGATGTCCTGGCAATGGGAAAATTCTGAATCACACTTCAGGTTTCAGTGTTCTTTGGGGACTCTGGACTCCCTTAGATCCCCAATTCAAAGCTGAAAAGAAGTTCCTTCATACCTCTATCCCCAACCTTATTCTCCTGCAAGGAGTTTCTCCTTAGACTTTCAGACCACAGACAACTAAGAAGCACCAATGCTCACAAATAGGGAGGCAAGGTGGGGTCAATAGGATCAACCCCCCTCTGCCTCTTATTAACCATGGAACTGCGGTAAAGTTAGCTGACCTCCCTAAGACTTAGTTTCTTCATCTGCAAAATGAGTATTATACAAGGAATAGCGTGAGATTTCAAAGATAATGAGTAAAGTGTTTGGCAAAAGTTCTACTATTTAATATTACTCTTACTATTATTAGAAGATTTGGGGCTCAACTAGGCCTCCCATATTCACTGTGAATCTCCAAGGTGGTCATGGAACCCCTGAAGTGACCCTTAGACTCAACATTTTTTTTTTCCTAGAAAGCCTGTTTATTGATTATTCTCTCCATGTATGTTTTAGTAAGTGGTGATACTCTCGATCAAGGAATCCATTATTAACCTAATTTTCTAATGGAGGAAGAGGTAAAAGATACTTATCACCTTCTATGGAATCTATCAACTTAAGACCAAAATTAACAGCAATAAATTCGGAAACAGTAAAATTTTTGGTTTGTATTTCATGGATGGTGCTGCTGTTTCAACCTTATAAAGTAAAGCTGTCTGCTTTCCAAATTCCAAAAATTAACATACTCCTCCCCCCCCCCCCACCTTACCATACTAACCAGTGCCCTTTGGTTTCTTTAGGACAAGGAAGGGCTAAAGGGTTGATTATGGATATACAATTTTGAGTTGGGACCTTTCACACATACAAATCACACTGAGCGGCCATTTACTTTACAGAGCAGGTTAAAGATTGCGCATTAGCCAAATTAACTTGTTCCACCCACCCTACTGGAGAAGAAAAAGCCCAACACCCATAAAACTACTTCACTTGACGCGTGTGCCCGTAGACTCAACGCTGAAGAATGACAAATGAAGTGTGGGGCTGGCCGACAGGAATTCCCAGCACATTCTCTGCTACGGGCTGGATTCCTGCCCCCGCCTCCCAAATTCATGTGTTGAAATCCTAACCTCCAGTACCTCAGAATGTGAGTGTACTTGGAGATAAGGTCTTTAAAGAGGTAATTAAGTTAAAATGAGGTCATTAGGGTGGGCCCTAATCTGATATGACAGGTGTCCTATTATATAAGAGGAGATTAGGACACAGGCACGCACGGAAGGAAGACCAAGTGAAGACACGGGGTGAAGACAGCCATCTACAAGCCAAGGAAAGAGGCCTCAGAAAAAGCCAATCCTGCCGACACCTTGATCTCGGAATTTTATCCTCCAGAATTGTGAAAAAAATGAATTTCTGTTATTTATGCTACCCAGTCTGTGGTACTTTGTTATGACAGCTCAAGCAAATGAATACAGTATCTGATCTCCTTCATCAGCACAGTTTCAAGGAGGAGAATCTCAGCTCTGGAAGGAGTATATCAGGCCTTCCGTTCTTCCTTCCTACTAGAAAGCCCTTCTACTGCTGCCTGACAAATCTAGAGGGAAGGAGAGAAGCCCAAGTCAGGTCCCTCGCGGCTGAAAGAAGACATCACCTTTATTTACACATGCCCCACTGTACAGTATAATCACATTCTATGAAGCTAATTTATGAGACTTGATTAATTTCATACTCTCCTCAGGGATATAGTCCGTAATCATACAGCTATGCCAACTTCACAAGGAGAGCTGATTCTTTTAGCTATTCCTTTTACATTGGTATGCCTTCATTGTATAAATGTAGACAGCTATTTAGGGAAAAAAATGTGCTTATGCTTTTAAATAATCGTTGTTCACAGAATGATGGCATTATATGGGATTCCAAGACTCTGGTATATGACTCACATTTTCTAGTTACCAGGTCCCTGCTGATAAATAAACGTTAGTATTGGGAAATAAAATTAACAGCCTAAGACCAGCCACCTACGACCAAGCAAATTAGAAACAAGCCTTGAGTCTATAAACTGTTAAGTGCATGAAAATTTTGGTTAGAAGCTTCTCCTCAGAAATTCAATCTCAGTTATATCAAGAACATGATTCAGTTATATCAAGAACATGACCTGTGATCGTCCCTGAATTTAGTCTAATCAACAAAGAAAACTTCCCCACAGCTAGCCCAGGAATGGGGCTTTACTCCATCCCAAGCTTTCTTTCTTTCAGTTATCAATACCTTTTCAGAGATCAATAATCTCTAGCTATCCTCTCATCTCCATTTTACCTGCCCTCCTAACTGATCTTGTGCACAGCTGCTCTCCTGAGATCACATTATGTTGGTTTTACTCCTGTTTTGTTTTAGAAAGAGCTATTTCTAAAACTTCCAACTTCATCAACCCTTTCCTGGGTGTTTCTGGTAGTTGGACATAGAAAAATGTAATTGCTTAAGTGGCAACATTTTTATTCTTCTCTTGCTTCATGGGCAATGGTAGCTTTATGAATGGGGTTTCCATATTGGATTTGGACAACAGTAAATCCTGTTTTTGAGGGCACTATAGGAAGCCTATGTTCCTTTCTGAATTTTTGGATTGGAGGGACTTTGAAAGATCTCTGTCTCCAGGCAAAACTACCCCTAAACAATTCTGATTATCCCCCCTGGGGTTTCCAAACCAGTTTCCCATAAGCCTTGATAGATGTAGATTCTATGGTACTCACTGTTTCCCAGGTTATTATTCTTTCAGGTAGGAATTTAACAAACGGTTCAGTCCTAGAACCGTGTGGAAAGTGTTAGTCTGGGGGAGGGTACATTACAAAGAGAATGGTTCAGACACACATTCTGCGTGTGTCTGAGAATTTAAAATCTAGGAGAATAAAGAGGAAAAGACATACAAGTTCACACAAAACGGTGGGGTAAAATCCATGAGTGATAATCATGGAGTTCCAGAGATAGGAGTAGTTCCTCCAAATGTGGGCAGAGTGGATAAACCTGGAAGTCTCCAGACAACAGGTAGCAGTTTTGGGGCTGGATCTTGTGGGTAGGCTGGGGAAGGAGTGGGGATAGATGACATCTGAGCTCCCCTGTTCCCCTTCTCCCTTCTTTGTCCCCAGCCCCCATGCCCACTGTCAAGACTCATTCTGATTTCTACTCTATGAGTCAGAATCTTCTTGGCACTTGTCAGGGGCACCCTTCGGCCTGATCCCTGTCCTCAAACTGCCACTGCCTAGGAAGGAGGGGGATGACTGGAAGAAAAAGTCACCATCCTCTTTACATCCCACTCCATTAGGTCCACCTCAGTAGATCTAGAGGCTTGCAGCCCTGCGCTCTTGCTAACAATGGAAGTGTCGTCATAGAAACCATGGCCCAGCGTTGGGACCGTGACCTGATGCTGACTAATCAGATGTGGGTTTAGCTTTCTGAAAGCGCTCCTGCCAAAGTTGAGTCTATCTTGTTCAGATGAGAGAGCTTCATGCTTTTGTCACCTTGCTTATATTAACTTATATCGAGGGCAGCAAGGCTGCAGATTCTCAGTCATGAGGAATGAAACGATACCCTATCACAGGGTGTGCCAGTTCTTCCCTAGGCACCTCCTCAGAAGATTCTTATCTCCCTCAGTTTTCAAGCACTATGCCTTTCTTCCACGTCTGCAGTTCTGTAATCGCCTCTCTTCTTTCCATCCTAGGCAGGACCAGTCCCTTCTATTTCAGGTGGACTACCACCTCTCATCTTGCCTCCCATCTCTCCCACACCATCGCCAGTCTATTGCCAATCCAAACCCCCAACTCATAAAACACTGGCTTCCCACTGCCAACACATTTCATACAAATTTCTTTGACCCTCAGGGCTTTCCACCATTTAGATCAATCCCCCAATGCTCTACCTTTCAGACAACATGAGCTCCTAGTTTCCCAAGTCTTGTTGACAGTTCTCTTCCCTCTCTTGGTGTATATTCCCTTCTGCTAAAATGTTCTTTCCCCCCAACTACTGAATCCACCTCATCCATGAATCCTGTATTTACTCCTCTACAATAAAGGAGGAGCAAGGCTCTCCCAACTTGGAGGGCCCAGAGCCCCTCAGTTCCACCTCTTATGGAATTGACTTTACTCCGCCTTTTGCAAGCCATTTGTTTTGCCTTTGTATCACATGCAGTCTTTAGGGGTAGATAGCATCTTGTTCATAATAAATGCACAAGCTCTGAGAATAGAGTCCAGTTTCATTTCCCCCAAATTTCTAAGGGTTGTAAAGGAATTAGGAAATGCTACCTTACCCTTAAAATAGAAGAGTTTAAGCTCTGAGAAACGTAAATGCACGGGCCAGGTTTTGCTAAGGGCTTCTCAAAGGCCTGGGGTGAAAGGAAATAGCACGAGATCAAGAGCTGGCCACCTGGGTTCTGATTGTGGCCCAGCCACTGACTGTGACCCTGAGTCAATCCCTCACTCTAACTAGAGCTCATTTGCTTGCTTATAAACTGAGGAAGTGAGTCAAAATGAATTCTACAATTTGTTTCACCTTATCTTACCTTAGCAATTGAAACTCAGGATGCAAGAATAATATGGAAAATCACACAAAAACCCAGGCAAATGGCTTAACAGAGCCTTCAAATGATCATGGTGTTCAGACAGGGGTATCCATTTCTGCCTCTTCTCCTGCAACCCTTTTGCACACCTATCCACCACTACCCCAGGACTCCTGCCATTATTAATCCAGAAAAAAGCTGTACCCAAATGTTCTTTGTCAACTCTGATACAGACAGGATACCAGGGACAGAATCTGTCCTTCACTACTTTTCCCTCTGCCCCTTCTCATCCCTTCCCCTCTCCCCCAACTATCCTACTGACTAGAATGGATAAGGAATTGAGAACCCATCCCAAACTCAAATACTACTCTAGCAGGAAGTTGATTCGAGTAAAGCCACTGTCTGCAAAATCTTGGCATGTCAAAGCAAATCCAGGCTAGCGAAGAAGAAAAAAATAAGCTTTTATTTGCTGTAGGTGAACTCAAGCTTTCCTGTCATAACCTATATTGAGTACCTGAACCTATGTGCAAACCCTGCACTGTCTTCTAGCTTGCTAGAAAGTATGAAGTCTAAAGATCAAAAAAGTATCGTGATCCTTTATTTAATAAGAGATAAATCCTTCCCTGAGTACAAAGACATTCAAGACTGAAAAACCAAATGGAAATTCACTGGAAAGTACCAAAGAGAGCCCTAACCATTGGGAAAAAGTTAATTTGACTTCTTGTTAATAGGAAGGAGAATCTAGCTCATTACCCTTAAGCACCTATGAAGCTTTAGATCTTATTTAGGATATAAAGGGTAACTTTGCATTACAAAGCGAAATCTCCTGGGGATGTTTAGGTGCTGCTGACTGTGCATGACAACAGCCACGTCTTGTTTATTTGTCTTTGAGTTGCAGAGCAAGGTCCAAGCCATTTTAAAGTACAGAGCTTTCACTAGCCTGCATAAGTATAATTTACTGATAGAGATACTTCCGGAAAGGCACTTTCTTTCTCCCAGATAATCTGTCTCTTTAAATTAACAGAAAGGTCATGGATCATTTTTTTTTAATTACCAGGAAGTTTAATCTAATAATTCCAGTTTTTACATTCTGTGACTATTATCAATTATGATTTTAAGAAAACTTTCATCAAATGAACATTTTGAAGTGGACTCATTCAGTGGCAGCTTCTATTTTTCTCTCTAGGAGGGGGTCGGGGGACCATCTGGTGGGAAATGAGCCCAGAAGCTGTGCTCGAATAGCAGTTTACATAAGATCCACAGCACATCAACAGTTCCTATGAAAGAAGGGGGGCAGTTTATAGAGATTATGTCCCCCCTCCCCCTTAAGTCACCATGACAGGTGATTTGTCATGACACTGATCTCAGGTAGAATCACACTTTAAATCACTCCTTCTAGATGGGAGTCTTGTTTTTTTTGGTTTCCATAGAGGAATTCCATAACCTATGTATTTCCTGTTTGAAATTAACCAGGTGATAATTTTTTTCTAGTTTCTCACATAACTTAGTTTCTCAGTAAAATACTGATATTCTCTAAGTAGCGTATTCTGTCTTGATTTTGAAAAAGCAATAGAAAACAACATAAGCCCATTTTTGAGGATGACCTATTTCTGCAGCTTAGAACTTAGGTAAGGTTTAAATGTTACAAGATTCATCAGAAAAAAGAGAAGTGTATGCTACTAGCTTCAATGACTATTAGCAATAACATAAAAAATAAAAATGCCACTGTACCAGGGCCACTCTGCTTGTCAAATAATCCAAATAGACATTTCAATACCCATCAGACGAGAGTCCTAAACGGTTTCCCAACTGTCATTTCTTTTGCTTTTCTATCTCCATTTTCATCATAGACATAAAGGAATAAAAAATGTTTATAGCCGTGCAGAGTCTGTTTACCTAATTACCTGCTCACCGAGGGAGGGGCAGGAGATAGCGTAGAGGACCACAGGCCCTTCCAGTAAGAGATGATACAGAGTGAAATGCAGCTGCCAGCTGTCACTTTCGAGGGGCTGGGCAGAGCTCTGCATTCCTGTCGCCCCCTTCCTTCTCCCCCTCCAGCTTCCCAGCTGCAATAGCCCAGTCTGTGAAAGCAACACTCTCCACTGCAATCCGACCTCCCACAGCCCATCCTCCTAAAGCCGCACCAGGACCCACCTACCTTCTGAGGACAGAGGAGGCTGGAGAGTGAGAAGGATGCTCGGTTACCGCTCCTCAGCATCTCCTGTCTGGAGCAGTTAACTGGAAATACAGAGTCGCCTCCATTTTCTGGTCACGTGATCACGGGCACATCTAAATAAGGACGATCACCTGCCTCTCCGATCTCCCAGTGAGCCCATCACCCCTGCTGCTCTGCTCCAGCTGGGGGATGGAGCTGGGGCTGTGAAGAGTTTCTTTTGGGAATATAAAATGCTCTTTCACGCAGGTTGTGGAGTCAGAAATGCCCCTTGATTTTTGTGTCTGCTCAGAAAAACTGCTGTCACTCCTGTTCCTGAGTAAGACTGGATGCGAATGGGCTCAAAGCACAGATTGGAAGGAATTTAGTTCCCCTGAAACCTCTTTTTTTAAAAAATCCTGCAGCTTCACGGCATACCCAGTGAGATGGTAATTATTTTCATTTCATAGACAGTGGTTAAGACCATAATAAAAATGGACTATGGAAGCATAGCAAGATACATAAAGAAGTCCAGTTGGAGATTCTAAAGGTTAGGATGTTTGCCCAAGATCCACACAGCTTTGACTATTGAGAAATAAAGCCATGTGACCAGTAAGCATTTAGACTCTGGAGTCAGAAGGCCTGAGTTTGAATCTAACTTCCACTACTTATTAGCGAGTTTGGAGCAGTTACTAAACTGCCTGGTGCCTCAGACTGCTGACTCACAAATGGACAATACTAACAATGTTACTTTAAAGCAAGATAATTTAGGTAGAGATTTTAGAGAGACTGGGTTAAAATAACTCACAGTAAAGGTTAGCTACTATTATTAATTCTAAAAATGCCAACAGAAATATTTGATGGAGTTAAGTCAAATGAAATGTGAATGAAAAGCTTACATACTAGAAAAGCATACATTGATTAATTTGATCTTCAAAGGAAAAGAATATGTTGTCAGACAAATCAAACAAAGACTTCTGATCAAGATCAGGCAAAATGTCAATGTGAAAAGTAACTATAGGCGCCATCCTCAGAACTAGGTTGTTAGAAATCCCATATTATACGATCTTTTTCCCTTTTTGGCAGGGTAGTGGGTAGGTGGGTTGGGGAGGGCGCTATGGTAGAACAGGGGGAGATGGCAGTTTTCGGTAACCTCCGATTGAGCTAACTCCAAGAAAACAGGAAAGTGAATTACTCAGCAGAGGACCTGGCCGTGGTAAATACTTAAGAAATGTTAGCTCCTGTTCTTAAAATGAAGGGCACTCCTTGTCTTCTCCATGGCTGTTGGGGCTGGTGAGGGGGCAGTGGGGAAAGGAGAAGAGGAAAAAGTGAATTTTTCTCTCTCTACTTAAACTAAAAGCCTACAAAATTCTTCCAAATTATAAGCAGTTATGAAAATAATTTCTCATGTGCCTTCTATCGTTCAGCAATGGGGAATTGGGGGTGGGGCCATTAGGGGGTCATGACTTTTTCAGGGTTCAGCAAAAACCTAGTACAGTTCCCAAAGCCAAGATGAACCAGAAATCAGCAGGGGAAAATAGATGGCTTCAGAGCTGGTTGTACCCTGGGTGTCCAGGGTGAAGGCTAAAAATGGGGTCTCTTCTTTGTGAAGTGTGGCTCATTAGGAGTTTCCCTCCTCAGCTGGAAAAAAGTAGCAGTTGGAGCTACAGAAAAAGGAGTTACGTGCTATAGAACAGACACTGTAATTGAACCTACCCTTAATATCTGTTTTAAAAGTCAATAGTTGAGAGAGAAAGTGATTAAGTTATTGTCATCAGGCCAATCATAGAATACCTTCAAAACATTTAAGTAGCACTTCATTAAATGGGGAAATATGGGACATCTGTTATCACCAATGATATTTCCTCTTGTCTTACAGGATGTTTTCTCAGACATATTTTGTCAAGGCAAAATAGCCCAGCTCAGTGTCAGCTGGGCACCTGAGGAAATATACTATCTTATTCATCCCACTGAAGCAGTTACAATTATTAAAAAAAAAAAAAAAGAATTCCTACTTAAATGCAATAAGTAGCATCCTGATTATTACATGGACGAAAAGGACATGGTAGATGTCAATTCAGGGGATTTTTAGTTATTCTGTGAGAGCCTAATACTTTCAAATGATCATTTAATGAGTTGAAGTTTAAAAAAGCAAAAATAAAAGAAGTCTTTGAAGATTATGTATGGTCAAGTACTACTTGAGTTGATGTAACAGATGATTAAGTAAACAGAATAATTTTTCCTCTCTGGAGATTCAAACTGGTATAGGCAAAGGATAACAAAGGCAAAACAAAAAACAAAAAAAGAACCAAAACAACTGAACAGGCACACCTGTTTTTCTCCATGAGGCTGAGTGAAGTGGGTAACAGCACTCTGAGCAAACTGAAAGGCTATAAGAATCTTGGAAGCACTATAATGAAGGAGAAATGTACAAGAACACTAAAATAGATAACTGTGGTCTCAAATTTCAAAACAAGGGGAAAGATGGATTTTGCAACATTAGAAAAGATGCATATTCCTGTTATGAACTGAATGTTTGTGCCCTCCCCTCAATTCACCAGTTGAGCCTCTCCCTGTGTGATGGTTTTAGGAGGTGGGGCCTTTGGGAAGTAATTAGGATTAGGTGAGGTGAGGAGGGTGAGGCACTCATGAGTGGAATTAGTGCCCTTATAAAAAATCCCACAGAGCTCTCTCACTCTTTCTACTATTCGAGGATACAGTGAGAAGTTGGAAGTCTGAAACCTGGTAGAGGGCTCTAACCAGAACCCAACCATGCTGGCACCCTGATTTTGAATTTCCAACCTCCAGGACTTTGAGAAATAAATCTAGCACATCTCCCTCAGAAAAGGAAGCAGTAAACACCAGTAATTATCATTTTTATTAAAAGCCAATTATGTTGGGGCTTCCCTGGTGGCGCAGTGGTTGAGAGTCTGCCTGGCAATGCAGGGGACACGGGTTTGAGCCCTGGTCTGGGAGGATCCCACGTGCCGCGGAGCAACTAGGCCCGTGAGCCACAACTGCTGAGCCTGCGTGTCTGGAGCCTGTGCCCCGCAACTAGAGAGGCCACGATAGTGAGAGGCCCGCGCACCGCGATGAAGAGTGGCCCCCGCTCGCCGCAACTAGAGAAGGCCCTCGCACAGAAATGAAGACCCAACACAGCCAAAAATAAATAAATAAATAAATAAATAAAAGCCAATTATGTTGGACGAACTTGACTTTCTTTTCCATTCCTTCAATCAAGTGTATTTATGAGGTACCTCAACATGTGGCAAGGGTTGCTCTAAGCACTAGGGGTACAGCAGTAAACAAGACAAACCAAATGTCTGCTTTCCTGGAGGGTCCGTTCTCATGTGTGGAGACAGACACGACAAAATCAATTAAACAGATAAACAGAAAATCTTTTCAGACAGGGAAAAAAAAAAAGTGGTAGGAAGAAAATGAAGCAGGGCTGTGGGATGGAGCACAGTTCTCAGCCTTGGCACTGTTGGCCCTTGGGGCTGGATAATCCTGTGTCCTGCAGGGCACTCTTGTGATTGTTGGATGTGTAGCAGCATTTGCGACCTCTACCCATAGATGACAGTAGCGTCACCCGAGTTGTGGCAATCAAAAATGTCTCCAGGTATTGCTAGACGTCCCCTAGATGGGAGGGGCAAAATTGCCCTCAGTTGAAAACTAGAATAACTTGGTGGTACAGTTATTGCTACTGTAGATGGAGCAATTATAGGAGGTCTCTCTGGGGAACCCCAAACCACGAGAATAAGCCAGCCATGTCAGGAGAGTTCTAGACAGAGAGTTACAGCTGGCACTAAATCACTAAATTGGAAGAGTCTGGTGGGCAAGACGGAGGGCTGGTAGAGAGAGCGGTCTTAGTGATCACAGACGTAAGCAGCAACTGGGGGACACAGGGCCTTACAGACTATAGTTAAGAATCAGAATTTTATTCCAAAATAAATGAGAAGACATTGGAGGGTTTTAAAAAGATAGGTAGCGAAAGAATGATATTCTCATTTGAAAGACTCACTCAAGCCAGTGAATGGAGAACGGACTGTAGGACCAGGTTGGCAGGATGGAGACAGGAGTCTGGTTGAAGGATCCACGTGGGCTGCCCAGGGCAGGGCTGCCACACAAGGTTGGGTGGATTATGTGTGTACTGGGTTGATGGTTTATAGATAGGAAACTGGGGCTCAGGTAAGTAGTTATACTCAGCTAGTTCATTATAATAAAGTTGAGAAGGAGGCCACCTCCAATATGGTTAGATGAAAGATCCAGGTCTGACAAACAATTCCAGTCTCCAATTTCCCTCTTGAACTGGAATTGGAAGTTAGCAGTAGGGAAATGTATCATGGCACTCCATGAACTTGTAGTTCAGTTATGGACATGTTGGCAGAAGTAAATGGTGATTGGTGCTCAGTGGCAAAAGCAGGGACCTCTGAGATAAATAGAAACATACGAACAAGAAGAAAGCCAGTATAGCAATATTAATATCAGGGAGAAAAAAGAGATGAAAGCAAAATTTAATAAAGTAGAAAACAAGCAAACAAAAACAAAAGGAAAAAATTAACAAAACCAAATCTAGTTATTAGAAAAGACTAATAATATGAACCCATCTCTAGAAAGATTGAACAAGGAAAAAAGAAGATACAAATAGATAATACTAGGAATAAAAGAATTATATAACTAACTACAGATATAGTAGAGATTGAAAACTAGTAAGAATATGAACAATTTTATTACAAAACCTTTGAAAACTTTGATGAACAATTTTCTAGAAAAATATTAAATAGCAAAGTTGATGCAGAAAGAATTAGGAAATCTGAACAGACCAGTAATCATTAAGAAATCACATTACTAGTAAAATATCTATCCCCCAAATAAGGAATAGGCACAGACAATTCTATAAATATTACCTAATTCTCACATATTAGAGAAAGCCCCTGGCTTATACAAGTTATTCTGAAGAACAGAAGAAAAGGAAGTCTCCCTAGTTTGTTTTATGGTGTCAGCACAACTTTGATTCCTAAACCAGACAAGAGCTGTATGATGAAGGAAAATCATAGGCCAGTGTCAATTAGGAAAATCTAAATTATTTCCCATGGTAGAGGGAAACTAAATACTGCACTGAAGTTTCTAAAATTCACCCATCTAAATGACTTCACTATCCCCCTTTCAATTTATATTTGACTTTAAGTTACAACTTAAGTATAAATGCTGTTTAAGGTAGTCTGGGATATAAAGATGTATAAGCCTCAAGTGGCTTACGTCCAGATAGGTTAAGAGAGTCTCTAGTAAATATAACATGAGCCAGAATGTGAGGATGGCCACAAAAAGGTTCAAAGTACAATGAGATTCAGGAGATGGAGGGATTCCTTCTGTTTGATAAGACTGGAGAATGTTTTAGGAAGGAAGAGACATTTGGTCTGGGTCTTAAATGAAGAGTGGAATTTCAATATGCAGGAAACAAGATGGAGGAGCAAGGAATTAAAAGAGGTGCCAAGATAAGAGCAAAGAGGCAAGAAAAAATAAGTCTCTTCAGGGGAAACATGAACATTTCTATGAAGAGGATATATGTGCTTATTTATACTTCCACTTTAAGACAAAGCTGGTAGATATATAAAAACCCACCACCACCATATGACTTAAAAATAGCTGGGAAAAAAAAAAAAGAGTGACAGGATCACAACACGAAATTAAGACTTAGAGTAATACAATAAAATACATATTCCGGAATTCTATACATTTGATACTAGTAAGTGATAAACTTGGCTGTGAAACATAAACTTCCAAGGGGTCAACTCAAAGGGATAAACATGATCAATTACATAAATGTTATTAAATAAAGTCACATTATTTAACTAATAGTCAAGATGGAGATTGGATTGGATTTGCTCATGAGAGCACAGATGTTCTGATTAGAAAATCATGGTATCAGTAATATCCTTGGCATAGAGATGAGTTTCACTGGGCTGACCTAACATTTTCCATCAAGATAAGCCAATGACCTACAACAGAAACAAAACCGAATAAAGAAACTGTGTGGGATCCTCTGCAACATGGTACAGGTACATAGTTCTCTGTTGCCTGGGCTTAATCCAGGGCACATTTTGGAACATGTAAAGGACCATTTGCATTACATATTTTTCACTCAATCTACCATAAATTCTGATTCTCAGTTGATCAACATTTCAGATAGTTTAAGGGAGTGAATTAAAAATTTTACTCCCTGGAAGTTGGACAGCGCATGTAAATCAGTGGAGTTAGAACACACCCTCACACCATGCACAAAAATAAACTCAAAATGGCTTAAGAACTTAAACATAAGACATGACACCATAAAACTCCTAGAGGAGAACATAGCAAAACATTCTCTGACATAAATCGTACCAGTGTTTTCTTAGGTCAGTCTCCCAAGGCAATAGAAATAAAAACAAAAATAAACAAATGGGACCTAATCAAACTTATAAGCTTTTGCACAGCAAAGGAAACCATAGACAAAATTGAAAGACAACCTACAGACTGGGAGAAAATATTTGCAAATGATATGCCTGACAAGGGCTTAACTTCCAAAATATACAAACAACTCATACAACTCAATAACAAAAAAACAAACAACCCAATCAGAAAATGGACAGAAGGCCTAAACAGACATTTCTCCAAAGACATACAGATGGTCAATAGGCACATGAAAAGATGCTCATCATCACTAATTATTAGATAAATGCAAATCAAAACTACAATGAGGTACCACCTCACACCAGTCAGAATGGCCATCATTAAAAAGTCTACAAATAATAAATGCTGGAGAGGGTGTGGAGAAAAGGGAACCCTCCTACACTGTTGGTGGGAATGTAAGTTGGTGCAACCACTGTGGAAAACAGTATGGAGGTTCCTCAGAAAACTAAAAATAGTTACCGTATGATCCAGCAGTACCACTCCTGTGCATATATCTGGACAAAACTGTAATTCAAAAAGATACATGCACCCCTATGTTCATAGCAGCATTATTCACAATAGCCAAGACATGGAAACAACCTAAATGTCCATCGACAAATGAATGGATAAAGAAGATGTGGTACATATATACAATGGAAGACTACACAGCCATAAAAAGCAATGTAATAATGCCATTTACAGCAACATGGATGGAGCTAGAGATTATCGTACTAAGTGAAGTAAGTCAGAAAGAGAAAGACAAATACCATGTGATATCACTTATATGTGGAATCTAAAATATGACACAAATGAACTTATCTATGAAACAGAAACGGACTCACAGATATAGAGAACAGACTTGCGGTTGCCAAGGGGGAGAGAGGGTGTGGGAGGGATCGATTTGGCGTTTGTGATTAGCAGATACAAACTATTATATAGAGAATGAATGAACAAGGCCCTACTGTATAGCACAGGGAACTATATTCAATATCCTGTGATAAACCATAATAGAAAAGAATATTTTTAAAAAAGAGCATGTATATATATATATATATGTATAACTGAATCACTTTGCTGTTCAGCAGAAATTAACATTGTAAATCAACTATACTTCAATAAAATAAATTTAAAAATTAAAACAAATTTACTCCCCAGCCATTACCTAGAACCAAACTCTCTTATGCTGACAATTTAAAAAAGCCACATCCTTTAACCAACGGTTAAAATGGAGGGAAGGTGACATTCTGATTTCCTCCATTGGTATAGCTTGGATTTCTACAAAGGGTGACCCAATCCCAGACTGAGTTTTTGACAGCCTTTGTTCTAAAGGAACTCTCATATGTATCTTGAAAACAGATCCTCCGATGCACTGGAGGAGTACTTAACTAATCCTGTATGTTTATATAACTCAGTCCACTTTTCAGAACCTGAGCTTCCATCACTCTCCAATTAAGCCAGCTGTGCTGCCTAACTTCTGTTTGCTTCCTCAGCTCCACTTTCCTACTTTTTCCACGTTGCTCTCCTCCCTGGGAGGCTCCCTCACCTCACCCTCTAAATTCCCCTTCGTTTTAACCAATGAGGGGCCCTGGCGGGAGATCAGAGGAGGAAGGAAGGAGGCTTCCCTCCTGTGGGAACGCCTCAGGCTGGCTTTGTCCCTCAACAGTAGGTCACAGCTCCTTGTAGGATGGCCCTTTCTACCCAAAATTCTCATTCTGGGTTCTGGGAATCATCACCTCCCCTCACCCCCTGAGGCCTAGGAATAACAGCTGTTCTGTTACTACTCCTGGGTTATCACACTATTCCTTGTGAGTTCCTCACAAGTTGCCACCATCTTTGTAAATACTCCCTTTATTAAATATTTCTCCAATTACCCTTATTCGAATGTGTCAGCTCTTTCCTGCTGGGTCCCTGACACGCTAGTACATCTTGCTTTCAAAAGCCATGACTTCTTATCTTCCTCAAATGCCATCAGTTTTCATAAAGGTTCTTTTTTTTCTTACATCAGTTTTGACATTTTGCTATTCCAGCTGGAGAAGTACCTTGGATTTTTCCTCAAGCTAGAAGCCAACACAGTACAAAAGGGCTCCTCTGTGGGTGTTCCTCCCACAGGACAGCTGAGTTGTACCACCTCGTCTCGGCACTCGTGGCTTTTTCTCACTATAAAATTCCTCACCGCAAACAAACACCATATCTATAGATATGCAGAAAACTTAAATGTACATTGAGAGGCCTGATTCCCTCGCCTCCCTCTGGCCTCCAGCCACTGGAGCTGGTCCCACACATCACAGATGGGGAGCAGCTTACTGACACAGCAGTAGCCGTCATGGATTTGCTGAGGTGGGAAATACGTGTTCAAGCGTGAAAAGAACTCAGTAGGTCACATGACAGTGTGAAAAGTCAGAGGTGAGTTCTGACTCAGTTATTCTCAAAATCTCTCTTTGGGAAACTTTGGCTATTGAACTTGATGTACTTTTCCATGGGACAATGGGAGAATAGGAATAAACACATCAACCTACAGAAGTTCAAAAAAATTATCTGTCTAATTGACAAGCACTGGGCTAGAAGGGAGAAGACTTAAGTTCAAGTCCCAACTTTACCACTTTCTCATTTCTGGATGATATTAAACAGCTCACTTATTGAGTCAGTTTTTTCACCTATGAAATTGGGATGACAAAACTTGCCATGTCTATCTCAAATGGAAATTGGATGGACCCAAGAACATAACATATTTGTCTATCTGCCAGCACTTATTGGAAGCCTGCTCTGGGAAGGGCTGGCCAGAGGCACAGAGGCGGCTGGGGTGGGAGTGGGATGGAGGTGAGGAGAGACACCAAAATAGGTTCTTTTGGAAAAAAAAAAAAAAACAGATTTAAGTCCTGAATTAAAGTAACAACTTAAAGGACTTTTGATGATACTTAATTATCAGCACCTAGTCACCAAATATAACGCACCAAATGATAAAATATAATTACAAAAATAAATGAACACAGAGTCAGTGCCAAGTTTGGTCTTCCAGGTTTGGTTCAGGGCAAAGCCAGAAAACAGTGAATAAACAAGGGAACACTGTAGTTTACAGAGTATCAATTTACCTTGGAGAAAGGGCAAATGTTTGGAACTGGGATAGAGCCCATTCAAACAGCAAGACTGAGAGAGGCGGGTAGTGTGTGCTCAAAGAGTCTGATTCTTCTGACAGCCCAAATATATCATTACCCGGCCTCGAGAGAAGGAGTCAAAAGATTATCCCTTTACCCGTTTTTCATTTCCAGCATTCACATGGGTGTAAGACCCAACGTACTAACTCCTCAGCCAAAAGTCATAGACAGAAAAAGCTGATTTCAGAAGGTCTCATGAAAAACATAAAAGGATCTTCTAGTGGTGTCACTCACAGGGAGAAAGACAAATTCTTTTCCATAGTCTTGTCAGACAGAAAAAAAAGCCAAAATTTACTAATTTAAAAAGAAAAAAAGAATGCACAGAGATCACCATAAGAAGCAGGTCACGGGGAATATGAAATCTATTGTGTTTAAATGTCATTTTAGGGAGTACCAAATAACTCACCTCGCAGAAGTAGGAGACAATGGGATTGACATATACACACTACTGTATATAAAATAGATAACTAATAAGGACCTATTATTTAGCACAAGGAACTCTACTCAATACCCTGTATTGGCCTATATAGGAAAAGAATCTAAAAAAGAGTGGATATATGTATATGTATAACTGACTAACTTTGCTGTACACCTGAAACTGACACAACATTGTAAATCAACTGTACTCCAATAAAAATTTTTTAAAAAGATATAGCTCCATAAATATAAGGATTAGGTTACTTCTAAATACTCTGTTTCAAACGTACATGTGACAAGAGCTCCCCCTCCTTTCCATCCCTCTCCCTCCTTCCTCCCCCACTGCCCTCTGCTGCATGTATCTACAAAGGTTGGACAAGTATTGTCAATTTTCTTAGTCCTCTTGGAAATTATTTCCTTCCATCACCCCGTACAGCTATATCCTTGCCCCACACCTATAGAAAGCCAATATATTTGTATAGCAATGTATTTATATAATTCCGATGGTGAGTTTACAAACGTTAATGGTTCCATGCTCTCTTAGCATGTAGTTCAGGCTTCTGCATATAACCTCTGATAATGTTATGTGGCAACTTGGCTAGGCTATGATGTCCAGTTATTTGGTTAAACACCAGTCTAGATGTTGCTGTGAAAGTATTTTTTAGATGTGATTAACACTGAAATCAGCAGACTTTGAGAAAAGCAGATTACCCTCTGGAATGCGGGTGGGCCTCGTCCAATCAGTTGAAGGCCTTAAGAGCAAAGTCTGAAGTTTCCTGAAAAGAGAGGAACTCTCCTCAAACCTGCAACACAGAGACTCTGCTTAAGTTTCCAGCCTGCTGCCCTGCAGAATTCTGACTCAAAACTGCAACAACTCTTGCCTGAGTTTCTAGCCTGCTGGCCTGTCCTACAGAATTCAGACTTGCCAGCCTCTAAAGCTGTGTGAGCCAATTCCAGTTCCTTAAAATAATTTCCCCTCTCTCCCTCCCTCTTCTCTCTCTCAGACATACATATTTCTCCTATTGGTTCTGTTTCTCTGGAGAACACTGACTAAAAACACAATTACCCTTTCTTCACATGACATTCTTGCAACCATGCCTTCCTTAAAGTAAATACATACATGGTTCTTTGTTTTAAGAAAAGTCTGTGTGCTGCAGATGACTCTGTAGATGTTCTCTGTGACCACACAGGAAAGATCAGGCATATGCATCACTGTACGGGGTATTGGCACGCAATCCTTAGCTGGCGGGTCTACAGCTGGAGGATGACCAAGCTGTTGGCAAAAGCCTCTGGGAAGATTGATCCTAGGGAACTAGAACACAGTGCTGAAGATCTCAAGGGAGACTGTTTATCTCCCAGCACTCATAACAAGTTTTGTTAACAAGAGACAGTAGGTGAGGTACGATGAGAAAAGGTGTCTTTCTAATGCTCCCTCAGATTTTGAGAATATGGCCTACTGCTCTCCAAAACAGTGTGGGAGCTGAGAGGAGGTGTGGCTGGTTGATGTGAGGGCAAGAAGCCAATTTGTAGATGGTGTGTCATCGTGCATATACTATCAGCCTACTTTCATTTTTGAAGACCAGGTTTTAATTTTTTTTTTTTTTTTTTCAGGACAGTCTTGATTTTGGTCCTACGATCAGATTATGCATCAGAAGATGTCTCCAGGTTTTTGGTCTGGAGAATATGGCTATCTTATCATATTGCTTCTGTGATCACCTTCCTGTCTCCAGGATTTTCTTTATGCTACTCTCCTCAGTTAACTTGGCTGGCCTCTCACCCCCTTTCTCTACCTTTCCAGACTATGAGCTTCCTTTAATGCCTGTCTCAAATGGCACTTCTCAGGACCGCAGTATGACTTTTGCGGGCCTTAGGCACTTTTGCCTTCACGGGCTCCTTCTCTCACTCAAAACAAAGAAAACAAAACAAAAACCTAAAAATTTGCTTCACATCTGCATTGGTAGAAAGAAATATAATCCACACCGGAATATAATCCACATAGGAATCTAATCACTTTTTCTTTTAATTTTGAAAGAAATTCAAAGCTTCTCATGGGCCTTTTAAAATATCATGGGCCCTGGGCACTCTGCCTCCTGATGCTGCTGGATGATAAGCCATCCTCGTTCCTCATCCATAAAAGTATCCTATACAGATGCCTCTCTCTTAACTTATTAACATAGAGAGGCTCAAATTCAAATCCCAGCCTCTTCACTTTCTAACTATAAACCAGAGCAAGTGAGTCAAACTTTCTGGACATCAGTTTCCTCCCTTGTGTAATTCTTACCTCATACAGTTGCCATGGTAACGTGAGAGCCTGTATATACAATGCTTAGTACCTGGTCCGGAGCAAATGCCCGTAACTGGTAGCTATTTATATTTAACCTGACATTGGTCATCAACTATCTTGATTTAACTGTCACACTATTATCTACCTTTTCACTTATGCTTAACTCCTTTATTAAACTGTAAACTCCTAGAGGGATGGGACTAAGTTTTAGACCAGCGGTTCTCAAACTGCTGTGCATCAGAATCCCCTGGGGGAAGCGTTGAAACACAGACGGCGGGGTCCCACCCCGAGTTCTTGATTCGGGAGGTATGGGGTGAGGCAGGTAACATGCCTTTCTAGCAAGTATCCAGGTGGTGATGAGGCCTGCTGGTTTTAGGGTCCCATTTAGAAAACTACTGTTTTAGATAATTCTGCACCCTCCCCAAATCTAGCACAGAGAAAAGCTTTCCAATACTTCAGAGTAAATTATTTAGGCAAAAGGTAACACACAATCCAGCGGGAAAATCTGTCCCCTCCCCCAACTGTGAGAAGATTTCCATTACTTCAGGGGCTGAGCAGAAAGAGATGAGCAAAGAAATCTCATTATAAGAAAAGGGGCCAGTGGCACAATTGAACACTGTCATCTGTTGGGTTTCAGGGGCATGTGCAAAATGCAGACAAGAAGCCAAATAATAGCTCAGCCAACTCTAGGCTGCCTGTGTTCTGAGCTCAATCTATAACAGTGCCAGCAGGGCTTCTGGGATCCATCTGCTACTCTCTTTTTGACAACAGATCTGAGGTCCCTCTGGAAGGAAATAGCTTGACAGGAAGAAAGAAAGATTAGGCCAACTTAAAATGTCTGGATTTATGAAGCTGCGCTTGAATATGGCACAGCTTTTAACTCTTTATGGCACTTTGCTAACCTTCAATATACCCCTGCTATTCTTTCTGATTTCTCTGTCCCTTTCATGGAGAAATGTGAATGCCAAAGCTCTCCTGGACACTTTTTATACATAAATTAAGGTCACAGGATTCAATAATGAAGGAAGCCTTGAGATCCTCCAGCCCAATGCACCGATTTTATGGATGAGGAAACTTAAGCCTAGGGTTAATCCTAAAATATGTAACTGGTAGTGGTAGAGCCAGGCTGGAATCCAGCTGCCTTGACTTGCAGTGGGTATGTAGTGTGTATAGTCCTTTACGCTCCTAAAATGAGTAGGAAAAAGATATCCTAAATGTCCCTCAACAGAGGAATGGATAAAGAAGATGTGGTACATATAAACGATGGAATACTACTCAGCCATTAAAAAGAATGAAATAATGCCATTTGCAGCAACATGGATGGACCTAGGGATGACCATACTAAGTGAGAGACAAATATCATATGATATCACTTGTATGTGAAATCTAAAAAAAATGATACAAATGAACTTATTTACAAAACAGAAACAGACTCACAGACTTTGAAAACAAACTTACCATTACCAAAGGGGAAATGTTGAGGGGGGGAGGGGATAAATTAGGAGTTTGGGATTAACATATACACACTACTATATATGAGATAGATAATCAACAAGGTCCTACTGTATAGCACAGGGAACTCTACTCAGTATTCTGCAATGACCAATATGGGAAAAGAATCTGAAAAAGAATGGATATATGTATATGAATAAATGAATCACTTTGCTGTACACCTGAAACTAACACAACATTGTAAATCAACTATACTCCAGTGTAAAATAAAAATTAAATTTTAAAAAATGAGTAGGAAGAAGATATCTTTTCTCCACTACATTTTAAGGAGGAAACATGATTTTCTCCTTTACTTAGGTTACTTTTCACAACATGCCCTTTTGTCCCTGGAAGCAGGAGGGCTTTATCAGAGCCACTGAAGAGAAATAAACCACTGTAAACAGTTTTAGCAGGGCCTGGAAACTTGGGGGCAGGGACAATGTCCACTGGTTACCCAGAAACTTGGCCAGAGCAGATTCTCAAAAACCAAGTGGTGAATGAACGAATGAATGAATTTCTGGTTTGATGGTTATTTGCCAATTTTTCAGTCAATTAAGGAATGAATGTTTCACATTAAGATTTTAAGCCTGCTGTGGATTCTCTTCTTTCTTTATTAGTAAGTGAGATGCTTACATGAAACCACAATCAGCTTTTCTGTACGATAGGCAGTGTGTCTGATGGAAAAGTACAGGCTTTGGTGGTGGAAAATTTTGAATCCCAGAGTGTTCACTCTGTTTACTTAATTCTAGGCAAGTTATAGAAACTTTCTGAGCCTCAACTCTCCTCCCCCAACCAGTATGTGTAAAATAAAGATAATAATACTTACTACTTGAGGGTTTTTGTACAGATTAAATAAGATAACGTGTGCAGACTGCCTTGCACTATGAATAAATGTGTGTGTCCTCTCCCCTCCAGCACCAACTGCCTATTTAAGGGTAGTATAGGTATTGAGTAGGTGAAGTAAGTATAAGTATCAGGAGAGTAAGTATAAGACTTTGGATGGAAACTGAAGGGACTTTTTTTGGCTGAAAAGGTACACAAATCATCATCATCATCATCATTATGGTTACCCAGCAGCTGCTTTTATGGATGATATGCTTTGAAATAAATATAAGCAAAGCTCCTATCACCTAGGTATTCTTCACATTCCATAATCCCTCACCATTTCCCCAGTTTCCAATTAAATAGTGTTCAGGAAAAAAATAAACTGAGCTTTTTGCTTACCCTTTTGTTCTTGGTTTCCTTGTCCTGGGCTCAAGAAACTCTGTCTCCTCCTCCATTTCCATTTCAGGGATTATGTTTTTCTGAGAAGACTGTGGTGAGAGCATTTCCCATTCACTGTCATGGGTGACAGCCTGCAACATAACTGTATCGGGGCCAGCGCTGCCTCGGCTCATGTTCTTCCACGATTGGCTGCCCAGGCCAGAGGCTTCCTCTAGTGCTGAAGATTCTAGAGGCTTCATGTCTCCCAGAATCTGCATTTGGGGGCCCTTGCCCAAGCTGTGATCAGAGGCTGGCTCCACAGCCTCGCCGGACCATCCAGGCCCTGAGTCCCTAGTCTCCGATGATGGGTCACCAACCTCACTACGGCCCAAGACCATCCAACTCTGGTCTTGCCTAGGGCTTTCAAAAGATGATCTCTTATCATCTTTGGAAGACATTCTCTCTGCAGAAAGATGGTTTCTTGCATTTAAGGAAGCAGGTTGATGTGTGTCTGGGAAGCTAGCTAACTGAGTTCCTGGCAGCCCCGTCTCTTCAGAATCTATGTGAAACTCTTCTAATTCCGACGTGATTTCTCTTGCCTCACAGGCCTCTGGCTCTGGCGGTGAATTTTCTTCGTGCTTTACAAGTATGTAATCCATGTGTAGTGCAGGATGATCTTCATTCTTCTCAGTGTACCTTTCTTCCCCGTATTCTGATTTTACCTGCTCAGGCTCTTTGGTAGGAATTATTTTTTCTTCTTCCAACTCTAATAACCCCTTGCTGGCACCTAGAAGTGGAAGACGAAGGTGAGAAGGAGAGAACAAGGCTTAATTAACACACGGTGTGACTTGTGATCTTCGCAAACGATCTATCTAAAGAGAGATAGTTTAAAAAACATTTTTATTTTGTAGAGCTGTTTAATTTTCTCAGACCCTCTCAAAGATACTTATTAGACAAGCGGTAGAAATTACTGCAGTAAGGCAGAACTTGGTTAAGCACGCACTGCAAATGTAGTTAGTTCCTCTATAGCCACATTGGTAGGAAAAGTGTGTTTTACAAATGCATTCATTGAACGAAAGCAGCAATTTCTTGAGGGTGGAGGAATGAAAGGTTTCTTACCATTTGGTGGTCCTATGTCTCCACCTGCTGGTGAATCTGAATGATCTGTTTCTACTTCCCAGTCAACGTTCGATGGAGACAACTCAATGTTGGCGTCGACTCCGACAGGCAAAGAAACTGACTCAGGGTCTTCATGAACATGCAGCAGCTGGCATTCAGGCTGTCTGTTTGTGGCCTCAGCGTGGTTTTCCTTGTTTCTTTCATCAGGAAGGGCAGAAAGCAATATCTCTGCAGCTTCGCTCCCCAGAGGCGCATTCTCTGGAGTCCCAGCTTCCTCTGTGGTTTCGACACCAGGAGTAGGTTCCGTGAGATAGGACAAATCAAATGGAGGTGTGTAAGGTGCGAGCCCTTGCTTCAGGGCATCTTCTTCCAAGGGAGGGTCACCGCCATAGACAAAGTGTTCAGGCTCTTTCATTAAATCTTCATCAATATTTTGGCCCATGACTTCATACTCAAAATCACCCCACGAGGCTTCAGAGGAACAGATATCTTGCTTCCCTGCCTCCCCATCAAATTGCATTTCAGGATTTCCTTCTGATAATGTCAGTTTACTCACGTCATCTATTGTTCCCGTGGATGTGTTCAGACCTGAGGCATCGCTGAAACTGTGGTCAAAGGCAGCTTCGCCAACATCCAGACGAGTGTCCGAGGCTAGCAAAGTATCAGGAACTGTGGCAGGATTCTCAGTGGCAAAAGCTTGCTCACGGTCCGACAGGCCCCCTGCATCGGTCTGACTCTCAGGAGAAAAGTCTTCTGATATCCAAGAGCTGTTGCTATCCACAGTTGGCTCTGGGTGAGTTACACAAATATCAGTTCCCACGTTTTCAATCATTGGGATTGTTCTGTCAGTGGGTTCCAAAATTGGTGCTGTATCTGGGTTGGCTCCCTCTTCCGACGCTTTTAAACTTGTAATGTTTTCACCGTTTATTTCGGAAGGTTCAGGAGAACCTTTGTGAGAGGCAGGTTGAGAGGAGTCATTTGTGTTTGCCTGCTCGCTGATCCGAGGCAGCGGAATTGCGTTTTCAGAAGACAGTTCTGAAGTACATGGGACAAATTCCTGCGCCAGCTCCTGACTGGGTTCTTCATCTCTCTCTGGCTCGGTGGGATATAACTCACCGGATTCCCCTTCAGGTCCCATCCCAGCACTGATGTGCTGCTTAGTCTCTGGCTTTGCTTCATAATCATGACATACATCAGGGCTGTTGGAAGCCTGGGAATTGCTGTCATGGTCACAGTGAGTCAGTATATCAGGATTCTCACCATCTGTCTTCACACCGAAGGGTTGTTTCACATCCATCCACAAGTCGGGTGAAGCTGAGGCCAGTTGCCCACCCTCTTGGAAGTTGCCGTGTAAAATATCTGGAACAAACGCACCTTGGGGGCCCTCACTAGGGGTAGAGTCGTCCCATTCAGAGCCTGACTTCTTTATCAACTGGGTGGAAGAACTGACCGCAGGGAAATCTTCAGAGGCAATGCTTGAATCTGTCATTTCACTGGGGTGTGATTTTTCTTCTTCCCACCAATTTGTTTCTTGACACTCAGGAGTTGATACATTAGATATAATGCATCCATCTTCATCTGTGTGAGTAAATGTTGGGTCTGGCTGATTCCAGACAGACAGCACTGTATTCTGACACTGCTCTTGGGTAGATATTTCAGAGGTGAGTTTGTCACTGGCAGAAGACATGGTTTGTTCTCTGGAATCCTTGTCTTTAATTTGGTCCAGTAGTACAAGCTGGCTAAGCTGACCAGCTTCTGGGTCTGGCTGCCTTGGTTGAATGTTCCAAAGTTGCTCGTGGGCATTCTCCCCATTATTATCCAGAAAGCGTGACTCATGTTTATCACTGAAAGGATTGGTACAGTGCGTTTCCAGGGATTCAGTATCACCCGGAATGGGTACTCCCCAGGGACCCGCGTTTTGGTGTGGTGAGGAATTCATCTCCAGCACAGCACTTGAGTTAGATAATTCCCCTTCAAATGCCCTCTCAGTTGGTCGCCCTTCCTGTAGGGAGGCGTTCCACCACTCCGTGCTCTCAGCTGAGAAGCCAGCCATTTCCAAATTAGAATAATTTTCATTCTTTAGTTCAGCTTTGGGAGATATTTGCCATATGACATCTCCCGTCCTCCCTGTTTCTGGAGAAGACCTCGTCTCCTTCTCCACTGCTGTAACCTGTACTTCAGTCTCCTTTAGTGGCAAGAAATTCCAACGATCAGGGCTGCTTTGTTGATTGTCACAGAATGGGTTTGACTTATTCTCATTCTCTGCTGGTTCTGGACTGCCTATATAGGCAGAACATTCCTCAGACTTGGGATCAGCTGTGGCCAAGGACTTATTAGATTCATTCAATGAATCCCAAGCTCTGAGTTCACTCTGAGCAACCTGGCAAGTGGCTGAATGGATCTCTTTCTCCACTGACTCTTCATCGCCTACACTATCATCATCAGAACCTGAGCTTGTTGAAGTGAACTTGGCATCCTCTTGCTGCACAGTTTCAGGAATATCACATTCACTTTTTTCCTGATGGCTGACCACTAGATTTCTTTCCTGATATACATCTAAATATTCAGAATATTTGCCTGTTTCAGGGCTAGACAAAGAAGAAAAGGAATCACCATCTACTGAGCCATTCCAAATCTCTAAATATTTAGGAACATTGTGATCTAAGCTCTTTTCAAACTTGTCCATTCTGTTTTTCTCCAAACCCTTCATTTCGGTAATTACTTCTACTTGACCATCAGTAGTAATTAGTTCAGATTCTTGGTAATTCTGTGTACTCCAATCATCTTGGTTTTCCTTCTGATGCCCAGTATTGGGTCCTTGGTCCCAGGAAGGCAATGCAGACGAAGAGTCATTTAGGTCAGGACTGGATGCACTTGAATGTGTATACTCACTAGAAATACTGTCTCTGTCATCATTTCCTGATAAATTGGCTCCTGGAGGGCTGTTTTCAGTATTCTTAACTTCGAGATTCTTAGTTATCTCAGAACTTGTGCAGCTGACCTGCACATCACTGTCTCTAGGGCCATCCCAAACGTCAAGTCCTTGGGGACATCCATAAGGTAGGTCTTGGTTCATTCTCTCCGGCTCCAGGATGTTACATTCTTCAGCTTCCTCCACATCCATTTCAGGTAGATATATACTTATTGTGGAATTCAGCCTACCTGAAATTTCAGTAGTTTCACCTGAATTTCTGTGACTCATGAGGTGCTCTTCGCAGGTCTCTTTTGCCTGCAGGTGATCTATGGACACCTCTGTTTGCACATCACAGGGGTCTGGAGTGTAAGACCCCTTCTCATGCTCTAATACCTCCTGGGGTTCCTCAGTTTGAGGACTGGAAGTGACCGAAAGAGAGCTGATTTTGCCTGATTCATTGGAGATTTCTGGATGATCAGATGCAGCTGGGGAAGGGCACTCCTGGCCACCTTGCCCTTTTCCAGAAGCCCCTGAGGTTCCATCCATCGGCTCCTCCTCACTGGGGCACTCCCTATCGGTGGCTCCATGGGATTCCTTCTCACTTTCCTTTTGTCCATAACTGGGACCCCTCCAGGGATCTGAGCATGCAAAATGCCCTGAATTCTCAAGTGTGGTCACCAAATACGCCATATCACTGGGTGGGGTTCTCCTGCATGTGTCCTGCTTGTCAGGATCAAGTGTTTCTGACTCACTGGCTCCAGAGGCTTCCAGCATGTCTGGGATGTGACTGTCCTGAATTTTTTCTAATGAGCTGGAAGTTTCAGGGGGTGATTTGCTTTGTTCTGGATCTGTAACATACGATGGGCCAGGTAACATTAATGATGACACGGCGTTCTCTCTCATAACGGAATCCCAAATACTATCCGCGATCAGCTGCCCGCTTTTCTCATTCAGCATGTGATAATCATTGGGAGCAGCGTCCAAGCTGTGCTCAGAAGAGGCAGGGAGTTCCCAATCTGTCTGATTTGCTTCCTGATACTCCACGGTCCAGGGTTCTACCTGCCTCACTGCGAATCGGGTTTCGGGTTCAGAAGCTTCCGCCAGGTACCCCTGTGCCTGGCCTTCACCGGTGATGGCCATAGCCGCACTGCAGTCATCCCAGTCCAAGTCGTTGTCCATATCCGAGATGGTCGCAGTAGACTGCGTGTCCTCCAGAATCACTCTGTTCCACAAGTCGAGACTGTCGGGGGCCGCCTGGCAGGAGTTAGCGCTGCTGTGCAGAAGCGTGAGCTGTCGGTTTGTCTCATTGTACAGCTGCATCATGCTGGGGTCATCGTAGCTGGACTGGCTGCTTTCCCCAATGTCATCCTCCACGGAGGTGTTCTGATCATCTGTGGGCTCTGCCTGGAGTAAATCTTTATCTGGGCTGTGAGTGGCATTTATTTCAGAGCTACCATCTGCGTGAGGTGAAGCCCACATTTTCAGGTTCCCAGGACCCGAACTAATACTATCTCTAGGTGGCTGCTCTGGGGACTGAGGAGGCATGTCAGCGTCCCCTGAGGTACAGTTAGCATCTTGTGACTCGAAACCTGCCTCTTTAGCAAATGGCTTGTCTTTGGTTTCTTTTTCGTCTCCGGCAAATGTTGGTGAAGTATAAGAGTCAGAAGTGGAGTAGTTGGTATCTAAGGGGGATGGCACCGAATCTTCCCCTATGTTGGAGGCACTGTAATCGGAACATTTATAGGATAAGAAGGAATCTTCCCAAGGTGCTAGGACATCTGACCCTCCTTTCTTGTTACCCTCCTCAAAAAGGTTCCAGGAATCTACATTTTCGTACACCTTCCCCCTAATTTTTGGATCCACGAAACCATTCTGATCATCCTTGACTGGCTTAGAACTATTCCATGCATGATCCAGATCAGATCTGGGATTTCCAGATACAAGAATATCGTCCCCGGAGTCATGGTTCTTCTTGCCCCAGATTTCTGGAACTGCTTCACTATTTGCGTCGCTGTGCGAAATGTCTATGAGGTCTTCTGAAGGGAAAGAAAACCCGCTTTTTGCCATGGCCCACTCGTTTGGGTCCCTCACAGAAGGTGTCTCACCACGCATCGGGTGCAGATTCCAGGTATTTTTCAAAGCTTCGGCGTCATCTTCTTTAGCAAATGCTCTCCAGGCTGGGAATGACGCTGCAGCAGCTGGTTCCCCGTCATCCGTGGGATTTCCCCATGGCTCAGGCATGGCTGTGGGTGAGCGATCAGAACGCCACAAAGCAGCAAAGTCTTCTATCAGGTGGTTTGTTCCCTGAGGAAAAGCATTCGGCAAATGCGAGTTTTCAGGGGACATATCCTGAAACCGCAAGTTTTTCTCATTTTGGTCTTGAATATTATTGCTGCCAAGCCCAGGCTGACCAAATTCTGACTCCCAGGGACTTGACTTTGGGAAGTTTAGAGTCTTGGGTTGAAATATAGAATCTGAGGCTCTCCTATCAGCTGGGCTTGGCTTATGATCTTTCCATGACTCGGGGCTCTGGAAGACAGATTCCTGTTCACTGGAACTCCATGCATCTGCAGTGTTTCTAGAGTCAATTTCCAAACCACCCCACCAGCTGCTGCACCGTGCCTGGGTTGGAGGTGGCCCAGTGTGACCCGTGTTGACTGTTTTGGGGGTCATATCTTCTGAAGAGAGTAGAGCTGGTTCTTCAGTTGATGGTGAGTTTTCCACAAAGCTATTCATAGGTGTTGGTGGGACCCTCCTTCCAGCATTTTTCAGACTTTCTGGTGAAGGAGATTCATCTTCCACAAACCCTGTCAGGCTCAAATTTCTTTCAGAATTATCACTGGGACTTTCTTGTCTCTGGACAAACTCCTCATCAAATTCCACAAGGCTATCTTTGCCAGTCCCCGACAAAAGAGAACTGGATGAATAATTCGACACGTCCATCCCTATCTCATCAAGTCTTTTAGGCCCCGTGGCGAGCTGTCCTTCTGATGAATCGCTGTTGGGGAAGAAGTCATCTGTTGGGGAGTAGTCTGCAGAATGGGAAGATGGTTGGGACTGCCCAGAAACCATGGGTGCTGGGTCAAAGTTGAAAAGGTCAAAGGATTCACTGTGTTCTCCAGAAGGGGCATGCTCCTCTGCTACTGCCCCTTCAGGGATGGGACTGTAGGAGTCAAATCCTGGGAGGAGGCTGTGGTGAGGCCCAGCACCTTCTCCCACTGGACTGTCATCACTGAGGAAAACTGAGCTCTCCTTGGATGAGCGGCTGCTCCTAATGGTGGCCAACCCGCTATCTGGGCTAACGAGGTCCACATTGACATCCACCTGGGCCTGGTTTGAATCACTGAGATCGGGAGGGTTTTCCATGAAATTCACGGAGCTGGGCTGTGGCTCTATGTCAGAACCATACAACTCCATAATCCCGGAGGACCCCTGGGAGAGCGGGGCGCTGCCTGCCACTGCTTCTGTGGAGGATGTCCGGCTGTTAGAGGCCATCTCTGGACACCTCCTATTGATGACTTCCTTGACCAGGAGAACCACGTGATCACAAGTCACTGAAGGGTTCTCCTGCTGATACACCAGAATCTCGTCACAGCCACATTCAAAGGGCTCCAGCTCCAGGCGAGGGTTCTGGCACTCTTCCAGTTCACAGCAAATCTGTCGGGGAGGCACAGGGATTTGTGTGAGCACTCAGGCTCTCTTAGCTCTTTGCAATTTGTCTTTCTTAATTTTTTGTAATGTAAAATTAATCTGTGTTCATCTGTCTAGAAAGAAGACTGAGAACTGTATAACATAAAACATGGAAAGTCCCACTTAATATACCACCGATGCTTTCTTTAATCCTACCAAATTGGCTTTTTGTTGAACCCAAAATCATTTAAAACCTCTCCTCAGTGTAACTTAATACCATCTTCCAACAGGAGTAAAATTCAACTTTGCAAAAGCCAGAGATAATGCTGGTTGCTGACAAAACTAGGGGAAAAGTATTGGAATAAGGGAAAATGGAGCAGAAGGAAGGCTCTTGTTGGTAGCAGGTAGCCAGGACCTGCTTTAACCTCTGAAAGCCTCAGAAGGCAAAGGAGAAAGTAGGAAAGAGAAAGCAGCTACCAGGGACAGCTTTCTCAACGGCACTCAGGCCCCAACTGTCTCTTCCTGCCCCAGGAAGCATCTGCACGGGACCCAGAACAGACAAAGCTGCCTTGGAAGGCAGGGAGATGTGTGATGGTCAGTGTGAGGCCAAAACTGGGCTGTAGCTCTATGATTTTTTTAGGAAATGTTGAAGATATTTTGCACACTGGGCATTTGAAATGGCCCCATAGGATTAGTGGAGGTAATAATAATAACAACAACAATAACAGTAACAACTACAGAGCTCACATAGATAGTAGTAATAATAATTAACATTTATTGAATGCTTTCATATGCCAGGCAGTTCTAAAGGTTTTATGTGCATTATCTCCTTTAATCCTCACAATAATTCTACAAGGTAGGAACTTTTTATCCCCATTTTTCCAGTGAGGAAATAGAGAGACAGGAAGCTTAAATAACTTGACCAACAACACACAGCTAACAAGTGATGGAGCCACATTTTGAACTCAGGCAGTCAAGCTGCAAAGGCTGACCCTTAACCAACTGTGACCACATGGCCAAAGAAGGATTCCTCTAGAGCAGTCTTGACTTTGTGTTGCTCAAGATTTCAAGGAGATGTCTCTTGGGCAAATGGGTGGGGAGGGTTGGGGTGGGGGCCGAGGAGAGACAGGGTGGAGTCAACTCAAGGGCTTCTAACCTCTTCATCCACTCTTCTACTTCTGTCTGTTTTAGATTAACCAATTTTTAGATTGATTTGCTACAAAAAGTGATTTGAAAACCACTGTATTGGAGGCTTAGGAGACCTAAGTTCTGTCCCTAGGAAACCCGTGACCAAAGATAAAATTCAGCTTTGAAACTCAGTGCAGAGCAAAGCACTAAAAAAGCCACAGGCTGGTGATGCAATTCACAGATGTATGTAGGTCAGAAGGGTACCAAAAGCATCTGCAGCAGGAGAAGGGGGCTCATTCATATCTGGACTTGAGAGGGCACAGAGAGGCTGGAGAGTGACTTCAGTCATATATCAAGAAATGGATCTCTTGGGGGACAGAAAGTGAGGATGTCAAAGAAGGGAGTTGAGACTTCACCTCTAGCCACCTGTGGGTAGACCAGTTGTCTAATCCATTAGTGAGGAAAGATAAGTGATGAAACTGTTCTATGTCCATGTCATCCATATTATAATGAATTACATATGTTCTCATATTAGTTATTAAATACACCTGCTTTGGCATACCCACTGCCCTATTTTCATTAATGTTGTCTATTTCTTATATTTCCAAAGCCTTGGGTTAAAAGACTCTGTTCTCAACCAAGAAGATCTGACTGATTACCCAATCAGGATTTCAGTACCTGGAGAAAAACGTTTTTGTTTTGTTTTTTATTTTTTTAACATATATGAATGTTTTTCTCAAGACATATCCAAGGTGTCAGGGTGGTTGTAGTCAAAAAAACTAACTTGGATTAAAGCTTCAGATCACAGTTACTAAACACTGGACACCAAACAGATGTTTAGTCAGGGACTAAACTTTGTTATCACCAGGTAGCAGTCCTCAAGGAAAACGGTACCCAAAGGAGGACTAGCCCTTATTGGGTAAAAAAGATATGATCTTTCTCTTTATGAATTTAGCCTAGAAAAGAAATGGTTATGGGGCTCTTTTAAAATGCCCCTATGTGGGGTGAAGGGAGTCAAAAGGTACAAACTTCCAGTTATAAAATAAACAAGTCATGGAGATGTCATGTACCGCATGGAGACTATAGTTAATAATACTGTACTGCAGATTTGAAAGCTGCTAAGAGAGTACAGAGTAGTCCTCATCTCAAGAAAAAAACTGTCATTATGTATGGTGATGGATGTTAACTGGACTTATTGTGGTGATTATTTCACAACATATACAAACATTGAATCATTATATTGTACACTCGAAATACAATGTTATCTGTCAATTATTCCTCAATTAAAAAAAAAAAAAGGCCAACTTTTATCTCATTGACAATTCTATTTAGATGATTTTTTGGTAATACAGCATCAAAACTAAAAACTAAAAATCTGAATTAAAGCACTGATAAATAAATAAATAAATAAATAACAGAATGTGCAGAATACCCCCAACATTTCTTAAAACTCAAACTCTAGGACCTTATCTCTTGGACCAATTTCTTTAAGTCACCAGTCCATGGCCGTCTTCCACCGCATGTTCTGAGAGCCAGCAGGAGGGGATGCAGTGAAATGTGCTGGGTCAAGGAGGTCCTTACCTGACTGCACAGCTCTAGGTTCTCAGAGTACACAGCGATCTGTCGTCTGGGCTGCTGCTCCTCCGACAGGTAGTTGGCCAAGAGGATGAGGACATCAAAACCGAACTTGTCTGAGAATGCTTTCAAATCACTGCTGATACTGCTGTGAAACGTACAGTCCTGAAACAACAGTCAATTTGATATTAATGTCAAACTGCCCAGCTCTGGGGAGTTGTGCCACAAATTTGTCCACTCTTAGGATGTATTACCACTGATACTTATTATTAGATGCAAATGAAATAAACACTTGAGAAAGTTTGGAAATTTTCATGCTATGGCTTAAAATATACTTTTGCTTTTTTTGTTTTGTTTTCCTAAACCAGGAAAGGAAGGCATCTTTGCTGTTATTATTAAGAATAATTTAGAGAGGAACAAATAGCTTAACACCTTTTTCCTAAAATGTTTATTCAAATACTGACTTTGTAAAACATACTTTTCCTTTTATTGTTCAAAGGACATAGGAATGTCTGCTGAATATTATTATTGATACAACCCACTAGAAAAATAGGAGGAAGTTATTGTTCTTTTCTATAATTGTTTTCTAATGGTTATCATTAACTCCAAGCAGAATTCCTAAAGATGGATTTAGCTGAGTCTACTGAATGCCTTTTATTCCAGTGTAGAAGTCTAGGAGATCTGTGTTAGGGATGTGATGTCAGATCTGCTTGCTCTAAGTGGTAGCTAAGGAGGAATGAATAACTGTGGAAAAGGGACCCATTACCGCAGAGTACCCAGACCTGTGGCTCACATCATCTGTGGAAATGTTCTGGCCTTTTCGAGTTTTATTAACTACAATGAGAACCACTTTGTCAGCATGGTTGTCTCTCTTTCTTAAAAAAAAAAAAAATACACTGAAGACCGTATCTTAGCCCCTAGCATAATGCATGGCATATACTAACCAGTTGCTCAAGAAAAGTTTGTTGAATGACTGGAGAGACATATATACAAAATCAACCTGTGCTACATAATCCTTTATCATAGTGTATATATATATAATAGCACATGTAAATGACAATCATATAATCATCAACTGACAGTCCACTGCTCTACTCAGTGAAAATCACTGTGATGTGCATTCAAGAGATATAAAGAATTCTAATTTTTTTCTGCTTACAAAGTCATCAGAATTATGCATGCCACTGGTAAAACATTAAAGCAGTACAGAGTTAGATAGCCTCAACCACCAGAGGGCAGACAACAGAAGCAAGAAAAACTACAATCCTGCAGCCTGTGGACCAAAAACCACAGTTACAGAAAGATAGACAAGATGAAAAGGCAGAGGGCTATGTACCAGATGAAGGAACAAGAAAAAACCCCAGAAAAACAACTAAATGAAGTGGAGATAGGCAACCTTCCAGAAAAAGAATTCAGAATAATGATAGTGAAGATGATCCAGGACCTCGGAATAAGAATGGAGGCAAAGATTGAGAAGATGCAAGAAATGATTAACAAAGACCTAGAAGAATTAAAGAACAAACAAACAGAGATGACCAATACAATAACTGAAATGAAAACTACACTAGAAGGAATCAATAGCAGAATAACTGAGGCAGAAGAACGGATAAATGACCTGGAAGACAGAATGGTGGAATTCACTGCTGTGGAACAGAATAAAGAAAAAAGAATGAAAAGAAATGAAGACAGCCTAAGAGACCTCTGGGACAACATTAAACGCAACAACATTCGCATTATAGGGGTCCCAGAAGGAGAAGAGAGAGAGAAAGGACCAGAGAAAATATTTGAAGAGATTATAGTCAAAAACTTCCCTAACATGGGAAAGGAAATAGCCACCCAAGTCCAGGAAGCGCAGAGAGTCCCATACAGAATAAACCCAAGGAGAAACATGCCGAGACACATAGTAATCAAAGTGGCAAAAATTAAAGACAAAGAAAAATTATTGAAAGCAGCAAGGGAAAAACGACAAATAACATACAAGGGAACTCCCATAAGGTTAACAGCTGATTTCTCAGCAGAAACTCTGCAAGCCAGAAGGGAGTGGCATGATATACTTAAAGTGATGAAAGGGAAGAACCTACAACGAAGATTACTCTACCCGGCAAGGATCTCATTTAGATTTGATGGAGAAATCAAAAGCTTTACAGACAAGCAAAAGCTAAGAGAATTCAGCACCACCAAACCAGCTCTACAACAAATGCTAAAGGAACTTCTCTAAGTGGGAAACACAAGAGAAGAAAAGGACCTACAAAAACAAACCCAAAACAATTAAGAAAATGGTCATAGGAACATACATATCGATAATTACCTTAAACGTGAATGGATTAAATGCCCCAACCAAAAGACATAGACTGGCTGAATGGATACAAAAACAAGACCCATATATATGCTGTCTACAAGAGACCCACTTTAGACCTAGGGACACATACAGACTGAAAGTGAGGGGATGGAAAAAGATATTCCATGCAAATGGAAATCAAAAGAAAGCTGGAGTAGCTATACTCATATCAGATAAAATAGACTTTAAAATAAAGAATGTTACAAGAGACAAGGAAGGACACTACATAATGATCCAGGGATCAATCCAAGAAGAAGATATAACAATTATAAATATATATGCACCCAACATAGGAGCACCTCAATACATAAGGCAACTGCTAACAGCTATAAAAGAGGAAATCGACAGTAACACAATAATAGTGGGGGACTTTGACACCTCACTTACACCAATGGACAGATCATCCAAAATGAAAATAAATAAGGAAACAGAAGCTTTAAATGACACAATAGACCAGATAGATTTAATTGATATATATAGGACATTCCATCCAAAAACAGCAGATTACACGTTCTTCTCAAGTGCGCACGGAACATTCTCCAGGATAGATCACATCTTGGGTCACAAATCAAGCCTCAGTAAATTTAAGAAAATTGAAATCATATCAAGCATCTTTTCTGACCACAACGCTATGAGATTAGAAATCAATTACAGGGAAAAAAAACGTAAAAAGGACAAACACATGGAGGCTAAACAATACGTTACTAAATAACCAAGAGATCACTGAAGAAATCAAAGAGGAAATCAAAAAATACCTAGAGACAAATGACAATGAAAACACGACGACCCAAAACC
This sequence comes from Balaenoptera musculus, assembly GCF_009873245.2. Taxonomy (NCBI): domain Eukaryota; kingdom Metazoa; phylum Chordata; class Mammalia; order Artiodactyla; family Balaenopteridae; genus Balaenoptera; species Balaenoptera musculus. The sequence goes on from NC_045790.1 coordinate 72,958,394, forward strand.
TATGGGATGCAGCAAAAGCGGTTCTAAGAGGGAACTTTATAGCTATACAAGCCTACCTAAAGAAACAAGAAAAATCTCAAGTAAACAATCTAACCTTACACCTAAAGAAACTAGAGAAAGAAGAACAAACAAAACCCAAAGTTAGCAGAAGGAAAGAAATCATAAAGATCAGAGCAGAAATAAATGAAATAGAAACAAAGAAAACAATAGCAAAGATCAATAAAACTAAAAGTTGGTTCTTTGAGAAGATAAACAAAATTGATAAGCCATTAGCCAGACTCATCAAGAAAAAGAGGGAGAGGACTCAAATCAATAAAATCAGAAATGAAGAAGGAGAAGTTACAACAGACACTGCAGAAATACAAAGCATCCTAAGAGACTACTACAAGCAACTTTATGCCAATAAAATGGACAACCTGGAAGAAATGGACAAATTCTTAGAAAGGTATAACCTTCCAAGACTGAACCAGGAAGAAACAGAAAATATGAACAGACCAATCACAAGTAATGAAATTGAAACTGTGATTAAAAATCTTCCAACAAACAAAAGTCCAGGACCAGATGGCTTCACAGGTGAATTCTATCAAACATTTAGAGAAGAGCTAACACCCATCCTTCTCAAACTCTTCCAAAAAATTGCAGAGGAAGGAACACTCCCAAACTCATTCTATGAGGCCACCATCACCCTGATACCAAAACCAGACAAAGACACTACAAAAAAAGGAAATTACAGACCAATATCACTGATGACTATAGATGCAAAAATCCTCAACAAAATACTAGCAAACAGAATCCAACAACACATTAAAAGGATCATACACCACGATCAAGTGGGATTTATCCCAGGGATGCAAGGATTCTTCAATATACCCAAATCAATCAATGTGATACACCATATTAACAAATTGAAGAATAAAAACCATATGATCATCTCAGTAGATGCAGAAAAAGCTTTTGACAAAATTCAACACCCATTTCTGATAAAAACTCTCCAGAAAGTGGGCATAGAGGGAACCTACCTCAACATAATAAAGGCCATATATGACAAACCCACAGCAAACATCATTCTCAATGGTGAAAAACTGAAAGCATTTCCTCTAAGATCAGGAACGAGACAAGGATGTCCACTCTCACCACTATTATTCAACATAGTTCTGGAAGTCCTAGCCATGGCAATCAGAGAAGAAAAAGAAATAAAAGGAATACAAATTGGAAAAGAAGAAGTAAAACTGTCACTGTTTGCGGATGACATGATACTATACATAGAGAATTCTAAAACTGCCACCAGAAAACTGCTAGAGCTAATTAATGAATATGGTAAAGTTGCAGGATACAAAATTAATGCACAGAAATCTCTTGCATTCCTATACACTAATGATGAAAAATCTGAAAGAGAAATTATGGAAACACTCCCATTTACCATTGCAACAAAAAGAATAAAATACCTAGGAATAAACCTACCTAGGGAAAAAAAAAAAAAAAAAGCAGTACAGAAATGTGTCCCGTAGGAAGTGGAAGTACCACGTACCTCCTCCTCAGATAACCATTATGAAGAACTAAACAGTGCAGTGCATATAGGTGCAGATTTTTTTCACGTCCAGATTAATGTTTGTATATGGTAGCTCTTTGACACTTGTGGATTTGATATTTGTGGCTTAGACTATTTACCAGCCACTTAAAATTGCCATAATACATGTACTCTGTAATTCTGCTGAGCCAAATCTCAAGGTCGATGAGGTTCCCGAGAGGGCACACAAGAAACCTGGCAGTTGGGCGGGCCCAGCCCATCACCAGCTTCCATGCCTCTAGGAGCCTTGTTGTCCACTCCTGAGGCCACTACTCTCATTAGGCATCTTCAGTTACAAGGTGCACATGGGAATTCACAAAGATCTCAGGATATATTGCTGATGAATTCAAAGGATCTATCGCACTGACTTGGTAATGAAATTTATCATGCTCAAATACAATAGATTTGGAAGTATGCACACGGTCAGCTTTCATGCTTTTAATTTATTGTCCAAGTGTCATAATAATAATAATCTTTAAATAGGTACTTCAAAAAAATTAATTCACCCACAAAAGAAGTAGATATTTAGAGTGAGCTTTTTTTAAAAAAAATTGGACCTCCTATTATACACAATGTGCATTCAATAGATAAAATTATTTCAAATCATCATTGGTTATTAACCATCAAGAACCTCAATGCTGAGGTTTTGCCATTAAGAATTGTAAATGAAGACATGGTCCCAAAGGAAAACAATAATGGACAACTCCACGTACATCTTATCTCCAGTGACTGAAGGCTTTGGCACAAGAAGACTTACAATTTTCCTTTCAAAATATTTTTTTCATTATGTACATAAACTTATCCCCCCCAACATATTTATAAACGCTTGAAAGAAGACACACCATTTCTAAGAGATTTTCACATACAATAACAATTATCACGACACTCCGAGCTAGGTCACTCAAACAAGAGAAGGCTGGTTTTACTGGTACCTCAGCACAAGATTAAGATTCAGTAGAATAAGCATTATTCAAAGCCATACTTGTGGAACATTTGCTATTCAAAAATGTTGGCTGAGCTCCAACCTGTTTGGATTTGTCTGTGTTAGGGACTTCCGTGGTGGTCTAGTGGTAAAGAATCCGCCTTCCAATGCAGGGGACGCGGGTTTGATCCCTGGTTGGGGAACTAAGATGCCACATGCTGTGGGGCAACTAAGCCCATGTGCCACAACTACTGAGCCCGCACGCCACAACTAGAAAGAAGCCCACACGCCGCAACGAAAGATCCCACATACCTCAACGAAGATCCCACATGCAGTAACAAACACACAGCGCGCGGCCAAAAAATTAAAAAATTAATTAATTAATTAATTAAAATTATGGCTCTAGGATCTTGCTAAACTCAAGTCCAGCGGCACTGGCACTGTCAGGCATCTTGTTAGAAATGTGGAGTCCCAGGTCACACCCCAGACCTACTGAAGCAGAATCTGCATTTCCCACAAATCCTAGGCAATTCAAATGCACATGGAAATATGAAGAGCACTGCTCTAGGGAGCCATTTTTAATTCATCTATTTTCCTATGAACCAATCCTCTGGGCTCTCTCAATGCTGTCACGGGACTTTTACTGACTCAGGCCCTTAGCTCCTTGCTCCTCACACCACCCTCATCATAAACATGACCCTGGGGTGTGTCTTTCTGGGCCACTTTGTTAGAGGTTCTCATTTAGCAGCCCAGGATTGGGTCCAAGAATCTGTAATTTCATTATGTACCTCAAGTGATTCTTAGAATCAAGCTGCTTTGAGTAATACTTCCCCAGTTTTCCTCTGGGTGGCCCCGAATTCCACAGGATCACATGAGGTATTGATAAAGCACAGATTTATGTGAAGCATTTAGGCATATTAGAGAAATAAAATACTTACATTTTACAGTCACCCCAAAACAGACTGTCAACAACTATGTCCTATCCACCCTAATAAAATTGCCCAAACCAGATTTGATCTCACTGGCTTTAGGATAATGTCAATGTTTAAAATTTTCATGTTTAAAACAGAATCAAACAAGGGAATGAGTAAGATTCTTCAGGAATCCGGGAGGCAGGGTCTGTTTGTTCTACTTTTATGCCGGTGCTGTTTGCATAGGACATAATTTATTATTGTCTTCTAGCTACGCAGGGAGTCATGTTCTGTAACAGCTCTTATGTTGCTGACAAGTTAGGCTGGCCCTGAATAAATACCACTTCATCATCAACACAACCCAACTGTAGACACAGGTTGGCATTTTATTCCCCCCATCTGCCTTCTACCTGATAAATTACTGTTTTAGTTACGAGTATACAAATACTATTTGTTAATCTGCTCAAACGTCTCCAAAATGTTTTCCCTACCTTAAGTTAAAATTATATATATATATATATATATATATATATATATATATATATATATCCCACTCAATTTGCCAAAGGTTTAGAAAAGAAAGGAATCCTAACTTCCTTTACCACCTAACCCCACCATCCAAACTTCCACATTTGAAATATGACCCCAGCCTGAGATTGCTGCATGGAATTTAGGAAGTTACTTTACTAATCATTACACCTGGGAAATGACTGGCCAAAACCCAGACTATTCCAACACACCAGTTAGGAAGAATGGGAAAGTGCTCCCTGTCAGTCTTTTGTCACTCATGGATGCAGAGATTAGATCATTAAACATTTTTAGAGGTCACGAGTTCTTTTGCTTCAGTAATTCCTAGTTTTGAAACGAGTAGGAAGACCTGAAAATGTAGGGAGAAAAAGGCTTTGTTATTTCCTGGCCAAAAGCAAGGTGTAGATCTCAAGGGCCCTAAGAAGAGGTCGATGATCATAAGGACAAAGGTCAGGAAAACAGAAATGATAGGGCTCTATTTTAACTAATATGACAACCAAGATAGTGATAGTGTCCAACAGATTTACTACATTAGTGGTTGAAAGTACTTGGACAAATGCAGTGGAAAATTCCATTCTCTCACAAAATTCTATTTTATTGATATTTCTTATTCCATTGCTCTGAAAATTTTAGTTTTTATTCTATACACTGATAGCTTTAGTGCATCACATGAAATACAAGTGATCTAAATAATGTCTTATAAACATCTGAGTCCTTAAATGTGCATATTCTTTGAAAGAGAAAAACCCACTCTCCTTACATTGCTCATGTATTTGTATTTCTATTGTCTTCTGAATCCCTCCTGTCAGGTTTCTGCCCCCATCATTCCATTGAAATGGCTCTTCTCAAAAGTATCAATCATTTCCAGGTCACCGAACCCCAAAATCTGTTTCCTGTTCTTACTCTAATTAACTTCTCCCAAGAATCTCACGAGGTTGATCTTCCCTCCTTCTTGAAATATTTAACTCCTTCACTTTCCTGTCATTGCACTCTCCTTATTTTTCTCCCAACTCACTGGCTACTCCTCAGTCACCTTTGCTAGTTCTTCTCCCTTAGTCAACCTCTAAATGTTCCTAACCCCTTTCTTTCTGTCTATACATTCTCCTTAGTGATTTCATCCAGTCACATGGCTTTCAAACCGCCTATCTGCCAGTGACAACCAAATCACATCCACCTGAACACTAACCTTGGTTATCCATGTGATATCACCACATCAATGTCTAATAAGCATCTCAAATAAAATACAACCTACCTCCACCCCAGTTTCCTCCATAGCATCAAATGGCACCACCATCCACCCAGTTACTCAAGCCAAACATCTAGGAATTATTCTTGATTCCTTTTCCCCCCATATTCTTCACATAATCCATCAGCAAATCCTGTTAACTTTCCCTCTAAAACATATCTCAAGTCCAGACACTTCCCTCACTTCTTTCCATCTCTGTTAGTGTCGTAGCCACAGTTGCCATTATCTCTTCCCTGAACTTGGGTGATAGCCCTTCAACTGGTCTCCCTGTAGCCATTCTTGTCTCCTCTCCCTATGATCAGTTCTCCACACGGGACCAAGAAACAGCTTTGAAAAAATGTAACCAGAACCATGATATTCTTCTGCTTAAAACCCACTCAAAAGTTTCTCAATGGAATAATTATTATTTACATTGCTTTATTTGTTTTAAAACAGAGAAGAGACAGGTTTAATGTCCTCGAGACTGAGTTCTTATAAATCAATGAGAAAAAGCAGACATACCAATAGAAAAAATAGTTGGTGAACGTAAAAGACAATTTACAATTGAAATACCTGAAATCATTAACAATCAAAGAAATCCTCTGATAAGAAAATGTTTCATCTTCTCTTTTCCTATAATTGATGAATATGGCTGAATGGGCATTCTCATACACTGTTAGAAATATATTCTAAAGAAATAATCATATATACACACAAAAGGTTTGTGGACAAAGCTATTCACTGAATTATTACTATAATAACTAAAACTTGAAACAGTCTAAATGTCCAACAATAGAGAACTGGTTCAATAAATTATGGAACAGTAACATAAAAGAATATTATGTTGCTATTAAAAATCATGCTATCAAAGAATACTTAATGACACAAGAAAAGATTATAGTGTAAAGTAGAAAATAACTTCTATAATCATATAAAATTAGAATGTCATTTCTATAGGTATTCAACTAATATATATTGAAATTAACATATGATGGATATTAAGATACCTTGATATTAAAGTCATAATTTAGCCAAATTGCTAGTCTAAAACCTGATTGTGTCTCTCCACTATTTTAGGGCGCTCTCTCCAAGGTTCCTACTAAAGACTTTGGAGGTTAACTCTGGCTTTGCCATTCACTAGCTGGGTGCCTTGAGTGAGTTTCTCTCATCTCTCTGAGCCTTAAAATTCCTCATCTGTAAACCCTCACCTCATAACACTGTTGTGAGTACTAAGAACATATGTGTATCAAAAAGCAGGCCCAGTGTTTGGCATATAGTAGACAATAAATGTTAAATCCCTTTCCTTTCCTGATTCTTCAACTATCAAAAGGTCGTTCTTAGTATTCATGGGAGTAATTTGATTCGTAGAAAGTATTTCACAAATTCTTGGTATGGGAACTGAATATTCATATTACAATTTCTTACCTTATATCCTTTATAATACTGTGAACTTTCAAATGATAATCACACACATCTTTAAGTCATTAAAGTGATTCACATGTAAAATTCCTAGATGTGAGATGATAGAGGAAGTTACATATGAAGCAAAGTCATTTAAAAAGTAATATAAGATATAAAAACTCTGGGTCAGGCAGTGTTTATCTCATTAATGGATCCTTTATCCTTAATTCCAAGTTAGACTCAATGAATGAGCTTCTGTTTGCCACTACACAAATAAAGCAACAGAAAAATGTGTAGTGATTTTTTTCCTTCAGCCAAATCACCATGGATAGAGCCTTTTGCATCATTACAAGTGCCATACTACCTTTGAGACAGGCTGGGACCTGGGACCCTTTGCTGCAGTGCTTGCACCTGGACAAACGTCTCCTTGAGCAACCAAATTCAAAGAAACTATAAGGGACTAAAAATAATTGTGTACATGGGCAGTTGGGGCCCAATTATGGACAAGATACAAAAAGACTAAAAAAAAAAAAAAACAAAAACACCCAACTGCCACTTCTGAACAGCAGGGAGCAAAAACGGGGTTGGGAGCAAAAGCAGGGTACTGCGCATGCCCCTTGCACTCGACACCACGAAAGGGGTGGGCAGACCACCTAAGCCGCCCCTCTGGCCCGACCCCTGGACACACCCCTACCCTCACCCCACGTAAGGAACCAGCTTGTCTCCGCCCCCCGCCCCTGCTTCGGGAAGCGAGCAAGGGAACCTGTTACTTGTTTTCCCTCTCCCCCTCCTGCAGCAGGGGCCCCATTAAAGCCTTGCCTGAATTTCTTGTCTGGCCTCTTACCAATTTCTGTTGATTAAGGAAGACCAATAACCCTGGTCAGTATCACATTCAATGGATTTTATTCCTCGTGCTAGTACTTTCCATTTAGGTCCAGTACTCTGGACTACACACATAATCCAAAACAGTTGCCTGTCTTACAAATTACAAATGAAATATATTGAGTAATGCTTTTATTAACTAAAAGAAAAATAAATTATTTTCTGATGTCATGGACAAGCTATTCCCAGATTTATTATGTCTGAAATTTTTTTCTTCTTCCAGGAAATAGAAAAATCAAGTGAGTAGATATAATTTGTAGGTAGGATGCTTGTATAAAAATCATGACCAAGATTAAAACACAAGCTCATACAGCTTCATCTTTGAGAACACTGAGTCTTAGAAAGATAGTATGACAATTCATAACTACCTTGTAAGCAAAATGGTCAGCATGGATTGCTGAGTTACTGAAATTTACAAGTATAGTTTGACATTTATACTCTGCATGGATTTACTTCCAGACTGAGGACTATTTTATCAAGATATATGAAAAATGCTGAGGTATGTACACAAACGTTCTTACTGAAAGCTTCATGATTTATGCTACCAAAATTCCATTATGATGTTTAAAATATTCAGCAATAATAAAGTCTGATAATTTCGACAGGAAAATGATTTATGAGAACAGAAAATGCATAAATTAAAGAGATTTTATTTATTCTGTTTTTTGTACACTTTAATTGGTAAGCAAAGATATTCCCCATGTTTTTACCACATGTTATTTTTTAAAAACTCTATGGTTCTCATTTGTATAAGCTAGCCAAGGCATTTTAGTAGTAAAAACTTCACTGGGTCTATTTAAACTATATTATGCATCATATTTTGAAAATAGAGCCAAGCAGTACATGTTATCATTCAAAAAGAGAGCCCTTTCATGAAAAGATTTTGTGAAAATTAAAATACTACAATATATAAATAACACATATACATATTAATATAATTTTCATTTAAACCAATAGTATATTGCCTAAAATGATTTCATCATACACTGCTTCTGCATTAAGCACTCTGTTAAATGCTTTACAGCATCTCATTTAAACTTTAAGATGTCCAGATGATGTTGGCAACGTTATTTCTGTTTTGCATTGAGAAAATGGAGGGTTTAGAAGGTTAAGTAATTGATGTTACACAGCTCACATGTGTAAAAACAGGACTTGGTCCCAGGTGAGTCTGACTTCAGAGCCCAGGTTCTAACCTATATGTTATTCTCAAATGAAATAATTCTTGAAAGATATTACTAACTCCATTTTTAATTTCATAAAAGTTTTTGGCTACTCCATTTACTTCCATTTGTTATTAATTCTCCCTCGTCACTATACACAAGCAAGCCACATCCTTGATTTTAACCAATGCTAATAATGTGATGCTTAAGCTTTCTGATGAGTCAATATTTTCATGCTTTATGATCAATTTCCAGTTTCTCATTTACTCTATAAAATATTGGTGTAGGCTGACCATTAACCCATGTATGAGCCTAATTGAAAACTTGCCCAAAGAAACTGCTATAAAGTTTCTTGCAGCAGTATGTACTTTTTAAAAGTTGGGCATGCATGTGTACACACACAAAAAGCAGATGAACTGGCCTAGTCACGGTTTGTCCGGAATTACCCTCATGTAGTTTTTCTTGCTCTGATACCTTAGACACACAAACAATGGAAGAATCCCCACTTTACCATTCAGTATGTAAAAAATCTCATCATCTAAGGATGCTCCTAACGTTACTTTCCTTCTGCTCAAAAGCCTAGGGAAACCAGGAATTAGGATTACAGGAAGGGGGTACAAAGATAAAAGAGGTAATTTTTTTTTACCCCAATGGAGTGGGCATCTTAAGAGCCTATAATATCACCATTATTTCAAGCAAAGCCCTCTTGTAAAGGCACAACTATCAAAGACTAATTAACGTATCAATCTGCAGATGCTTCAATTTAGGTCAAGCATGTCGTAAGTATTAGAAAAGAAACCAACAATCTTGTAAGCAATCATCCTTGTAAGGTCATCATTTGGGTTGAAGAATTCAAGAATAGAGGGAGACAGCACATGAGTACTGAAAACCACGGCTTCCATGTCATGGGACAAATAATTATAAACATTTCATTAATGGAGGGAAAGAGAGGGGGGAGGGGAGGGGAGGGGTAAAGATGAGAGGGAGATTGGGAGATGGTTCATCTGAAAGCACAGGTGTAAGTTAAGGACTTCTTGAAATTAAATGGGTTGCTTTCAGATCAATCTGAAATTAAGCAAGTTGGCATCCTGCCCCATCCTCATTGTCACCATCATAAGGAGAACCAATGAATGTTACACCAACAGAGAGTTGCCCTAGAAAAAGATGCTTGTATACTGTACTTCATGAAAGGGAGCCCTAGGTAGCCTCTCACAATTAGTTAATAGTAGATAGAATACTTGGATGTGGGGAGGCTCACAACCAATTAAAGACAAACACGTCATCACCTTATTTACCAGCTCAGCCTAATTTACATTTTCTTTAAGGACAGACCCATAATCATCAAAACTTTTCAATATAGTATGAATTTAAGGACTCAGTGAGAAAAGGGCTACACTGTTGTTCCACTTAAGGACTCCTTTATTAAAGTTTGTGTATGTTTATAAGGATTTCTATATGGGAATGAATAACTCAGGACCTATGCATAATGGAAAATCCACTCACTAGGCATGTTTTATTTTTGAAATGGTAGAATCTGGGCAACACAGCAGCTACCAAATAATAATAAATTATTTCCGTAATTGTGTATAGATGTTTAAAAAAAATCCCCATCAGCCTGTTTTGAACCATGAGCTTGAACAATTATGGCTTTATTTATTTTCGTTTGTAAAAATAAATCATCTAGTTTGAACAACATTTCAATAAAGCAGGAAACCTTCCTTCCTCTCTGGGTACCCCTTTCTGATTTATGGAAACCACCAGTCAAGTCTCCAGAGCCCTTGCTGCACATGTACACTGCACACACTTTTGATTTCTCTAAGCTGTGTCAATATTAACCTGACCAAATGAAGATCAAACTGTCTCTTTTGTTCCTCCTGCTCGTCACATGGGGAGCACAATATGGCTCTTGTCAGAGGTGCTTCATCATTTTGGCTCAAGGAAACTGTCAGTACAGTTTGGGATTCGTTCTTCATGGGCAGATATCCTGATGGGTCTAATGAAGCTTTTCTGCTGATAACTCATTTGCTAAAAATACCCAACCATCACCAAGTTTAAGTGGGGAATACGGTTGTGTCCCCTTTGCTATCAACCCAATGAAAGTAATTTCTTTTGACGTCTAAAATATCTATATATCAAGGTACACACCTCTCATCATCCATATCTGTTCTTGCTGGTTTCCATTTGCTCAGTGATAAACTTTATGACATTCTTAAATTGGAATATAATAGGGTAAACACCCATCTTAGAGCACACATGCAGAGCCAACAGTCTGTGTGTGCCATTTGTTGCAATTCTAAGCTATTTACTAGAAACCCCCTCCTGCAAACAGATACACTCTGGGGTCTGTGGTTTCATTTTCATTGGAGATGCCTGTGTGGGGGGAGCTTGAGGAATTCATTTTCAGGTAAGGACGCTGTATTGTTGTGACTCTCTTGGCCCCAAGACACAGAAACTTAACTCAAACTGGCTTAAGAAAAACTCAGAAAGCTCTGGGGAGGGTTCTCAAAAAAGCAAAGGAAGAACTGGAGGACAAGCTGGGCGGAGCGCAAGGGTCACCAGGGATGTGGGGGACCACTCAGCTTCTCCATCCTCTTCTCCTGGCTTCATTCTCCTCTCCTGCGACCAACTAGCATGCTCCATGTGGTGGGAAACATGGGTGGCTGCAGCTCCAGGGCAGACCTTCCAGGTTTAGTCAAGGCTCACTCCCTCTTGGTCTTGAGTTTGAAAACTGGAGAAAGAATTCTGGTTGTTCCCAGTTGGGTTGGGTGCCTAGCCTTGTGCCAAGCAATTGAGGTGGACTGGAAGACCACAAAATACAGGTGTGGTACCTGTTATAAGAGTGATGGGTATGAGTCATTCCCTCGAAGAGGGGGGCTGAGCAGCTAAACCTTTAGGTGGGCAGCCTAGCTATCAGGCACAAAGGACTCCTCTGTCTCTCTGTCTCTCTCTCTCTCTCTCTCACACACACACATCCATACACACTATAACACCCACACATACACATCGGTAATTCCCCAAATCCCTATTTTATTTCCAGCCAACCAAGCCCAAGTCATAGAGAGACATGATACCTGGAAAGATAACTTCAGTTAACTTTCATTTTTATGGACGTTTACACCCCAACTAAGAAGGGTATTATAAAGAGGAGTGATAAAAAAAAATCTATAAAATGTTAAGCTTATAAAATGAAAATTATGCTTAATCAATCAAAAATATAATGCTATCTAATCAATCCAGGAAAAAGAGGTCAAGCCTCCTTAATCCTTATTCTTTCAGGTTGGTGTGAGGGATTCTCTTTTTGGCCCCTGCTCAAATCTCCCCTATAACCGTCAAACTTCCATTGCTATTTGCACCATACATGTAGGGCATCAAAATGCGTTCAATACAAATTAGAAATTATCTACAGGCCCTACCCACAAGGCAGAGAGTATTTGGGCTAAATCTGGTGGGACAAGAATTGTATTTCTGTGTTATCAGTTTATACAAGAGTTATTTATAGAAGGGCTAGAAGCAGGCCAAATACTGGCAAAAAAAAATCTGAATTCGTAACAGGTAAAAAATGATAACTTTAGAGTAGCGTTTCTCACTAGACATTACTGACTTTGGGGGCTGGATCATTCTCTGTTGTGGGGACCATCCTGTGCATTGTTGGATGTTTAGCAGCACCCCTGGTCTCCACCCACTAGATGCCAATAGCTAACTCTCTCTCCGAGCTGTGACAATCAAATACGTCTCCAGACATTGTCAAATGTCAACTGCAGGACAAAAATGCCCTAACTAAGAAAAGTAGAGAATAACAGTAGGAGAATCTTGCAAACTTAATTCAAATCACATTCGACTCTTTCAGAAATATTACTGCATAAAGCAAGACACATCATTAATTCTGTCTCATTTAAGAGGCAGGAGGAACCTAAAAAAAAAAATCAGAGATGGGGAACTTCTACACAAATACTCTGTAATAACTGGCCAAATATTTCCCTTTTCTAGGCTGGTAAAAATTTTAAATTTCCATCAATTGTCTTTTAGTTTATACTGGTATGCTTATAAAATAAACAGCATTTTGATTCTCTTAAAAGAAAAGGCAGGATGATTTAAAAGAGCGAGCCAGGATTTTACTAAAACACCTACTTCCTATGCCAGGAAAATGAAGTTTTCCTAGGTATTTTCCAGAGTTTTTTTAAGTCTAGAAAAACTGTATTAATTCAGGTCAGCTATGGGTAAATAGGGCATTTTAAAAACCAAACTTTATATTTGGGATTCCTGAAAATAATATGCATAGTTATCTTTGATCTCCATTATGGTAACCCTAAAATATGGCAGATATTTGAGTTTTAAATTATCTTATTTTGTTGTCTTCATTTGCCCTAACTGTAGAATCAGGCCACTGTTAAAGCTCCTTATTTCTTATACAGCTGCAAAGGCAAGCACCCAGTTCTCCACAGTCTCTGGTTAGCAGGCCCAACTAATTTAAGAATGTACAGTTTGTCTGTGACTGGTTTCTCCTGGGGCTGGAGATGTCCATTCGTGAGGCTCAAAGAGCATCGTCTCTCCTGCTCCCAGGATGCTCTTACTGAGATGGACTGAATGAGGGAGAAGAGGACCTCCGGTGACCACTGGTCCCTGGGCCATGGCTCATGTCTGTCTATCTTTACCCGTCTCCCTGATTTTTCCCTATTATTCTTAACTCTGTTTTCACTCTCAGCCTAAAAGGTCACCAACAATGCCAATATGCCCACCCAGGGCCTAGAAGTTTGGACAGAAACCAATTTTCTCCTATTCAGAGACCCCCGTTGCACACACTGATACCTCCTCCCCAGCACTGCTTACTGAACAGAAACTTCCTAGAGAAATGCCTCACGTGAATTTGCAAGTTGGGGCACTCGACAGGTGGACAGCATTCTTCAATTCAGAGATGCATTTTCTGCCTCTAATTTCGAGAATCTGGAACAGGCTGAGGTTGCCCTTGCTAGGAGTGCACTGCCCTTCCACCCGCTCCCCCTCCAAATCCTGCTCCTCTCATGCCAGCCTTCCTCCTCCTCAGGGAGCAGGTCCTTTAACTCCAATTTCTCTAAGCTCCACAATTGCCCCTATCCCCAGATACGCCCTAAAACAGTGGTTTCTAACTCATGTTCTGTGTGATAATCCCTGTGTCTCAGACCAGTTGGTAGGCAGAGACCATGGCTAGGATGGCTTCCGTGCCCTCTAAAGAATCTTCTTATTGAGATGCTAAAAGTACCGAAAGAATATACTGTCCAGACGAATGGATAAAGAAGATGTGGCACATATATACAGTGGAATATTACTCAGCCATTAAAAGAAACGAAATTGGGTCATTTGTAGAGACGTGGATGGACCTAGAGACTGTCATATAGAGTGAAGTAAGTCAGAAAAACAAATATCGTATACTAAACGCATATATGTGGAATCTAGAAAAATGGTACAGATGAACCAGTGTGCAAGACAGAAATAGAGACACAGATGTAGAGAACAAGCGTATGGATGCTAAAGGGGGAAAGGGGGGTAGGATGAATTGGGAGATTGGGATTGACATATATACACTAATATGTATAAAATAGATAACAAATGAAAACTTGCTGTATAGCACAGGGAACTCCACTTCGCTGTACAGTAGAAACTAACACAACATTGTAAAACAACTATACCTCAATTTAAAAAAAAACATATTAGTAATAAAATTGCAAATTACAAAAAAAAAGAATACACTGTCCAAAGAAAACAACGGAAAACCAGCAGGATTTCTTAAAGTCTGGGTAAAATAGGCTGCTTAAAATGTCAAGGCCGATGTGTGACAGCATATGAACTACCAGCCACGGGATCCTCCCAGTTGAGAAGGAAGACAAGGCTTCAGGGCAGCTTTCTGCACTATGCCTGGCTGTCCACCTGGCGAGGAGGGGAGAGGAGATCTATAAAAATATTTCAAGACAGATCCGCTTATCCGCTTCTCTTCTCCATCTCTGCCATCTATATTAATTTTGTTTTAAGTTATTTATTTATAAAATGAAATATAGTTGATTTACTATGTTGTGTTAATTTCTGCTGTACAGCAAAGTGATTCAGTTATACATATATATATATATATATATATATATATATATATATATTCTTTTCAATATTCTTTTCCATTATGGTTTATCACAGGATACTGAATGTAGTTCCCTGTGCTATACAGTAGCACCTTAATTCTGCAAGTAGCTAGGCAGCTGGATAGCTGGAAAAATAATAGTAGTCATTTTTCTACCTGCTGAGAAAGGCCACTCTGCTACCTGACTGAGTCTGCCACGGGTGTGAGTCCTTGGGAGGGGAAAAGAAGCAAGCTTCTCGCTTCTTGTCTCATTGGGCTCAACCTCCCCCAGTACCATCCCAACACATACAATAGCATTGCCCCAACATCTGAAAGACACACAGCAGCATCTTAAGTAATCCTTATAAATGATATTCCTGACCAACAAGCTTGTTCCAAACTAGAAGCCTCTGACTTCATTCCTTGACTATACAGTTTCTCTGGAATCATCCTAAAACCACAGATCTTTCTTTAGATTTTTAAGAGTCTAAGTGGATAAGGTGGTGTCTGAGGTGATTAAAATCCTCACCTACAAGGTTTCAGGACATCCTATGAACTCTTTACAACATCAGAGGTCAGAGAATTCATTGATTTGCCCTTATTTTCACATGATTTCCTATCACGCACCATAAAATACAGCGAGTATCATTTTGTTCTTTTAGGGTTTTTGCTATTAATTTTGTGATCCATGAAACCATTTGTAAAAGTGATCTGCTTGTAAAAAGTTTTAGGTTTTCTCTTTCTGAAGTACAGATAATATTAATTATTTAAAGAATCCTGTAGCTAGAAGCTAGTTTGATTAGCAAAGAAAAGTATTTATTGAAGTCCTTTTATATAGGAGATTCAGGTTAAGTACTATGGAATAGAATGGCAAATCAACTCCGGGCATCAAGAAAACGAGTTGGTTTTTCTGCTTCCAGGTGATCTCTCCTTCTTACATTGAAACGAGGGGGTCGGGGTAGGTGTTTGTAAGTTCTCTTCAAGTTTTGATATTCAGTGATTTAACAATCTAAGATGAAAGGGTGTTCAGAAGCTAGGGGTCTATCAGGGACAGAGGAGAAGGTGATAAAAGCACAAAAAATGTTTAAATTTTAAAATTATTGAACCTACAAGAGAAAATACAATAATATAGTGAAGCAATAAAGACCCCTGCCTGTGAAATGAGGCAGACACTAATTTGCTTCGGAGCTATGCCATTTATAGTTACACAACTTTGGGTAATTCCCTTAGCCTCTAAGCCTTAACTTCTGCATCCAAAAATGGGAATAATAATACCTACTTCATAGTTTATAGAGAGGATTAAATGAAATAGTTAACATAAAATGCTAGCACAGTGCTTAGAATATTATAAATAATAAATACTAGGTTTTAAGAGTAGTTTAGTTTGCCATAGACATATGCATTCTTTTCAGTCCATCATCCCTTCCTTTGGGGAGGACCCCTCCTCACTTCATGTGGCTGGTGTGGGGCTGTCCTTATTCCTAAACTGAGCTCTAGGTGTGGCAGGTCACTCAGGCCCAGCGAAACTGTACTCCACCCCCTTGGCTACATAAGGGTTTCAGGAATAACATGTGACCTGATCTGGGCCAATCAGAGCCTTCACAGGAATTCTGTGACGCTCCTTCTTCCTTCCTCTGAGATCCTGAGATCTAAGGATCACATTTCTTTGAAGCTGCCCGTGGCCATCCTGGGGAATCATGGAGAGGGCTACCTGAGAAGGAAGCCAACACAGAGGCAAGAGGTAGAGAAAAAGGGACAAGCTCTGATGATACAGTTTGGCTTTGAGTCCAAGAGTATCAGAAGCTAGGTCTACCTGGGATTATCACCTACTAGAGCAATTAGTTCCCTGTTTTCCTTAAGCAAATCTGAGTTGAGTTTCTGTCACTTACGACCAAAGAACTATGAAGAGAGAGACAAATCTACAATTTATGAAAAACTGCTAAATGATTATAATAATAGACGTGGACATTTTCAGGAGCAGAGGCCACCTCAAGAGACAATCTTTTCTTCTAAATCATTACTTTCTACATTTTAGTAACAGAGAAAGAAGATGGGTTTTGTTTCCTCATTAGTCACAGCTAGTGGCTAGCCCCTTGGTGGCTGAAAATAAAGTCACTGAGACACCAAAAGAATTTGGGGAGCCCACCAGCTGGACTCCTGGTAGCCAAGGGCAGGGAAGTAGCAGAAGTAACTGGAGGGCTGACCATGGGAGACTTTAGAATCACTTGTTATGCTGCACCAACCCAGGAAGAACAAAGGTTAAAATGTAAAGAATCAAAACCTAAAAGTGTTATGACACTTAAAGTAAAATTTTATGTTTGTAGAGCAATGTTGGCTTTTCCATGTATGATCAGTCTTAGGTGATGTCTCTCAATTCTCTAGCTAGCAGCAAGAAAAAAGTTAGTGATATTCACTTAACGGTTGAGAGCAATGAGGCTCAAGAAACTTGAGGAATAGTCCCAGTATCACACACAGTTATTTGATGGTAGAGCTGCAACTAGAACCCAAGTTTTCTGAGTTTTATTCTAGTACATTTGAATATGCCATCTGTCCTCATTTCAGGTTGAGTGATATATTTGATATGGACATAAAAGGAAACTTATTTAACTTAACATTGTCTTTCTTTTAATCACTTTTCATTCTCCTATTGTAATCTAAGCAGAAAATATCAGAAGCCAAATTTGGATAGCTGATGAAATTACTTTGCAGCCTCACGGTCTAGTTGGGTGTGTGTGTGTGAAAACTTATTTTAAGAGATTTTTGCTAATGCCATTTGCAGCAACATGGACGGACCTAGAGATTATCATACTAAGTTGAAGTAAGACGAGAAAGGCAAATATCATATGATATCGCTTATTATGTGGAATCTAAAAAAAATGATACAAATGAACTTATTTACAAAACAGAAATAGACCCACAGACATAGAAAGCAAACATGATTACCAAAGGGGAAGTGGAGCGGGGGGGAATAAATTAGGAGTTTGGGATTAACGTATACACACTACTATATATAAAATAGGTAAGCAACAAGGACCTACAGTATAGCACAGGGAATTATACTCAATATTTTGTAATAACCTATAGGGGAAAGAATCTGCCATATATATTGCCATATATATATATATATATAAACTGAATCACTGTGCTGTACACCTGAAACTAATACAACACTAAATCAACTATACTTCAATTTAAAAAAAGAATTTCTCTAAACATTTATTTTCAAAAACAGATAAGCACCATGGTGGTAGGCATTCAGGAAACTTGGTGTTGGTATGTGAATAAAACTTACACATACTACAAAATTAGGCAAAATGTTATATGATGGTGCCATATGCTGTAGATAATTTCTGGTCTGCTACATAAAAGTAAGAACTTCTGTGTTAACCTCTAGAAGGACAACAAAATGAACAGGAAGTTGCTAAATAATTTGAGTGGCTTCATCCTTGGGCTTTCCAGTATTCTAGCATCTGAATATGGCAGCCAAGGAGGTCTAAAGGGAAGCAAGTACAGCATCACCTACTGCCCCAGTAGAGGCTCTGAGAACCACAAGCCTTCCTACCCTCCAAAATGATCCAGAAAATGTCCCACGTGCAGCACAGCATCGTACTTTATAGAAGAGGCATGAAGTGGTAAGTAGGGAAGCTATCCCTAATTCTAGTCTCACAAAGTTCAACTGTCATTGACAGCAGCCTAGGTCTTTTCATGTGTGGCTGTATCCCTTCTTGATGCGATAAAACTAAGAAACGTGTTTATTTGTAGGCTTACTGTAAACAGAAGCACAAGGAGATACCTTTAAATAAGGAAGAGAAGGCAAAAGGTAAGAGTCTCTAAGTAAACTGCCAGGTTGATGAGTCTAGGAATTATCAAGCATCATCAGTTGGTTGCCTCCAGCCCCATCCTTCCTTGAGAGGGGCACAGATGATCATGCAAACCAAGCTCAATATTGAATCACTGGCAGTGCTCGACTTTACTACTAACATCAGTGAGAGCAGACACTTATATAAACTGCTGTAGGGCAACCCGTAAGGGTGCAGGGTGCAAGACCATACAGAAATATTACAGATCCCATAGTCAGAAACCTCACCAGGAGCTATCTACTTTAGCAACATAGCCTCAGGTACAAATTTACATGCAATAATTCATATTCTACCAAATAAATCCCAGGCAAACAGAGTAATGCAAAAACACATTTCCTGCTGTCAAGAAAATTTCTGGCAAAATTAATCAACCATTCATCCATTCAGGCTCTTTGCGTACCCTTTTGTCAAAGAGGGAATACTAAGAGATTTCTTTTCTCTTCCACGCACTCATTTCAATGAATTGAAGAATCCATCAAGCTTGAGTTGATTTATTGAACTGTCTCTTAGCTCAGCAGTACAACTACAGCAAATGAACTGGTAACTTCTCCTAAAACCAGCAGTGATTCAATTCAACAATATCTGATTTATTTAACTCTTCATAATTCTGGATTTAACTTATTTTTGCATTTTAGCTCTAAGCATATTGATTTGCAGTCTACTTCCAAACAGCACAAAATTTTGGATACAACCTTGCACATCTGCATGCATTATTTAGTATTCCGATAGAATCTATATGCTTGGGTTAATGCTAAGACTTCCGCCTTTAAGAGACATGGACACATTGATAATAGTTAGGTTTACAAAAGGATTTCTTTAAAGCTTTTCTCTAAGGCAAACTGTTTGTTCTTGTGGATAGTATTTAATGTTAACACTGGATGACCAGTCACTGCGGTTCAAAGCACTAAAGACACATAGATTTCTTATTTTTGTATTTATTTTAATCATTCTACCAGGTGAGGAGAAACACTATGGGGTTATATTTAAGGCATAAACATTAGAGAGAAAACCATGCTGACTGTTTAAACATGGGTTTTCTCACCAAACCTCGTCCACTGAGCCCCACGGAGCCCATTTATCACATACCAGCTTTGCATTTTTCTTTGTAAAGATATACGACCTTTGCCTATTAGATTTCATTAACGGGGCACCAAACAAGGCTCCTTTGCACATGGCAGGATAGAAAGCGCAACATCCTCGCCTGAAGGATTTGCGGGACCAAGCTCATCTTCAATCTTTGTCCCTGGGAGGCACTTTTAACACCTGCCAACCACAGCACTATCATCAGAAAAACATTTAGAGATTTATCTTCGGGCTGGTAATTATAAGAGATAATTTGTTTGGAGTATGGATAAAGTTGGTCTAGCATAAACAAACTAGAGACTCAAATTACATGACGAACATCATTAACTATTGATTTAACCACTGCGGGTCTGCAGGCTTACTGACACTCTGAAGATGGCAGGTTCCTAAGCGACAACTTTGGCCTCAAAATTATGGTTGTTGAGGGACATGCATTTCAGTGCATGCCCAGTGTCTTCCTGGCTTTCATTGCTTTCCTTCTTTTGAGGATCCAACTCTAGGTAACCTCTGTTTAGAACTCTGAACATTAAAGATTGTTCATTGTCATATTTTAGAATTCAAGATACTTTGTTTTGGGAAGATATTTTTACAGGGATGAAATGAAAGGCATCATGTGTCACAGACCACTTTACCTTTCACAGCCCTTTGCATATATTATCTCATCAGAGCCTCACAATCACCCTGTGAAATGGGTAAAGCTGGCTTTTGAGCTCATTTGATAAGTGAGGAAACTGAAACAAAGAGGAGCTAAGGGTTTAAGGACCTTGCCCAAATTACATTATGAGTGGATTCCTTAGGATGGTCCATTATTCTCATCCAGGGGAAAAACAAGTGCTTCAAGTGCTTTGAGGAACCAAGAGCAAAGTTATCTATCTCTTTGCCTTTAAGAAGATACTTGTGGGTAGAAAAGTAAGATGTGATTTTGTATACAACCCTATTTTCCACCCAGAACACCAATCCCAGAACTGAAACAGGGACACAAGGGGTAAGAGAAAAGTCTCATAGGCAAATATACAGAAAATATGAGAATAAACGCTAGAGTTTCTTTTTGGGATAACGGCTGTATCCAACACAACTCTGTCTTTAAGTGTCTCAATGTGAAGAGTTACAGCCTCAAGCTCACAGTTTAAAGCAGTGCCTTTATACTCAGTAAGTACTCAATAAATGATACTATTAATATTCGTTAATGCCTTCATTAATAACGGTAACAAAAAGTTCCACTGAGCCTTTCCAAAATACAGGTATTTGTAATTCAGGATTTATTTTTACTTGAGAAAGGTAATATGCTGCACATAATGACAATTATGCTAGGGCAGCCCCCTGAAAACACACAAATATTTATGCAACAAAATGTATATAGTGGGATAAAGACTGTAAATATCAGGTCAGAGTTTGCTGCCAAAGATTTTTTTTTTGAATTTTTGAATTTTATTTATCTTTTTATACAGCAGGTTATTAGTTATCTATTTTATACATATTAGTGTATACCTGTCAATCCCAATCTCCCAATTCATCCCCCCACCACCACACCACCCACTGCTTTCCCCCCTTGGTGTCCATACGTTTGTTCTCTACATCTGTGTCTCAATTTCTGCCCTGCACGCTGGTTCATGTGTACCATTTCCAAAGATTTTTTTAAATCTTAGTTTTTTTCAGAGCTTTTTGGATTTCAGAATTGCAGATGAGGGATTATAGACGTGGACTAATTCTCAATTCGACGTTAAATATTGAATATCCATTGCTCAGTGAAAAAGAGCAGCAATCTCTTCCAATTATATGCTGACATAAATTTAGAATTAGGTATGGAGAGGTCATCTGATTGACCACCAACGTGAGTCAATTCAAAGGAGAGAGACAGAAGGTATTAAAGCAAAATCTCATTAATATAAACTCTAATTAATTTAAATGGTGGACTATCCAAAATTTACATTCGTTTTCTCACTGAAAACATTTAGTGGTTCCCAAACGCTGCAAGAGAAATGTTTTACTTGCTTAAGGATAACTTTTAAAACCTTTAATTAAACATTTTAATAATTAAAATTAAAATTTTTATATTTAAGTAGAAATCTCTCAGTGATCAAGGTAGATACCCGAATTTCCTCTAGTTATCGGGTTATCTGTTGTCTGATTCAAGTTTTTATATGTTTTCAGAAGAAAACTTTTTTATTTAAAAAAATAATCTAACTCATATCACATTCATTTTGGCTTTTCTTGCATTTATCTAAATTAGTAAGGTTTGAACTCCATACCAGGTGAATTCTTTCCCAGAGCTGGGGCCAAATTAAGATTTCAAAGAGGATTTCTAATCAAGCCTTTACGGCTCAGGTTATACTCATAAACATTTTTAAAGTAACATTTATGCATATGAACCAAAAGTTTCCATTAAGTATAATACATTTGCTGATCAATAAAAATATGGCCTATAGATGCATTGTAGCTGTAAGTAGTACTCATTTCTCTGTCAGGTTTTAGATCAAATACACTAACAGTGTTAGTTCTCAAATATCACAAGACTGTTTTTCTTTCTGTGATTCCTCCCTAAACTACAAAAGTAAGTTGTGATCTCTCATGATGTTGTCAAGATATGTTTGGTATAATCACAAAAAGAATATCATGGAATAGATGCCAGCTAATAGCACCAGCAATAGATTCATGAGCCAGAATACAGAGTCCAGGAAGCATATATAGAAATTTAATATATAACAAGGCTGGTGTTTCAAACTCAGTGGGAAATGAGTATTTTGACTTATAAATGATATCAACATAATTGTTACACACCTGAAGAAAGAATGCTAAACTTAAATTCCAGCTGGATTAAAGATGTAAATGTAAAAAAGTTAAAAAATAAACTATTTGAAAAAAATCAAGGAGACTATTTATATAATCCTGTACTCGGGAGAGCTTATTAAGAACACCCAATGATTCAATGACCATGAAGAAGATATTTTCCTTTATAAAATTAAAAAATTTTAAAGTGGTGTTTTAACACATCACAAAGTCAAAAGACAAATAATGGACTGGGAAAATTATCTGTAGCACTTATGACAAAACAACTATTAATCCCTAACATATATAACCTTCCAAAAAACCAATAAGAAAAAAGGCAGACAACTCAATTAAAAAAAAAGAAATAAATTTGCAACTGAGAGAAAAATAAATGGTCAATGAACATATGACAAAAAGTTCGATCTCACAATTAACCAAGGAAAAAGCAAATTAAATACACATGTGATACCATTTTTTCTATCAAGCTGTCTAACATTTTAAAGGGAAAAAAAGTCTAGAGGTGCTCAGGATACAGGAAAGCAGTTCTCTCAAATACAGCTGTAAGAGTGTAGATTACAACAAAATTGTGGAAAATAACCTGACATTATTAATATTAAAAATAGAGAGTTTATGAATCAACAATAGTTTTGCAAAACCATTCTATGAAATAAAAGAAATACGATGTAAGCATATATTTATAAGGATAGTTAATGCAACATTGTTTTGTGGTGGCAAAAAGTTGGAAACAGTTTGACTGTCCCTCTGTGGGGACAGTCTCTCCCCATAAAAGGACAGTCACGTCCCATTCAACCACAGAAAGGAAGATCATTTGACATTAAAAGACTGAGTTAGGTATAGATCTTTACTTGACATACTGTGAAGAGAAAAAAGAAAATTCCAGAATAATGTATATAGCATGATCCTATTGTTAACAAAAATATAATTACATATTCCATAATTCCATATATATGTTCCATGTATATGTACATATGTCTGTATGCAATTGTGTAAACAGAATGTTTAGTTACCTTGGGGGAAGGTAATTGAAGGTGTGTGAGTGCAGGCTAATTTACCTACTGTTTCTTTATGTGTTTTATACCATTTTCTTAATAAAACAAGCATGTATATATCTGTAAGTTTAAAAATGCAACAAAAAGAAAATGAGAGAATAATAAAAAGAACCATGAATTTGTTTTCGGTTTATGCTGTAGAGAGTCTGGGTAAAATGCTCAAGCTCATCTAAGCGCACTATAAGCACTTGTGGTTATAAGAGTTAACTGAGGTGCCTTCAGCAACTCATTTGTTAAACAGTCAGTTCCTTCTGAACGAAATGCAAGTCATTATCCACCCAAACAAGAAACAACTCTGCAGATGTGTCTCCCTGCCAAGTTCACGGTCTGTGTTATTATAATCCTCTATTCAGTTAGCAAATATCCTTATAAGATTTAAACTAGGCAAACCAAACACTCCGAGGTCAAAGCAATAAAGGGGGTTGAAGTTAAAGCACTAGACGAGTGATTAGGGAAAATTCCTTCTAGAATAAAGGGTGGACCACAGAAGACTTCCTTTAGTGGGGAGATACGTCTCTGGTGACGGGCTGGATGACAAAGGGTCCAGGGAGGACTACACAGATCAGGGCTTTCTCTACCCGAAGGGTGGGGCTGTCTGTTCCGGCCTCATGTCCGCACTTCTCCACAGCTGCCCCTCCTCAAGCCCTCCTGCAGACTCAGCATTAAACTTAGGCAGCCTGCATACCCATCCCACTGAAAACAACCGGCCATGGGGTTGACGTGAACTCACTGAACTCGCTAGTCTGGTTTACAAAGGCGTACCCTAGCCTCGCCTTCCAAGTTCCTGCAATGTTCCTCACACGGTGGACAATCTCTCGCTTCCTTTCCCTACCCTACTCCTACCCCTACCATGAACCCCCCTGTTTAATCCTCCTTGGGGAAAAAAGCCCTGACTCCTGAGTCCCAGCCAATATAATTCGTCGCTCTCACCTCCATTCACCATGGCTGTTCCTCACCCATCTGCCAGAGCTCCATACGGCTCTACCCTGAACCTTGTTTCGGAGACCAGATCAAAGGATACTGCCCACCATTCTATGCCTTGATGAGTGTCTTTAGTTGGCTCCTCACAGCTGGGTTGGCTTTCCCTAGGAGTGGCTGTTCTCTAGGAGAATGTCTCAGGTCAACCCCAGACCCTCCCCCACCAAGCTGCCCGTTGGGCTGCACCCCAGAGTCCTGCAAGCCCTGTACTCGCCCAGGCTCAAGACGGAAGAAAGGGCCCAGAGTCAGCCACAGAGACATCGACGGTTTAACGGATGGGGGGAGCTTACATGTCTGAAGCAAGGTCCTGGAGCGGCACCCCGTTGTGGACGGCAGACGGCGGGCAGCACAAGGCAGCAGCAGCCTTTGCTTGGGTAGAGGGACGGGAGTGACCAGTTATAGGGGCAACTGACGTCAGGTTGGCTCATCAGTTACCAAGGAAACCAGCAGAGAAGCACGCCCCTTTGATAAGCTATCACAATGGAGAGGTTCTGATCTAAAGATTGCAACAATCACCAGCTGGGGCCCGGAGCAAGTATGTAGGCATTTTACTGATTAGGCTCTAAGAGAAGGTCAGTCAGGTGAGTAGGGTGTAGGTGAAGCAGGGACTGGTCAAGCAGGGGATGCACAGAGAGCGAGAGAAGAGCCATCTTGAGCGGCTAATCATGTACTGCCTTACTACGACCATGCAGCTATTGCTTCGGTGGGTCCTGATTTGGGCTAATAGTTTACCTTCCTTTGCTGGAAAAGGAAGAAAACAGTAGTAGGCGCCTATTGCTTTAGTCTGCCCAGCACTTTACTCACCTGTTAACAGACCCTGCTCGTTAGCCAGAGGGCTGGGCAGCTGATTCAGGCTGGGCTAATCATAGTACCTTACTCTCACTACCCTTGGGGACAGGTAAAGGGAAGGGGCATGTGTCCCTACAAGCATCAATCAGCGTCCTCCCGAGCTTAGAGAGAGAAGTTTTTTGTCTCTGACAGTGCAACTTTCCTAAGTGTGTCTAGAGCAGCTGACACCCCCCGTGCCTTGAAGGGCAGAATGAGGGAGATCCAGAGGGAAGCAGAGCTAAGAGGTGGAGAGTCCTTGGCTTAGTAACATGAGCCAGTGAAACCCTTGCCTTTTTTTTTCCCTTTGGCCAGGGGAGGTTAACTAGAGCCAAGTTGGTTTTCTATCTAAAACCAGAGTCCTAACTAATGCAAAAGTTAACATTTATTGATTCTTTGATGTGCCAGGAATTGTAGTAGGGTCTTTAAACACATTATTTCATTTTCATGTATCTTCCACAACAGTCCTATTACCTTTCCCATTTTGGTGGCGAGGAGACTGTGGCGCCGAGGGGGTAGCAACTTGCCGAAGGTCACACAGGTAGTCACAGGAGGTGCCTCAGTTCAAACCCCCGAGTTCTGCCCTCTGCTTCACTACCTGCGCTTCTGTACAGTTGCTTCCTGGATGTGCGAAGACAACTCGAAGGGAAGAAAATCGACTGGCCCCCTTAAGAAATAAACCCTTGAAGGAATTCCTCAAGCCATACTGCTTCAGGATGGTGACAAATCCCTTTGGGGCATTTCTTCGTTTTGAAAACAGCTCTTTTATCTTCCTTAATATCCACCCTTCTCCCTCTGTTCTCTCCACTTCTGTTCTACTAGGAATTCTGGCCAAAGTTCAGACATTTCCCATCACTCAGAAGGCCTTCTTCCCCTAAGATAATGCAAAGAAATCCTGATATTATCTGAGGGAGGGCAGGTTGGTACAAGGATCAGAAGTTCAATGCCTTTGTCTGCTGTTCAGGGCAGTTCCACTTGAACCAGAAGGTCTGGAGAGCCATGAAGATTTTAAGAAGGGAGCAGGATGTGATTTGATTTACATTTTATTGTGAAGGGCAGACTGGAGATGATTTGTATTCAAGATCAGAAAGCCAGTTACAAAGAGCTGGGCCCCTAAGAGTCTCCCTAGCAGCACTGCTACTTGCAAGCTGTGCTCAGAGCTCAGGTATCCAACAAGAGGGGAGAGCGGGGCTGAAATCCTGTCCGTGACCCAGGCCATGATCCACTCACAAAGCCACTTCTGCAGGTGGGGCGCTATCAACAGAAGGAAGCGGGTGTTGCCATAATTTGCAAAAAGGTGCCCACGGGCTAGTTGCTGTCTTGGTTGCTATATCCTGGGTAAAACAAGATGAGGTCTTGAACGAAGGCAGTAGCAATGGGATTAGAGAGAAGGGAACAAGTTCACATTTGTCTTGTGAGTTTGAGGTGCTTGTGTGAAAACCAAGAGAGCTATATGATATCCCTAGAGAGATATCTTTATATGTCTAGAAATTAATTGATGGTCAGATCTAAAAACAGCATTTGGAAGTTGCTAACGCATTCCCAAGGGATAGTTGGTGGGAATGTGGAGCACGATTGAGTCTCTGCTGCAAAATGCAAAGGGCATAGAAATGCACTGTTATTTACTGAGCTGTACTAGGAGACAAGTATAAAGTTTAAGAAAAGAAATGATTAATGTTCACCAGAAGGTCCCTGCTGTATCACTTTGCCAAGCTCTTCGGCTCTGCACTTGAGCCCATCTAAATCTGAACCGTTAACATACACATAATACAAAAGAAGTGGAACTTGCCTTTGGCCTCACAAATCGCCTCTTCTCATACACTCTGCTAAGCAGCCTGGATGGATATAAACAGCTGTTCATCGCAAGAATGCTAGATATTCTTCACTGACAGATGGCAGCAATTCCCTGGGGTACACACACACACACACACACACACACACACACACACACACACACACACACACCCACGAACCTCAGTAAGGTCGATAACATTGATACTCATCAATGAAGTTACTGAAATTTAGAGATTTAAAGAAAGGCCTAGAATTAAAAATACACTTAAGTTTGTATTTCTTCCAGGCTCCATGCCAGCAGATTTTACTTTGGATAGTTTCTGTGAACAAAAACACTTTCCATTTTATATTTCACTTTTTTAAAGAGTAAGAGATCCTTTGCCACAATCAGATCAGTAAATGACTGTTCTCTATATCTCAGATCCCCCTCTGCCCTTGTCAGAGGGAGCAGAAAAACTCTAAAAGGGTATCTTCTTGGGAAGCATACCAGACAAATCCATAATGGAATGTGGCAGAATGTTTGGTTTGTTGAAATCACCATATATGGAAACAATTTCTCATAGAAAATATTACTAGAAAGTCTCACTAATCCCTCCAACTTCAAGCCAAAATGAATAACTCAATAGATCTGATTAGTTATTGTGACAGAAAGGAAACAGGGAATATTCAGATCATATTCTTTACAAAACTAGTGATGACTTTCAAAGCAGTGGACGTTTCTCCAACTCAATTTAAATGTAGAGAATTATCAAATCTGGATCTCAAGAAAACCCAGGACACCATTTGGGGTTATCCTTTGAAATTTCTTCTCCTCAAGAGAGATAGCTTAGTTACGTTCTTCATAAAATCGTATAATTTTAGAATTAAAGTGAGAGCAAGATTGAATGCTGGTTTGAGATGGGCTGTAAAGGCCATTTAGTTCAATCACCCACCCAATTATTAAATATTAAATTTCTTATACCTCATTCTGCCAAATGGTTACATAACCTGAGGCTGAACATTTCCACAGATAGAAAAGTCGTGGCCAGCTGAGATGGCTCATTCCATCTTTGGATAGGTCCATTAGAACGTTTTTTCCTTATGTGGAGGCAAAATTGTCTCCTTAAGCTTTTTCCTATTGATTTTGACTCTCTCGAATAGAATGTTGATAATAACAATGAATATTTGAGTGCTCACAACATGGTAGGCCCTGCTCTGAGCATATGACATAGATTCATTTATTTATTATTCAAAAGAATCCTTTTAGATAGGTTAATACTGATATTAACATCATTCCCAATCTACAGAGGTGGAAGACTGAGGCACAGAAGAATTAAATAACTTTCCCAAGACCACATGCTCTAAAAGGGATGGATCCAGGATTAGGGGTCAGGCATACTGACTCCAGAGTCCAAGTACTATAATTTTAAAGTTGCCTAAATGATTCCAATGTGTCCTCAGGGTTGATAACCACGGATCTAGTCAAAATCTGTCATGTTTCAGATTGTAAACTTGTAAAAGGTCGCATGGCTGCTATGAGGCAAAGGACCAGAACTCGGGTCTCATGACTCAACAGTCTGGAATTATTTCCAGCATGCATTTTTGCCGGCCTCTCTTCTCTATACCTAGTCCCTTTAAAAAAAAGGCCAGCCCCTTGCAGTGGGAAGGATGCACATGTGAGCGCACATATAGAAAAGCTGGCTTTAGGACTAACTCAGGCTGGGAGTACACAGGATCTGCTGATCTGGCAAAGAAAAAGCAGAGTCACAGGCTTGTCTCTGAAAAGTTAGCACTGCCCCTTTCTGCTTTTACTCTCTTACTCAGGAATAAAAAGGTTCCAGGACATCCCAACCTCACCAGTTCCACAGAAAACATTCTATCATATCCTAATGAATCTCTTACTGATGGACTTTTTCATATGGGCAAGGATGAGCATTTTTTAAAAAGTATCCTCAAGTAGTTCTAACATTAACTCAACTTTTTGCTGGATTTTACAGGCCAAACTCCGATTTTTTGATTCCTTTAGATGCTTGCAGAGGTATCCTGGCAATTCGTGCACTTGCTTTCCATTTGATCAATTATATAGGACATTTCATAAATCCATCACTTTGGTTCTTAAAGCTTTGATAGAGATTTATAGCTTTCCTTTTCACTCTTTTCCACCTTGTTACTTATTTATCTTTCTTATTCGTTCAACTATTTATTAAACAGATATTTATTGAAGGCCTTCTGTAGTCCCTGACCCTGATTTCTTTTTCTTCAAGGCATTTTGAAGAACCTGAAATCATACTGTATATTTACTTGCTTACTTTATTGTCCATCTCCCTTGACCCCAACAGAATGTTAGGTCCATGACAGCAGGGACTTTGTCACGTTCATACTGTGCTGCTGATACCTAAATCACTGGCTGCCCATGGTAGATGTTCAATAAATATTTACTGAATAAATAAATAAATGGGTGAGTGAATGAATGGATGAATGAATAAAAAAGTGGATGAGTGAATGGATAGATGGAGAAGTGAATACCAAGTATCAGACTCTGGGGATATAAAAAATGTGTTAAGCTTCTTACCCTAAAGGAGTTTGCAATCCTAATGCAGCTAAGCATATAAGATTCTAGGTTGTCCCACGGACGTATAAACAAAGAGCATTAATTGGAAGCAGAAGGGAAGGAATCTACAAGCTTGCCTGGAGAAGTCAGGGAAGCTGGCATTTGAGTTGAGATGTAAAGGAGGAGGGGAATTTGCCCAGTGGCCAAGCAGGGCCTGACATTTACAATGGGAGGAACAGATAGCAAAAGGCAGGCCTCTGAGCAATGAGGAATAGACAGAAGTGGAGATTTCAGAATAACATTCCAAACAGAGTTCATCAATAGACTGATGCTCAACAGGGACTTCATCTGTTTTGTGACCAGTATAGGCCAAGACAGTAGGAAACACCCACTGTGGCTGAAACCAGATTTTAAATGTCAGTAACAGACCTTGGACAGTTTACTTAACTTCTCCATCCTCAGTTTCCTCATAGGTAAAATGAGGATTTAAAAAAGTAATTACTTCACTGAGTCACTGTTAGGAATAAATAAATTAATATATATGAAGCACTAGCTGTACACTACAGTCAGTTCTGCTAGAATGTGGCACATGCTGGCTAAAAAATTCCTATGCAAAATCTCACAGTGAAAAACACAGAGGTTATTGGAAAAATAAAGATGGGGCACAACCCACAAAAACTTCGATGACACATTGAGCCCAATAAAAAAGGTAGCAGTTTTACACATGGTAAGTGGCTAATAAATACTATAATAAATACAGCACTTTGAAGAAGACCTACAGTTTGCTTTTGGAAATGGGCATGGGAAGGGTTATAACTTGGCGGTTACTGTGATAGTGGTGGAAGGAGGGTTATCTGAAATCAGATGGAAAGTTCTAACACCAGACATGGATGGGTGTGGCTCGTAACACATGCTGTGAACATGTAGCTGGTACACATTTGAGGGAGATGTGTGTGTGTGTGCACATTCACATGCGTTTTGTATATTCCTCCTAGGCTCCATTCAGTTAGGTGCTGTTTTCTGTGTTCACCTGGTATTTC
The DNA here is from genome assembly GCF_009873245.2 of Balaenoptera musculus. Taxonomy (NCBI): domain Eukaryota; kingdom Metazoa; phylum Chordata; class Mammalia; order Artiodactyla; family Balaenopteridae; genus Balaenoptera; species Balaenoptera musculus. The sequence continues at coordinate 72,989,018 of NC_045790.1, forward strand.
TCAAGGACAAAATCATGCACAATTAAACATGAAATTTGCATTATGCTGAAACTGTTCCCTAATATATCAGTTATACTGGAATAAATGCACATTTTCAAAACCAGCATTACAGCAGAACTGACTGTAAGTGTTCAATAAAGACTAGCTGTTACAAAAATATTTAAAGCACAATAATATTAAGTATTGACCAGCTGACAGCACAAAGTTAACAACTTAGGGAGATTCCCTGCCCCCCTGCCCCTCTGCAGCCTTTCAACCTAACATAAGAAGTTCCAGAACTAGCTGATGCTTTGAGTTTCTGGGTCCTTTTCTTATCACTCAATGTTCCTTAACCCAAAATAATCAACAAAGTATCTTTGAATAGTAGGCTAAATATAAAATGCAATTTAATTAATTAATTTTTTTTTTCAGGTCATGACTTGGTGATTTTTTAAAATTAATTTCTATTGGAGTATAGTTGCTTTACAATGTTGTGTTAGTTTCTACTGTACAGCAAAATGAATCAGCCATACGTATACATATATCCCCTCCTTTTTGGACTTCCTTCCCATTCAGGTCACCACAGTGCATTAAGTAGAGTTCCCTGTGCCATACAGTATGTTCTCAATGGTTATCTATTTTATACATAGTGCAATTTAATTTAAAAACAATGAAATCCCACTCTCCCCAGCCCCATTCCCCCACAACTGCCAGCTTGCTATTTCACTTATAACTTGAGCAGATATTATGGGACTGTAGGGTGAAAGGGATTTTTAAAAAGAGAACTCAATTTTTAAGAAGAGAAAGAAAGGACTTCTAAAATTGCCATTTACTTTATTGCATTCATTAAAAAAACCTAAAACTCTCAACCAATTAAAAGCTTGTTTCTAAAACTTGAAGTCCCAGAGTCCAAAATTTGGGAGGCAACTGACTCAAGGTGCACATAAGATCTAGTTAAAATTACTTAAAACATTGATCATGCAGAATTTTAAGTAAATCTGCATTTTACATCAATGTTTTCCTATCTTCATCTACAACATTGATAAATATAATTTAAGTGAGTTATATGAGAGTTTGCTTAAGGAAAAAGGTTATAGGGGACCTACCTAAGGTTTTGCACCTTCACTGAAGAAAAGGTAACCCAGATAACTGCACCATCCTCTCTGACCTTGCTTTTTCAACTTGAAAATGCATTCAAACACCTGGAGCCTTGTTAAAATGCAGGTCTTCACAGACCCTTTTTGGTGAAAATCTGAAAATCCCCCAGTTGATGAGAGGTCTCGTAAGTTTATGTGTTTGTCAAAAAGAACTGCTTTTTCGAGATACAAAATTACATTTTGATTTACTTCACCCAACATGGATAGGATGTTTACCCTAGTGTCTCTTCTAATCTGCGTGAAATATATCCTTGATCCCAAGGGACACGCAGGAACTGCGAATTTGACATAAACTGGGCCTTGATCGCTCTCCTCTTTGGATTAATAAAACCCCTGAAAGCTTTTTGCCTCGCTCGCCGCCAGGTGGCGCTACTTCCCCATTCTTCCCGGTGGCTCGGATGCCTTGCGTTTCATCCTAATCTTTGGACGCTTCCTCCACCTTCCAACAACTGCATTCTGTTTGCCAACACATACGTTTTTTCAAAATCTCATTAGATACATAATGTTTTCGGCCAAGCTTACGTCCCGAGAGCATTGTGTCCTCCCTGGAGGACTCCCTAGGGTCTGGAATGAGGAAAAGCCGGGTTGTTAAAAAGTGGGAAACAGGGGACCCGCTTATACCAAACGTTTGTCATAGAAACAAAACGGATGCTTCACACTAAGTGTGAGAAGACCCTGGGGGCATTTGAATGCTGTGTATTTTTTCCCCAGTGATAATTAAACTGTAGTGTTTGCAGCATTCTCAGGGCTGGATTAGCCAGTGCGGGCAAAAGTGTGTAATCGGTATTAATCTCCCAGAATGTCACTGCTGTTGCCTATCAATCTGCATAAATTCTACCACAAAACTTTAGGAAAAAATGCTATTCAGAGCAAATGATGCATCAAATTCAAACAGGCCATCAAGATTGCTAATGGATTTTAATAGCAGCTATTACAGCATAATAGTATTTTCCCAACAGCTGTTTGTTGATACAATTCTCCGTTTACAGGACCTTTTTGTCCAATCCCAGGAGATGGCCCGCCTGTTCATTTATAATCATTTGGTTCCACCTACAAACAAATGCTGCTTTATTTGCATTTGGAGACCGTGAATGGTCTGCAGCTTTGACCCACTCCCACCTCATTCAACGAAACCAACAGCGAATATTACAAGCTAGATTAATTAGTTAATATTTAGATGTACTAACGACTGCCAGAACAAATGCTGTCAACTGGCCAAATCAAAGAGAAGCTTTTATTGATTGCTTGGCTACATTCTGAGTGATGTGAGTTGTTGAAAACTGCCTTTTACTCTTATATAGAGGAGTAATGGCTCTAAACTAGGATTAAGACTGAAATTTTGGAAACAAAAGGATCCATAAACTATTCGAGTTTTTCTGTTGGAGATGACTAATATTAGAGAATGCCAATAAATCACTGCCAAAGCGAAGGGTCTGATTGGTATTAATAACTGTGATAATAATCAAGGTGAGGGAGAATGTATTAATGAAACCCAAAGCTTTGTTTCTTGTGGAATGGTCAAGAGATTATAGCATTGAAAATAAATATTAGTTCATGGGTTCACGAGGAATCACCTAAGGAATGTGTTTAAAATGTGGATTCCTGGCCCCTACCCCAGAGATTTGAAGCAGGGCCCAGGAATTCACATTTTAACAAGCACTCCGCGGGATTCTGGTGTCCATCATCCATGGACCACACTTTGAGAAAATCCGGGAAAAATGGCATTAGTTTATAAATATATCCCAAAAGCCTTAGTGCAGTTTTAGGTTTGAATGACTCCAGAAGTACACATGGTTTTAAAAGTACATAAAACAGCCTTTGAAAGTTTATTTTTATTCTTTTTCCACTCATTTAGTTTTGTAAATTTGGAAAAAGTAATTTTCACTTATAATTTTTTCTTTCCAGTGAATGTTTGCTATCTTCAATCAGGAGATTAAAAGAAAACACAAAGTTTCAAAATTGCTCAAAACTTACAAAACTAAATATGTGTAAAAGAAAGGAAAATAATTACACTCCCAAAAGAAGTTCTTTGTAAGTTTATAGTTTTTATACATCTGACACTATTAATGGGTAAAACTGCAGTAAGGCTTTTGGGCAAACTACACAGAACTTACTTAAATGCAGGCTTGTTGAAACTAAGAAGTAGGACTGAACCCTCAGTCCTGTCTAGTAGCCGCTAGTGGCTTGGATTTAGAGGCATCTGCATGTATAAATCTGAGTCAGGCAGGTGCTGGTGGGTCTGCTGGGTTAGCGCTGCAGAGTTGCCGAAGAATCAAGTGGGAATAACAACAAGAGGAAATGATTGCTCTGTTGAGTCAGGGTATCAGAAAGGATGCAGGCATCTTACACTCCGTAGAACTTTACAATCCACAAAAGCGTTTACATCTACGTTATTTCATTTAACCCTCACCATCCTGATAGGCAGGTAGCATTTCTCCCACTTTACAGATGAGAAGGCTGAGGCCCTAAGGAGTTTCTGTGATTGGTCCAGAAAAAAAAAAAAAAATCACTGATAGCAAGTGGCTGAGAACTCAGAGCCTAGTCTCTGACCCTTCTCTATGTCATGGCCATCCATGAACAGTGGTCCAGTTCAGGCAGTGAAGCCTGTGAGGGCTCAGAAGGTTCAGGAAGGGGCAGATGAGAAGGTGACAATATGGAACAAGAACTGTGAGGCCTGCTATGCCACAGTGCAAGACAAGGCTGGAGATGCAGACTCCAGATTGGAAGAAACAAGACCTTTAGCTAGAGGCCACTGATAGCGGTGCAGGTAGCATTCTCAACCCTAGAGGCCCTGCCTGCTCGCCTCTTTATCTGTGTCTTCCTGGAGACAACCTAAGGAGGTGTCCTGGAAACAGTGCACCCAAAGCCTGCCTCTGTCACAGAGTTCCTGTGTGACTGTGAACTCACTGTTACATCTCTTTGACCTGCAGTTGCCTCCTTGGTACATACGATAATAGCTTCCCCTCAGAGTTGTTCTGGATTTTAAATAAATTAATTAAAATACGATGATGTACTTGGCAAAGAGCTAGTCACTTGCATCTAATCTGACCCCTTGGTGTAGAAGTGGAGCTGACTTGCCCTTCCCTGGGTCACTGGCTGTTGCAGCCTGTTGTCACTGCAGCCTCAGCACCCCCATATAGCAGGCACGCCATACATTTTTCTGAATGAATGAATGGACCAAACTCATGCTCTCCCCATGACACACCAGTTACTTCCCTGGGGGTCTTTATTTCTATTACTGGCATCATTTTTCTTTCCTTATGATCTAGGACAGGAATTTTGGAATGACCCTTTATAACCCCCTCCATTCCTCCCCCCATATCAGTACCAAAGAGTCATCTTTTCTCTGACCACTGTTTCTCTTCTGACTCTAATAATTCTAGGTTGTATGCTTATGACTTCTGTCCAGAACCACTGGAATAACCTAACTGCTCTTCCTGCCATCTCTTTACCCAGCATGCTACATCCACATTAATCTCCTTAAATCTTACCATGATGTTAGTCAAAGTCCTCAAAAAGTAATACTTAAGTGTCCCAGTGTTCCACATCATGGCTATGTCTTACCTTTCCACCCTCATCTCCTATTATGTCTTTTCAGACTTGCTCTACGTCAACCAAGCTGAGCACCCTGGTTCCCTGAACACATCTTAGATTTACCATATCTGTGCCTAGCAAGAAAGTTAACAAGACTGAATAGAGGTTCACTGAGTGTAATCAAAGTAAATAGAATAGAATTGCCCGAATCCTTCGTCTCAAAAATGACTATGAATCAGAAGCCTCAGTTGGGCAACTGAGCACTGCCCCATACCGTCCTCACTCTTTCCAACATCAGTGTTATCTCCTGTGAGATCCCCCCACCTTCTCTTTGCTACAGAGAGAAAATACATAAACCGCTCCAGAGTAGAGCCATCATCAAGAAAGGGGGCATGAGTTTGGGAGGAAGAGTAACTTATACTTGTGTAGGTCACATATATCTCATTCGATAAGGTGGTATTTGTATTTGAACACTGCAAAATTTATTCCAAGTCTATGTTTGGAGTCTTTATAGCCCCCACATGAACCAAAGACTTATTCTATTGAATTTGGGAACTCTCATTTTGTAGACTTGAGCTGAATATAATTTTATCCTTGGGCATCAAAGACCAGGGTTAAATAATTGATTTTCTCTTTCCTGGGAGGGTTTTTGTTTTGTTTTGTTTTGTTTTGTTTGTTTTTGGTTATGTTTATTTTAGACATTTTATTTTTGGTCACTAGGTGGCTCTGAATTTCCACTGGAAAATAAGTCATTAGGAAACTCATGAAAATATGCAATTTTCACTGAATAATTTTAAAATACTTCTTTAAAAATTTTTTGACTTGAGAACATTGATCAAAAATTTTAAAACCCCATAAACTCCAAATAGCAATATATTAGTTCATCTCCCCTATCTATTGCTTTCAGAATATATTATTTATAGCTTTATATGAAATTTATGGCTATTGCATTGGTTATAGGGGCAATTTTTAAATGACTCATAAACTATGATCCAAATAATGTTACAGATCTCCCTCAACACCCTTATAATCCAGTCGTGCACTGAAAATATCATAAGGCGAAAAGGCATTCAATACACCTAACCTACTGAACATCATAGCTTAGCCTAGCCTTCCTTAAATGTGCTCAGAACACTTACATTAGCCTACGGTTGGGCAAAATCATCTAACACAAAGCCTATTTTATAATTAAGTGTTGACTATCTCATGTAATTTATTGACTACTCTACAGTTAATGAAAAACAGAATGGTTTTTTAGGTGCAGAATGGTTGTAAGTGTATCGGTTTTTACTCTCATGATCTCATGGCTGTCTGGGAGCTATGGCTTGCTGCCACTGCCCAGCATCACTAGAGAGTATCACTCCACATATCATTAGGTTGGGAAAATATCAAAATTCAAAATTCGAAATATGATGTCTACTGAATGCATATTGCTTTCACACCCATAAAGTGGAAAAGTTGTAAGTAGAACCATGGTAAGTTGAGGACCATCTGTGTGGTCAAACAACTGGGCCTATCATATTTTTAAAAAGACTGCAAAATATTGTCATATAACTTTACTTGCTTTGAAATCTTTCCTAACCATACATTAACAGCCTCTGGAAGGTCTAGGACAAATTCCTTAATCATTTTTAAGGTTGGTAACTTTAAACAAAAAGAATTATTGGAACAACGATCTTTTGGCCAATTTGGAAGTCGCCATACTGGCGTTGTAATTTACCGTACTATGTTCCACTTGACCCATAAAAAGTGCTGCGTCTGAGTCCTGTAAGGATTTAATGTGTTTCCAGATCTTTAATGACAGTACTCTCTATTATCTCATTGCAAAGTATGTCAATATAGGAAGAAGCCATCCAAAGCCATCTCTGGATAACCTATTAATAAAGGAGGTGAGAGTGGTGGGTGGAGAAACATAGGGAGAGAGAGTGACTCTGACTGGGAATCATCTAGACGTTGTCTGCTTGGCTTGAGCTTTCTGGAGGAGACCCACCTTTAAAATTCACTTTCTAATGCCAGTTTGCCCAGTTGTCCTGCATCAGTCCACAGATTCCACAAATGTTCATTTCATCTCTTAACAAATCTCAGAGAGAGGTAAGATATTTGTTATAATTTTACTCCTATCCTCTGCCCATCCCTTTCCAAACTCTCCAAGTTTTCCCCATTTCTTTTACGTGTTCAAAATGCAAGCCATGAAGAATGACTGGTTGTGCATCCTTTACTCCTCATTCTTGTATGTAGGTATAGGTACATAGCAACCGAAGACAGTATCAGACTGAGCTGCAAAGCAAGGCCCTTCTCCATGAGCTTGGTTATTGACATGTGAAGAGTCTAAATGGATACACTTGTTTTCCAGCAACTTGTCAATCTTGCTCCAAACTACATAAGGTGCTTTTAGTTGCATTCAAGGTAAATCTCATACAGGGTAATCTTCAAGGGAGAGCAGCAGACATTGGGCATTCACTTTCTGATTTACAATTTTTTTAAACTGGTAAAACAGCTTCTATCACTCACCACTGCATCTCTGCTCCAGCCCCAGTGAATGCTTGTCATTTCTGAAACACCTTCTGCTGTCGTATCCCTGTGCTCCCTCCACCCAGTACACCATGACCCCTTCCTTCTCCACCTGACAAACTACTCTTCTTTCAAGGTTTATCTCAAGTGACGAGAAGACTGAAGTCTTCTGTCAGGGGCAGTATTATAGTTTGATGATAAAGAGCCCAGACACTGGAGTTAAGGCTACCTGGGTTTGAAATCCAGTTAAGTCACTTATTGGTTATGAGATCTTGAGCAAGTTACTTAATTTCAGTTTCCTCATCTATTAAATGGGATAATGAGTACCAGCCTCATAGAGTTACCTCATAGAGTGAGGTTTCAAACAAGTTACCTGAAAAGGACTTACTGTAGCGCCTGTTGTGCTGTAGGCTGTGTAGGTATTGGTAAGTTATGTAGGAAGTGTAGTATGCTAAGTGAGCTGTAACTTACGGGTTAGCTGTTCTTTTGGAAGTGCTCGCCGCAAGTCTCAATTAGATGTGGCTCCTTTCTACTCTCTCAGAGGAAACACAATCATAACTCTTAGCACATCAACCAGAAGTTGACAGTTTACTTGCCCAGTTCCTCCAATGGACTGTGCTGAGACAAAAATAATGAACGGGTGAGGTTTCATATTCCCCACCCCCCATCCCCAGTTGAGCATTTGGGTATTGTCTATTAGCTTCCCTACTCCCTGGCTCTCTCTGAAGAGTGAGGGATTGAAAGCCACATGGGTGAACACCAGAGAAGAGTGGATGGAGAGGATGGGATGAACTGGGAGGCCTGGAATGGAAAAAGAGAGTGGTAACTGGGAAGATGGAGCAAGACCAGGGGATGGGACAGTGCGGGGAAGAGGAAGACTTCTTCTGTGCTTAGGTAATGAGAGGTGTCCATGAGTCGTGGAATAGAGCAAAGGAAACGCCAATTAATTGCCATGGGCTATGCACTTAGCGCACACTACACCATTTGTGAGATACTAGCAAAGACGGGAATTCCTGTTCAAACGAGGCTTCACTAGGAGGACACCTCTAGAGCTGACCTGTGGATCTCAACTTTGTTAGATTTATAAGATTACATGTTACGCAAGCGTAGGGGCAATGTCCTCATTCATTAATGTATTCATTTACTCATTAGAATATTATGTATATTATATATTATAGAAAAAATATTTATGAACAATTTCTGTGGGTCAGGCACTGTTCTAGGCACTGGTGATAAGGTAGCCAACAAGACAGACCATACCACTGCTCTCATGGAGTTGCGTTTTAGTACACGAAGTCAAATAATAAGTAAATAAATAAACAAATTCTAATAGTGATTAAGTGCCAAGTAGAATACAACATAGTGTGATGAGAGAGAGCATGATAAAGGGAAAAGGGAGGTCTAAACTGAGAAATCTGGGAAGTGATAAGGTTATATTTGAGTTGACATTCTTGAATGATAAGAAATGGCCAGCTCCTTCAAATTCTGAGGTCAGAGTATTCCAGATAGAAGAAATAGCACGTGCAAAGGGCCTGGGATCAACTCAGTGGATTAGAAAACAGAGGGGAGGTTGGCGTGACTGCAGCCAAGTGCCAAAGGGGGTGCATCAGAGTGTCAGGAAGGACTAGACGATGCAGAGCTTTGTGGGTCATGGGAATGAGTTTGGATTTTATTCAAAGGGCAATGGGAAGCTGCTAGAGGTTTAAAGTTGGCGGGGGGAGTCCAAATTAAAATCTTTGTTTACATTTGAGTTTTATACAAATTACTCTGGTCATTATATAGAGATTGGACAGCAAAAGGGTAGGAATAGGGAGATCAGCTAGATTATTGCAGTGGTCAAGGTAAAAGGTGGTGACTGGGACTTTTTTTGGACTGAACAAGTCATTTGCTTGGCTTCCTTGAGATCCTTCTCCCTCCACTGGCATGTAAACTACTTGCCCTCAGGGATTTTTGTCTGTTTCATTCACTACTATATCCCCAGTATCTAGAATAGAATTTGGTATATAGAAGACACTTGCTAAATGTTGTTAAATGAATTCACCAAGAGGGACAAGAATGGTGCAGGGCAGAGTTAAAGAAAAATTCAGAAGTTCTGTTTAGGACATGTTAAATGTGAGATACTTATTAGACATTTAGATGGAGATGTCAAATTGGCAAGTTAGAGACGTAAGTTTTGAGTTGAGGAGCAGATGTACATTTGGGGATCATTGACATAATGATCACCTAGGGTGGGCGTGGAGTTGCAGAAAAGTCGATGAGCTGGAAACGAGCAGGGAGCTCCAACACTTAAAAGTGATGGTAGCAAAAGAGATAGAAAAGGAGCTTTTAAAAGGAGGGAGGAATGCGGAACAAAATTATGTCTTATAAGCCAAGATAAAATGGTTGTCATGAAGCAGGTCAACTGGTTTGAATGCTGCTGAGAGGCCAAGAAAGATATGAACAGATAAATTGCTCTTAAATTTTTTTTTTTAACATTTCATATCTAGCTTTATTTATTTATTTATTTATAACATCTTTATTGGAATATAATTGCTTTACGATGGTGTGTTAGTTTCCGCTTTATAACGAAGTAAATCACCTATACATATACATATATCCCCATATCTCCACCCTCTTGCATCTCCCTCCCACCCTCCTTATCCCACCCCTCTAGGTGGTCACAAAGCACCGAGCTGATCTCCCTGTTCTATGCGGCTACTTCCCACTAGCTATCTATTTTACATTTGGTAGTATATATAAGTCCATGCCACTCTCTCACTTCGCCCCAGCTTACCCTTCCCCCTCCACATGTCCTCAAGTACATTCTCTACGTCTGCATCTTTACTCCTGTCCTGCCCCTAGGTTCTTCAGAACAATTTTTTTTTTTTAGATTCCATATATATGTGTTAGCATATGGTATTTTTCTCTTTCTGACTTACTTCACACTGTATGACAGTCTCTAGGTCCATCGACCTCACTACAAATAACTCAATTTCGTTTCTTTTTATGGCTGAGTAATCTTCCATTGTATATATGTTCCACATCTTCTTTATCCATTCATCTGTAGATGGACACTTAGTTTGCTTCCATGTCCGGGCTATTGTAAATAGACCTGCAGTGAACATTGTGGTACAATGGCTCTTTTTGAATTATGGTTTTCTCAGGGTATATGCCTGCCCAGTGGTGGGATTGCTGGGTCGTATGGTAGTTCTATTTTTAGTTTTTTAAGGAACCTCCATATTGTTCTCCACAGTGACTGTATCAATTTACATTCCCACCAACAGTGCAAGAGGGTTCCCTTTTCTCCACACCCTCTCCAACATTTATTGTTTGTAGTTTTTTGATGATGGCCATTCTGACTGGTGTGAGGTGATACCTCATTGTAGTTTTGATTTGTATTTCTCTAATGATTACTGATGTTGAGCATCCTTTCATGTGTTTGTTGGCAATCTGTATATCTTCTTTGGAGAAATGTCTATTTACGTCTTCTGCCCATTTTTGGATTGGGTTGTTTGTTTTTTGATATTGAGCTGCATGAGCTGATTGTAAATTTTGGAGATTAATCCTTTGTCAGTTGCTTAATTTGCAAATATTTTCTCCCATTCTGAGGGTTGTCTTTTCGTCTTGTTTAGGATTTCCTTTGCTGTGCAAAAGCTTTTAAGTTTCCTTAGGTCCCATTTGTTTATTCTTGTTTTTATTTCCATTTCTCTAGGAGGTAGGTCAAAAATGATCTTGCTGTGATTTATGTCACAGAGTGTTCTGCCTATGTTTTCCTCTAAGAGTTTTATAGTGTCTGGCTTTACATTTAGGTCTTTAATCCAATTTGAGTTTATTTTTGTGTATGGTGTTAGGGAGTGTTCTAACTTCATTCTTTTACATGTAGCTGTCCAGTTTTCCCAGCACCACTTATTGAAGAGGCTGTCTTTTCTCCATTGTATATTCTTGCCTCCATTATCAAAGATAAGGTGACCATATGTGCGTGGGTTTATCTCTGGGCTTTCTATCCTGTTCCATTGATCTATATTTCTGTTTTTGTGCCATTCCCATACTGTCTAGATTACTGTAGCTTTGTGGTATAGTCTGAAGTCCGGGAGCCTGATTCCTCCAGCTCCGTTTTTCTTTCTCAAGATTGCTTTGGCTATTCGGGGTCTTTTGTGTTTCCATACAAATTGTGAAATTTTTTGTTCTAGTTCTGTGAAAAATGCCAGTGGTAGTTTGATAGGGATTGCATTGAATCTGTAGATTGCTTTGGGTAGTAGAGTCATTTCCACAATGTTGATTCTTCCAATCCAAGAACATGGTATATCTCTCCATCTGTTTGTATCACCTTTGATTTCTTTCATCACTGTCTTATAGTTTTCTGCACACAGGTCTTTTGTCTCCTTAGGTAGGTTTATTCCTAGGTATTTTATTCTTTTTGTTGCAGTGGTAAATGGGAGTGTTTCCTTAATTTCTCTTTCAGATTTTTCAGCATTAGTGTAGAGGAATGCAAGAGATTTTTGTGCATTAATTTTGTATCCTGCTACTTTACCAAATTCATTGATTAGCTCTAGTAGTTTTCTGGTGGCATCTTTAGGATTCTCTATGTATAGTATCATGTCATCTGCAAACAGTGACAGCTTTACTTCCTCTTTTCTGATTTGGATTCCTTTTATTTCTTTTTCTTCTCTGATTGCTGTGGCAAAAACTTCCAAAACTATGTTGAATAATAGTGGTGAGAGTGGACAACCTTGTCTTGTTCCTGATCTTAGAGGAAATGGTTTCAGTTTTTCACCATTCAGAACAATGTTGGCTGTGGGTTTGTCATATATGCCTTTATTATGTTGAGATAAGTTCCCTCTATGCCTACTTTCTGGAGGGTTTTTATCATAAATGGGTGTTGAATTTTGTCAAAAGCTTTTTCTGCATCTACTGAGATGATCATATGGTTTTTCTCCTTCAATTTGTTAATATGGCTTAACACATTGATTGATTTGCATATATTGAAGAATCCTTGCATTCCTGGGATAAACCCCACTTGATCATGGTGTATGATCCTTTTAATGTGCTGTTGGATTCTGTTTGCGAGTATTTTGTTGAGGATTTTTGCATCTATGTTCATCAGTGATATTGGCCTGTAGTTTTCTTTCTTTGTGACATCTTTGTCTGGTTTTGGTATCAGGGGGATGGTGGCCTCATAGAATGAGCATGGGAGTGTTCCTCCCTCTGCTATATTTTGGAAGAGTTTGAGAAGGATAGGTGTTTGCTCTTCTCTAAATGTTTGATAGAATTCGCCAGTGAAGCCATCTGGTCCTCGGCTTTTGTTTGTTGGAAGATTTTTAATCACAGTCTCAATTTCAGTGCTTGTGATTGGTCTGTTTTTATTTTCTATTTCTTCCTGGTTCAGTCTTGGAAGGTTGTGCTTTTCTAAGAATTTGCCCATTTCTTCTAGGTTGTCCATTTTATTGGCATAGAGTTGCTTGTAGTAATCTCTCATGATTCTTTGTATTTCTGCAGTGTCAGTTGTTACTTCTCCTTTTTCATTTCTAATTCTATTGATTTGAGTCTTCTCCCTTTTTTCCTTGATGAGTCTGGCTAATGGTTTATCAATTTTGTTTATCTTCTCAAAGAACCAGCTTTTAGTTTTATTGATATTTGTGATCGTTTCCTTCATTTCTTTTTCATTTATTTCTCATCTGATCTTTATGATTTCTTTCCTTCTGCTAACTTTGGCTTTTTTTGGTTCTTCTTTCTCTAATTGCTTTAGGTGTAAGGTTAGGTTGTTTATTTGAGATGGTTTTTGTTTCTTGAGGTAGGATTGTATTGCTATAAACTTCCCTCTTAGAACTGCTTTTGCTGCCTCCCATAGGTTTTGGGTCATCGTGTTTTCATTGTCATGTGTTTCTAGGTATTTTTTGATTTCCTGTTTGCATTCTTCAGTGATCTCTTGGTTATCAAGTAGTGTATTGTTTAGCCTCCATGGTTTGTATTTTTTACAGATTTTTTCCTGTAGTTGATATCTAGTCTCATAGCGTTGTTGTCGGGAAAGATACTTGATATGATTTCAATTTTCTTAAATTTACCAAGGCTTGATTTGTGACTCAAGGTACGATCTATCCTGGAGAATGTTCCATGAGCACTTGAGAAGAAAGTGTATTCTGTTGTTTTTGGATGGAATGTCCTATAAATATCAATTAAGTCCATCTTGTTTAATGTATCATTTAAAGCTTGTGTTTCCTTATTTTTCATTTTGGATGATCTGTCCACTGGTGAAAGTGGGGTGTTAAAGTCCCCTACTATGATTGTGTTACTGTCAATTTCCCATCTTATGGCTGTTAGCATTTGTCTTATGTATTGAGGTGCTCCTATGTTGGGTATATAAATATTCACAACTGTTATATCTTCTTCTTGGATTCATCCCTTGATCATTATGTAGTGTCCTTCTTTGTCTCTTGTAATAGTCTTTATTTTAAAGTCTGTTTTGTCTGATATGAGAATTGCTACTCCAGCTTTCTTTTGATTTCCATTTGCATGGACTATCTTTTTCCATCCCATCACTTTCAGTCTGTATGTGTCCCTAGGTCTGAAGTGGGTCTCTTGTAGACAGCATATATACAGGTCTTGTTTTTGTATCCATTCAGCCAGTCTATGTCTTTTGGTTGGAGCATTTAATCCATTTACATTTAAGGTAATTATTGATATGTATGTTCCTATTACCATTTTCTTAATTGTCTTGGGTTTGTTATTGTAAGTCTTTTCCTTCTCCTGTGTTTCCTGCCTAGAGAAGTTCCTTTAGCATTTGTTGTAAATCTGGTTTGGTGGCGCTGAATTCTCTTAGCTTTTGTTTGTCTGTAAAGGTTTTAATTTTTCCATCGAATCTGAATGAGATCCTTGCTGGGTAGAGTAATCTTGGTTGTAGGTTTTTCCCTTTCATCACTTTAAATATGTCCTGCCACTCCCTTCTGGCTTGCAGAGTTTCTGCTGAAAGATCAGCTGTTAACCTTATGCGGATTCTGTTGTATTTTATTTGTTGGTTTTCCCTTGCTGCTTTTAATATTTTTTCTTTGTATTTAATTTTTGATAGTCTGATTAATATGTGTCTTGGCGTGTTTCTCCTTGGATTTATATTATATGGGACCCTATGCGCTTCCTGGACTTGATTGACCATTTCCTTTCCCATATTAGGGAAGTTTTCAACTATAATCTCTTCAAATATTTTCTCAGTCCCCTTCTTTTTCTCTTCTTCTTCTGGGACACCTATAATTCGAATGTTGTTGCATTTAATGTTGTCCCAGAAGTCTCTAAGACTGTCCTCAATTCTTTTCATTCTTTTTTCTTTATTCTGCTCTACAGTAGTTATTTCCACTATTTTATCTTCCAGGTCACTTGTCCATTCTTCTGCCTCAGTTTTTCTGCTATTGATTCCTTCTAGAGAATTTTTAATTTCATTTATTGTGTTGTTCATCACTGTTTGTTTGCTCTTTAGTTCTTCTAGGTCCTTATTAAACGTTTCCTGTATTTTCTCCATTCTATTTCCAAGATTTTGGATCATCTTTACTATCATTACTCTGAATTCTTTTTCAGGTAAACTGCCTATTTCCTCTTCATTTGTTTGGTCTGGTGGGTTTTTACCTTGCTCCTTCATCTGCTGTGTGTTTCTTTGTCTTCTCATTTTGCTTAACTTATCGTGTCTGGGGTCTCCTTTTCGCAGGCTGCAGGTTCGTAGCTCCCGTTGTTTTTGGTGTCTGCCCCCAGTGGCTAAGGTTGGTACAGTGGGTTGTGTAGGCTTCCTGGTGGAGGGGACTGGTGCCTGTGTTCTGGTGGATGAGGATGGATCTTGTCTTTCTGGTGGGCAGGACCACATCCGGTGGTGTGTTTTGGGGTGTCTGTGACCTTTTTATGATTTTAGGCAGCCTCTCTGCTAATGGGTGGGGTTGTGTTCCTGTCTTGCTAGTTGTTTGGCATAGGGTGTCCAGCACTGTAGGTTGCTGGTCGTTGAGTGGAGCTGGGTCTTAGTATTGAGATGGAGATCTCTGGGAGAGCTTTTGCCGTTTGATATTACGTGGAGCTGGGAGGTCTCTGGTGGACCAATGTCCTGAACTCAGCTCTCACACCTCAGAGGCACAGGCCTGACACCCGGCCGGAGCACCAAGACCTTGTCAGCCACACGGCCAGGTACGTGGGGAGTTTCTTGCTTTTTGGGAAGTTGAGGTCTTCTGCCAGCGTTCAGTAGGTGCTCTGTAGGAGTTGTTCCACATGTAGATATATTTCTGATGTATTTGTGGGGAGGAAGGTGATCTCCACGTCTTACTCCTCTGCCATCTTGAAAGTCTCCTCCATCTAAATTTTTTTTCTTTTTTAACATCTTTATTGGAATATAATTGCTTTACGTTGTTGTGTTAGTTTCTGCTGTATAACAAAGTTTATCAGCTATACGTATACATATATCTCCACATCTCCTCCCTCTTGTGTCTCCCACCCACCCTCCCTATCCCACCCTTCTAGGTGGTCACAAAGCACCGAGCTGGTCTCCCTGTGCTATGTCGCTGCTTCCCACTAGCTGTCTATTTTACATTTGGTAGTGTATATATGTCAATGCCACTCTCTCACTTTGTCCTAGCTTATCCTTCCCCCTCCCCGTGTCCTCAAGTCCATTCTCTATGTCTGCGTCTTTATTCCTGTCCTGCCCAGGTTTTAGATAACCTTGACCAGAGAGGTCTTAATAGAATGGCGGGATTATAAACCTGCCTGGAGTAGACTGAGTAAACGAAGGGCATGAAGTGGAGAAAGGCACTATAAACAGCTCTCATATTTGCATTTCTAGCAATTAGCACATTGTTTGACTGGGTGGTTGCTCAATCTTTCCTGCATAAATAAATGAATGAATAACCTATGCATGCATCAATCCATCTATCCATCCCTGGGGTTTCAGACTTCACATGTTGAAGGCACAGACTTATCTAGTGAGAAGACATTTGTATCAGGAATTAGGAGACAGAATCAGGTCTCCATCGTCACTGTCTAGATTTCTGAACTTGGTCAAACCAATATCTTTCTGTGTCTCAGTCTCCTTGTCTATAAAATGAAGAGGTTAGACTAGATGGTCTCTAAGATCCAGCTTTAGAATCCTTGACCCAGGGCCTATTCTTTAGAAGTTTTAAATGTCAGAATAAATATACCAATGTAAGTACAATGTCATTCTTAGATTTTACAAATTAGCTCTAAGCAGAGTTGAAAGTTTCAGCGGATACCATATGTTCACTCTTCAGGCAAAGACTATCTGTATGAGATGAATGCCAGCATTGAGTGGGTGGCTGTGTGCTTTGCGGGGTGAATATATTACTAATGGTCACTGAGGGAAAAGGAGTCAACTCCCTCTTTCCTTGTGGATTCTTCCCTTTTTGTCTTAAAGCATGCTCAATTTTCCTTTATTAAAAATAAAACATGTGTTATTAGATTCTGCATCTGAACCAATTAACATTCTATTCTGCCAAATGAAGCTTCTTGGACAACTGGGTCATGTTCACAGACAATGCGCCTTCCCACCATTTCTTTGGGGAATCTTGCTTTCATTCACGTGGCTTCGGCCCTGTGCACCTCTCTCATTTCATCCTGTACTACTTCTCCCCACTCTCTGAGGGCCAATCACGTTGGCCTTCTTGTTCTTGAATATGCCAACCTTGTTCCTGCTTTTGCATCTTTGGATTTGCCATTTTTCAGCCTAAGATGTTCTGTTCCGAGCTTTTCTTGTGTTGGGCTCTTCTTATCACCTCCTCTGTGAGGTCTTCCTCTCTAAAGTACTACCTAATCCAATCTAGAGTTTTATCCTCCACCCCCACCCTAACACTGTCACTGTCAGTTCACACACACACACACACACACTATTCAAAATTATCTTATTTTCCTTATTTATTACCGTCTACCTCCACCACCACCACACCTGCCTCACCCCTGCAAGGAGAAGGTAAGCTCCATGAAACCAGAGTCTCACCTATCTTGTTCATGGTTATATTCCCCAGTATCTAGGACGGTGTCTCACATATACTTAGTGATGGATAAATATTTGTTGAACAAATACATAAGCTCTCCCCTCTACTGAAACTATTGACTATAGTCACTGGTGGCCCACTCAGACAGAATGGCTTTTCTTCTTGTTTTCCATTGCTTAGTTGCCCTTGACCCTATTGATCTCCTCTTTTTAAAAAAAACGATTTTCCAGAACCTTGGCTTCTATGACAGCATGACAACAACCCTCTTGTTATTCTTCCCTTGCTTCCTTTGCTGACTTCTCTTCTTTCTCCTCTCCTAACGTGGAAAAGACTCATCAGCTCTCTCTATATGTATTATACCCTCTCTCATGAGTCTTTAAATGAATCCAGCCTTCCCAGCACAATTCTACCAGTGGTTTAAAAGCTCAGCTAATGGAAATAGACATTGGCTCCCGTATTCATTCAGTCCACTGTCCCATTTACCTCGCAGGTCTGCTGTTTGCTATTCTTATCTTCCCTGGCTTTCCAGTCCTCTTGGATCCTCACTCAGGCTCCCAAAAGGACAAGGGGGGCTGGAGGTGGTGGTGAGTTGTACAGTCACATTTTTCTGACCTTCTGCATTCTTTCTTCCATGATTTGGAAATTGCTCTCCAGCTACATGCACCACAGTGGGTCAGAAGTTGTCCCATCTCCTTCCAGCCCCTCTAGCCCCACTTTGGCCAGCCCAGCACTGCTGCCTGAAAACGAGGATCACTCAGGTATGGTTTTCTTCCCCAGAAAGCTGTTCACCCTCTAGACTAGAACTGGCATCTCTATCTCCAGGTAGGGTCTCTATCTCTAGCCAGCATTTCTCATTTTTCTCTCAGGTCTCTTATCTTTGCCTTATAAAGAAAGTTGAAGTTGAAGTCATTTCATGACAGACTCACTTCAGAAAAAGAAACTTTAACTCACCTCACCCTACTCTGACCACTTCCTTTGAATATCTTATCACCTAAGTAATTTGAATTTCCTTATGATTTAATCATAAATCATTGGACATTTATGTGGTGTGAGACTCTGTATGAATTTTATGCTACATCTTTTTTAAAAAGAACATGTAAATCTTTACTTTGAATAATTCCTACTACCAAAAGCATTTTACTTTATCAACAATTTTGATTATAGAGATAATACATGCTTGTTTTAACAAGTCAAATCCTCCAAAGCTGTTAAATATGCATTACTTATCCAAGCATTCCATAAAGATTGCTTGGAGTCCTATTATGCGCTGGGCATTCTTTAGGAGTGAAACTATAGAAGTGAACCAAGTTCCAGCTCACAGGAGCTCGTGTGCTAGCAAGAGAGATACACAAACCAGAACAAGGTCACATGAGGATAATGCAATGAAGAAAAGTAAGATGGAGTCAGGGGTGAGGGATTTCTGGGTGGCAGAGTGGGAATGGCTATTTTAAAGAGAGTGTTCAAGGACGGTGTTCAGCTAACATTGAACAGAGTCCCAAATGGCTGTAAAATGTATACATGAAAAACAGTTTTTGGTAAATCACATTTTAAAAAATTTGCTAAATGTTCATTCAGCACATTGATTTTTAGAAAATTCAGCGAGAACCAGAAAAGGGGAAAACCGAACCTAAATGTCATTCTGGCTGAAGGGTAGACCAGAGAATCTGCTAACGCATTCTGCCTTTATTTCCAAGCATTTCCCCAGGAAGAAGCCACCATACTCCTTGTACTGCCCACAAAGACCACAGACCACTCAGGTGCAGTTTGCAGATGGTATGCTGAGTGAGGAAGGAAAAGCCACACCAGCTTACTCCATTAAATGGCAGCACGAATGCTCACTTTGTGATAAGGACAACATGAACAGCATGCCACTCAGTGGGTTCATTAAGATGCTTCCACTATATTGATGCCAGATACAAAGCCACATTGCAGCAAATTGGCCAGACAAGAAGTCAGAGAACAGAATACTTGGTCCCACACAAACTGCCTTTTAACCCACAAATACTTGAACTTCACTCTGGGCTTTAGACCAGGGAGTCAACTGGGAAAGGCCTCCAAAGACAAAGGAAAACCAAAACAGCTTCTGCTCCCTGGCTGCTAAAGGAAAAGAGGTTTTTGTTTGTTGTTTGTTTTTAACCTATTCTAGGGCCAAAATGCAGTGCTTCTCCCTTGCAGACACCAGTGCCCACTACAGACAGAAGTTACAAAGTTGCCATGGCTTTTCAGTATTGATATGGAGAGGCTCTCTGAGAGATGGATTCTTCAGTTCAATATTCACAATCATTTTGTCAAAAATATTTACTTAGTTGTTTAAAAAACTTACTATAGTCATTTTGGGCCACTTCAACCACAGCAAGACATAATTTAAGCCTAACCAATCACTTGTTATAGTTCATACATATGTCCTGAAACTCTGGGAACTATTTGTCTCCAAGCTCTAGCAAAACCAAAGACAGCCTCTGTGACTTTGCAAAAGTTTTCTTCCCCAGGGAAGGCTAATTGCAACTTTTGACAATGTAAATTATTGATAGGCAGCCACACACATGTATTTCAAAAACTAAGTGGCCTTCGACAGATGAATGGATAAAGATGTGAGATACACACACACACACACACACACACACACACACACACACACACAATGGAATATTACTCAGCCATAAAAAAGGATGAAATAATGCCATTTGCAGCAACATGGATGGACCTAGAGATTATCATACTAAGTGAAGTAAGTCAGAGAAAGAAAAATATGATATGATATCACTTATATGTGGAATCTAAAAAAAAGATACAAATGAACTTATTTACAAAACAGAAAGAGACTCACAGACATAGAAAACAAAATTATGGTGACCAAAAGAGAAAGAGGGGGAAGGGATAAATTAGAAGTTTGGGATTAACAGATACACACTACTGTACATAAAATAGATAAACAACAAGGGCCTACTGTACAGCACAGAGAACTATATTCAATATCTTGTTATAACCTGTAATGGAAAAGAATCTGAAAATATATATATATATGTTCTTATATATATATACACACACATATATACATATATGTCTAACTGAATAACTTTGCTGTACACCTGAAACTAACACAACATTGTAAATCAATTATACTCCAATTATAAAACAAAAACAAACAAACAAAAGCTAAGTGGTCAAACAAAAGGTGAGAAGCCCAACCAGGTCACTTTTCGCTCTTTTCTGTGAACTGGAAAAGTTCATATTTGCTCCAAAACTTTCCCATCTGGGAAAAGGAACAATTTATATTAAGAAATAAAAACCAAATCAAAGCAAATAAACTATATGATTTCTTACACTGGAATTTGTTACCTAAGATTCCACCACTTCTCCTACTTTCTATTACTTTATACGCACTTATTTTCCCCAAGTTAGTTTTACTTTACCAAAGTGGACTTTGCTGTCACCACTGGAATTCATCCAGCTCAAGGAAAAACTTGGAATCAGTATACGCACTGGTTGAGCAGGAATGAAATAGACAAGCCACGGTGCCCCCAAACCTTTTTATTGAAGAAATAGCAAGCTTTTTAAACCCTGGGAGGATACCGGAATGAACAAACTGAAAGAAAAGTTGATCTATGTTGGATGATCTATTCTCTGTTCATGTTCTCTGGCTTTCTAATTGTCATACGTTGACCCTGCAGTCACATCACACACAAACTAATATATCTTAAATAGATGTGTGCAATAATCATGTCGGAATCTTTTCTTGCCTGTTCCTATGTTACAACTGTTGGTAAAGGGAATTTAACAACAAAGAAACTTACTTAGGAGACCTCATGTGTTAATTAATTTTGGTAGAAATAACCCCGCAAAAAGAAGGTGGAAAGTAACTGATGGAATAAAGCAAGTAGAGAAATGGGAATTAAAAAGAGAAGGAGCAAGTGAAAATGAAACGAAATGACTGTGTAGGAGACAGCAGACCTATTTTAAGTCTGCAGGGCTAGGGAAGGACAGGTATTTTTAAACTTAACTGGATGGTTTCAAATAACAACTAGATTATCTATTTGAAAACTTGGGCAGAGTAGAGGAAAAGGAATAGGCTCACTTCTCTAAATCAGAGAGAAATCAAGATTTTTTTTTTTTAAGTTAAAAATGGAGGGACCAGGTGGGATCTAGAGCCGTTGGGTAGTGAAGAGGTTGCAGATTTTAGGGACAGAAAAACATTAGTTCAAATTCTATTACCAGCTGTGAATAACTTTTTGTCCCTGAGCTTCAATTTCCTCATCTGTAAAATGGGAACGCTAATGTTGACTCCACAGAGAGGTTGTAAAAAAACAGAGACAATTTACGTCAAGTTCTTAGCACGCTGTGATCACTAAGTGAATTATAAAACAATACTTCAGTCCCAAAGAGGAAAAAAAGTCTCCCTGTCACTTGCCAAACTGAGCTGAGTACGATTAGACAGAAAATCAAGTACACATGGGAAAAAAACACCCTTGTTCACTAAACACCTATGTGAAAGACTGAAAGACAAAAAAGAAAAATCTTATGATGTTGGGGCTATGGATGAAAACAGCCAGCGCACATCTCTTAGAAATGACAGAGGAACAACACGATCGTTACACTTTGTCATTTTAAAAAGCATTTTCTTCCTCTACCCATATTTCAGGTATGCAAGGACTGTTATCTTTTTACATTTGTCCTAGAACTCCTGAAGTTTTCTTGAGTGTAAACTTGGTTTTACATCATCTCATTTCAGTCAAATCCTCCTAGGTCTTAACATCTTCTGGAAAATGCACAGGGACTGCTCACCTGGTCTTCAGGCCAGTGACACAACTACATTTCTGACCCAAATCCTCTCGCTCTTGGCTCAGCCCAACACCAGGTCCTACCCTTTCTATTGTAACTGTCATCACTCTCCCAATCCTATGATCTCCATTCCTGAGGAAGACTCCTAGTTATACAGTCTCTTATTTCCTTTCAATGAATTCAAATCCATTTTCCAGGTACCAGATTTTAGAAGAGACAAGTTTAAGAATACCGACTTTACTTTTAAATATCTACTCTTCATAACTATGAAAACCAATTTCCAGTTTTCCAGAGTAATCAACTCATGAGAAAAAATTAATAATTCAGTAAATACAAGTGAAATTTGGATTCAGTTAAATATCTAGGGTTGTTTTACAAGGAACACAGTGGTATAAGTAATCAGAATGGACTCATAAGCACTCCTTTCCAGACTTGCAGAAGTTTAGTCCTGGTTACTGGCCAAAATTACTAGGATTTTCATTTTCCTGGTCATTGTTCTGATTTTTTTTAAGTGATAGACTGAGGACCCCCTCAATAAGCAACACACTATCATGACTAATGTAACTCCCTGCTGTAATCAAATACGACTTACGTTATTGAAATATAAAATTATAAGGCTAGCACCCAGGAGTTAACAAGAAATGTTAAACAGTTTTAAAAAATGATACTAATTTTAGCCAGTAAGTCAAATTTTTATTTTTCCTCTATTCTCAACAAGCATCTATAATTTCCATATGGTTCGTAGATTTTTTTCTCATATAAAATTCTCATATTTCTCATTCTCCTGTTAATCAATGATTAACAACATTCAAATGATGGAAAGACTTCCGTGACACACTGGATTATCTCTCAGCTAACACTGGAATATATTACACAGCACATCTACATGAGGGCCATCTATCCCTTCTTTGAATGTCCCCAGTAACAGAGACCAGCACAATTCATTATATTGTTAGGTGGTTCTAGCGGTGTAAAAGGACTTCCAAAAACTGAGTCAAAACCTGTGATTCTGGGAATCTGTACACAAAGTCTTTGTGCTGGGTCTAGTTTTCTCTCCTGGAGCAAACCTTTCCATTTCTATGAAGCAGTTTTTTGTACGTTTCAAGAATTATCAAGCCTTCCCTTGAATTCCCTTTCTCGCTGTCATCACACAAACATGGAAAAAGGGACTGAATCTTTCTTCCACTCCACTGAGATTCTTGTGACTTCTAGACTCTTCCTCTTGGGTCAGGTTCCCACATCTGCCACTACACTGCCATCCAGCTAACTTCCTGTAGGGCCCTTCCCTTTCTCCCATGGCCCATGGCCCCTGAAGTTGAATATTGCTGAGAGATGAGGGTGGGGGGAGGAAACAGGTGGGAGGTGGGCAGAGAGCAAATGGGGAGAAACGCAATGACCAGAGCATCTGGGACTGCTACGGACAAAGGGCTAGGGAATGTATTCAGGGATTCCCGCAGTGAAGTGGGAGAGGGTGGCAACCTCATCTTTAGTAGAGAGGCCTTTTCACACCACCTTGCTCCAACAGTGCGGAAAGGACGTGTCTACTGAGGGATAGTGTGATGAGCACAGAAATAACAGGAAGGCAGAAAAATGTAGAGGACTGCTGAAGCAGGCAAGAGCATCCCCCAGCCCCTGCCCCTGAGCCTTGCACACCAGGCACCGTGCAATGGTGTCCACAGTGCAGAGCTCTGAGCCTGGCCCACGGAAGGCACTCAATACACTTTGCTGACTAAAGAAATCAATTTCAGGTTCAGGGACTCCTTCGCTCCTTCCCAAACTTACTCATTGATTCAGTTCAATAAATATTTGTTGAGCCCCTTCTCTGTGCAAGGCATTCTTTTAGGCACAGATGATACAACAGTGAGCCAAACAGACAAAACTCCCTGCCCTCGTGAAGCTTATATTTCAACGTTAGGGAGACACAATAGCAGTTAGTATGTCCTATGCCAGCTGTGACGGGGCATTGCAGACAAAGAATTATCAAAGTAGTTGATAGATTATAATCTATAGATTGATACATTATAGATTATCAAAATCTATAAATAGAGATGATCAGGAGGAAGAGGAGGAGTTATTATCTTATAAAAGGTGGTCAGGGAAGCACTCACTGTTTAGATGACATTTGAGCAGAGAACTAGAGTAAGTTCACTGAGCTAGCTATGCAGATATCTGGGGGAACAGTGTTTCAGTCAAAGGGGAACAGCAGATGCAAAGCCCATGAGGCGAAAACACATGCTTGTCATGTTCCAGGAACAGCAAAGAAATCAGCACGTCTATAACGGGAGGTGGAGAGGGGTTGGGAGGAAATCCTAGTAGATGAGGTTAGAGGGAACCAGAACATGTACTTGTATCCGGGGGTTCCCAGTTGGGAAGTTGGGAAGTTCCCAACTTCCCAACTCCCAACTTCTTAGAGACACCCTAAGAAGGTTTTTAATTCACTACACTCAGTAGCGAAGTGGTTTGATGAGGACTTTGGGGTTGCAGAGGGTGGGATCTGAGGCTTAGCCCAGTTGTTTACTAGCTGTGTGAACTTGGATCACTGGATGATCATTTCTCACCTCTGAGCCTCAGAGTCCTCATCTGTAAAGTGGGATGATAATATGATTTGCTTCTTTGGATTATTAGAAAGATGGATTGAGTTGTTTATTTTATGTGCCTGGAACAATGTCTGGTTTAGCATATGTAGTGGAGAACTGAGAAATGGCATAAAGTCAACTTAAAGAAATGTCAGATGTTACTATTATTATTATTAGCTTTCACCGTTTTGGCATGCCCTGATTTGACCTTACTTGAGTCTCAACACAAATTAAGCTGTTAACAAAGGCATTTCTCATTCTGGGCAAAGACTGAGCACCACGGCCATCACCATCTCCTTACTGGTTGACGTCTTGAGCTTTCTAGCTAAATCACAAGTTATCTTAAATAAAAGAAATCTTAACATTTCCTCAATGATTCCTTCTCACTTTTGAAGGCACTATTTTGTATGGCTAAAATTTTGAAGAGCTTGAGAAGTATAGGTTTCAATAAAATATAAAATCAATGTTAGATTAAAATTTTCTGGACAATACTCATGTTCACAGGAAATACTTTAGAATGTATGTACAAGATAATTAAATGGTCAATAGGTAAAGTAAAAAGCTTAGACATTATTTTTTTTTGAAGTATCTTACTGTTCCCTTAGTTATTTGGTAGAGAATTAAAAAATAGCAGTTACTTCTGCATAATCCAACCTGCAGGATTAATGTTCTTTGGGGAAAGACTGAGATCTCTAAATGTATAGTTTCCTTCCAAAATCAAGGTTCTATTGTGAAATATGCCAAGGCCCTTCTTCAAGACAAATAATCTACTGTACATCTTTTTTCTGGAATGGACTTTTATGGAAAATATTGTCAACATCTAGTCACTTTAGTTCTCAAAATGCTTCATCTTAAGAGAAGGTTTTGGATTTTCATATATATTCTTGTGGAAGGAAAGGGCTGTGGTTTGGACTTTGTAAGGTCTTTATTCAACGTAAACCAATAGGTAAAGAAATCTCTATGACAGGAATCTGAAACATTGTCCCTGGTGCTCATAAATACTCACTGTATTGTCTGAAATGACTTATCTCAGTCCTGACTGTGGGCTCAGATTTACTGTACAGTTCATCAACTTCTCAGCATGATGGATAATGAATGTTTCATTTACATCGCTAATTGCCAAGCCATGGTTCCCGCAACCTTTAACCCGTATGCTTTATCCCATTATCACCATATGTCAATATAATTGCATTTAACATTCCAAATGATAAACTTTCTTCTATGCAGAGAAATATTTTTCACAAAGAAATCATGTGAGGACTGCTGATAAAAATTCAAGTTTATTACAGGAAAGGACAAGGACTAACCCAGAAGAATAGGTAGATTCTCATAACTAGTAAAATTCATTTTTGGACAAGGACTTTTGATTTCATAGTTAGGAAAAATAATGGTATTTTCTTAAGAAATTACCTTTGTTAGCTTTTAATTCAACAATTGCATAAAAAGAGATTCCCAAAGTGGTGCAATTAAATCTTCAGGCTTATGTAATATCCCTCCAAAATCTTTTTAAACTAAATAGTAATAACTACATGATCCAGTTATATTTTCTGTCTTTATCAGCCAGTAAACCAATAATGAAGTAATCCCTACCATGACCACTAATTCAGACTTGAACAAATTTTCACAGAAAGGAGTGAAAAATATCAAGTATCAAAAATCCTAAACTGGAAGAAAAGTTGTGAGACCCATTTGGCCACCTGTATTCAAGATTCATTTAAAGATGGGCTTTTTAGGCTTGAGCATCAGGCGATGTCTGTTTGTGGATTTGCCCAGGGGCACACAGACTGCACTGCAAAGCTGGGCTGTGCTTGCCACGTTGACCTCCAGGGTTTCCTACCTCAGCACATGATCCAGTACATCAATCAACACACCCTGTTAGTTATAACTCAAAAGTATACCTTAAATTTGTCTATTACAGCTCCGCTGCCCCCCCATCCTACATCAAGTCATTGTCACCTCTCCCCTGGTCTGTTATAGAAGCCTCTATTCTGTCTCTTTATTTCTGTCCTTACCTCCTTCCCATCAGTTCTTTGCCACATCCCTACCCTTCTTAGAGTCCTCCAGTAGCTTCAATTGTACTCAGAATAAAAACCTCATAAATCCATTGTTTACTCTGGCCTGTGAGGCCTTGGGTGATCTGACTTGACCACCTCTCCAGCCATGCCACGCCACTCTCCTCCCCACATTCACTACCGTCCATTCAGTTCCTAAAGGATGTTCTGTCCATTTCCTGAATGTGTCAATCTATTTCCTGCTTCAGAGGCTTCGCACTGCTATTCCCTTTGCCTGCAATGCTCTTACGCATAAACCTCTGCGACTCTGGCGTATCCTTAATTTATAAGCCTAAAAACTACCTTTTCAAGGAAGCTTTTCAAAACCTCCCCATCTAATGTAAATTAGGTTATATTGGTATCACATTTTCTCATAGCAGCACCCTATGCTTTTCTTTATAGCACTAAATTAGTTTGAAATATACATTTATTTGTGTGATTATCTGTTTAATGTCTAGCTCTCCCACTAGACCGAAAGCTCCCTGAGGATAAAAAACTGCATGTACTTTATCTCCTTCTATTCGCGGTACCTAGCACATAGCATGTTGAATGGGTGAAGGAGTTAGTTAAAATATCTTGCTTGGTGTTTCACCTTCTACTCTACCAGACTCTAATTCCCTAAAACCAAAGTGCACTGCAAAGAAGATGGGGAAGTTGGAGTCAGGGTGTGGGTAGGTAGATAAGCTAAGTAAGTAAGTAAGTAAGTAAGTATGTAGGTAAGATAACCAGAGACACAGAAACGCAGAAAATGTGGGGAAAGCTCAAATGCACTTCAGCCCCTTAGAGGAGAAGTAACACAGAAGAACTTTCAGAAAGGGAGAGAATGAGTGAAAGAATGCCCTTCATCAGGAGGAACATTCAGCATTTTTGCTGATTTTAGAGAGGCAGTACAGTGGAGTGGTTAAGACCATGAACTCTGGAGCCAGATGCTGCCTCCTCATATTTGGGTGACCTTGTGAAAGTTCTTATACTCTCTGTGCTTCATCCTCTTTATCTGAAAAATGGACATAACAATAGTACTTCTTCCCAGAGTCATCATGAGGAGTAACTGAGTTAATTTTTGTAAAACCCACTGAAGAGCACCTGCCACATGTTAAGTTCTATATAAGTATGTTAAAAAAAAATAAAATTTTGGAGTTACAAGCAGTATAGCTTGGTTGGGAGATATTTCCTTGGGTTCTACTGCTTTATATCTTAATGAATTATAACACATATATTTAGTGTCTCGGTAAACACCAAGGTCAATAACCAAAGAGCTAGTCCACTCTGAGTCTCAGCGATGACGTATTTCTAGATTATCACTGATTACACTATTTCTCTGAGTAGTCAATGCACCAAAGACTAGTGGGTGTCCTGATGGTTGGGATGAGTTACATGATAGAATGAGGACCAGACCAGAAGCCAGAAGTCATGGCTTTTATCCACAGTCCTGCTATCACCTAGTTGTGTGACCTTGGCAGATGTTCTAGGTCTTAGATTGTTGTCTATGAAAGAAGGACGTTGAATTAGACCATCTCAATATCTCTCCTAGCCTCTCAAATTATGTCTTCTATTTCTTTAGTTTCTTTTAAAATGCCCAAACAGTGCATATAGAAGGTATTGTGGTGATTAAACAGAAAGGCACAGATCTAAAAACAAAGGAGACACCTAACAAACATCAACTGTATCTGATTACATATTTCCTAACCGGAAGTCCTGTGACCTGTGAGATCGGTGGAGGGGAACTCAAGGGAACGGCATGTGTGGAGGGCCGGGAATGTGCCAGGCACTGCGAGAGTAGCTTTACAAAGTTTACTTCATGTGTTCGCCCCAACAGCCCGGTGAGATAAGTAATAGCATTCTATGTGCTCCATGAAGCAACAGAGAGAGTGCTTGTGAGGCCCAGAGGCCTACAACACCATGTATAGTTCCCAACGAAAGATCAGTGTGTGCTGACGTCTGTCATTTGTCACCTTCAAAGGTGGCCTACATTTCCAGGAGGAAAACAAGAGGGCCTGGTGACTTTACCAACGGAGGCCACACATCTGGTGCAGCTGAAATAACTGATGTCCCTGGAAACATCAATGTGAAAATATAATATGTGAAATATGTGAAGAGGATTTGATTTCACACATTTTTGGCCTCTTTAAATACCCCACACACAAACACAAAAGGAAGCACAGAAATAGCTACTTTATAAAGCGACACTGAGCACCCAGTTTCCTCCTCGGAAATTCTTAATGGCCTTGAAGTCCTCTGCTCATTTCTATCCTTCCTAGTCATTGGCTTCCCAGAATGTACTGCCCATTCTCTGTGCCTGGATTCCTATGGTCTGTCTGGGCCTCTTGGATTTATCCTCACAGAGTCTGGGTTCCTTACCTTGGCTCGGTGCCTGTCCTTGGGTACTCGTTCTTCGCTCTCCCACATCTCAGGGAGAGGTGCCCTGCCACCATCTTGGGACATCAACAAGTTTTGCCCTATGCCTAGTCCTTGCTTGTGGGGGGAAAAACATTAGAACATAAATTGATGCGCTCCTTAAAGGGTAAACAAGAAAATAGATCCCATTGTGGATGTTTCTTTGAAAACGATTCAGGATTTGAAAAGCAGCCACTAAGTCAGCATTACCCATGAGAGAAATAGGCCAGAAAATCTTCAAGACATATAACAGACCAAACCAAAGACTGTGCTGACAGGGAGGTGGAAAAGCAGGGGAGGAGATAATCACAGATCAGAAGGTCAGGATTCTGGCCCTGCTGCCTGACCTGTGTGTCCATGACCAAGCCATTTCCTATTTCCTAGCCTCCATTTCCTAACCTGCAAAATAAAAGCACCATAACATTTGATCTTTAAGGCTCCTTCTGGCCCCAACATTCTCTATAAATCTAGTCATGTTAATTTTCAATGTTTAGTCCCCAGGTCTATACTGTGGCATTTGTACATTGGTAGGATAAAATTTTCTATTTGGTCCAAAGACCAAATATGTTCATGTTGTTGACCATTATTTTGTTGACTGTTTTTCCTGAAGTAGAGTACTGGCCCAGGGCATTGATAAACATTCTGTCATGAGTCTCAGGCCCTTCCCAGGGCTATATTCAATAGTGCACAGCATAATGATGATTATGGAGTGAGTCATCTGACCACTGGCATCCTAAGTGCCTTTGTCCACAGTGAAATTCATTGTTCACCTTTGTGCCCATTTTCAAGAGCTCAAAATGTCATTCCATTTAAGCCCACCAGATCAACCTTTTTTACCTGGAAGAATTCAATGCTACATGCAGCTATGGGAATTTAATTACATATTCTCTCTTCCACATCCTGATGCAAATGTTTTTAGTTTTAAATAATCGCTGCTGGAACTGGGAAACTCCTGAGGGATACTATTGGTATTTTACAACCCAAAGATGAGCCCTTTATCCCTCCCCTCCGTTTCCTTCTAGCATAAAGTTCAAATGCTTAGCCTTGCACTAAGGCTCTCCATGACCTCGCCTCTCTCCATCTCCTTAGCCTCACTGGTCATCACCATCACCCCTTCTCATGTGCTCGAACAGAATCTCTCTAATTTTTAATTCTCCAGACGTATCAGTCATACATTATGCTCTCTGCCTAAGAGGCTTTTCCTCACCTCCCAAATCTTGAATGATGTAAAGCTTTTAATAAATAGAATATCTTACCTCATGCAAAATAGGGACACTTACGGGATTCATTACCACATGAAATAGTAAATGCTGAAAGTCAGTGCTTGATTACAAAAGGTTTAGGTAAATTTATGGGATGCCAGAGTCACAGAGGGAATGCTCCTAAGCCTGGGGTGTGGAACCAAGACAGAGAACCTTATGTTATCCTGTATAATGCACTTCATTCCCCTCCCCATCCGGACTCCTCCAAGGGTAAAACAGAGGTGGAGAAAGAAAGAAAAAGGAGACTCACAGAGAGAAAGAGACCAGACTACTGGCTGTAGAGAATGCTCTGACAATCCAGGATGGCAACTGCAATGTTCTCTTGTGATGCCCTTAGCCTCTGGGTGAGCTGAATATTTGTTTTTACAAGATCAAACAAGCTTTTTACAGAATCGATACAGTGCTAATCCCCAGAGGTAACCTCTATCCATTTCATCGTATACAGATTGCTCTCCAGAATTTTAGCAAATCCCACAGGTCACTTATCTCAACTTTGAGATGTCTTTATCCCCTTAGTTAATCGGGAGAAATAGGGCGCTCTTGTGAGCCACAGTTGAGGTTCCCTCCTGGCAATAAAACACTTACAAAGAGCTACTCAGGACTAGCTGTTCAGAGCCGTGTTGTGACTGTGTGCATGTCAGTGTGCCTCTCGCTCTTTGACCCATTATTGCAGACTTAAAAACAAGCATGTTTTCAAATGGCGCTACGAGCTGCCAATGATGTATCACCACCATATCTCATTATTCTCCACTAAATGTGTTAGTAATGTGATCTGTTAACATAAAAAAAGTTTGACTTCACAAAAGCAGCTGGAAATGGACAACCATAATATGCATAAATCTAACTCCTACCGTCGGCTACACACTGCTTGACACATATTGTTAGAAGCACCTCGCATTTGCAAGTTCTCTTAAGCAAAATACTTGCATTAGGTCTCAGCTGGGGCTGTGCATCAGGCAGTTCGGAGGAATATTCAATTCTCAGCGGAGGCCAGAATTTGAATCCTCTCATCTTTTAGGACTCATTTACTAAGTTTGGAGAGAACTCAGGCAGCACAGGTGCTCCCACGGATATCTCTGAACTTCCATCCCTCTTTGTTCATTCATGGTCCAATGAATAAAGGTTATCTTTGAACTGATGCTCATGGGGAATAAAAAAAGAACTCTCAATGATACCAACAGCAGGGATCAAAAAAATATTAGATTTAAGCTCACATTGGTCAACAGAAACAAGAGTACAAAGGACTTGGAGAAATCACTGTCCCTGTCTCTATAAGCCCCAGTCAACAGCAGGGCCCAACGCAGGGATCTCTGTCCGTCGGCCCAATGTCATGAGTTTAATTCTCCTAATACTAATACTAGCTGCCATCTCTGGCTTCTTTTCTTGACATAAATTAGCTTCTAGCCTTTGCTTCCCTGGCTTTATCTTTACTCCCAGCACATTACTGACCAGTCCTCTCTTCACTCTGTCGCTTGGTCCTTCTCCCCAGGAACAACAATAACTCTCAAGTCTTGATTTCCATTCCTACCACTAACCTGAACACCCAGATCCTTACTGGGTATAGTGCCTTAGATGAACTTCAGGTATCTCAAACTCAAAACATTCCAAATCGAACTATCTTTCCTCTCTTTCTTTTGCCTCCTAGATGTTCTCCTCTCCCTTTTCTACTGATTGCACTTAACAGCATGATCCTCAATGGAGTCATGCAAGTTAGAAACCCACTGGCTCCTTGCAGTACATGCATGTAAGGTCTGAGGGGAGAGAGTCACAGAGGCAGAGGATGACTGATTACACCATTTAGATGTAGGCGATCACTCCTGGACCTTCACAATCATCAGGGGCAAGACCTCAGATGCTACCTGCCCCTTAGAGTCCTCCCTACCTCCCCTCCCTACCAAGCAGTCTCACAATTTGCTACATCTGAGAATTCCAATTGGGAACTCATACTTTTTATCATATTAATTTTTTAAACTTGCTGAAAGTTTGTTTTTCCGAAATCCTAATCCCAAATGACTCTTTCTTACAGTGTTTTGGCATACTGTATCACTTTGATTCTTTGTTATAGTTTTTCTTACTCTCTTATCACTGAAGTGCTTTTTTATTCTCTTTGTTTTATTATTAGATTACATCATTATATTACTATTTTATCTTTTAAGTATCAATTTATTAAACTTAGTATACATTTTACCCTTATTGCTGACTTTAAAACATTTAATCATTTGCCATGTTTATTATCTTTGTTGTATAGATTTCATTCTTCCTAATTTCTGTTCATTTCTTTTTTGAGGCAGAAAATTCCACATATTTCATACTTTCATCCCTTTCTCTCCATAGCCAAAGGCGTTTCTTTGGTTCAGACCTTCAGCAGCTCCAGCCTGACCTGTTTGCCAACAACCTCTGCAATGCGCCCTTGGTCACTAGACTCTCCTGTAGTCCAGTCTGCAACTGCCCAGAAGAGAAAGCCAAATCTAGTAACATGGTACGCAAGGCCCTTCACAGTCCAGCTTCTCCTTATCTATTCACTTCTACTGCAGTTTTCCACTCCTCCTATCATAAAAAATTAATCAACAGAAACCTCAATTAAATAGAGTTGGGAGACCAAGGGGGAGTTCTCACACCCTGTGATGATAGCAGAGCCCAATAGGAAACAGAAAGACTCTTCTTCTTTCCTGGCAAGGACCCAGCCAATAAAAAGCCATGGACTCTTTGTTTATCTTAGCCCTCCCAACTTCCTTTTCCTCTCTATAAAAGCACTCTCCTTCCCTTCCACCCAGGGACTTGCACGTGGCTCACCATGGTTACAGACCCCTAATTGCAATTCTCTGCTGATCCCCAATAAACCCATCTTTGCTGAAGAAATATCTGGCAGTCTATTGTGAGTATTAAACAAATGCACAGAAAGCGCTTAGAACAGTGCTCCACACATTTGAAGCACTTTGATGTGCTGGTTATTATGACTGTGCTCAATTTGAAGATGATGACAACCCGCGTGGGGCTACATCTGGTGACTGGAGATTGCAGGGATCACAAATCTTATAATAAGAAAAGAGCAAAACTTAGATATGCAAGTACAGAGGAGCTAGTAAGTTCTTGGCATGCAGTTGGCGCTCAAACAGGTCTTGGTTCATCTTGTTCAATGAATCAGGTTCCAAATCTAAGAAATCTAAGTCTCTGTTTTGTTGTTTTGAATCTCAGGAAAAGATGTGTACATAAGCTTTAAGATGGAGTTAAAACAGCTCTCCTGACTGATTGGGAAGAGTAAGTACAAACTCCTGAAAGTCATTCTCTCCCAGGGAAGACCCAAGGAAGGGCCTAGTAGGAGCTTAAGCCTTCCTCATATTTCCTTCAGCCTCCATCTTCATATTTTCAGACAGACAATAAATATTTTTACACTTCTGTGGGAAATGTTTTGAATGCACAGCTTCAAGACAAGCCCCTTATAAGTACACTGCCATCTTGAGCTAATATAAAAATCAGAAAACTTCACCTGCCAAATAATCCCTTCCATTTTGGTGGCTGCTACAGACTGAATGTCTGTTTCCCCCCACCCAACTCCATCACCAAACTCATATGTTGAAACCTAATCCCCAGTGTGATGGTATTTGGAGCCAGGGCTTTCGGGAGGTGATTAGGTTATGAGTACAGAGCCCTCATGAATGGGATTAGTGCCCTTATAAAAGAGACCCCAGAGAGCTCCCTTGCCCCTTCTGCTACGTGAGGACAAAGCCAGAAGACAGCCATCTGTGAACTGAGAAGCAGGCCCTCACCAGACACCAAATCTGCCAGTGCCTTGAACTTGGACATCCTAGCCTTTAAAACTATGAAAAATAAATTTCTGTTGATTATAAGCCATCCAGTCTATGGCATTCTATTATAGCAGCCTGAATTCATTAAGACAGTGATGCTGTTGATATTCTTCCTGTACCCATCAGTGGCAACCTACTTCCCACCCCTATTGCCAGGAAATCTGCATTTAATTAAATTAGAATCAGTGCAGGCAAAGCAAAGTAAAAAGTCCACAGTCGATCTTATAAAAATAAAGAGGAGAAAGGCTGTGTTTTCCCATGTTCCCTGAATGTGGATTTGTGTTTGCCATAAATTAGGCCTGCTGCGAGAACGATGCTGAGCTTCCCATATGGCAAATATCAGATTGAGACACACAAGTAGAAATTATCTTCATATTCTTGAATTAATTCTGTTCAGCTTATTTAGAGTGTCATCATATTCAGCAAGCATTCAAGAAACAACATGGTTAGAAATCCAGTGAGGCTTCCAAGTACAATGAAAGATAGTTAATGACCAAACTTTCTGAAGTCAAGAACAGTATTTTTTTTATTATTTGGAGTTCAAGTTTAAGAATGATTCTTTCACTTTTCTATTATTATTATTGTGAAGTAGAATAGAAAGCAGAGGTCTGAAGGAGATTGTCAAAATCTCTTAGAACAAATATTTAGAGAACCATGAGTTCGTCTGTCTTAGATCTGGAGATTCTTCTTTCTGACACAAAATACTTTTTTGTTTGTTTGTTTTCGGTTTTGTTTTTGTTTGTTTTGCTTTATTTGTTTTTCTAAATGAACAACTCAGGAGAGAAACCGAAAGTGCTGCTGCCCTTTTACCTTTGTAAGGAGACTGCTCCTTGCTTATGTGGAAAGTTTGGAGTCTAAAGACCTCACAACCAAGACCACGGAATTACGATGTTGGATATGTTTCCTTTCAATACCGGTTTTCTGCTTTCCACAAGCCGTGTTTGGATCCTGGCTCAGACACCTTCCTCAGTGTGTAAGAAATCACTGAATCTTTGCAAGCCTCTATTTCTTTATCTGCAACATGGGAACAAAAAAATGGATCTACTACACAGCATCCTTGAGAGGAATCATCACATGTGAAAGCTGAATCACAGTGCTGGCCAGAGGCAGGTGCTTAGTTAAATCTTTTCTCTCTTCACTTCTGCCTTCTCCTCACTCTCTCCTTCAGTTAATGGATATTTATAACTGATCTTTGGAGTCAAAATGTCCTTGATAGCCATTGTTTCTTCCCTTCATTTTGTGGGTTCTAAAATCCATTACCCCAGGTTGGCCAGTTTGCTCAACCTGACCAGCGGAAACCCAGTTCTCCTTGATGACCTCTGAATATGTGTTAGTCTATGGCCTTTTAGCTAGAGCCAAATGAAGGCAAGCCCTGTCCCATATGATCTTCATCCTCCAGTACATACACAAGAAGTAGGAGATACAGAACATAACAGAATTTTAACATAGTGAACAGTGTGATTTTCATTCCCAGAATTTCATTTAACTTTCTGGCTTCTGTCTCATAGAAGTAGATCATGGGGCAACCATGGGGCATGGCTGAGGTGATGCTACTGAATAACAGAGAAAGGACTCAGAAGTAAAGGACAGATTTGGAAGAAAAGACAAAGAACCAGACCACTCTGCCTCTAGAAGAGACTCGGAAGCATCTAACTGAGGGAGGGGAAAAGAATCAGAAAGGGAAGGAAGAAAGCTTAGATGCTGGGGGACCTTGAGGAAGATGTGCACAGGACCTGGAGAAAGAGTTAGGCTGCGGCTGGGAAGGAGAGAGGAAGGGAGCATGGCTGAGCACCTCAGACAGGTTCGAGCACCCAGGAGCAGCACTGACCTGTGCCCACTTTCCCAAAGAGGGTCTGAGAAAGTAGCCAACATCAGGATGTCCATTCTCTGCATGGAGCAAGGGCAGAGGCAGTGCAGATGTGGGGTGCAGAGGAGATCAGGACTGTCTCACAGAGAGCAGGACGAGATGGACGAGGGGCTACAGAATTCTTCTCCATGTGCCCCCAAGTGGCATGGTTTGGGTAGAGGGAAGTAGACCTGATGCTTGGGATCTAACACCCTCACCATCATTATTCCAAAAAAAAAAAAGAATAATCCTATCAGAAAAAGTATATATTAGGGTTTAAATGCACATTTGTAAGGTTAAATATTTTTATTTGTTTAGGTCCTTTGTCCATTTTTTAAATTAGGAATTTAGCTATTTTCTGAATAATTTGTAACAATTCTTCATACATTAATAATATTATCATTTGTGAATAAATAGTAAATATTTCCTCAACTTTGTTTTATTTTGGTCTTTTAATGTAAAGTGTTTTTTCCCCTTTCTAGATTTGGGCATTATTAGGTTAGCTACATAGGGAATGCTAGCACTCATTATGTGCTGGCTTGTACTTCATTTCAATGACATTTTCTTTAACCCCCATGATGTCCCCAAAAGGTGGATCTTCTTCATTTTACAGACATCAACACTGACGCCTACGGTTAAGTAATTTGTCCAAAGATAAAGTGCTAGTAAAAGGAATTGCTCAAATCCAAGTCTATTACACCAGGCAGGGTTTGGTACAGCAGCACTGATAACATGCAGATAAGGGAGAGTGCAGAGGGAGCTTTCAGACCATTGCTTCTTAGGCCAGAAGGGGTTGAAAATTAGTGGCATAAAAGGACACTCTTTGAAACACAAGGTGATAGGTATACAAAGAGTAAAGTAAATAACGTAAATAATACCGCACACAGCTAGCAATAAATGATAGTTATGAATCCAAGAGCAGGAATACAAGCAAAAGTTATAAATGTGTCCTGTAAGGAGGGCAGAGGGTTAACAAATGTTTGCTCAGGGTCCTCAATGACTAATAAGAAGAATGAAATTACACCAGCTAAGGTAAGGTCTGTCTTGCCAATTAAGAGACCATCTCATTAGAGCCACTAATGGCAACACACGTTGTCTCGGAACTTCCTGGAAATGGCTCAGAATGGTGAATCCCTTGCTTCTGATGGGGTTCCCTTCAGACAAGAGAAAAACGAGAAGAGAGCAGGAACTCTGGGTATTATTTACTCAACCACTATAATACCAGTTTGAATTAGCTTAGATTCGGAATTACAGAACTTTTTACTCATAAAGTCTATAGAGCACATCTAATTTACTAGCCCCCATTCCCAATGGAACCCTTGATCTTGAAACATACAAACAAAAAAAAGCTCAGAAGGGTTTACATGGTTAGCTTAAGTTCACCTAGTCGGCTTATCGCAAATCTAGGTCTAGAATTCCAATCTTTTAGTTTCTACTTCATGGTTCTTTGTTCCATATATAGAATTTTTCAAATCTGATATTCCTTCCAGTCTGACTTTCAAAAATGAATGGACCTATAAAGATATTATGAACCTACCCAGTAAACCACAACCACAGGTATCCCTTGGCTTCTTAACAATGCATTGTTTTGTCTAGAGCTAGGCAAGTTTTGTGTTTTTTTTAAAAATCAGACTAGCTACTATTTATTGAGCACTTAATATGCATACAAAGCTACCAAGCATTTTACACATACTAAATCCTCAAAACAATTCTATGAAGTAGATTTTTAAATTTCTTTTCCACAGATGTGAGCTACTGTGGTTTTGAGAAAATAAATAAATATGCTCATAAAGCAAAAGGCAGAGGCAGGGGGCTTCCCTGGTGGCGCAGTGGTTGAGAATCTGTCTGCCAATGCAGGGGACGCGGGTTCGAGACCTGGTCTGGGAAGATCCCACGTGCCGTGGAGCGGCTAGGCCTGTGAGCCACAACTACTGAGCCTGCGCGTCTGGAGCCTGTGCTTCGCAGCAAGAGAGGTCGCGACAGTGAGAGGCCCGCGCACCGCGATGAAGAGTGGCCCCCGCTCTCCGCAACTGGAGAAAGCCCTCGCACAGAAACGAAGACCCAACACAGCCAAAAATAATAAATAAATTAATTAATTAATTAATTTAAAAAAAAAAAAAAAAAAAAAAAAAGGCAGAGGCAGGAATTCAGACTCGGGCCATATGCCTTATCACTCGGGAGGTGCCCAGAGGCAACACGGTGGTGATGAAGTGCACAGCCTCTGGACATGGAATGCCGGGGCATAAATTTTAGCTCCTCCACCACTTTGTATCTGAGTAACCTTTAGTAAGTTACATACCCTCTGTAAGCCTCAGACATCTGCTCCATAAAATGGGATTATTAACAGTTAACTACCTCACAGAGTGGCCATAAGAATTAAATGGGACAAATCACATTAAGTTTTAAATGCAGTGTCTGGAAAATACTTAGCATTTGATACATGATACCAATTATTATTACTATTCCCCAAACGATCAGTATCTTGATCTAGACCTGTTAGAAGGAAAAATCTCTCCAGTGCTCTTCTGCCTGCCATGAAGAGAGGCAGGAGAAGGTTATGGACCCCTGCTGCTCTAACATATGGTCAGGGCTGAGACAATAGACAGCCCTTACCTGGGAATGGGGGCTTAATTGCCAGATGCCTAGATGCCCGGATAGCCCAGATGCCTAGACTCTAGCTGTTGGCCGAGAAGCAGCTCTGGCCAACCTCCAGAATGAATTCACAGAAACTATTATTCAAACTAGGACTCAGCTATACACACATAGGTGTCCTAAAATCAAGTCTACCTTCTTCTGAATAGTGCCACCATCAATGGCGCTGGTCTTCAAGGACATCTGCACACTGTCAAAGCACCCTAACTTTACAGTCACCAAACCGGTAAGACCCAGACAAACGTTGAGAGGAATCAAGCACCAGACACAAACTCCTGCCTTTGGAAAAGATCCCTCCAGGGTCATTCTGTAAATTGCATCTTAGCCGACACCACTGGATCTTGAAACAGCCTGAAGATCAGCCTCAGTCCACAGAGAGTTCATGACTCAACTTGTCTTAGTTTGTAATCCAATCTAATTTTGAGTTGCTGATGGCCCCTGAGAGAGCCAGTGTAAGTTC
Organism: Balaenoptera musculus; assembly: GCF_009873245.2. Classification (NCBI taxonomy): domain Eukaryota; kingdom Metazoa; phylum Chordata; class Mammalia; order Artiodactyla; family Balaenopteridae; genus Balaenoptera; species Balaenoptera musculus. Next base: position 73,027,972 of record NC_045790.1, read on the forward strand.
TCCTGAAGTGATGTGACCATGTTATCTCTACCTTATGATTTCTTGTAAACAAGTTTGAGAAAGAGAGACAGCATGAGGAAGGGCTGAAAGGGGCAGGTGAAGGAAAGAGAAAGAAGTGTAAATATTTTGTTCATGTTAAAAATCAGACTTTCACTAACAGCATCCAAATATGTGACTTACAATGAATCATGTATCCTATTTTTTTATAACTGATAATGAGTATATCCCATTAATTCAAAATCTCAGGTAGACATAAAAATCACATATAACTTTGTAATCAAATGTCCAGAAATAATTTGGTATTGAATTACTCGCTTCTGCCTGGACTCTGACTTTTCATATTGAGAGAATTTCTGAGAATAAGACTCAAACAGATTGATATTGAGATGAAAAGACTACTGTAAAACAACTGCAGAATCTTATAAATCAAAGGGAACTTATTGACTGTTCCAACCCTTGACTTCACAGATGCCTCATTTTGTTTAATCCAGACTCTATTTAAATAGTATATAATTTGGGTAAAAATTCTTTTCTTTACAAAAGATATGGCGTCATTAATAAAATCAATGCCACATACATTGATGAAGAAAGCATAATACTCTTCTAACAGCGACCCAAGCTACAAATCCTGCCAAGTCCAAAAAATTTTTTTAAATAGCCAAGAAGAGGGTCTGCAGAAGGTGTTATGGAACTGATTGGCTCCAAGACCAAAAATAAGAAACAATATCACTGAATGACAAGGGCTGTTAAAATAAAACCTCACTGTGATGATTCCCCTTACACACAGGAGAAGCAGGAAAGGGATGGCAAAAATGATAGGAAAGAAATGGGGAAAAAAGGATCTGAATGAGGAAAACAATGAAAATTAGAAGAGAGAACTGGAGCTAGCACAGGATTCAGAGACTGATGGATTCACTCAGCCTGAATTCACAGGGAGCCTACTCAGTGCAGACACTGTGCTAAGGGCTGGGAATTCATGGGAAGAGCAAGAAGACAAAATTTCCATACTCAGAGTCACAGTCTAGAGGAGGGAGACAGTTAAGCAAACCAGAAGTTTCACAATAAAGCAATAAACACTGTGATAGAATAATGTAAATAGAACTAGAAGAGCAAAGAGGCAGAGTTCCCAATTCTTGCTCAAGCATCTGGGGAGAAGATGCAGGTTCTGAATCTCAAGGGCTTAGGAGTCGGCAGGCAGGCGGGAGGAGGAAAAGCAGTGGAGGTGAGAGGTGTGTTCCTGCACAAGCACAGGCAACAGGAGGACACAGAACATTCAACATCACCTGCGGGTCACTCTCATGGTAGGAATGAAGCAGAGCGTTCTCACGAAGGAGGGTAAAGATGCGGCCGAAGTAAACTAGAAGTAGGACTTGATTTAGCAAGTGACGGAGAGGCATGGAAGGGTTTTGAGCACAGGAACAACATGACCCAAGTCATAATCTAGAAAGTGAAGAGGATGAATTAGAGAGGGGCACATCTAAAGAGAGGGACGCCAGAAAGGAAGGTCTGCAGTACTGTCCAAAGGATGAAGAACACGAACTTGAACTAAGGTGGAAGTGCCGGGGCTGGAAGGAGGTGAGGGCTTCGTGAGTCGTTGGGCAACGGAGGTGACAGGATTTGATAGATGCTCAGTAGAGTGCTTGGTAGAAGGTGAGGAGAGGTCAGAGATAAGGCACAGTGAAGGGTGCACCTGGAAAGTGTCAGAGTCCAGAGCAGTGAAAAGTGGCCGCAGAGAACAGGGACCCTCCTGAAGGACGTGCAAAGAAACAGGCATCGTAAGAAGGCAGGAATCTGGACATGAATTGCTTCCACCTCTTGGCTATTGTGGATAGTGCTACTATGAATATGGGTAAACAATAGTATAGTTTTAAGTACGAAGTGCTTATCAGGAAGAAAAAGGTTAAAGATTAAGCATCTGAATGCTCTCAGGGACCTACACCGGGTACCTCAAACAGTCACAGAAAGTTCAAGGCTCCCCCTTTATCTCTACCATCGTTAGAGGGTCCTTAAGCACACAACCATGCTATAGATCTAGGAGTAGAAGGTTTTTGTAATAAATGGGTTGGTGCAAAAATCTCTCTTTCCTTGGATTCGACTTTCCCTGACTCTTGCAAACTGAAAATGGTTAAGATTCAGGCCAAGATCAGGAGAGGCACTGAGGAAAAGGTACTTCCCCAATCCGTTGTCCTGTCTGTCACTAACTTTGACAAAAGCACTCCTTAGAGAGTCACACACAATCCAGTCCAGGTCACCAGGGTAGAAGACTTCATGTACAGGACAGTGATATCAAAACTTAAGATCAGTGCTTTCCAATGAGTGTGCCAGGAGCAAGCCAGAGGTGTGTTGCCAAATTTTGATCCATGTGTAAAATCTATTTTTGCCTCAACTGAGCATACAGGTTGTTACTACAGAGCCTTAATGGAATATTGAACAGGGAGGATATGAGATTCAGAGTGGGGGTGGGAGGAGGTATAACTTTTTCTAAGTTAAACATAGAAGGAGCCATCTTACACCATGCTGGCCCTAGAGAAAGCGCACATGTGTATCAGAATATTAGAACGTTAAAGGACTTTGACCCATGAGCACATTCAGCCGGGGTGGTCAGGACAGTGAAAGTTCTACTCCAATTGGAAGGGTCAACAAGAAAATTGTGTGATCACTGTCGACCCCTTCATAGATACCATAAGCCCCGTTTTGTGCAATAGCAATTGTGTTGAAATCAATACTGACTTACTTTGAGTAGTTTATAATTTATTGATACTCAAATGTGACACCTACCAAAAAACTGTATTAGAAAGAGTTCAATGACCACAAAAGAGGTGAGAACCACTGCCCTAGTGCTAATTTTCTTGAAATGTCCCCTATGTGGCAAATATTCCCTGGAATGTACAGCAGCAGTCGCTGAGAGATCAATTAGATGAGAATCCCAGTCTCCTTCTGTCAGAGATGTGATTGATCATTTTTTTGGGAAATAGCAGAGCAAAATGCATATGAAGTTTTTGTTTTTTACTGTCATTTATGGGTGTTATTTTTTTTATTAATTTTTATTGGAGTATAGTTGCTTTACAATGTTGTGTTAGTGTCTGCTGTACAGCAAAGTGAATCAGCTACACGTATACTTATATCCCCTCTTTTTTGGATTTCCTTCCCATTCAGGTCACCACAGAGCATTGAGTAGTGTTCCCTGTGCTATACAGTACGTTCTCATTAGTTATTTATTTTATACACGGTATTAATAGTGTATATATGTCAATCTCAATCTCCCAATTCATCCCACCCTCCCCTCCCCCCAGATATCCATACCTCCACTCTCTACATCTGTGTCTCTATTTCTGCTTTGCAAGTAAGTTCGTCTGTATCATTTTTCTAGGTTCCACATATAAGCGATATTATACTATATTTGTTTTTCTCTTCCTGACTTACTTCACTCTGTATGACAGTCTCTAGGTCCATCCACATCTCTGCAAATTGCACAATTTCGTTCCTTTTTATGGCTGAGTAATATTCCATTGTATATATGTACCACATCTTCTTTATCCATTCTTTTGTTGATGGACATTTAGGTTGCTTCCATATCCTGGCTATTCTAAATAGTGCTGCAATGAACATTGGGGTGCATGTGTCTTTTGGAATTATGGTTTTGTCTAGGTATATGCCCAGGAGTGGGATTGCTGGGTCATATGGTAGTTCTACTTTTAGTTTTTTAAGGAACCTCCATACTGTTTTCCATAGTGGCTATATCAATTTACATTCCCACCAACAGTGTAAGAGGGTTCTCTTTTCTCCACACCCTCTACAGCATTTATTGTTTGTAGACTTTTTGATGATGGCCATTCTGACTGGTGTGAGGTGACACCTCATTGTAGTTTTGATTTGCATTTCATTTCTCTAATAATTAGTGATGTTGAGCATCTTTTCGTGTGTTTGTTGGCCATCTATATGTCTTCAGGGTGTTATTATTTTAAATTTAAAATATCCAAATTAAGTTTCCAATTCTTCTTTTTTCATTTAATTGTTAGCCCACAGTGCTGTTGTGTGTTTTTGGCAATGGATTGCTAACCTCTGTGAGGTTAAATAACTTTTGTATCAGTTAGTGCTTCGGGAAAGAAGACGTTGAACCCTAGTCTTCTGGACACAGAATTCATGTCTGCAGTGAGCCTCAGACCCTCTGTTTGTTCACCTGGATTGATAGAGAATCAAGAGCAATTTCCATCTATTTTTAAGATTACTCATAATGTTAGACTGTGTGCATACACTGTCAAAGAGTGGAAACTAACGCTGAATAACATATGAATAAATTACAAGATATATTTTACACTTAACATTTTTCAAAAAACGCCTCCTGCTGTTAAAGCCCATGCCCCATAAACATCATCAGTAAAGCAGTGAAAAAAGCAAGGATAACAACCCTCAAATGATAAATTGGTCAAATTTAGAGAAGTCAAAATAAGCAGTATTTTCCTTACCAGTCAAATGCAAAGGTTACACACACATGCTCACCAACTGCCTTTCTCCTAGTGGTAGATTATAAAACAGTGATTTCATTTGTGTTCAGAAACAAACATGAGTAAAAGCTATTAACCAAGGTCTAATAGTTATCTAATAAATATTTTAATTGAATGATATTTCTACATATAGTATTGCATTAGGACTGCTTAAAAAGGAAATATTAGCTGCATACAATTCAGAAAGTTCTTGCTGTCTTTGAAAAGAGTAGCCTCAAATAAAATTGATTAGCAGAAAAGAATATTAGAATATACTTATACTATAGTCTATGTTTGGAATATGAAATAGATATAGAAAATTTAGCATGGATACAATTCAACATCACTTAGCAGGTTATTAATGAAAAGTAGTAGAAGTTAATTGGCATCACTAAGTAACTAATTTCTTAAAATGATGATTTCTTTAATCACAGCTATTTCTACTGGGCAGACATCAAAGCTTTCTTTATAAGATGAGTAAGTACATTTTAAAATATGTACGATTTTAAATGATTTGGAAGCATTCCAGAATCTAATCTAAAGAAAACCATATCTACCTTTCTAATTTTATCAGATTATAATTTATTAATCATAATGGAAATGATTTCCATTTATCACTTTAAAATACAGTTTCCACTTATCAATGTAAAAAAAGAGGAAGTCTAATGGGGAGGGTGGGAGGGAGGGAGATGCAAGAGGGAAGAGAAATGGGAACATATTGTATATGTATAACTGATTCACTTTGTTATAAAGCAGAAGCTAACACACCATTGTAAGGCAATTATACTTCAATAAAGATGTTTAAAACAAAAAAAAAAAAAAAAGAGGAAGTCTAAAGGTAACTCTCTCCAAGTACTATGTGGATCCAATAAGAAATGTTATCAAATCATTTAATATGATATAAAACATTTCCTGCCACTTTTTTTTCTGTAAGAGTCACTGGAAACGAGATTAAACCAGCAAAGCTTCTCGTTAGTCAGTTAGTCGAAGCCATCAGTACTGGATAGAGTTGATGTTCAGAATCTGACCTAGGGCATCAATAAAACAACCAAGACACGGACTCTTTCAATGGTGTATAAGCATTATGTCATTAATCGAGCTTGGATTTTAACAGTCTATTCTTATAAGGTGACAAATTAACCATATGGATACCTCACAGATGACAAAACTAAGATATATTAAACTCTGTGGGGTAAACACACCCACAGGCAAATCTAACAGACTGACATTTTTAATACTAATTGAAGCTGATTGATTTACGTATTCTACGTTTTCAACTTTCCGAAATGATGTATTTAATGTTTTATTTTTAAACACAATTAAAAAATAATATATAAATATATACATACTGCAAATGTAGTACAGATAACAAATTCATTTAAGCCCATTTATGCACATTAGTAACACACCATGTGGCAGAGACACTAGGACTACAAGAAGACCCCTTGGCGATTTATTTTATATTAAATCCCTAATGGCCTCTCCTTATCTTTGCAAAAATATGCACGAAAGTCCAGACTATGCAGCCATTGAAATGAATGGTTATTTATTTGCTAAACGAGAACCCTATGTTTAATGTTCCTTAGACATAAGGTAGTCTGGAAAAGTCGCATTCCTACAGCTCCATACATCATTTATTTTACATACCCTAACTTCTCACAACAGGCAGCGGAAAAATATCTCTGAACAGCATTGTAAGTTGCTGAGATTTTTGTTTCCAATTCCATTACTGGAAGATTAAAATGTTAACATGTTTACTTGCTTCTTTAGCAACAAAAACAAATTCATGCACCATCTTGGTGCCTGATACACACATGAATATAAAATGGAAGAGAGTTGGCAGATAACAAAAACTAAAATCAAACAATGGAAGAATAGCAAAAGTTCAAACTTGTAAATAAACCTTAATTAAATACAAAAGAGAAAGCATCATGTACTTTAAATTTGTCTGCAAATATATACACTAATAATTAGAAAGTTCTAATAGTGGATTCGTGCTCTTTCAAAGAAAGGTTTTTTTTTTCTCTTTATGTAACGTGCATAAAATATGCCCCAAAACTTGGTCCTGGACATATTAGCTTTTAATATTCATCCTGACATCAACACACTTTCCTATCAAATCACTTCATGTCGGGTTCACACAAATAAAATGTTGCAGGCCCAGGGATATCCTTAGGAGATAAGCAAAAACACATTGTTTGCTCCCTCCTTCACTGCTTTCTCCATCTAACTTCCAACAGATTCTCATATAGTTAAAATTGAGAAAGTTTTTTAGAAGAAAGAATTCACAAAGGAATGAATACCCGGCAGGGAGGAATGTATGGAATGGGGGATGGGACAAGACCACCTCATCTTAGAGGAAAAGGTAACTCAGCTTTCTCTATACATATATACATAATGCAGAACAAGCAGGACTCAAAACATGCAATTTTAGGATCACGCTGTGGGGTTGGTGCTTGCCTTGATCCTATGTAAAACATCAGGCAAGCCCCATGATTTTTCTGCACAGTCTTAGGTAACAAAGCTTCTCAGGCACTTCAATTTGCAAGTCTCAGCTGAGTAGCCAAAATTGCAGTCTTTAATACAGTTAAGCTTCTACCCTCCCCCAGCAACGCTGGTTACTGGTGGGAGGGAGTGTGATCTCTTCATTCTTTCCCCACCTTCCCTTCTACTCCGCATTCATTCTGCTAACTGTAGTTTCTGACTGCTTTTGGGTTGGAGCATGAGGAAGTAAGATGAAGTCAGAGGAGTAGGAAAGTTATTACTTGACTGTTACTTTCCAGCGTACCTAAATTTTATAGTTCTCTGTGCTTCACAGGTGGGTTACCTTCATGGGCTCCCTGTGGATCTGTAGTTGCTCTCATCTCCTATCTCCCCTGCCCTCCTGGTTGGGTGGAATCCACTTCTCACTTCCCCAGCTCTTAGGAAGCTGGCTCTGACTCCGGCTTCTCTCAGCTGAGATATGCTTTGTTTTCACTTCAAATCAACCCACTTGGGCAGGATCCACGAAAAACGCACGCTGGCTCTCTTGCACACATAGCCCAGATCTGGCCTGGCATAAATATTCCTGCATCCACTACTCTTAACAATTTTCTCAGGGCGAAGGCTACTGCATGCAGCCACCTGTTCTATGTCCCACTGTCAACACAGCCAGTCAGCACATCTCTCGCCCTTTAGATTTTCTGGGTAAGAATGAAACACCTGCCCACTGTGTCTCCCAAACTGAAAGGGTCACATATGAGTCTCTCTGGGTGGCCTTTCAGAACCCACTGCCCAGGCTCCAGGGGAAGGACTGATGCCCCCTCTCCCTTAATCACATGGGACACACACATCTCAAAATGTCTCCCCTTTTCTATTTCCAATTTTCAATCCTTTTATTCCTTCTAAGATGGTAAAAGCCTCAAAAGCACTATAAGCAGATTTCGCCTACTTCTTTTGAAAATTCTGTATCGTGGTCTCACAGACGGCTTTGGGAAGGGTTATCTATTGTCTCCATCCCTTTTTTTTTTTTAACATCTTTACTGGAGTATAATTGCTTTACAATGGTGTGTTAGTTTCTGCTGTATAACAAAGCGAATCAGCTATACATATACATATATCCCCATATCTCCTCCCTCTTGCGTCTCCCTCCCCCTCTCCCTATCCCACCTCTCTAGGTGGTCACAAAGCACCGAGCTTGTCTCCCTGTGCTATGTGTCTCCATCCTTTTACTGAACCTTTTAATTGAACGTCTCTGCAAGCTGTGTTCCTTTGGTCCCTGCAGAGCTGGTCTCCATCCTCCTCCACCCTGCTCTCTGCTGCAGCACAGCGGCCCTCTGGACCACATCAAGAGTCTCTTCTAGACTCGCGTTTCCTGTTGGTTTCAGCCAATGGGAAACCCTAACAGGTGCTGGGAAGGAGGAAGGAGAGTGATGGCAGAGTGTTTACTCCTACATTTCCTTTCGTTTCGGGTCACTTTGAACTTGGGCACTCCTTGACCAAAGGCTCTTCCTGAGGTGGCCCTCTCTTTTCAACATTCTCCTTCCAGGTTCTGGAAACTTCTCCTTTCCTTTTCCTTTCATGCTGAGGGTAATAACCCCTGGGACACTACTCTCTTCCTTGCAGTATCCCTCACTCTGCCTTCACCTAATAAAATGGCTCACTTTATTAGACCTACCTCAAATCATCTCAATTGAATGGGCCACCTGTTCCTGCTGGGACTGATACTATCTTGTTACAAATATGTAGCTTGAGATGCACAAACATATTTCTCAAACTAAATTATACCATGTGCAAATATGAACGTGCCCAGTTTCCTATTGCTTAAGAGTTTTGAATAAACATTTCTAACCTGATAATCCTGTCTTTTTACTCTTTATAATTTCCTATTTCTATGAATTCTTGAAAATTCAAAGCAAATCTTTATAAACTTAAAAAAAATAGTTCATAAAATCCTTCTCTACTACTGGAGACCTTTAAGCCTGCTAGAAGAATACAGAAGCCCTGGAGCCCTAGTCCCATCCTAGGAGGCAGATTTATCAGCTGAATCAGTCAAAAAGCAAGAACTTCATTCCATGATTGTCCTCTCCCAGTGATTCATTGGTAACTTGACTCTTCCAATGGGCTTAAGAACATCTGATAGGATGGCCTTCATCTGAATAGAATCTAAGACAACTGAAACCACAAAAAAGTTACAAATACTTGAGAAACTAGATAACAAAGATTCCTGCTTGGAGGTTCTGGTGGATTTTAAGTGATCACAGATTATCTCCAGCTCCTCCCATTTGGAGGTGGAGTCTCTTTCCTCACTCTGTCTGGGCTGGCCCCATGACATGACTTGTTTTGACCAATAAAACGTGGCATGACTTTGTGGGACTTGGAAGCACCCAAAGTTCTTGCTTCCACCATCTTGGAAGGCTTCTGCTCTAGAGTGAAGAAGCCTGGGATGAAAGGCCATATATAGAGAGAGGCTCAGCCACCTAGCTATTCATTCCAACCCTCCCAGCTGAGTGAAGCAACCCTAGATCAACCAGTCTAGCAGAGCCATCAGCTGACTGTAGTCACAGGAGCAAGCTCAGACAAGACCAGTAGAATCATATGAATTACTAAATTGTTGTTCTTTAAAGCCACTTAGTTTTGGGGAAACATGGACTTTCTTATCTGTCATACCAGAATTATGTCCACAGCCAGTTAATTCAGTAAGAGAATTCCAGAAAAATATAGACTAGGTAACCACTGATGGTAACAGTTAGCGTATTCTTCTGTGACCCAACATAGAACAATTAGGAAAGAATGAGGACTTTGAAATCCGCTGTCCCTGGGTTGGAATGCTTACTCTGCAGTTTATTTCCCGTTTCTGAGTCTCAGTTTAATCACCTGTAAAATAGATATAATAACTGCCTACATACATCATAAGGAAGGTGTCAGGATTTTAAAAGATAACTAATATAAAGCACCTAACATAGTGCTAGAAACTTGGTGAATGCCAATTTCCTTCCTCAGTATCCGTGTATATGTGTCCAAAAGTTGGAAATGGAATCAAATGGCTCTAAGCCAATGGCACTCAGAATGTGTCTGGACCAGCAACATCAGCATCCCAAGGAACTTATTAGACATACAAATTCTCAGACCCCACCCAGAGCTATTGATTCAGAAACTCTGGTGTCCCGTATTGCCCCATTAAAGCCAACTAAAATCACCAATCATTCATGAGCTTGTACTATAGTATCTAGCCTATATTTCAGCATATAGTAGCTACTCAATAAAAATGTTTGATGACAAATGACTGTTAATGGGTGATTAAGTGGATGGATGAGATGAGTGCATGCTTTCAAACCCTCCTCTTCAACCCTGGTGTCCTAAGGACAGATTAGCCAGTCTGACGTGCTATAGGCTGACCTGGTGATGTCAACGACTGTAATACAGGTTGGGAGCCTCATTGTTTGGGCTCCACGGTCAGGTAGGTACAAGATGACTGTTTGATTTGGGTTAAAAAGAAAGCACTCTTAAAGACCAAAACAATGAAGAGTCAACAACAGGTGTGCTTGGCATGGGCATTCCAAAGACACTGAAAATTAGATTTCATAACGGCATCATGAAAAGAATGCTAATCTAAAATGCTGGAAGGCAAAACATAGCCACAGATACTTCATGCCATGAACTACCATTTCTAGAAGAGTCTACTACAGTTAATTTACAAGTTGGAAATAATAATGAACTTATTTCAGAGGGTATTCATGGAGGTTCAATGAGGAAATAAAAATAAAATGCATGGTGCATAGTAAACACTCAACAAATGTTGGATACTATCATATTTATTTTTAAAGTTTGAATTATTCGAGGTATTGACTAGCGCCATGCTATGAATACAGAGAGCATTAAATTATTCTTTTGAAGGAATAAAAGAAGACGATAATAAATTACCAAATCCTAGTTCTAGCACCTTGTTCTGTTTTCCCCTTTCTACCACTAGGTGACACCACCAACCTACCATAACCCACTCTTCTCCCACAGATTCCACACAGCCAATCTTCACAATCACTGTTGATTAAGGTACAAGATGTCTATTCTGGAAAGAATCCTAAATTATTCTTTTGTTTGACTCTTCTTACTTATCTAAATTGCCACTGGCTATTTGGTACAAATTTATTATTTCCTCAGTGTGTAATAAAAAAGAGTTTTTGTTACTTAGGGAACCAATTCAGCATTTACCTACACGGATGGGAAGGGAGCACTCTAATACCACCCCACTTCACAGTTTCTCTTCTGTACACGTTTCTTCTGTCACAAGAAAAAGGAAAAAATTTTCCTTTAGTTTCACAGCCTGCTTTTCTATGACAAGTTGATACAATGTAGTAATTAACCATTAAAATACTGCATATGATTCACAGGAGTGTTACAGACAAACTAATTTAAACCAAGGTCAGGTCTCCAAATCAGCAAAATAACTCTGAAAGTGGGTGAGAGAGAAAATAAACAAGAGAAGAGGTAAGCAACAGCTGCTATTAAAAGTAACACTGGGCAGCTAAAACTGGTCTGAGTACATTCCTAAAAATGTAATTAGCCAAATCCTTCCAGAAATTAAACCATCAAAATGACATTATAGTACACTTTAAAAATGTATTTACAGAGCGAAAGAGCACTCATCCTAGCATATCACTATGTCCTGAGGGTTTCCCTTCTCATAAAGAAAGATGCAGAAGAGAATTAGATATTATGCTATAAAAAAGTTCAAATTATCACTGATATATTTTGTGAAATGCTACTTCTTAATTCCCTCAGCAGTGCTGAAGTTGAGAATGAATTAACTTAATAGGCTGTTTTCTGGCTTCTTTGTCATTTTATTGGGTGGTTAAAAGGACTAGAACCAAAGCCTACCTATTAGCTTTCCAAATACCAACATTTATTAAAGGGTCATGATAAGAGAGGTACTGAATTCTACCATATCACGGAGCTCATTTTCTCAGGAAGGCAAGCATGGATATTCCATTTCCTCCACAAGGAAAGGGTCAACTTACTGCTCCTACTAAAGGATTTCAGTAAAACGGAAGTGCCTGCTTATTACTTTTGAAGTCTAGAAATGTACCATTTTTATTTATATAAGTTGCAGTGATACATGAATTTATTCAAAATGCCTTCTGATATTATGCCCATTTCCCCACAGTGACTGTGAACTTAAGAGATAGGTCCCCAAATAAGGTGACAGAGGTACCAGAAATACCACATCTAAATGGAGAGCCTTAGACATTTTGGTGACATATAGAAAGACTTTTTATTGGCTTTTTAAGTACAAATAATTAAGAAGTTACTGGAAGAAAGTGTGGTAATACCAAGGCAGGAGAAGTGGCAGTGAAGAATGGAATAGGGTTTCTGCAAAGGAGCAGGTGGACATATGAAAAAGGGAAAAGCTGCGTGAAACCTGCAAAGGAAAGGAAAGACAGGAAGTGATAAAAAAAAAAGATATGCAGAAAATGTGGTCCAAATATTGTTACCAGATCTCACTAGTACAGCCCATGACACTGAAGCTCAGGAGGAAACTGGTGACAACCCAGGATGCATTGCTGAAGAGAATAAGCTCTGTGTCTCTAGCAGAATAGAAGAGACCAGAGAGTGGGGAAGACAAGGCTTCCAGGGCAGGAGCCTGAGCCCCCAGCATCCGTGGTGACTGATGAATAGAGGCAGCAGTGACTGTGATGGCTGTGTCCAAGTAGGAAAGACCCTAAAGACTAATTATCCGATGCTCTTCAGTACTGTACACATGAACCATTATCTCTAGCTGCAGTGTGGCCCTACCCACTCTTAATCTAAGCCAAGATTATTAACTGTCGCAAATATGCCATTGACCAAAGTGCATGAAACCAGATAAGTAGATTATCATAAATTAAGATTCTACTTTTCCTTGATTCATAGAAGAAAGTCTAGGACTTAATGACACAGTTGGATATGAGAAGCAATCCCCTTCTTTGGTAAAGTCTCCAAAGATGGTCACCTTCAATTCCTTCCCTCCCTATAGGCACATGCTCCTCCTCACATCAAGAACTGGGGTCTAAAGGTTGCCCACTCTCACCACTATTATTCAACATAGTTTTGGAAGTTTTAGCCACAGCAATCAGAGAAGAAAAAGAAATAAAATGAATCCAAATTGGAAAAGAAGAAGTAAAACTGTCACTGTTTGCAGATGACATGATACTATACATACAGAATTCTAAAGATGCTACCAGAAAACTACTAGAGCTAATCAGTGAATTTGGTAAAGTAGCAGGATACAAAATTAATGCACAGAAATCTCTTGCATTCCTATATACTAATGATGAAAAATCTGAAAGAGAAATTAAGGAAACACTCCCATTTACCATTGCAGCAAAAAGAATAAAATACCTAGGAATAAACCTACCTAAAGAGACAAAAGACCTGTATGCAGAAACCTATAAGACAATGATGAAAGAAAACAAAGATGATACAAACAGATGGAGAGATATACCATGTTCTTGGATTGGAAGAATCAACATTGTGAAGATGACTATACTACCCAAAGCAATCTACAGATTTAATGCAATCCCTATCAAACTACCAAAGGCATTTTTCACAGAACTAGAACAAAAAATTTTGTAATTTGTATGGAAACAGAAAAGATCCCGAATAGCCAAAGCAATCTTGAGAAAGAAAAACGGAGCTGGAGGAATCAGGCTCCCTGACTTCAGACTATACTACAAAGCTATGGTAATCAAAACAGCATGGTATTGGCACAAAAACAGATATATGGATCAATGGAATAGAACGGAGAGCCCAGAAAAAAACCCACACACCTACAGTTAATTGATCTTTGACAAAGAAGGCAAGAATGTACAACAGAGAATAGACAGTCTCCTCAGCAAGTGGTGTCAGGAAAGTTGGACAGTGGCATGTATATCAATGAAGTTAGAACACACCCTGCCACCATACACAAAAATAAACTCAAAATGGCTTAAAGACTTAAATATAAGACTTGACACCATAAAACTCTTAGAAGAGAACATAGGCAAAACATTCTCAGACCTAAATCATACCAATGTTTTCTTAGGTCAGTCTCCCAAGGCAGGAGAAATAAAAGCAAAAATAAACAAATGGGATCTAATTAAACTTAAAAGCTTTTCACAGCAAAGGAAACCATAAACAAAACAAAAAGACAACCCTCAGAATGGGAGAAAATACTTGCAAGTGAAGCCACCGACAAGGATTGATTTCTAAAATATACAAACAGCTCACGCAGCTCAATATCATAAAAACAAATGACACAATAAAAATATGGGAAGATGATCTAAACAGACATTTCTCCAAAGAAGACATACAGATGGCCAAAAAGCACATAAAAAGATGCTCAACATCACTAATTATTAGAGAAATGCAAATCAAACCTACAATGAGGTACCACCTTACACCGGTCAGAATGTCCATCATTCTGTCTACAAATGACAAATGCTGGAGAGGGTATGGAGAAAAGGGAACCTTCCTACAGTGTTGGTAGGAATGTAAGTTGGTGCAGCCACTATGCAAAATAGTATGGAGGTTCCTCAGATAACTAAAAATTGAGTTGCCATATAATCCTGCAATCCCATGCCTGGGCATATATTCAGAGAAAACTATAATTCGAAAAGATAACATGCACCCAATGTTCACTGCAGCACTATTTACAATAGCCAAGACATGGAAACAACCTAAATGTCCATTAACAGATGAATGGATAAAGAAGATGTGGGGGGCTTCCCTGGTGGCGCAGTGGCTGAGAATCTGCCTGCCAATGCAGGGGACACGGGTTCGAGCCCTGGTCTGGGAAGATCCCACATGCCGCGGAGCAACTAGGCCCATGAGCCACAACTACTGAGCCTGCGCGTTTGGAGCCTGTGCTCCGCAACTAGAGAAGCCGCGATAGTGAGAGGCCTGTGCACCGCGATGAAGAGTGGCCCCCGCTTGCCGCAACTAGAGAAAGCCCTCGCACAGAAACGAAGACCCAACACAGCCATAAATAAATAAATAAATAAATAAATAAATAAAAATTAAAAAAAAAAAAAAAAGAAGATGTGGTACATATATGCAATAGAATACTACTCAGCCATAAAAAAGAATGACATGATGCCATTTGCAGCAACACGGATGGACCTAGAGATTATCATACTACGTGAGGTAAGTCAGAAAGAGAAAGACAAATACCATAGGGTATCACTTATATATGGAATCTAAAATATGACACAAATGAACTTATCTATGAAAGAGAAACAGACTCACAGACATAGAGAACAGACTTGTGGTTGCCAAGGAGGAGGGGGCTCAGGGGAGGGATGGATTGGGAGTCTGGGGTTAGCAGATGCAAACTGGTGTATATAGAATGGATAAACAACGAGGTCCTACTGTATAGCACAGGGAACTATATTCAATATCCTATGATAAACCATAATGGAAAAGAATATGAAAAAGAATGTATATATGTAAAACTGAATCACTTTGCTGCACAGTAGAAATTAACACAACATTGTAAATCAACCATACTTCAGTAAAATAAATTTTAAAATACACACACAAAAAAGAATTGGGGTCTAATTCCCAGTGGTGTGTTTGTGCTGACTTGTACAGGTTGGTAAGCAATGACTGTAAAATTTTCAGGAAAATTTTCAGAATTTTCAGAAAAACCCGCCATTAACAAATTAAACACAGCCATTTAAAAAACTAGATTAAATATTCCACATTAAATAAATTACATTAAAAACAAAAGTCATAAATTCTCAAAACTCATCACTTCCTAATTATTCTACTACATTATCTATGTTCTATTGCATCTGTCTGCTGGAAAAGCTATATTATGGTATGCTTCTGTGCATCTCTTCCCAATCTGTTTTTTTTTTTTTTTTACAAATAAAATTGTAATATATTTAAAGTATACAACATGATGATGAGCTTTTTTTCTTTTCTTTTTTTTGTGATAATGCTTAAGATCTACTCTCTTCGCAAATTTCAATTATACAATACAGTGTTAGAACTATTCCTTACCGTGTTTTGATGATATCACATTGGTACCTTGAAACTAGCCATGGTAAGAGTATTTACACTACGAAAATTGGCAAACACTACAAAGCAAAGCTTGTTTAATTGATTTATTGGTTTTCTAGAGCAGGTGTTGGCAAATTATGGCCCACAGGCCAAATTCAGCCCACTGCCTGTTTCTGTACAGCCGGTGAGCTAAACACTTTCTAATCGTTATTAAGTCCCACATAAAATCCTCACTTTTGCCTCTTGGACCATAAAGCCTAAAATATTTACTATTTAGCTCTTGGCAGAAAAAAATTTGCCTGTCTCGACTTAAACTTAACTTAAAGTTAATTATGTAGGCTAAACTTAAAAGTGGGTTGTGTTTCTAGCCATCACATTGTGAACAGCACAAAAATAAAAACAAAATTCTGAGGACATGTTCTTCCAGTATTTGAAAACTATTCTTTAAGTCAGCAGAGAAGTCATTCATGCTGTTGACAAACAGGTAAAGTTCAGACAAAAAATCTTTGTTGTTTCACGTTCTTGTTAAAAAAAAAAAAAATCAACCACATTCTTGTTGGAACTATACTGGTTCATCAATTGCAGCGCAAGAGTTGCATTAAAATTAACTAACTCATTCTGCAAGAATCGATTGTACAGAATTTACAATAAAGAGTATGTAATTTGTAAATTGTGTGCTATATATCCTGCATATCAGTAATATGTGTGGATTTTTTTTTTTTTTAGAGAGCCCATTGTTAAACATTTACCAGCACACCACTGCTAATTCTATTTTATCATCGATCTGGGCTGGCCTTAGGGAATTGCATGAACAATAAAATATGATGGAAGTGATATTCTGAGATATTTGAAGTTAGGTTCAGATTCCATCTGAGTCTCTTCCAAAGCTCGCTCTTGTGGCTCTCTCTCCGAATCTGTCAGGCTGTGAGCGGCCCACACCCCGTGAGTCCCAACTGAGCTCACAGGTGACTACCATCTGACTGCAACTGCATGAGAAACTCTGAGCAAAAACTGCCCATCTGAACCCAAAAGAAGCCAAAGAACTATGAGAGATAATAACATCTTAGTTTAAGTCTCGAGGTTCTGGGGGTGCCTTGTGACACAGCAGTACATAACTGGAACACCATTTTATTCTGAGGAGAAGGCAGTGAGCGGGGAGCCAATTAGACCCAACACCTCATGACCTCAGGAATCGTAGGTTGGGGTATCGCAGCTCTGTTTTGTTCCATGTCCTTGGTGCTAAGCGGATGCAGGGGCACATTGCGGGGTAGGGATGTAATGAAAAGAGAGAGTGGTTATGGATGATACACACCCACACTTGCATGTAAATCTGAATCATATTGTCCATCAGAGATGCAGCAAGTAAAATACCGTCAAATGGGACACGGACTCTACCCTGTCCACTCACTAGCAATCAACCCCATCTGGGCTTCCTGAGGTGGCATGCAGCTCCCTCCACAGCTTTCTTCCTTTCTGCCCCATGCCCAGTAGCCATTTTTGAGGCTAACTTCCCCACAGCCTCTTGATGAGGCCATGTCCTCATAGCACCTGATCTCGTTATCACATTCCCACTTCACAGTTGCCCAGGGAAGTCAGTGGGGATTTCTGGGCCCTGAGGAGAGTTTATGCCTGGGGCAGGCTCTGTGTTTTCTAGGTTCCTCCCTTTCCACTTCCTCCATGTGAATACACTTCTGTAGCATTTCAGGGGAGAAGGAGAAGTGTCCAGGGCACCACCCCTTAGCAAAGAAAGCACAGTGCATAATGAGTAACCTTATGATCTCTAAATATTGAGTATTGAGGTATTTTGTACCATTGAGGGAAATAAATATAGAGAAGTATGGCTAGATAGGCCAAGTTCTGTGAATCATTTAAATTCATTTGAAACTGGTCAATAGGTTAAAAAAAGCAAAAACATCAAGTTGCCTCCTACCTCAGTTTAGCTGTAAATACAAACCAGGAATTCCATTATAAGGTATTTCTAGATAGGCCAGTTTTGCAGATTATCTGGCATCTTAAAATATTTTTGGTCATCTGCAGAAGGAGCTACCTACCTACAAATTGTAAGGATTCTAAATATTATATGCTTCAGCTACCTAGTACATTTTTTCCCAAAGACAAAGTGCTATTGCAGCTGATATGATAAACCATTCGTTAAAGAGGGAATTTCGAGTCCCTCATTTCAATTACATCTCATTACCAAGAACTGCTCATAGCTCAGAGTAGGAATGCAAGTCTACTTTTCTGATTTCAAGTTTCACTTTTTTATCCTGCCATTGTCCTCAAGAAGCTATGAATTATTAGCTCTAAATTAGTTTCAAATTATAATTCATACTTCAGATGACTCACACACACTGACTGTTAAATTCACACAATGAAAGTCACCTAACCGTGTTTGTCATTTGCTTTAAACCCCTTTGGACTCTTCAGCCAGGTATGAATTGAGAACTCCTAACACCTCAACTACTCAGAATTTCGTTATTAGGAATTACCATAGTGCTCAAAGTAATACTGTTTTCTTTCCATAAAAAATCTCTACCATTAAAATTTTTCACTGATTTGGGCTGCTATTTTGAACACAGATTTGAAAAATTACATTACAACAAGGTAAACCAGAATACCCATGTCCTTGAATTCTAGAGGCAGGCAGAGAAAAAAAATCAGAATTCCTTCCTTCCTACATGGTATGTCCTATCCCTCACCTCATAATCTTTTTTCTTATTATTTTTATCTACTTGACTTATTTTTCCAAATCTCCTCTATATGAGGGGCTGATAATTACATTTACTATGAATACTTAGATGATGTTTACAGATCAAAAATTAAAATGATTTTTAAAAGAAGCAAAGATATGAACATAAACAAGAAGTGGCTTGGTACCAAGAGTAGGGAAAACAAGAGTTCCAACCAAGGATTGCTTAAGGATGTCTGTCGAGGTTGTCCAACACCTGGAGTTCGCGGCAATGATTGACAACTGATGACTTACTAGCAAACCCCCGAGCGGGCATCATATCCCAAGTAGTAAACACAGTGCTTGGGCAGAACAGACCCAGATTTTGGTCCCAGCTCTGTATTAGACAAATGATTTAACCTTTTTAGATTCCAATTTCCTCACCTCCAAGAGGGAGATTGTGGCAGAGACTGGCTAATTATTCTTCAAACTGGTTCTTCTTCTTGGACATACAATTAGACTGCATTTCTCAGCCTCCCTGCAGTCAGATGCAACCATGTGACTGGGCCAATGAAACGTGAGCAGAAGTGACAGATGCTACGCTCTGAAAAGATCCATAAAGCCTCCCACCTTTGGCCCTCCAAGCTCTTCTCCATCTTGAGAGACAGGATGGATGGAGATGCCTCAGGCAATCTTGGGAGCCACACGTTAAAGATGGTCTCTGAATCACCCCTGGCCACACAACCAGGAACACTAAATTGGATTTTGCTGCCTTGCCTGAGCAAAAAATGCATAAGTTATGTGTTGAGTCTTTGAGATTTGGAGTTTACCTGTTGCTGCTGTTAGAGTTACCTTAACTAATACAGGGGTACTCATAACATCTCTACCTCAGGGGGTTGCTGGGAAGATTAAAGAAGACAATGCTGGCAAATTCTTACTCTGCTGCCTGATACACAGTGAGCACTTGTCATCAAATGTTAACTCCGTCTTAGCAAGTAGGAGTTGGCAGCCCTGGACCCAAAAGGAAACAGAGGCAGTGGTTACACATATTTCCATTGGGTTAGCCAAACAGCTTTGAAAAATCACCTCCAGCATAAGCGTTAGGCATTTTGAAGAATATGCTAATCAAAAATAATATATACTTCCTCAAATATTATGCATTTTACGACAAAATAAGGTAGGTAAATACTCTGGAGGTATTTTCATCCTGAACTCCAAAAAACTCCAAGCTCAGACAATGAAAAATCATGTTTCACGCTTAAATTTGGTAAACCAGGTTTCATACTGGTTCGCTGAGTCTTAAATCACCTGTTACAATGGTTCAAAGATGCTTCACTGCCGCCTGCGTAAAAATGTTCACTTTCGCTAGGGAGGAGTTTAACAGTGATCTTGGGAATCCATTCTGGTCCGTGCTCTGAATGCTAAGGGAAAAGGTTGGTAGGAGGGAAAAGGAGTTTTTCCCTCCTCAGTGTTCCAAGGTGCAGCTCGGCTGGTAATCGCTGTGCAGGGCATCCCATGTGTTCTATTCCAGGTTTCAAATAGCATAGTGTCTGGTCAGGAGGGGGCCCCAGAGAGAAAACAGGCTGGAGCTATTTCCTCAGACTCCAGCTCTGAATAAAGGAGACAAAATTTCAAGAGTTGGAAATCCCCACTTTTCCTCATTTGAAGGAAATTGATTTAAAATAAAAACATGTGGGAGCGACAGATGAAATGTACTTAGCAGGCAATAGGTTCATTCATACAGTCTTATTATATGTTGAAGTCCTAACCTCCAGCACCTCAGAATGTGACTTTATTTGGAAATAGAGTCACTGCAGATATAATAGTTAAGATAAAGTCATCAGGGTGGGCCTTAATCCCATATGACTAATGACCGTATGAAAAGGAAAAATTTGGAGACATGCATAGGGGGAAGATAATGTGAAAACAAAGTCAGAGACCAAGGTGGTACTTCTATAAGCCAAGGAATGCCAAAGATTGCCTGCAAACCACCAGAAGCTAGGAGAGAGGCATGGAACAGATTCTCTCTCAGCTTTCAGAAGGAACCTGTCCTGCCAATACCAGATCTTGGACTTCCAGCCTCCAGACTGTGACACAATAAAGGTATGTTGTTTAAGCCACACAGTGTGTGGTGCTTCGTTATGGCAGCAAACTGACACAGTATATAGGTGGGAATAAATCATAACATGATTGGTCATAACAAAAGTGATCAAGTCAGTGCCTGGTTATTATTCTTCCTGAAGAAAGATGCTAATGACTTACAGCCTTTGGGGAAATGCTTAAAGGAGACGTAATAAACTTGGTGTTGGCAAGGGAACTATTCATGTGGTATTGCCATGAGCAATCTCATTTGCTTCATTGGCACCTTATTGGAATGGAAAGATTTGTCCCTTTCCCTTAACATCTAGACCTATTGCTTTACTAGGAGTAAAGTAGGCCCAGGATGTATAATCGCTCCATTCTGCTGGAGCGAATGGAGCATAAAGGCAAAATTTGTTCCAGTTAAGCATGTACTTTAATATCCATAAATTCTCTTCTTTTTTTTCCCTAAGGCTTTACTATTTAAAGTTTTTAACATAGATTTGGTTTTTGGCAACCTTCGTTTCTCTCTACTGGTTCCTCCACTAAAATGCAGAATTAGAACAAAATCAAAACCACCTGTGTCTCTTTCCTGATAATCAAATTGGCAAACAATGAAAAGGGCACAAAGGATCAGGTACAACCATAATGAAAGAAGTGGATTCCTATATGTGGTGTGTATGCCCCACAGGATGTGTGCTATATCCAGACTCAGAATGAACCGGAGGCCCTGTGAAATGGGACTGCAGTTATCTTTTCCATGGTCCTAGCTTCCAAGTCCTCTCTGCAAGAACTAGCCCTCTGGCCATGCTTCTGATATGGCCATTTTTTTATCTACTGCTTTTCAAGGTCACACTCATTCTGACCTCACATATTGAACAAAGCACTGAAACTCAGTACTACTGTATTTATTTTCGATGGTAGAGTTTCAATAACCCATATAACCTTAATTAGAACAACTATCATTTGTGAGATATACTACAATAAAAAGGAGAGACAAAAGGTTTAGTAGCTTTCTCTTTATAACGTAGAGGGCCGGAGTGAACCCATCTGTCAAAGGCAGTGGTTTCTACCACCCAAACCAGTGCTTCCCTCCGAAGGACATTCTATATATGTTGCAAGGAGACAAATTCTTCTTATTTTCTCAATATTTCCACCCAAGAAAATTAACTGGGTCATTAGGTAAATAAAAGCCATGACACATACAACTGTGGAGTTGCAAAGGGCCATTGAAAATGTAAGGAATCGTCTTTCCCATTGCCCTGACATCACGCAGAACTTCCAGTTGATTCCTTCCAGTGACAAGTAACCCATTCGAATTTTGGACTGCTGGATAAGCAGTTGTACTGATAAATATGTGGGCCATATTTTATCTATCTGATCTCAGCCTTCAGCTACAGTTGAAACCGATTGGAAGGAAACAAAGTAAGTTGACTTGGATGCATAGCTAGATGGCTTTGCTTTCCTAGCTGACTTACTTAAACTTAACAGAAAATGAAAATCAGATATCAAAGGAACAAATGTCAGACACCAACGTGTACTTGTATTAACCAAGTACCTACTATGTCCCCAGCACTGTGCCAGGAAATCAAAGGGAGATAGAAGTCAACAATACCACCTTTATCCCCAATTAACTTAAAATATTGTCTAACCATGATTAAATATTTGAAACAAGTTCAAAATTAATGGAAGATATAGTATATATTTAAGCCTAAGTTGGTCAATTTTGCAAGTGGTAATAGAAAATGGAGAATTTCTACAAGTCATCATGAAGTAGCTAGGTCTTGACCATGCTTTAAAGGACAAGTGAGATTTAGAAAGTCATAGGAACTAAGAAAATTTCTTTCTTGAAATATATCTAGATTTAAAGGGCTATTAGACAGCTGTTCCAAAACACACAAAATAAGACAGGGGGAATTCTGTCATTATTTTTAAATGGGAATGGGAAAGGAATATTGAAATATAATCAAATATAGATAGAGATTGTAAAAACACCACTGTATCATAGGATGATCTATGGAGAAAACCAAACTCTGCCCTTAACTTGGGGATTTTTCCAACTAAAAGATTAAATAAATAGTGTACATTTTCTCTCTCAAAGAAAATATACAATGTTATTAAGGAGTTCCTTCTCCATTTCTCAGTTATCTTTAATATCCCTGTTATGCACAAGTGAAAAGCTCTCATTCAGCTGATTAGAGTTTAATCTGTGTACCTTTCTTTATATGTATAAATGTCCTTCTCCCTCCTCCCAGAAGATCATATAGCTCTTCCAGAGATGTACTTAGCCGCCTGATTAATTACTGGCCCTCTATGCAAATTACTGTCAAAATTAAGATGATTTTTTATCACTTATTCAGCTTGATAAACATTTACAGTTTAACATATCTGACAGAGCCATTTGTATACCCCATAATATAAATGAAGGTACATTAAAGCTACAGTAAGTCTATAATAATAATAATAGCCTTAAAATAATTTGCTAACTACAGACAGTTCCCTAAGCAATTACAAGATGTTCTATGTTAATTTAGAAAGGAATTCCAAACAAGGCATTTAAAACCTAATAAGATGCCATTAAATGAAGGGAGACGGGAAGGGGAAAAGAGAAAGAAAACCCTAAGGCCTGAACTGGTACAAATGATTCTCAAAGCTACTGACCCTTGCAAGATCCATGTCTTCCTTGGATTTCTAGAAACAAAGCAGATTTCTAATTGAAGGTGATTATCTACTTACTACATCCCAAATTGCATGTATTTCTTGTATTGAGTCACATCATCGTCTAATTACATGGAACATTTATCAATTCAAAAGTCCACAGAAACAGTTGAGTTTCTATATGCAATGAGAACGTGGTCTGTAAACTATGAGGCACTATATCACCACCAAGTGTGAGTATCTTTAGCGACAACACTCTGCCTCTTGGTACTCAGATGGACGTACAAGCCGAACTACGATATCAAAACACCTAGGAACAACTTTACAAAGAAATCACAGAAAAAGGCACCTGGTTTGCTCTTGGGTTTTCCGAGGCATGGATACCCCTATGCGTGCCTGCTATGCCCTAGAAATATACACAGTGATACAGTCACCATTACCACAAGAAAAATAAAAAGAATAGCAACATACAGTTCTAAAATCTAAAAGACAAAAGGCCTATAAAGCAATTTTTATCTCCATAAACTTGACTTGAGAGTTCAGTGCCTCAATCAAAGGTGGATCGCTTGATCAAGGTAACATAACATTAAAAAATCTCAGACTCCTGCACGGCATAAATGTGCCTCTGTAAAATATAATTCCCATTAGTTAGGTTAATTAAGATTAACATCTAAGTCACTGAAAAGCCCCAAAGTAGACAAAAGACAATTTACCAAGGAAACATACAAAGTCAAGAGCTGCATTCACTTTGAATCATTCATTTAACAGATTGGAAGGAGGGTCTTATTAATACTTGAGTCGTCACCATTGATCATCAAAATGACATGGATCCAAATAGCTTACAAAAGCCAAAGGACAACTTGGTTTCTTAGAACAGATCTATGGACAATGCAGGGTAGTGCACAGAAAAAGGAAGTGAATCTAATCACATGTAAAATCATTGTTATTAAACAGGATATACATATACATACACATACATGTATACATATGTGATTACGTTTTAGGTTTTGTTTTACTGAGATGAATGAAATGGCACTCATCTTGGGAATCCAGGTTTGGCATTTTTCATTGGTTTAGCATAGTGTTTTCACCCAAAATAATAACCCGTATTCCTAGTCAAATATATCACAAAGAAGCAAATATATCACAGCAAAAGACTAACACTAACTTATGCAATAGAGAGAATCGTATTCCATTTTCTCAGAATGCAATTGTGTGAAATCCGTCATTGCCGAAAAAGCTTTCCCACCCTTACCTCCAGGGTCATGTTCACGCTACTAATGGCCACTTTTATTTCTCCATCTGAAAGTTCCTTCAGATTCTTCAGCATTGTCTGTTCAATATTTAAACCTGTGGATAAGAGAAAAAAACAATATGTTATACTTGGGGAACATTTTTGGTAATATCAAGGGATTATCTAAAGAAGTCACCCTTTTAATTTCAGTATTTCCCCTCTCAAATTTCTTTTAACCATAATAAACACACATATAAGGCAAAAATCACATTACTGACAATGTTTGCATCAGTTAGGATCCCAGCAGGAAATAGCATTCACCCCTCAGGATGCAAAAGAAGATTCTTTAATGGCAGGACTCTTACAGAGATGTGGGTGGGACTGAGAAAACTAATAAAAGATAGTGAGGCATCCGGAGACTAGCAGAGATTCAAAGGAGGGAAACAGGGATCTGGAACAGTAGAAGAGGGGCTGCCAGAAACTTAGCACCAAACAGGAAGGGAGCAGGGAAGAAATATTACAGCCTCTTCTCCTTCCTTTGACTCCCACGCCCCATATGTTTCTAACTCTTCCCATGGACCAAATCCAACCAGAAACCAGTAATCTTCAGGGGAGCCCAGAAGATCAAATACTCAGAGGTCAGACTCTGGAAGCCCATAGCAGACAAAAGCAGAGAAGGTAAGGGGAGGAGGTAAAAAAAAACTAGCATAACCAAGCAAATAACCAAATAATACCTAAGAAGGCCACAATTTGCTTTCAGGATGCATTAAGGTGAGCCTCCATGTTTTCAACTGTAATTTTACTCAAAATGCACTTTATAAATATGACCCATAAAACTATCATAATTAAGTTGGTCACCCTTGTAATAGACTCTGGCAATAGGAGATACAGGATTTCTTAAATGATGGGAGGAATAATCCAGAAGGGATAAATTATCCAGAACTGCATAGTTTTAGCTGACCAATGTGCTTCAATAAAATTTATCACGGAAAAACAGGAAAGGCTCTGGCTTAACAATGAATTCTCACCCTAGGTTATTATATCAGATTAGGCCTAAACTCTTGAGAAGAAGACTTAAAATAAAGGCCAGTAAAGCACGTATCTCCTACCCAGATGCATATTAAGACAGCAGAGTCAACTACTTGCCCTTCCAACTTAGAACACTATCAATCACAGCAGTATGGGGAAACAGATATGTACTAAATATTTTTCTTCGACTTCAAGATTGGAAGGCTTCAATCTATCATACTACAGCGTAAAATGATTTATAGAATATATAGTGACATTAAAAGTTTGGTCTAATTTTGAAAATGAATGACAAAATGCATACCATCATGCAGCTATACATCCACGTACATCACGTGCACATGCACAAGAGCATATGTAACAGAAGGTGTGGCAGGTGCGTCAGTGCCCCGTCCACATTTCCTCAGACTTTCCCAGTGCAGCGCCCTCAACCACTAGCACCTGCATCTCTTTTCCTGAGGGCTTTGTCTGGCTGCCAGAGCCCACCCTGGGGGAATTAACAGTCCCTGGGACTAAGTAGACCTCAACATTCCAGTGGTATGCTCGTAACAGAACCTGAGTTGTAGCGTTCATTTCTGTGTTGTCAATACTTCTACCATGGCTGATTTCAACCTGCCAACCCAACATCAACCCACTCACAAAATTCCTGAAAATTTAACAATCAGCTCTCGGAGCTCTGATAAACAAGTTACAACATGCCACTGCACACCTCGGGTAGGAAAACTCTGCGGTGCAATTTTACACTCTTTCCAGAGTTCCCTAGCGGGATGAAGGCCTGGTTTCCCACAAAGCTAACTTGCTTGTTAAAGTGCTCCGTGCCCTATCAGTGTTTTCCGGGATCACCTCCCAAATAAATTGCTTTGCCTCAGGCTCTGCCCCGAGGGATCCCAAACTAAGGGAGAAAGCTATGCACCTTAAAGATAGACTGTCTGGGTTTAAATCCTGGCCTGGCCACTTCCTAGCTGTGTGTGTGATGATGGGAAAGCAAAGATGCCTTTCTGTGCTTCAGTGTTCTTATCTGGAAATCAGGGATAATAAATAATTCCACCTGACAGGGTTGTCGCAAGGACTCTAATTCATGCAAAGTTATACCATCAGAACCTTGTACATATTAGGCACTTAATGAACTATAGCTATTATTATTATTATTATTATTATTATTATTATTATTATTATTATTATTATTATTAAACAATTGATCCAGGAAATCCACTCTCTTGACAAAGCCTAGACTTACAGAACACTTTTATCTGCTTAAGAGTCTTTTCTCTTATTTTTTTCTAAAATTAATTGATTGATGAAATCCCATTGTGCTTGACATTGCTCCTGCCACATTCTCAAAATAGAACCCTCTCAGCACAGGGATTTCATGTAATGATGCATCTGGGGTGCCCATTAGATGCATGGATTAACCACACATCCAGACACGAAGGTCTCAGAGGAAAGCCTGCAGTACAGACTGTCTGCTTCCAGATGAGTCAACACGGTATGCCTGAAAATCTTCCACAAGCTCCAACAACAGGGAAGAACGTGAAGGTGCACTCAAATTCACCTCCCGGGGCCCAGTAACACTCCACATCACAAACCATCCCTCCTCAGCAGCTGAGACAGAGCTGGGGGACAGAGTCACTCACCCTGAGCACTGAATTGGGTCTCCTGCAGGACGTTGATAATGTCATCTCTTGGAGGTAAGCGAGGAAATTTTTCTTCCAGGATAGAAAGAATTTCCTCCTGCTTCTCTGAGATCTTCTTGGGTTCCATGGTCATCCACTTGAAAAGGATGCTACCTGAAAGGCATGAATAAAATCGCCTTTAAACTTTCCAGTCAAGCCAGGATGGGGCCCAGAAAAATAAATGTCTTCTGGTCTCTCAATCTCTGCTTCTACTTCCAGATTCCAGATTCTTGCCTGGGTCTCATTGTGTAACATTCAAGAGACAGTTTTTAGAAAACCCTTCAGATACTGTCTGTCCTGCCTCATTGTTCTCTGAGTATTAATCCCAACAACTGAACTGACTATAGCACACTTTATGGCAGAGTTATACATAAAGGAACAAAATCTGTCTCTTTCCCCCACCCCACACAGATACACAAAAGTGATAAACATTGGTTTTAAATGATTTCAGAATGGGAGTTAATGATAAACTATTTAAGGATATTAAATATGATTTAATATTTCCCTTTAATAATCTCTTTGAGAGATCACAGAGAAGATTGTTTCCACTCATCATATTGCTGATTTCACATAAGAACTTCCTCCTTTTAAAAACTAAATGAAGGGAGATCAGCTTGGTGCTTTGTGAACACCTAGAGGGGTGGGATAGGGAGGGTGGGAGGGAGGGAGATGCAAGAGGGAGGAGATATGGGGATATATGTATATGTATAGCTGATTCACTTTGTTATAAAGCAGAAACTGACACACCATTGTAAAGCAATTATACTCCAATAAAGATGTTAAAAAAAAAATTAAATGATTTCATAGCCTCAATGTCAGCACCAAAGGAATCTGATAAGGTAGTGAACCTCAAATCCACTCCCAATCTTCCAGGTACCACACAGTTTTGAAGTTATTTACTAATATCTAATTATAAGGATTCATAAACTGGCTCTAATTCACGGGTTTCGATTACAAAGTGATTTGATAATACAAATGACTGACCTCTCACAAACTCCTGGAATTTCTATGCACAATCTCACCTTGAAAGGGAGGAGTTACCACCTGTCACATCTCCTTCCCCTGCATCCTGAGGCCAGACTAACACAGAGTCATGGGGGAAATGGAAGTTTTGCTTAATGATGAATGATTAAACTCTCTAAAAATCCTCAAACTTATTGATTAATCAGGCTGTCACCATCTCTCTAGCTTTCAGTGTGGCCTAAATGATAATATAGGGGGAAGGAAAATAAAGAAAGTGGTAAGAATGTAAAAGGAGAAATGAAGTAATGAGTGAGGGAAAACTATGGTACATAATCTTGCCATCTACCTGGAGATCTATAGAACCTAGAGAATAGATACACGTTCACCATTAAAAATCCTGAAAAATCCCAAGCAAGTCATCTGGCCTCTCTGTTCCTATTTGCCTATTTTAAAAATAGAAATAATACTGCTTTCCCAGCTTATAAGGTTATATACTAAAAATCAATAAATGTAAACATCATAATGAAAAATAAATACTGCCAAACACATTTAAAATATCTCATTCATTCATTCATTCCTTTAGCAAAGAACTACTGAACACCTATTATAAGCCAGGCACTGTGCTAGATGCTAATGATTCATGACTGGACCAGAGCTAGCCTTGCCCCTTGAAGCTTATAGTAGTTTAGGAGATACAAAGAAGTAAACACATAAATTTTCAATATAAGGGGGATAAGAAATATTGCTGAGGAAATACACAGTACTCTGAATCTAGGCAAGAATTTAGGAGTCAGAAAAGGTTTCCTAGAGAATGAGTTAATAAGCTAAGTTGAGATTTGAATGATAACTAGGAACTTAAGGCGAAGGCAAGGTAAAAGGGACATCATGACCCAGGTAGATCATATGCAAAGGCACTGAGGTGGGAGAGGATTTGGCCAGTTCAAGAAATGGAAAGAAATTAATTAGAACTAGAGAGTACAGTCTTAAAGAAAAATTTTTGAAAAATCAGGTTGGAGAGGTAAACAGGGCTCAGGTCCTGAAGGGCCTTTCAAGCTATCTTAAAATTTGTCTTTCATATTCTAAGGGAAATGGAGAGTCACTAGAATTTTAAGCAGGGAGAGGCAACATGCTCAAATTTATATTTTATAAGACTCACTCTGGCTACCATGAGGAAATGAATTAGACAAGGCATACTGGGAGAATCAGAAGGCTGTTTTAGATGAGAACTAAAGAAGGAGCAGTCAGTATGAAGGGAATTGAACAGATTCAAGGCAAATTATCATTTAAAGATGGGGCGGGGAGTAGCCAACTGGATTCTGAATATACCCTTTGGTCTGACAATTCTGACATAAAACCTGAAATATAAGGATGATTTTTACACTCTTTGTTAAGGCAATGGTGAATCTAAATTTCAAAAAAGATCTTCATACGTTTGCCAGATTAGTTGTTCCAAGAACAAGGAGAAAATCTAGATAAATTTTTTGGGAAAAATCTGTGAAGGCATCAGAGAGTTACGCAGGTGACTATCTTAGAAGCTACAATACTGGAGAGAAAGTAAGTGCAAAGAGGTAAACCCAACATTTGATGTTGCTTTTCCCCTCTGAGTGTTTGCTAATTCATACTGTAGCCAATCAGCTGAGAAGATTAGCAGATCTAACAGCAGTTTCACAGGAGTAGGGAGACAAAAATTGGAGCTTAGAGCTCTCCACAGAGGAATCTTAAATATCCCAGGTTTTGAGATGAGATCCCTGGAGAGAATGTCCCCACATCCTGGCATAAAGATTGGAAAAATACGGTCTGCAGGGCAAATATGACTTACTGCCTGTTTTTATAAATAAAGTTTTATTGGAACACAACCACACCCATTAATTTACATATTTTTCATGGATGTTTTTGTGCTTTAATGACAGGGTTGCATAGTTGCAACAGAGACCACAGACCTTCAAAGTCTAAAATATTTACTATCTAATCCGACACAGAAAAAGTTTGCTGAGTCCTGCCTGTAAGAAAAGGGTGAAGCAAAAATAGACCAGTCTTCGTGAAGCCTGAAATCCTGATTTGAATCAGCTCAAACACAGAATAGATTAAGTTTATCTGACACTCTTCTAACTGCCTTTGAGGTGCAAAAGTAAATCCTCTCCATAGCAAAGGAATTTCATCATCTATAGCATCATCTCTACATTTTGCATATACATATTCAGCATTCAGTAAAAAATTACCAAGCATAAAGGAAATATAAACAAATGAATGGAAACTCCAGAGGAAAAAACTCTTGAGAAAAAGAATGGAAACAGAATCGGGGGAATAAAAAATTAGCTGGAGAATTATAGAAGAGAATTAGAATCTATAAATAAAATGTGCAAAAGAAATTTTAAAGCTATAAATTTAATAACTGAACAAAAATATCTGTAAACAACAGATTATAGCAAGGAAAAAGTTAACGAATTGAAAAATATCTTAGAAGAAAATATCCACACTGACGCATGGAGAGAAAAATGGATAAAAATATAGAGATGAGCATAAGAAACATAGGTGACATAGAAAAAAGGTCTAAGATATATGTAATAGGAATTCCCCTTGGAAAGGAGAGAGAAAAATGGGCTGAAACCAATATTTGAAAACAGTGGTCAATCATTTTTCAAAATTAATGAAAGATACTACTCTATACTCCGAGATAAATTATGAACCCAAATCAGAATAAATACAAAGAAAAACACCTCTAGGCACATGACAGTGAAACAGCTAAAAATTACAGAGGGAAAAAGTTTTAAATCAGAGAAAAAGAAATATATTACTGTCAAAGGAACTACAATAAAACTGAGAGCTAATTTCATCTAAAATGATGAAAATCAGAAGACATTGGAATTACAGCTTCAAAGTGCTGATACAAAATAATTGCTGATGTTGAATTCTATACTGAAATATAAGAAAACAATGAAGGCAAAATAAAGACATTTTCAGAAATATAAACTGGAAGAATTTGTCACAAGAAGAACCCACACTAACAAAACAGTAAAGGCAGAGGGAAATTATTATAGATGGAAGCAAAGAAATGCAGGAAGGAAAGAACACTGGAGAATATAAATATGTGGGTAAGAATAAATCAATATTCACTGTATAAAACATTTATAATATGGAGTTTAAAATATATGTGTAATTAAAATACATTTCAAAAAAAATAAAGAAAATCTTAGTAAAAAAATAAAATAAAATACATTTCAATAATAACAAATTGCAGAATGAACTAAGTAGAAATAAATTGCTCTAAGGCTCTTGGATGATCAGACAAGTGGCAAAAATATCGATTTATAAGAGATTTTAATGGTATTTTGTAATCTTTATTATAACGCTAAAATAATTTTCTAAAAAAGAATTCATAACTAATAAGCTAATGGAAGGAAATGTAATAGTAAAAATCCTTATTTAGTGTAATAGCAGTAAAGAAATGAGAGGAAAAGGGGAAAATGTGAGATAAATAGAAAACAAATAGCAAAATGACAAATTAAACCCAAATGTTAGAGTAATTATATTAATGTAAAGAGACAATTAGTGTTCAGTGGGTATAGAGTTTCAGTGTTGCAAGACGAAAAAGTTCTAGAGATCTGTTGCACAATAATGTGAATATGCTTAACGCTACTGAACCGTACACTTAAAAATGTTTAAGATGGTAAATCTAATGTTATGTGTTTTTTACCAACAACAAACAAGTAAACAGACAAAGTACTTTCATTAAAAGACAAAAATTATGAACCTGAATTTTAAAAACTACAATAGCAATATACTGTTTACAAGAGCACACCTTAGATATAATGATATTGAAAAACAAAGTAAAATAGAAAAAGATGTAACATTGATATAATATACTATTATTAGATAAAGTAGACTCTGACAAGAAGAATTACTTGAAATTAAGACAAATATGTATTTATTATTAAAGATTCAACCGTCAGGTAGATACATCAATCCTAAATTTATATGAGCTAATAACATTACCTAATAGCTTCTAAATATGTAAAACAAAAATTGGCAAAACTGGATGAAGAATGAGATAAAAACACAGTCTCAGTGGGAAATTTTGCACACACATCTCTCAGCAACTCTAAGAACCAGCAGGAAAAAAAATCTGTAAATATGTAGAATATTTGAGCAACATGAGTAACAAAGTTGACCTAATTAACATAAATTGAACATTGTTATCAACAATGGCAGACTATACTTTCTTTTCTAATACAAATGAGACATTAACCAAAATTAACTACCTGTTGAGACAAAAAAATCAAGCCTTAACAAATTTCAAAGGATTACAATCACATAGTTATATTCTATGGCCATCAGGAAAATAGTCTAAAAATCAGTAATAAAACAAAACTAGAAAATTTCCAAATGTTTGAAAAATAAACAATGCACTTCTAAATAACTCATGGTAAAAGATGAAATTACAGCATAAATTACAATATATTTTAATTGAATGATAATGAAAATATGACATTTAGATTTGTAAGATGCAACTAAAGTTATGCTCTGAGGAAGTTTTATATCCTCAAAAGCATAAGATGTTAAAAAAAACTGACAAATTCAACTAAAAAAATGTATAAGGAAGGATATAATAAAGGTAAGAGCAAAACTTAAAGACACAGGAAAGAAACGTATACAGAAAATAAAACAACAAATTGATGCTTTGAAAAGACTAACAGTTTTTTAAAAACTGTTCAAGAAAAAAAGAGAGAGAAGAATGGTAGAAGGTATAATTTTCCAGTATTAGGAATGAAGTGTGACATACTACAGATTCTAATGACATTAAAAGATAAGTACAACGTTAATAGATTTTAAATTTTAGAGGAAATGGACATTTCTGGAAAAACTCAACTTGCCAAAGCTGGCAGGAAAAGAAATTTAAAATCTGGATGGTTTTGTATTTATTTTAAAATGAATCCATAGTTTATAGCCATAGTTCCACACATTTAAAAAATACTAATTTTACACAAATTCTTCCAAAGATTAGAAAGAGAAAACACTTCCCAACTTATTTTCTGAATCCAGCATAATCTTCATACCAACACTCAACAGAAACATTACAAGAAAGAAGTAGAGGCAGGTCTCTCTCATAAACGTAGTTGCAAAAAAGTTTTTTAAAGCTAGTCCCAAATCAAATTAGCAATATATAATAGGATATTGTATTGTCACCAAATAGGGATTTCCTAGGAATTAAAGGACAAGTTAACATTCAAAAGTTAATTAATATAATTCACCATACTAATAGAAGAGAAAAATCAAATGACCACTTCAGTAGATGTCAAGTAATGAAACTACTTGATAAAATCCAAGATTTAATCATATAAAATCTCAGCCAAGTGGAAATAGAAGACAATTTCCTTAATTTGATGAAGGGCATTTGTAAAAACCAAATAAGGAAAGCAAACATTATATTTAACTGTGAAATATTGAAAGACTTCCACCTCGAATCAGGAATGAGACAAAGATGCCTGCTATTTCTATTTCTATTTAACACTTCAATGTGAATCCTAGCCCAGAGAAATAACACGGGTAAAAGAAGCAAAAGTATAAAGACAGAAAAGGAAGAAATAAAAACTGACTTCTTCATAGATGGTATGTGTATGAACTTACAAATGAAAATACAAATGAATTATTCATTAATACAAATGAATGAATTAATTAGTAATACAAATAGTAATAGTAATACAAATAAACTTAAAATAGTAAATAAATTTTGCAAGGTTGATGGATATAAGGTCAATAATACAACCCTTGTATTTCTATAAACAATCATGAACAATTAGAAAATCAAATTTAAATTAAAAAACTGTAATAGCATCAAAATATAAATATTTAGGAATAAACTTCACAAAAATGTGCCTGGCTTACAGTCAAATCAAGAATCCAATTTCTTCAATTTGGGGATCTTAATTTTAAAATACATAAAAAGGCAGTATTCAGAAATTAATCTAACAGATATTGCACTAAACAGAATCCTACACAACAATTCAATGAAAAGAAACTTCTGACATTATAATTAGGTTTACCTTGACAATTAAAAAGGAGAAGATGTTCTGATGTAAGTAGGAAAAAAATAACTCCAAAAATGGTCACCATACTGAGTTGTTTTTACTGCAGACGAAAGGCTATGGCCCAACTTTATCCAAGAGACTCATCTATAGCAAATTTTTCTACTTCACTTTAGAGACCCATTTAGTGACATACTTAGTTAAATATCAGTATCAGGATGTGGAGCAGCCAAAGGCACCTCTTCACAAAATCAAACCTATTTTTGGCATAAGAGTTGACTTAACTTCCAGCAAATTCAGCAGAACTAAAAAATACTTAAATCCATATACATGTACCCAAATGCATCCCAGCTATTCACAGGCCACTGGGGATTAACGACAAGCAACAGAGAAAGCAATTATAATAAAATAGTAACAAACATTTCATTCCATTAGAAAACAAAACCAACCACATATTCTTTGTTCAAAAGAATAGAGAAGTGAAGGACCTCTTGCCAAAAGCAACTGCAGTGCATTAATATTAAACATGATCTAATGAAGTCAGAAGTTGTTTGGGGAAATCATTCACCACAGTCAAGGCATATTCTGCATGATAAATTCTTAGCATAAAAGAAGGGATTTTAAACCTCTTTCCTGTTTCACCTGGGATCATTTTCTTTTTCATACTGAAACAAAAAAAATTAAAGGATGAATAATAGAGAGGGGCGCGAAGGGAGAAGGAAGGAGAAAAAAATAGAAAATACAACTTAGCTTATATTTTTGCCTGAACAGTGATAAAAAGGGAGCATATTATTCAAGTGCTTAGCAATCTTATAAATTTAAAATGACTGAATTTAAGAATAAAATTTATCTTTATATGGCAAAAGAAATAATTAACACTCTAAGGTTGAGGAAATATTCTGGTTTTATATCTTGCAGAAAAAATAATTTCTTTCCCCTTCCCCCAACACAGGCCATCCCTCTTCCTAAGCAAAACAGCCGCTTAATTCCTTTCGGACTTTGTAACCATTTTGGGAGATGGATGATTCACTCTTTGGGCAAGAGAGAAAAAAAAAAAAGAAAGAAAAAAATCTGGCTCTGTTCCTTTCCTATTTTACCTCCTTAAAAGGATCTTTTTGAAGCTGTTAATCTAGGCTACGAAAATAGCACGCAACAATTCTTTATTAAAGTTCAGATGGAATGACCAACAGAAGGAGAGAGTTGTTTCTTTAAAATCTAGGGCATAGTTTTTCCACGTCCTAAGCTAAGAACAATTGCTGTTATCTGTTTCACTATTCAAGTTGTGGCTCTGTCAAGGCCTTATACACATAAATATGAAAGGCCGGGTGAAGTGTGGTTTTGATGGAAACCTGCCTGGTAATCAGTGGCTGCAATCTCATCATTGCCAGCTGGTTCTGGGAAGCACACACACACATATGTGGGCACACGAACCCCCAATGCGATGATTCAGCAATTTAATGGACCTTAAATTTGGCAATTACCCTCTAGTAAACATTTCTGCAGGAAATAAAAGAATACAGGTTGAGGAGTCTGGCAGGTCTATAATTTTTTGCTTTTGGTACAAACCCAGGGCATAACCAAACACCAACTTTAGGCCACCATGACTGTATAATGTGACTTTTAGATAGAACAGGTTGCAGCTTGTTTGAAAATGATAATAAAATCTTAGAAGCAGGTACTAGGAGGGAGAAAGTAGGAAGAGGAGGAGGAGATGAAAAGAAAAGTCAGAAGAAAAGAAAAAAACCAAAGAAACAAGAACCACAACAGCAAAAACAGAGATGGGAAGGGGATGAAAAGACACATTTCCAAAAATCAGGGTTACTTACGATCTCATCTGAATGAGCACATTCTTTTCTTAGACAAATAATTTCTTACACAAATAATTAGAAAGTAATCTCCGTAAGTAAATCTATGCCTTTTCAGATGAAAGCGAAGCTAATGATCTGTATCCTGAAATTTCTAAGTTTGAGGTATGTCCTACTAAAAGACAACAGCAAGACCTAGCTATTGTTAGAAGTATTAATTCAAGAAAACACAAATTATGTCAACTTTGCTAAATCCCCTACGGAGCCTGAACACACATTAGCCATGGCTGGGTCACCTGTTGACATTTATCCATAACTCTCTTGCCAAGGTCCATATGATAGCATGACAGGGGAGATTATTAGATAAACACAGCAGGTTATTTCTACACTGGCAACTTGATACCTACTTCTGATCAGTATACAAATGATCTTTTAACAGCATCCATAATAATCAGGTTCTATCTCCATATTTGAATATAATATTATCCCATAATGCAAACATTTTGATATACAGCTACAGCAGTGAGTATAAGACTACAAAAGATTCCAATATGACTGATTTTAAGTATTAATATCCTGTATTTAGAGAAAAATATCAGCATGTATAGAAAAGAGATTTGGAACAGGAAATAAGGTTACTAGACAAGATGAAGCTGATTAAAACCATCCCCATACGCTGACTGAGGAGCAGAAAGTGTGTGATACACTCTGCCCAGCTCCTGTATAAAATGCTGTTACATATGTAAAAGTTGGAGGATGCCTATGACTATTAGGTGTCTTTTCAAGAAGACTGACATAAGGAAAAAATGTTAGACTTCGATATTCTTTTAATAAGGAACTGGTATATGTGTTTGTTTTAGTAATAATATGAATTTTACAATTAATTATATTTCTATTTTTTCATCGACTCCAGGAAGCTCATATTCAAACTTTCAAACAGAACACCACTTTTACTCCTTCAAATTTATTTATTTGTATGTTTCCTGACTCTGACCCTTTTTTCTGCTTTGTTATATTTACATGCATTTTTGTAAGCCACTTCAAATATTCTGTGGAAGAAGAAAGGACACAAAAAATAAAATAAATAAATAATAGATGGATAGATGATAGATAACTGACCTATGCAAATAGATACTACATTTAATATAAATATAGAGATCTGATAACAACGAGAGTGTATACTCTATGATTCCATCTATATAATATACAAAACAGACAAAAACCAATCTCTAGTGTTATGGGGGACACATAGGGGTGGTAAAATTTAAAGAAAAGCAGGAAAGTGTGTGCCGTAAAAATCAGAATATTGGTTACCCTTACTTAGTTAGAGAGGGAGTGAGTGGTAACGGGGAGGGGCACAAAGCGGTCATCTTGTTCTACTTCTCTACCTGGTTAATTGTTAAAAGGGTGTCCCTTTTGTGATATTTCACTGAGCTGTATATTTATTTTTATATTTATGTTTTGTATTCTTTTCTGTGCATGTATTATACTCCATGAAAGGGTTAAACTTATACGTATAAAATGGACAACCAAAAGATGAAAATAAAAACAAATGTTTGCAAAATACGAAAACAAGGATTTCTAAAAGCTAAAAAAGTGGGGGGTTATTATGGGAAGAAACAATGTTCAAATTCCGGACATTAAGAATATTGTAGGGGTGGGCTGGAATGAAATGGAAATTACGATATCATAGTACCAATTAAATCAATATAGTCATAAAAGCAGAAACTATATAAACAATCTTGCAAAATTCGTTTTATGACAGGATTTATTGAGGGTCTATTATATGACAGGCACTGTTCCAGGCACCAAAGATAAGAACAGTGGAACAGCAGCCTCCATCTTTTGCTCATTAAGGAACACACAGAAAATTAGTTTTTTTTTTCAGCCTACCAGGCTAAGAGGCATACTTAGTGTCCTCTCCAAGGACTGAGGGGATCAATATCTTGGCCCACTTGAAAACCACTTACAGCACACCAGTGTGCCTCAGCATGATGGACTTTAGGATATGATCATGGGAATGAAAGGCAAAGAACAATCAAATTGATTAAGTACTTAGTTTGGAGTATATTCAGATTTTTTTGGCACAAAGTTTATAATAATATATCTTCCGCAGAGGTCCAATTGTGCTGTTTTTAAAGATTCTTTCAAGTCTTGACTGTAAATATTTAACCCTCATGACATCTGGAAACAGACATTTTTCAAAATTCTTCATGGCAAAGGTGTGTGTAGAAATTTGCATCCCTTCAAGACCTAGAAGAATGCATAATACATGTTCTAGACGTGTGTGTCAAATTAATGATCATTTTGAGCAACCCAAAATACAAAATAACGTAGCTATTTCCAGAGAAAACCCTTTAGAAAGAATTATGTTATGAAAATAATGAATCCTAAAATTATTTACAGGCACATAAAAAAAGTTCCCTTTAAAACTTCCCTGTAGGTTTGGTGTTAATACATGATTGGAAAACTATAAAATCTAAGTTTGAGTTTAGTGAACATAGCAAAATTCGACTTGATTCCTTTCTTATATTTATTAAAGATTCAAGAGGCTTTAAAAATTGGCCCATTGCCCTTCTCACTCTGAACATTTCAGTTACCTTTTTAAAGTCCAACTCCTCGGATCATAATCCTTCCGTTCCCTTTTGGCCAAACTGTTCAGTGATGTTTCACCTCCCTTCCACGTAATGTATACATGCATATGCACACGCACACACTTTGGTCAAAGGTCCCCAGAGCCCTCTTTCCACTATAATAAGACACCCATGTCTACTACCTCCCAGGCTTCAGTGACTCTGGCTTCCTCGTGGCAGTGTCTGTATTGGCAGTCTTCACAGGTAGAGGCACTGTATCCGTTCAAATTCCAATTTCCAAGCAACAAGGAAGTGATGTCCCTAAGCTGCCAGCTTTCCAGGGCCACCTCAAGCCCAAAGTTATGAAAAATATCTGATGATAAGAAAAACCAAGGTCCTTTACCATAGTTCTAACTCTTGGTAGCTTTGAAAACTAAAACTAAGGTAACTGACAAGAGGGTCTGCATCCCTAATTCCCTAAATCTGAATATCATCATCGTCATCATCAACAACAAAATCATATCTTTGTTCCAATGTACTAAAATTCGATATTATTTTATTACTTATAGAAAATCATGATGAACGATTCCTTGACTACATTTCTTTCCTACTAAACAACACGTGTATTTTTTTGAACAATAAACCAAACTTCTTAGTTTGCAAAATGTTTAAACAGCATATTCTCTAGTGTTTGCCTGCACCACATATTTTGCACTGCCAAACACACTTCCTTCTAGGCCGAGATCCCCGATCGTCTTTATTTCCCTTCTGCTCTGTCATAAATAAATGATTGCGCTTACTTAGTTTACTTGAAGGCGCAGTTTCCCAGAGAGCAGTTTTACACATGTCCATAGCCAGAAAAGTATTTAAAACAAGTTGACTGGGGCCGTTGGTTCTAAGACATTTATCAGAACTATAAAAGTCTAGGACCTTTTTCTCTCCAAATTCGGGTAGAAGTAGAGGAAACAAAGGAAAAAGGCCTTAAAAGAGTTGTCACGTATTCTTGGGCTTCTCTTTCCTTTTTAAATTCTTTCAGCCTGTTAATCACTGCTTTTCACTTTCCTATGTCAAATACTTCTGAGAAAAGTCTTTGTCTACCATGTTCAAGACGGATTGTTGGAAGGAGAAAAAAAAGCTTTATACAAAACCCCAAACTGCCTTACACAAGACAATATGGAATTTTTGTGGTTAATTTTGTGGCACCAAGGTCAACTGACAATTTCCAGCTTGGAAACCACTTTTTAGAAGCAATGGGCTCCACTGAGGAAGATGAAAGAGAGATGAGGGGGATAATTGACGATGGTGTGCTTAAAGCAGTCTGGTGAAGGTGGAAAACACTACGTGATGGGGAGAGAAGGAGGTGGCAATTTGACCATAAAAGCCCTGCACAATATCACCAAAACGAAGGTGTGTAACATTGCCATCCAAGCAGTACTACATAAACGAAGCACGTATAAGTACCAGCAGATATTTCCATGTAGGTGTGTGGAATTCTGGCCTATATCCACGCTGTCCTGGAGCAAGAATCACCTCTGGAAGCTGTTAGATGGCCACAGGAGCTATTCCCGCTCCCCAGCGGAAGTGCAGCGGGTCCATTTAATATGCTGATCTGGTGCAAGAGCAAAGACCCTTCATGCCTATTTCTAAATGCACATTTTTAATATTCAATATAATGCTACTCTTTAACAAACTCTTTACTCCCTGCCTCTCTGATGAAGCTTCCCGTGGTCTTGAAAGGGATTGTTAACCCAAGAATGGATCGCGCTCTTTCTGCATGAGCGAGTCAAGAGACACTCCATTAAGCCTTCCAGTATTTAATAGAAAGAGTCATCTCTCACCTCTGAGCAGATGAGCCAGCTGCTCGGTGATGAGGTCGGGAGCCTCCTGGAGAATCTCTTTCACCACCAGAGAGGAGGAAGACTCTCGGTACTCAGACTCGGCATCGCCCTGCTCAGCTGGATTAATGACCTTGACGACTGCTGATTCTAAAGTTTTGTCCTCACTGTAAAGCAAATGCAGGAGAGGAAGAGGAAGAGATATGGGCATGTTTCTTACTTTGTGGAATTATTTAACCTCTGCTTCCACACCAATGACCTCCTCTCAATAGCCAAATACATAAGTAAATTCACATGACTTATTCTATGTGTTGTCACATTTCAACTAATCACCTCCCCAAGAGTCTTAGAAGACCTTCACACCTTAGTACCTCTTCACACCTCTTGTTTTGCTGTTGGACATAATAATAGCAACAATAATAATCATTGTTATAGCTAATATTTACTGAGCTTCCACTACAGGTCAGACACTATAATAAATACTTTCAGAGTATTATCACATTTATACCATAAAATGACCCTATTCAATGGGTTCTATTAAAATCCCCATTTTACAGTGGGGGAAAAAGGCATGAAAAGGTTAAGAAACGTGACTAAAACAACATGGGGAATATAACCAATATTTTGTAAAAACTGTAAATGGAGTGTAACCTTTAAAAATGTATAAAAATAAAATAAGATAAAATAAAAGTGACCAAGGTCACATAGCTAGTAAGTAGACTACTTGTATTTAAACTCTATCTAGTTCCAAAGTTCACACATCCAGTTATGGTGCTGCAGAAAAAAATACTACTGGCTTATTTATTTCCACATCATTCTTTTTACATGAGATAGAGCTGACTTTTATCGAAGGCAGGAAGAAAGATGTGGATAAAACTGACTGTATTCTTTCTGTCTGCCAAAAACCAAAGAATGGCAATGAAGAAAATGATCTCAATTTGTTTTTGAAAAACATTCTATTTCATAAACAATCCAAAAGCCAGACTTCACAACTTCAGTCTCAAAACCAGCATGGTTTCCATTTTAATTGATAACAAAACTCTCCCTAAGATGTTGACTGAAACACATGTTTCATAGTTCCCTCCTTTGGCTTCCTGCATTGTTTTTGTCCACATCTACTTGTGTTATAGTTGGTTTGAAAGAGTTAACACGTAAATTTAGTCAAGCATGTGATCATCCTGAACACTAATAACTGAAGTCAGTCAAATAACCTATGAATAACTCTCACCCAGTTGTCAACAACTGATTGATAAATGTTATTCAAAAGAATTTTGTGTGTTTCAAATAACATGGGGATAAAAACAGCCCCACACAGGCAGATTATTTTCCAAACTCTTTATAACTGAATGAACTGCATGACTGATACTACAGCGTATTCATACCTAAAGATGTTTCCCTAAGAAGGTTAGATTAAAAATTAGATACTTGTACACGTTTTTATTTCATGTATACTAAGATCAGTGTCCACTGGTGAATGTCATCAATGATTAGCAAATTGGCAAAGTGTGCAAAAAGCTATCATCTCAAACTACTGGGATGTTTAACCGGGGACTCTTCACTCATTAGCAACAGAGAGCTTATCAAAATAGGACTCTTTGCGACGGGCTGTAAGGTCCTTGAAAGCAGGGAATTTATCTCATTCCTCTTTATGTACCTGTAGATTCATGTACCAGTTAGCAACCCCTAAGGACTTATTGAAGGAAGCAGAAGACCCATGTTCTCGTCCAAACTCTTCTACTAACTGCATGTGGTACTTTGGGCAAGTCATTTGCAACACTGGGTTTCAGGTTTCTTGTCCATAAGATAAGGAGTTCAAATTACATGAACTATCAAAAATCCATCCTGCTTTTATAGTATAATGCTATGAATAAATGAGCCAGTGATCAAAGGGCTTTCATAGCCCATGTAGATAATTTTCCATTTCACTACTGAGATAAGAATCTTTCAGTTTTACTTAGTGTTTAATTTCAATCTTCATTATACATTTTCAGCAACAATACATAGGACTGTCGCGTTGCTATAAGAAAGTGTTTGAAATGATTTAAAATTATAATTTTACAAGAACTTTCCACTCAAAGATGTCATATTTGAAATGCCAAAGTAAAAACAGAGAATTGGCATAGCCTGAATTTTGACGTAAAAGAAAAAACACATTCCCTTTCCTGTGAATGTCCTCGGCCTTTAATACATCTCCCTAAACTACAAAAATCCTGAACAAGGTAACACTTTGCGCAAATGAACCTTTGTTAAAAGATCAAACCTCCCTCCAGAACCTCACGTGAAGCCTTACCTTGCCAGCATGTTGCTCCCAACAAGTGTTAGAGATAACTTCCCTTCATCATTTAGCTGATGCAGATTAATTTCATCTCGGAATATGTGGAATGATTCAGAGATATTTAGCTCTTCTAAAATAAACCTTGTCTCGGTGAAGTAGCTGAATTCAGTTCTTGATATGTTCAGCACGGGCAAACAGAGAACCTCAGGTGGGCTGACCTACCAGGAAAAAAAGTTGACTGAATCACTGACAGCAGCAGCAGGAAAGAATACAACTACATTTTCTCAAACCTGAGGGTAACTGGAAGGGGAACAAAAGTCCTTTGGCCTCGCTAAACCACTTGACATTCATAACCAGCTTTTCCTGAACCCAATTAGCAGAGTATTTTCCATGGGTAAGTGGCCCCTAATTTTTTTAACCTCTTGTTATTCCACATGAAACTTCTCGTGCCTTTCTTGAAATATTTTATGTCTCATTGCACCCCTTCCACGATTGAAAAATATACATATACATTCTCTTCTTCATAGGAAACAAATTCACATGTCTTTATGGAATCAGCAGAAAATTAGAATGATTACAGCAAGATAGGTCAAGACTGTGGTGACACAGAAGGCCTATATGACCCATCTGTATTGCACGCCTGCCACTTGGCTCCAGCCAATTGTTTCCATGCAAAAAATTCAGGTCCAGGATAGGTAAGTCTTTCAATTACTCAAGAAAAGCTAGAAATCTTGATTTGGGGATATTACCTGTGATGTTTAATTGTTACAATTAACTTTTTAATTAAAAATACTGTGTAGGAGGGGAATTCCCTGGTGGTCCAGTGGTTAAGACTCCACACTTTCAATGCAGCGGGCACAGGTTTGATCCTGGTCGGGGAACTAAGATCCCACATGCTGCATGGCAAGGCCAAAAAAAAAAAAAATACTGTGTAGGTTAGTGAAAACTCATATGAGCCAAAATCTGGCCCACAGACTAGCAGATTGTGATTTCGATTAATTTCTTATATTATTTTTAAAAATCTTATGTTAACAAACCTCTTAAAAAAAACTGTAGTGATGGGGGAAACAGGAGATGGGTAGACATTAGAGAATTTCAGCTTCACAATAATAAACTTATTTTTCTATAGGAATTTTTAAAATGAAGGTGCTTTTAAAAATGACTATGAGTCTATAGCAAAAAACCCTAAATATCGCTGAGAGAATGTGGGGTTTGGGAACACTGAATTTTTGCATAAAGTAAATGGCCTTTGTTCTCTCGTCATCACCAGCTCTGTCACAAGTCTAATATTTATGACACAGTTTTAACATCTTTATCATCCATCTCCCCTTCCTAGCAGGGATTTTTGTCTTTTTTGTTCAGTTATGTTTCTCAGTGCATAAAATGGTCTGGCACAAAGTAGACTAACACATACTTGTTGAGTGGAATAAATGAATTACCTACTGCTATGGTATACAAAGCACAAAGCCATTCCAACAAGGTAGTTTTTATTCCACCTGTCAGGCTAATACAGAATCACAATCGTGTAATAATTATTAGCAATTTATGCATAGCAAGTTGTTTTTCTTACTAATTGATAGAGTTATATCTAACTCCTGATACCGAAACTTGACTCAAGAGCCATATGGCCTGAGCCTATCCTGGCAGGACCTATTCTGGAGTTGGAGTCAGAAAAACTAGGTTCTAGCCCCAGCCTCTGCTGTGTGACTTTGAGAAAGCTATTTTTCTTTCTGAACCTCAGTTTTCCCCATCCATAGAATGGGGCTTACCTACCAGAGTGAAAAGTATTTAAACAGTCAAACATGTGAAGCTGCAAACTCTGCCCTTCTCCTGTGTGTTAATACTC
Source organism: Balaenoptera musculus (assembly GCF_009873245.2). Taxonomy (NCBI): domain Eukaryota; kingdom Metazoa; phylum Chordata; class Mammalia; order Artiodactyla; family Balaenopteridae; genus Balaenoptera; species Balaenoptera musculus. Next base: position 73,072,613 of record NC_045790.1, read on the forward strand.
TGAGAGGGAGTAAGCAGGTTCTCAGAAAAAATCAAAATGGAGATGCAGACCTGTGATAGGGGGCAGGGTCCAGTAAACTAAGAGGAAGACACAGATATTTAACAAATTCCCAGTAGGTGACCCATCACTAATTCCATATTGGTCCCCATGCTTAGTAGCGAGCCTTAGAAGAGGGAGAAAAGAGGCCACACATCTCTTTATCTATTTTACTATTACAACTAGTTTTCTCATTCCTTTTGTTGGATGTTATTATATTCATTCAGGACACCATAGTTGGTGGTGGTGGTGTCATTATTATTATATAATTTCCTTAAGAGTCCATGCCATGGTCAGTCAACTCTATGTTCTCAAGACAAGCAATGTCTTTTTTCTAGAAGTCAAAAAACCCAGTTAAATCATTAATCATTAGAGAAATGCAAATCAAAACTACAATGAGATATCATCTCACACCGGTCAGAATGGCCATCATCAAAAAATCTACAAACAATAAATGCTGGAGAGGGTATGGAGAAAAGGGAACCCTCTTGCACTGTTGGTGGGAATGTAAATTGATACAGCCACTATGGAGAACAGTATGGAGGTTCCTTAAAAAACTAAAAATAGAACTACCATACGACCCAGCAATCCCACTACTGGGCACATACCCTGAGAAAACCATAATTCAAAAAGAGTCATGTACCAAAATGTTCACTGCAGCTCTATTTACAATAGCCAGGACATAGAAACAACTTAAGTGTCCATCGACAGATGAATGGATAAAGAAGATGTGGCACATATATACAATGGAATATTACTCAGCCATAAAAAGAAACGAAACTGAGTTATTTGTAGTGAGGTGGATGGACCTAGAGTCTGTCATACAGAGCGAAGTAGTCAGAAAGAGAAAAACAAATACCGTATGCTAACACATATATATGGAATCTAAAAATAATAATAATAATGATCATGAAGAACCTAGGGGCAAGACGGGAATAAAAACACAGACCTACTGTGGACTTGGGGATACGAGGAGGGGGTGGGGGTGGGCTGGGACGAGGTGGGAGGGTGGCATGGACATGTATACACTACGGGGCGTGAAGTGGATAGCTGGTGGGAGGCGGCCGCGTGGCGCGGGGAGATCAGCTCGGTGCTTTGTGACCACCTAGAGGGGTGGGATGGGGAGGGTGTGAGGGAGACGCAGGAGGGGGGAGATATGGGAACGTATGTATATGTATAACATTCACTTTGTTGTAGAGCAGAGGCTAACGCACCATTGTGGAGCAATTATACTCCAATAAAGACGTTTAAAAAAAAAAAAAAAACCCAGTTAAGGCGGGCAGTGGGGGGAGATAAATTATGAGTTTGGGATTAACAGATACACATTACTATATATAAAATAGGTAAACAACAAGGACCTACTGCATAGCACAGGGAATTATACTCAGTATTTTGTAATATTCTATAATGGAAAAGAATCTGAAAATCAAGAGTACAGCAAAGTAACTGAATTGCTTTGCTGTACACTTGAAACTAATACAATATTGTAAATTAACTATACTTCAATAAAAAAATAAATAAATAAGAAAAAATCCAGTTAATAAGATTAGTATTCAATATGCATGTCTTAACACAGACACATTTCTCTTCTCATACTAATTAATCTCCCTTGTAAAGTTTGGCACATTTTAAGATAAATTTGATAGAAAGTCATATGTAGATATAAGAAGATTTTATCTGGCATTTTTGTCAGCTGCTGCCCTAAAGCCATTCTTGCCACCTATAGCTCATTCTGGAAGACTGGGTTTCGTGTGAATTTAAATCGTTCTAGATCAGCTATGCATACTCTCAGAGTTAAGGATCCAAACAAAATTGGAATAAAACAAATTTGACTCCAGAAAATTAAAAACTGTGTGAAACTGGAAATAGCACTGAGACACTCATAATGTACTTTTTTAGGCTTTAAGGTGAGCCATTAACATGGGCTGATGAATTTATGGAATGGAAATTTTAAAACAGTTTATTGCAAGAAAGGTCTTTTCCACCTCTGGCCCAAGGGAGATTACTGCAACTGAGAATGACCTTGCTGTGCAAAGTCAAGCTAAAAGGCAAACACAGAATGTAGATGTGACATGTAATACCTCTATTACTGAAAATTCCAGCCAGTATGCTCTGTACTTCATGTAATGTTCACACAGGCTATTCTGCACATATTTTTCTACTGCCAAAGGCAAGATTATCCAACAAGGATGGTAAAGGAAAACAAAAAATTCTGAACCTTACTTTTGTCAATTCTCTGCATTTCCATAAAAGTAATCAACTATTATAAAATTTTAAAATTTTTATTTGAAAAAAATTGATCTTATTGAAATAATGTTTTATGCAGAGTCAGTAAAAAATGACTAGAACAATGCCTAACATGTAGTAAGTGACCAATAAATATTTGTTGATTAATGGATTATAATACATTATTCTCTGCAACAATAAACCAGAACATGAAAATTTAAGTTTCCTTGTTTTTCCTGAAAATATTTTTTTTTAAAGTTATATCATAATTCAAATAAAAAGCATAATCTTCTTTTCCCTCACCTTGTCTAGAAAGTAAGCATATGTGAAGGCAGAAATGAGAGAATCCAGGTCACACGATTTATGTCCAATAACCACATGGACCTTCTCCAAGCGTTTGCTTCGATTCTGAAACAAATTCAAATAAAACATCACAATTTAACAACAGATTAATATAAAGTGGATATTTTTCAATCTTTTTTAAAGTATGCCTTAGCTATATTCAGACAATTGCAGAAATTCATAAACGTATCATGAAGCTTTCTATAAGGACATAAAACTGCACAACATGTTTAACATTCAGAAATGCTCATTCAAATTTTAGTTAATTGTCAGGAACAGAAAATTGTTGGTTCGAAACCTTGGGAGCTTCCTTGGGTGAAATCTGAAACTGGCCCCCATACACAGAAGGCAAGGGGAGATTGAAGAAAGAGGCAGGCCATTCCAGATAGGTGGCAGGTTCAATAAGCAAGGGAACTTACAAGGCTTGTCTTGGGCGGCCACAAGACAAGTATATCTCCACACCTGCCCACCAGAATCAAAAGTTTATATAGAGGCCTTAACTGGCTTCAGTGATGTATGGTCTCAACAACACATTGCTCTCTCGAGGCTGTGTCCTTGAAAATGGTTCCCACTGTGTGATCAGTGGGCAGATTGTACCTTCCAAGGTCAGGGGAGGGAGTGAGGAGCCTTCAATTGCCAGGGTCTAGCTCTCGGGTCAACTGGCAGTCATGTCCTCTCAATGACCTCCTCCAACAAAAATGTGGTTTTATTAAGATCATCCACAATCTAACTTAATATGAACTGTATCTCTGAGTCATAATTTTTTAGTAAAAGATTATTTTGGTCTAAAGAGCAGTTCCATAGTATTCCATATCACTTCCTTATATAAGATGTTCTTCTCACTTTGAGAGACAAAGTGACTTTTTTCATATGTCCCTGGCGTGCAACACAATTTGGTAGGAATTTATTTTTTCCTGCCACATTTTGGGTGACAGGATATGCTCTCTCTGCATGACATTCTATCAGTTAGCAAATGAAAGTTGTTGTAACACTTTTCTTCCCTCCAGAGAGAGGACTCTGATTAGTATTATTTTTCTAAAAATACAAATCAGTTGCTATTAAAGAGTGTATACTGTCACCTCTCTGTAAGAGAATACATACTATTTTCTTTCCTGGCTAACTCAATACTTCCTTAAAATTCCTTTATAGAAGGCTGACCTCCTTATAAAATACCGAGTTGGAATTGCTAAAGAACTAATCACTTCCAGAAAATTTCACAACAAAACTGTCCAATAATGATGTGTAACCTAAACTGACATCTTTATAGTATGTCAGAGATGATACATCCGTATACTTCCCCCACTTTTCATCCTTTGTTTTAATTTCTTTTTTTAGGACTGACTAGAACGCCAACTCAATTATAGTACTGCTCAAAAAACGTACATTAAAAATCCACTGTTCGTGACCACTTCAATAAAAAAGACTTGTTATTCCTTTTTCTACAGAACAAAGGTAAAGGATTATTTAGTAACTTACTAGGCCTCTTACAATGTGTTGGTAAGTATAGGGAACTGCCATATCAGACTCAGAAACTAGTTATTCAACAACCAAGTTGTGGCCCAAGGAACATAATAAAGTAAATCTCGGAGGAGGCTTAGTCAAGAGCCTATCAACGTAGAGAATGATGGCAGGATCAATATTGCAGATGAGTCATCCAGTATGCAATACCGTTAAATTAAAATAAATGTATGTATTTTAAAATATATTTACATCTTGATCTTTAGTAAAACAACAGGATTTTAAAATGTTATAAACTCTCCGAAGATAATTACGACCACTGCCCTCCCATCACCATCTGTAGCGCCCATTCCTTCCTCTCCCAGCTTCCTTCCCTCGAGCTCATAAATTTATAGCTAGCTCACTTGTACTTTTTGAGGATTCGTCGAGGCCCAGTTCTTACTCTCAAAGCCAGACTGCTTCCCCTGTGCAAGACTGTTAGATATTTTAGAGGTATCTAAAGAAATTTGGCTAAATGGAATTACACTCCATTACAACACAAACAAATGCATTAGGAAATCATATTACTGTAGACTGTTGTTCTTCTGAGAAGCTCGAAGGTCTAAGTAGACATTACCTCATTTCTCCTCCCATATCTCTTGTAAAACAGACAGTAAGAAGATTAATAACACGTTTTATAGGTCAATAGAGTCTGTGATAGGACCAGGATTGTTCCCAGAACCCATGATCCAGTACAAAGAGCCCTGTCTCTTCTGCCCTTCACCAGCCACTCCATAATGCCATAATGACTTCAGCATCCACAAAATGAGCAAGCATGGAGATTGAGGGAGAAAGAGAATGTTAAATATGCCTTCTAAATACAGCAAGGCTTCAGAAAATTATAGCATTAAAATGACCCCAAAGCTGACCTATCTGCTTTCTTGTCTAGGTTCAGTAATTCCTAGGCACGGCTCTGCATTCAACACTCAACTTGCACGAAAGAAGACATGGGGGGAATAAGAAGACTTGTGTGTCAATTCATTTCAAAGCCCAAGCCAATCATTAATTAGAAAAAGAAAGGAACTAAATAGGATTGTGAACCCAAACATGTTGGACCAATTTTCACAATTTGGGAATCTTCTAAAATTATGATTTATTCATCCTTCTCCATTTAAAGAGAAAAAAGCACGTATCATCTTACAGATCAGGCTGTAGAAGATCCCAGTACAAATCTTTGAGGGTTACTTTTAGTGCCACATGCCTCTCTTCATGCTTTCTTGTTTGTGTCTTCTGATTCCCCCTTCTTCCCACACATCCAGTTCTCTAAGAGTCATGACTTCTTCTGGCACCATTTACTGTGTCTGCCATCTCCAGTCAATGCCCCAGCCCCCAGGCTCCAACACTATCTTCTCCCCAGCACCCACCTCCATCAAAATGTACCATTCTGGTGCCCATACTATCAGGGATCTGTCTGCTCCTTCACTATCAATTCCAATAGAGAGTCCATGCCAATGAGTACTCTTGGGTTAATGCGCTACCCACCAAGGTAACGTACTTTCATTTTAAAGAGACCTTCCAGAGATTATGCCACAATCCAAAAAGATGACCAGAAATTTCAGGCTGGCTAAAAATGCTGGACAAGAAAAAAGGGACCTCACAACAAGAAGGTACCTTTGGTGACTACCAATCAGCCTTAAAAATAGTAGGCTCAACCTCAAAAAAATCTTAGATGTTCCAAAGTGCCTGATTCCTACCAAAACCCACTAAGATATAATTAGAGTGTAGCAAAAGTCAGATATCATAGTAACCAGGCTTAGACAGTCTCCTGCCTGCTTGGAGGAATAAAACATGAAATTAGTTATATCAATCTTAATATCTATGTCCCTTGATACAGTTCAAATTGGAGTTTAGAGTATTCACAAAGAGACAAATTATGCTCAAATAAAAGTGGCATATGTATAATTTTATCAATTCAATTAATCATTGTCATTCAACTAATAAAACCCTGTTTGTGCCAGGCATTGCACTAAGTCCTGGGGATACAGCACTGAACCAAACAGACAAAAATCCCAGTCCCCATGGCACTTTTATTTTAGTGCAAGGAGATATAAAGAACCAGTAATTAGATTATGATGAATGGAAGAGGAGGGTGCCCTGGGATGAGGCTCACTGAGAAGGTGACATTTGAATAAAGACCCGAAGTGAAGAAGTGGGACCTCCAGTTATCTCAGGCCAAGGAAATAGCAGGTGCAAAGGTGAAAGCATGCCCAGGATGTTCAACAAATAATTATTACCTAGTGTATACATTTTCTAAATGTGACTTTGTAAACTCCTAGCCAGGAGTGAATAGATCTGGCAAGGAAATAGCCACACCCTGGTATTGATACAAGCACACCAAGCCTTAAGGATTCTCAGGAGACAGAAGATTCATCGTTACTACCTACACCCAGTGCTGAGCAAGCCCAACACAAAATGGAATCTTGATAATGGGTTGAAATAGACACTATACTCAATTTATACTATACCTTACACTTCTGAATAGATGGACAGAATCTTTCCATAATCAATGTACAAAAGAAAACATATTGAATATGCCAGTATTCCAGATCACAATTTTAATATGCTTTCAAAGTGTAAATCTATACCTCACTAAAATGAGACTCCTTAAGGAAGTTTACTTCTTACCTCTTTTTAAAAGCAGAGAAATACCTAAGCATTCAGATTCAACCGCCCGTGAAAGCAAACTGTACTTGTCAGGCAAAAGCACTTTCAAACACACCCACAGAAAACAGACCTGATCAGAAAGAGCCTTGCCTAAGTTCAGCCTCCTCCGTCAATTTTTTCATAACTCCACCCTCTGAGGGACAAAGCTGCTCCTGCCTGGAACTTTCACATCCGGAGCCCCACAGCTAACCTTTAGTCAACAAACCCTTGCAGTACAGTTATACTATGATTTCTCCACACCCATCCTACCCAACTCTCTTTTCTTAAAAACCCCAGGCAAATGTTTTCAAAAATAATGATTTGAAATGAACTTTGTTTCAAAAACGTTATAGGCAAAGTCTACGAAAGTTGGAGAGTCCCCTTCCTCGCACATTAAAGCAGGGCACATTCCTCAGTCCCTCATCCTTAACCAAAAAGTGAAGACGTGAGAGAAGAAGAAGCTGCTTGAATTTATCGAATGGTATCTCCAAAGAAACCCAGGCACAGAAAACAGTTGGCAATTGACTTGACTACTTCTAACTCCAAGTCAATGAGGGGGTCTTCCTTCCTGAAGGCTGGCTCTGGGTGGCACAGAAAAGGGCCTGGTTCCTCCCCAGAAAAACCCCGTGAATCTATGGCTGCCGTGATTCTAAATCAAAAGACTCACAGGATGGGCAAGAGGAAACCTTACATGCTGCTAACCCCTATCAATCCCTATCTCCACGCCAGTCACAGCCACCAGGAAAACCAGGAGTGGGGGGGGGAGATGCATAAGGAACCACAGCCAAATGAGCAGCAGGGACAAAGGGAGCTGTGGAGCTGCCCAGAGCAAGCTGGTCTTCCAAAGGCGAGAACTATAAGTCTCTGATCAGCTCTGTCGGATATGGATAAAGTCACATCCTTTGTTCATTTGGTAAATGAATGAGATGCCTCTTGATATCGGCCTTGGGTCTGAGATGATGTCTGGAACTCCTGACCTCCTGAACTTCTCATAATCTTATCATTACCTGGAAAAAGGTTGGGACCCAGAGGGAGCAAACGCTGGAGGGATGGCAACAATCGAAAGTTTAAAAAAGCAAAGGAGAAAAAGCTTATCAGTCTGTGCAAAGTCCCCAGAACACAGGGACTTTCCTCATCAGCTGAAACCTTTGTATTTTATTCCTTATTTTTGTTTATTTTTCTGGTAAGAAAAAAAATACATGTCATTATAAAAAGTCAGACACAACAAAAATTAATAAAACAAAGATAACAACTGTTAACATATTGTTGAATATTCCACGTTTTAAATTTACCCACGTATATTTACCCATATACTTTACAAAAATGGGGTACTTCTATTCCCACTCTTTAGAGACTTCCTTTTTTCACTTAACAGTATACTATGGACCTTTTTCCATGACCAAAACTACAGTTATTCTTCATTCTTACTGGCTTAATGGTAGCAATTGTGTGGACACATCTGTATGTATAGAGGGGTGGCGGGGTTGGTATGTATATATAGAATTCCTAGAATTAGAGTATGTGCTTCTTTTTTAAATCTGCATGATATTGCCAAATAGGATACTCTGGCCCACTGGCCACCTCGTTTAGTCCAGTTTCACTCTAATGGTTAATTAATAAACAATAAGAAGTGACTGGAGGCTGTAACTGATCTCTTCTGAGAACTGTACTTCAGGTCATGTGTAAAAGCAAAAACATTTACCAGAATCTACAAATTCAGGACACAGACTTTTTATATTTAATTTTCTCATAAATGTCCAAATTTAATTGGTGACGTACTAGATGAATATAAACCAATGAATTAGGAAAAGGCAAAAAGTTTTCAATGACGAAACTCAAATGATTTTGAGATAATTTAATTGTCTCACTTACTGATAAAACTAAAACCTAATCAATTCAGAGAAGTATATAATGTCTAGAGCCTCCCCACTCACCGCCCTCCTAACCAACCCCAGTAATATTTTCCTTCAGCCTCTCTTTGCCATGCTGAAGAAGGCCCTCTTTTAATATCTCTCATTTGGGAAAAATGAGGGATGAGAGTCGGTCTGAGCAAATTCAGCTCTAAATGGCTCAGACCCTGTGCACCTGTATCCCTTCTAGACTGTCAAATGCAGAGGCCATTGTGGGTAGGCGGTGAGGGGGCAAAAGCTAAACCCACCTATTGCCCAAGGCCCTTCTTCTTGGGTGGGCATCTGGGTCCCCAGTTTCCTTGGGGTCAGGATCCTTTTAGTTGGGGCATCGGGTACTGGCTCAACCATTCTTTGTCTTTCTCAGCTGAATCCATCTGCCTCAGCCTGTTTGCTACCGATCTTGAAAACACAGTGTTCTCAAGAGGAATGACTTCATATATGGTTTACATACTTCCTCTGGATCATAATAATGATTTAGGCTGGAATTGTTATTTTACTTACAGCATTTAATTTTTTTATATTTTTTTGTTCAATATTCCTTTACTGACAATGTCCTCAAAGGACAGTATTGAGGGACAGCACCATTATTTTTCCTCCACAACTTCAACCAGGAAAGGTCAAGGATGGTCCTCCCAAATCCTTACCTTTCCTGAAAAGCCCCTTTAGGAATTGTCCTACATAGCTTCCTAAGATATTACCATTTTTCAGCCATTCCACTTTTGGGGGAACTGTGTCCATACATTTATTACCAACTGGATGGGGTAGCTCTTTACTTCCCTTTTGGTACTGCTTCCTTTCAGCTTAAAAACAAATCTGCCCACCATGGTTTCATAGATTTTTATAATCTCTCAACCTTCCTCTTTTCAGACTTAAGAGTTGTAGTCTTTTCCATCTAGCCTCATCTCTGACCTTCCGCTGTCTGTGACCCTTTGCTATGCTTAGACCTTGCTATGAACTGAATTGTGTACCCCCATAATGCATATGTCAAAGGCCTAACCCCCAATGTGATGGTATTTGGAAATGGGGTTTTTGAAAAATAATTGGGTATACATTTAGTCATGAGGGTGGGGCCCTCAAGATGGAATTAGTGCTCTTATAAGACACCAGAGTGCTTGTGCTCTCTATCTCTCTATTTCTATCTCTCTCCACCATGTGAGATCACAGGGAGAAGGAGGCTTTTGATAAGCCCAGATGATGGTTCTCACCAGAACCCAACCATGCTGACACCCTGATCTTGGACTTCCAGGCTTCAGAACTGTGAAAAATAAATTTCTGGTGTTTACCCCATCCAGTCCATGGTATTTTGTTATGGCAGCCCAAACTTACTAATACAGACCTCCAAATTGGACTCATTCCAAAATTTAAATCTACCTAGCAAATAACTGATCTTTAGAGAAAGCTTGGAAGAGCTTATTTTACTAAATGATTGATGTCAAAGGCAATACAAGGGTTTTAAAAAACCAAATGAAAAAGAACACCCCTGCTACACACACATAGAAAACTACACCCATGTCACCTAAGGTTAATTTACTATCAAACATAGAGTTAATTTATACCATCATAGTAATGTAAGTTACTTTATAAAATAATGTATGTTCATTGTAAAATATTTGGAAAATGTAGAAACACAAAGAAAAAAACCCTCAAGACCCAAAATAATCACTATGAACACAACGTATTCTTTCCAACTTTGTTCTATACATTTATGAGTGTTCTCTTTTGTAATACTGTGATCATATTACACCTAACATTTTGTAGTTTCTCTTTTTTAACAACATTCTGAGTATTCTTTTAAAATTCTAAAATATAAATGTTGTGATGACCAGGAGTAATACGCGTTTGCTTTTGTAACCCCAGCTGCCCAGTCTATTGCTTTGCACACAGTAGGTGCTCAATAACCATTGAAAAAATGAATAAGTAAATGAATAACTATGACATTTAATGGATACAGTATTCATTAATAAGGATCATTATAAATTATTTAGTCAGTTCCCTACTGTTGCAGATTTAAGTTAATTTTTTGATAATGTAAATAAGACTGCAGGGAATATTTGGAACATAGTATTTTTGTGCCTATCTCTAGTTATTTCTTCAGAATAAACTCCCAAATTTTACATTTCTGGGTCAAAGAATGTAAGTATTTTAACGCTCACCAGAAAAGTTGTAGAAATTTACATTTTCACCTACAGAAATACCTGATTTTCAAATCTTCAACTCTGTGTTTAAGCATTATCTTGTTGATAGGTAAAATAGTATCTTAATGTTGTATTTATTATAATTATAAGGGCTTTAGGTCATTTTTTCATACGGATACTAAACATTCCTGTCTTCATACAGACATATTTTTTTGTGAATTTTTCACTGTATATCCTTTTAGCATGTTTATCCTATTCTCACTGATGAATTAAAATACTATATTATTAACAAATTCAACTCTGGAAACATTAATAAGATATTACTTTGTTCTCTGGCTTTGGGCATCTATGGAACAGCTTGTTCAATAAGTTGCATTAAGTGTGCAATAAGCATGAATTATTTAATATGACATTATCCTTTCAAGCACTAAAGAGTAATGGTACACTCTTTACCATCTTTTCCTCAGTCTACCTACTGTGCTTTCTGAAAATGTTGCAATAATACAGGTCAGACTCTGCCTTGGTCTCTAGCTCTTGATCGGAATGCATTTACTTCTCTTATAATTAGCCTCATGTAAAAATGATAATGCAATTTAAATTTAAATCTAAGGTGCTGAATTTATCATTATTAAGTGTCTTTAAAAGTAGTGAAAATTTTGATAGACAACAGCACCAAAAAGAATGACAGAACTAAGAGAATAGATCTTAAAAGTCCTCATCACAAAGAAAAAAAATTGTAACTATGTATGGTGATGGATGTTTAAATAAAAATAGATTGATTGTGGTGATCATTTCACTATATATTATATACAAATATCAAATCATTATGCTGTACAACTGAGACTAATATAATGTTACACGTAAACTATATCCCAGTAAATATATACATATAACATGTGATTTAGCTACTTCAATTCTGTGGGAAAAAATGATAAAAGATAAACAACAGAGCAGGAGATAATATTTGCACCATCTTGCTATTAAAAGGGCAATATTCCTAACATACAAAGAGTTTATACACATTGATTTAGAAAAAGACAAACAACCAATGGAATAATCAGTAGAAGTATGAACAGGCAATTAACAGAAGAAAAAAATGAATAAATGAAAAGAAATTCAGCCTCATTAGTAGTCATGGAAATGCAAATTAGACCAACAATAAAACGGTTTTTTTTTTTTGGCCCATCACATTGGCAAAAAATTGAGAGTGCTAACATCCACCGCTGGTTAGACTGTAGGCAGCAGAAAGGAATACTACAATCAATGTGGGAATAATTTGACAGTATCCTTTAAAATGCAGAATGTTCACACTTTTTGATCCAACTAATTTATTTCACTTATAGGCATCTATTCTATAGAAATAAAATCACCAATAAATATGGATACTTTAAAATTCCTTATTATAATTCAAAATCCATTGTTAAATATGGATATTCAATAAAGTCCCAAAGAACGTTTATTGAAGCAGTATTTGATGGAAGCAAAAAAAAAAAAAAAACAAAAACAAATAAGAAACAATGTCAATATATAACAACCAAGGAATCGCTGGACAAATTATGGACTATCCATAAAGCAGAATCAAAGCAACTATTACCAAACAAATGAGTTAGATCACCATCTAATGACCTGGAAAGATGTATTCCAATATTTTTCCCACTACATCACATGGCTACTTCTTCCTTCCTGGGTCCTGCCTCTCAGAAGAAAAGCATGCTGTGGCTTCTGCTTGGGTGACAGTACTGTCTTGCTGACTGCACTAGGATCACCTACTAGGACATATTGTAATGCAGATTTCTGAGCCCATCCTGATAGTCAGAATTAGTAAGTCTGTAGTAAAGTCTAAGAATACTGTGACTTGTTTGGGAACCATGGCCTTAAAGAGAACCCAAGATTAGCGCCCAGGGACCATCTGGCTTCTGTCAACTGTAGAATGTATCTGCATTTGGGTTTTGAAAGGGACTGCTGGAGTTGCTCTAGATTAAGTACAATTTCAGAGGGAATTACTGATGTTATATTACTTAGATTTACTCAAGTCTAGAGTTAGAAAAGGGCTTGGGTTTACCCAGTTGAAACCCATCAGTGGTTTCCAAAGTGAGGTTGTGGACCTCCAAGTAAGAGAAGAAACCATGTAAACTCCTGTTTAACTCATCCTTTTAAGTTTTCTGTTTTTCTAAAAATATACAATGTGCCTTATATGCTAGTCTATTAATACATGAACAGAATTCAGAAATAAATATGTCTTCAGAGAATGAACTCAAAAGAATTTTACTAATGCTGTTGTACAACCAAAAAATGTTAGAGACCATTTTTTATAGATGAGAAACTACGAACTGAGAGATAAAGAGCAGAGGGAAGTAATAACTGTATTCCCCATCTAAAGTCCACCATGGCCCAATATTCTACTTCTGCTGTGTAGTACAGCGAAACAAAAGTCAACCACACAAATGAAAATAAACAGTAACTCTCTTCGTTTACTGGCATGTGCAATCTTTAGTTCCCAGTCACCCATGCATTTGGGGGTAAGTTATTCAATATCAGAGATCCAGTTCTACTAGATCAATGGTTCCTTGCAAGCCCTGGCCACATCTTGAACTTGGTATCTCCCAGAGTTCCTAAGGCAGTGAGTGTTCTGCACACAGCTGATGCTCAAATCAACATTTGCTAGTGAAAACAATGATTGGATCTAACAGTTGGGCAGAAGAGGGTTTTCAATTTTTAGATCCTTTGTCATGCTCTTATGAAATAACAGTACTATGGACTAACACTTTGTTAATAGCCCAAAAGTTAAAAATTGTATTACGGGCTGCAAGTAATCATCCCTCTCTCAAGCTTAACAGATTCTCATTTCGTGGTGGGGTCTCTCTCTGAATCTCTCTACACACACACACACACACACACACACACACACACCCCAGAGTATGATGACACGTGCATTCTGCCTACCTCATGGTATAAAGTTCAAAACAAAGCTTTCAAATGATTTTATATAGTGACAGATTTTATGACTATTATTCATCACATATTACTTATCACATATTTTCCCCTTTCCTCTTGACTTCTGAATCTATTCCACATTCTAAATTATTCATTATTCTGAAGACATAACTGTTGTAATAATTTTCTTTTTGATGTCTCAAGCAGTGGAAAGTAGTCCACTGTGGAACTCTGTCAAAACATGACTTGCTATTAGTGGTGTGCGTCAAACGGGCCCAATCCTGGGCCCTGATCCATTAACCCCCATAGAAGGGTTTAACTGTAATTAGCTACCAGGTGTTACTCAGCTGTGGCCCCAGCACTTAAGTGGTTAAAGGATGTCCAGGGTACAGTAATTTTAAAATTCCAGTTTACATGATTTCAAGACAAAAGGGTATTTATTGTATTAGCAATCAGAGCTAGTGAGGTTGCTGCCCCAAAGCACTGCTTTTCTAAGGAATTCTAAAACTTCGTAGAGTGCTCTTTTACCTATTTTGCAGTTATATCACATCCCTTTCAGTTGACAAAATGTGCAAAATGTGTCATAAAGTTCAAATTACTTCCTATTGTCTATTCATAAATAGGATAACAATAAGACATACAACTGCTTTCCCCAAAGGTCGTTAAGTGTTCAAATCTAGAATGTCCTTTTAATAAAACACTGATAATTTCTCAAGCCGGGAGATGAATATGTGGAGTTTTCTCGGGCCCCTCTGTGGTGTGTGCTTAAAAACATAAGTAATTAAAAGTAACTCTGAGAGACTAAGACAAGAAAGCAAAGAGGTTTACAAGAAAGAAGGAGAGAAAGGAAAGAAAAAAAGAAAGAGAGGGACGGAGGGAGGGAAAGAGAGAGAGAAGGAAGGAAGGATGAGGGAGGGAGGAAGGAGGGATGAAGGGAGGGAAAGCCCTTTTCACCAGGTCTTGGGAAAGCTTGGGCCCTTGAGTGCACACCCTGGGTAGCTAGTCAGAGCACGTCTTGGTTTCCATCCTTAGAGGTGAATCAGCACTTAGAATTGTACTTGGTAAAAATACTCAACTAAATATTGATTGAAAGGATGGACTAAAGCAATAAATAAGAAACCCAAGTTCTGAGTTCGCGGGCAGCTAAAGCCTGGATTGAGACCAGAACAGCACGACCAGGAAGATGGTGTGTCTCCCTCCTCCTGTGCCCTTCACCTCCCTCATCTACTACCCTGTACCCTCCCACGAACACTCACACACATCCCACGCCCTTTGGGACATTCTTTTTTTATCTTTGTCTTATGGGGAGGGGCTGGAGAAGAACAGCAGCGTTTATGATACCATCCAGGCACAACAAAGGAAAATCAAACCCTCTTGGACCCGGAAAAGCCAATCCGCAGCATCCTGACACGATTCCAACGGAATCTTCTGTGATGTAACTGAACAAAGAAAATGTTCTCAGTGGAACTAGGATTTAGGGCTAAATCAGCAAAACATCCCAGGGCTGTCAGGTTAACTTAGTACCAGGAAAATTACTGGAGGGAAATAAAGAACTGAGAGCCTTCCCTTTGCTTTTCTTTTTGTGGGCTTGCTTTTTTTCCCCCTTCATCTTGGCAGCTTTATGTTATTCCTACGCTCCTACGTGCACGTTATCTGAATGTTCACTCTGGCTGCAATAAGTCAAAAACAATTTTTAAAAGGTGGAGAAATAGCCCCCAATTGTGATTTCAATCATGATTCACTAGAGCACTCGGACCTGCTTCCCTGTTTTTTACTTTCCTCATCCATGGAAAAAAGAAATGCACTTTGAACACAAGGTGGACGTAAATGGGAAGGGGGGTTCTTTAACTTTTTAATCAATATATCACGGGAAAACTTAGGATGACACTTAGTAAATATATGACCTGCACTAAGTGTTTCTGTAAAACTTCTGTAGTAAATAACTTATATCAAGCGCAGAGGGAAAAGATCCAAAATAACAAAAGGTATGATGACCTTTGAACTACTTCACTTTACCTGTCATTTTCTATCCATCCAAACACAGTCTCAAGGCTCTCTGCTAAGAATATAGAACCTTCTGAAAAATAAGATGTACGTCTGTGTGTAGACAGGTGTTGCTGGGTTCTGTAGCACATGTCCACACACACTCTCAGGCCTGCTCCATTTGATCAAGTCCATCAATACGAATAACCCCTTGAATGAGGTGCATATGGGAATAAGGAGGAAGTGACATCACTGTTAACACCTATGTAGAAACTGAGAAGCTAAATAGCCACCCCCTTCCCCAATAGCTGCACTAGAGGATAGACTTGTACTAAGGGAATTCTATAAAATGGAAGTCCCCCCATGTGGGTCACTGACACAATCCCTGCTGGAACAACTCACAGAAGCATCTCTAGGATAAAGCACTTTGTCCAGGGATGGGCAACACCCAACCCACTGAGCTTCGAAATACAATATCAATCAGAAAAAAAAAAAAGATTAGAAAGCTATGCTTACGTTAGTTACTACTTCTCAAATTTGCCCTCAAGCTTAATATTTAGTAATAGCCCTAATTTTTGTTGCTATCTTTCTCACCTTTAAAGTTGTTATAAGTTGTAGGAATTTACTTTTTTCCTTGATTAAAAGTATTTCCTTTTTTACTGGAAACATGGTGATTCGTAAGTATTTTAATTTTTCTTTAATGGATCCTTATGGAAAAGAAAAAAAAGCCTTCTCAGCTCTACACTAAGTTCCCAGAACTTTCTTTTGTGAGCCTTCTCTCAGATCAGGTCCTCTTAACTGTGTCGCCTCTTTCAAAGCCAGCTGCTGTATGGCGCAGGCTGTCCAGATCCTTTAATTATTTCTTCTTCCTCAGACTGGGAGGGCTGAAGCTAATTAGTCAGGTTTTTTCTCTCCATGATCAAGCCAAGATGCACTCGGAAGACTTTTCCCAGAAGCTTTGCCTTTCTGCAGTCAGCTTTTTGTTGTCATAAGGAAGATCTATTGCTTTAATACTCACGCGAGTAAACGTCTGTATTTGGAATGGACGTCAGGCAGGCGACACCACACACCTGGCATGTCTGAAACCTTCTCAGACATGACAGTAATAAACAGATAAGTGGCTAGAAGCCGGCAGGAGGAGAAGATGCATTTCCAGCAAGATGCAGTTATGCAGGTTCACAGGGACATGTACTAGAGATATGCAGAGCAATGACTGTACTTTGCAAAGATGACAGTTTTTAATGATGCCGTTATTCAGTACACTGTGTTTTTCAGTGACAGAAGAACCCTCACCTTCCCAGTGACCTCTCATTCTCTCTCGCTGTCTCTCAATATTTTGCAAAATAGAAAACCCTTTTCAAAACTAAACAGTACCTGGCACAGAGTAGTTGGCTATTCAATAAAGATTTATTAAAATACGTGTCTGGTGACACAGCATAGTGCCGTAGGATACAGATGTAGATGAAGATAGATATAAAAATATGTGCATATGTATTATTTCATATGTTTTAAAAGCATAAACATGTTAACATTAACTAAGCACCACCCTCTGAGAACAAGCTTTTCCAGTGAAAAGTTTCCAGTTTTCTAAGCGTCAGATCCTTCCAACCCTGGGATAATATGATTTTACGATTCTAAGTACTAAATAACCTATGTTTCAGTTGCCCAGACATTTTCCCTTTGCTCTCTTCTGTTGAGAGAATTGCCCAGAGTCTCCAAACATAGCCCCTCAATATAGAAAAATTTCAATATATCCATTTGAATTTTACTTTTGCCATTTAAAGGTACATCATCAACTGAATAGATTATGAAAAAGTTACCTTTAATACAAAATATTTGAACAAAGTTTTCTGCCTTGATATTTTAAATAATCATGTAAAAAAAGAAAGGTGTTATATTAGAGGAAGATTTTGTTATTTTAATTTTTAAATAGGTGTCACATTGAACTTTCAATAAAAAATATATGTCCAAAGAATGACAAATGAGGAAGGTTTAAAAATATTATGGCAACCTTAACAGTACATAATAAAAATGCATCAGACCGCCAAATCTTTCACCATAATAAATAGCTGTAACGTGGATGACATCAGCTTTTAAAATTTTTCACTCATCTTGTAAAATAAATCTTTGTTCATTTTGGGCTTGTGGCTATATTCAATGATGAATTATGTACAGCTTTTAATTAAAGACTCAAATTTTCTTACCATTTTATTTTCCTTAAGAGAGTACTCTTTCTGAGTAATTT
Source organism: Balaenoptera musculus (assembly GCF_009873245.2). Taxonomy (NCBI): domain Eukaryota; kingdom Metazoa; phylum Chordata; class Mammalia; order Artiodactyla; family Balaenopteridae; genus Balaenoptera; species Balaenoptera musculus. The sequence continues at coordinate 73,090,564 of NC_045790.1, forward strand.
CTTTAGCAGAAGTTTAAAAATTCAATAACAACTAGAATATTACATCCTAATTTCTTAACACTGTGGTGTCTGCTCTGAAAATTCCAAATATTTGAAACTATTAGTTACCTAACACTTATGACAACTGCAAACCCACTGTCCTATGTATAGATGCAAAGCTTTCGGAGGTACTGATGTAGAAGCAAATAGTCTTATTAGAAATACTTGTCAGTTACTCAACAGACAACAATCGGAGAAGTGAATCTATGGTTTGAGGACCCAAAGGAGTAATAGCATTCTAGCAGTGACCTTGAACTGATTAAGAAAGTATTGTTTAAAAAACAGAAACATAGATCAATGGAACAGGATAGAAAGCCCAGAGATAAACCCACACACATATGGCCACCTTATCTTTGATAAAGGAGGCAGGCATATACAGTGGAGAAAAGACAGCCTCTTCAATAAGTGGTGCTGGGAAAACTGGACAGGTACATGTAAAAGAATGAAATTAGAACACTCCCTAACACCATACACAAAAATAAACTCAAAATGGATTAAAGATCTAAATGTAAGGCCAGACACTATCAAACTCTTAGAGGAAAACATAGGCAGAACACTCTATGACATAAATCACAGCAAGATCCTTTTTGACCCAGCTCCAAGAGAAATGGAGATAAAAACACAAATAAACAAATGGGACCTAATGAAACTTAAAAGCTTTTGCACAGCAAAGGAAACCATAAACAAGACCAAAAGACAACCCTCAGAATGGGAGAAAATATTTGCAAATGAAGCAACTGACAAAGGATTAATCTCCAAGATTTATAAGCAGCTCATGCAGCGCAATAACAAAAAAACAAACAACCCAATACAAAAATGGGCAGAAGACCTAAATAGACATTTCTCCAAAGAAGATATACAGATCGCCAACAGACACATGAAAGAATGCTCAACATCATTAATCATTAGAGAAATGCAAATCAAAACTACAATGAGATATCATCTCACACCAGTCAGAATGGCCATCATCAAAAAATCTAGAAACAATAAATGCTGGAGAGGGTGTGGAGAAAAGGGAACACACTTGCACTGTTGGTGGGAATGTAAATTGATACAGCCACTATGGAGAACAGTATGGAGGTTCCTTAAAAAACTACAAATAGAACCACCATACGACCCAGCAAGCCCACTACTGGGCATATACCCTGAGAAAACCATAATTCAAAAAGAGTCATGTACCAAAATGTTCATTGCAGCTCTATTTACAATAGCCAGGACATGGAAGCAACCTAAGTGGCCATCATCCGATGAATGGATAAAGAAGATGTGGCACATATATACAATGGAATATTACTCAGCCATAAAAAGAAACGAAATGGAGGTATTTGTAGTGAGGTGGATGGAGTTAGAGTCTGTCATACAGAGTGAAGTAAGTCAGAAAGAGATAAACAAATACAGTATGCTAACACATATATATGGAATCTAAGGGGAAAAAAAAATGTCATGAAGAACCTAGTGGCAAGACGGGAATAAAGACACAGACCTACTAGAGAATGGACTTGAGGATATGGGGAGGGGGAAGGGTAAGATGTGACAGGGTGAGAGAGTGGCATGGACATATATACACTACCAAATGTAAAATAGATAGCTAGTGGGAAGCAGCCGCATAGCACAGGGAGATCAGCTCGGTGCTTTGTGACCACCTAGAGGGGTGGGATAGGGAGGGTGGGAGGGAGGGAGACACAAGAGGGAAGAGATATGGGAATATATGTATATGTATAACTGATTCACTTTGTTATAAAGCAGAAACTAACACAGCATTGTAAAGCAATTATACTCCAATAAAGATGTTAAAAAAAAAAAAAGTATTGTTTATCTTCACAAATCAATCGAAGTCCTGCCCTATGCTCCCCTCCCAAGTTTTGTTGTTGGTGGTTTGTTTGACTCTATTTCAGAAGGCTATAGCAACTAAGAGCCCTTAGATCATATAACATACAAATTTTCATCAAAGGAAAAACAGAGAGCAAGACTCCCCAACATGTGTGTGCACACGGGCGTGTGTGTGTGTGTGTGTGTGACTTCTGAATTCACTCATGTCTTGAGATCTTTAGAATCTCAGGGTGGAAAAAAGGGGAGAAGATGCTTTTAAAAAACCCTTGATAGTTACGCTTCTGGATGTTGTGGTAGGAGAGTGCTGGTAGTAAAATGTGGGATGGGGGCAAGAAAAGATGGAGAGAATGTGGGACCATTGGATGGGGGAGGTGGTCCTCTCTTCCCACTCTCTTGGTGAGCAAACCCCAGCTAACTGGAGAGAGAAACTCAAGTGGCAACAACCAGTTAGTAACAACAGTGACAGCAGACAGCACCTCACTGTCTCACAACCCCAGGGGGGCGCCATTCACATCCCATGGAGCTGTGCCCAGGGGGTGCCATTCACATGCATTCCAAATGAATAGTGCCTCCAGAGCAACTGCTGAGCCACTGCTGTGATTTCTCTGCTCCTGGCATCATTTCACAAAATTCTCAGAATCCTGGGTGAGAGATCCTTTAGCATCCCCAGGTTAAGTCTGGTGCACAGAGACTGCCGGAGGTAACTGCCCCAGGACGGGGATTGCCAAAACTGTGCATCTGACCGCTTCCCTGCCTGTGGGCTGACAGCAGCGCGGACTGTTTCTAGTAATCCGGTGCCTCCAAGGCTCTGCACAGTCCTGCCTTCCTCTATCTCCTACAGGCTGTTTCATACATGTTTTTAAAATTATCGTGGTCAACTTTATATCATCCTGGGGCAAATGGAACAAACATGAATTACTATGGTAATATGGTGTTTGGTAATTATGATATAGGTAATACCATTATAAGAAATGAAAACAATAAACCTTTATATAGATTAGCACAGACAATGGCATATTTAGAAAGCTTCCATTGTTTGGCCCTACCTGGCAACAATGGACACTAGGTCACGTCCACCACAGTCCTTGCCAACTGGAAGGTGGTCCTTCAGAGAACTGACCCGTACTTGCAGCCGTCTCCACTGAGAGCACAGCATCAGCCAGCCCCGCCACTGAGGTGTCTTCAGGGGCATATTCCAGACCCTTCTCTCAGCCCACCCTTCCTGAGTTTCTCCCCAGCTCCTTGCCCCTCCATGAGCTCTTAGGAAAGTCCCTCCTTCTAGAGGGACTAGAAATGTTTTCAATTCTCCTGCACCCTGCTACAAAAACAGTGGGGTTCTTCCTACATTACAGGTCACTGAAAAACAGAGTGTGGGCACAGAGGACAGGAGCATTAACTGCCCCAAAGTGTCGAGAAACTTCTCGAGAAGGTCTTTCGTCCAGAAAAGAGAGGTGAGAGATTCCCAGGCTGAGAAGTAGCAGGAGCCTCTACCGTTCTTTCCATGCTTCTCATTAAGTCAAAAACCACTGGACACAATGTTTATGGGAAGCACACACACACAGACACACACACACACACATACGCACCTACAAGCTCCTTCTTGGACGCAGATTCAGGTGAAATGAGACTTTACAGGTGAAATGGCATGACGTCTGTGATTTGCTTTCAAATACCCCAGGAAACAAAACTGTACATGTACGGCGCGGAAACAGATGAAACAGAATGGCAAAGCATTGGTAATTATTGAAGATAACTGTTATGGGTTGAGTTTCATCCCCTCAAAATTCCTACGTTGGGGTTCTAAAACTCCAGTGCCTCAGAACTTACTTGGAAAAGGGGTTGTTGCAGATGTAATTAGTTAAGCTGGATGAGGTCATTAGGGTGGGCCCTAATCCAATATGACCGTGTCCTTGTAAAAAGGGGAAATCTGGACACAGAGACACGATAGAGGGAAGATGATATGAAGACACAGGGAGAAGGCCGTCTACGAGCCAAAGAACAAATGAGACCGCGAGAAGTTAGGAGACAGCCCAGGAACAGATCCTTCCTTCCCTCGCGCCTTCAGAGGGAGCATGGCCCTGGGACACCTTGATCTCAAGACTTCTAGCCTCCAGAACTGTCAGGCACTAAATTTCTGTTGTTTTAAGCCACTCGGTTTTTGGTACTTTGTTTTGGCAGCCTGGGAAACTAGCACACTAAGTCCTAGGTCCAAGGAGGGTTCATTATGCAATACTTTCCATTTTTGTATATGTTTGAAATTTTCCATAATACAAAGGTTGAAAAAAAAGAAGGCTTGTATGTAGTCTCAAACATACTAATAATTCAGCTGTACTCTGCTACAGCACTCCCTGAGGAAACCACGCAAGTGCCAAAGTAGCTCAGATATCCAAAAATACAGCTGGTCCCCTCTTCAATCCATGAGTCTAATTTCACATCTGTAACCCCTTTTTAAGGAATCCCTGGTAAATCTCCCACACAAGGCGCCAGAGAGCTCTGCCTCGCCTCTTGGCTCTTTTGGGCTCCAAACAGTGGACCCTCCTCTGAAGCATAGCTGCAGGCCGTCTTGCAGTGCCTTTGAAACCGCACATGAGGCAAGGCAGGGGAAGGCGTCTTGCAGCACAGATCCACGGTGAAAGCTTTTGTGAATTAGTTTTCTGCCAATTGTGCACAGGCTACCGGATACACTATATTGACGGCATTTAACAATCGGTGGGCAGGTTAAGAAAAAGCACAACAGGAAGTGCATTAAATAACCTCATAATCACATTTAAAGGCCAAGTGAACCAGGGCCACTACTAGTACTAAAATACATGATAACAAAAGCAGTCAGCATTTTCCATACCATATGCTTGTAAATGTTATTCTGCAGGGAACCAATTAAAACTTAGAATACTTAGAACACAGACATATGGAACAAAACAGGGCAACTTATCTTGTCACCATGGTGCTTGCTCAGGACATCTATTAAGGAGATGTAATCCTGAATTATTAGTACCAATAAATGCTATCTTAATTATGACTACCAAAAGGCAACACCAGCACGTAAAGCTTCTGATTTGCTTGTGGCATCATTTAGAGTTTTAAATGGAAGGAGAGCCTGCTGCCTCCAGAGTCGCATGAAATACCAATTGCATTAAACATCAAAAATATAATCACTGCAGCAAATTGTTAGTCAGGCTGGGTCTCAGTTGTCTCACCTGTTACACTGGGAAAATAACAATAATAACGTTCTTCAAAATTCACAGGATTCCAAGGAAAGCCATTTAAAAAGTGGCGGTGAAAGAACACTGGGAAGTATAACGCTTTGAACCAGTGTCGAATATTTTTTTACTGTTACTGATGGAGAGAAGACACGCATATGACACAAAATAAGCAATTATCAAGATGGACAGTGATAGCCATTATGTTAAAAATCTACAGAGCTTTATTAAATTTTCCTGACATTAAAAAGGATTGAAATGAAATCGATTTTTAAAATGTGAGTTACATTCCTAGGTCAGTCGAGTAGGTAAAAGACAGTCGACATTTTCCATCCTGTCGCTGGAGCTTCATTTGGCATTACTGCTTAATTTAGAATTAATGTTTAAAGGTACCAGACATATAAATTCTAGTAAGATGGTTCAAACATCACAGGAATAATGCTAGAACTGCAGACTCAAGCAATACCTCAGATACAGTGTATGCGAGAAATATAAAAGGAGAGATTAAGGAAAAGAGTAAAAAGAGCTTATAGCTGAAGGAGCGTATTAACTATCACAAGACGAGATCAGGAAGAGGGGTTGGGGGGAGTACTGTAGTGCCTGGGGGGACTGCATTAATTAATAATAAATTAACACCAAAATGTCAGTAACCAATTTCGAAACACTAATTCCACATGCATACAATCTATTTTCATCATCTGGGTAAGTCCCAAACCTAGCAACATGCTGTGCACATAGTGAAGAGGTGCTCAATAAATGTTTATAAATAAATGAATAAGGAACTTGGGCATAGGGGCTCCCCCAACACTTAAGCCGTCTCACTGCTAACCATCCTTCTTTCTTACCTACATCCCTCTGACAAATATCTCAAACGGGAGAACATCAAAATCACAGGGTGGCACAAGAGGCATGAAGAAGAACGTTTAAAAACGCACAGCCTTGGCCCATCTGCTATATTCCCATCAGGTAGATCTGAAGTGGGGCCCAGGTGCCTGTGTTCTCAGCAAGCTCCCCAAGTGAAAGTGATGCACATCAAAATTTAAGAACCATGGCTCTATGATATATTAATTCTAGAAATTCCTATTTTCCATGAGGTAGAAGGAATCACTTCCGTAAGTCTGCTTGCAAAACCTGTTTCAAGAGAAATGATTCACTTAGACACAGAGGGGTAGTCTTGGGTTTTAGAAAAAAAAAACTATTTAAAGGGTTAAATGGAAATAAAAATACACAGTTAATACTCAGAACTCAAACCCTCTTTGCATTTGACGGGGGTGAATTACAGAGAACTGTCCAAGATACTTCTATAAATGCAAGGAATAGCTTGTTCTGCTGAGGAACATGAGCACCCCACGTCCCTGACCCACACTGCCAGAGCGACTGGGGACAGGGTTCCTCCTGGATACATCACTGCCCGTCTCTGCGGCCAGTTTCCCTTGGACTTTTCAGGACATTTCCACAGCAGGCAATGGGCGATGCTGATTCCACGGACACACCTACATGAACAACTGCCTTCTTTAACATTTAAATTTAATTTTTATTTTACACTGGTATATAGTTGATTTACAATGTTGTGTTAGTTTCAGGTGTAAGCAAAGTGGTTCAGTTATACATATACATATATCCATTCTTTTTCAGATTCTTTTCCCATGTGGGTTATTACAGAATACTGAGTAGAGTTCCCTGTGCTATATAGTAGGGCCTTGATTATCTATTTTATATGTAGTTGTGTGTAACTTAGAAAACAAACTTATGGTTACCGAAGGGAAAAAGTGGGAGGGAGGGATAAATTAGGAGTTTGGGATTAACAACTGTCTTTTAAAGTTGCACTCTCCTTCCTTTGCTCTATCTCCCCTTTCTGTGCTACGCAGGGCTCCTCCCCTCACGCACAGACATACCTATTACACTTGGCAGTGGTGGGTGGTGGTGAGGCCGGGAAACCATCCCACCGTTTTTAGTGAAATTGACAAATAGAGCCTCAGGGCCTGCCAATCATTCTAGTGCTTCTGTTTCTAATACTGCTGCTACCCGAACATGCCACTTTACACACTAGTTTACAAATAACCATTGGATCTTGGAAGTGACTTAAACCCATGAGGAAGTTTTATATATGATTACCCCAATGGCTGCCATCTCCAGAATTGTGGTGACTGCAGAGAAATGCTAGTCAAACTACATTATATGAAATATTGTTAGGCATGAATTTAATACAGGTTGACACGTTTGAAAGAAAGTTGCCTCCTCAGGACACCATAGGATACAACATGCTTTCAGGTAAAGAAGCAGGAGACACGGGGTACTGATCCTAACTCTACTACTAACTAGCTGTGAGGCCTCGTTCCAGCACTCCTGTCTTCTCAGCGTCAGATTCTTCATCTCTAAAATAAGAAGGTTGCACCACATGATCATTAAGATTCCTTTCAGCTTTAATGCTCTAGAACAAGTCCACAAAAGAAGATAGGTATGTAAGAGGGATCCCAGGGGGACTTGCATTTTAAAAGAGAACCTATATATTTTTCATTTTTAAAGAAATCAAAGGGATGGCTTCCTAATGGTGGAATTCTGGGTACGGCTGCGCTCAGGACTTTAAGGTGACCTTTTAGGAAACCCTCCAATCATCCACTCAAAAGACATCTCCCTTGGCTGTTGACTTTCTCCTGAGTTTGTAAGATTAATGCTTTAAAAATATTGAGACAGTAGGGTACAGTAACCAAGTATGGTCAAATGAATAATCTACTATTTGAGGAAGGAAATTTTTCTCTGGGTTATAAATAATGCACAATTAAAGGCTTTTACAGGGACAGGCAACTGCTACCTCTTATAATGTCACTTCTAACCATTGGGACTTGGAAAGAATATCTGTCTAGCAGGTACACTTGCTCAAGACAGAAAATAAAACCCACTTAGGTACAGTGTAAAGATATACTGTGACCCTTAGTGGGATCTGGACCCAGGAGGAAGTGGCGGTTTAGCAGCGGTGTTGTTATTGACAGATTCTGGGGCTGATCAAGCCGTTTAGCAAAGCAGAGTTAGGGATCAATAGCCACATCAGCAAGATGCCACAGGTCCTGCTGATTTCTCAGAAACTGTGCTCCACAAAAGAAAGGTCAGCACTGTGGTCAATCAGATGATGCCTGAGGCCACTGGAGATGCAAGGCATTGATGACTCCAGGCGCAAGAACGCAGACTGACCTCGAGGACAGTGCAGTTAGAGAACCAAATTTTCCCTTTAAATTCTACCGAAGAGGAGAAGGGAAAGGTAAGGGCAGTGGAGCAGCCTTTACTCTAAAAGCACATGGGTGTGTAAGAGATTTGAGGAAAGGAGCAAGAAGGTCCTGAGCAAGAAAGTAAATCACAATGTTCTTATGAAGAAGCAATTTCCCCCTTGGCTTGGTTTTTCTCATCCACAGTCAAGTCAGCCTTCTAGCTGCATAATAAAAAGTTACTTACAGAGGACCAGAAATGACCCAGCATCTAGAGTTATCGAATCCCTAGAGCAACATTCTGTTGACCAGTTTCTGAGATATAGGGCAGATCACCCACTTTAGAAAAGTCAGAAGATGCAGAGTAAGGCTTTCTTATGAGGAATAAGATCATTAAATAGGCTGCAGGGATTTTCTCCCTTTATGATCTGTAAAAGCTGAAGCAGACAAAGTATTCATTCCTCTGGGCTTAACTGATTCTGTGACAGGTACCATGAGGATTAGAGCATCTCTCAAACTCTCTTCTAAAATTATAAAAAGTCCAACTACTTGTTCTGATTAACCCGCACCTACTCACCCACCCCAAAGCAATCTGAAATACAAGGCATTACTCTCGTTTTCAAGCATATATTTTAAAATATATGAATACACAGAGACTTCTCTTTCAGTCTTCTGTATCACCAAAATGTTTTACCAGCACATAAAATCAAGAATTATGAAATGAAACATTTTTATTTTCCATGTGGATGAACTAATGATAATATCTTACATTGAAATAGCTCCCCAGGGTATACTAGGCAAATCCCTAGCTTTTATCCCAATTGACCTTCACAGTCATTCTGAAAAGTGAGTCAGGGAGGTTGTGTATTGGAAAGTATTCCCCAGGGAATGAGAGTTCCAGAGAACAGTAGCAAAAAGTTTGTAAAACACTGAGTTTAACAATGTTTAAACACATGTCTGTATCACAGGGCCTCTCAGATGCTTCATGTTAGTTCATTGCAAATCTGTGTGTGTGTGTGTGTGTGTGTGTGTGTGTGTGTGTGAAAGAGAGAGAGAGAGAGAATATTTCACAAACTTATTTACTGCAAAACACTTTTTCCATGTACATCTTATGGAATTCATGTTGGGATTGCCCCTGCATCACCATTTTGCTAAGACATGATAAATATCTACAGTTGCATTTTAGCTATGCTATATTCAACAACATTTGATAAATGTTTACCGATCCTCAATATGTCAGACACTATTCTAGGAGCTGTTAACAAAACAGAAGAAAATCCCTGCTTTTATGTAGCCTATATTTTAATGGGGAAAAATTAAATTTTAAAAATTAATAATAAATAAAATATGAAATAGAGATAAATACTAAGAAGGAAAAAAGTAACAGGAAAGGTAACTCTGTGTGTGTGTGTGTGTGTGTGTGTGTGTGTGTGTGTGTATGGGCCTGTGTGCTGGGGGAGGGACAATGTTTACATAAGGTAGCCAAAGAAGGCTCCGTGAGGTGATAGCTAAGTAAGGCCCCAAAGGAGGTGAAGGAGGGAATGATCACATATCTGGAAAAGAAGTATTCTGAGCAAAGGGTACAGGAAAGGCCCATAGGTGGGACTGTATCAGAGAGATGGATTCAAATTTGATTAAAACATGGCCCTGTTTTTCATTTCTACTCTAGCGATTACTCAGTCTTTTAAGAAAGAGGCCTAACATTTTTTAAAGCCATGCATGTTTTAAGTACACATAATTCACAAGTCTTGTACTTTACTGTGAGGAATCAGAGTCTTTCATTTGTGGTTTCTCAGACACTTTCCCTAGGGATTCCTGGGACACTTGCAGGAGGGTCTGTGAAGTCAAATCTATTTTCATGAATATGAGAAGACATTACTGGCCCTTTTCACTGATCAGACATGTGCACAGTGGAACAAAAGCAATGGTGGGTAAACCTGCCAGGGCCTTAGCAAGAATCAAAGCAGTGGCTCTAAGGTAGACCAGTAGTCCCTGCATTCTTCACAGCCATGACCCTGCAGGACAAACACTGCTGGTTTTATTTACAAGTGTCCTTGACGAAACTGTTAAAAAAGTTAGTTAATTAAATCTCAAACCTGGAGTAAACACATCTTTTAATACTCTGTGGTAAAATAGGGCATATGCATAAAGTATTTCTGTTGCATTCTGAAGACCAGTGTTTGTCCAGAAGGAAAAGGAGTTTTGCAGTTATTTAAGTTGTGAGCTGATTAGCTGCTTCTCAGTAAATATTTTTGTTTGGGAAAATATAGTTATTTTTAATAAAATACGTTATTTTGTTAACATGTAATGGGTTTATGTTATTTTTAATGAATTAATAAATTAATATTAAATTTTTTCCATTTTAATTTCTGATATGGTATTTATTGATAAATGTAAGACACATAAATAGAAGCTTTTGTCATCCTCAATCATTTTTAAGAGCATAAAGGGTCCTGAGCCTAAAAAGTTTGAGAAACACTATGCTAATAAAAGAGCAAAAATACCATGCATGGGCACATATATGAGTAAATACATATGCTTATGTATATATTTGGGATTTTTTAATTGAGGTGAAATTCACATAACACATTAACCATTTTAAAGTGAACAATTCAGTGACATTTAGTACATTCAGAATGTTGGGCAACCATCACTCTATCTAGTTCCAAAACATTTTCATCAGCCCAAAAGGAAGCCTTGTACACGTTAAGCAGTTTCTTCCCATTATCTACCTGTATCCCCAGCCCCTGGCAACCACCAATCTGCAATCTGTACCTAGGGATTTACCTATTCTGGACATTTCATATAAATGGAATCAAACAATATGTGACCTTTTGTGACTGTCTTCTTTCACTTCACATAATGTTTTCAAAGTTCATCCATGTTGTAACACGGATTGTGGGTGCTACATTCCATATGTATTTGTTTTTAATTAATTATTCATCTTCACATATTCTGTTAAGGGTCTATATATGACCTCTAATTAGAAAATCTCTAATTCAATATGAATACACAAGAATGTGTATTGTCTCAATATTTGTCACAGCACATTACAGACTTCAACTGTGCACAGTTACTTCTGCTTATGGTGTGTGTCTACAGATCAATCATGAGGCAAATACTCCAAATAGTGAGGTGAACGTCAACCGATGTATGATAAATATAATCAACATTCTCATCGCCAAGCATATGAAGTGCCTAATTGTGAATGGGGGAAAATATTATTCATTTTATAACATTTTCTCATAAAATGTGTTTGCACATGCAGCTAATTTTTTGTTGTTGTTGTTTAGGGCTGCTGACTTAGAGGGAATGAGCAGTTTACTAGAATGGGGAGAAAAATGAATTTGAGACAGGAGGCCTGGGTTGGAGCCCAGCTCCCTGTTTATTAGATATGATACTTTCAGCAACTTACTTCCTCTTTCAGGCCTCAATTTTCCTGCTTTGAATGAGGAGGTTGTCTCTCCTAGCTTTTGCACACGTGTGTCCATCTATCAGGAATCATTCACGTACCATCTTCAAGATTTCTGCCCATCCGTAGATCACCTCTATTATTTGCTTACATTTTAAATGACTCACTTCTTTATAAAAGCAAATTTATTTGAAAAGAAAACCGTATTATTACTAATAAATATGGTAAACTAGTGTCACTTGCAAACAGAAAAAAATATAATGAACCACCTCCAGTCATCCAAGGATCCCCATTATATCATCTTTTTTCCTACAAAACATCCCACCTTTTGGATAATACTGCTCATGCAGCCATGATCAACCCTCTTTGTGAATCGATAAGCTGTGGCCTTGCTTACTTTTAGAAGTTAAGATTCATTACTTATTCTCTCTCCCTTGGAAAGGCTGATAGAAGTATTTATGGTTTTGGGTACCACAGTAACCGAGCAGTGCTTGGCAGAGCTTTGAGATAACAGGATGTAAGTGACATCCTTAGCTTGGGGCTTGTTTTGAACATGAGAACCCACTGAATTCAGAAAAACCCCAAATTCCCCAAATAGTTACAGTATGGCTCTTGAGTGTACCAAACAATTGGACCACATTTCAGTTTCATTGCCTCTTGGACTCTACCTATAATGAAAGGGACTCAAGATGCTAGGAAGCACTTGGCACCTGACTCCCCTTTTCTTGGGCACAGAAGTTACTCCAGGGAAATACATGATCTTCTGTACTATTTATAGTACAAAGGCTGTTGCAAACTGATTGCAAAAACGGTCCCTCCCTTCATCCATGCACATACAGCTTCTTCCATCAAGAGGAGAGGTGAGTCTATCTCTCCACCCCTTAAATCTGGACTGGCCTTGTGACTTGCTTTAGCCAATAGATAAAAGAGCTCATAGAGTCAGTAAGAAAGTTAGAAGAGATAGTATATGCAATCGACTTAGCACAGTGTCGGGCACATAAGTCCTGGTTAAGTGGTAGCGATTATCATTGAGAGTATGTATAGTATAAACAGCATGTACCAGGAACGCTGCTCTCTGTTCCAGGGACTTTGATCTTCATATGTTTCCCTCGCCCTTCTCCTCTCCTCTCCCCCCTCATCTTCTGGCTGGGCCCAGATGCTATCAATCGATGGGTGGCATGACCAGCTAAAGAGTTTGCACAAAGCACACACGGATTACAGTTTCCAAGAAAGTGGGAATTAACCAATCCACCCTTGGGTTCACCACAACCGCAGATCCACCCTGGAGTTAAGGACATTTATGGCATAATCTAGTTGGAGCTAGTTTAATTGAAAATATCTTCCTTGGGTAATTTTGAACCCACACTGAAGAACTAGGAAAACAGACACAATTTGTTGAGTGTCATTGGCTAAGCACTTCATGTGCACGATCTCATTGAATCTTCACAGCAACTCTCTGAATGCCCTGAGACAGACTCTAAGTTGTCCCCATTTTACTGATGAGAAAACTGAGGCTTGGAGATATGAATAATTTGCCCAATTATGTGGAAGGTGCTGTGAAAAAAATTAAATAAGAACCGATTCTTGTTCCTCAATCTTTCAATACTAAAGATCCCTTTAATTTTCTCTTTCCTTTGTGGAAAGAGAGAGTTTTGAGAGTTTTAATTTACCATGTAACAGTATTATTATTGGGTTGGTCAAAAAGTTCATTTGGATTTTTCCGCAGGATGCTATAATATTTAAATCAACCTCTGTCTTGGAAGATGTCAAAGTGCTAGAGCTCCTGGTTTGGAACTGTTGAACTAGCCCCAGCTCCTCATTTGCAACTGAAGAAACAGAAGCGCAGAAATAGGATCAGGGATTTGCCAAGGCCACCCTGCTCCCATGTAGAAGGAAATCACTAAAATCTACGTCTTGTTATTCCCTGTAGCCATTTCATTTTCCATGACAAAATTCTCTGGAACATGCTCTAGTCACAGGAACAATTTGTAACCAAGTCACCAGTTGGAGGTGACAGAATTAAGGCAACAATCATCGAAGAGGCTTATCACATATTTAAAATCTTCATGGCAGCTGCTCTGTATGTGCCACACCTTTTGGCTAAGTGATTATTTACCGCAAGAGAAGGTTCTGATACCATGTAGAATAAAGGGGAAAAAATTAAGAACTTTTTAAAGATAGGTGACAACCAAAGCAGATTAAAAAATACATGAAAGATGATTCGTGTGTCACTGGAGTAAAGGATTTCCATAAAGGGATGTAATGATGTACTGGGAAGAACACGGAACTGTGTCATCATTCTTTTTAATTTGGGGCTTGTTTTACAAGATGGCATCATGTCTTCCAGTTTGGTGCCATAAAGGCTGCAACAGTGGGAGAAAGCTTCATGCAATATGGGACAGAAGCAGGACCTTAAAATACAAGGTAAATTTGAGACTTATGTGAGGTCTTGCCCAGGGAAAATTAGGGCTGAAGATCTCCCACCCTATTCCCAGGGACTGCTAATCCTAGTTCCCTGGGGTCTCCCAGGACAGTGGAAGGGAAAGAGGGGAGGGGAAGGGAAATAACCATCGATGCTTATTGAGCACCTCTTATTACGTGGCAGGCAGTAGACTAGGATTTGGAAGACATGAATGGATTGAATCTTCACAGTGGCAACCTCAGTTAAAATGCTGCCTGTACCAAGAAGCAGCAAAGCATGGGGGTGTGAATGCAGCCTTGGAAGCTAGACTGCTTGGGCTCAAAACCTGGCTCTACCCCTTCCTACCTGCGTGAATTCAATCAAGTTATTCACCTCTGTCTACCTCAGTTTCCCCAAGTACAAAATGGGTAAAACTGTACCTACAAAATAGGGTTATTGTAAAAGTGAAATTATTGAGTAAATATTTAAAGAATATATATAATGCTCTTGTACATGATCCTGGCTGGATAAATATTAAATAATATTACATTATGAGTAAACCAAGGCCCAAAGAGGTTAAGAAATGTACCCAAGTTCACACAGTGGAGAAGTCGCTGAACTTGACATTCTGATTCCATGAAGGGACCCTTGGTCCCTTCATTTCACCTTGGGGCTGCTCGGGCTGAGTTGATGGGATATGAGACCAAAACAGCCATCCAGGCCAGAAGCTGCATTACGTTCCCTAGTAAGCGCCCCGCACAGCACTAACCTGCATATCTCCACCCATTTCCCCCAAAACCAGTCCAAGCCACTGACTTCCAGACAGAAGTCCTGTGTCTCTCCTCCTGCTCTTGTCTGGAGTTTCCCAGCAAACCACGCAGCTGTCCTCACTTACACAAGCCCCAAATGCACGTGGTCGCCAAATGAAACAAGGACTTTATGCACAAATTTTAAAGAATTTTCACTCCCTACAATGACTGAAGGACATGAACGCTCAACCTAGAGATAAATTTCTCTAAGAGAAATTACTGCTAATTTTATCAAGAGGTCAAGAATTTAAGCCCTTACTTTCTGTGTTAATTTTGATTTTGTTTATTTATAAGTAAATCTTAAACTTGGAAACATAAGTCTGATTGTCTATCAGTTCTAAAATTGGTGGTTTTGGAAACTCTAATATGTTTTTCAGGGGGTCAAATATCCAACTGGTAGAAATCATCATCGTCGTCATCATCATCAAAGCAAACACTCAAATATTTTTATGTATCAAACACAATTCTAAGAGTTTTACATCTACTATCTAAGACAATCTGTAAGCCCCCTACAAGGGGGATCTATTATTATTCCCAATTTATATATGAAGAAGCTGAGGCACAGAGAATTTAAAGGATTTTCCCAGGCAGTCTTGTTCCATAAAGGCTTCCGTGTGATCTAAAGTTGTCAACCCAGCTTCCCCAAATCTTTAACTTGGGACACAGATGCAGCCTAAAGTCATCCCAAATGTGGCCATGGAAGAACCCCCACCCAAGCCTCATCTGAAGGCATAAGAGATGACTAAATAGCGAGAGGAGGTTTCCATTGAATAATAATAATAAACACTGCCAGGGAATTCCCTGGCGGTCCAGTGGTTAGGACTCCACGCTTCCACTGCAGGGGGCAAGGGTTCGATCCTTGTTCGGGGAACTAAAATCCCTCAAGCCATGTGGCTTGGCCAAAAAACAAACAACAACAACAACAAAAACACTGCCAAAGGATCTCAGGTTTCTTAACCAAAGTATTTATTTGGTGAATGTCTACCCACTGATATGACCATTACTGGAATGGAAGTGTGGTTCTAGCCGTGTCCACCTGACAGGATGAATCCTAGCTTCAGAGCACAGAGCACACTACAGTATTATTTCTACTTATTAATTTTCCTTCTTACAGAAGGATAATAATATGTCCCTGTGCAATGTCATGTAACTGCAGTGCCCGCCTATCAGAAGAGTGTACTTCCTGTTCCACTACCAATGGGCTTGGCCATTGCTGAACACTACCAGCTCCCTTACTTTTCTTCTGCCCCAAGAGCAGCCTATCCCAGGACATTGTTGCTGCTTTAGAATGAAGAAGGCACTTGGAGTCACAGCTGACCCTCAGCAGCTTATAGCCTGAGTGAGAAATATGCCTTAGCTGTTGAAAGCCACCGACATTGAGGACTTTTACCATCAGAACATAACCTGCCAATGCAGGGGACATGGGTTCGTGCCCCGGTCCGGGAAGATCCCACATGCCGCGGAGCAACTGGGCCCGTGAGCCACAACTACTGAGCCTGCGCGTCTGGAGCCTGTGCTCCGCAACAGGAGAGGCCGCGATAGTGAGAGGCCCGCGCACCGCGATGAAGAGCAGCCCCCGCTCGCCGCAACTGGAGAAAGCCCTCGCACAGAAATGACGACCCAACACAGCCAAAAATAAATAAATTAAAAAAAAAAAAAAAAAAGAACATAACCTGGTGAAAGCTGATACAAAGCAGTATCTAAAATGATTCCTAAAAATTCGAAGATGTCTGCTGATCATCCCCAAACTACACGAGTTTCTCAAAGCCATTCTGGGCTCCCCACTGTGTTAAGAGAAACAGAATTCTGTGTTAAGAGAAAAGGAACTGGAAATGGAAAAGTGGGCTGCAGGAAACAGAGTGTGAACAAAGACCACATCAGAGAAGCAGAGTGACACAGCAAAAGCCATCAACAAAAGGGCACAAATACCATCCATAACAAAGCATCACATACAAATGTGCACCACTAACAATAGAGAAGGGGACAGGGGACAAGGAAACAGAAAGTAGGAGAGCATCCAGATGCCGAAGGACTGCCTGAAAGACGTTATCAAAGAAAGACAAGAAAAGAGAGAGACAAAATGGTGGGAGGAACAGTGAATAGTTTTAAGGGAAAAAAAAAGTTGGACCACAACATTATGTTTGCTGCAGCAAGTCCCCTGCTAGAAGGAAAGTGCAGTGAGGCAGCCTCTCCTCTGGGGAAACATTCCATTTCAGCTGGGGACAGCCCCACCAGATTCTAACACACCCTTTCAGGGGGCCATGAAAGGTGCCTCCTGCCTCCCCGTGAATCAATGCCCTGGAGGTGGGGTGGGGGGGGGCGGGGGGGCGGGGCGGAGCGCCGGCGGCATCAGCATCACCATCACCTGAGAGCTTGTGAGAAGGGCAGAATCCCAGGTCCCACCCCAAACTGCACTGAATCAGAATCTGCATTGTAACAGGATCCCTGGATGATTCCCATGCACAGGAGAGTTTAGTAAGTGCTGCCGTTATGACCACTCGTCCTGAAGTAAGTGCATTATGCCCCAGATGTATGTCAAAATGGAAATATAAGTTATGACTCAGGTATAGCATACTAGAAATTTAGCTCTAACATTCATTAGTTGTGTGCCCTGAAGCAAGTCACCTGACCTCTCCTGAGCTTCAGGTTCCCCTCTGTACACCGAGCATAATGATACCTTTCTCAGAGGATTGCTGTGAAGGCCAAATGAAATAACATATGTTAGCTGTAGAGTAAATACTGATAGATGTCAATTCCCTTGCTTGAAGGCCAAGGGCAGGCTTTGCTGAGGAGTGAGTGGCAGGGGTAAGAAGCAGGAGAAAGACGTTTTGAGGAAATGAGGGCAAAGAGAAGGTCCAGCAAGGGATACTGTTCATGGCAAGACACTAGCTTAACTTGAACGTTCCTAGCTGGCCCTCCTCGTTCTCTGCCCTCTGTCTTTGAAACAGCAGAAGTGTATTCAGCAACGAGCTGGACGCTAGAAACCGTGGCACACAAGGGTTTACTCGCAGCATCTCCTGCCCCACTGCATACTAATTATTTAGCAGATGTGCATGATCTAACTACACAGCTAAGTCTCTGAGAGTCAGTGATTTTCCACTCGCGTCCCAACACTTATAAGAAAATATCATCCCAAGTATAGTTCCCTCGGCATATATTAAAGCTTCCCAACACAATACCTGCAAAGGAATTACCATACTGTATACAAACCATCCTGTTAGACAATAGATTCCTCTTTTAAAAAATCATATAAGGTTTTTAGGAAAACTGGTGTCCTATAAACCTGAAAATTTCATAAATGACAGAATTTCAAGCCCAGACTAACCTTGAGCTCTGTCTCTCTAAATTTCCTTTCAACTCTGTGTGGATGTTTCACTTTTTTCACCAGTGTGAATTAATTAAACTCTTAAGAAAGATACAGGCAAACCAGGACCTCTATCCAGGGGCTAATGTGTCTGATGCCTCTTCATCTTTGTATGTATTAAATTTAGCAACCACGTGCCCTCTGTCATGCCATGGCATAAGAAATGTTGGTCTGGAGATATATGTGTTTCTTAGTGCGAGACTTTGGAAAGAGAAGAATTCAGCTTAAACTACATTAAATTGCACTAAACTAAAATTAACTCCCTATTGCATCAATATGGGGTGCATTTAGGTTTTGGGCCAGTTAATGAATACGATCCAAATGGAAAAATAGTGGTAGGGTGGGTGGAGACAGAGACAGAGAGAATTTGACAGAATTACACCTCCTTCGTAGGAGGGAAGGAGCTCCTGTTACGGGCAATTGAATTCCCTTCCCCCCATTACACAGACCTCTCAGCCGAAGCTGACATAAGTGACATCCAGGCACCTGTAGTCCCATCACAGGTATGAAGGATGATGCCCACAGGCCCTCCAGAGACTTGCTTCTCAGGAGCCTCCTTCCCATCACGGGTGACATTTGGTCTCCAGAGCCTGTGGAGCTCAACATGTTTCCACCAGTGATGCATCCGTTAATCTCACGTTTGCAAACTGTTTGTCAGAGGCCATCACGCAAAACTGCAAACTCAGTGGGCTTGCTTTCCTGCGTGTTTCCTGCAACACGGCTTCAGCAGGAGTTTGTTTCATCGTTGGATAGTCTCCTCTTGGCCAAGTGCTGTATATTTTTACTCAGTCATTTTCTCGTATGGAGATAAAGCCAAGCAACCAAACTCCAGTTGAAACCATCAAACTACCTTTTGAAAGGGTAGACCAATTTTTGTTCCTACGGATAAGATTGGAAGCAAAGGCGTGGGACTCAGAAGACACAGACTCTCTGCCCAGCTCTGCCACTTACCAGCTGTGTGTCCTTGGGCAAGGCTGGATTTCACCTCTCTGGTCTTTTTCTTCTCCTCCGTGATGTAGATATAATAACATGTGTCCTACCCCAAGGTTGAT
Organism: Balaenoptera musculus; assembly: GCF_009873245.2. Lineage (NCBI taxonomy): Eukaryota > Metazoa > Chordata > Mammalia > Artiodactyla > Balaenopteridae > Balaenoptera > Balaenoptera musculus. The sequence continues at coordinate 73,109,871 of NC_045790.1, forward strand.
CAAATGAGATCACATAGGTGGAGGCAGTTATGAAGTGCAATACTACTTGGCTTGAGTTACCACCCCAAGTATAATAGCAACGAGCTTGACTGCTCCATAAGGCTCAATATTTTTTTTAAATAATTGAGAGAGGAAGTGAAAAGAAAAAGAGGAAGTGGCAGATTCTGCTTCTTAGTCCCAAATAACATTTGTAACTGGTGTGGCATAGATTGTATTATGATTGTCTGAATTTAGTAGCAAGGCAGCTTCAGATAATTTGATCAAATTCATATTTTTTAAATTAGTATAGTACTGTGCAGTCTCTCAAATTTGTCAGGAGCACAGACCTAGGTGTCAAGAGACCTGAAATTTTTGCTTGGCTCTGTCACAACGTTCTATGAGACAAGTTAACCTTTCTGAGCCTCTCTGAATCTTGAAATTTGGTGGATTTCATCCAGAAATCAATTTGGAAAGATTTACCAAGAAACTTGAGACTCTCTGTATCTTTTGCTCCAGTAATTACATATTTGAGAAGCTATTTTAAGGACCTAATCCTAAACAGGACAAAATGTTTTAGGTACAAAGATATTTGTTATAGTGTAACTAACAACAGCAAAAAAAGAGGGACAATCAAAATGTTTAACCACAGTCCATCTTCTTTATAAAAATGCATGCTATTATTTAACATGTTGATTCAGAATGCTATGCAATAACATAGGGAAATATTTAATAAATTATGTTAAGTAAAATAAGAATCAGGGTACCAAAATGTATGAATATCCTATTCTAATCCTACACACAGGAAAAACTAAGAAAACTACTTTGCCATAATATTGCCAACAGTCATGCTTCAATGAAAGTGGTTAATTTTTAGGCTTTTTTCCATTGTTTACATTTCATTTTCAGTTTTCCTCTAGTTCCCAAATTTGCTTTAATGTTTCTTATTTTATAAATAAATGAAGCCTAAAACATAATACTAGGAGGTTAAAATAGTCTAAAGTCACCTGTTTCAATGTTAAAGATCTATCCTTCTATAATAGTTTCAAATGTAAAGATCTGTGATTAAAATAACTAACAGTTTCAAAGCAAGAAATCACTAACAAAAGACTATGGCTATAGAACGCTGTGTTTAAACATGTGGAATCCCAATGCCTGTTTCCACAGCATTCCCAGAAGTGACGGGGCAGGGTGTGTCCAGTGTAACACAGCAATCAGGGTGGCTGTATATAAATCTTGCTGAGAGCAAAAGTCCGAGAAAGAGGCCAGTAGTAAGAAGCATGACTCAGTGTTTATGAGATTCATCAGAACAGTCTATGTAAATGCCAGCCTATGAAACCCTGTGTGTGTGAATTGATTTTTACAGCAATGTCATACTTGGTCAGAAGGCTATTTTAGCATGAAATAATTCTATAGGTGTGAGAAATACATTTTCCCCCCTCAGAGGGCTCAGAATGACATAACACTTTGGAGAGCTAATGAATTTTTCAAAATGTTTTAAAAGCCAGCTCTGGAATGGTATTTTGATCTGCATCCACCACAGTGAGTTTATGTCTGGATTTTTTTGGAGACTGGAGTCAAGAGTGATGGCGCTTCAGGCCACGGTCCAGGGGAAATCAGCCAAGTGGCAAGCTCATGACCAGTTCCACACCAATGAGGTTGCTTTGCTTTGTGCATGGCTTTATGTTAGGGTCTTACAAAGCAAATTCACAAATAAAGAACAGAAGAAATATTCAGCTACAGAATAAAATTCTCCCTCTTGTTTATCTTTCTCTAGGACCTATATACATGTCCTAAGACCATGTTTTCAATTTGCCTACAATCTAAAAAGAAAAAAAAAACCCATTCTCCCAATGATCTTGATAAACACACAAAACATAAAACAAACCCTGAATTGAAATTGAGGTTTGTATTAATCCACACGGATTGGTCAAAACGCTGCTCACCTTTCTTTGAAAGAATCCAGGCCTCCAAAAGTCAGTGGCTTTGGGAGTCTGTTTATATGGTAGCTGCCAAAGGGTGAGAGAATTCTACGTGGTGTTTCAGCCAGGAGATGATGCATACAAACCAAATCAGGCTGCTAAGGGCAGGGGGAAGAGGAAAGTGTTAACAAAGCAGAGGATGGAGGCCAGAGAGTGACTTGCCCCCCGCCTCCCTGCAGAGGGACTCAGGGACACTGCCTTCCCAGGGAAGCAGACAGGCACGTGTCCTCGCAGACATACCAGTGGCAGGGGAGCAGCTAATCTATCCACCTGTCAGGACACTTCTGTCCTCCCAGGGCCAGGTGCTAGTCTGGCCAGCAACACAGGCCACTTGCTAGAGAAAACGTGTACGAAGAGCGCAAAGGTTGGCAAAACGCTCCTACGTCGGGATGAGCTTCTGCCCCAGCCCTTACTTCTCTTCCATTCTGGAGAGCAAGAGGTAAGCGTGCACAACTCTCTCTTGCACCCTTCAATTAATTAGTAGATAATTTTTCACAGCAAAAAAAAAAAAAAAAGGACATAATTGAATTGTTGGGCCTCTTTAAAAATAAGCCACTTATTTTTTTTTTAATTTTTATTGAAGTATAGTTGATTTACAATGTTGTGTAGCTTCAGGTGTACAGCAGTGATTCAGTTATACATACATATATATATCTATTTTTTTTTTCAGATTCTTTTCCCTTATAGATCCCTGTACTATACAGTAAAACAAAGCCATTAAAGTCCTATTTTTTTCAACTGAGAGAAAGAAATGGTTCCTACGAGTGGGAAATCTTCCATTAAAACCTTTCAAATAATTGGAAGTCCAGCAGCAGGTTGCCGCTCCCTCTCTGGCTGTTCTCAGGGATGTTATTTACAGGCCATGGTCATTGCCGCAACTTCGCTACCGAGTCCAGACCAGATTAAGTTCTCAGCTCAGGGTGGGAGTGGAGAGCGGGCCTTCTCCCATCTTGCATGTGCCACGGGCCTATTCATGCCTTCCCACATCAGGCTCACATTTTTAGCACCATCACTCTCCGTCCTGACTCACGATCACTTGCTATAAACCATGACATCTCGCATATCTGGCTTCGCTTAAGAACGAGGTCACCCATGCAAGGGACTTTTCCAGACAACTGAAGCTTACCCTCCGTGTGACGATTTCTGTTCTATTTTTTTCTGTGTGAATTATCTGAGTCGGATTTTTTTTTTTTCTGAAATTGCTCACGTACCCCACCTTCTCTTAAACAGACACCGAGCTTAAACAGTATTTCTTCCTCGATTATTCAGGGTCATTACTGTGAACTTTCTGTCACTGACGTTATGGCCTCCGGAGGCTGTGCAGGTATTTAGGACCATTTGCCCTACATCAGATGGAATGACACTTGCTGAGAACCTGGGTCCATTTCTTAAAGGTTTGTTTGATTTTGGTTTTGTTTGTGCAGTTCCCCTATTGTAAGTTATAAGCAATTACAGTCTCTGGCAACCACCTCTCCCACCACCCTGCTCTGAGAAACTGACCTCGTGGGTATTCTGTCAAAGCGCAAATTAAGTAATGAGGATGGTGATGAGTGCTAACACTTGTGAGTCTTTGCTACTTTCCCAGCATTCTTCAAATGACTTACAAGGTATCATCATACCAATGGGCTCAGAAAGAGAGTCTGGGGGGATCTCCCTGTGAGAAAAGAACCAATTATAAAGATATGTTTTTAATACTCAATTGCAGGTGTCTGAAGGAAAGCTGCCTTTGTGGAATTTTCAGTTTTCTGGAGACCTTGGGTTGGCTGATGTGGCCAAATAAAGTGAACTCCAGACACATGAGCTCTTGCTCTTGCAAATCATTCCATTCTGAGCTTTTGGAAGGATTTCCTTCTATGTCTCACCACTTTTCAAACTTGCCTCCCCCCTGAATCCTGTTATTCTTCACTTTTCTCCTATTTCCCTTCCAATTCCACCTCCACCTTCCTTCTTTCCTTTCTCCCTCTGTTCCTTCACCCCTATATGTGTCTCCGAGTATAACCAGCAGTTTTCTGAGGCGCTGCTCAGCTGGCAGACTCGAGAGCAAAAGCGAAGCTCTGTACAGTGGAGAACTTGAGTCCTAATCCCAGCTCTTCTGGCCAGCTGTGTCACCCGGGCTGAGCTCCCCCAACCTACACTCACTCACTCACTCAATCAAACAATTCTTCTGTCTCCAGCAAGAGAGTGACAACAATGAAGGAGAAAGATACAAATAAACTTACTTGCAAAACAGAAATAGATCCACGGACATAGGAAACAAACTTATGGTTACCAAAGGGAAAAGGAGGGGAGAGATAAATTAGGAGTTTGGGATTAATATATCCACACCACTATATATAAAATAGATAACCAATAAGGACCTACTGTATAGCACAGGAAACTATACTTAGTATTTTGTAATAACCTATAAGAGAAGAGAATCTGAAGAAGGCTATATATAACTGAATCACTGTGCTGTACACCTGAAACTAATGCAACATTGTAAATCAACTATACTTCAATAAAAAAAAGATAATGTATATGAATGTGTTTGGTAACCATATGGAAATTGTTGTTAATAGTGAGTTAAAAAGAATACTTTATAGACTATATTCAGAATTTGGGATTTGAACTGGAGCTCACATTTAATTGTACATTATTCATAAAGAAAATGGTAATGATAAAATTACAGAGAAAAGGTTTCAGCTAAAAAATGCATTTTGAGAACTTCACTGTATTAATTACTACTTCTTTATACATAATACTACTAAATCTAAATATGTTTCTAAATCAAAATAATGTTTGCACATATTTTCACGCATCAGTTTTTAATATAAGAAATCTAAACAAGAGCAGAAGAAAGCTTACTGTAGGTCATTAAAAACTCTGTCATTTGTTAAAAACAAAAACAAAAACAAAGAAAAAACAATGAAGGAAGCTGGAAAACCAAAAGCTGTACTCACAACCTTGCTGGCAAATAAGGAACAACTTCTAACTTTTTTAAAAAAGCCATTCTCATTATTAAAAATTCACTAAATACCCACAATATTTCAGTCACTCTAAAACTAGTCACAGACCCTATCTTCCAAATAGTTTATCAGTGTTTTATTTTTCTTTCACCTAGGTAGACAGTGAAACAGTCTCCCAATTTATTCAACCAAATCGTAGAAAGCCCAGCACCATAGTTTTCTCACAGCAGGTTCTCAGTAATAGTGATTGATTACTCAGTTATCCAAGGGTTTTTTTAACATAAAACAGTCAGAAACAAAGAAATGAACCTCTCTTGGGTCAAAGTGAACTCACTACCCAGCCCTCCCATAAACCTGCTGAGTTGCTCACGTTTTATTTAAAGAGAATTAAATGTTCCAGGATATCTGGTGGGAAGACACGAATGTGGCAGAGGGTACTGGAATGGGAGTCAGGTGATCTGGGAGCAAAGTCTGGCTCTGTTCTTTAGTGGCTGTGAAACCTTGGTCAGACTTCTTGCCCCACTGAACCTCAGTTTCCTCAACTGCAAAGGGAAATAATAGCTACCTCACAAGACTATTTTGGGTATTAAGTGGAAGAACCTATTTCTTAGAGCTAAGACAGATAATCAACAAATTCAAACTAAAGGGAGCTAAAAATCATCCCTGTTTCTATACAATGTAAATAGGGCTTCCTGGCTCTCTTATCCACCGTGGTCCTATTCATGTTTTTATTACTGTGGGTGGAGGACACATTCTTATCTTAGTACATACACACCTGCAACAGCCCTAATATATTATTGTTCTCATTTGACAGATGAGGCCAGTCTGGAAGGCCTTCAACTTTCCTCTCAAGGACTGAAAATCTTCTCTGCCAATCTCTCTCATGACATTAGTACTGGCCCAGAAGCAGCAGAACAAGCTGGGCAAGCTTGGTGTAGTGGCTGGGATTGGGGGAGTCTAATTTTTCCCCTTTGGACCACACAGCAGAGGATCTAAGGCTCTAAAAGTTCCACTCTGTCTGCTGATCTGCCCAATGTGGTTTTGCAGAGCGCCCCATTCCCTCCCCTTCCTCTCCCCAATCCATTCATGCTTTAATTCCACCAATATTTACAGATTCCAAGCAATCATGCATAAAAACTAACCTCATTATTTTACAGTAACATTTTGTATGAAGTGTGTACCATATACAAAAGGGCTGTATGACACTCCTTGACCTTACTGTTTCTCACCTCCTTCTAGTAAACCAACCAGAATTCCCTTATACTGTCACCAGCCCCTCTTCAGATTCAGATCTCTAGGAGTCTGCACCTGTTCATCCACTTATTCATTTTACTAAGCCACTACGATGTCTCATGCTTTGTGCAAGCCTCTTGCCTTATGGCTTCATTCATTCTAAAAACACTTTGTTCTTTTTGTGCTTAGCACAGTCATGGCTCATGGTCCCAAGAAGCCCCTGAAACATGCAGCAGCTCCAAAGCATTGAATGCTGAGTAAACAGACCAGTATGTTTGCTCCTCATCCATCAGGTGATCCCCACAAGCTCAAAGAGTGTCTCCCCCTCATCTTTTTCTAAGGAACAGACTTAAGTATCCCCTGACAGGAAATGAAGTAAAGAAGATCTGCATGCAGCAGTTCCTTAAGATTGTTGGCAAGGTCCCAATTGACAGACCTCATCTGTTGGCTTCAAGGATGTCAGCAGCATTGACAGGACTGGGGAGAATTTCTATCTGATCTGTGATACAAGGGTTGCTTTGTTGTTCATCGCATTATACCGGAGGAGTCAAGTACAACTTGTACAAAGTAAGAAAGATCTTTGTGGGCACAAAAGGAATCCGTCATCTAGTGATCCGTGATGCTCGCACCATCCACCATCCTATCCCCTTCAAAGTGAACGACACCATTTGGACTGATTGGAATCTGGCAAGATGACTCATTTCAACAAGTTTGACACTGGTAACCTGTATATGGTGAGCAGAGGCGCTACCTCGGGAAGAATTGGTGTGATCGCCAGCAGAAAGAGACAACCAGGTTCTCTTGATGTGGTTCCTGTGAAAGATGCCAACGGCAACATCTTTGCCTCCCCACTCTCCAGCATTTTTGTTACTGCAAAGGCAACAAACCATGGATTTCTTTTCTCTGAGAAAAAGATATCTGCCTTACCACTGCTAAAGAGAGAGACAAGAGACTGGCAGCCAAACAGGGCAGTCAGTGAAATGACCGCTAGGTGACATGATCGGAAGGGTCTTTGTACTTAATTAAAGATAATGTGTTATGATTAATGGCAAAAAAAACCCTCACAAACAAACAAACAAGCAAACAAACTAAAACTACTTACTGAGCTTCAGGCACTGCACCAGGTTCTGGAGATACAGGGGTGAGCAAACCCATACAGAGACCCTGGTCCCTACTCTCATTAATCAAACAAACATGCCCAATAGAGATATAATAACAAGCTGAGGTAAATGACCTAAAAACATCGCCCCAAAACCTGACTTAGACTCATGAATTGGGGAGGCTGGGTGGGAGGGGTCATTCAGCAAAAGGCTTCCCTTCTCCTTAACCTGACCAGAAGAGGTAGGAGTTATTCAAGCTTAGGGAGGTAGGAGGAGAATCCAGCAGAAGCTGGACAGCAGATGGGTCAGATTCCAGAGTCAGGTTAAGAGTGTTGTTGGTTCTCCAAAGAGCAGTGAAAAGTGATAATAAGGATTTAAGGGAATGATGGGACAGATGTGAAAGATGCTTTCACAGTGATCTCCCTGGTACCAGTGGGAGAGTGGTTTGCAGGAGACCAACTTGTTAGCTGGCCATTGCAGTCATCTGGATGACTTAGTGATGTCTGGGATATGGTGGTTGGGGAAGGGATGGAGGAAAAGAAAGTTCCCAGTTGGAGAAACTGGATGAATAATAATGCCGTTCACTGAGATAAGGAACTGCAGGAAAGGACCAGCTTGGGGGCAAATGGAGAGAAGCAGCATTGTTCCAGGTTCTGTGCTGAGGGCTGTAGGTACATTATTTTGGCTTTATGACAAACCTGCAAAGTAGGTATCGTTATCTCATTTTTCAGATAAAAACCCAAGGCTGTATTATCAGCTTAGTTTTTCTAACCCAACCTTTGTGGCTCTGATTTTGCAGGGCAATCTAGTGCCCAATTAGCCTCCCAAGAGCTCTTAAGAAGAAAGATTACCTTTCCCTGGAAACCAAAGCCCAAAGTCACAGAGCTCAGGTAGGAATGGATTTGGAACGCTGCCAGAGATTTTGAGTAGGCTACTCTGGGACCCATGGCAGGCAGCCACGTATGACTGTGCAGGTTGCATACTGCACAAACCCAGAGGGTGCCAGTCATATCAAAGTCCATGTGAATGCTGCCTCCTGAATACATCAGCCCTGTCCCTCCCCAGTTTCTTTTCAAAGAAGACTCCAAACTCCATGACTCTCCAATAAACCTCAGGGTTCAAAAAGAATCAATGACCAAGGCAACACCGTGCACTTTACCTCTCTGGTCCCAGATGTTCTTTCCTCTTTTGCATCCTTCATTCAGACCCAGGTATTCATCCCTCACCCTTGTCTGCTTACCTAGTACCCCAGGGAGGAGTAGATGTAAAGGTAGAGTGAGACGTCCATCACTAAACCACTATTGCTTACAAGAGCTCCCCAGACTGATACACCAAACCTAAAACATTGTTAATATCTGCCCAAATAAATGCTACATAGAAATAAACAAGTTATACCAAAGCTGTCACCTTTTTACGTAGTTAACATAAAATATTCCTCAAATTTCTGATTAAAGGGCGTCCTTGCTCACCTGATCGCATCTTCCCAGACCCAAGGTGCTGTCTGAACAGCAGTGACCAATTCTTTATCTTTGAGGAAGATCAATCCCCTCTGAGATTTACACTGAAAAAGCCTGGTTCTTCTCCGCAGGTGGGGGGGCTGGGACAAACCACAGCTCTCGGTCTGAAAGCTCAGGCAGTGAGAAATGGAGCTGACTCTAAGACTAAAGCAATCAAGGGCCCTTTTCTCATCAGCCCCTAAGACGGTGGAACCGCATTCACAGAAGTACTTTGGATTCCTGAGTTTCTTGCTTGGGAATACTCTGGCAAGAGGCACAGTCTCAAGTGCACCAGCCCTCGGTTATGATGGGGAGGGAGCTGATCCTGTGGTCTGTGATCAGAACGAGCTCAGCTTTCCAAATGAAACTCCTTGGCCAGCATCTCCATCATTACTAGTCCTTACCACCGTGGCCCTTTAAAAGGTACGAAACATTCATTTTAAAGACGCTTTTTATTGATACACATGACCTTGTTCCTATAAAGGAAATCGGGAAGGATATATTTCTCAATTTCCAATCAAATGATTCCTCTGCAGACATGCTGCAGTGTTTTTCTTTCTCTTTTTGAAAACCCATCTCCTCTATCAACTCTAATGTGGTTGTTCATTTAGAGTTTTGAATGTGCTTCCTTTCCCTATGCTACATACCACAGAGTATAAGTTGACATTTAGGGTCACTCAGAATTTTTCTTCTACGGAAGTCCACATATGGACCAATTCCCACTGCAGAAATGAGCCCTTCGTCTGCAGCTGTCACTGCTCAAGTGGCAGATGCACTCCCCAGACTCTAGCGGTGACGGTGACCCTCTCCCCACAGCATTCCTGGGATATTGATGTGCCCTGTATCCTTCTGCTGGCAGCTGACACTCCCACCACACAAATGCCCAATGCTGGCTCATGACCAACCTCTGAGGGCACGTGGGCTGCAGTGATGCCCCACCCCTGAGCAGCTGCTTGAATTGCATCAGCTGGTGGGATCTGGCAATGGGAGAGGCTTGGCAGGCAGTCTACCCAGTATGGGGACCCTGGCTTCCTGCCAGCCAGAGTTCCAGGGGTCTGATTCCTTGTTTACTTTTTTTTTTTTCTCCGAAGTTCATGGGAACTTGGACCATTTACTGACATCATGAGGCTGTCTTGGCCTGAATACTTTTTTGAGCTGACCACTATGAAACTGGAGGACATTTCCCAAATCACAGTCTAGGGCTGGGAGCCCTCATTCCCTACCCGTCTTCGATTTCTCTTACCACAGAAAGAGTATAACTAAGAATGACTAAGACATCACTGTGGAAATGGCGTAACTAAAAATGGAAAGCATGGCTAAAATTTAAGGATGGACCTGGAACTATAGGATTTGATCTCCGTCCCTATTCCAGCTAGAAATGGGCAGGTGGAAAAGGAAGCTGGGTGGGCACTGGCAGGAGAGAAAGAAAACGTGTTTCATCCTTTGATTACCATCTCTACAGCCTCGGGGGGCGTCTTACTCTCCTGGTGCTTATTCTACTGTCTTGGTTGTTTTAACAATAATTGGATCAGTTCCCTATTTGTCAAGAAGGCACCATTTCTGGAGACTGTGCTTGGGAGGAGTGACTATTTCCCTTGCTGTCCTCCACCTCCAGGTAAGGTGTTTTACAGAGAAGCTCCAGGCACCCAAGCCTGTTCTAACCACGCAGAAGGCAGGCCCCCTTGAGAAGCATTTGAGCTCCAGGAGGTGGTGATCCAAGGCCACACTTGAGGTTTACTTTTGCCATTTCTGATAAATGCCACATACTCTCAGGAATGAAGGGTGGGTATCGGAAGGGAAGATTTAAGGAAAAGCCAGATGAGATTAAGTAAGTGAATCTGCATCAGTTTAAGGACCAGCAGAACTGGGGTGGAAAAGAGAATTAAGAGACCACTCTCTCAATTTCAATAGAAATAAGCTCCAAACTGCCTGATTAAAAATGAAAAACATCCCTTCTCCTTCAAAGATGTCTGCTCACGTGCACGGCTTGTGCACGTGCCTAGAATAGCAGAGTTTCTCTCCTCACAATGACAGATGAATAATAAATGCTCCTAGTCGGAAGAAAGGGCATACAAACAATTTCTCCAAAGTTGTGATTATTGGAGATGCTATTATTGGCTAATAGCAGTTTCATTTTACAATTTAAAATTCCTTTGGTCTATTGAAATTAGCTAACTCCAGTGATGACAAGGTTATGTTAATGTAACGGAGCTGGACCCTAGGAGGCCTTCCTGGAACAGACCCCTCCCCCACCTTGTCCTCCACCTGTCTCCTGTCTGTAAAACAACTTTAGCTTCCTAGGCCTTCCCTGAGCTCCAAAGAGTAAATTTAATCAGAGAAGTGAGAAAATGCAGAAAAAAAGGAAAACAGTCAAGCAAGACAAAATAATCATAGTTTAGTCATTAAACAAAGTCAAGGACTTTTAGTTCCTCTTCAAGGGCTATAGATAATATTCTGAGCCATATCCTTTGAGCTCTTTACAGATAATGAAACTGCCCGCAGGTGGAAGAAGTTAACTGTATGTTGCCCACAAGCACATAGACCCCAGACCAGTTGGAACCAGAAGGTTGATGATGCTGACTCCCAATTACCTCACCACCAACCAATCAGAAGAATGTTCATGAGTTGATCACATACCCCACAACCCCCCTCCCTCACCCCGTCTTTTAAAACCTTTCCCTAAAAGCCACTGGGGAGTTCAGGCCTTCTGAGCACTAACTACTTGGACTTCTTGCTTGGCACCTGCAATAAATGCTGCATTTTCCTCCACCGCAACCCAGTGTCAGTAGATTGGCTTTACTGCATGCAGGCAAGAGGACCCAAGTTTGGTTTGGTACCATTAAGACTCTGGAAGGGACATTGGCTATTTCAAACCATTAAAAGACATGTATCATATCTACAGAATATCAAAGCAAGAATTCAAGTAGGTAGACAAAAACCTGCCCATTAGACTTTTTTTAGGTACCATATAGATAAATCTATGTCAACTTCTGACGGAAAACAACTTAAACATAACACCTGAATTCTATCTTATTCTGGTCTAATAAAGCGTAAGTGAAAACCAGCATAATTTTCTTCTCCCTAAAGTGATTTCCAAAGGATTAACCTAATCTTAAAAAATCCTACCATTTTATTATGGATAAACGTCTCACAAATGAATGCCATAATTATTGACTTAATATTTTTCTCCTAAACAAAGGGTATATATCCTCTAAAGTAAAAGGTTTTCCTACTACTATAGTTGAATGTTGCATATTAAGTAAAATTTTTATTTACCTAGAAAATATAATTTGTCAGGGGAAATGTGACACTAAAAGTGACCAAAACACCTTTACTATGGCTGAATATGAAAGGATAACTGTGATCTCTAACAAGAAACCTATTCTAAGAAAAAAATTAAAATTAGCAGTAATTGTTCTTCTGGCTAAAGCAGGAAGCTGGGAATAGTATTTCAACCACTTCTTTTTCCTGTCACTCTTTTAATAATGCAGAGCAATTGCTCGTCTAATGAAGGAACTTGGTAAATAAACTTACACATTACTTTCAACTGATTACTCTGAAATAGGGAATTTCTCCATCCCAGCAGTTGCTCTTCAGAAATGAGACAAACCTCTTGCTCACATCAAACCCCACAATCTAAATGTTTATTATTAAAATAAATGTTATGGGAGTGGAGCACAGGTGCAGTCTACAACTGCGTGATCGTAGATTGCTATTTATTTTCATCCACAAAAAAATGAATTGCCAAAATTGATCTTTTCTGATTATTTCTCACTCAGTGTTAGGTAAAGAACAAAGAGCATACTTATACTATCAGAAATGCAAGTGATTTCTGCAATCAGTTTTCTCCTTCCTGTGCTCAAGTAAACCTGTAAGAGGGTCCGCAATAAACACAGAAACGATCACAAACCTCAATTCTGAAATCCCCACAGACTATCAACTCTCTGGGAGGCTTAAGGTAGAAAACAAAGTACTTATATTAGCATTAATCAACTTTAATGGTCTTTTTAAAGATACTTACAGTTAAATCTTTTTAAGAATCACACATCTGTCTTCACTCCCTTTGCAGTGCGAGGGTAAATGAATGACAGTAATAACCCTGCAAATATTCTGCTTTGTGATTAAGACGTCATCTTAATGCAGACTTTATATTTTGGCTTTTATGAAGGTTTAAAGGTTAAAGACAACATAAATTATGCATCTCCTCCTATGCCAGGCCTGTACAAGGTGCTTTCCCTGTTCGTTAAAGATATTGCTTCCAAATGGGCAAAATCTTTGTTTTAAGGGCGGAAAGAGAAACATTTCCATTACGTTCATTACTGCAATGCTGGAGAACCAAAACAGTTCGGAGTTAGGAAACTGCTAGAATCTGTTGTTCCAGAATGTATAGCAACTGTTGATATACAGAGTGAAATTACCCTTCACTCTTTGAACAACAGTACAGTTAGAGCCAGCCAACATGCTGGTCTCTTCCCAGGAGAACAATGGTCTGGCAAGCCTCACACCACCAGCGACAGTTGGGGTTCTCCCGTTCTGCCTCTGCCCCAAGTTGCAGATCTGAACAGGGACCAGAGAGACTCGATTCGCACTGGAATATCCCTAACTCCCGCACTGGAGCAAGCTCCGCGTGAGGGATGCTCGGGTAAACTGCGCATTCTCACACGTTACTCCTAGTCGGCGTTATTACCTCCTCACTTACGTTTTGCCACGCCCTCCAGCTAAAGTACGGTTTCTTCTCCTTTTACACTTACACGTACCGCATCTGCAGAAGTCTGGGCTCTTTTTCTCAAGGACCACACCCATTTATCCTCTAGCCTCCAGGAGCAAATTGTAGATTTGGCTGGATCTGCCTCTCTCCAACCTCAAGCCAAAGGGACCAAAGCTGGACACACAGCACGCAACTTCAGCCGGGTCACGACCACCCCCACCCCGGCGCTTTGGCTATGAGGGAGGATTATGGAGACAGACTGCCTGCTGTAAACCCCAGAGTCCCCGAGATTCTTTCCAGGGGACAGTCCGCACACCCTGACAACTAAGTGGCAAAGTTGTTTCTTCCTCCTCTGCTGCAATGCCCTTTCTTTTTCAGCAACGCGCGCGCGCACGCGCTCGCGCACCAACACACACAGCCTTGCTCCCTCAACTTACCAGTTTAGACTTGGCGCGTTGCAAAAATTCTTCCATGTCGTTCCGAGTGGTTTGGACCAGAGGTACCCGGAGAGCGCGGAGGACTATCTCCTCCGGGGCTAGACGTGCCGGGTCCCCGGAAAGGGGCCGGCCCGGACGCAGAGACCGGCTGCTCCCTCCTACCGCTCGGAGGCGGCTGAGGTTGTGGCTGCGCCCTCGTCCGTCGCCTCGCAGGGCTCCCGCCCCACCCCGCGCCCGGCTGCCGGCTCGGGGCGCCTGACTCTGCCCTAATAAGGAAAGTGGGTGTGACGCCCGGCAGCCCCAGGGCGCGCCCCGCACGCTGGCTGGCACGCGCCTGCGGGGCCGGAGCTCTGGGCCGCGTCTCGGAGGCGGGGGTGTTGGCGGATGGCGAGCGGCTCCTCCGCCAATCGCAGGGCCCCGCTGCGGCCTCCTGACGTGGCGCGCCGAAAGATGCTGCAACCATGGACAGCGCCCAGAAGTGCGAGCCAAGTGCAAGGGGCTACTGCAGAGGGAGGCTCTGCCGCAGGCACCGCCGCTGTCAGCCAGGGGAAGTGGAAAGAGGGGGAGAGAGGCCCCCCGCGAGAGCCTCCCTCCTCGGCCAGCGCCTCCCTGGCTGGCTGGCTGGCAGGTTACAAAGAGCTCCAGCGGTCACTTAATGAGCTGGCTCTGCTAGCCTGGCCAGGGGATGCGCTCAGCTAGATTGAGAGGTGGAGGGGGTTACTGCTGAGCTAAAAGCAGTGCGACCTTGATGGAGAATAAGAGCAGGCTGGGAGGTTGTGGTAGGCTGCATCTTTCCTCCTTGCCCTCAAAACACACCTGCCCAGTAACAGACCTCTGCAGTTCACCCCGGCTGGGTTCCCGTATGTTGGCCCTAGAGCTATGGATACACACACCCTTCTGCAGTCCCCAACCGCTCTGACATGTATGCTCAGGAACGGCGAGGGCTACAGAACCTTCCTACAGCATAAGGGTCTGTGTTTTTACAGGATCCTCAGATCATTTCTGTGTACATTAATGTTTAAGAAGTACTGCAATTAAATACTTAAACTTACAGCTATGAACCTTATTTTAAGCCACAGAATTTTGTTGTGTGTCCTCTCTAGGCTTACCAGGGCCCCAGATACATCCGGGCCTTGGCACAGCTGCCTGTAATACCCTTCCTGCCCTCTCACCAGCCACACTGCCTGGCTAACTCATGCTTCAGCGATCGGCTTTAGAAAAGTGATCTCAACCCCAACTGCACTTTAAAATCACATTATAATCATGTAGGGCTTTAAAAAATACTGCTTCCCAGGCTCTATTCCAGACCAACTGAATCAGTAGTTCTAAGAGTGGGACCACAGCATCAGTCTGGTGTAAAAGTGCTCCAAGTGATTCCAACGTGCAGCTCAGGTATGATCCTCTGGTTCTCAAATTTTAGCATGTATATGAACCACCCAGAGATGTACTGAAACACAGATTTTTTGTGCCTCACTCAGAGAATTTCAGGTTTAATAGGTCTGTTTAATGGGCCTGAGAATTTCCACTCTTAACTGTTTTCCAGGGTTTGCTGATGCTGCTTAGAAGTTATCTTCCTCCAGGAAGCCTCCCCTGACCTACTCCTCCCTTTCCACTCCCAGACTGAGTCGGTTGCCCCTTCCATGTTCTCTCATAGCAACCTATTATTGTCTACTCTACTATAAATTGCTTATTTGTCTGTGTTTTCCACCAGGCTGTGTGCTCCACGAGAACAAGGACCTTGCCTATCTCATTCATTGATGTATCCCTAACGAGGCTCATGTCATACATAAATTGCAATAAATATATCTTAATAAATGTACATATGAAAGGTTCCTCTCTCTCTCTCTCTCTCTCTCTCTCTCGCTCACTCTTACTCTCCCTCTCTCTCATTCTGTGTGTGTGTGATTATCCAACTGTTTTTTATTCAGGAGGACCCAATAAAAAGAAATCAGTGCAGTCTACAGATCTGATTAAGAGGGAGTGAATGGAATGTTAAGCTCTGATTTACATTCAGGCTGTATGGAAGCTGCAGATTCTATCTGCTTTCTTTGATGACTTAAGTAATTTAAAACCATCCAGGTAAAACAAGTGTTTTGTCAGCCTTTAAATCTGTGAAGTTGATTACGATTCAAGTAACATTACCAAGAAAAATTCCCAAGAATTCTTTGCCTCTGACTCCATTGGGGAATTTAGTGACAATCACTAAATTCCTCTGAAATTGTATTTTAAACGTTTGGGGTAGGTATTATACAGCCTTGAGTTTTCTTAAATTTTTCTTCTGATGGACTCAAACTCCAGCATCTATCTCCCTGAGTTTTGCTCCACCAACAACGTTTCTGCAAAAGTTTATCAAGATTTACCTCTTTCAGGAAGCCTTCCTGAACTGACCACTTGTATTCATTTCTCGAGGCTGCTGTAACAAATTACCACAAACTCAAAGCAACATGAATTTATTGTCTTACAATTCTGTAGGTCAGAAGTTCCACACAGGTCTCATCAGGCCAAAGTCAAGAATTCAAGGTGTCAGTAGCACTGCATTCCTTTCTGGAGTCTCTAGGGGAATATCCTCTATTTTCTTTCCTTCTCCAGCTTCTAGCAGCAGCTCACATTCATTGATTCATGGTTGCCTTCCTCTGTCTTCAAAGCCAACAATGTTGCATCTCTCTGGTGATCCTTTCATAGCCACATCCGCCTCTGACTCTCTTCTACCATTCTCTTCCACTTTTTAAGAACTCTTATGATTATATGGGACCTACCTGGATAATCCAGGATAACCTCCCCATGTTAAGGTCAGTTGATTAGCACCCTTGATTCCCCTTTGCCATTAACATATTCACAGGTTCTGAGGATTAGGATGTAGACATCTTTGGGAAGCCATTATTCTACATACCATACAACCCATTCCCCCAATTATTTGGTGGTTATCAGCCTTTGATCCTCAGTTTCTTATCATTCCACAGCATCCAGAAATATAGTGCCTTTAACTCTAAATTAGAAGTCATCAACCCTGGCTGCACAATGGAACCATCTGAGGGGCTTTGAAAAAATATTCATGCTCCAGCCCATCTCCAGAAATTCTGATCTGAGTGGTTTTGAGAGGGACCCAGGCATTAATATTTTTAAAAAGCTCATCAGGTAATTCTCTGTATAGTCAAAGTTGGGAACTACTGCCGGTTAGATAAATTTGCATTCCCCCAGTCACCCAGGTACAAAATCTGGAGTCCACTTTGACTTATAACTTTCTCCTACCCCTTGTGGCCAAATAGTTCCCAAGTCCAGTGTCTTCAACCTTTGAAAAGGCCTCCTCCAACTTCCTTCCTTTCTATTCCAAGTGCCATCATTGTAACTCAAGTATCAGATCTGAGCCTAAAGCCCACTCCCCTTCTCTCTAGAGGCCTTTGCACTTGTCTGTAGAACAATCCCATTTCCTCTACTCTTTTCTTTTTACTCTCAGGTTTCTTGACTTCTAGACTCCTCTCATTTGAGACCTGTATCTGAGTACTATTCATTTTGAAATTAATTATTTGAGTAGATTAGTAGAATGGTTGTTATGGACTGCATGCTTTTCACATATTGAAGCTTTAACCCCCAATGTGATGGTATTAAGAGGTGGGGCCTTTGGGAGGCAATTAGGTTCAGATGAGATCATGAGAATAGTGCCTCCTTGCTGGGATTAGTGTCCTTATAAGAAGAGAAAGAGACCAGAGTGCTCGCTCTCTCCCTCTCTCTCTCTCCACCATGTGAGGATACAGCAAGAAGTGACCACCCACAAGCCTAGGAGAGGGTTCTCACCAGGAACCAAGTGGAACAGCATCTTGATATTGGGGTTCCCATCCTCCAGAACTGTAAAAGATAACCATCTGTTGTTTAAGCTGCCCAGTTTATGGTATTTTGTTATAGCAGCACAAGCAGACTAATACAGTGGTAGTGCTGGGAAAAGGAAGACTTTAAGGATCATCTAATCCCATCCCCTTATTTTACTGAGCAGGTAGCCAAGGCCCAGAGTAGTTCAATATCCTCTTGGGCTAACAGAGCTATTAAGAAGCAGAGCAAGGACTGAAACTCAGCTCTCCATCTTTCATTCCTTCAGCATTTATGGATCATGACCTATGCTCAGGTAGACATTATGCCCAACCCAAGATGTACAGGCAAGATCCCTGCCCTCAAGGAGCTCATGGTCTAGTCACTATAATACAAAGAGATAAAGGCAGTGATTGAGAAACACATATGGTATTGTGCTCGTTGAGATAGAATGTGGGCTAGTGACTACAGTCTGGATTCTCGTCCTTGCTGTGGTAGATTAAACATGGCTGCAAATTCTTTGACACTCCTCCCAGTAAGAAGTTGGGTCTAGGTTCCCTCTCCTTGAATCTTGGAGAGCTCCATGACTTTCTGAGCAATAAAATACAGCAGAAGTGTCACCAGGACAGTTTCTAGGACCAGGCTTTAAGAGATTGACAACTTCCACTTCCTGTCTTATGGAATACACACTCTCGGCACCTAGCCACACAGCAGCCATGTGGAGAAGCCCACATGGAGAAGAACTAATGACCCTGGCTAACAGCCCAGTTGCCAGTCATGTGGTCGGCCATCTTGAAAACAGCTTCTCTAGCCCCAGTCAAGCTGACCAGCCAACACCACATGGAACAGAGTTAAGCTCTCTCTGTTAAGCCCTGTCCAAGTTCCTGACCCACAAAATTATGGGATATAATAAAACAATTGTTATTATAAGTCATCAAATTTCTGGGTAATGTGTTATGCAGCAATAGATAACCAGAATACCTGGCCATTTACAGCATACGTAACTTTGGGCAAGTTATCCTTTCTAAGTTTCAGTGTCTTCATCTACAAAATAGATATAAAATAGGATTGCTGTGAAAGTTAAATGCAATAATACACACAAAGTGCCCAATTCCTGGCCTGTAGCTTCCACTGGTCTTTACAAAGGGTCTATCAAAATATACTACTAAATGTAAAATAGATAGCTAGCGGGAAGCAGCCGCATAGAACAGGGAGATCAGCTCAGTGCTTTGTGACCACCTAGAGGGGCAAGATAGGGAGGGTGGGAGGGAGATGCAAGAGGGAGGAGATATGGGGATATATGTATATGTATAGCTGATTCACTTTGTTACAAAGCAGAAACTAACATACCATTGTAAAGCAATTATATTCCTATAAAGATGTTTAAAAAAAAAAAAAAGAAGAAACTTAATGCACTAGCTTGAAGTGGAGACAAGGGTCTCTATGAAGAGAACCCAACAACAGGGATCAATTGTGGATGGATCAGCAGTCACTAAAAATGTGAAATTAATATATTATATTATATAAATATAATGTATTTTATATTTTACTATGTATATTTATTATATATTATATAAATATAATAGATTATATTATAATTTGTATCTATCCTACATCAAGAAACACCTTCTAAAGGTTACATTCCTTTGGAAACCTGAGCTTCGTACAGTGAGATGTCTATTTCAGAGAAAGGCACTGCAGATGCTCCAGGTATAGTGATATTTCTCTGCAACAAGGCATCTGCCTGCACTACTCACTGATGAAATGTGAGGTCCTTACAGCAGAGTTTACGTGTTTTAATATTCCTGAGTCACCACTCCCTGCCCAGCAGAGAACTGGGTCTTCCCTTGACAGCCTCTCACTGCAGCTCTGCATCCACCTCAAGGGTCTCTGATTGCAGTCAGTGCCACAGTGAGGGCATCTGAAGTCTTCCTTGTCAGAGCCAGCTCCACATGCTGGCTGTGTGCTTTTGGTCAAGTTCACTGACCCCTCTGATCATCAATCTCCTCATCTGTGAAATGGGGAAAATAATACCTGCCCTAGTTACTTTACAGGATTGACAGAAAAAGTCAGATAGTAACATCCGTACATATATTGGAAAATGTTAACAATGGAAAGGAGAATAATGAGGCAATCTTTTTGTTTGGTTAAAAACAAAAATTACCTGACAAACGTCACCCTTTTAAAAATGGGATGTGACTGAACTGGCAACTGCTGACTCACCATTTGGGCGCATTTCCAGGATAGCTTCCCTTCCGACCAACTATACTTCCAACAGGTGTGTTCTCTGTGCAGATGTATTATGTTGGCTGCTTTGAAATTATTTCATGTGACAAAAGATGTTCAAGAAACTGTGCCTCCCATTGTGACAATATTTAAAAGCTTTTCGAGCCTGTTTCAAGGAGAGAGACTGAAGAAGGATTGATGTATGTTAACTGGTTAATTAATATGTGTTAACTAGCACCTCTCATTTAGCTTTTAAGCTACTGTAAAATACCTGTTTTTCACTCTCTAAGTGGTCAAATACTACTCATTTCATCAAATAATATCAAAGGAATTGACTTTTTTTCTTATGTATTTTGGCAAGGATTTCCAAATTTTTAAGGTAGGCTTCGCAAGACTTTTTGTAAAAAAGAAGTCCATATATCCTTAGTCCTCTCTGAGCTTCTGTTAAGGAAGAAGAGGGGTTACTGGAATTGTCAGAGGCATAGTAGCAAGTGGCAGCATCCAGATCTCTTGGGAGAACGTCCTGAGAGTCAAATGTCCGGGCTTTGAATAGGGCACATACCGCCTGCGTCATTTCTGGGAACCGCAGACATCTTGTAGAACAATGAATTTAATTTAAAAGGACAGCAGAGGAGAGGGAAAGTACTCTGGCTCTATGAGTCATCAGGATAATGAGGCAGTGGCTGAGCTTTTGGATCTGTAGCCTGCTGAAAGATGAGGGTGATGGTCTTCATGTCACTGCTTCTTCTCAAACCACACTATTCAGGGCAGGTAGGTCAAGCTTTACACACTCTCCTCCTGCAGGAAGATATCTCAGTTCGCTTCAGAACAATACTTTATGTTTCAGAGTTACAATATAATTTTAACTTGGGCATGATGGATCATGCATTTCCACTGGGAAGGTATTTGGCAAGGGGAGTGAATATTAATCATTTCCAGGTCTTGAGCGTCTACCCACACGATCTCTCATCCTTGCAACAACCAACAAGGTCCAGAACAACAGAGACTACAGCTGACTCCACTTTAGAGATAGCAAAACTGAGGCCCACATTGTTTATCGACACATCCAAAGAAATCCAGACACTGAATTAAAATTTCCAAACCTTACTGTATAACATAGGGAATATAAAAAAATAACAGGTTTTTAAAATTCCAAACCCTTTTTCATTAAAAAGGCCAATGTTTACGAGCGTGAAGTATCACTTTAATCTTATACTAATAGCATTTACTCTTATTAACAAATGTATCCCAATGTTCATTGCAGCACAGTTTACAATAGCCAAGACATGGAAGCAACCTAAATGTCCATCGATAGAGGAACGGATAAAGAAGATGTAGCACATACATACAATGGAATACTACTCAGCTATTAAAAAGAATGAAATAATGCCATTTGCAGCAACATGGATGTACCTGGAGATTATCATACTAAGTGAAGTAAGTCAGACAGAGAAAGACGAAAGACAAATATCATATGATATCACTTATATGAGGAATCTGAAAAAAAATGATACAAATGAACTTATTTACAAAACAGAAACAGACTCACAGACTTAGAGAATGAACTCATGGTTACGGGGTGGGGGGGAAGGGTGGGGGGAGGGATAGATTGCGAGTATAGGATTGACATATACACACTGCTATATTTAAAATAGATAACTAACGAGGACCTACTGTATAGCACAGGGAATGCTGCTCAATATTATGTAATAACCTAAATGGGAAAAGATTTTGGAAAAGAATAGATACATGTATATGTATAACTGAATCACTTTGCTATACACCTGAAACTAACACAACATTGTTACACAGTTATACTCCAATATAAAATAAAAATTAAAAAAACAAATGTATAATGTAGGAACTATTATTATACTCATTTTAAAGATGTGCAAACTGTTGTACAAAGATGTAATTTGTTTAAAATCATCCAAGTTGTAAGTGGCCAAACCAGGATTCCAACTCAAATGACAACATCCAGAGCCCAGGTATTGAGCTACTGCATATCACTGGCAGTCCATTGCTGCACACCTGAGAAAACTAACATGGAGCCTGGACAAGAAATAAGTACTCATCTGCTACTCTTTCAATTGCTCTTCCACTCACTAAGAATGAGTTAGTGGGACTTCCCTGGTGGCGCAGTGGTTAAGAATCCGCCTGCCAATGCAGGGGACACGGGTTCGAGCCCTGGTCCGGGAAGATCCCACATTCCAAGGAGCAACTGAGCCCGTGCGCCACAACTACTGAGCCTGCGCTCTAGAGCCCGCGAGCCACAACTACTGAAGCCAAGTGCTGCAACTACCGAAGCCGGGGCACCTAGAGCCCGTGCTCCACAACAAGAGCAGCCACCACAATGAGAAGCCTGAGCACCACAACGAAGAGTAGCCCCCACTCGCCGCAACTAGAGAAAACCCGCATGCAGCCAAAAAAAAAGAAAAAAAAGTTATTCACTCTGCATTTCCCTACTCTAAATCTCTGCATCATAAGACCATTGGAGTTCCAAAAGTAAAGGAAGAATAAAATTCAATCCCATTAACATGGAACCTTAGTGCCCAGCTGCAGCATTTGACTTCTTGGTTGTATTTTCTTCAGCCTGGGCACCACAGCAAAGGACTTGTTTCCCAACAGACACTCTGTCAAGGTCTCCTTCACCCACTCCCTAGGTTACACCACTGGCAATTAAGCACCGTTGGGAAATGCTGCCATCTAAGTGCTCTGTCTCCTCTCAAGGATTCATGGGAATATTCCACTACACTTAGCTCATAAATTGCAGTTAGGAACATATACTACCTTTTCTGGATTCTGGATTCCTTGTCCCATTCCCTTCCCCCCAACACTTTACTTTCTGTGAATGAAGGGGGAAAAATTTCTAAAAACAATTTTAGAATGTGGAGTCAGCAGCTGGGGCAAGCCTGCTCTATTATCACTCCGAAACTGCAATAAGAACTTAATTTGGTCATTTGCTCATTTAACAATAAATTGATATAGTTCCATTTTCCCCCAGTAGTGTTGTCAGTTGAAAAAAATTTATTTATGCGCAAACCACAAGAGGGTAGTCATTGTTTTTTGGAAAATGTCATGGAAATCACCAAAACCAATCGCAATTGGCAGCTTTGGGGGATGGCAAATGTTTTATGTTAAATGCTATGTCATCCTCCAAATGCCAACTTAAAGGTGTTAGTCTCCACATCTCCTGCCTACTGTGGGACTGTAAGCCTCCAGAGGACGGGGCTTTGGTCTTACTCCTCTCTGTATTCCCCCTCTGCATCCAGCACAGTGCCCTTTCTATAGCAGGTCCTAACATAATTATAATAATAATTGTTGATCAGTTTCTCTCCAGCTGAAGCCTTGAAGAACAGAGGCTCATTAACCAGGTAGAAATAGGAAGAAATGCAGGTACTTTTGAAATTTTTTATTAGGTTCTGTAAAGGGATTGAAACGGTGGTTTTCAATTGTATTCTAAGACAATATCTTCCAGAACTCTGACTCAGGTTAGCGTAGATCTCAACATGTGATGGATGGAGAAACACAGAATCACTAAAAACAGAATTACTACTGGGCCATTGAAGTAAAGAAAACAGAAGACACAAAGATACTTTTAAATAATCTCAAATATGTATCTGTTAATTGCCATTGCAATTCCTCAAATATTTGTGTATGCAAATATGCCCATTCAACACTGAATAATTAATATTGAGGCAGATAGTTGAACTTTGCACACATAGAAGCAGCCTGGAGAGAGAAAACTGACTGGAGGAGGAGGAGAATGCAGGAAACCTGGATTCTTTCCCTTTGTGATAAGGAAGCCTAGTAATGACACAGAGATCCAGGCAGTTCTGGAAAGGGACAATTCCAAATGAGGAAAAGACACCTAGAAGGAAGGGAAAGGAATCAAGGATTTGTTTGGTTTTCACACACATGTCCATGGTAAATCCCTGTATATAGGGATAATGTTTATTGAGCTCCTATTATGTTCCGGGCACTATTCTAGGCATTAGAGATACATACAGGCATGTGGTCTTGTGGCTTCAGTTGCAGGAAGACAGACAATAGACAATTACATAAACAAACAATCAATTCAAGATATCAGAGGGTAGTGTATAGTATGAAGGAAAAGCAGAATGACATGACAATGATTGGGGGAGGCCCAGGCCTACACAAGATTAAGTGGCCAAGGAGTTTCTACTGAGACCCGAATGACAAGAAGCCTCCATGTCAAGAGGGAAAGAAGGCACTCTTGGCAGAGGGAACGTGAGGGCAAATGTGCTAGCAGATGTCAGGCCAGCCTGGCTGCAACACCCAGCATCAAGGGAGAAACAAGAGATGTGCTTGGATAGAGGGGCAAGACCATTTCATTAGGGCCCTGGAGGTCATGATAGGATGTTCGAGTTTTATTCCAGATAAAATCATGGTGGATAACCATCAAAGAAGTAACATGGCCTCATGTGTGTTTTTATAAAGACCACTCCAACTGCTAAGTGGAGGGCAATCCTGCTGTGTAGGGAGAAAGAGTTACACACCTCTTAGTGATCTAGCCTGTCATCTACACAAAAGATGGTGATGGTTTAGATCAAGAGATGTAGCAATGGGGAAGGAGAAAAGGAAGATAAAATAACAACAACAACAATAATAATAGTAATAATATATTTTGAAGGTAAAGCCAACAGGGAAGTAAAATAAATCTAAAATGCATTAACTGACTAAATATTTCTAATGCTATACTATGGCATTAGTAATGCTCAAATACATTGTACTAATGGGGCATATTCCAGCCATGTGAAATTTACTAACAGTCAGAGTAATAACTCCTAATTTCACAGAATAGAAAGTACAGAAGGACACCCAAAAGACCAAATCAGGGGCTTCCTTGGTGGTGCAGTGGTTGAGAATCTGCCTGCCAGTGCAGGGGACACGGGTTCGAGCCCTGGTCTGGGAGGATCCCACATGCCGCAGAGCAACTGGGCCCGTGAGCCACAACTACTGAGCCTGCGCGTCTGGAGCCTGTGCTCCGCAACAAGAGAGGCCGCGATAGTGAGAGGCCCGCGCACCGCGATGAAGAGTGGCCCCCACTTGCCACAACTAGAGAAAGCCCTCGTACAGAAACGAAGACCCAACACAGCCATAAATAAATAAATAAATAAATAAATATTTTAAAAAAAAAAAAGACCAAATCAAAATGATCCAGTGTAGCAGATATTGGAAATTTCTTGGTGGTCTACTACTTGAACATTCTTCCTTTATTTTGAGAATTCATTCAAAAACCAGTTCTTGGTGGGAAGTGGACCCCTGGCCTGTAGTTGCCATTGCAAAAAATGCCCGTCTAGCGGTAGCATGGATTTGTCAACTATTAGCATGGTGCCTTCAGAGCTTTCATTCATGAGATCTGATTCCACATTGACCAAGCAGCCTTTGATTTTTATTTGTCTTTTCACAGAGGTCTATCCATAGAGAAACGAGCAAGAAGACTAGCATATTCTTGATTGCCTAAGACAGGCCAGCACTGTGACAGGAATCTGAAAATATATTATTTTATTTTACTTAATTTTCAAATCATCTTTACCAGGTTGGTATTATTGGCTTTACTTTACAAATTAAGTGAGAGAGAGAGAGAGGGAAAAAAAAAAGGATCAGAGAGTTAAGGGTGACTTGTCCAAGATCACATAGCTAGGAAGTAACAAAATCAGACTACTAAGTTCAAATCGCACTCAATCCCAGAATTTTCTGTGTAGGTTTGCTTTGTGCTTTGTGGATCTGACTGGGGGGAAAATGTGGTCAAGAGAACTGAAAAAAGCTAAAACTGTCTCACTGATGGACATTTACAAGGACAGGAAGTTGAGATCAGGAAGGCCAGAGGAATGGGAGAGAAGAGCCAGAGTGCAGACAATTTTGGGGGAATTTGCAGAATTTTAAGGGATGAAAAGTGGGAACTTTAGTTAACTGCCATATGTGATGTATGAAATATTGGAAAAGGGATGTACAGACTTCGTCTGTGGTACATCTTCATGCTATTTCAGCAAAGATTTACACTGTTTTCTATGCTTTGGGGGATACCTGACTGGTGTTTCCTTTATGAGGCACCATTAAAATAAACATGAGGCAACTCAGCCTTTTGAAGCTTTCATAACTCTCTTGTGGAATTTTCTGTTTCACACAGAAAGGAGTAATCAAACTTGGACCCAAACCCAGACCTGTAATCAAACTTGGACCCAAACCTAGACCCATCTAAAATAATTGAAATAATGTTAGAGGAAGAAAGCTAATCATCCTAGGATGTGCTCCATTCTTCCTCCTGTGATTGCTTGCTATGTCTGAACCATTTATTCAGACATAAAGAGAACCATGTGAGTGTACTTCATAGATGTCTTAAGGAGTTTTTTAGGGTAATTTTAACTGTACTTGACTGTAATCTTAGTGACTGACTTGACACATGCAACTCCACTGAACATGGAACCCAGTGCAGGCGACAGATAGGCACAGAAGATGCCAACAATGCACTTGGGAAGGAGGTAGCCTACCATGCTCCTGGAACATAGTAAGTGCTCAATAAATGTTTGCTAAACGGATGAATGATGAACAACTAAAAAGACAAATGAAGAGGAGAGGACCTTCAAGATGGCAGAGGAGTAAGACGTGGAGATCACCTTCCTCGCCACAGATACATCAGAAATACATCTACATGTGGAACAGCTCCTACAGAACACCTACTGAACGCTGGCAGAAAACCTCAGACTTCCCAAAAGGCAAGAAACTCCCCAAGTACCTGGGTAGGGCAAAAGAAAAAAGAAACAACAGAGACAAAAGAATAGGGACGGGACCTGCACCAGTGGGAGGGAGCCGTGAAGGAGAAAAGATTTCCACACACTAGGAAGCCCCTTCCCAGGCGGAGACAGGGGTGGCGAGGGGTAAGCTTTGGAGCCATGGAGGAGAGCACAGCCACAGGGGTGCGGAGGGCAAAGCGGAGAGATTCCCGCACAGAGGATCAGTGCCGAGCAGCACTCACCAGCCCGAGAGGCTTGTCTGCTCACCCGCCGGGGTGGGCGGGGGCTGGGAGCTGAGGCTCGGGCTTCGGAGGTCAGATCCCAGGGAGAGGACTGGGGTTGGCTGCATGAACACAGCCTGAAGGGACTAGTGCACCACGGCTAGCCGGGAGGGAGTCCGGGAAAAAGTCTGGACCTGCCTAAGAGGCAAGAGACCATTTTTCCGGGTGCGTGAGGAGAGGGGACTCAGAGCACCGCCTAAACGAACTCCAGAGACGGGCGCGAGCCGCGGCCATCAGTGCAGACCCCAGAGACGGGCATGGGATGCTAAGGCTGCTGCTGCCGCTACCAAGAAGCCTATGTGCGAGCACAGGTCACTATCCACACCGCCCCTCCCGGGAGCCCGTGCAGCCCGCCACTGCCAGGGTCCCGTGATCCAGTGACAACTTCCCCGGGGAGAACACACGGCGCGCCTCAGGCTGGTGCAACGTCATGCCGGCCTCTGACGCCGCAGGCTCGCCCCGCCTCCTCTGTACCCCTCCCTCCCCCCGGCCTGGGTGAGCCAGAGCCCCCGAAGCAGCTGCTCCTTTAACCCCGTCCTGTCTGAGCGAAGAACAGACACCCTCAGGCGACCTACATGCAGAGGCAGGGCCAAACCCAAAGCTGAACCCCAGGAGCTGTGCGAACAAAGAAGAGAAAGGGAAATCTCTCCCAGCAGCCTCAGGAGCAGCGGATTAAATCTCCACAATCAACTTGATGTACCCTGCATCTGTGGAATACCTGAATAGACAACGAATCATCCCAAAATTGAGGCAGTGGACTTTGGGAGCAACTGTAGACTTGGGGTTTGCTGTATGCTACTGACAAGTTTCTGACTCTTATGTTTATCGTAGTATAGTTTTTAGTGCTGTTATCATTCGTCCATTTGTTTATTGGTTTGGTTGCTCTCTTCTTTTTTTTCATTACTTTTTAAATTTTTAATAATTTTTTTTAATTTTAATAAATTTATTTTATATTATTTCTTTTGTTTCTACCTTTTCTTCTGAGCCATGTGGCTGACAGGGTCTTGGTGCTCCAGCCAGGTATCAGGCCTGAGCCTCTGAGGTGGGAGAGTCAAGTTCAGGATATTGGACCACCAGCGACCTCCCGGCCCAACGTAATATCAATCAGTGAGAGCTCTCCCAGAGATCTCCATCTCAACGCTAAGACCCAGCTCCATTCAACAACCAGGAAGCTACAATGCAGGACAACCCGTGCCAAAAAACTAGCAAGACAGGAACACAACCCCACCCATTAGCACAGACGCTGCCTAAAATCATAATAAGTTCACAGACACACCAAAACACACCACTGGAAACGGCCCTGGCCACCAGAAAGACAAGATCCAGCCGCATCCACCAGAACACAGGCAACAGTCCCTTCTACCAGGAAGCCTACAAAACCCACTAAACCAACTGTACCCACTGGGGGCAGACACCAAAAAGAATGGGAACTACGAACCTGCAGCCTGCAGAAAGGAGACCCCAAACACAGTAAGTTAAGAAAAATGAGAAGACAGAGAAATAAACAGCAGATGAAGGAGCAAGGTAAAAACCCAGCAGATCACACAAATGAAGAGGAAATAGGCAGTCTACCTGAAAAAGAATTCAGAGTAATGATGGTAAAGATGATCCGAAATCTTGGAAATAGAATGGAGAAAATACAAGAAATGTTTAACAAGGACCTAGGAGAACTAAAGAGCAAACAAACAATGATGAACAACACAATAAATGAAATTAAAAATTCTCTAGAAGGAATCAATAGCAGAATAACTGAGGGAGAAGAACAGATAAGTGACCTGGAAGATAAAAGAGTGGAAATAACTACCACAGAGCAGAATGAAAAAAAAGAATGAAAGGAATTGAGGACAGTCTCAGAGACCTCTGGGACAACATTAAACACACCAACATTCGAATTATAGTGGTCCCAGAAGAAGAAGAGAAAAGGAAAGGGTCTGAGAAAATATTTGAAGAGATTATAGTTGAAAACTTCCCTAACATGGGAAAGGAAATACTCAGTAAAGTCCAGGAAGAGCAGATAGTCCCATACAGGATAAATCCAAGGAGAAACATGCCAAGACACATATTAATCAAACTATCAAAAATTAAATACAATGAAAATATATTAAAAGCAGCAAGGTAAAAGCAACAAATAACATACAAGGGAATACCCATAAGGTTAACAGCTGATCTTTCAGCAGAAACTCTGCAAGCCAGAAGGGAGTGGCAGGACATATTTAAAGTGATGAAAGGGAAAAACCTACAACCAAGATTACTCTACCCAGCAAGGATCTCATTCAGATTCGACGGAGAAATTCAAACCTTTACAGAAAAGCAAAACCCAACAGAATTCAGCACCACAAACCCAGCTTTACAATAAATGCTAAAGGAACTTCTCTAGGCAGGAAACACAAGAAAAGGAAAAGACCTACAAAAACAAACCCAAAACAATTAAGAAAACAGTAATAGGAACACACATATTGATAATTGCCTTAGATGTAAATGGATTAAATGCTCCAACCAAAAGACATAGACTGGCTGAATGGATACAAAAACAAGACCCATATATATGCTGTCTACAAGAGACCCACTTCAGACCTAGGGACACATACAGACTGAAAGTGAGGGGATGGAAAAAGATAGTCCATGCAAATGGAAATCAAAAGAAAGCTAGAGTAGCAATTCTCACACCAGACAGAATAGACGTTAAAATAAAGACTATTGCAAGAGACAAAGAAGGACACTACATAATGGTGAAGAGATCAATCTAAGAAGAAGATTTAACAATTGTGAATATTTATGCATCCAACATAGGAGCACCTCAATACATAAGGCAAATGCTAACAGCCATAAAAGGGGAAATCGACAGTAACACAATGATAGTAGGGGACTTTAACACCTCACTTTCACCAATGGACAGATCGTGCAAAATGAAAATAAATAAGGAAACACAAGCTTTAAATGACACATTAAACAAGATGGACTTAACTGATATTTATAGGACATTCCATCCAAAAACAACAGAATACACTTTCTTCTCAAGTGTTCATGGAACATTCTCCAGGATAGATCATACCTTGGGTCACAAATCAAGCCTTGGTAAATTTAAGAAAATTGAAATTGTATCAAGTATCTTTTCCAACCACAACACTATGAGACTAGATATCAATTACAAGAAAAAAACTGTAAAAAATACAAACACATGGAGGCTAAACAATACACTAGTAAATAAACAAGACAACACTGAAGAAATCAAAGAGGAAATCCAAAAATACCTAGAAACACATGACAGTGAAACATGACGATCCAAAACCTATGGGATGCAGCAAAAGCAGTTCTAAGAGGAAAGGTTATAGCAATACAATCCTACCTCAAGAAACATGAAACATCTCAAATAAACAACCTAACCTTACACCTAAAGCAATTAAAGAAAGAAGAACAAACAAACCCCAAAGTTAGCAGAAGGAAAGAAATCATAAACATCAGATCAGAAATAAATGAAAAAGAAATGAAGGAAACGATAGCAAAGATCAATAAAACTAAAAGCTGGTTCTTTGAGAAGATAAACAAAATTGATAAACCATTAGCCAGACTCATCAAGAAAAAAAGGGAAAAGACTCAAATCAACAAAATTAGAAATGAAAAAGGAGAAGTAACAACTGACACTGCAGAAATACAAAGGATCATGAGAGATTACTACATGCAACTATATGCCAACAAAAAGGGCAACCCGGAAGAAATGGACAAATTCTTAGAAAAGCATAACCTTCCGAGACTGAACCAGGAAGAAATAGAAAATATAAACAAACCAATCACAGGCACTGAAATTGAGACTGTGATTAAAAAACTTCCAACAAACAAAAGCCCACGACCAGACGGCTTCACAGGCAAATTCTATCAAACACTTACAGAAGAGCAAACACCTATCGTTCTGAAACTCTTCCAAAATATAGCAGAGGGAGGAACACTCCAAAACTCATTCTATGAGGCCACCATCACCCTGATACCAAAACCAGACAAAGATGTCCCAAAGAAAGAAAACTACAGGCCAATATCACTGATGAACATAGATGCAAAAATCCTCAACAAAATACTAGCAAACAGAATCCAACAGCACATTAAAAGGATCATACACCATGATCAAGTGGGGTTTATCCCACGAATGCAAGGATTCTTCAATATACACAAATCAATCAATGTGATAAACCATGTTAACAAATTGAAGGAGAAAAACCATATGATCATCTCAATAGATGCAGAAAAAGCTTTTGAAAAACTTCAACACCCATTTATGATAAAAACCCTCCAGAAACTAGGCATACAGGGAACTTACCTCAACATAATAAAGGCCATATATCTCAAACCCACAGCCAACATTGTTCTCAATGGTGAAAAGTTGAAACCATTTCCACAAAGATCAGGAACAAGACAAGGTTGCCCACTCTCACCACTATTATTCAACATAGTTTTGGAAGTTTTGGCCACAGCAATCAGAAAAGAAAAAGAAATAAAAGGAATCCAAATAAGAAAAGAAGTAAAGCTGTCACTGATTGCAGATGACATGATACTATACATTGAGAATCCTAAAGATGCTACCAGAAAACTACTAGAGCTAATCAACGAATTTGGTAAAATAGCAGGATACAAAATTAATGCACAGAAATCTCTTGCATTCCGATACACTAATGATGAAAAATGTGAAAGAGAAATTAAGGAAACACTCTCATTTACCATTGAACAAAAAGAAAAAATACCTAGGAATAAACCTACCTAAGGAAACAAAAGACCTCTATGCAGAAAACTATAAGACACTGATGAAAGAAATCAAAGATGACACAAACAGATGGAGAGATATACCATGTTCTTGGATTGGAAGAATCAACATTGTGAAAATTGACTATACTACCCAAAGCAATCTAGATTCAATGCAATCCCTATCAAACTACCAATGGCATTTTTCATAGAACTAGAACAAAAAATTTCACAATTTGTGTGGAAACACAGAAGACCCTGAATAGCCACAGCAATCTTGAGAAAGGAAAACAGAGCTGGAGGAATCAGGCTCCCTGACTTCAGACTATACTACAAAGCTACAGTCATCAAGACAGTATGGTACTGACACAAAAACAGAAATATAGATCAACGGAACAGGATAGAAAGCCCAGAGATAAACCCACTCACATATGGTCAACTTACCTTTGATAAAGGAGGCAAGAATAAATAATGGAGAAAAGACAGCCTCTTCAATAAGTGGTGCTGGGAAAACTGGACAGCTACATGTAAAAGAATGAAGTTAGAACACTCCCTAACACCATACACAAAAACAAACTCAAAATGGATTAAAGACCTAAATGTAAGGCCAGACACTATAAAACTCTTAGAGGAAAACTCTAGGCAGAACACTCTATGACATAAATCACAGCAAGATCCTTTTTGACCCACCTCCTAGAGAAATGGAAATAAAAACAAAAATAAACAAATGGGACCTAATGAAACTTAAAAGCTTTTGCACAGCAAAGGGAAACATAAACAAGACAAAGAGACAACCCTCAGAATGGGAGACAATATTTGAAAATGAAGCAACTGAGAAAGGATTAATCTCCAAAATTTACAAGCAGCTCATGCAGGTGAATATCAAAATAACAAACAACCCAAACCAAAATTGGGCAGAAGACCTAAATAGACGTTTCTCCGAAGAAGATATACAGATTGCCAACAAACACATGAAAAGATGCTCAACATCACTAATCATTTGAGAAATGCAAATCGAAACTACAATGAGGTATCACCTCACACAGGTCAGAATGGCCATCATCAAAAAATCTACAAACAATAAATGCTGGAGAGGGTGTGGAGAAAAGGGAACCCTCTTGCAGTGTTGGTGGGAATGTAAATTGATACAGCCACTATGGAGAACAGTATGGAGGTTCCTTAAAAAACTAAAAATAGAACTACCATACGACCCAGCAATCCCACTACTGGGCATATACCCTAAGAAAACCATAATTTTAAAAGAGTCATGTACCACAATGTTCATTGCAGCACTATTTACAATAGCCAGGACATGGAAGCAACCTAAGTGTTCATCGACAGATGAATGGATAAAGAAGATGTGGCACATATATACCATGGAACATTACTCAGCCATAAAAAGAAACGAAATTGAGTTATTTATAGTGAGGTGGATGGACCTAGAGACTGTCATACAGAGTGAAGTAAGTCAGAAAGAGAAAAGCAAATACTGTATGCTTACACATACATATGGAATCAAAAAAAAAAAAAAAGGTTCTGAAGAACCTAGGGGCAGGACAAGAATAAAGACGCACAAGAATAAAGACGCAGATGTAGAGAATGGACTTGAGGACACAGGGAGGGGGAAGGGTAAGCTGGGACAAAGTGAGAAAGTGGCTGGACATATATACACTACCAGTGTAAAATAGATAGCTAGTGGGAAGCAGCCACATGGCACAGGGAGATCAGCTCAGTGCTTTGTGACCACCTAGAGGGGTGGAATAGGGAGGGTGGGAGGGATACGCAAGAGGGAGGAGATATGGGGATATATGTATATGTATAGCTGATTCACTTTGTTATACAGCAGAAACTAACAGACCATTGTAAAGCAATTATATTCCAATAAAGAATGTTAAGGAAAAAAAAAAGTCAGAGATAACAACAGGTATCATGAGTTATGAATATTAGAATATACACATTCCAATTGGAATAATTACTGTTTTAAGCACTGATACGGATCTTGAGGTGAAATTAATGGGTCCTCATAAACTTTTAGAATTGGACGTTTGTATGGACATACTTTCTGGCAGTATGCTAGTAAATGTTTAACAATTGGCTCTCCTGAAGAAAAGAAAAAAAGCTCTGATTTGTAGTATTTGCTGTTTTCCATGATATAAATGCTCCCACTGTGGCTGATTTCAAGATATCAACCTGACATCAACAAACCGGAAGTTGGGAAGAAATGCAGACAACCAGCACTCACGAGCTGCTACAAGCTGGCTCCAGCCACTATCTTTTTCTAAAAATGTACATGAAAAGTGTTTACAATGTGCCTACCATCTGACTCAGAAAGTCTACTCTTAGGAATGTATTCTCAAAAATAGTAAAAGAAATGTGAAGAGATGTATATGCAGGAATATTTGTCACAAGGTTGTTTATAATATCAAAAATTTGAAGGAACTCATTGCTCATAGATAGATCATTGATTACACACCTATAAAGTAAAATAATGTCATCAAAATAACATTGACAGATATATAAGCATATATACATACATATGACTTTGGAAGACATGAACATTATATTGTGACAAGGAAAAAATTACGTAAGGAATATAGTAAAAATAATGATCCTATTTTTGTTTTTTTTTTTTTAAGAGTGGTTGGCAAAAACTGTCATCTACTCGTATCCATTTTCTCTTTCCTTCTTAGTTAATGCTATCTCTGATGGCTAATTGGGCAAAGGGCCACTTGGAATAAAGAAACCATTTTCCTACCTCCCTTGTAGTTAATGTGACTAAGCTCTGGCCAATAGGATATGTAAAGTGCCCTTAAAGGGAGTGGGTGTGCTTTCTTCACTCCTTCCCCATTGCTGCAGGCTGGAATAGATATGATGGTTGGAGATCAGGTAGCCTTTATAGACTGTCAGGTGGAAACCTGCATACAGAATAAGGAAACAACAAAATCAAGGAATCCTGGGTCCCTGGACAGCTTAGAGTTAGTTTATGAGTCAAACCTAATAATATGTGATATATATGCATATTTTTGCACTGAATAAATCTAGAACGATGTACAACTGAGTTGACAGTAGCTTTGTGATTTTATTTATTGTCTTTTTTTATTAAATATTTAATATAGGGTTTAACATATTGGTCTATAAAGACTTTGCTTTCTCTAGGCGATTTTCCTAAAACCATGAAGTACAGTATTTTATTTATTTATTTATTTTTAAATATTTATTTATTTACTTTCTTATTAGTCATCCATTTTATACCCATCAGTGTATACATGTCAATCCCAATCTCCCAATTCATCACACCACCACCACCCCTCCCCTGCCACTTTCCCCCCTTGGTGTCCATACATTTGTTCTCTACATCTGTGTCTCAATTTCTGCTCTGCAAACCAGTTCATCTGTACCATTTTCTAGGTTCCTCATATATGCGTTAATATATGATATTTGTTTTTCTCTTTCTGACTTACTTCACTCGGTATAACAGTCTCTAGATCCATCCACGTCTCTACAAAAGACCCAATTTCGTTCCTTTTTATGGCTGAGTAATATTCCATTGTATATATATGCCATTTCTTCTTTATCCATTTGTCTGTCGATGGGCATTTAGGTTGCTTCCATGACCTGGCTATTGTAAATAGTGCTGCAATGAACATTGGGGTGCATGTGTCTTTTTCACTTATGGTTTGCTCTGGGTATATGCCCAGTAGTGGGATTGCTAAATCATATGGTAATTCTATTTTTGGTTCTTTAAGGAACCTCCATACTGTTCTCCATAGTGGCTGTATCATTTTACATTCCTACCAACAGGGCAAGACGGTTCCCTTTCCTCCACACCCTCTCCAGCATTTGTTGTTTGTAGACTTTCTGATGATGTCCATTCTAACTGGTGTGAAGTGATACCCCACTGTAGTTTTGATTTGCATTTCTTTAATAATTAGTGATGTTGAGCAGCTTTTCATGTGCTTCTTGGCCATCTGTAGGTCTTCTAAAGAGAAATGTCTATTTAGGTATTCTGCCTATTTTTGGATTGGGTTGTTTGTTTTTTAAAATTGAGCTGCATGAGCTGTTTATATATTTTGTAAATTAATTCTTCGTCCGAGGATCCATTTGCAAATATTTTCTCCCATTCTGAGGGTTGTCTTTTCGTCTTGTTTATGGTTTCCTCTGTTGTGCAAAAGCTTTTAAGTTTCATTAGGTCCCAATCGTTTATTTTTGTTTTTATTTCCATTACTCTAGGAGGTGGATCAAAAAAGATCTTGCTGTGATTTATGTCAAAGAGTGTTCTTCCTAAGTTTTCCTCTAACAGTTTTATAGTGCCTGGTCTTACATTTAGGTCTCTAACCATTTTGAGTTTATTTTTGTGTATGATGTGAGGGAGTGTTCTAATTTCATTATTTTACATGTAGCTGTCCAGTTTTCTCAGCACCACTTATTGAAGAGACTGTCTTTTCTCCATTGTATATCCTTGCCTCCTTTGTCATAGATTAGTTGACCATAGGTGAGTGCGTTTATCTCTGGGCTTTCTATCCTGTTCCATTGATCTATATTTCTGTTTTTGTGCCAGTACCATATTGTCTTGATTACTGTAGCTTTGTAGTATAGTCTGAAGTCAGGGAGTCTGATTCCTCCAGCTCCATTTTTTTCCCTCAAGACTGCTTTGGCTATTAAGGCTCTTTTGTGTCTCCATACAAATTTTAAGATTTTTTGTTCTAGTTCTGTAAAAAATGCCATTGGTAATTTGATAGGGATTGCACTGAATCTGTAGACTGCTTTGGGTAGTATACTCATTTTCACAATATTGATTCTTCCAATCTAAGAACATGGTATATCTCTCCATCTGTTAGTATCATCTTTAATTTCTTTCATCAGTGTCTTATAGTTTTCTGCACACAGGTCTTTTGTCTCCCTAGGTAGCTTTATTCCTAGGTATTTTATTCTTTTTGTTGCAAAGGTTAAATGGAAGTGTTTCCTTAATTTCTCTTTCAGATTTTTCAAAATTAGTGTATATGAATGCAAGAGATTTCTGTGCATTAATTTTGTATCCTGCAACTTTACCAAATTCATTGATTAGCTCTAGTAGTTTTCTGGTGGCATCTTTAGGATTCTCTATTTATAGTATCACGTCATCTGCAAACAGTGACAGTTTTACTTCTTCTTTTCCAATTTGTATTCCTTTTATTTCTTTTTCTTCTCTGATTGCCATGGCTCGGACTTCCAAAACTATGTTGAATAATAGTGGTTAGAGTGGACATCTTTGTCTTGTTCCTGATCTTAGAGGAAATGCTTTCAGTTTTTCACCATTGAGAATGATGTTTGCTGTGGGTTTGTCATATATGGCCTTTATTATGTTGAAGTAGGCTCCCTCTATGCCCACTTTCTGGAGAGTTTTCATCATAAATGGGTGTTGAATTTTGTCAAAAGCTTTTTCTCCATCTATTGAGATGATCATATGGTTTTTATTCTTCAGTTTGTTAATATGGTGTATCACATTGACTGATTTGCCTATACTGAAGAATCCTTGCATCCCTGGGGTAAATCTCACTTGATCGTGGTGTATGATCCTTTTAATGTGTTGTTGGATTCTGTTTGCTAGTATTTTGTTGAGGATTTTTGCATCTATATTCATCAGTGATATTGGTCTGTAATTTTCTTTTTTTGTAGTATCTTTGTCTGCTTTTGGTATCAGGGTGATGGTGGCCTCATAGAATGAGTTTTGGACTGTTCCTTCCCCTGCAGTTTTTTGGAAGAGTTTGAGAAGGATGGGTGTTAGCTCTTCTCTAACTGTTTGATAGAATTCACCTGTGAAGCCATCTGGTCCTGGACTCTTGTTTGTTGGAAGATTTTTAATCACAGTTTCAATTTCATTACCTGTGATTGGTCTGTTCATATTTGCTATTTCTTCCTGGTTCAGCCTTGGAAGGTTATACCTTTCTAAGAATTTGTCCATTTCTTCCAGGTTGTCCATTTTATTGGCATAGAATTGCTTGTAGTAGTCTCTTAGGATGCTTTGTGTTTCTGCAGTGTCTGTTGTAACTTCTCCTTTTTCATTTCTAGTTTTATTGATTTGAGTCCTCTCCCTCTTTTTCTTGATGAGTCTGGCTAATGGTTTATCAATTTTGTTTATCTTCTCAAAGAACCAGCTTTTAGTTTTATTGATCTTTGCTATCGTTTCCTTCATTTCTTTTTCATTTATTTCTGCTCTGATCTTTATGATTTCTTTCCTTCTGCTAACTTTGGGTTTTGTTTGTTCTTCTTTCTCTAGTCCCTTTAGGTGTAAGGTTAGATTGTTTATTTGAGATTTTTCTTGTTTCTTGAGGTAGGCTTGTATAGCTATAAACTTCCCTCTTAGAACTGCTTTTGCTGCATCCCATAGGTTTTGGATCGTCGTGTTTTCATTGTCATTTGTCTCTAGGGTTTTTTTTTTTATTTCCTCTTTGACTTCTTCACTGATCTCTTGGTTATTTAGTAAGGTATTGTTTAGCCTCCACGTGTTTGTGTTTTTTACGTTTTTGTCCCTGTAATTCATTTCTAATCTCATCGCGTTGTGGTCAGAAAAGATGCTTGATATGATTTCAATTTTCTTAAATTTACTGAGGCTTGATTTGTGACCCAAGATGTGATCTATCCTGGAGAATGTTCCGTGTGCACTTGAGAAGAAAGTGTAATCTGCTGTTTTTGGATGGAATGTCCTGTAAATATCAATTAAATCTATCTGTCTATTGTGTCATTTAAAGCTTGTGTTTCCTTATTAATTTTCTGTTTGGATGATCTGTCCATTGGTGTAAGTGAGGTGTTAAATTCCCCTAGTATTATTCTGTTACTGTTGATTTCCTCTTTTAGAGCTGTTAGCAGTTGCCTTATGTATTAAGGTGCTCCTATGTTGGGTGCATATATATTTATAATTGTTATATCTTCTTCTTGGATTGATCCCTTGATCATTACGTAGTGTCCTTCCTTGTCTCTTGTAACATTCTTTATTTTAAAGTCTATTTTATCTGATATGAGTATAGCTACTCCAGCTTTCTTTTGATTTCCATTTGCATGGAATATCTTTTTCCATCCCCTCACTTTCAGTCTGTATGTGTCCCTAGGTCTAAAGTGGGTCTCTTGTAGACAGCATATATATGGGTCTTGTTTTGTGTCCATTCAGCAAGCCTGTGTCTTTTGGTTGGAGCATTTAATCCATTCACGTTTAAGGTAATTATCGATATGTATGTTCCTATGACCATTTTCTTAATTGTTTTGGGTTTATTTTTGTAGGTCCTTTTCTTCTCTTGTGTTTCCCACTTAGAGAAGTTCCTTTAGCATTTGTTGTAGAGCTGGTTTGGTGGTGCTGAATTCTCTTAGCTTTTGCTTGTCTGTAAAGGTTTTGATTTCTCCATCAAATCTAAATGAGATCCTTGCCAGGTAGAGTAATCTTGGTTGTAGGTTCTTCCCTTTCATCACTTTAAGTATATCATGCCACTCCCTTCTGGCTTGTAGAGTTTCTGCTGAGAAATCAGCTGTTTACCTTATGGGAGTTCCCTTGTATGTTATTTGTCGTTTTTCCCTTGCTGTTTTCAATAATTTTTCTTTGTCTTTAATTTTTTCTAGTTTGATTACTATGTGTCTTGGTGTGTTTCTCCTTGGGTTTATCCTGCCTGGGACTCTGTGCTTCCTGGACTTGGGTGGCTATTTCCTTTCCCATGTTAGGGAAGTTTTCAACTATAATCTCTTCAGATATTTTCTCAGGTCCTTTCTCTCTCTCTTCTCCTTCTGGGACCCTATATTGCAAATGTTGTTGCATTTAATGTTGTTCCAGAGGTCTCTTAGGCTGTCTTCATTTCTTTTCATTCTTTTTTCTTTATTTTTTCTGCAGCAGTGAATTCTACCATTCTGTCTTCCAGGTCACTTATCCGTTCTTCTGCCTCAGTTATTCTGCGATTGATTCCTTCTAGTGTATTTTTCATTTCAGTTATTGTATGTTCATCTCTGTTTGTTTGTTCTCTAATTCTTCTAGATCTTTGTTAAACATTTCTTGCATCTTCTCGATCTTTGCCTCCATTGTTTTTCTGAGGTCCTGGATCACCTTCACTATCATTATTCTAAATTCTTTTTCTGGAAGATTGCCTATCTCCATTTCATTTAGTTGTTTTTCTGGGGTTTTATCTTGTTCCTTCATCTGGTACATAGCTCTCTGCGTTTTCATCTTGTCTATCTTTCTGTGAATGTGGTTCTCCTTCCACAGGCTGCAGGATTGTAGTTCTTCTTGCTTCTGCTGTCTGCCCTCTGGTGGATGAGGCTATCTAGGAGGCTTGTGGAAGTTCCCTGATGGGAGGGACTGGTGGAGGGTAGAGCTGGCTGTTGCTCTGGTGGGCAGAGCTCAGTAAAACTTTAATCTGCTTGTCTGCTGATGGGTGGGCCTGGGTTCCCTCCCTGTTGGTTGTTTGGCGTGAGGCAAACCAACACTGGAGCCTACCTGGGCTCTTTGGTGGGGCTAATGGTGGACTCTGGGAGGGTTCACGCCAAGGAGTATTTCCCAGAACTTCTGCTGCCAGTGTCCTTGTCCTTTGGTGAGCCATAGCTGCCCCCTGCCTCTGCAGGAGACCCTCCAACACTAGCAGGTAGGTCTGGTTCAGTCTCCTATGGGGTCACTGCTCCTTCCCCTGGGTCCCGATGCGCACACTACTTTTTGTGTGCCCTCTTAGAGTGGAGTCTCTGTTTCCCCCAGTCCTGCTGAAGTCCTGCAATCAAATGCTGCTAGCCCTCAAAGTCTGATTCTCTAGGAATTCCTCCTCCTGTTGCCAGGCCTCCAGGTTGGGAAGCCTGATGTGGGGCTCAGAACCTTCACTCCAGTGGGTGGACTTCTGTGGTATAAGTGTTCTCCAGTTTGTGAGTCACTCACCCAGCAGTTATGGGATTTGATTTTGTTATGATAGCATCCCTCTTACCATCTCATTGCGCCTTCTCCTTTGTCTTTGCATGTGGGGTATCTTTTTTGGTGAGTTCCAGTGTCTTCCTGTCAATGATTGTTCAGCAGTTAGTTGTGATTCCGATGTTCTCGAAAGAGGGAGTGAGAGCATGTCCTTCTATTCCGCCATCTTGAACCAATCTCCTATTTATTGTCTTTTTATTCACGTATATTTTCTAATCTATATCCTTTTACAAAATATATATATCACTAGTGTAGTTGGTACAAGATACAGGAAGGGAGAGTATTTGCAGTTAAGAATTTTGATAACAGAATCTCATTGAAGACATAAATACAAAGGGCATTATACAAAGGGCAGAAAAATTAGCGTTTCAAGTGCTTTACTGCATCAAAACCATTCCCTCCTCTCAAAGAAGAAGGTGAAGGGTGAATAGTAAAAAGCGTAGTTCTCAGTTTAAACGTTGGCCATATTTTTATTCTTACCAATGAATGTTTTTCCTTAAAGTCATTGTAAACTTAAAACAATGACTTTTTGTTGTTAAGATGTCATCACGCAAGTAGGACCAGAGTATGTGGAAAGCACTTTATTCACTTCTGGAAGAAGCAGATTTCCTGGATAGATGTTGTACATGAGAACTTGTAACTGACTACTTAAAGATGATGGAATTAACAGTCCCCTATCAGTAAACCAAGACCATGCAGTAAACCTGTTAAACCCCATTCAACACTATCGACAATGAGTACTTAAGGAGAACCTCTAGTGACAAAGAAAGAAGCAAACCTGTGACTACTGGGATGAGATCATCACTATCAGCCTCTAGATTCTCCAGTTATGAAATTCTGAGGGCACCAGAGCCTCCAGAATTCACAGTATCACTTGAATCACATGCATTCTTAGAGCCAAACATTTCTGAGATTAACTACTAGCTCTGCCACGTACCAGCTGGGCTAGTTTTTTGTCGTTGTTAATTTTTTTAATTGATAGATTTGATTTCTTAGAGCAATTTACGTTTACAGAAAAATTGAACAGAAAACACAAAGAGTTCTCATATACTCCCTTCCCAGTCCCAGAGTGTCCCCTATTATTAACATTTTGCATTAGTCTGGTATATTTGTTACAGTTGATGAACCAATACTGATAAATTATCATTAATGAATTTATAATTTACATAGAGTTCACTCTTAGTGTTGTACAATTCTATGAGTTTTTTCACGTGCTTCATGACATGTATCTACCATTATAGTATCATACAGAATAGTTTCACTGCCCTAAAAATTCTCTGTGCTCTGCCTATTCATCCATTCCTTCCTCCAACCCCAGGCAACTACTGATCTTTTCACTGTCTCCATAATTTTGTCTTTCCCAGAATGTCATACAGTTGGAATCATATAGTATATAGCTTTTGCAGACTGGTTCCTTTCACTTAGTAATATGCACTTAAGATTCCTCCATGTCTTTTCATGGTTTGATAGCTCATTTCTTTTTATAACTGAATGGTGGGCTAGTTCCTGAAATTCTTTGAATATCATTTTCTCATATGTAATAGGAATAATAGTGCCCACCTTGAAGGGTTGTTGTGAATGTTCTATGAGATGATGTATATAAAGTTCCTGGCAGATAGCAGGTATTCAATAAACATCGTTTTCTTCCCTCACTAATTTGGATAAGGACAATGTGGCAGGCTGAATAATGTCTCCCCAAAAGATGTCGAAATCCTAGTTCCTGTGAATAAGTTACCTTACATAGAAAAAGGGATTTTGCAGATGTGATTAAGACTCTTGAGATAGATTATCCTGGATTATCTGGTGGGCCCAATGTAATCACAAGAGTCCTTAGGAGAAGGATACATGCAGGTTAGAGACCAAGACAGTGATGAGGAAAGCAGATGGGGTGATAAGGCATGAGCCAAGAAGTGTGGGCAGCCAGAAGCTGGGAAAGGCAAGGAATGTATGGATTCTTCCTAAAGCCTCCAGAAGGAACACAGCTCTACTGATGTCTGATCTTAGCCCTCTAAAACCCATATCAGACTTCTGACCTCCAGAATTGTAAGATAATAAATGTGTGTTGTTTGGCTGTAATTTGTTACAGCAGCAATAGGAAATGAACACAGGTGATGAGCCTCAACATT
Organism: Balaenoptera musculus; assembly: GCF_009873245.2. Lineage (NCBI taxonomy): Eukaryota > Metazoa > Chordata > Mammalia > Artiodactyla > Balaenopteridae > Balaenoptera > Balaenoptera musculus. Next base: position 73,152,576 of record NC_045790.1, read on the forward strand.
CTCTTTCACTTGCTGCTAGTATGTCTCCCTACACAGAGGCTAGAAACCTAAATCCTACATTTCCCAGAATTTCTTGCAGCTGGGGTTCTGATCGCATACTTAACCCAACGAGAAGCACTTGTGCACGTTTTGGAACATGAAAGTGAGGCTTTCGGCTGCTTTGGGCTGAATTTCAGTGGAAGACAAGGTTGTGGAGATGTACATCTACAGCAGCACTCGGCTGGGAGCTCTCAACTCCCAGCTTCCTGGGAATCAACAGCAGAGGAGGCAACGGCAGATTTCTCATCCAGCTTCAGCCTACTGATTCCCCACCTTCATGGAAGAAGTAGTTGCTCCCCTGGCTGCTAAGTTCTGCTATGTCCTGACAGTCATTCCCAAAGGCCCATCTAGACCCCACTCCACAGCCTTTCCATTGATTTCCTAAGCAGCTAATGCTCTCTATTAAAGCTCATTCTGCTTAAAAGAACTAGAAATGTTTCTCCTTTGCTACATTTGAACTCTGGTTGATACAACCTCTATTCTCACCATCCCAGGAGAGGCAGAATTTCTCACCTGGGAGGGCCGGATGTTCTGAGATCATGTACAACAGCCAGCAGGCAGCTCTACCTTGGTCTCAGAACCAACCAACTTTTCCCTCCTATGGCTGCGTTACGTCCTTAACTCCCCTTTCTTTAACCAGACCTTCTCAATTATGATTTTTCCTCTTAAATTGGATCAATAATTTCATAATTTTGGAGGGTCTGGGAAGTAAGGATTGTTTTAAAAAATTTAAAGACATTGTATAAGGTAATGTCTCTCAGCCTTATGAAAAGAATTTTAAAATTACCCACACTGAAGGAGAAATATGTGATTGGTATTACTGCTCTCATAAGAGAGATGGATTTTTTTTTAAGTTAGAAAAGCTTTCAGCAATTTACTTATATTGATTTAGATGCTTGATTTTGAAAGATACTCCTTTTTTATATGACTCTTCGACCATGTGAATGCTTCTGAAAATGCGTGTCACCCACAACTGTCAACATAGGATTCCAGATTTCCCAGAAATCATTGTGAATTTTTAAAAAAATTTAACCCCCCCCCCAAAAAAATTTAACATATATATCTCATACTAAAGAAAACATGGCGTGCTATAACTTCCAACTATGCTACAGGAGAATAAGTGCTGGGGAAATCACAGTCACTGGAATTAACAAATTAGTTAAACTAAGTTCCATAAAACTTCCGCTATCTTTCTAGGGCTCCATCCTGGTCTGGTGTCCTCACTAGTGTTCTACTCCTTTGTTTTTGAAAGGCTTAGAACAGGACTCAATGAAATTTTTCTAAACAGAGCCAACTAGCAAATGTTTCGGGCTTTGTGGCTCATATGGTTTCTGTCCCGACTATTCAATCCCACCCTTGTAGCACAAAAGCACTCAATGCATAACAAATGAGCGTGGCTGTGTTCCAATAAAACTTTTTGTGGACACTTAAATTTGAATTTTTATAAGATTCCCATGTCTGGCTTTTTATTTTAAAATGTAACACCATTCTTAAAGGCTCTCGGGCTGTACAAAAGCAGGCAGCAGGTCAGATTTGGCCCACAGGATGTGGTTTGCCAACATCTCCTGGAAACCCGGCCATGCCCACTCCAACTTACCCTAAAATTCTTGCCAGGCTAAAGTCCTGGTGACACAGCCTTGATGGAGATGTTGCCTCCAAAAATCCATCGTTTCCTGGGAGAGGAGGAATGATTTTACTTTTGTCTTCTCTACCTAGTTCTCAATCCTTCATAGTTTAGCTGCCACCTATCATTCCAGGTCCATCTCTTCCTCCTTCTACCCCCCAAACCAGCTTCCACATGCCGCATAATCTGCCTCTAGTCACACCTGACTACCTGCCTTTCCCAGTAAGTCAGGTAGCTGTAAACCTCCATGACTTTGTTCACGCTCTTCCCTCCAACTAGAACGACCTGGTCCACATCTCTATCTCATAGATTTTTTGTTGTTGTTCCTCAAGACCCTGTTCAACGTCACTTTTACTTTCCCCAGAAAAGTGAGGTGAGGACAATGACTGTCACATGGTCAACACACATAGAGTTGGGTGAATGAATGCACAGACCCAGGTGGGGTATGCTGGCTGGTGGAAAGGGGGCTTCAGAGAGTCATGGCATAGGATAAGGTGCTCCGTCTGCAAAGTGATGATGACAGAAATGGGGGCATGAGAAGGGGGTACTGATGACAAATAGTTTGCTTCTCAATATTTCCAAAGCCTACTTTGTCCAAAGAAATAAGAGTAGTTTGGCTCAACAGGAAGAATGGATGCCAGATGCTGACGCTCCAGGGCGTGTGCTGCTGCTGGCCGCTCTCCGCAGCTCAGACTCACCCTTGCCCTGGTACGTGCTTATCAGGGTCACCACTGGGATTTCATGGAACTCTTACAGAGCTGGCCTTTACCATTTTTAATAGACATCCCACTTCCCTTTTTTTCCTTTTTTTTAAGAAAGCTAAAATAAACTTTGAGTCTCTAAAGAATTTGTTCATAATCAATGACTCTCAAGAAGGTGAAAGAAACAGAAAGATTAATTTTTAGGATGGAGAGTGGAAGGGCAAATTTCAGATAAATGAAGGTGTTGTCATCTTTTTAAATTTCATAAAGATAAAATAGCAACTTGATGTAATTGCAAAAAAGAGTCACAGGCCTTTTATGTCACCATGAGCCATCTTTATCTGACCACTTGGATAATTAGAAAGTAAAATTCTATAATCTTTAGGTTTTAAGTGGGCTAGAGCATTTCAGATTCTAACACCATACAAATATCAGCTTTTTATTTTTAACCAAATTTTACCAACCTTTTCTAAAAATGAAGACTGAACAGATCCTAGACTTGCTTACAATGGTCCAATCCTGCTCTCTTTATCTCAACTTTACCTATATTTTCTGCACAAAATACCTGCTGAGCTATACCAGCTTTTAGTTTCTTGCATTTTCTGTTATGAGTTCCTGAAGTTTATTATCCTAAAGATTATTATAAGATAATGAAACATTTGCAGAAAATGTTGCATATATTTTCTCCTTTGATAGCACTGTAGTTTGCACTCATAAAGATTTTCAGCCAAGAAATTCTAATGTAAATCTAACAATTTGGCCATTAATGATCATCAGTGTCACATCTAAGAAACAATTCTGGTTGGAGTTATTTATTATAAGCAATCAAAATGTGCCATTATAGTCCTAATTACAATATTTACTCAGATGGCCTTATTTATCCACAAGAAAAAAATAATGCCAGGCAGCTGCTATAACTTCTACACTAGGCATGTGAGAAACATGAAGTCCTTGTACATTGGAATGATGTCCTTAAAGAGAAATACATTTATAAAACACTTTGCTGATAATAATAGTAAAATCTTATCAATGCATTGATTGCACTTTCATATATATGCAGCAGGTTGAATGGATGAGACACAAAGGAACTAAGAGAAGCTTCTGTTCCTGAAAGATGGTAGAATAACATGGATTGCTGCCATAGCCCCACCACCAGGTCAACTCTGGAACAAGTAACTGTGTTGCTCACCACTCTAGTTTCAGCTCTGTTTTATTTGTTTTTGTCTTTTTTAAAATTTAGGACATATTATCATTGAGTTTAGCAATGATTTTAAAGCATACTTGCTCTAATTTATCCATCGTTTGGGTATTTTGTGGTAAGAGGGCATTTCAAAGTAGCTAGTCTTGTGAAACTCACAGAAATAGAAATCTAATAAAATCTGCTTTTAAAACTGGATTCTGTATCAAGATTACTTTCAGCTTTTACAGTGAAGCCTGTGATAAACATGCTTCTTTTCTTGGTTATAACTTTACATTAATTTTTATCTTTTTTATCAGAGTAATGTATGTCCTTTTTTTAAAGTCAAATAGTGAATTTTCTAGACATAGACAGGCAGATCAGAGAGACAGACAGACATTCCAGGAAATCTTTAAATCCCAGAATTAACAACTGAAGCCATGTCATCCTCCTTCCATGCCCCCAGGGAGCCTATGTTCCCATCCAGGACCTGCCAGGATGCAGCAAGGATGCCAGGATCCCCAGGGCACCATCTCCATCATTGGGGACTTGTGCTTCATTGTCAACCAGAAATCCCTCCTCCAGTTCCTCTAGAGAAGACAATTTTGCTCAAAGAAATATTTCCATACAGTTTAGGCAATTCCATTAATTCTCACAGGAGCACATCCTCTGAAGAGAATGAGCTACGCTTTTTATAATCAGTGATAGTTAACCTTCATACATACATTTGCTCCTTGTAATAGCCAAGTGATGTCCTCATTCTGTGTCTTGTTTAGGTTGAGATTTGGGATATTCCAGGAGCTTGGGCCTTAAGAAAGAAGACGGCAGCTTGACAGAGTGGCTGCTTTGGCACACAGTTTTGGCATCTCAACAGATGGATGTTGAGATGGGCTTTGCATACCCACCACCATCCAGGGTTCCTTTATTTCAGTCTGCTAAGATGACCTAATTTTTGAAATATATAATTACTTTGTAAAACTGTCATTGGGGGGAAAATGAGTAAAACTAGCATACAAACATGCAGGGACTTTTCAAAGTGAGAAAAATCAAGTAAAGACTCAACCCCAGGAACTGGCTCAGCCAGTCTTTCCCTCAGTTCTCTCACTGTCTTAATCTTTATACAGCTGTGGAGAGAGGGCTTACAGAGGCCTAACAGGGCCAGAGTTCTCCACTAAGCTTCCAGAAAGTTCAAGAGACAAGTAGCTTCATAAATTGCCAACATATGTGGAAAACAGTATGGAGGTTCCTTAAAAAACTTAAGATAGAGCTACCATGTGATCTAGCAATCCCATTATTGGACATATATCTGGAGAAAACTCTAATTTGAAAAGATATATGCACCCCTACGTTCATAGCAGCACTATTTACAAGAGCCAAGACATGGAAGCAACCTAAATGTCCATGGACAGATGAATGGATAAAGAAGATGTGGTGTGTACACACACACACACACAATGGAATACTACTCAGCCATAAAAAGAATGAAATAATTCTATTTTCAGCAACATGGATGGACCTAGAGATTGTCATACTAAGTGAAGTAAGTCAGAGAAAGACAAATATCATATGTTATCACTTACATATGGAATCCAAAATATGATACAAATGAACTTATTTACAAAACAGAAACAGACTCACAGACATAAAAAACAAACTTATGATTACCAAAGGGGAAAGGGGTCAGGGGAGGGATAAATTAGGAGTTTGGGATTAGCAGATACAAACTACTATATATAAAATAGATAAACAAGGTCCTACTGTATAGCCCAGAGAACTATATTCAGTACCTTGTAATAAACTATAATGGAGGGCTTCCCTGGCGGCGCAGTGGTTGAGAATCTGCCTGCCAATGCAGGGGACACGGGTTCGAGCCCTGGTCTGGGAAGATCCCACATGCCACGGAGCAACTGGGCCCGTGAGCCACAATTACTGAGCCTGCGCATCTGGAGCCTGTGCTCCGCAACAAGAGAGGCCGCGATAGTGAGAGGCCCGCGCACCGCGATGAAGAGTGGCCCCCGCTCGCCGCAACTAGAGAAAGCCCTCGCACAGAAACGAAGACCCAACACAGCCATAAATAAATAAATAAATAAATAAATAAATAAAATTAAAAAAAAAAAAAACTATAATGGAAAAGAATATATATAAAACTGAATCACTTTGCTGTACACCAGAAACTAACACAACATTGTAAATAAACTATACTTCAATTTTTTAAAAACTTGCCAACATAGAAACCAGAAGTTTGGAGTTCAGAAGTCGGGGAGCAATCTCTGACCCTGGATCCCTTAGTGGGGAATAGCAGGTACTAGTTTCCAAGACCCTGATGCTTCATTGATGAAGACTGCTTCATGACTCTCAGCTCAGGATTCATCACAAAGGGCAGCAGTCCACCCCTCCCCTCCCCCTCCTCCAGCCCTGTGAGCGTGCAGGTGGGAAGCTGTCAGGGAGGCAACTCTGGGCCTTGTTCACCTCCTGCCCCAAATAAAGGTGCTCTTTGGTGACCTGCTTCCCCTCTATCTCAACCCCAGTGAGCCTCAAGCATCTGAGCAATATGGTGGGTGAATGTGTGTGCAGTAACCTTGGCCATCTCCTGTTGGGCACTGCAGACCTAAACGAGATGAGGAGGTAAAGCATCTCCTCTCTCTCCCTTTTCTTCCCCCAACAGGAGGATGCCAGAGGGTAAGGAGGGCAGATGAAAGGTCTTGTCAGAGGTAGAGGAGGAAGGAGGATATTCCATTTTCAAGCTTCAGCAAGAAATCTTTGCCTCTCTCCAAGTGGCACTCAAGTCACTCTCCAGCTGTGGGGTGAAAACTGGACTCAAAGCATGGACATGGAAATTACATCCTAGCCTGGGCAAGCTCACCCACCCACCCACCCACCCACTCATAACAACAGTTCCAATGCGGCTCAGGCACAGGAACATTTTCCTGAAAACACTTTATTTTGTGAACTCTAGGAATTCTAGGGAGCCAGTATCCAGTGAACAAAGAGCTGAGAGTATATGTCTCGAGTTGGGGGTATTGCTCTGCTGGTCCCTAGGAGGGCCAGTGCAAGGCATAAGAGGGTATGTTGTATTTGTGGCATTAATATGTCTGGGAACAAACTGCAAACTGGTCTATGAGGTCTCCCTGCTGGGTGGGCATCTTCCCAGAGAGGAGGCCCTCCCCAGAGAGTTACTCCATGGTAACTTCTTAGTGATTTCATGCAAGACAAAAGTATCACCTGTCCACCAATAGTGGGGGTGTTCATGGTATAGCCTCAGAGTGCCCGAGGATAAATGAGACAAAAAGTGAGAGGAAGCATGATGGATATTTGGGTGAGAAAGGATGGAAAGGAATAAAAAGGAGAAAGAATAAAGCATCCCGGGAGAAGTGTAAATGGGTTTACCTTTGTGCACAAAACCAACAACTGCATGGATATTGGCAGGTACAGCATTGCTCTGATTTGGGAAGCCATGCTGAATGACAGTGTGTCATTGATCCTGACTATTTGCCCATCGGGGTTGGGTCACCACCTTGTCACCTTAATGCACTTGAAGGAGCCATGACAGATTTCCTCCAGGGACACCTGCAGCATTGAACCACAGCTCGGTCCTGACCCTTCTGCTGAGGATACAGGGGTCCTGGGACTTGCTTAGGAACCTTACTCAGCTCACTGAGATTAGAGTGACCAAAGTCGCCCAATGGTTCCTCATTCTCACCCACATCTATGTCATCTGGAACAAAACTGTTGAAGGACTGAGTAAGGTGCCCATCTGCATAGATTCTGAAGGGGCTGAAGCAAGACTAGAGACTTGGAAGCTTAATTTCTGCTTTTCATAATCTATTCATTAATACTGCATTTCCATCATTGCATTTGATTTTAACTGACTTGAAGTTCAGAGATACTCAGTCATCCATTAGCTAGGGAAGCACTAGAGACTAGAGACTCAGGGGATGAGACTCCCATGCCAGTGATCTTTTTCATGTATCTAAGCCTCAAGGACTTCTTACCAAAGGAGTTTGTAGCCTGAAAGAGCTTAGAGACTGGCCTTGGGTCACATAGAAAGAATTCTTGGCTCTCATATCTTTGTGTATCTCCACATACAGATAGGGAGTGAAGCAATCAAACTGGATTTCCATGCTCCTGGTAGCTAGTACCAGATCTGTCCCAAGTGGAGAGAGGGGAATGTCCAAGAGAGATGCCCCAGTCTTACTCTGCTTCCAGCACTGTGTTTCCCCTCTCCTTCTTCACATGGGGAAAGCAGAGGGACCAAATAAACAGGAAAGCTAATTGGCTAAGCCACGGTTCCCAACATTTTTGGCACCAGGGACCGGTTTCATGCAAGACAATATTTCCATGGAGGCAGCATGAGCGGGGGTTCAGGCGGTAATGCCAGCAATGGGGAGTGGCAGATGAAGCTTCGCTCACTCGCCCGACGCTCACCTCCTGCTGTGCGGCCCGAGGGTTGGGAACCCCTGCACTAAAGAATGGCACAAAATAAATGCCCTGTGTTCACAATCAAAGCTCACAACATGCTATGAACCAAGGGGCCATCATGCACCTTGTACAGAATTGTGCTTCAGGAGGTTCTGCTGACATTAAACTCAACAGGAATGGAGCTTTCTGGAGTTATACTAAGCCTTACACCTACACCTAATGTCAGGGCTATGAAAACTCATGAATGGCTAGACACCTGTTATCCATCACCATCCAGGCTCTCATTGGGAGGAGTCTTTAGCTGAGCATTTCTGAGAGAAAGGTGATGAGGCTGAGAATAGTGCTTAGTTGAAAGAGGAAGAGCTTTCCAAGGTTATCAGGGGCTCCAGGAGCTCGAGGAAAGGCATATGGAGATGTGCTCAACAAGCATGTGTCCTTCATGGATGTGCCCAAGGATGCAGCAGGATTTCTGATGGGGTGAGCTGGTGTGTTTGCTGGAGGGACTAAACAAAAATCATCACAGTTTTGGGGGCTACACCCTTGGCATAGAGGCTGTAGAACCACTCACCTTGTAATGAACCATATGGGTTTACACAAAGAGCTTCCAGTAGCAACAATTATGGGCCAAAGATTAGAAGATCTTTCCTAAGTATTTTATGGAAATGTATGCCTTGCTAAAGAAAAAACATTGCCCATAATACTGCCTGATATGGGGTGTCTTCTCACTCTAGTAAATTGGGTTTTAGAGCCTAATGTAATTCAGTTTTGAAAAGTTAAGCTATGTGATGCTTCTCTCATCTCAGCATTGTTGAACGAATTTATGCTCTTCTATTTATTACATCATTTAATATTTACAACTCTTTGAAGTAATAAGTACTGCTTAACTTCTAAACAGAAGAGTAAATGGAGGCACAGAGAGGTAAATATATATTTAGTGGGCTAGAATAGAAGGAGCCAGGGATGAAGAGCCTCCTTTTTACTGTGAGGAGTCATTAAATGCAAATGATAGAAAAGAAAATTCGACTGTTCTAAACAAAAAAAGTGAATGTATTAACTATGTGATTGACAAATCTGGAACTAGGGCTGTATTCAGACCTCAGGGTTGTTCCAGGAGCTCAACTGATATCCTCAGGATTCAGTTTCCCTCTCTCTTGGCTCTATTCTTATGTGCTTTTCTACCAGCAAGTTCAAAGTGAGATTCTCTTAGGTGCAAGTGCAGCTGAAAATGTGTTGCCTGTTTCACAAGAGTCCCTGCAAAAGTCTTATTTTTCCTTGCTGGGTCACATGCCCATCACTGAATCAAACACTGGGTGTGGAATGCTTGTTTTGACTGGGCCAAGTCACATACTCATCCTTGGACTAGGGTGAAGATGTTACCCATGGACTGGGACTGAAGAATCAAGGTAGTTTCCCTAGAAATGATTTTTGTTTGTTTGATTGGTTTCCACTGTATTGCAAGGAGCTGTACTCTTTCTTGATTGCCACAAAATTCTTAATTGATTTGAGTTCAAAACAGACATAAAAACATATAAGCAAATCACTCACAATCAGGTTCTCTGCTATCTCTCACTTAGTGGAAAATAAATCTCTATAAAACATTAATCCATTTACAGAAATCATTAAATAGACCATAAAACTAAATTCCCAATCATCGCTGTCACTAATGGGAAATACCTTTTCACCTGCAAACCAAAAAAAATTTTTAACTAAAATTAATAGAGAGGGAGAAAAAATCTAGAGAAATGGAGATTGAACAAAAGTAAATTTGTATTGTTGCTTGAGATTCACCTTTGTAAGGTAAGAAAAGACATACTGGGCTGAAGCTTCCCATGAGGTGTACGTTCCAGGAAATGTAGCCTTGTTGGCTGCATCAGCTGACTCCAGTGCACACCTCAGTGAGCTCCAAAGCTGTTAAAAGATTATTTTTGAAAGGTGTAATCATGATTCTCAAGCAGGTATAAAATGAACACTTGTGAAAGGTTTAACTAATTAATTAATGAGGGAACAAGAAAGTATTCTGACTGGTTCAAAGGAGAATTCCAAAGAAATACATGTACCTAGGCAGACAAGGAATGATGAAATGAATTTAGATATGGATGAAAAACGGGTCTGTTCATAGGGCAATAACCAATTGCATTCCACTGGACACAAGTGCTTTAATACCTATGGACAAGAATCATTTGTATTAGTATCAGTTTGACACAATTTACAGAGCTGTAAAATAGCTCAAAGACCATGAAAATACAAAAATCTGTTGCATTTCTATACAACACTAATAATGAACTATCAGAAAGAGAAATTAAGAAAACAATACCATTTACAATTGCATCAAAAAGAATAAAATACCTAGGAATAAATTTAACCAAGGAGGTGAAAGACCTGTACACTGAAATCTATGACAGTGATGAAAGAAATTGAAGAAGACACAAAGAAATGGAAAGGTATTCCATGTTCATGGATTAGAAGAACTCATACTGTTAAACTGTCCACACTACCCAAGGCAATCTAGAGTCAGTGCAATCCCTATTAAAATTTAAATTGCATTTTTCACAAAAATAGAACAAACAACCCTAAAATTTGTACGGAACCACAAAAGACCCTAAATTGCAAAAACAATCTTGAGAAAGAAGAACAAAGCTGGAGGCATCACACTAGCTGATTTTAAACTATATTGTAAAGTTATAGTAATCCAAACAGTATGGTATTGGCATAAAAAAAGAGATATAGATATAGAGATAGAGATAGATAGATAGATAGATAGATAGATAGATAGATAGATAGATAGATAGATAGATAGATAGAAAGAAAGAAATAGATATAGATATAGATATGGAACAGAATAGAGAGCCCAGAAATAAACTCATGCACTTATGGTCAATTAATTTATGACAAAGGAGCCAAGAATACACAATGGGGAAAGGACAGTCTCTTCAATAAATGGTGTTGAGAAAGCTAGAAAGGCACATGCTAAAGAATGAAACTGGACCATTATTTTACACCATAACAAAAAGCTAACTCAAAATGGATTAAAGACTTGAGTGTAAGACCTGAAATCATGAAACTCCTAGAAGAAAACTAACTCAAAATGGATTAAAGACTTGAATGTAAGACCTGAAATCATGAAACTCCTAGAAGAAAACATAGGTAAGCTCTTTGACATCGGTCTTGGCAATGATTTTTTAAAATCTGACACCAAAAGCAAAAGCACAAAAGCAAAAATAAACAAGTGGAACTACATCAAACTAAAAAGTTTCTGCACAGCAAAGGAAACCATCAACAAATGAAAAGTCAACCTCTGAATGGGAGAAAATATTTGCAAATCATATATTTGATAAGTAATTAATATTCAAAATATATAAATGGGACTTCCCTGGTGGTTAAGACTCTGCACTTCCATTGCAAGGGGCATGGGATTGATCCCTGGTCAGGGAACTAAGATTCCCCCATGCCCCATGGCACGGGCAAAAAAAAAGGAAGAAAGAAATATATATATATATATCTCATACAACTCAATAGCAAAAAGAAAAAAACAAATCCAATCTGATTTAAAAATGGGCAAAGGGTCCGAATACATATTTTCTAAAGAACACATACAGTTCACCAACAGGTACATGAAAAGGTGCTCAACATCACGAATCATCAGGGAAATGCAAATCAAAACCACAATGTGATCTCACCTCACACCTATTAGAATGGCTACTATGAAAAAGATCAGAAATAACAAACGTTAGCAAGGATGTGGGAAAAAAAGGAACCCTCGTGCTCCCCTATGTTCATCGCAGGATTATTTACAATAACGAAGATATGTAAATGACCTAAGTGCACAGCAATGAATGAATGGATAAAGAAGATGTGGTGTATATATGAATGAAATACTACTCAGTCATAAACGAAGATGAAATCTTGCCATTTGCAACAATATGGATGGACCTTGAGGGTATTAGGCCAAGTGAAATAAGTCAGATGGAGAAAGGCAAATACCATACAATTTCATCCATATGTGGAACATAAATAAATAAATAAACCAAACAAACAAACAAAACACTTAGATACTGAGAATAGATTAGTGGTTACCAGAGGGGCAGGGGGTGGAGGGAGGGCAAAATGGGTAAAGAGAGTCAACTGTATCATGACAGATGGAAACTAAACTTTTGCCGATGAGTAGTGTATACAGAAGTCAAAATATAATGTTGTACACATAAAACTTACATAATGTTATAAGCCAATGTTACTGATAACAAATAAATATAAAAATTGTTTAAAAAAGAATAACAGGGAGAGAGAATTGAAATGAAAAAAGAAGTTATTAAAGAAATAGCAAAAGAAAGTCCCCCAACTGAAAGACACATGTCTCTAGACTGAAAAAGTGGAGCCTATTCTACAAATTTCTAACAGGGGAAAACAGGTTACATGACCATTAGCCTTCTCAGAAGCAGCACTAGAATTTAATGGAGAAATGTCTTCAAAATTGTGATACAGAAATAGTTTCAATCTAAAATTTTATACCCAACCAATATATCCTATTTTGGTTATTATAAGACCTAGTTTTTTCACATACAAAAATCTTTAAAATTGGAATGTACCTTGCAATCACTGTCAGCCAGGTGGCAGCAAGACCTGGTTGTGTTCCTTTGATACATTCTGATAAAATTAATACAGGGCCAACATCAAAGCATCAAGAGTGAGAGTAAAATAAAGACATTTTCAGACCTAGCCAGATTTGACTTACCTTCAATACACTCTTTCTAGGGCTGCAATAACAAATTACCAAAAACTAGGTGACTCACTACAACAGAAAATTATTCTCAAGGTGTCAACAAGATTGGTTTCTTCTTGAGGGCTCAGAAGGAAAATCTATTCAATGCCTCACTTGTAGACTGAGGCTTTTGCTAATAATTCTTGGCGTTCTCCGTTTGTGGCAGCATAATCTCAATCTCTGCCTTCATTGTCATATGGCATCCTTCTTGTGTATCTGTCTGTGTCTCCTCTCTTCTTACAAGAACACCAGTCATCTTGGATTAGGGGCCACCTTAATGACTTCATCTTAACTTGGCTACATCTGCAAAGACCCTATTTTCAAATCAGGCCACATTCATAGGTATCACTTAGAAACTAAGCATATCTTTTGGGGGAACACAATTCAACCCACTACACTTTCTAAAGGCTTTATGAAAGATATGTTCCAAAAAAGAATCAATGAACCAAAAACAAGGAAGACAAAAGATCTAGGAAATCAGGGATTCCTGGTAATACAAAGTCCCAGGATGACAACTAAAGCATGTGTCCAGGATGACAGCTGGGTGGGAGAACTAAAAAGCAACCAATCTAGTTTACAGGATGGATAGGTCTGAGAAGAAGTAAGGGAAACTCATGGACCACTTGATATACTTAAGCATGTGGGAAAAAAATCTTTTGAGAGACATAAAATATAGGGGAAATGTAAGGATAAGCACACAAAAATATGCAAGTTTTTAGAAGTGGCAATTAACTCTAGGAAAAATGTGTTACACAAAAAGGGAGAAATAATAATTTTAAAATACTTGGCTCTGCCATGAATAATATTTACATAATCATAATAATATAAGCACTGAATGTTGATTTAATCCAGAAATTCTTTGGAAGAATGGAGAACGGAAAGGGAGTGACATTTAAGAGGGTGAAATTCTCATCTATCCTAACAGGAAATCAATAGATAATGCCAAAATGAAAATAAATCAAGAAACATCATTATAAGCATAATCTTAAGAATTACATAAATCAGTACAAAACGAAGTAACTAAGATGGTTAAAATGTTTGCCTCTAGAGTGTGACCGGTGAAAGAGATTACCATATGCATTTATAATACCTTTGGTAGTATTTGATTTTTTTCAACTTTTATTAAAAATGCTTTTAAAGGGACTTGCCTGGTAGTCAGTGGTTAAGAATCCGTCTGCCAGTGCAGGGGACACGGGTTCAATCCCTGGTCCGGGAAGATCCCACATGCCACAGAGCAACTAAGCCCGTGCCCCACAACTACTGAGCCTGCCCTCTAGAGCCCGTGAGCCACAACTACTGAGCCCACGTGCCACAGCTACTGAAGCCCACGCACCTAGAGCCCATGCTCTGCAACAAGAGAAGCCACCACAATGAGAAGCCCACGCACCACATCAAAGAATAGCCCCTGCTCGCTGCAACTAGAGAAAACCAGCACGCAGCAACAAAGACCCAATGCAGCCAAAAATAAATAAATAAATATTTTTAAAACGCTTTTAAAGCATTTTTAAAGGAAAGAATTAATAAGAGGGGAAAATGTGTGCTCTGTGTGAAACCTAGCCCAGCTCCCTCAGAGAATTATTTCTTCCTTCATTGAACCCCAGTAAGACTTTATACGCTGTGCCATGATAGCCCTTCTCACATTGTACAGCCATTTACAGCCATTTAACAATCCCTATGCCCCTCTGTGCTGACTCCTTCTTCCTGTCTCCTCTAGCCCACCACCATTTATGAGTTGCTCCAGTCACAGTAGAAACAATTCATTTGCAGTTTTGCCTCCTCCACTCTTGACTGTGAGATTCTGGAATTTCTTATTCATGTCTTTCTCAGTGGCTAGTTCAAACCACAAAACATAGTAGGTGCTCAGTGAATGTTTATTGAATAAATAAATCAGATAAAATATTGAATGAATAAATGAATCTCTGTTTCTGAGAATCTCAATAGAGCCTACAAATGTATTTTCCATCCATTAAATATTCATAGAGAAGACAGCAAAGTTTCCCGTAAGAACTGTCATCTGTTCTTTGGGAAAAGTTTTAGTTGTCTTATTGCAATGTAAAAAAACAACATTGTTAAATGTAAGGTGCCTGAGAATTCCACATACCCATCAGCGTCAAAAATGTGAGATGTTTAAGAGGTGCAGGCTCCCAAACTCATTATGACTGAAAATCAGCTTTAAACGGTACACCAACTATATGTAACAGTAATTGTTACAAGACCCCCTTCAAGTGGTGAGACCACCTTATCAGAGAGGCATCTCCTGAGTACCCTCATTAAAACTGTCACCCTCACCCCCCCTCATCACCACTACTGGAACTCCCTGTCCCTTCCACCTCTACTTTTCCCTCTAGTATTTTCCTACAACCAGGGAAGCTCACCTGAGCTTTGGTGTCCAGAGTCTTTATTAGGGCACCATGGTCAACACAAAAACTTTCTGGGATGATGGGCATATTCTGTCTTGACACAGGTAATGGCTACATGAGTGTATATACACTTGTCAAAAACCTTGAGCTGGACACTTAAAAATTTGTGCATTCTACTGTATATAGATTACACTTCAGTAAAGTTCTCTTAGCATTAAAAAATTAAAGAGTGCAAATGATAAAATTTGTGCAATTTTCTGTGTTATATGATGCAATAAAACATTTTTTAAAAAGATGCTCACACTACTGTATTTAAAATAGATAACCAACAAGGTCCTACCGTATAGCACAGAGAACTCTGCTCAATATTCTGTAATAACCTAAATGGGAAAATAATTTGAAAAAGAATAGATATGTGTATATGTATAACTGAACCACTTTGTTGTACACCTGAAACTAACACAACATTGTAAATCAACTATAGTCCAATATAAAATAAAAATTAAATAAAAAAGGATGCTCCTCATGAATCTCCAACTACGAGTAGCTATTGTGGACTGAATTCTTGTGTTCCCTCAAAATTCATATGTTAAACTCCTAACCCCAGTGTGGATGTATTTGGAGATGGGGCCTATAAGGAAGTAATTAAGGTTAAATGAGGCCTTAAGGGTGGGGTCCTGGTCTAATAGGATTAGTGTCTTTATAAGAAGAGACACCAGAAAGCTCTCTCTCTCTCTACACAAAGACAAGATCACCGTGAGCACACAGTAAGAAGAAAGTGGTCTGCAAGCCAAGAGAAGAGTCCTCAAAATGAAACCCACATTGCCAGTACCTTGATCTTGGATTTCCCAGCCCCCAGAACCATGAGAAATAAATTTCTGTTGTTTAAGACACTCAGTCTGTGGTATCTTGGTATGGCAGCCTGAGCAGACTAATGCAGTAGTGTAATTACAACAGCCCCAGCTACTGCATCCTGAGATCCATCAATCACCATGTTGGAGCTGAGGTCACTCTTCCCACCAGCCACTCTGCACCAATCATTGAACGTGACAGGAATACAAAGGCAGGCCTGTTCCTGGGAGAGGTAGAACTCCTTTGGTGGGGCACTTTGGCTCTAGACTCCCCATCAGGCTTACCCAAATTTCTTAGAATGCACCACAGTCTCAGACTTTTCCTTCCCTCTCTTCTCCACAGCAATCACACCTGCACTGCAGTCTGATAGCATTCCCAACCTCCTCCAGCTCCTTCCTCATTTTCCCTCATAGATGTTCTCCCCAACAAACCTTTGGCATGCGTAACACCATCATGGTATCTGCTTCTCAGAAGACCCAAACTAACATAACTCCTTAGAAAAAGGAAAGGAGATCAAGTCAACAAGTTATGTGGCAGAAAAAAAACAGTTGTCAGTTAACAAGAATAGTTAGAAAATTACAGAAAACTCAAACGTTAGCTACATATCTGACAAACTTACCTGTCTAATCACTTAAAGTGGTTTTGACTGTGAGAGCCAAGGAAATTGAGCTTTCTTTGAAACCACTGTTTCTTTGAAACATTAGTTTATTGAAAACTGCTACTCAGTCTCAAAATACATCCAGTTTTAGCTTCTCATCACAACTCTACCCCAATCTTAAACAAGACAAAACCAACTGATGGTCTTAGTGATTGTCCATTATCAAGGACATGCTAATAAAGTTGTTGAAAAAACTCAGGTCACAGAGACCGTGAAGAAGGACATTCAGCTACCAAGGACCTTGAGGGACAGGCTGTATCTGGATAGCTCTAGAAACATCTTACTTTATTTAATTACTTGAAGTAATTCAGTCCATCAGTTTACTTCAGGCAGGAACAGAGTGTGTAACAACAGCACTTAATCTCATCTTGCCCTGCCAGTGACTCCTCACTGCAGCTTTAGTTTGAATTATGGGATGTTCTGTCATTACCCATTTGCAGCAGTGACTCTGTGATTACAGCAGTGTGGCTTGAGATTGGTCAACACCTCATAAACTTTCTTCCAAGAACTCTGGACAATCTGTCTGAAGAGTCATGTCATGTGGAACACTTTGAGCTTCCTAAGCTCTAGAACTGAAAATCTAAAGTGCTTTGGATCCTCTTCTTAACCAGATAGTCATGCCTTCCAACACTGAACTGCAGTTTACTCTTTGGTAGTTGTTTTTATAAAAACAAAAGAAAGGGACTCAGGGAATCCATAGGTTTCATTTCTCTACGGGAAAAGGACAACCTATTTTGGTTCAGGCTGACTCTCTAAAGTAGATGTTTATGTACACTCTGCTATATTTAAAATAGATAACCAACAAGGACCTCTCTGTATAGGAACTGTGCTTAATACTCTGTAATGACCTAAATGGGAAAATAATTTGAAAAAGAATAGATGCATGGGGCTTCCCTGGTGGCGCAGTGGTTGAGAGTCTGCCTGCCAATGCAGGGGACATGGGTTCGAGCCCTGGTCTGGGAAGATCCCACATGCCGCGGAGCAACTGGGCCGGTGAGCCACAACTGCTGAGCCTGCACGTCTGGAGCCTGTGCTCCGCAACAAGAGAGGTCGTGACAGTGAGAGGCACGCACACTGCGATGAAGAGTGGCCCCTGCTCGCCGCAACTAGAGAAAGCCCTCGCACAGAAACGAAGGCCCAGCACAGCCAAAAAAAAAAAAAAAAAAAAAAAAGAATAGATACATATATATGTATAACTAAATCACTTTGCTGTACATGTGAAACTAACACATCATTAATCAACTATGCTCCAATATAAAAAAAATTAAAAAATAAAATAAAATAGATGTTTATTCTGACTGTATCACTAGAAAGCCCTATTACATTTCCCTAGTCCATTCACTCGCTCACTCGAATTCACTCATTTTCCTTTATCCTCAAACCTCCAATACCTCCTCCCAATCTTCCCTCACAGCTGAAGACGTTGCTACTCTCCTGAGAAAATGGAAGCAATCAGCAGAGAACTTCCACATATTCCTATCATCACAGATTGATACACCTACCAGCATCATGCACATACGCTCGGCCTTCCTGTTACTGTATGGACTGCCCATGCTCATAGCGAAAGCCAAGCATGCACCCTCCACCAGCCCCCATTCTCACCTTTTCAAGGCTGTAACATCTTTGTTCTCTCCTACATCATCAGCTTCCCCATCACCCCTGGATCATTCTCTTCAGCACACAGGCATGCTATTGTTTTGCCAATCTTTAAAAACAACCAAAATACAACCCCAACCCCATCCATGACAACAACAACAAAAGTTTTACTCTTCCCACCCCAGAAACTGCCCCATATCTCTGCTTCCCTTCACAGCAACGTATGGCCTCAGAAGTACTGCCTGTATTCATTGTCTCAAATGCCTCTCCTTCCATCCTCTCTCCAGTGAGACTTTCCCCACATCACCACCAAAACTGCTCTTGTCAAGGTCAACAATGACTACAGCATTCCTAAATCTAAGGTTAATTCTTAATCCTCATCCTATTTGACCCATCGGCACCATTCGACCCCGTTGAATGCTCCCTCCTCCCTGACATACGTTTTTCCCCTTGAATTCCAGGCTCCCACACACTCCTGGTTTCTGTCCTAACTCCCTGGTTGCTCCTCAGTCTCCACTGATGTGTCCTCTTCTTTCCCCCATGGAGCACCACAGGACCCGGCTTGGGCCTGTTCTCTTCTCCATCAATGCTCACTCTCTTGGTGATCTCACCCAGTCTCACAGCTTTAAGTAACATCTATAACCCGACGATTCTCAGATTTGCATCTGCATCCTGAACCTCTCCCTTGAACTCCAGACTCATATCCACTCACCGGCCCCACATATCCACTTCAATGTCTAAAAGAAAGCTGAAACTGAACATCTCAAAAAACCAAATGACCTTCCCCATCTCAGATAATGGAGATTCCATCCTTCTAGCTGCTCAGGCCAAACATTATAGGTCCTCTCTCTTTCTCCTACTCTCCGATTCAATTTGTCAATTTGATCTCTTCTCAATACTTCTACTGCTGCTGGTCCAAACCACCATCATCTCTCATCAGGATTATTGCAGTAGTCTCCTAACTGGTTGTTCCACTCTCACCTTTGCCCCTCTTCCATTAATTTTCAACATGGCAGCAAATTACTTTAAAAGATAAGCCAAATCTTATCACCTTTGTGCTCAAAACTCTCCACTGGCCCCCACTTCTTTTAAAAGAAAGAGCCAAGGCCTGCCCACTACATAATCTGGCCACTTCTTTATTCTGATCTCTTACTAACCTCCTTCACTCAACCTCACTCCAGCCACACCAATATCCTTACTTTTCCTCAACTCAACACAGCATGCTTCTACCCAAGGGCCTTAGCACTGATTATTTTCTCTGCCTTAATTGCTCTTTCCACAGATGGTCTTCCAAGCTCCCTTTCTCCAATATTTTCCTTTCTGTGCCTCATCTTCCTCATTGGTAAATTGATAAACTTGAGACAACAATACTACCCAACTCACATGTATATATAGGTTAGACTGTTTTGATATCAGTGGAATCACAATATGTACATCATTCTACAATTCTCTTTTTAACATTAAAATTAGTCTCTGAAATGCCACATATCACTTTATGTGAGCTTTCTCATTTTTACCTCATTTATTTTTGTGCACAAATGCAAGTGTTTATTTAGGATTTGTCTCTAAAAGTGGAATTATCAGGTTAAGGCATGTGGTTATTTCTAAAAGGGATATGAAGAAAATGCTCTCCATAAAAGTCATGCTTGTTTACATACCTACACATTTCTCCACAACTTCTCCACCACTGCATATTAGTCACCTTTAATCTTTGCCAATCAAAAGAGCAATTCTATAACTTCCCAATGATTTTAAATGTCATCTTTACCATATACTAAAAGACTGTATATATTCAAGAGCCATATCTCATCCTATTGGTGTTTTTGTATGTTTTAATGCCTGATAAGAAAAATACCTCCCTTGCCAGGGGCTGGGAAGTGGGAAATGGGGAGAAACTTTATAAGTCAAAGGGGACAAACTTACATTTATAAGAAGAGTAACTTCTGAGGCTCTAATGCACGGCATGGTGCATTTTTAGTTAATAATAAGGTATTGTCTGCTTGAAAGTCAGTGAGAGTGGATCTTAAGCATTCTCACCATACACACACACACACACACACACACACACACACAAAGAGTTAACTATGTGAGGTGATGGATGTGTCAGTTATCTTGATCTTGGTAATCATTCCACAGTGTACATGTATATATAATCATCTCATTGTGCACTTTAAATATATACAATTATATTTGTCAATTTTTCTTAGTAAAGTTGGGGAAAAAAGACAAATACCTTCCATTACTCTTTTCTGGAATTTTTCAGAACTATTCTTGCCTGTTTATTTTTCCATATAGTCTTCAGAGTCAGACTGTCAAGTTCCAATAAAAGTCCTACTAGTAATTTTTGGAGGGGGATCATGTTAAATTTACAGATTAATTTAGGGAGAAATAACATGTTCATGTTCATGATGTTGAATCTCTTGTCCAAAAGCATGGCGTGCCTTTCCATTTATTCATATCTTCTTTTTACATCCTTCATAAGCTATTCAAGTTTTATATTGATCACTCGTGTTTCTTGCTATAGTTAAGTGCCACGTTTTCTTATATTAGGGCATCTAGCAAGCCATATACATATAGATGTATCTGTTTATTAATTTTGTGCCAGACAACTAGATGAATTCTGTTATTGTTTGTGAAAACATTTCAGTCTTTTCTCATGGATTTTCTAGGAGAGTAATCATACCAGTTCCATATAGTAATAATTTAATCTCCTTCAATTTGATTTTTATGTCTATTTTTGCCTATTTTATCTTTTCTCTCACTGTGCTTGCCAGTACTTCCAGCATAGTTGACGAATCATTATTAGATTAGAATATATGTTGAGATATGCTTTGTTTTGTTTTTTTCTAATGGATGGTGAATATTTGTGATTGCCCCATCTGAGTTTTTTTAAATGTTTTTTTCAGTGTTGTGGATACAAAACCTTATAAACATAGAAATATACATATATAAATACATATATACATAGCTTGTTAGCTATGTTACTAAAAGCCCTCAAATCTTAATTATTTGTTTACACAATCTGTTAATTTCTTAAGTCTCCCATAATGGTTAGAATTTATTTATCCTAGTATTTTAAACAGTTTTTGCTCCTATAGTGTGAATCATTACTTTTGGTAACAAAGTTTTCAAGAGTATCAAGTGTTAGTGAGTTGTACATGTTATCAATATTAAATATCTTTACTTGATTCATCTGTTGTTTTCTGGTCTTGGATTCTATTTTAATTGCTATTACTATTACAACACTTGTTTTTTTTAGCTTGTACTTTTCTAGTATATTTTCCCTTTATATGTTATTTTATATGTTATTTTACTTCAGGCATGCCTTTTGTTAACAGCATACAACTATATTTCATTTTATTTTACTTTTTATCCTGTCCAAGAGTCAGTTTTTGTGATTACTGATATATTTGGATTTACTCCTGATTCTTTGTAAGTATTTTAATTATGTACCTTTCAAAGTTTCCTTTTGATTTTTATTTCCACAGGTGTAAGTTCTTCTGTTCATTTGAGTCATCATACCTCTTTCACAGCATTTGTTTTCTCTAAATATTTGATGATCCTGCGCTGTGGGCTCAGCTTTGAATTTGAGATTCTCTCCCACATGTGGATATTTTCTGACTTCCTCAGTCTGCTTCTGATGACTATAGAGACAAGCAGGACAAACTACTAGTTAGGATCTAAGAACAGTTTACTGTTTGGAATAAGGGCTTCCATTCCTGCCAGGTGCTGCCAGTCTTCCAGAGCACAATGCTGATTCTCTTGACCAAATACCCACAGTCGTGGGTACAGCCTGTAGACAAGTCCCTCTGCTGCTGAGCACTTAGCACAGCTGTCTTGGTAAATGTCAACCCTCTTTACCACCAGAACATTGTTCCCCAACCAGTCACTCTACAATTACACCAGGGATATCTTCTCTTCTACCTTCAGGACTTTAGTATCTCCATTTCTGTTCTCTCCTCTTACAGTCCTCTCCTCCTGGGCCTATTTCCCATCTGCCTTACTCTTGCCTAGAGTTTAGTGATAAATGGAATGATCACTGTTCTCTGCATTCTCATTCAAATAAACTAACCTACAAAAGACACATTGAGAAACTGTGGAAACTGAAATATAAACTGGTATTAGATCAGTGGTTCCTCAGCTGGGGGTGACTTTTCATCCCAGTCTGCAGACATTTTTAATTGTCACAGTGGGTGGAATGCTACTAACATCTACTGGTAGAGACCAGAAATGCTCCTAAACATCCTGAAATGCACAGAACAGCCTCCCTCAAAACAGAGAATTATCGTGCCCCAAATTTCAATAGTGCCAAAGTTGAGAAACCCTGTATTAGATGATAATAAAGAACTATTAATTTTATAAGGTATGATAACAGCACAGTGATCAGGTTTTTGTTTTTTGTTTTTTGTTTTTTGTTTTCAAGTCCTTATTGGTTAGAGCTGCATATTTAAGCAGGCGAAAGAGTGAAAAAAACATAAGATTTTGAGATTTGGTCTAGAATTATTTTTTTTAAAATAGAGGTAGGGTAAGGACTTCCCTGGTGGCGCAGTGGTTAAGAATCTGCCTGCCAATGCAGGACACGGGTTCGACCCCTGGTCCGGGAAGATCCCACATGCCATGGAGCAACTAAGCCTGTGAGCCACAACTACTGAGCCTGCGCTCTAGAGCCCGCGAGCCACAACTACTGAGCCCACAAACCACAACTACTGAGCCTGCGTGCCACAACTACTGAAGCCCATGCGCCTAGAGCCCGTGCTCCACAAGAGAAGCCACCACAATGAGAAGCCCGCGCACCACAATGAAGAGTAGCTCCCACTCGCTGCAACTAGAGAAAGCCCGCGCACAGCAACAAAGACCCAACGCAGCCAAAACGAAATAAATAAATAAATTTATTTTAAAAAAATAGAGGTAGAGTAAATTAAATAAGATGGAAAAAATGTTAATTTTTGAAGCTGGGTAATGTTTACATAGGTGTTCAGTAGCCTCAGCTTTTACATTTGAAAATATCTGTAACTTAAAGCTAAAATATTTTAATTAAATTCAAAGGCAAGACATTTTAAGACATTTTATAATCTGTTTATTCTTAATAATATAAAATAGGTATTATTTAAATTTCAATAATTTTATAAAAAGCATGGATTGGGGGATCAGATAGACCTTGAATGGAGTTCCTCTCACCTAATAGCTGAACAGAAAATGGAGAGTGTTTTGAGTGAAAGGAAGGTATACCAATAAAGGTATGTCAGGAGACAGGTGAGGACACAAGCCTACCCAGGGGAGCTGGTGTGTTGCCTGGTTGGAAATAAGACTGGATGAGGCAGGCCCAGACTATGGAGATGCTTAAAAGTCTGGCAGAGAAGTGAAAGTTTGCTAAGATAGAAAATAAGGCATTGTTTAAGGAGCATATTAATTTGGGGGAAGAAGTCAAAATGAGTTGCCTGGGAAAAAAATCAATACAAAAAAATTCTCCTGTTAGATCAAAATTAACAATTAAAATTGTATTGAAATGGAATGTTTATGTTTGTTTGTTTGTTTGTTTTAATGCTGCTAACACAATTCTTCCTGGAATACAGAAGGCAACAGGGGAAACTGAAGATGATGTGGATGAGATCCAGAGACAAGTGGAGGGATTGGCTTTTGCTGTGAGGACACGAAATGAAGGTGGGTTCAAGTGTAGGTCAGTTTGTGGGTTTTGAGAATGCGGAGGACAAGAGGCTTTGAGTCTGAGGGTGAGGTACCAGCTGAGAGTGATGATGGAAAAGGGTCATAGGACGTTTCAAGAGAAAAAAAGATATAAAGCAGAAACTAACACACCATTGTAAAGCAATTATACTCCAATAAAGATGTTAAAAAAAAAAAGAAGAAATAATATCAGGAAGAAGGAAACACAGTTAGGTTAATGCCAATTTGAGGCTTAAGATCATGTATTTCCAGTGAACCCAGTCCACATGCTCATGTGACTTTGTCCAACAGCATTGAACCGCTCAAATGGAGGCCCAGAGAAGACAGAGGGTAGGGTTCTTCCAAGGTTGGAGATTTGTCAGGTGAGTATGACAGACAGAGAAGGGGGAGGAAATCTGACAGTATTCGCAAAGGACCAATTATTCCTGGAAGCATGGAATCTACCTGGAGAAGAAGGAAATAAAATGAGGGAAAAGTGATGGTATCAATGAACTGGCTGTCAAAGGATTATGCTCTTGGGTACCTGAGCAAGCAAACTGGAAGGACAGGAGGCGGTAGTCAGAGAGCAGGGTATCTGAAGCTGAGACTTCAGATGGAGTCATTTCTGGCAATGACTAGGTCCAAGGTGTGACAGTGGGACTAAGTGGCTGGATTGGAATGAAGTTACTAATCATTAAGGTCGATGATCACAAGAGACCCAGGGTTCCCCCTGACAGCCTGTCCTTCTTAATTAATTATCTTTGATGGGAGAAAAAGCAGCTGTGACCCATGCTGGGCATAGCAAGAACCATGAAACCTCTTCTTGGTTCTTACACCCTGTGATGCTCCACAATCCCTTTACTAAAAGCGAATGGGTACTTATTTATTAGGACATGAGTTGACACCCCTATGGTATATGAATGCATGACAAGACTCATTTAATCCAGGATGCTAGGCTTAGGGGGCGTACTGAGGTGTGCCAGTGGGAACCTGGGGAGTGAGAAGGTGGCGTGAGGCCCTTCTGGGGCAGGGGTGAGAGAGTTTAAAAAAGAAATGGATGAATGAGGAAAATGAGGGCTGCTTTTTAAACGTTCTCTTAAAGTCAGCCCTGGCTAATTTTTACATATTGCACATTGAATCCGGCATGCATCAAAGAGATTATAATATAAAATTAGTCAGATAAATTTGATTTTATCACAATCAGTTCTTTTAATAAGACCACAAAGAACCTCATCTATTTCAGAAAGGATTACCCAAAAGGTTAACATCTCTTTTTGTACCAACAATAGCTCAAAACAGGATCTGACTTCAAGCTAGATGAGGACAGATTCTTTTTGTTACTCAGTGGCTGTCCAATAGCAGAAAGGTCGGTACGTACTTGTTAAATTATGAAGAACAAAAGTAGCCTTCTGCCTTCCTCTGGCTGTTCAGGGCAGATACAACCATACCTAAATCAGAAGTGCTCACTCAGTCATATGAGTGTATTAGGCCATCAATAATCTCTATTCTTTTCCACACTTTTTTACTGTTAGGCTCAGTGCCTGCCTCTGGGGATAAGCAAAGGGAAAAAAATTAACTTAAAGTCCACCACATTGCCCTTCATTGATTTATCCAACAAATATTTATTGAGAATTTCCTATGAGCTGGGCATTCTGCAGGTGCTCTGAATAGACTAGAGACAGTTCTAGCCTTCAAGAGATTACAATCTAGTGAAGATGGCAAAACAGGTACTTTCAAAACTGAGGAGATCTAATCACTAAGATTTATTCGCTTCTTCCATAATTTTGTAAGCTATGTGCCAAGTACATTTTTAAGCCCTAGGAATAAATACAGATATACAGATATAGTCCCTGTCTTGATTGAGTCATTATAGGAGCAAAGAGGAGGTAAACCTGTTAGGGTAATCAGGGAAGTCTCCTTGGAGGAGCTGCCCTTCTGCTGAATCTTGAATACAGACCAGAAGCCTCAAGCAAAGAAGCATGGGAAAACACTCTGAGCAAAGCATCAGAATCAAGAAATAACAATGCATTTAAGAAACTGCGATAAATTAGAATGGTTGGGGCTAATGCCTGGGTGTGAGGGAGCAGTGAGAGATGAGGCATGTACATCATGTTAAAAAACTTAAACTTACTCTGGAGATGATGGTAAGCTATTTAAGGATGTTTAAGGATTTTTTTGAGCAGGGGAATAACATGATTGGGCTGCATTTTGGATAGATCATTCTGTAGCAATATGGAAGCAAGAATTCTCTTGCTTTATGTCAGGCAAAACTGGAAGCCACGAGTATAATGAGCAGCTCAGTGCAATGATCCTGACAAGAAATAATAAGGATCTGAAGCAAGACAACAGCGCTGAGGATAAAAATATGATATAGAGTGAACTTGAGAAATGTTTAGTAAGAATAGACAGGATTTGGGTGGGTGATTAGAGTAGAAATGAAAGGATTAGAGGAGTCAAGGGTGACTTTCAGGTGTCTGTTTTGTGCTACATTGTGGCATCGTTAGCTGATATAACAACAGGAAAAGAAACACGCTTCAAGGTAGATGTGGTTCTCGAGTTAGATGCACCGTGATGCAGTTTTTGCCCCAAGGGAAAAAGTGCGATAGAGCAGGCTAGGTTAAACATACAAGTTAAATACATAGGAGAGAGACCTTATCAAAATTAAAAACTTCTGCTCCACCAAAGACTCTGTGAAGAGTATGAAAAGACAGGCCTTGTATCTAGAATATACAAAGAACTCTCATAATTTAGTAGTCAACAAACAAACAATCCAAACAGAGACTGGGCAAGATACTTCATCAACGACAGGGCAAGATACTTCATCAAAGACAGGACAAGGTACTTCACCAAAGAGGATATATGGCAAATAAGCACATGAAAAGTTGTTCAACATCATTAACCATGTTAACAAAAATTAAAGAGAAATGAAAATTAAGACCACAGTAAGATATCACCACACACCTAATAAAATGGCTAAAATTAAAAATAGTAGTGGGACTTCCCTGGTGGCGCAGTGGTTAAGAATCTGCCTGCCAATGCAGGGGACATGGGTTTGTGCCCTGGTCCAGGAAGATCCCACATGCCGTGGAGCAACTAAGACTGTGCGCCACAGCTACTGAGCCTGCGCTCTAGAGCCTGCGAGCCACAACTACTGAGCCCATGTGCCACAACTACTGAAGCCGTGTGCCTAGAGCCTGTGCTCCACAACAAGAGAAGCCACCTCAATGAGAAGCCTGCACATGGCAAAGAAAAGTAGCCCCCGCTCGCCACAACTAGAGAAAGCCCGCGAGCATCAACTAAGACCCAACACAGCCAAAAATAAATAAAATTTTTTTTAAAATAAAAATGTGTCTTTTAAAAAAAATAAAACAAGCCAAAAAAAAATAGTAGTAACACCAAATGCTGGCCAGGATGCAGAGAAACTGGATCACTCATCCATTGCTGTGGGAATGTGAAGTGGTACAGCCACTCCGGGAAATAGTTTGGCAGTTTCTTAACAAAACTACCTTAGACTTACCATTCAACCCAGCAATTGAATACTTGGGCATTTATCCCAGAGAAATAAAAACTTATGTCTACACATAAGTTACAAAACCACATTACAAAACCATGAATGTTTATAGCAGCTTTATTTGTAATAGCCTAGAAAACTGGAAAAACTAAAAAACAGATGTCCTTCAATGGGTAGACGGTTAAACAAAATGGCATTTCCACACCATGGAATATTATTCAGCAAACAAAACAACTATTGACACAAGAAACTGGGATGGATTTCATAGAAATTATGTTCAGTGAAAAAAAGCCAGTTTCAAAAGGCTACACACTATATTATTAACATATTATTACCTTTCTTGAATGTTATATATATATATATATATGCACATACACACACACATACACATACAAATGAGTGCATGTGAAAGTGGTGAGATTTGAATGAGTTCTATGGATTGTACCAATGTCAATAAGTTTTTACTTTATTTTGTATTTATTTTATTATTTTATTACCATTATATAAGATGTTACCATGGGAGAAAACTAGATGAAGGGTACACGGACCCCACTTTACATTTTTTCAAACTTCCTGTGAATCTGTAATTATTTCAAAATAAAAAGGTACATATATATATATATATGACAAAAGAATTGATTCTCGTGCACAGACGGAGGGATTTGCTTCCTCCCTAAGAAAGGATGAGGATATAAGCTCAGCTGCAAAGAAGCAGGTGGTGGGGATGGAGAGCCAAAAGATAAAAGGTGCCCACTAAATGTTGTCTATTTTCCATACAGAGTAGGAGTCACAACCACCTGCTGAAAGTGATGAGGAGGAGGAGGAGTACAAAGCTTGAGTGAGCTGAAGATTTGGAATAACCCCTGAGGGAAATGGGAGAGGGCATTTCATAGAAATATTATATCACTCCCGTTTCTTAACCTCTCATTATTGTCCGCAGTGCTGTCTAGTTGAACTCTCTGCAATAATAGAAAGGGTCTTAACCATGCTGGTCAATACAATAGCCACCGGCCACATGTGGCTACTGAGCACTTGAAATGTGGCTACTGTGACTGAAGAAGTGATTTTTACTTCTATTTAATTTTAATTTTAATAGACACATGTGGGTAGTGGCTACCCTATTGGACGATGAAACTAACAGATGCACATAATAAAGGAGCCATAAATCTTCAACCACAATCCCTTCCTTTTGGGTGGTTAGTGAAGATCCAGGCCGAATATCCAAAGCATATAATTTTCTTCCCTTCCTGTGTTACTCATAATTCAGTTTGTACCAAAGCTGCAAATCATTAGGAAATCCTTGGTTCTCAAAGTCCCAATAGGAAGCTTTCAAGCAATTCCATTTTCTGTTACTTCCGACTTTCAAATCCTTTGTCACATTCATATTCCAAATGACTTGGCATCGAAGTCTTATTAAAGCACAGCCTTCGAAGGCCTGAAACTATACCACATGTGTGCTTTTCAGAACTTTCTGAGGCTCAAATGAGCTACCTACTCTCAGGACATGACTGAAGCGCTGAGGCTGTTCTAATAGGCGCACAAGCCAACAACAGAACTACCTCCATTCTCCAACATGGACTGACTACCCAACTTCAACTCATACCGCTCTCCCCATATCTCACTAAGTTTCAAACACACTAGCTGCCTGACATTCCTGAAGCACAGCAGAAGGGCTTTCTGGCCTCGAGGCACTGAATACACCACTTTGATAAGTGAAGGAACAGATGAACAGACAAATGGATGAAGTAAACAAAGTTCATGATGGATCCTCCTCCCCACCACTACCACCAGTTCCAAGTCAGGCATCGTGGTCCTGACCTTTGTCTGCTACCCGATCTTTACAAATCCATGGTCCACAGAAGGATAAAGAATAGGGAGTGTTCATCTATGGCCACACTGACCATACAGCCCAGTTAGTCAAGACACAAGTCCTCATTCAAATATTGCAGGGCTTCCCTGGTGGCGCAGTGGTTGAGAGTCTGCCTGCTAATGCAGGGGACACGGGTTCGAGCCCTGGTCTGGGAAGATCCCACATGCCACGGAGCAACTAGGTCCGTGAGCCACAATTACTGAGCCTGCGCGTCTGGAGCTTGTTCTCCCAACAGGAGAGGCCGCGATAGTGAGAGGCCCGTGCACCGCGATGAAGAGTGGCCCCCGCTCGCCGCAACTAGAGAAAGCCCTCGCGCAGAAACGAAGACCCAACACAGCCAAATGTAAATAAATAAATAAATAAATAAGTGGATCATCACATTAAAAAAAAAAACAAATATTGCAAAAACTCATCAGATGACACGGTTTGGGGGAGACAAGGGTGTGACTCTCAGTCCAGAGACATTCTTCCCCAGGGGCCCTAATTCCACCAATAAAAACTGCTGTACAGGCATGTTCTAGACGATTCTCCTCCAGTCAGCAATTCTTTGCAAGAAGTAAGCCCTAAAGTTCTGTTGACTGAAGAACTTCCTGGGGTTGCAGCTTCCTAGTTAGAGCAGTTTTGGAAATGGAGGCTTTAAGTGATTGTGAGCCAGCCTGCCCTCTGCTCACATATTGGCTTTTTGGAGCCGCTCTGCGGAGGGTTTGCAGAGGAGTAGGCCTTTTCCTTGTAACCCGAGAGCTTGGCTAATGACCCTCATGTGTTTCTCTGATAGGGAACAGCAACCTAGCAGAGCCTTTCAAGGATAGCTTGCGCATTAAAAATTGATGTGACACTTTAAAGTTTAATATTTAAACAAAACGCTTAGTGTTTACCAGTACTGTACATTTTCTTTTTTCTTTTTAACTCTACACCTTTTATTTCTTTTTATTACCTTTACATTTTATCTGACATCCAGTAAAATATTGAATACTGGTGGAGACAATGGGCATGCTTTCCAGGTTCCGATCTTAAGGGAAAAGTGTTCAGTATGCTATTAGCTGGAGGTTTTTTGTATATTTGCTGCATCACATAAAGGAAATTCCTCCAATTTCTGTTTTGCTGAGAGATTTTTTTTGAAAGGGGTATTGAATTTTCTCAATTACGCCACACACAGATTTGAAATAATCATATGGCTTTTCTCCTTTATTCTCCTAATATGGTGAATCATATTGATTGGGTTTTCTTAACATCTTTATTGGAGTATAATTGCTTTACAATAGTGTGTTAGTTTCTGCTTTACAACAAAGTGAACCAGTTATACATATACATATGTTCCCATATCTCTTCCCTCTTGCATCTCCCTCCCTCCCACCCTCCCTATCCCACCCCTCTAGGTGGTCACAAACCCCCAAGCTGATCTCCCTGTGCTATGCGGCTGCTTCCCACTAGCTATCTATTTTACATTTGGTAGTGTATATATGTCCATGCCACTCTCTCACTTTGTCACAGCTTACCCTTCCCCCTCCCCATATCCTCAAGTGTGGGGAAAAGTCTGTTGGGCTGGGGGAGCATTACTAAGAAAACTGTTTAATATTCGTGGTATATATTCCTAAAAAGTCAATTCGGGGTTTTTAGCTTATGGTTTTTCTGGAATAATGTTTTTTTTCTTCAGCCTACAGACAATATTTAGGTTGGAAGGATGGTCGACTGCCATCTCTTTCAATGGATACAAGTACTGGAAAACCCCCAAATCTTGACTTCTACACCAGCCATTCTCAACCTTTATTTCTGCAAGACATTGAGGGTTGCCACTAGCAACCTAGCAATATAAAATTTTGTATTTTGTCATAAATACAAAATCCAATTGTTTAAAAAATGCATGTACGTTAAACAGAGTTTTTCTAAGGGAGGGAATAAAAGGTGACTGGCAAAAACAAACACTGGCCAAAATGTCAAAGAGTAGGGATTGGGCATCTATATGTAACAATCCAGGAAGAAGAAAAACAAAACCAAAAGCAAACAGAATGATGAAAGGTTCCTGCAATTAAATAGTCCAGCTATATTCAGGTGGTATTTGTACAGGTAAAATATTAAGTGTAGTCTGTAAAGTAATGAGGCTCATTCCATAAGCCACACATAAGGACCAGTCTCAATACGTTCTCCTGGCACCTTCTAGGTGCAACAGTGAATGACCTCCAATGTCCCTCACTTCCACTCATCACTCTGACACCTTTGCTCAAGAGTCAAAATCCCAGGAGAAAGGACCTGATAAGTCAAGCTTAAGTCATCCATTGTCAGTTACCCAGGTGAATTGCCTGCCGTTGCTTGTATTGTGGGAGGGGAGAAAAAGGCTCATTCATTTAGTTACTATCATTTTTTGAGTTTGTACTATAGCCTAGGCACTATTCTGGGCACTGGGGAGAGAGCTGTGAACAAAGTAGACGAAGTCTCTGCTCTCATGGTGCTTACATTCTAGACCATTTGGAGAAACATCACTCCAGGCAAGGAGAACAGCAATGGCAAAGGCTCAGAAGCTGGAATGAGCTTGGCAAGTTAGAGGAATTGGAGCAGTGAAAGCAATGGGGAGTAGGCAGCATTAGAGTAATGTTTTTCTCTCCTGATGCTTCCTTCCAGGTAGCAGGAGCTCCACCAGCACCGCGCCCCTAGCTGTCAGACTTATTCGCCCGTTCACAGCGGAGGAGAAATTCCCCAGTGGGAAACAGATGCTCTTAAGGAAGGGAGCAGCCTTCTCATAAACAAATGTCTACTAGAGTTTTCATCCCATCTAGCTTGGTGTGTAACCTTCAGAATCCTGAAGGGATTCTGTATTTAAATGGTCAAAACACTTTTTCTGTACTACTCTTATTTAAGCAAACTTATTTTCTTAATTGTTCTAGCAGATTAGTTGTGCTAAAGAGTTTTCCAAAGGCTGGAGGTGGGGCAGAAGAACTGAAAGAGCTGCCTCTGAGGCACTCCAGCCTTTTTGAGTATACTGAAGCAGCCTTCCCAAGGCTGTGAGCAAGGGAGCAGAGCAGATGTCTCCAGGCAAGAACAGAACTAGAAAAACAAAGAGAACTCCTCAAAGACTCAAAAAGCTGACAGCCAACCTATAAAGCACAGAAAATTCTCCCACAACTCAAAAATCAGATAGTTCACCTATAAAGTAAAAAGAGATTCCTGGAATCTCACCAGTGTTCAGTCCTAATCCTCACTGAAGAAAAAGTCCTAGTTCTACCTTCAAAATATCTGAGCCAGTGGAGAACTGAATCAAGCTAAAGCTGCAGCAAAGCCCAGACCCCATTGATTTACAAACTAGTGCTCTCTACTTAGCTGCCTGAAAGAAGAATGGGTATATTGTTTTATGGGAGTAAATGTTCTTGATCTCAATCTCTACTATTATTTTAAAGAAAATGGCTGGTATACAATCAAAAATTACAAGCAACATGAAGTAGAAAGAAAATGTGACCCATGAGAGGTCAAGAGAGAAAACCATCATTGGAAACCGACCCATATGGAGGAATTACTAGGCAGGGACTTTAAAATAAATATGATAAATATGTTAAAGCATCTAGTGAACAGTGTGCACAATGCACAGGAGCACATGGAGGATTTCAGCCGAGAAAAGGAATCTATAAAAAGAAACAAATGGAAATGCTGGAAGTACTACCACCTATGGAAGTATTCTTGCCAAAAATCATTCAACGCAAATTTGATCAACCCTCTAGAATTGACAGACTCTAGATCTAACTACCAATTTACAGAAAATACAGAGGACAGAATATTCTCCCTCTTAAGAGGCATCATATGTCATTATATATAGCCACTGACTACAAACATTCTTAATCGCAGGGGGGTTTTTTCTTAAAAAAAAAAAACAATAGAGAGGGGGTACCTCTTTCATTTTTATGTGCTATGTGAGAATACTGAATACTAAATGCATTAAATGCCTATCATGTGCATTTAACACATTTAGTTGAATTGAATTAAATTTCCTGAAAAATGGCACAGATATCTCTTCAGTGCCCAAAGGCTAAACACAATTATAATCTGATGAATCTATTAAAAAAAAAAAAAAACCCCAATCAAAGAAAGGTCACACCAGGCTTCACAGGTCACTCACCTGAACGTGCCAGAAAGATGTTACTGAAGAATGCCTGTGTTCAAAGAACAAAATATCCATTCTTGATCCCACCAGCCAGCTCTACACAGCCTCAAATGCCATCTAATTTCCCAGCAGAAATACTAATGAACAGAACACATTACAGAGTCTCCTCCCACCTAATAATGAAGCGATGCAGTTTAGAACTTATGCCTCAAGATCACATGTCCCTTGCAGCACTGTGAGCACCCTCAAAAAATTGAAATAAAAACTGTTGACTATGTAGTAGTAACTTGACTGAGAATGTGTCATTCCAGGTGATTTTTATGTTAGCCCATCTTACTCTCATATTTCAATTTTCTACTGTAACTGAAAAAATGGGGATCACTTTCTCTAAGAAAAATTCTGTAAAATAAAATGCAATCCACTAATATATAAGCTATAGAAACATGTAAACATCTTTTAAAGGGAAATTCACAACAGCTGCAGCATCCTTAACCATACTGGCTGATCGACTCCAATTCATCCACCATAACTGATTTAATATGAGAGTATAATTAGTACTGTTGATTACTATCTGGTGCCAGATATCCCAAATGCCCCACCTTCATGCTAATTAATCTTGAAAACTTTCCAAGCTTTCCTCTACCCTGCCTGCCTCTGTTCCCTGCATCAGCGCACACATAGCGTTCTACTCAAACAAACAGCACAACAAGAATGGCATCACTAGCTCTTGCACACAGTTGGTATTCAGTAAATGTTTGTTTATTCAAATCACTGCTCCTTCATCACAGTAATTCTCATTAGAATGGAAAACCAAGAGCCAAGATTTAGGCTTGGGTCACTTTAACCAGCATTGGTTTTTAAGACCATGAAAACCCAAATGTTCAAGTTACTACTAAAAAGCAATCTTTAGAACACCCAAAGAATCATCACAGGGGTAATCTGTTGGGAATACCCTGCATTTGGCCCCTGAAAGATGATCGGCTATACCATTAATATCTCACTGATCTATTGATAAATGAAATCGATGGAATCTAACAGAACTAGGCAGTGATGCTATTAAAAATTAGGCCAAAAGTCTAAATACACTGAATGATCTCTGATCTCTTACATGAATATAGTTTACACTGAAGTATTTGCAAAGTAACTAAGTGTACTTGATAAATGGCGGGGCGATTATCATCTTCAACAAAGATAGATTCACAGCTTTTGCTTCCTGTGGGCCCTTCCTCATCTGCCCTGCCCTTTTGGGAAATTCTACAACCTCATAAATCCAGCATTACTTTTCCATTCCAGTGATCCCCTAAAAACACAGCAAGATTTTTCCAGGAGCTACCACTGCAAAACAATGGTTTAGAGTTCTTCTCATTAGAGTCGTGGTGGTAAAGGGTGGGAGGTAGAGGAAAATACCAAGAATGGGCCCAAGAATTGGAAGAAGCCAGGTTAGAATATCCCATTTGGAAAGTCATAGTTCTCCACCAACTGTGGCAAGTTCTGTAGCTCTTATTCACATTTCCTAATGGAAGGTACATGCCACTGCTCTGGGGAGCTAAACTTTCTATTTGAGAAAAAATAATCTTTAACTATACTTCAATTGAAAAAAAAAAAAAAAACAATAGTCTTGGAATTCAGCTACTTAATAACTCTTCTTCAACACGGAGAGAAAAGGAATAGTTGAGGATTGGAGTTCCCTGACATTTTTCATCTGCAGCACTAGCTTTGCTTGAGAAGACGGTGATTGTAACTGCTAAGATGAGTCTGGTAAATTATACAAAAGGGCCTGGTACCATGCTCTGACATCACACAGAAAACTTAACATTTTTTTCTCTCCATTTCAACATGCTTGTCTTCAGATGCACCTAACAGCACCTGCAGGAATGGCCCTGGGGCTTCAGCATATTGGCAAGAAAGAGTAACACTGAGGTCGGATCATCCTAGGCTTTCATAAGGCTTTACACTCTTCAGAGTACTTAAATCACATCGCAGGTCTCTCAGGCACCTCTCTGCCTAGTTCTTCACCAAGTCCACTTTCTCCTCTCTCTTACTGTGGGCATTTCCCAAACCTCAGTTCTCACTGACCCCAAATCTTCTCTTGCCATGTTTCCCCATATTGATCTGCTGCAGTCTCAGAACTCCAGCTCTGACCTCTATACTAATGATTCTCACATCTTTATCTGTGAAAATCAGAAATATTTATTAAGTATCTACAGGCAAATATATTTTTAAGTTTAAAAGTGATAGAAGAAATAAGGAAAAATTCTGGTGTTTGTGCAAAATTAGAAATGTCTGCACCTGTAAATGTAAAAAAATTAAGAGGCAAACAATAAACCAGAAAAATATTGCAATAAGTACAATGATTTAACATATATAAAAATCATAATAACATAAGTATTATGGTATATAATAGATAATTCACAAAAGAAGAAATGCAGATCTCATACATATATGGGAGAAAATATATACTTAAAGAAATGCAAATTTAAACAACTTAAATAAAAACATAGCCATAATTGTAGATGATAATTGATGTACAAACATGCTCATATTGTGTCATTACCATAATAACAAACTGGAATCCATCTAAGTGTCTAACATCAGGGTAATGATTAGGCAATTATAGTACAATATATACTAGGATTCATGGTGGAGCTTTAGGGGATCTTCAAATATTTCAAAAACAAAAGAGTTTTTACCAAATAGTGAAGATTTAAACTGCTTGAGGAGGTTTTCGGTTAAATATGAAGGTTTGGATAACTGCATTACTTTTGCTTGCTTCTAAAAGTCCTCTAAAATGACTATAAAGGGTTGAAGACAAAGGACAAAGGACCAGAAAAGAGAATGATAATTCAATAACATTTCAGGAAGTGGAAAGCAGATAAAGAAGTCAAAATTGACTTGGCAGAGCTGAAGAAAGCTGAAACCCAAGTGCCTAAGGAGCAGAAACCAATGAGAAAATGCTGATCCACCCCCATCCAAAACCACTGAAAGGCTCAGAAATCAGCAGTCTCAGCTATACTGGGGGAGAAGCAAGTGGTGAAAAATTTGTATTGAAAACAATTAGAGTGCAGGTCCCTCTTTCTCTTTGAGCAGCCGGGCAATAACATTTAACTATCCCCCAAAGAGATAGGAGATTTACTCTCTGAAGCTTTGCACTTCAAACAAAAACAAATCAGAACCCAAGGTATCAAGAAAAAAATCACTCTAAAAAAGATAGTAGAGTAAGAAACACATTTTTTAAAATTTCCATCCAAAAATATCAAAAATTTAAAAATATCTCCAAACAACCCACGTGTCCACCAATAAGGAAATGGATGAATCAACTATGAAACATCCACACAATGGAGAACCATGCAACCATGAAAACAGAATGAAAAAGACCTCTATATACCAATACGGAGTTATCTTCAGGATGGTATTAAATGAAAAAGAGCAAATTGTGGAACAGAGTTTATAGTATTCTACTTTTTGTGAATGAAAAACAAGAGGATAATACATACTTGCCTATTATTGCAAAAAAAATGGAATAATAAACCAGAAACTAATTTTAAAAAATGGGGGACAGAGGAGGAATCAGGTAGAAGGGATAAAGATGGAAGTAAGACTTCTCTGAATTTACATATTTACCAGTTTTCTTTGACTCATGTAAGTATTCTCTGTAATTCAAAAATAAAATTAACTGAATAGGGAAAGAAACTAAATGTTGGATTTAAAACAAAATGAAGCAAACTGAAATATATACATCAAATTTTTAACATAACCACACAGAGGACAAAATTTCTCAGGTGATTTTTAAGCTTAGTACACTGCTATCCATCTTAGTGAGATATGTTATAAAGACCAAAAGAACTATAAAGAAATCTTAATCTTTTCTTTGTTTTTTGTAGTAGTAATATTGGTGCTATTGTTTAAAGTACTGTAGGTAAAGCAAATAAGTAAATTTGTTAGTGTTATTAGGAAAGAAAATTGTTAGTGTAAAAAGGAAGAGATACATATATAAAATCAAAGAAGGTAAAAAATAATCTATAGCATTCAATAGATAGCATTCAATCTATAAACTCATGATTTTTAAAACATATATTTCCTAATTCTATCCACTGAAGCAAGGAAACTGCAGTAGCAATAGCACACCTAGCATCTGGATCTTGTCTTCTAAATACCACTCCCCAATAAAAGGAACCAGAGTTTTTCTGAGAAAGGACTGATTGCAAGTCTGGGGCAGGGAAACTACACAATGGGATGTCTTGCCAGAAAGCAAGGAAGCACTCACTAAAAGTATTATGAGGTCTTATCAATAAAACACAGTAACCAACTTTTAGGGCTTCCACTGGTCAAATCTGGAAAAAACTTTAGCATCAAAAAGAATAACTATAATGAATTGTTAAATATTCAATGTATGGAAAGCCAATACATATATATAGGTATATGTATATGTATATTCTTAAAAAAGCAAAAGAAAAACAATTTTGGCACCATTGGAAATGACTACGACTTCAACTACTTACTCCGAAAATTGGAAATTAAAAGGAAAAACTATGTATTTAACTGCCCCCATAAAATCAATGATAATTAAGTCCCAGGTGATAAAGGAAAACTTCTCTACGGAATGATGTCAAGTAAATATAAAACAAAAGATGAAATTTTTAAAATCATCATTTTGCAACCCTCAATGAAATAAATGATTCAGAAAAGTATAATCAATGGATATTAAAACCACAGAGGGAGGAACACTCCCAAATTCATTCTACAAAGCTACCATCACCCTGATACCAAACCCAGAAAAAGATATCACAAAAAAAGAAAATTATAGGACTTCCCTGGTAGTGCAGTGGATAAGAATCTGCCTGCCAATGCAGGGGACAGGGGTTTGAGCCCTGGTCCAGGAAGATCCCACATGCCGCGAAGCAACTAAGCCTGTACACCACAACTACCGAGTCTGTGCTCTAGAGCCCATGAGCAACGACTACTGAGCCCGTGTGGCACAACTACTGAAGCCCACGCACCTAGAGCCCATGCTCTGCAACAAGAGAAGCCACCACAATGAGAACGTCATGCACTGCAATGAAGAGTAGCCCCCATTTGCCGCAACTAGAGAAAGCCCACACACAGCAATGAAGACCCAATGCAGCCAAAAATAAATAAACAAATTTATTTAAAAAAAAGAAAAGAAAACTTATAGACCAATATCACTGATGAACATAGATGCAAAAATCCTCAACAAAATACTAGCAAACAGAATCCAACAACATATTAAAAGGATCATACACCATGATCAAGTGGGATTTATCCCAGGAATGCAGGATTCTTCAATATATGCAAATCAATCAATGTGATACACCATATTAACAAATTAAGGAATAAAAACAATATGATCATCTCAGTAGATGCAGAAAAAGCTTCTGACAAAATTCAACACCCATTTATGATTAAAAAAACTCTCCAGAAAATGGGCATAGAGGGAACCTACCTCAGCATAATAAAGGCCATATATGACAAATCCACAGCAAACATCATACTCAATGGTGAAAAACTGAAAGCACTTCCACTAAGATGAGGAAGAAGACAAGGATGTCCACTCTCACCACTCTTTTTTTTTTTTTTTTTACATTTCTGATTTGTAGAGATTTGCAAGACAAAGACAGTTGCTTTTATTTATTTACTTTATTTATTTATTTATTTATGGCTGTGTTGGGTCTTCGTTTCTGTGCGAGGGCTTTCTCTAGTTGTGGCAAGTGGGGGCCACTCTTCATCGCAGTGTGTGGGCCTCTCCTTATCGCGGCCTCTCTTGTTGCGGAGTACAGGCTCCAGACGCGCAGGCTCAGTAATTGTGGCTCACGGGCCTAGCTGCTCCGCGGCATGTGGGATCCTCCCAGACCAGGGCTCGAACCCGTGTCCCCTGCATTAGCAGGCAGATTCTCAACCACTGCGCCACCAGGGAAGCCCTCTCACCACTCTTATTCAGCATAGTTTTGGAAGCCCTAGCCACGGCAATCAGAGAAGAAAAAGAAATAAAATGAATACAAATAAGAAAAGAAGTAAAACTGTCACTGTTTGCAGACGACATGATACCATACATAGAGAATCCTAAAGATGCCACCAGAAAACTACTAAAGCTAATCAATGAATTTGGTAAAGTAGCAGGATCCAAAATTAATGCACAGAAATCTCTTGCATTCCTATATACTAATGACAAAATATCTGAAAGAGAAGTTAAAGAAACACTCCCATTTACTATTGCAACAAAAAGAATAAGATACCTAGGAATAAACCTACCAAGGAGACAAAAGACCTGTACTCAGAAAACTATAAGACACTGATGAAAGAAATTAAAGACGATACAAACAGATGGAGAGATATACCATGCTCTTGGATTGGAAGAATCAACATTGTGAAAATTGATTATACTACCAAAGCAATCTACAGATTCAATGCAATCCTTATCAAACTACCAATGACATTTTTCACAGAATTAGAACAAAAAAATTTGCAATTTGTATGGAAACACAAAAGACCCCGAAGAGCCAAAGCAGTCTTGAGA
Source organism: Balaenoptera musculus (assembly GCF_009873245.2). Classification (NCBI taxonomy): domain Eukaryota; kingdom Metazoa; phylum Chordata; class Mammalia; order Artiodactyla; family Balaenopteridae; genus Balaenoptera; species Balaenoptera musculus. Next base: position 73,192,419 of record NC_045790.1, read on the forward strand.
AAGAAATATGGAGCTGGAGGAATCAGGTTCCCTGACTTCAAACTATACTACAAAGCTACAGTAATCAAGACAGTATGGTACTGACACAAAAACAAATATAGATCAATGGTACAGGATAGAAAGCCCAGAGATAAACCCACGCACATATGGTCACCTAATATACAACAAAGGAGGCAAGAACATACAATGGAGAAAAGACAGCCTCTTCAATAAGTGGTGCTGGGAAAAATGGACAGCTACATGTAAAAGAATGAAATTAGAACACTCTCTAACACCATACACAAAAATAAACTCCAAATGGATTAAAGACCTAAATGTAAGACTGGACACTAAAAAACTCTTAGAGGAAAACATAGGAAAAACACTCTTTGACATAAACCACAGCAAGATCTTTTTTGATCCACCTCCTAGAGTAAGGGAAATAAAATCAAAAATAAACAAATGGGACCTAATGAAACTTAAAAGCTTTTGCATAGCAAAGGAAACCATAAACAAGACAAAAAGACAACCCTCAGAATGTGAGAAATTATTTGCAAATGAAACAATGGACAAAAGATTAATCTCCAAAGTATACAAACAGCTTATGGAGCTCAATATCAAAAAAACAAATAGCCCAATTAAAAAATGGGTGAAAGACCTAAATAGACATTTCTCCAAAGAAGACATACAGATGGCCAAGAGGCACATGAAAAGATGCTCAACATCACGAATTATTAGAGAAATGCAAATCAAAGCTACAATGAGGTATCACCTTACACCAGTCAGAGTGGCCATTATCAAAAAATCTAGAAACAATAAATGCTGGAGAGGGTGTGGTGAAAAGGGAACCCTCCTGCACTGTTGGTGGGAATGTAAATTTATACAGTCACTATGGAGAACAGTATGGAGATTCCTAAAAAAACTAAAAATAGAACTACCATACAACTGAGCAATCCCATTACTGGGCATATACCCTGAGAAAACGATAATTCAAAAGGAGTCATGTACCACAATGTTCACTGCAGCACTATTTACAATAGCCAGGACATGGAAGCAACCTAAGTGTCCATTGACAGATGAAAGGATAAGGAAGAAGTAGCATATATATACAATGGAATATTACTCAGCCATAAAAAGAAACGAAATTGAGTTATTTGTAGTGAGGTGGATGGACCTAGAGTCTGTCATACAGAGTGAAGTAAGTCCGAAAGAGAAAAACAAATACAGTATGCTAACGCATATATATGGAATCTAAAAAAATGGTACTGATGAACCTAGTGGCAGGGCAAAAGTAAAGACGCAAACATAGAGAATGGACTTGAGGACACAGCGTGGGGAAAGGGGAAGCTGGGGCGAAGTGAGAGTAGCATTGACATATATACACTACCAAATGTAAAATAGATGGCTAGTGGGAAGCAGCAGCATAGCACCAAGAGATCAGCTCAGTGCTTTTCAAAGACCTAGAGGCATGGGATAGGGAGGGTGGGAGGGAGGCACAAGAGTGGGGGGGGATATGGGGATATATGTATGCATGTGGCTGATTCACTTTGTTATGCAGCAGAAACTAACACAGCATTGTGAAGCAATTATACTCCAATAAAGATGTTTTAAAAAAAAAGAATAAATGTCCCAATAGGGGTAATACCATTAAAAAAAAAAAAAAAGATTACTAGGGAAAACTCTCATCAAATTCGGTATAGAGGGTACATATCTCAACATAATAAAGCCTTTTTATGACAAACCTACAGCTAACGTCATACTCAATGGTGAAAAGCGTAAAGCTTTTCCTCTAAAATCAGAAACAAGGCAAGGTGTCCACTTTCATCCCTTCTATTTAACATAAGATTGGAAGTCCTAGCTACAGCAATCAGAGAAGAAAAAGAAATAAAAGGCATCCAGATTGTAAGGGAAGAAGTAAAACTGTCACTATTTGCAGATGACATGATACTGTATATAGAAAACCCTGAAGTCTCCACCAAAAAACTGTTAGAACTAATAAATGAATTCAGTAAAGTTGCAAGATCCAAGACTAATATACAGAAATCTGTTGCATTTCTATACACATCAATGAAATATCAGAAAGGGAAATTAAGGAAACAATCCCATTCACAATAACATCAGAAAGAATAAAATACCTAGGAATAAACTTAACCAAGGAAGTGAAAGAAGTATACTCTGAAAACTATAAAACATTGATGAATGAATTCAAAAATGATGCAAAGAAAGGAAAGATATCCCATGTTCTTGGATTGGAAGAATTAATATTGTTAAGATGTCCACTATACCCAAAGCAATCTACAGATTCAATGCAATCCCTATTAAAATACCGATGGCATTTTTCACAGAACTAGAACAAATCATTTTAAAATTTGTATGGAAGCACAAAAGAATCAATAGTCAAAACAATCTTGAGAAAGAAGAACAGAGCTGAAGGAATTATGCTCCCTGACTGCCCACTATGCTACAAAGCTACAGTAATCAAAATGGTATGGTACTGGCACAAAAAACAGACACATAGATCAACAGAACAGAACAGAGAGCCCAGAAATAAACCATGCATTTATGGACAATTAATCAATGACAAAGCAGGCAAGAATATACAATAGAGAAAAGACTGTCTCTTCAACAAGTGGTGTTGGGAAAACTGGACAGCTATAATATGTGGAGAAAAATGAGATTATAACATTTCCTCACACCATATACAAAAATAAACTCAAAGTGGGTTAAAGACCTAAATATAAGACCTGAAACCATAAAACTCCTAGAAGAGAACATAGGCAGAACACTCTTTGACATAAATCATAGCAATACTTTTTTGGATATGTCTCCTAAGGCAAAAGAAATAAAAGCAAAAATAAACAAATGCGACCTAATTAAAATTAAAAGCTTTTGTATAGCAAAGGAAACCATTGACAAAATGAAAAGACAACCTACCCAATGTGAGAAAATATTTGTAAATGATATGACTGATAAGGGGTTAATGTCCAAAATTTATAAACAGCTCGTACAACTCAATATCAAAAAAAAACCCATAAAAGATTGCTAGGGAAAGGACAGTGTCATATCGCCCCAGAGATATACACTGATTGCAGAGGGGAAGACAGAGCTTTATACTGAATAGATCTAGTGGTCATAACCAAACCAAGGGACTTAGCATCACTAATAGTGGGACAACCTGCCATTTTGTGCCTTCTGATGTGATGTAACATGAAGCACACAACATCACTTCTGAAGGTTTTTTTTTTAATAAATTTATTTATTTTTATTTATTTTTGGCTGCATTGGGTCTTTGTTGATGTTCGCGGGCTTTCTCTAGTTGCAGCGAGCAGGGGCTACTCGTTGTTGTGGTGCGCAGGCTTCTCACTGTGGTGGATTCTCTTGTTGTGGAGCATGGGCTCTAGGCGCGCGGGCTTCAGTTGTTGTGGCACACAGGCTCAGTAGTTGTGGCCTGCAGGCTCTAGAGCACAGGCTCAGTAGTTGTGGCACACGGGCTTAGTTGCTCGGCAGCATGTGGGATCTTCCCGGACCAGGGCTCGAACCCGTGTCCCCTGTATTGGCAGGCGGATTCTCAACCACTGCGCCACCAGGGAAGCCCCACTTATGAAGTTATCTGGCCAAAATGTTTTACCTGAATCTCATCAAGATTTTAGATCTGACCTCCAGTTTATAGAAATTACCAGGGATAGAGGAACTAGTTAAAAGATACTACATCAGATACTACTCTTGCACCACTTCAGATCTTCTCAGCCTCAGCTGTTTCCAGAGCCATTCTGTTCTGCCTCAGCCATCCTTGCAGAGACCACCTGTGGCTGGGCTCCAGTAGACTTCATGTGGGCACCACCTTAAAGTGCAGCTTCTCATCCCAGGGCTTCCCAGTAGACAGAAGTTTGAAATTCCACCAGCCAGCTCCGGGCTTGCTCACGCACCAACTGGAAGGAGGGAAGGATTAACACTCTATGGGGTGAACGTGAATACTGCATCAGTGGAATATAAAAGCCAATGAATAAGTTCTTCCCTCTTTCTCCTCCAGACAGATTATCTTACAGAAAAGTCATTTACATGCTCCCTCAAACGATCCCACAAGATAAAGTAATCATTGTGCTTAACACCGGATAGTGGGCAGCTTGATAATATGTCTTCATATTGATTCACCCTCTTCCGCTGCCTTATGCCCCATATATGCACCCACTCCTGCTCCCTGAGGCTGCATTTCCTAATAAGCTTGTAGCAGATAAGCCTTTTCCCCAGCCTCTGATTTCTGAGGGATGCAGTTTAAGAACAACTCTATGAGGAAACAATCAGACAAATCCAAAATGTGGGACATTCTAAATAAAAGTAGGCCTGGTCTGTTCAAAAAAATCATTGTTTGAAGTAAGAGGATGGGAGGAGGGGTTTTATATTAGAAGAGACTGAACAAACAAAACGACCAAATGCAATGTATGAACTTTGATTGGATCCAACTGAACAAAACTTGCTACAAAAGACATAGGGGGAATAACTAGGAAAATTTGAATAGGATTAGGTATTAGGTAACACTTAGAAATTGTTATTGTCAATTTTCTTAGGTGTGATTATGTTTCTTAGGTGTGATTAGCAGTTAGGTAGAAGAATGTCTTTATTCTTAGAAGTTACATGCTGAATATTTAAGGCTGTTTCATAATGTCTACAACCAACTTCCATGCGTATAAATATATATACATATATATCTATATATTTATATTTGTACCTTAAGAAAAATGGAAACATGTTAATAATTGTTGAATCTATGTGGTGGGTATGGTATATGATGCCTATTATATTGGTCTTTCAAGTATTCTGAATGTTTGAAATTTTTCATTAAAAATTTTGAAGAAAAGTGTTATAGTTAAAAAGATAAATACTCAGATACATATTTAGAAATATTCATTCCTCAAAAGATACAATTTTACTGTTGAATTCAGTAAACCAACCACCACACATCACAGTGAAAGATGGTGAGCGGGTCTTTCAAAAGTCAAGGTAAGAAAAGATGATGTCAGCTAGTATGTCGGAGCAAGATGAGTGGGAGAGGGGATAAAAGGGATGGGGGGGTGAAGGAGGAGAAGGAGAAGGAGAAGAAAGCATGAGCTCCTAAAATATATGTTTATAAGAAGATACTAAGTTTTTTTCTAATTAACCCCATGTTTAAAAAATAAAAGTTTTTACTTAAACTGAGAAGCTTGAAGATTCCAGTTTGTTTAACTGCAGTTAACTGGAATCTTCTAAAAACTGGTTATATATGAGTATCTATAGAAACATGCTGTGAGCATGGTGCCCACATAGCTTATTAAAGGTCAAATGGAAAGTTCAAGCTAAATCTGGCTCAATTCTCTAGAAAAATGGCACCATCTCCTGGCTGGGCAAAGGCAAAATTCATAGACCTGAGCTTTTCTCTTCCATAGGTCAAGGACATCAGTTCCATACTGTAAAACTTTCAGGGTTCTTTGTGATTGGGAAGAGGTCAGAGTACAATCTATGGATGTTTATCCCTTGGACAGAGGAGAGAACCTCTTGCATTTTATTACCTTAAAATTCCATATGAGTTCCTCAGAATGCTTCTTCTCATTTTTAGCAGAGAATGGCAATGTTGACCAACCCATCAAGGGTAATATGACCAGAGAAGACCTCTCTTTTATTGAATAAGATTTATTGAATAAGATTCCCCAGCATTTATTGAATAAGATTCTAACATATCTCTGTTCTCAAATTTGCTTTTCCTTGTCGAAACATCCAATAATTTGGTGTTATCAACCTAATGCTATATTAGCTTATGTCCCCAAAGAAGAGATAACCAATATTTCAAATCCTTAAGCAGCCTCAGTGCAGTCACAGATTTAAGAGCGTTATGTGCCCAGAATAGACACTCTAGACAAAGGCAGATTTGGGCTCAGATTACTCAAATTCCTCTCTGGTTTCTTAACCTGGTGGGCTGTAAATCCAGGAAATTTAAGCAGCTTCTTTTTTTTTCTTTTTCTTAAGCCTTACACTCATTCTTCCCTGACTCTTTGAGCAGAGATATGGTCCCCTAAGAAAGAAAACATTTGAACCCTTTTATTGGCTGAATTTTGTCCCCCCAGCATTCATAAGTGCAGTCCTAACCCCCAGTACCTCAGAATGTGACTGGTTTTGGGAGACAGGGCCTTTAAAGAGATAATTAAAATAAAATGAGGTCATTCATGTAGGCCTAAGTCCAATATGACTAGTGTTCTTAAAAGAAGAGCAGATTAGGACACACACACACACACACACACACACACACACACACACACACACACACAAGGAAGACCATGTGAAGACAGAAGGAGAAGATGGCCATCTGCAAGCCAAAAAGAGAGACCTCAGAAGAAACGAACCCCGCTGACACCTTGACCTCAGACTTCTGGCCTCCAGAATTGTGAGAAAGTGAATTTCTGTACTTTAAGCCACTCAGTCTATGGTACTTCATTATGGCAGCATCAGCAAACTAATATAAATCCCATCTTTTTACAGTAGCTGAGAGAGACAAAAGCAAGAAAAGTGACAGGAAGTGGTCCAAAAGAAGCGGCATATCTCGGAAAGAAGGAGCTTTGAATGTCTTCATCACTCCCACCCAAGCTTCAACCACTATGGCTCGTGCTGGGTTTCTGAGGACTCCATTATGTCTTTGATCTGCATAAAAGACCCTCTTTCTTGGATCTGAAATAAGATTGAGAAGCTCTGAGCTTCATCTAGAGGTTAGAGAATGTAGCCAGCAGTTAAAGTGTTTATTGCCCTTTTCATCCAAATTGCAAACAACCATATGTTGCTGAACAACGCATAGGGCTATGAACTTGGAAAGGAAACTTCTTTTCCTTTTAAGTTAATTGTATTTATTCCTTCTTTTCTAATTGCAAAAGTAAAGCATTTTTATTATAGAAAATATAAAAGATATAAGATATAAATAAAAGAGTATATGTCATCTGTAATTCTCACCCAGAGACAATTATTCTTTACCATTTTACTGTGTTTCATTCCAGTCATTTTTCTATGCATACGTTTAACCAAATTAGGTCCATATACAGTTTTATATTCCATATTTTTCACTTACATACTAATAAAAATTTTTCTCATTTCACTAAATATTATGCTTTTCCCCATATTATTGGGACTTATGTGATCCTTAGAGATGAGGCCAGCAATAAGTATCCAATGAGGGCTCCCCAGCTCCATGTGACCACTACCAGCCGCCAGTGAAAGGGTGTCACCTCAGAGTCACTGGTACCTGTTGACCAGTCCCCTCTCCTGTTGTGGCCACTGGCAACGCATCCTCTGGAGTCAACCTGAGTGACCATCACGATGACTATGGTCATACAAACACAGAGAAACCTCCCTCTTTATTCAATCAGCTGCATAAGGGTTTAAATCATTCAACAGAGTCTCTGGGTCTCTCTATTTAGCTCTCTTTTCTCATGACCTACTTTGCCTTGAAACTTTCACGCACCTTTAATGCAAATTCACCCTGCCTTTGACACCATGCTAATGTAGCAAGTTACCTTCTTTGTTTTAGCTCCCATGGTCTTTGGAGAATCCAGGTCTGTTTCCATCCAGGCCCTATACGCAGTGTCTTTGCCACAGTTGGAAGTTGTTCTTGAAAGGCATACCTGATAAATGTTTAAGACTTGTCTTTTCCTGCCTTTTTTTCCATTCACTTTAGGTGTACAACTCATTTAGATAAAACCAAGACCAACACCAACCATCCCTACACACACACACACACACACACACACACACACACACACATGCAACCAGCTCACTTCATTTCCCTTCTGAACTCACAGGAGCTTTTGGCATTTCTCCCACCCCGCTCGTTTTTTACAACTCTCCCCCCTCCCTTTATGGCGCAGTGCCAGGCCCTGTTCCAGGTACCGCACCGTGATTAACTCAGTTCACCCTCGCAGAGACCCTCTGAGGTACGTACTGTCATTACCCACATTTTTAAAATAAGAGAACTCAGAGGAGCAGAAGCAAAATGACTTACCCAAGGCCACACAACTAGTAAGTGGGCAAACCAGAACTTGAACCCGGGCATTTTGCTCCAGTTTGTGTGCTTAATGGCTACACTTTATTACTAATAATGGTTATTGAAAATTTATTGAGAATTTACTCTGTGCCAGATGTTGTACGAAGCAGAATCTCATAACAACCCTGGGAAATAGGTATTACTATTAGCTCCACCTTACAGTTGAAAAAACTGGATGTATTTCAGTCACTTCACTTTCTTACCTAATCAATTGACTTTACTGGCTATGTTACAGTGGGATTTTTTGTTGTTGTTGTTGTTTTGAGTTTTTAAACTTATTTTAAAATATTTGCGGCTTCCCTGGTGGCGCAGTGGTTGAGAATCTGCCTGCCAATGCAGGGGCCACGGGTTCGAGCCTTGGTCTGGGAGGATCCCACATGCCGCGGAGCAACTAGGTCCGTGAGCCACAACTACTGAGCCTGCGCAAGTGGAGCCTGTGCTCCGCAACAAGAGAGGCCGCGATAGTGAGAGGCCCGCGCACCGCAATGAAGAGTGGCCCCCGCTTGCCGCAACTAGAGAATGCCGTCGCACAGAAACGAAGACCCAACACAGCCAAAAATAAATAAATAAATAAAAAATTTAAAAATATTTGCTTTTACATACAATAAAATTTTTTTTGATGTATGTTTCTCTTGACAAATGCAAAGAGGCATGTATCCACCACCACAATCAAGACACAAAATAGTTCTATCGCCACCCCTCACACCCAAAATTCCCTTGTGTTGCTCCTTTGTAATCAAGCATTCCCCAACCTCATCCCCTGGCAACCACTGACCTGCTTTCCAGCCTTGCAGTTTTCTTTGTTTTGTTTGTTTTTTTAATTTAATTTAATTTATTTATTTTTTATACAGAAGGTTATTAGTTGTCTATTTTGTACACATCAGTGTATACATGTCAATCCCAATCGCCCAATTCATCCCACCACCACCCCCACCCCACCACTATCCCCCTTGGTACCCATACGTTTGTTCTCTACATCTGTGTCTATTTCTGCCTTGCAAACCGGTTCATCTGTACCATTTTTCTAGATTCCACATATATGCATTAATATACAATATTTGTTTTTCTTTTTCTGACTTACTTCACTCAGTATGACAGTCTCTAGGTCCGTCCACATCTCTACAAATGACCCAATTTCATTCTTATTTATGGCTGAGTAATATTCCATTGTATATATGTACCACATCTTCTTTATCCATTCGTCTGTGGATGGGCATTTAGGTTGCTTCCATGACCTGGCTATTGTAAATAGTGCCGCAATGAACATTGGGGTGAATGTGTCCTTTTTTTTTTTTTTTTAAGTATTTATTTATTTATTTATTTATTTTTGGCTGTGTTGGGTCTTCGTTTCTGTGCGACAGCTTTCTCTAGTTGCAGCAAGTGGGTGCCACTCTTCATCGCGGTGCGCGGGCCTCTCACTATCGTGGCCTCTCTTGTTGTGGAGCACAGGCTCCAGACGCGCAGGCTCAGTAGTTGTGGCTCACAGGCCTAGTTGCTCCGCGGCATGTGGGATCTTCCCAGACCAGGGCTTGAACCCGTGTCCCCTGCATTAGCAGGCAGATTCTCAACCACTGCACCACCAGGGAAGCCCACATGTGTCTTTTTGAATTATGGTTTTCTCTGGGTATATGCCCAGGTGTGGGATTGCTGGGACATATGGTAGTTCTATTTTTAGTTTTCTAAGGAACCTCCATACTGTTCTCCATAGTGGCTGTATCAATTTACATTCCCACCAACAGTGCAAGAGGGTTCCCGTTTCTCCACACCCTCTCCAGCATTTGTTGTTTGTAGATCTTCTGGTGATGCCCATTCTAACCGGTGTGAGGTGATACCACATTGTAGTTTTGATTTGCATTTCTCTAATAATTAGTGATGTTGAGAAGCTTTTCATATGCTTCTTGGCCATCTGTAGGTCTTCTTTGGAGAAATGTCTATTTAGGTCTTGGGCCAATTTTTGGATTGGGTTGTTTGTTTTTTGATATTGAGCTGCATGAGCTGCTTGTAAATTTTGGAGATTAATCCTTTGTCAGTTGCTTCATTTGCAAATATTTTCTCCCATTCTGAGGGTTGTCTTTTCATCTTGTTTGTAGTTTCCTTTGCTGTGCAAAAGCTTTTAAGTTTCCTTAGGTCCCATTTGTTTATTTTTGGTTTTATTTCCATTTCTCTAGGAGGTGGGTCAAAAAGGATCTTGCTGTGATTTATGTCATAGAGTGTTATTCCTACGTTTTCCTCTAAGAGTTTTATAGTGCCCAGTCTTATATTTAGGTCTTTAATCCATTTTGAGTTTATTTTTGTGTATGGTGTTAGAGAGTGTTCTAATTTCATTCTTTTACATATAGCTGTCCAGTTTGCCCAGCACCACTTATTGAAGATGCTGTCTTTTCTCCATTGTATATCCTTGCCTCCTTTGTCATAGATTAGTGGACCATAGGTGTGTGGTTTTATCTCTGGGCTTTCTATCCTGTTCCATTGATCTATATTTCTGTTTTTGTGCACTACCATATTGTCTTAATTACTGTAGCTCTGTAGTACAGTCTGAAGTATAGTCTGAAGTCAGGGAGTCTGATTCCTCCAGCTCTGTTTTTTTCCCTCAAGACTGCTTTGGCTATTCGGGGTCTTTTGTGTCTCCATACAAATTTTAAGATTTTTTGTTCTAGTTCTGTAAAAAATACCACTGGTAATTTGATAGGGATTGCATTGAATCTGTAGATTGCTTTGGGTAGTATAGTCATTTTCAGAATATTGATTCTTCCAATCCAAGAACATGGTACATCTCTCCATCTGTCTGTGTCACCTTTGATTTCTTTCATCAGGGTCTTATAGTTTTCTGAGTACAGGTCTTTTACCTCCTTAGGCAGGTTTATTCCTAGGTATTTTATTCTTTTTGTTGCAATGGTAAATGGGATTCTTTCCTTAATTTCTCTTTCTGATCTTTCATTGTTAGTATATAGGAATGCAAGAGATTTCTGTGCATCAATTTTGTATCCTGCAACTTTACCACATTCATTGATTAGCTCTAGTAGTTTTCTGGTGGCATCTTTAGGATTCTCTATGTATAGTATCATGTCATCTGCAAACAGTGACAGTTTTACTTCTTCTTTTCCTATTTGTATTCTTTTTATTTCTTTTTCTTCTCTGATTGCTGTGGCTAGGACTTCCAAAACTATGTTGAATAATAGTGGCGAGAGTGGACATCCTTGTCTTGTTCTTGATCTTAGAGGAAATGCTTTCAGTTTTTCATCACTGAGAATGATGCTTGCTGTGGGTTTGTCATATACGGCCTTTATTATGTTGAGGTAGCTTCCCTCTATGCCCACTTTCTGGAGAGTTTTTATCATAAATGGGTGCTGAATTTTGTCAAAAGCTTTTTCTGCATCTATCAAGATGATAATATGGTTTTCACTCTTCAATTTGTTAATATGGTGTATCACATTGATTGATTTGCATATATTGAAGAATCCTTGCATCCCTGGGATAACTCCCACTTGATCATGGTGTATGATCCTTTTAATGTGTTGTTGGATTCTGTTTGCTAGTATCTTGTTGAGGATTTTTGCATCTATATTCATCAGTGATACTGGTCTGTAATTTTCTTTTTTTGTAGTATCTTTGTCTGGTTTTGGTATCAGGGTGATGGTGGCCTCATAGAGTGAGTTTGGGAGTGTTCCTTCCTCTGCAATTTTTGGAAGAGTTTGAGAAGGATAGGTGTTAGCTCTTCTCTAAATGTTTGATAGAATTCACCTGTGAAGCCATCTGGTCCTGGACTTTTGTTTGTTGGAAGATTTTTAATCACAGTTTCAATTTCATTAGTTGTGATTGGTCTGTTCATATTTGCTATTTCTTCCTGGTTCAGTGTTGGAAGATTATACCCTTCTAAGAATTTGTCCATTTCTTTCAGGTTGTCCATTTTATTGGCATAGAGTTGCTTGTAGTAATCTCTTATGAGGCTTTGTATTTCTGCAGTGTCCATTGTAACTTCTTTTTCATTTCTAATTTTATTGATTTGAGTCCTCTCCCTCTTTTTCTTGATGAGTCTGGCTAATGGTTTATCAATTTTGTTTATCTTCTCAAAGAACCAGCTTCTAGTTTTATTGATCTTTGCTATTGTTTTCTTTGTTTCTATTTCATTTATTTCTGCTCTGATCTTTATGATTTCTTTCCTTCTGCTAACTTTGGGTTTTGTTTGTTCTTCTTTCTCCAGTTCCTTTAGGTGCAAGGTTAGATTGTTTAGTTCAGATTTTTCTTGTTTCTTGAGGTAGGTTTGTATAGCTATAAACTTCCTTCTTAGAACTGCTTTTGCTGCATCCCATAGGTTTTGGATCGTCATGTTTTCATTGTCATTTGTCTCTAGGCATTTTTTGATTTCCTCTTTGATTTCTTCATTGATCTCTTGGTAATTTAGTACCGTATTGTTTAGCCTCCATGTGTTTGTGTTTTTTATGTTTCTTTCCCTGTAATTCATTTCTAATCTCATAGCGTTGTGGTCAGAAAAAATGCTTGATATGATTTCAATTTTCTTAAATTTACTGAGGCTTGATTTGTGACCCAGGATGTGATCTAACCTGGAGAATGTTCCGTGCGCACTTGAGAAGAAAGTGTAATCTGCTGTTTTTGGATGGAATGTCCTATAAATATCAATTAAATCTATCTGGTCTATTGTGTCATGTAAAGCTTGTGTTTCCTTATTAATTTTCTGTTTGGATGATCTGTCCATTGGCGTAAGTGAGGTGTTAAAGTCCCCCACTATTACTATGCTACTGTCGATTTCCTCTTTTAGAGCTGTTAGCAGTTGCCTTATGTATTAAGGTGCTCCTATGTTGGGTGCATATATATATTTATAATTGTTATATCTTCTTCTTGGATTGATCCCTTGATCGTTATGTAGTGTCTTTCCTTGTCTCTTGTAACATTCTTTATTTTAAAGTCTATTTTATCTGATATGAGTATTGCTATTCCAGCTTTCTTTTGATTTCCATTTGCACGAAATATCTTTTTCCATCCCCTCATTTTCAGTCTGTATGTGTCCCTAGGTCTGAAGTGGTTCTCTTGTAAACAGCATATATATGGGTCTTGTTTTTGTATCCATTCAGGGAGCCTGTGTCTTTTGGTTGGAGCATTTAATCCATTTACGTTTAAGGTAATTATCAATATGTATGTTCCTATTACCATTTTCTTAATTGTTATGGGTTTGTTTTTGTAGCTCCTTTTCTTCTCTTGTGTTTCTCACTTAAAGAAGTTCCTTTAGCATTTGTTGTAGAGTTGGTTTGGTGGTGCTGAATTCTGTTAGCTTTTGCTTGTCTGTAAAGGTTTTAATTTCTCCATCGAATCTGAATGTGATCCTTGCCAAGTAGAGTAATCTTGGTTGTAGTTGATTCACTTTCATCACTTTAAATATCTCTCTCTTCTCCTTCTGGGACCCCTATAATGCGAATGTTGTTGCATTTACTGTTGTCCCAGAGGTCTCTTAGGCTGTCTTCATTTCTTTTCATTCTTTTTTCTTTATTTTGTTCCGTGGCAGTGAATTCCACCATTCTGTCTTCCAGAATTTATCTGTTCTTCTGCCTCCGTTATTCTGCTATTGATTCCTTCCAGTGTAGTTTTCATTTCAGTTATTGTATTGTTCATCTGTTTGTCTGTTCTTTAATTCTTCTAGGTGTTTGTTGTTTAATTCTTCTAGGTGTTTGTTAAACATTTCTTGCATCTTCTCGATCTTTGCCTCCATTATTTTTCCGAGGTCCTGGATCATCTTAGTTATCATTATTCTTAATTCTTTTTTCTGGAAGGTTGCTTATCTCCACTTCATTTCGTTGTTTTTCTGGGGTTTCATCTTGTTCCTTCATCTAGCACATAGTCCTCTGCCTTTTTATTTTGTCTCTCTTTCTGTGAATGTGGTTTTCGTTCCACAGGCTGCAGAACTGTAGTTCTCCTTGCTTCTGCTGTCTGCCCTCTGGTGGATGAGGCTATCTAAGAGGCTTGTGCAAGCTTCCTAATGGGAGGGACTGGTGGTGGGTAGAGCTGGGTGTTGCTCTGGTGGGCAGAGCTCAGTAAAACTTTAATCCACTTGTCTGCTGATGGAGGGGAGGGGGGTTGTGTTCCCTCCCTGTTGGTTGTTTGGCCTGAGGCAACCCAGCACTGGAACCTACCCAGCTCTTTGGTGGCGCTAATGGTGGACGCTGGGAGGGCTCAGGCCAAGAAGTACTTCCCAGAACTTCTGTGGCCAGTGTCCTTGTCCCCGTGGTAAGCCACAGCCACGCCCCACCTCTGCAGGAGACCCTCCAACACTAGCAGGTAGGTCTGGTTCAGTCTACTATGGGGTCACTACTTCTTCCCCTGGGTCCCGATGTGCACACTACTTTGTGTGTGCCCTCCAAGAGTGGAGTCTCTGTTTCCCCCAGTCCTGCTGAAGTCCTGCAATCAAATCCCACTAGCCTTCAAAGTCTGTTTCTCTAGGAATTCCTCCTCCCATTGCCAGACCCCCAGGTTTGGAAGCCTGACGTGGGGCTCAGAACCTTCACTCCAGTGGGTGGACTCTGTGGTATACATGTTCTCCAGTTTGTGAGTCACCCACCCAGCAGTTATGGGACTAGATTTTATTGTGATTGCACCCCTCCTCCCACCTCATTGCAGCTTCTCCTTTGTCTTTGGATGTGGGGTGTCTTTCTTCCTGAGTTCCAGTGTCTTCCTGTTGATGACTGTTCAGCAGTTAGTTGTGATTCCAGCGTTCTCGCAAGAGGGAGTGAGCGCATGTCCTTCTACTCTGACATCTTGAACCAATCTCTCTCCTGCAGTTTTGTCTTAAAACCACCCAGCCTGTTTTACAGCACATGCTTCTCTGTATTTTAATGTGATTACATTTTTTATAGACTTCCTAATATTGAACCATCCCTTAACATTTAGAATAATTTTCTTTGGTCATGGTTTATTTTCTCCAAAATGTACTACTGGAATCTATTTGCTGGTATTTTGCTTAGGATTTTGCATCAACAATTATAAGTGAGGTCAGTCTGTAGTTTTCTTTCTTGAGCTATCTTGGTCAGGTTTTTGGATCAGTGTTATGCTGGCCTAATAAAAATAACTGGGATGCTTCCTTCTTTCTCTGTGGTACAGGCTAGTTAAAATGACATCAGATTCATCTTTTCTATAGAGGTTCATCAGGTAGCTTTTCAACAAGTGAAAGGAGGTTTTCCAACACAAGACAGATACAGGCTGTCTCTACCTACACAGGTCTTCCTTAATTTCCACAGTTCACTTCATTCTCTTTTCACTCATCTCACCCCTTTGCCTTTTTAGTACTCTCCTAATTTTACCTGAAAGATGCCAGTTATCACTTATTTAACTTTCTTATTCACATGTGTCATATTACAGAGTTCGTTTGAAAATGACAAAACTCTTCACCAAAGTAGTTATCTCAAAACAACACTTTGTAGCAGGAGAGGTGGGCGTTGTGTTCAGAAGCCTACAGAATGTTTTCCAGCCACCCATGTCCAACCTAATTTCCCTCTCTGGTTAGAGGTTGTTCAATATTATGATGAGAAGAATTTGGGGAGCAAATATAAGACTATAAATATTTCATGCAACATCAATTATCTTTATAGACGCAAAGTGAATAAAGAACAAAAATAATTCTGTGAGCTGAAGGTGCAGACATGGTAGATGAGGGGAATTTCATGGCATGAAGTATCCATTTAACTGCAATTATACAGATCTGGCTTCAGAGTGAAATCAGTTAACTGCTTTTAAAAACTCGATTCTATTTTCAGATAATGGTATGTTAGAAAATATTTTATTTTTGACAATTCTATAAACTACACTTCCAATGACTCAATCTTATTTTCTTTATGTTCCTTTTTTCCCTGAAAAGTAAACTCTGAAGTGGCCCCTTTCAACATGTTTTTTACGATTCTACTCTAGGGTAATAATTATTAAATTATAGTATTTTAAAGGTTAATTTACAGAAGTTTTTTAATATGAATCTATTTTGTTTGCTTATAAGACCACACAGGGATCTCTTATTTTTTTATCCTCTTTCTCATTTGCAATAAAATATCTTATAATTTAAAAATTTTATAAAAACTACCATCTCACCTAATCAGAGAAATCTGTTTGAAAAATCATATCCAGAATCGTAAGTCACTTTAAAAACTGGTCCACCAGAGGACTTGATGAGCTCTGGAACAGTGCATTCACTGTGCTGAGGGCGGCATGTATCACAGGGGCCGGTTCAAGATGCTGACCTAACTCTGTCATTTTTGTTGACTCCTGCTCCCTCTGCTGGTTCCACAGCTCATTGACCATCCCCATAACAACACGTGTCAGCCCCAGAATGGGCCTCAGGAAGCAGCAAAGGCTAGTACAAATGGAGAAATAGAACCCTACTCGGTGGTGGAACCTGCTCAAACTCAAAGTCTGTGACAGGGCCGGTATTGTGACCACAGTCTTCCCACTACCCCACACAGCCCTCACAATTACAATATACTCAGAGCTGCTCAAATATGCCAGCACATAGTGGTATTCTCAACCTAGGAGTTGGCCTATGTTAAAAAATAAAATAGGGCTTCCCTGGTGGAGCAGTGGTTGAGAGTCTGCCTGCCAGTGCAGGGGACACGGGTTCAAGCCCTGGTCTGGGAAGATTCCACATGCCGCGGAGCAGCTAGGCCCGTGAGCCACAACTGCTGAGCCTGCGCGTCTGGAGCCTGTGCTCTGCAACGAGAGAGGCCGCGACGGTGAGAGGCCCGCGCACCGTGATGAAGAGTGGCTCCCACTCGCCGCAACTAGAGAAAGCCTTCGCACAGGGGCGAAGACCCAACACAGCCAAAAATAAATAAATAAATAATTTTAAAAAATAAATAAATAAATAAATAAAATAAAATAAAAACATGTCTCAATGTGCACATATTATTGGTTTATAATGTTTGCATAATGGTTGACATTTTGACAGAATTAAATGAAAGGTTTTTTAAAAAAAAACGTTCTGCTATTGATACTAGTGATACACATAACAAAAATGATGATGCTCAAATGAGAATTGAGCAAAACAAGCCAGACATAAAATAGTTTATTCATAAGATTCCACTTGCATGATAGCTCCACAACAGGCACATCTATGATGACAGAAATCAAATCAGTGGTTGCCTGGGGCAAGAGAAACTTCAAATGACCACAGACAAGCCTTTTGGGGTGATGGAAATGTTCTGCATCTCAACTGTCGCATTGGTTACACAGGCACACTTTGTCAAAACTCACTGAACTATGCATTTAAAATTAGTGTGCTTTTTATATAAACTGTACCTCAATAAAGTTGATGTTGAAAAAAAATAATCTGTACTAGTCAAATCCTAAACTTTAATCTGTTTTTTCAATCTGAATATACCCGGACCCATTTTTTTCATGTCACTTTTTTTTGAGGTATAGTTGATTTACAATATTATATTAGTTTCAGGCATATAACTTAGTGATTCAAAATTTTTATAGATTTTACTCCATTTATAGTTATTATAAAATATTGGCTATATTCCCTGTGCTGTACAATATATCCTTGTAGCTTATTTATTTTATACATAGTAGTTTGTACCTCTTAATCCTCTACCACTGTCTTGCCCTTCCCCACTTCTCTCTCCCCACTGGTAACCACTAGTTTGTTCTCTATATCTGTGAATCTGTTTCTATTATAGTCACTAGTTTGTTTTATTTTTTAGATTTCATATATAAGTGATAACATACAGTATTCATCTTTCTCTGTCTGACTTATTTCACTAAGCATAATACACTCCAGGTCCATCCATGTTGTTGCAAATGGCAAATTTTCATTCTTTTTTATGGCTAAGTAGTATTCCATTGTATATATATACTGTATATATATACCACATGTTCTGTATCCATTCATCTGTTATTGGACACTTAGGTTGCTTCCACATCTTGGCTATAGTAAATAATGCTGCTATGAACACTGGGGTGCATGTATCTTTCCAAATTAATGTTTTCATTGTCTTCAGATATATACCCAGGAGTGAAATTGCTGGATCATATGGTAGTTCTATTTTTAGTTTATTGAGGAACCTCCATACTGGTTTTCCACAGTGGCTGCATGAAGTTACATTCCCACAGTGTACAAGGGTTCCCTTTTCTCCACATCCTCGCCAGTATTTGCTATTTGTGGTCTTTTTGAGGATAGCCATTCTGAACAGGTATGAGGTGGTAGCTCATTACGGTTTTTTTTTTTAACTTTTAAAAAATATTTTTTATTTATTTATTTTTATTTTTGACTGTGTCGGGTCTTAGTTGCGGCATGCGGGATCTTTCATTGCAGCGTGCGGGCTCTTTGTTGTGGCACGAGGGCTTCTCTCTAGTTGTGGCATGTGGGTTTTCTCTCTCTAGTTGTGGCACATGGGCTCCAGAGTGCATGGGCTCAGCAGTTGTGGCATGTAGGCGTAGTTGCCCTGTGGCATGTGGGGTCTTAGTTCCCCAACCAGGGATCAAACCCATGTCCCCTGCATTGGAAGGTGGATTCTTTACCACTGGACCACCAGAGAAGTCCCCTCACTATGGTTTTGACTTGCAATGCTGAGTATCTTTTCAAGTGCCTATTGCCAATCTGTTTAACTTCTTCAGAAAAATGTCTATTCAGGTCTTCTGCCCATTTTAAAATCAGGTTGTTTGCTTAATATTAAGTTGTATGAGCTGTTTGTTTGTTTTGGATATTAACCCCTTACCAGTCATATCATTTGCAAATATTTTCTCCCATTCAGTAGGTTGTCTTTCCATTTTATTTATGGTTTGTGCAAAAGTTTTTAAGTTTAATTTGGTCCCATTTGTTTAGTTTTGCTCTTGTTTTCTCTGCCTTAGGAGACAAATCCCAAAAAATGTTGCTACGACTCATGTCAAAGAGTGTTCTGCCTATGTTTTCTTCTGGGAGTTTTACTGTTTCCAGTCTTCCGTTTAGGTCTTTACTCCATTTTGAGTTTATTTTTGTATATGGTGTGAGGAAATGTTCTAATCTCATTCTTTTCCGTGTAGCTGTCCAGTTTTCCAAGCACCACTTATTGAAGAGGCGGTCTCTTCTCGATTGTATATTCTTGCCTCCTTTGTCTTAGATTAATTAACCATAATTGTGTGGGTTTATTTCTGAGCTCTCTATTCTGTTCCATTGATCAATGTGTCTGTTTTTGTGCCAGTACCATACTGTTTTGATTACTGTATCTTTGTAGTATAGTCAGAAGTCAGGAAGCATGATACCTCTAGCTTTGTTCTTTTTTCTCGATAGCTTTGGCAATTCAGGGTCTTTTGTGGTTTGATATAAATTTTAGGATTATTTGTTCTAGTACTGTGAAGAATGTCAAGAGTATTTTGATAGGGGTCACATTAAATCTGTAGGTTGCTTTGGCTAGTATGGACAATTTTTAACAATATTAATTCTTCTCATCCAAGAACACGGGATATCTTTCCATTTCTTTGCATCATTTTTTAATTCATTCACCAATGTTTTATAGTTTTCAGAGTATAGTTCTTTCACTTCCTTGGTTAAGTTTATTCTAAATATTTTATTATTAATGATGTGATTGTAAATGAGATTATTTTCCTTAATTTCTCTTTCTGATAGTTTGCTGTTACTGTATAGAAATGCAGCAGATTTCTGTATACCAATTTTGTATCCTGCAACTTTACCAAATTCGCTGATGAGCTTTAGTAGGTTTTTGGTGGCATCTTTAGGATTTTCTATGTGTGGTATCATGTCATCTGCAAACAATGACAGTTTTACTTCTTCCTTTCCAATTTGGATTCCTTTTATTTCTTTTTCTTGTCTGATTGCTGTGGCTAGGACCGCCAATACTATATTGAATAAAAGTGGCAAGAGTGGGCATCCTTGCCTCATTCCTGATCTTAGAGGAAATGCTTTCAGCTTTTACTCTTGAGCATGATGTTGGCTATGGCTTTATCATATATGGCCTTTATTATGTTGAGGTATGTTCCCTCTATGCCACTTTCTGGAGAGTATTTTTAATCATAAATGGATGTTGAATTTTATCAAAAGATTTTCTGCATCTATTGAGATGATCATATGGTTTTTTATTCTTCAGTTTGTTAATGTGGTGTATCACAGTGATTGATTTGTGGATACTGAACCATCCTTGCATTCCTGGGATAAATCCCACTTGATCATGGTGTATGATCCTTTTAATGTATTGCTGGATTTGATTGCTAATATTTTGTTGAGAATTTTCCCATCTATATTCATCAGTGATATTGGCCTGTAATTTCCTTTTCTGTGATATCTTTGTCCGGTTTTGGTATCAGGGTGACAGTGGCCTCACAGAATGAGTTCGAAAGAATTCCTTCCTCTGCAATTTCTTGGAATAGTTTGAGAACGATATGTGTTAACTCTTCTCTAAATATTTGGTAGAGGCTTCCCTGGTGGCGCAGTGGTTAAGAATCCGCCTGCCAATGCAGGAGACACAGGTTCGAGCCCTGGTCTGGGAAGATCCCACATGCCGCCAAGCAACTATGCCCGTGTGCCACAACTACTGAGCCTGCGCTCTAGAGCCCGCGAGCCACAACTACTGAAGCCGGCGTGCCCAGAGCCCGTGCTCCCAACAAGAGAAGTCACCGCAATGATAAGCCCGCGCACCGCAATGAAGAGTAGCCCCCGCTCGCCAAAACTAGAGAAAGCCCGCCTGCAGTAACAAAGACCCAACACAGCCAAAAATAAAATAAATAAAATAAAATAAATAAACGTTTGGTAGAATTCACTGTGAAGCCATCTGTTGCTTGACTTTGTTTGTTGGGCTGTTTTTTTTATTACTAATTTAATTTCTTTACTGGTAAGTTGTCTGTTCATATTTTCTATTTCTTCCTGGTTCAGTCTTGGGCAATTGTACACTTCTAGGAATTTGTTCATTTCTTCTGGGTTGTCCATTTTATTGGCATACAATTGTTCATGGTAATCTCTTATAACCCTCTGTATTTCTGTGATGTTGGTTGTAACTTCTTTTTCATTTCTGATTTTATTGATTTAGGTCCTCTCTCTTTTTTTCTTCACAAGTCTGGCTAAAGATTTATCAAATTTGTTTGTCTTTTCAAAAAACCAGCTCCTAGTTTCATTGATCATTTCTATTGTTTTTTAGTCTCTATTTTATTTGTTTCTGCTCTGACCTTTATGATTCCTTTCCATCTATTAACTTTGGGTTTTGTTTGTTCTTATTCTGGTTTCTTTAGGTGTAAGGTTAGGTTGTTTATTTGAGATTTTTCTTGTTTCCTGTGGTAAGCTTGTATCACTATAAACTTCCCTCTTAGAACTGCTTTTGCTGCATTCCATAGATTTTGGATCATTGTGTTTTTGTTTTCACTGATCTCCAGTTATATTTTGATTCTCTCTTTGATTTCTTCAGTGATCCTTTAGTTGTTCAGGAGCATGTTGTTTACCCTCCACGTGTTTGTGGGTTTTGCAGGTTTTTTTCTTGCAGTTAGTTTCTAGTCTCATAGTGTTGGGGTCAGAAATGATGCTTGATATGATCTCAGTTTTCTTAAATTTACTAAGGCTTGTTTTGTGGCCTAGCATATGATCTATCCTGGAGAATGTTCCATGTGCACTTGGAAAGAATGTGTATTCTGCGCTTTTGGATGGAATGTTCTATATATACTAAGTCAATCTGGTCTAACGTGTCATTTAAGGCCAGTGTTTCCTTACTGATTTTCTGTCTGAATGATATGCCCATTAATGTAAGTGGGGTGTTAAAGTCCCCTACTATTATTGTGTTACTGTAATTTCTCCATTTACGTGTATTAACATTTATGTATTTAGGTGGTTCTATGTTGGGTGCATATAACAATTGTTATATCTTCTTCTTCGATTGAGCCCTTGATCATTATGTGGTGTCCTTCTTTGCCTCTTGTAACAGTCTTTATTTTAAAGTCTATTTTGTCTGATATAAGTATTGCTACTCTGGCTTTCTTTTTCCAGAGTAGTCTGTATGTCTTTAGATCTGAAGTGAGTCTCCTGTAGGTAGCATATATATGGGTCTTATTTTTATATCCATTCAGCCACTCTATGTCTTTTGATTGGAGCACTTAGTCCATTTACATTTAGAGCAATTATTGATATGTAAGTACGTATTGCTTTTCTGTTCACTGTTTTGGATTTGTTTTTGTAGTTCTTTTTGCTCCTTTCTTGTTCTTTTGTTCTCTTCCATTGTGATTTGATGACTATCTTTAGTGTTATGTTTGGATTCCTTTCTCTCTTGTGTTATCTATTACAGATTTTTGGCTTGTGGTTACCATGAGCTGTGTGTGTGTGCGTGTATATATATATATATATATAGATATAGATATATAGATATATATATAGATATATGTTTACCATGAGATGTGTGTGTGTATATATATATATACACACACACACACACACACACACACACATATATATACCTTTTTGAAAAAAACAATCCAGTGATTTCTGGGTAGCACAGTACCAGCTACATCATTGCTGCTTTTATGCTTGCTTCCAGACATCCTGGGCTTGAAATAAAGATACTGTGCTATTGTACTCTATACAGTAAAGTACACAAAAGAACAACCACTTGTAGAGGATGCACATATGTGACAATGTACGCCAGACACACGAACTAACTTACGTGATTGGACATGCGAATGCACGTTCACATCTTTGAAAGTTCACAACTTGAAGGTTCATATGTAGGGGACTTACTGTATTTGCTTAACCAATGAACTTTTTCCTTTCATAATTTCCATGTTTCTAATTGTGGCCTTTTATTTTTTTCTTAGACCAGTCCTTTTAACGTTTCCTGTAAAGTTGGTTTGGGTGTACTCAACTCTTTTAGTTTTTGCTTGTCTGTAAAACTTTTTATCTCTCCATCAGATCTGAATGAGAGCCTTGTCACGTAGAATGTTCTCTTGCTTGTAGGTTTTTCCCGTTCATCACTTTAAATATATTGTGCCATGCCCTTCTGGCCTGCAGAGTTTCTGTTGAATAGTCTGATAGTCTTATGGGAGTTCCCTTGTACGTAACTTGTTGCTGTTGCTTTTCCCTTTTTATTTTTTAATATTCTTTCCTTATATTTAATTTTTGCCATTTTAATTACAATATGTCTTAGTGTGTTCCTCTTTGGGTTGATCCTATTTAGGACTCTCTGTGCTTCCTGGACTTGGATGTCTGTTTCCTATCCCAGGTTAGGGAAGTTTTCAGCTATTATGTCTTTAAATTTAGTCTCTGCCCCTTTCTCTCTCTTCTCCTTCTGGAACCTCCATAATGTGAACATCAGTATGTTTGATGTTGCCCTAGAAGTCTGTTAAATTGTCCTCATTTTTTCTCTTTTTTCCTTTTTCTGTTCAGCTTCAATGATTTCCGCTACTCTGCCTTCCAGATCGCTGATCCATTCCTCTGTATCATTTAGTCTACTCTTGATTTCTTCTGGTATATTTTTCATTTCAGCTACTGTATTCTTCATCCCTGTTTGGTTATTCTTTATATTTTCTAACTTTTTGTTTAAAACTCCTATAATAACTCCCTGCTCTATTCATCCATTCTTCTCCCAAGTTATTTGATCATCTTTATGATCATTAACTTTTTCTCAGGTAAATTGCCTATCTCCACTTCACTTAGTTCTTCTGGGGTTTCATCTTTCTCCTTTGTTTGGAACATGTTCCTCTGTTACCTCACTTTGCCTAAATTGCTGTTTTTATTTCTATGTATCTGGTAGCTTGGTTACATTTTCTGACCTTGGAAAAGTGGCCTTCTGTAGACTTCCTATGCATCCCAGCAATGTACTCCTTCTAGTCACCAGAACTATATGCTCTTGGGGTGCCCCCATGTGGGCTGCATGGGCCCTTCTGTTGTGGCAGGCTGACTACTGTGGGCAGTCTGGTAGGTGTAGCTGGACCCCAGTTCAGTTGGCTGCCAGGCCCTTCCTTGTGTGGAGGCCGCCAGCCGCTGTTTGGCAGGGCCAGGTCACAAGGCAACTAACTGTGGAACCCCAGGGAATCCCAGGGCTAATGCTGGCCCACTGGCAGGCAGAGCTGTGTCCTGGGGTCTAGCTGCAGGCCCAGAGATCCCAGAGCTGGTCTCAAACTGCTGGTGGGTGAGGCTGTTCCCAAGGCTAGAGCAGGCTCTCTGGTGGGAGGGGCTAAGGCCCAGGGGATTCTGGGGCTGATATCTGCCCACTGATGAGTGGAGCTGGGTCTGGGGGTCACTGGCTGCAGGGCCCTGGTGGGGTGGTCCCAGGTCTAGTGCCTGCACACTGGTGTTGGGGCCAGTTCCTGGGCCTTTGGTAGGCAGGGCCATGTGCAGAGTCGGCCGGGGTCTCAGGGGGTTTTAAGGCAGACTGTCTTCTGGTGGGTGGCACTGTGTCCCCACCCAGTTAGTTGCTTGGCCTCAGGCATCCCAGTACTGGTGCCTATAGGCTGGGCATGGACAGGGCTGGATCCTGAGGCTAAAAAGCTAGAGGGAGGATTTCAAAATGGCACTTGCCAGCACTGGTGTCCACATGGTAGAATGAGCTCCCCAAAATGACTGCTACCCACGTCTATGTCCCCAGGGGTGAGCTCCCATTGCTTCCTGCATCTCCAGAAGACTCCAAAATCAGCTGTTAGGTCTAACCCAGGCTTCTTTCAAATGACTGCTTCTGCCCTGGGTCCTGGAGCGTGTGAGATTTTGTGTGAGCCCTTTTAAGAGTGGAGTCTCTATGTCCCACAGTCTTCTGGGTCCTGAATGTAAGCCCTGCTGGCCTTCAAAGCCGAATGTCCTGGGGGACACATCTTCCTGGCACAGGACCGCCAGGCTGGGGAGCCCAGTGTGGAGGCTCAGACCCCTCACTCCTTGGGGAGAACCTCTGCACCTGTAATTATTCTCCTGTTTGTCGGTCTTGACTATACCACAACTCCACCACTCCTACTCAACTCATTGTAGTTCCTTCTTTATATCTTTAGTTGTAGAAGATCTTTTCTGGTGGTTTCCAGTTTTTTCTTTTTCTTTTTTTTTTTAGTAGTCATCTATTTATTTGGCTGCACTGGGTCTTAGTTGCATTATGCGGGATCTTCGCTGCAGCATGCGGGATCTTTAGTTGCGGCATGCGGGGTCTTTAGTTGTGGCACACAAACTCTTAGTCGAGGCATGTGGGATCTAGTTCCCTGACCAGGGGTCGAACCCGGGCCCCCTGCATTGGGAGTGAGGAGTCTTAGCCACTGGGCCACCAGGGAAGTCCCACGGTTTTTTCATAAGTAGTTGTTTTGTAAATAGCTGAAATTTTGCTCTGCCCATGGGAGAAGGTGAGCTCAGAGTCTTTCTACTCCACCATCTTGGGAACTCCCTCAGACCCACTTTTAAATTGAAAAAAATATATATATATATGAATCAACAGATAATCCTCTTGCTTCATTATTTAGCCACAGCTTTGATTTACTTAAAAGAACAAAAAACTATATCCAAAAGCCAGGGTTAGAGAGAGGAATCATTGTTTCCACATGTTCTCTCAGAAGAGAATTAGGTAATAGAGACAATACGCTGACAGGAGAAATAATATTATGGCATAAGTGTAACATAACGCTGGATGGGAAAGTCTACCTCATCCCAATTTCACATGTCTGGGCAGTGCTTGTTCATGTGTGCTCTGAGGGCCTAGCTGCATGTGGTAGAGGCAAAAGCAGGAGTAAATAGATGCATTCATTAGTGCCCAGCCCCTCACGGAGGCATCTGCTCTAGGGGGTGTACTCAGCTGGTGGACAGTACTGATTCAGAGCTTCTTCCTCACCCCAGAGGACCTGAATTAGCCACCCTCTCTGGTGCAATACACTGCAGAATGACCCTGATTTTGTCTGCCACTCTTCATAAGCATGCCACTACGATTATTACTTATGATACCAGGTCTTACGTGTGTGAATTAGGAGTTAGATGGAAAAAACATTTCTCGAGTCTGTGATCAAAGTCGTTTGTAAAAAATTAGACTAAACAAGTGTTTTCTGCTATACTATCTCCCCAAGAGAGGGATATATTATGTTTCACAAATTTATTTAACCCCTATATCATTAGTGTTCTGAAGAAGCCAACTGGGAGACATTACTTTGGGCAAGAGGAAATCCAGACAATACTAGGTCATCTGAGACAGAGCTAAGAATGTGGCAGAAGCAACAGAAAGTGTACTCACAAGTTGATAAATAAACTTAGAATAACATTTACTATGCTCTGTTTTTGTTATAAACTCTTTATCTCATTTAATCCTCATATCAATTCTACCATGGATGTAGTATTATTTCCCCCATTTTACAGATGAGGAAACCGAGGCAGAGAAAATTTCAGCAGCTTGATGGAGATGATAGAATTAGTAAGGGTCAAAGCCAGAAAGCAAACCCAAGCTATCTGGACCCCATAGATCATGCTTTATAAACCACGTTACAGTGCCTCTCAGCACTATAAAAGAAAAGAAAGGGGTAGACACTTCAGACCCTCGCTACTCAAAGTACGATCCTTGGATCGGCAGCATCAGCAACAACTAGGAGCTTGTTAGGAATGTAGAGGCTCAGGCCCCATCCCAGACCTACTGAATTAGAACTGGCATTTTAACAAGATCTTCAGGTGACATTAAAATTTGGTAAGTATTGCTCTAAACAAGAAAGCCTTAAGTTTTTCTTGTTTTGTTTCATTTTTGTTTTAGTCCCAGACTCCTTTGAGAATCTGATGAAAGTCATGGACCCTGAGCGTAAAAATGTGTATAAGATTTCAAAGAGTTCATGAATTCATGTTTACAAAACCCTGCTGTAGAGAGTGTGAATGTGGTAGGAACCAGTCCTTTATACCTTCCATGCATTATTGCTTTTAATCCTTATAAACTCACTACTGATAAAATGGAAAACTGAAGTTAAGTAACTTGCTTTAGTCATAGGAAGTGATGACATCAGGATCAAATCTGGACATTTTGCTGCCAGAGCCTAGCTATCACACCAAGCACCTAGGCATGGCTGAGCCACAGTGATTCTGAGGGACATCCCAGTAGAACTTCACCTCTCTCTGACAAGATCATGTTCTCCATCTAAAGTACAGTTCTGGAAGAAACACTGATGGAGTGAAGAGGAAGGGGACACTGCTTAGAGGGGGAGATTGGTCAGAGGGATCCTAGTAATCCATGTGATGGTGGATGTTCCAATCAGATCCCCCCCACACGCATCTTCCTGACACACTTACAACCTACACAGACTCAAGTGACATGCCAATCCATGACTTTCACCTACCACACTATCCCACTCTAAACCATGGCTGACAAAAAGATTTCATTTCATGGGCCAGCTGATTGATCGGTAGTAGCTACTTGGTGTTCAACATTGAAAAAGGAGCCAGTTGAGGACTGTGATTGATTAGTAATGTCTGCCCCCAGCAGCAAAGAGTAACACAGTAGGAGGAATACCAGCACTACTTATTTATCACCTGGTACATTTAATTACTGCTTGGATTTTCATTCCTTTATTTAACATGCCTGCACTAAGTGTGACTTCTGTACACAGTGGCAGAAGCCCTCTTACCCATCCTAATGGAATAATGAACTTAAAATGTCTGACAGAATGGCAAATTATTAAAAAACATATATACCTTTAAAACATTTCATTTTCAATTAAAACACTTAAATACATACATATTAACCAATTTTGGATGTAGGGCTATCTTTTTTCTTCTGAGTCCATGCTTTTGGAGCTCCCCAGGCATTTCTTTCACACCACACTCAAATGCACTACTTTTTAAAGATTCTTTCAAAGCAATCTAAAAATTGTTTACTGATTTTTTTCCCTCCAATTACAATTGGCTTCTTCATACCTAATCCAAAAGCAAAAAAATCATGGAAAATTCATCTTTATAGTCTTTCCAAACATTTGACTTAGTTTTCATAGAAACAACTATTTTCTTTCCCTTTTATCAGTTACCAAACCATATAATATTTAATTAAATTATGTAATTACTATAACAAGTACAATTGGTACAGAGGAATTTCAGAAGAAACACAACTGATTATAGGACAGGGTGCTACTCAACAAGCTACAGAGGGGCATGAGTCAGTATGTTTTACTGAGAACTGGAGCGCATTAGTTACTCTGATGAGTTGAACAATTGATGGCCAGTTAGAAGAGTTTCCATTATACTACCTTGAGGTCTCCATAGTGGATTTCAACTAAACAAGACTCTTATTAACCAGAATTTCCAACATATGATTTCCATAATGATAGCTGTAAGGCATTCAAAGATCCTGATGTGAATTATAAAATGAAGTGGGACAGAAGAGAATCTTTTTTGATATCTCCACTTTTGCGGGGGGGTGTCTTTTGACATTTTTAGTTTATGTAATCCTGTATTTTAAAAATCCTTATAATCTAGCTTTAATCGTTCCAGGAATAAGGAGAGGCTAAAAATATACACAAAATAAGTTCATTATACTGTTGAGAAAATTTTATTGTATTTAATACCCTAAAGAAAGAATTTCTCTTGGCTACTGTAACAAACAGAAACCAAAAATACTAGTGGTTGAGACAAGAGAGACTTTTTTCACAGAGGTGGGTAGTCTGGGACTAGAATGGCAGTTCCATGGTCATCCAGAACATGAACTCTTTCTCTCTACTCCAATAACATACTTTGTAACTTCCAGCCTCAGGTTTGCCTCATGGTCCCAAGATGGCTGCTGCAACTCCAACCATCATGTTAGAATTCTAGGCAGGATGAAAAGAAATGAGGGAATGGCACACAGGCTGTGCTTCACAGCCAACTCTGCCCTTTCAGAAAAACTCTCGGAAAGCCCCCACGTAGTGACCTTTGCATACTTGTTATCTGCAACAAATCCTTAAAATGTCATTTCATAGCTAGGCACATGGCCAGATACAACAATTTTGAGTTCTGTTATTGAAGAAGAAAGAAAGAATGGATATTGAGTAGACAATCAACAATGTTTCCCATAAAATATAATCCTAGCAGAACATTCTAACAACCTGAATATTTGATAAACAACTTATCTCCTGACTGACCAAATAAAATAAAACTTACTGTATAATGTTTTGCATCTATTGATCTTTTGCCTTAGAAAAGTGCTCTCCAGTTGCTACAACTACATCTTAAGCACCATGTGGAATATTGTTTTATTCACTCTCTATGTCCATTTCTACCCATACACTACCTAGGACATTAGTCTCTGGTGCCATCTCAAGCTTACATAGATGCTTCCCCCAAGAGCAGAATTCCACTTCTACAAAGTACATATTGTGCACACTCAACTCTGTACCTGTGTGTTTTTAGAAGTCTCAGTCAAGCCCATCTTACCAATTTTTGCCACTCAGTTGCACCTGAGAGCCCTGGATGCACTTGGCAAGCAGCAAAAGTAGCTCACTCACTACCCCAAATGGTTTGCCTCCACTTTCTTTTTCCCACTATTCAAGGAAGCCAATATTTATTACAAGGGTGCAACAGGGTCTCTCTTCTTCAGTATCCAAGAAAACACTTGCTACAGCATATCTTAGACTCATCTAGAAATACAATTCACCAAACATCAAATAAGCCCTGCTTTGTTAAGGGGTGGGCCTGCCCTAAAGGATTTCACACATAGTAAGGGAAATGGGATGTACAAGACTGATTAAGGTGTAAAAGAAAGGCCTGAAGAGATTTTAGAGGGAGGTCTATGGCTTTCTTACTTCTGCTAAGTTAACACTTGAACAAGCCCCAACCCACAAGGCCCATTCCTTCCCAGTAGCTGGTCCAGACCCTCTACTTAGTTTTAACTTCAGGAGAAAGACACTGGATTGTTTCGCTCTTGATGAAAGTCCTGTTCATAAAGCATCTCCAACCACAATTCCTTAGGCTAGATTTAGTCAATTCCTTCCTCTACTCTCATCTCTAATGCTTGCTTCTCTCAGATCCCAACTGCTTGGCTCACTGATGACAAGACTCCACTAGGACCAGTTGAGATCATTTTGGCTTCCCCTGTTGTGCTGTAGCCATGGTTACCGCTAACAATTCCAACCACTTAGCAACCACTGACACCCTCTTGCACTATGGCTCATGCTCCCAGATTTATAGCCTGATGGATGCAGAAACTCAGTCGACCCCCAATCAACCTAGCACTACTCTTTCACAGGTACAATTTCAATATTAGGTAAGGTGCCTATACCTCCCCAGCTCTGCCCATCCCAAGGTCCAAGCTTCCAACAGTGGGGAAATACACTTTCTCCTACATTCCTGGTTGTAGGAATTCTATCCCCTAATGTATAAGCAGATTGCCTGAGGCCATGCAGTCATGATTCCCAACGAAGACAGTAGGTCAAGATTTATGGTTTACTGATGTACACAAATAAATAAAATGCCGTATAAACTAATTAACAACAGATGTGTACGAGAAAGAAAGTTCAATGGGTGTATTCTGGCAGTAAGAATGTCCAGCCACACAGATATAATTTGTTTTCCCATCTAAAATACACTTTCCTATACAGTAACCTATTTGAACTTCTCAGTTGCTCTGGGATGCACACTTGTAGGGCAGATATTACTATCCTCCTCTTAAATATCAGAAAACAGAGTCTTAGAAAGATAAATAACTTCCCTAAAATCTCTTAGATAGTACAACACAACCTTAACTGAAATCCAGATCTTCTATCTAAATCCAGTGTGTCTTCTACTACATTATTTACTCATGGTATTGCTCATAATGTTTGGCTCACTGTGAGGTAGCCCTAACAGAGGAAACATTTTAAATCACTATTTTTTCAGTATCAGAGCCTACTATGTGAATTTGCGAGTCCTTCTTAACTGAAGGACTGAATTATTTATTGAACTGAATTATTCTTTTATATCTTTGGTACTTTTCCCACTGAGAGAAGGAGTCATTCCCTTCCCCTTGAATCTGGACTGACTTTGGTGACGTGCTTGACCAATATAATACTGTGGAGGTGACACTCTGTGATTTCTGAGGCTAGGTCCTAAGAAGCCTTGCAGCTTCTATGTATGCCTCTTAGAACTCACTCTTGGAAGCCTGCTGCCATGTTGTGATTATGCCCACGCAACCCCGTGGAGAGAACACTGAGACGAG
Source organism: Balaenoptera musculus (assembly GCF_009873245.2). Taxonomy (NCBI): domain Eukaryota; kingdom Metazoa; phylum Chordata; class Mammalia; order Artiodactyla; family Balaenopteridae; genus Balaenoptera; species Balaenoptera musculus. The sequence continues at coordinate 73,223,508 of NC_045790.1, forward strand.
GGCCCAAGGCCCCAGGAGTCATCTCTGGCTGAACTCCCAGCCAAAAGCCAGCACCAACTTGTCAGCCAGGTGAATGAGCCATCTTAGAAATGGGTCATCCCATTCAAATCAGGACAGATGAGTTGTCCCTATGCAGCCCTCCCCAATTTGCAGGATTGCAGACTAAATGAATGATTACTATTATTTTAAGCCATCAAGTCTGAGGATGGTTTGTTTTACAGCAAAGAACTGAAAACTACTTTTCAAAAACCTTCATGCCTAAAAACAATACCAAAAAGAAACGTGGTGGCATACATCAAACTGATTATGCACTGTGAGTACTTCCATGTTTATTTCCCTTAGATATTTTATTTTATATAAGAAAAAAGGAAATGAAGAGAGTATCCTCTGATTTACAAAAGCAAAAGAAAAAAGCCAATTAGACAAATTGTTTTAAAATGCCCTCAACCTTAACTAATAAAAATCTTATTATAAATATGTTAGTATTTGGTTCAAAACTCTGTGGAAAGAATTAGCTTTTACAGTTCCATGAAGAACTTCTAAATATAGGAAAGTAAAACTGAAATTTATGTCAGTTTATTAATGGCATCACTTAAAACTATAACAGTTAATTAACTAATTCACAACTTAATTAACTCAGCACTTAATTTACTTACTTGAGTTCACCTAAATTCCCTAGACGTGATTTAATGAACTTTCAGTGTAATTCCTGACTAACCATTGAAATTGTGTGATGTATATTTCTTCAATTTAAAAGGTATTTCTTGAAATTAAATGATTTAAAGCAGAACACTAAGCCTCAAAGTGAGTTTTCATTTTTTCTTCAATGTGGAATATCCCTGAACTTCTGGCGTGTAGCAATTTTCCCACTCCATTTTTTTCTTTCAAAATGAAACTCATATTTGGGTTTGTTTGTTTGTTTCTTTAAATGTATCAATATACTGTTCAGAAACCATTAAGCCAAAGTGAGCAAATGCCATCACAGTTTATTAATAATTAATTATCCTATATTCTTAAAGAATGGACCTGAGACAATAACTGAAAATCAGAGGAGAAAATTCATTATAAAACATTCTCTGTTCCATGGATTTACTTAGTCAGTGGCCATGTTTATAGACCAGTTCTGTAGAGTCATGCTTCTCAATGTGTGGTCTGTGGACCTGTGCCAGTCTGAGTTGGAAAAACTCAGCTTTTCTCCTGTGTTTCTCCTTTACTTTCACACATCTACCACACTCCCAACACTTCTGAGACCAGATGTCTGGGTGCTTTCCCCCACCCAGGAATTCTCTGCAACACCAGCTGGTGTGCTACAATTTAACTCAGTTCTGACACTGTCTACCTGGAGACAGCATCAGATCCCACAGGTTAAGGGCTCAGTCCTACAAGACTGCTCTCACTTCAGATACAAATTACAAGTCCAGGTTACCACCTGTGCTTATGACCAATAAGCTATCAATCTGAGGTTCTCACAACCCACTCCTCTGGTTTGATTAATTTGCTAGAGCAGCTCACAGAACTCAGGGAAACACATTTACCAGTTTATTAAAAAGTCTGTTAAAGGGGCTTCCCTGGTGGCGCAGTGGTTAAGAATCTGCTTGCCAATGCAGGGGACACGGGTTCGAGCCCTGGTCTGGGAAGATCCCACATGCTGCGGAGTGACTAAGCCCGTGAGCCACAACTACTGAGCCTGCGCGTCTGGAGCCTGTGCTCCACAACAAGAGAGGCCGCGACAGTGAGAGGTCTGCGCACCGCGATGAGGAGTGGCCCCCGCTCGCCGCAACTGGAGAAAGCTCTCGCACAGAAACGAAGACCCAACACAGCCATAAATAAATATAAATAAATAAATTTTTTTTAAAAAAGTATGTTAAAGGATACAGATGAACAGCCAGATGAAGAGATACATAGAATAAGGTCAGGGAGGGTCCTGAGTACAGGTCCTGGTTGAGTTGGGGTGTGTCACCCTCCCAGTATGTGAATGTGTTCACCAGCCTGGAAGGTCCCCAATCCCCATACTTTTGAGGTTTTATGGAGTCTTCACCATGTAGGTATGATTGATCAGTCGTTAACTCCATCTCCTGCCCTTCCCCCTCTCTGGAGAATTAGGGGAGGAGTGGGGAGGGACCGAAAATTCCAAGCTTCTAATCAAGGTTTGGTCTTTCCAGTAACCAGCCCCCATCCAGGAACTATTCAGGAGTCCACCCAGAGTCATCTCATTAGAACAAGACACTCCTATCACCCAGGAAATTATAAGGGTTTTAGGAGCCCTGTATCAGGAACCAGGGTCAAAGACCAAATATTAGAATAAGAGATGTTCCTAGTGTTCATCACTTAGAAAATTACAAGGGCTTTAGGAGCTCTGTGCCAGAAACTGGGGGAAGAAACCAATATATTTTTTTCTATTATGTCACGGAGTCCATGAATTCTTACTAGTAGCAGATGAGAAAAGAACAGAAATTGAGTATTTAGATACATTTATAGCACTACGGGAGGATAACTGTACGTCTATTGACTAATAATGATATATTTAGGCTTGTATTTTGTAAATCTTTTTTATTTCATTTCTCTAATAATTCATCTTTATTGTATCTTACAAACATCCTAGTCTGCAAGAGATTGCAATTTTTTTTAACGCTGGTTCTTTTTCATGGATAGTTTGGGAAGCACTGATTTGACTAGGTTAAGTACTGGGGCAAACAAAAATATGGGTAAGAAATTATCCCCACTTTCATAAAGCTTGCATCTTAATAAGAAAAGTAGGTTGTGACTGTGGCATAACTGAAGCATAAACATCAGGTTCTAGATGCTTAGAGGAGTAAGATGATTCCAAGCAGTAGAGATAAGAGAAGACTTCGTGGAGGGAATGAACGTTGAGTGAGGGCTTCCTTAAAGGGTAGACTTTGAGGAGACAGAAGTTGAGGGTGATGTATTGATACATTTCAGACAGAGTGAACGATGTGAGTAAAGGCTGGTTGGGGGACAGGGGAAGCAGCTATATATTGGGAAAAGCATGCAACTCTCCTCCTTTGGTGAGAGCAGAGGGAACATGATAAACCTGGAAAGGTAAATCCAGGGCTAAATTGGGGACGGCCTTTGAATGCAAAGCTAAGGAGTTTGCACTTGACTGAGATCAGCTCCAAGCTGCCACTGAAAATTTCTGAGCAGAAAAGTGGTCTTCTCAGAGTTATGCTCTGGAAGATGAATTCAATGAGAGAAAGACAGGAGACTCAATCCAGGAAGAACACCCTAAACTCGTCAGGTATGATGCGATAGATCCAAGTCATCTTAAAAACATGCAGATCAAGATTTTAACAAGTGCACTTTTCACGTTTCCAAAGTAGTGATCAGTAAGTCAAAACACAACAGCGACCTACCCCATAAAACACCTAAGCGAGTGACAGATGGCTAACATTTATTAAGCATTCAATTTAGGGTCAGTATCTCATGTAACCCTCAAAATGACTCTAAATGTTAGGTTCTACTATGATCCCCATTTTACATACAAGAAATTTGAGGCTATAAAGGTTAAGTACCACACCCAGGGTCACCAACTAAACAATATGAGCTTGATATTGAACCACATCAGGCTGATGCCAAAGTCCGTTTCAGCATTATTAGGTGAACTCAAGAAGTAACCACTCAGTCATGCTTTCCTTGCATAGACAAGGAGGATTAGGTGGAAGACAATTAAAAGCCATACCAGCTCTCCACCTGGACACTAGGAAGCCCAGTCTTTGTGATGGTCTGGGATTTTATGTTTTTTTCATCTGAAAGATGCGGTTAACATAAACTAATAGGAAGATGATTTTTTCTTTAGTAAGGAGCTGAGGATATTTTTATGTCTATGAACTCTTGACTTTGCAAAAGGACCAGAACAGGCTGCTGAAATAAACATGCTCTTGTCAATGCAATAAAGCCAAAAAATAACTGCCAATCCAGAGGCTGAGAATGAATTACAATGACAAATCTACATTTGAAAATCTGGGAATGAAAGGTGAAAAGCAAACACTGTGATGTTATTTACCCGTTGAGACGGAGAAGCTAATTGGAACAGAATCAAAGTACGATATAATACTGGTTGTCAGCACCATCATTCTTAGAAATGGGCAATTCTGAGGGCACCTTTTTACCTTGGGAAAGATTCTAACTGTCCTCCCAACAAAATGCAACCAAATGGTTGCTGTCCAAGGAATAAAAAAAAACTTTAATTGAAACAGTTCACATGATTGAGACAAATTCTAACAGAAGCCCTCCTCCTCTCTGAGCACCCAATTTAGGAACTTCCTGACTCAGAAACATCCTCCAATGCTTGAGAAAGAGCAGAATCCATTCCCTCATATTCATTTCCTGGGCCAAAATAGAAATGTCTAATTATATAATCGTGTGTCCCACAACTTCCCTTGCTGGTCACTGAGGAACATCATCCCAGCATCCATGTCCTGACTAGTGGTCAGGTTCCCAGGCTAGGTCACAACAGCCTGATTCACTCAAGAGGTGGCAGAAAAAATAATATAGGAAAAATATGGAAGCTGGACAGTGTCTGTTCTGGATCTCTATTTCTGTGTAACAAACCATCCCAAAATGCGATGCCTTAAAAACAATGGACTGTTATCACTCATGCTTCTGTGAGTCAACTGAGCTCGGCTGGGAGGTTCCTGGTTAGGGTCTCTCGAGTAGCTGTAGTCAGATGGGGTTGGGGAACTTATCTAAAAGTGTAATGGACTGGGTGTGCAGGATGGTTTCTTCACTCCCTGTGTCTGGCACCTCAGCTGGCATGGTTGGAAGAGCTATGGGTTGACAATGCATCTCTCTCCATGTGGCTCTTCACATGATTGACTTGGGTTTCCTCACAATGCCACAGTCTCAGGGCACTTGGACTTCTTACATGTCAACTGGCATCTCCCCAGAGTGAGGGTTTTAAGAGGGCAAGGAAAAGCTGCAAGGCTTCTTGTGATCTAGCTCAGAACTCACACAGCACCACTTCTGCCACACGCTACTAGTTTCTACAGAGCCAGCCCACGTTCAACATAGGAGGAGACTACACAGGGTCACAAATGCCAGAAGGCATTGTCCAATATGGAGGGGAGAGGAGGAGCATCTTTGGAGTGGAGGGAAAAAAGGAGATTAAAAAAGTAAAAGAGGGGCTTCCCTGGTGGTGCAGTGGTTGAGAGTCTGCCTGCCAATGCAGGGGACACGGGTTCGAGCCCTGGTCTGGGAAGATCCCACATGCCGTGGAGCAACTGGGCCCGTGAGCCACAACTACTGAGCCTGCGCGACTGGAGCCTGTGCTCCGCAACAAGAGAGGCCGCGACAGTGAGAGGCCCGCGCACCGCGATGAAGAGTGGCCCCCGCTTGCCACAACTAGAGAAAGCCCTCACACAGAAACAAAGACCCACACAGCCAAAAAAAATAAAATAAATAATAAAAAAAAAGTAAAAGATTCCTTTAGGGTTGTGAGAGATCTCAAAGGAGAAATTCACATGTTTAGCTACATTATTTTTTTAAATAAGACTTAAAGCAGGAAATTACTAGAAAGCTGGGATCCTATCTAGCAGTTATGAAATTGTTCCTATGGGAAATTTCATTTTAAGTTCCATACAGTGGTTTTAAAACAGCACAATATTTTGGACACAACCAATTTATGAGTGAAAGATTGGGAATCTGCTGATCTTAAACACACCACTGGCCAAACCAGAGATTCCTTGAAAGTAACACTTTTCTTTCTCCCCAACCTCCAGCTATCTGTCATTCTGATCAGATTACTTCACAACTATGAACATCCAGAAATATATATACTGAATCTTTTGAATCATATGTAACTTGAATCACTCATTTATATTACTGAAAGCTATTAACCACATAGAAGATTCTTTCTATTGTTAATAATTGTCAGTACACAAGTGGGTGTTACATAAATAATGACCACGGCT